>NC_090270.1:182692265-184173463 GCF_040414725.1 Anabrus simplex | reverse complement strand
TTCCCTACTCTTTTATACAACATGAATTTGATATACATTTTGGCATTTCAGGAAGTTTTCTAAAAAAGCTTAAAGATATTTCCCATTTAGAGCAATAGTTTCTGAGCTTACTTAGAAACTTCAGAATGGGGAAACAGTTGGCTCAAATGTACTTTTCTTTCTGTGAAAACAGTGAAATGAAATATGATATAAAATAATTTAAATCATAGTTTACAAAAAAATAAATAGGCTTTAAGAAATATATAAAAATATGTTGGGTCTATATTAAATATATCTTAAAATGCTCATTTGTCAGTGTTTGCCAGAATTTTATCTTCTTCTTATTCTTATGACGCAGTCTCCCTCCGAAGGTTGGCGATCCAATTGATCATGATTATACGCGAAACGTCAGCACGGAAGATTTCTACCGACGTATGTCCATACCATCGCCGCAAGTCTTTCAGCCAGGAATTTTTCCGTCTTCCCACAGATCTTTTCCCATCAATCCTTGAATGATCAGTCGGAGAAGTTCGTATTGTTCACCTCTCATGATGTGCCCGAGGTAGCTGAGCTTACGCTCCTCGATGGTTATGAGAAGCTCTTTCTTCTTGTTCAAGATGTTAAGGGCTTTTTCATTTGTCTTCTTTTCTACCCAAGATATTCGGAGTATTCTCCTGTATAAGTACATTTCAAAAGATTCTATACGCTTCTCCAATAAAGGGCTAAGCGTCCACCCTTTGAAACTATACAGAAGGACAGGAAAGACATAACAACGTAGCATTCGAACTCTGAGCTGGAGGTTGAGTTCTCGGCTGGTGAATAAGGTCCTCATGGTATTGAACATATTTTTTGCTTGTCCAATCCTGGATAAAATTTCGCATTTTGAATCACAATGCTGGTTCACTAGAGTTCCAAGGTATTTGATAGAAGATACTTGTTGGACGATGTAGTTGTTGATGTAAAGGGAGGCCTGTTTTGGTGTTTTTGAGAATACAATCAGCTTGCTCTTGTTAATATTCAAGGATAAACCGTAGGTTTCACTGGTCCTCACGATGTTGTCTATAATGATTTGAAGATCACTAGGGTTGCTGGCTAACACAATAGTGTCTTCAGCAAATCGGATGTTATTAATGACAAAACCATTGATCTTGATACCTAGATTAACATCTTCCATAGCCTCTCTGAACACAGCTTCAGAGTAGATGTTGAAAAGGAGTGAGGACAGGACACATCCCTGGCGGACACACCTTCGTATAGCTATGTCCTCAATAGTAGTTCCTTCTATTTTGACCTCTGTCGTTTGATTCCCGTACAGACGGGAAATTATACGAAGATCACCAACATCTACACCAGTAGATTTTAAAATCTAAGTTTTGCATGAAATACGCAATCAAATGCTTTTCGGTAGTCGATGAACAAGCGTGCACATCTACATTCATATCTAGGCATCTCTGGGTCAAAACATTCAAGGAGAAAAGAGCCTCACGAGTACCAAGTCCATTCCTAAAGCCAAACTAAGTATGTCCAACTTGGTGTTCGCATTTGAGGTAGATTCGAGTGTGGATGATACGCAGAAATACCTTTAGCACATGGGACATTAGGCTTATTATACGATAATCATCACAATGTGATGCACTAGCCTTTTTAGGTATGGTGACAAAAGTAGATCTTAGCCAGTCAGATGGAATTCTACCAGATTTATATATTGCGTTGAATAATGTAGTTAGCAGCTCTAGTCCTCTGCCGTGGCCTTCAGCAATGAGTTTGAGAGTTTCTGCATGAATCTTGTCCGGACCTACAACTTTTCCATTCTTCTGGAATTTGATGCATACAGTACTTCCTCTTGGGTTATATTTGGACTTGTTTCGCTGCCTTCGCCAATAAAAGGTGCTTTGTCTGGCCTTACATCGCTAAATACTTTTTCAACATATTCTTTCCAACACTTCAACTTGTCTTTGACTTCTACCAAAATGGTGTCATTGGCATCCCTCAGCATAGCATTACATGGCCTGTGATATTTCCCTACAAGTTCCTTGATCTTTTTGTGGAGATTAAACAAGTCATGTTTCTCGTGGAGAAGTTCTATTTCTCTGCATCTCTCCATGAGCCATAGTTCTTTTGCTTCCCTACACTTCCTCCTCACTGTCCTGTTTAGTTCTTGGTATTGGACTTTATTTACATGTTTCACTTTCCATCTTTGGTCCATAAGCTGTAGAATATCTTCTGTTTCATGGCTGTTTTTTTGAACTGTTTGAATGTCCTATATCATTCTCTTGAGTATCAGTGAGTATGTTCTTTAGTGCAGGCCATTGTGATTCAATATCCTCTGTTTCCAAGTTGTTTATTGTATTCATACGTTCTTCGAGCTTCAAGGTTGTTTGAGCTCGAAATACGGGGTTGTCAAGGCTCTTTGTATCGATGCGCTTAGGTCTGTTAGAGCGTATGTTCTTGACAAAACGATGAAGTGTTAAGTCCATGACGACGGGATTATGGTCGCTGTTAACATCTGCCCCAGGGTAGGTTTTGACAGCTTTCACGTATCTTTTCAGATGACTTTTGATGAGAATGAAGTCTATCTGATTCCTTACAATATGACCTTCACAATCTGCAGGAGACGTCCATGTATACAAGCGCCGGGGATATAGCTTGAAATAGGTATTAATAACAGAGAGCTGTTGTTCTGAACAAAACTGAACTAGACGATCACCTCTGACATTTCTCTCACCAAGGCCATATTGTCCAACAATTTCATCCTCTGCACCGAGACCTATCTCAGCATTGAAATCACCAAGGACAAGAGTTACATCCCCTTCCCTTGTAAAGGACATTGCCTCCTCTAGAATGGAATAGAATTCTTCGACTAATTTGTCATCCTTATAGCCGGTTGGAGCATAGGCCTGGATAATATTCATGGGACGATGGGAAGTTTGTAGTTTAAGAAACATGACACGCTCTCCAAAGGGAATGAAATCGATGACAGACTTCACCAGATCAGACGAGAGGAGCACAGCCACTCCATATTGATGTTGAGGATCGTTACCACCAGAGGAATACAGAACTCCATGATTAGTTTTTTTTTGTTCATGACCCAGGCCATCGAATTTCACTAAGGCCTAAAATCTTGATTTCCAAGCGTTGTATTTCTGATTCAACGTTTGCAAGTTTCCCAGCCATACATAGACTTCACACATTCCATGTGGCGATTCTTATTCTTTTGTTATAAATTTGAAACTTATCAATACTTGACCTCGGGGGGGGATTCTTAGCACCCTCTCCCCACTTAAGGGGTGCCCTGGACTGAGGGCTGTTTCTTTAGTATCTGTAACCATAATCATATTGAAAGATTTGGAAAGATAGCTCAGTAGGACTTCCGTTTCCTTTCTGCGCCGCAGTGTGAGAACCGCAGAGGCTGTTACAGCTGTGCTTCTCACATCCAATGTAGTACCACTAATGAAATCCTTCTTCATGTGCTACTACATGATACTGTTGGAGCTGCTGCCCTCCAACAGGAGATGTCCATTTAGCCCTAGACAATTAGGTTGCCTCTTCCGCTAGACAATTAGGTTGCCTCTTCCGCCATCTATGCTGTACCAAAGGCTATCTTCTCCACCATAGCTGCCGTTGAGATCTTCACTGTAACCCTGGTAAGGGACCCTTACCAGATGCTGCACACCGGGTCAGTGTGCTCTGGGACTCACATAGGCAGGGGTGCCACTCCCTGGGTAGGACTGCCTCCAAGATCATTTTATTAGCTATTTAAATTCCCTGTGCTGGTACAAAGCAAAAGTACATTGAAAGAACTGCTTTTGTAATAGGTATTACTTGTTTGATCAGTCATTACCACTAGCAAGTGAGTATGCTTACGTTTGTTGACATCTGAGATACAGGTGTGGGAGTGGTTTTTGAAGCAAGGAAGGCAACATGTACATTCATTTCAAAGAACTATTAGCAATCGTTAGCAGGCACAGAATGCAGAATACTGATTGCATGCTACTATATTGCTGATACTAAAATTACAATCTACTGTATTTGAATACACAGATTTGTGCAGATATATGCTATGATTCAGCATCTGAAGTATCACATCCAGTGTCAATATTTTCATTTGCTGTGTCAGCCATGCCTGTCAAACTACCATCAAAGGCACTGACTGTCACATCCACAATGTTAGTTTCCTCATCATTTTGATAATTTGTTTCCAAACCACCATCTATCATAATCCTTTTTAGTCCCAGCTACACTTATGAGTAATGGCACCAGTAGGAATTCTTTCTGTATTTCATAATACCCAAAAAAGGTTTAGCACACAACACTTGTATCAAAACTGTTGAGTTTGATCTTCTTTGTACATGGTTGAAGTTTAGCTGGAGTTACCATATGACTTTCGTCCTTATCCACTTTTTCACACTACTTTGCCACTTCTGTTTGCAACCTTAGGCATTTACAGTTTTGTTAACCAACACAGAAGTAATAAAAAGAAACCAACAGATATCTCATCACAATTCCAATGGCATTATTGTTACTAAATCAGTTCACAACCAGGCGAGTTGGCCGTATGGTTAGGAACGCGCAACTGAAGCTCGCATCCGGGAGATAGTGAGTTCGAACCCCACTGTCAGCAGCCCTGAAGATGGTTTTCCGTGGTTTCCCATTGTCACACCAGGCAAATGCTGGGGCTGTACCTTAATTAAGGCCATGGCCACTTCCTTCCCATTCCTAGGTCTTTCCTGTCCCATCATCGCCATAAGACCTCTCTGTATCGGTGTGATGCAAGAAAACAATAACAAAAACAAAACAGTTCACTAGTGTTTTGTGAAGATGTGACTGGACTACTCATGCTGAGGTAGAGATTGCATCACTCTGTTTATAACAAGTAGTTACAATTTCTGCCACTGGTAATCATTCATAAGACAACTAATAGGTTTATTTTCTTGATAACTGTTGCTCAAGTAGGAAAATATCTGTAAGTTTTCTAAAAGGAATAGATTCTCCAATCACCTTATAAAGGAATTCAAATTCTCCCTTTTTATCCTGCCTCACACTTCATTAAAAAATACTGTACTACCTTTGTTTTACTTCCAAAAAATAATGTATTTTAGCTGATGAATGAAGAGAGTTTTTATCTTTCCTTTGCAGAAATCAGCTACATGGGACTTCCTGGCAGAACTCTGGCTGTTATTGTTGGAACATGCAGTGGTGCAGCGCTCTGCATGGGGGTGCTCTTGGGAGGCTTTCTCTATCTTCGCCATCGAAGGCACAGAGCTGTATCCAAGATTCATCAACAAGCTGAAGACATCACAGACACCAACCTGCGGGAACCAGGTATAGAAGACTATTCTAATGTATGAACTAAAGAAGAGGATGAATTCACCAGTTAAGATGCTGGTAAAAAATCTTTTTATTGGTTTTATGATTCACCGGCCCCGCTGTGTGGGGGTAGTGTGCCTACCTCTTACCCGGAAGCCCCGGGTTTGATTCCCATCCAGGACAGGGATTTTTACCTGTATCTGAGGCCTGGTTCAAGGTCCACTCAGCCTATGTGATTCAAATTGAGGAGCTATCTGATGGTGAGATGGCGTCCCTGGTCTAGGAAGCCAATAGTAAAAGACAAAGGGATTCGGCATGCTTCCACACGACGCCTCACAATCTGCAAGCCATCATGCTGAACAGCAGTCGCTTGGTAGGCTATGGCCCTTCGGGGCTGTTGCGACATGGCATTTGGTTTGGTTTTATGATTGAAAATTTTGTCTTGCAGGAGTTCTTTTACATGGTGATAAATCTGCTGACAAGAGGCTGACATATTTGAGCTAATTTAGTTACCGGTAATCTGAGTTAGGATCATCTGGCTACATTATCCACATAATCTTCAAACTTATACAAGCATTTATCTTAGTTTGGGTCAACAAAATAATATATTCTATACAAACATTTGTGGTAAACTTGGTATCATATTGAAGAATTTATCCTACATATGAAGGTGACATAAATTCTAAGTTGCCATGGAAAACAAGTTTAAGTCAGAAAATTACTAGATAGACATTAACATGTTTACTTGTACTGTTAGGACCAAATGAGATACTGTACATATAGTTTATACTACTTAGACCAAAGAGACTTATCTTATTTTGAACATTTTCTGACTTATACTCATTTTCCATGGCAGCTTAAAATTAATGATGACACATCCTAAATTCTCTGATTAGTATTGTCATTTTGGTCATCGGTAGTATATGATGATGATTAGTGTTGTACTTAAGGCCATGTAACTCCTATGACTAACAATTATTGTGAAAAGAAATATGAAAATAGGCAACATATACAGTACATACCCGTGAACTTAACCCAAGTACTTCTTCCTTATCTTGAGGTTTTAACTGTCCAAAGGGATGATGTGGAATAGGTGAATGAATAAAAGGAATCTTTAAAAACATGGAATTAGGTCATAAAACTGTCCAAAGTACATGCAATGGAACCCAGCAGAACTGCCTTGTAGTGTGAAGGGTGCTGTGAAATCTATTAGTGGCAATGAAAATCATCATTGTAATGGCTGGCTTCATGGGTTCGATTCCTGGCTGGTTCGGGGATTTTAACCTTAATTGCTTAATTCCAATGGCTCGGGGGCTGAGTGTGTGCGGCTTCTTCAGCATTAGAATTCATCATAGGTAGGGCCCCATTTTCAAAGACGCGCAGGTCACCCATACGGTGTCAACTCGAAAGACCTGCACCAGGCCTCTTCAGAGGCCACACACCATTATTATTATCATTGTAATGTAAAGTTTGCCGGAAAAACAATAGCAGTAAATTCTTTTGGTATTTTTCATACAATCATTTAAGAAAAGGCTAGGAAAACAACAGATACAGAATCTACTACCTGGGCGACTGCCCTAAATGTAAATCAGTAGTGACTGATTGATTGATAGCATAGAATATGTTCCAAAATGCATCCATTCCAATGCAATTGCATAATAAAAATTGAAGTTTATTCCAAAAATTCCTTTATCTGACATCCTGTTTGTTCCACAAGTCATGTTAACACAGTAGAATTGATTTTTGCAGTAACAGGTCACTCTTTCATTCCACCAGACAGGGTACTGTACCGGTACTTGCTTGCATAGTTAAAATTATTGTGAAGGTAGACACTATAACAGACATACATGATAATGAAGAAATAATTTCTGATCATGGCACTGATTTCATATTCAGTGCCAGAGCATGACTGGAAGAGTCAATAAAATGTGAACTTGAAAGCACCAGGCTTTTGGTATTTTAAGCTCCAATAATTAAAAATGGTCATTAAAAAAATGGAATAGGTGTAGTAATATTCTAGTGAAAGGAGAGACATTCTGGAGGACTGATTGTGGTTCAATGTAAGAGCATTTTAATAAAGGAAAAGTGGCCACAAGCATCTCCTCAGAAACCCTGCCAATTAGAACACTTGTCAAAGTAGAAAAGTTGAAGAATGTTGCAACCCTTCTAAGGAAGCATTATGGAGATGAATGTTCCAGAACTTCCCTATGGCACAGGAGTGTTCCAGAAGAGACCTTCTGCATTTTTTAAATCAATACATTATTTTATCAAAAGACCTGGAAATCAGTTATTTTAATTAAATCCATACCGAGCTTGATAGCTGCAGTCGCTTAAGTGCGGCCAGTATCCAGTATTCGGGAGATAGTAGGTTCGAACCCCACTGTTGGCAGCCCTGAAGATGGTTTTCCGTGGTTTCCCATTTTCACACCAGGCAAATGGCCTTAATTAAGGCCACGGCCGCTTCCTTGCCAGTCCTAGCCCTTTCCTGTCCCATCGTCGCCATAAGACATATCTTTGTCGGTGCGACGTAAAGCCAATAGCAAAAAAAAAAAAAAAAATCCATCATGTTTTGACTGAGAGAACTCAAATATCCAAAAATTCCTTAGTATGGAGAAGAACCCTTTTGGAACTATACGACTTGATTGAAAGGTCATCACCATCATTGTTATTGTTGCTGTTGTAGCATGTAGTTTTACCTGGCTGTTGATCCTGTGATCATTGAATTATCATAATAATGTTATTGGCTTTACGTCCCACTAACTACGTTTTCGGTTTCAATGAATTATCATTGTTGTTGTGTGAGTTTTGGTCCATAGGCTGGTTTGATATACCTCTCCATGCCACCCTGTACTGTACTAACCTTTTCATTTATGGTATGTAACATCTACTCTAATCTGTTTGACATGTTCATGTTTTCTCTTTCTCCCTTCCCCCCTTACAGTTCCCTCCAAAATTAATTGAAAACATCTGGAATGTCTTAAGACGTGCCATATTTTGTGAAATCATCCTCATCTTGCCAGCTTGATTCAGTATATCTTTATTTGTGATGTTCATAATTTACTCATCTCACCTTCAACATTCCTCTGTAACACAGTATTCTGTAGCGTAATGGTTAGCACTATTAGCTGCCGTCCCCAGAGACCCGGGTTCCAATTCCCCATACTACCAGAAATTTAAGAATGACACGAGGGCTGGTACAATGTTAACACTCCGTCACACGCGTAATAATTGTATCGCGGTCACACACGTGGCGGAGATTCCCTCATCATGCACAAATAAGTGAATAAATTCTGTCTCATTTGTTCTATTGAAGGAGAAAGCGCCTAAAATTCTTCTTCACAGTAATGTTGTTTACTTAAAGTTATTTAATTTTTGTTATGACCTGAAATAAAATAAACAATTAGGGGAAGTAATATTCCCTCGCCCATATTCCTAATTTTTTATACGTCCTAACATGCATAGGCGGAGATTCCCCGCAGTGTTAATTTGACAACATCTTTGTATTTTTCTAGTTTTTTAAAGTACCGGTATAATAAACACTGCCATAAAATTCACATCTATAAAGAACAAGTAAAGTAGTAACAATAGTTTTAAAAAAAAGTAAAAGTAGTAAAAGTAAACTACACAAAGTAAAAAGAACTAAAAATATGTACACTGTAATTTATTCAAATATTTGTTGAGAGCACTAAACTCCATCATATGCTCTAAAGTGTACCATTCCCAAAAAGGGATATAAAAAGAACAATGAGTAATAGGTGAAGGTATAACAAGAGCAACACCAATGAAAGTCAAGAATATAACTTACAATAGTCACACGCATAGGCGAGAACAAACGTCTACTCGTGTACACGCCTTGGCAGTGACTAACAATGACTCCACTCTGCGTGGACAATGTCCTGGAGAACAACCCTTCACGCATCTCAATAAAATTCAAAATTCACGAAAACGTTTAAACAGTGGAGAATCCCTGCCCTGCGTGTAACGGAGTGTTAAAATAGTACATGCAGCTCACCTCCGTTCAGAGTGTGCCTTAAAAGGGTTAGGACTGGGAAGGAAGCGAGCCTGGCCTTACAGAGGTATATTCCCAGCATTTACCTGGTGTGAAAATGAGGAAACGTGGAGTACCATCATCAGGGCTGCTGACAGTGGGGTTTGAACCCAGTAGCTCCAAAATACAACCTTACAGCTACGTGATCCAAACTGTGTAGCGAACTCACTCGGTTTTTCTAAATTTCCTTTACTGTCAGTTCTTTATAAATATAACAAAAAAGGGGGTGATAAGCTTTAATGGCAGCTGCCTGGCCAACGCAGTAAGACCTGCTCTGTTCACCCAGAAGGACATGGGTTCAGTTCCCCATGAAGAAGTCAAAAAATTTAAGGAACGAGATCTCCCATACTGTAGGTGCACATAGCCCTGAAGTTCACTCAGCCTACACCCAAAATGAGTACCAGGTAATTCCTGGGATCAAAGGCGGCCAGGCATAGAGCTAATCACTCTACCCCACCAAGTGCCGAGATTACAGATAATGGAAGCTTTTACCTTCCATCCCTTCCAGGACCTTCATGGCCTGTACGGAGATGACTTTGCTTTGCTTTTTGATAAGCTTAATCTTGCCTCACTCCTGTTTGGGAAGGTGCTTCTCTCTCATATCCTTTGATTTTTATCACTGCAGATTAATTTTTGTACTGATTGTAAGTTAACTGTTTTCCTCTAGAGCAGGGATGGCAAACCTTTACCGACTACCATGTCAATTAAGGTCTAGTGTATCACTTTTTACTGTCCTGTGTGCCAATGGTTATTTTCCTTTGAAATTATCATGAAACCCCTCTTTTGACTTCAATTAAGTATTAAACCTAACCCCATTGCATTACAGCCCTGAATGGCCTTGGCCTACTAAGCAACAAGGCCTGCAGATTACGAGGTGTTGTGTGGTCAGCAAAACGAATCCTCTCGGCTATGGCTTTCTAGACCGGGGCCGCTATCTCACCGTCAGATAGCTCCTCAATTCTAATCGTATAGGCTGAGTGGACCTCGAACCAGCCCTAAGATCCAGGTAAAAATCACTGACCTGGCCTGAAATCGAACCCGGAGCCTCCAGGTAAGAGGCAAGCACGCTTACCCATACACCACGGGGCCGGCTCTATTAGGTATTAGATTGTAATATATATAAATCCATTCGACTGAAAGTTTCATTATTTTATTTTGTTAACATCACTGACAATTACACATTAAAATCAGATAAATTTTAATAATAATGTACATTTTTTCTTTAACCTAATAATATTTGTATAAAAATGCCTATATAATTAATTGGATATACTTCTTTATTAGGAAAGCGTATTGCTAAATTTTCGACCTACCGTATTTACGCGAATAATACCCGCATATTTTTTAAAAATTGGGGCACAAAATTGGGTATTTACGCGAATAATACCCGCACATTTAAAAAAAATTGAGGCACAAAATTGGGATGCGGTTTTTTGCGTCAAAGTTGGCATTTTTTTTTTTTCAAAATAAGCCTACCTAAAGTTAGGGTGCGGGGATTATTCTCATACATACGGTATTTATTACATGTTGAAAACATAATGTGGCATGTTGTCTGATGTGTCACAGAAGTCTTGTTCACATGTCACCTAGTGGCACGCGTGTCATAGGTTCGCCATCCCTGCTCTAGAGTATGTTTCTAGTCATCTTCAGCTTCTGCTTAAGTTTAGGGATGACAAAATTCCTTTTAAAATCAGCTTGGACCATTCAACTTTCAGAAATACCTTTTCCAGATCTACAAATGGGCTTTCCTTTCTATTCTGTCTTATAAGATCAAATGTTGAGACAGTATTGGCTCAAGCGTTCTTCATTGAAATTTTACATGAATGAAATACTAATTTATTGATGCAGTAATTTTCATACTTGGTCAGCTCCTGCTTAATTTTAGGGATAACAAAATTCCTTTTAAGATCATATGACACATTTTCCATCTCACACATCATACAGACTATGAAATAGCTTTGCTAAGCCTTCTTCTCTGAAGGCAGCCATTAATTATAAGAGTATATCAACAAATTCACATGCCTTGTTTGTACTTAATCCTAAATGCTTTTTTGGATTTAGCTCTCACAACTGAGTCTCCCATCTCAGTTCATTATTATTTAATTCTTTCCAGTGATACAATATTTCAATGTGTTACTGCTATCTTTCATGCTTTGTCTTCATTCCCTAGAAGTGGACTGGCTGGGTTCCTAAAATTCATGCACCTACCCTCACTTCTCATTCAGCCGCTTGTTTTGCACTTTCTGTTAGTATTATTTAGTCACCTGTACTTCTTTTAGCCTTCTTCATTCATAACTCAGGTCAAGTATCTCATGAGTTATCTGTTTATTGCTACTTGATCTTGTCTCTCTGCCTATGTCTTCATTAACAGATTGTATTTGTGTATCTGTGAAATACTTACTTATTTTATTTGTCATGTCATTACTCAGTAAGAGGAACAATTGAGTACAGCATTTGTTTTATTTACAGAGGATACTCCAGAAAGACGAGAATTCCTCAAGCATCTGGCAACACTGCGTTGTGAAGCTCCAATATTTCTTGCTATGTTGAACGACACTAGACGACAAGTCCGAGAACTCCATCACCCTAATAACACAAATGACTCGGCAATACAAGCCTATAGGTAAATCATAATTATTTAAAAATTCTTCAGTAGTGATGTCCTGTGATGATAAGAATTAACTACATTACACTTTTTGGGTAAACAAATAATTGCATTGGGATATTTTCTACTTACTATTTCTACTTGGCTGTTTATAGAAAGTGAATCAGTTCATTACTGCAGTGACATCATTGCTTTTCATTGTTAACTGTTATTTTTTTAATGTATCTTTTGTACTGAAGTTAGAGAATAGATAGGCTATAGCTATCTCTCTAGATACACTAGTTTATTAGTGTGATTTTTTTCTGTTTGTTCATGTCTTTTTTTCTAGCTTCCTATCTATCTTGTTCTCTTCATGATTTCATGCATTGCTGGTTAACATTATCAGATATTTTCTCTTTGTAAACTTGTTTTAATATCACCATCATCTGGGTATGCTTCCAGCAGGCCGGGTAGGACTTTGTGGACAATATGCCTCCATCGGTTCCTGTCATTATAGAGTTCCTCTCCTTTCACATCCTGCAGTGTTGTTCCTTTCTCAATAAGGTCTGTATTTATTTGGTCCAGCCAAACGTCCAACAGGTCTCCTTCCAGGTACTGCCATTTCCATGTATTGTTTCGGGGTTCTAGTCTCTTCCATCCTTTGCACATGCCCAAACCATTTCAGCTGTGCAATGCGTAGTCTTTCTTCCATCGTACAGGTCACTTGCATGTCATTTCCAATTCTGTCTCTTCTTGTTTTTTGCATAGCAGATCGTAAAAATTTCATTTCACAAGCTTGAACTTTGCTGATGTCTCTTTTCAATAACACACAAGTCTCCAACCGATATGTCATGATTGGCAGGAGGTAAGATTTGAACATTGTTTGTTTGCCTTTTACGGGAATTCCTTTGTCTCACACTAGATTTCGTACATGGTAGAAGAACGTGGAATCTTTTGTCACCCTGTTCTGGATTTCCAATTTAGCTTTTTACACATTCAGTTCTCTCTCCATGAAGTTTGAAGTCACATTCGCTGGGTGTTCTATTCAATTTCATTGCTACTGTTTTCTTCTTACTCACAGTTAACTTATATTCCTTGACTTTGTTGACCCAGCAATCTAATTTCCTTTGGACTTCTTGTTCCGTTTCTCCTCAAATGGCAACATCATCTGCAAACACTAATGCATTCAAATCTCCAGGTTCTGCAGCTTTAATTTCTTTGATGATTACATCCATGAGTGCAAGGAAAAGTAGTGGATATAGCGCACTGCCTTGTTGTACACCTCTCTTTGTTTGGAACCATTCAGATCTGCCATTCCCTATTTGTACACTACTTTCACAGTTTCCATATAGCAATTGGATCTTACAAATTAGAAAACTTGGAGTCCCTAGTTTTTGCAGACATTCCCATATTTTGCTCCTTGGAACACTGTCATAGGCTTTTTCTATATCTAGGAACACTAAAAAAAAAATCAAATCAAAAATCTCTTTATTTGCAAATGAGGTGTCTACCTCGGTGGCAAATGGTACACTAAAATACATTATTGTCAAGCACTAAATTTTAAATTAACAAAGAGACAAAGAAAATTTTCCTAGAATACAATATTATACAATTTACGCTAATAATCTGCTGCGTCTTAACCAGAGCCCCTTTTGCCACCACTTTTCAGAGTTCCTGAAGAGCCTTCACAGCTACCGTAGCGGTCCCAGGGCCCTCGAAGTCCGCACTGTACTTCACCCCTACAGGCAGTCCCCTACTTGGGCTGTCCAAACTCCATAGACAAGGGGATGGAATTAATTTAATCACACACATTTTTTATTTACAATATCCTGCACTGGTCGAATGCCCTCTTAACATTTCATTTATTTTCTCTGTTGTTGTTTTTTCTCTTCTTGAATATCTGTACAGATTTTGGAAAAGGATCAAACACTACCCCTGGTAAACTGTTCCACTCCTTCACGCCCTTCCCAATGAATGAAAATTTACCCCAATCGCTTCTGCTAAAATTCCTTCTAATTTTGTACTTGTGGTCAGTTCTACCAATATAATTATTTTCCAACTGAAGCCTCTCACGGATATCTCTCCATGCTTCTTCTCCTGTATAGGCTCTATATAATCCTATAAGTCTAGTTTTCTCCCTTCTCTTACTTAAAGTTTCCCAACCAAGTTCCTTTAACATTTCTGATACACTACTCTTTCTCCTGAAATCCCCTGTTACAAACCTTGCTGCTTTCCTCTGCACACCATCTAGTTCTTTTATTAGGTATTCTTGGTGAGGATCCCAAACACTGTTTGCATATTCCAATAATGGACGAACCATATTTAAGTAACTTTTTCTTTTAATTCTTTGTTGCATCCTTTAAGTAGCCTCATTATGACATGTAACGATCTGTATGCTTTCCCAACAATGTCATCAACATGACCCTTCCAGTGCAAATTACTTTCAAATCTCACACCTAAGTATTTGCACTTGCCATCTTTAGGGATAACTACCTCATCCAAAGTATATTCAAATTCAGTTTTAAAGCTCCTGTTTGTAAATGTTGTAACAGTTGATTTGCCTCCATTAATCTTCATATTATTTTCTTCAACCCATTCTTGGATACTCTCAAGGTCCCTTTGTAATTCTGAGCAATCCTCAATGTTATTTATTTCCCTATAAACAATTATGTCATCTGCATACAATCTTATTTTCGATGTTATATTGTTCCCTAAATCATTTGCGTATATTGAGAAAAGTAATGGACCGATTATACTACCCTGTGCAATTCCCTTCCAAACTTTCTCTTCCTGTGATATATTATTTCCTACTTTGACTTTCTGAACCCTTGAATTTAGAAATGTTCTTATCCAACGTATAACCATTACGTCCAATCCTATTCCCTCCAATTTCTTTAATAATATTCCATGTTCCACTCTATCAAAGGCTTTGGAAAGATCTATGGCTATGCAATCTAACTGGCCTCCTGAATCCAACTGATCTGATATGTCCTGCTGAAATCCCACCAGTTGTGCCTCGCAAGAAAATTTCTTTCTAAATCCATACTGGCTCCTCATGAACCAATTTTTATCATCACATATCCCTCTGATGTACTTTGCTATTAAACTCTCCAGTATTTTACAAACTATACTGGTCAGGCTGATTGGTCTGTAGTTCTCTGGTTTCCTTCTATCACCCTTTCCTTTATAAATTGGTATTATTATAGATTCCTTCCATTCCTTTGGTATTACACTATTATTTATGACATAGTCAAAGAGAAATTTTAAATAAGGCACTATATACCACCCCATTGTCTTTAATACCTCCCCAGTAATTTGATCACTTCCTGCTGATTTTCCTTGCTGAAGCAGTTGGATTTCTCTGAAAATATCTTCATTTGTGAATGAGAAGCTTCTTGTTTCCCTATGTGTCTCTCCCTCTCTATCTTCTGTTATGGTTTCCAAGTCCTGACAATCTTCTACTGAATCTCTGAATTCCCTACTGAAGAGGTTTGCTTTCTCAGTATCTGTTAAATAGTGTTCACCCCCTTCTCCCACCATTGTAGGAATTTGGATTCCTTTTCCTTTTTGATTCCTGATATATGAATACAGCTTTTTCCATTTCCCTTTGTGGTCATTACCCTCTTGAAGAATGCCATTCATATAATTCTCTTTTGCTTCCTTTTTCACTCTATTCAGTTCCCCCATTAGCTGTTTTCTACTTTCTCTATTCTCCCTACCCTCTTTGATTTTCCTGTTTACTATTCTACATTTTCTTTTTAATTTTCTTATTTCCCTTGTGTAATAAACAGGGTCTGAGGTCATTTTACCCTTCTTAACAGGTACAAATCTCTTCTCTCCTTCCCAAATGATTCCTTTAAATTTGGCCCAAAGTGTATCCACATTACTCCCTTCACTTATCCAACAACTGAATTGTGATTTAAGGTATGTCCCAAATTCATCAACTTTAGTTTTTCTGTATAATTTCTTGTCTTGTGTGACCCTCTTATTAAGCCTTTTTTGGTACCAGTCCTACATCCATTATTACAGCCTTATGGTCACCTATTCCTTCAATTACCTCAGTTTTATCGACAATTTCCCATGGTTTAACCAGGAATACATCTAGTAAGTTATTGAGATGAGTCGGTTCTTGTACTACTTGTGTAAATCCTCCCTCCCAAATTAACTTATTTGCCAGTTTCTGTTCATGGGCTTCACTTGCAGCTCCATTCCATTCAACTTCAGGCAAGTTTAGATCTCCCCCAATTATTACCATATCATTATTATTGTTTTTATGAGTATAATCTATTATTTTCTCAAATATTTCTATGTCTCTTTCCTCTCTTCCAGGCCTGTATGTTCCTATAATTCCCACCTCCTTCATATTATGACAAACTAATTTTATCCCTAATATTTCATCCCTTTCATCGGTAAACCATTCATGTGAACAATAAGTTTCCTTCATCAGAATAAACACCCCCCCCCCCTCCCTTTTTATCTCCTTGGTCTCTACGATAGACTGTGTACCCTTCTGGAAATACTTCTCTATTACCCACCCCTTCTCTCAACCATGATTCTACTCCTATCACCACATCAGTCTCATAAGATTCCATCAATGTACCGAATTTTAATTGTTTATTTACTACACTCTGACAGTTTACCAAGAGCAATCTCAGACCTCCTTCCTCCCTAAAACTTGACTGTTGCAATTGGGTAACGTTTGACTCATGAGTGGAGAACGTCTCTGGAACCCAGATCCTTGTACATAGATCTTGATTTAAGGGTCTGGGTTTTCTGGCAAGTTTCCCTGTATGTGCCAGTTTAGTGGTATGGGTTTTCTTAAGTACAGATTAGTTTGCAAATCTCTGTTGATAATTGTAGCAATTTGTCTACAGAGATTTGCTTTTCCATTACCATTCAGATGTAACCCTTGCCTAGTGAACATACTATCAGATCTTTCCCTTTTTCCCAGTACTTTTCCATTAGTTGTCTAACGGCAAAAATTAGGTCTATTATTCCTCTGTAGCTGTGTTTTTCTTCTTCAAAGTGATGTTCTTTCCTTGTTCTTGACCTCTTTGCTATGATCTTTTCCAATATCTTGAGGCAGTGTGGCAACAGGGTAATTCCTCTGTAGTTTGTACACTTTCTTCTGCTTCCTTTCTTGAATACTGATATGATCAATCCTTTTTCCCATTCATCTGGTATCTTATTTTCTCTCCAGATTACTCCCAGTATTCGATGTAGCCACTGAAGACTTTGTATGCCTGCTGCTTTGATTATATCTGCAGATAATCCATCCACTCCTGGTGATTTTTCTCCTTTCATAAGCTTCACAGCATTTTCTGTTTCTGACCAAGTAATTGGTCTTTCTTTTTCTCCATGTTTGATAGGTTCATTGTTTTCATGCTTTTCTTCATTGCCATTTACCAACTTGTTGAAATAGTTTCCCATTTATTCTCTGATGTTTTCTATTTTCCGGATTAGGGTTCCGTCCTCTGTTTCAATTGCTTTAATATCCTCTTTGTCTGATCTCCCACTCTTCAATATTCTATACAACATCTTTTGATTCCCTTTTGAGTCCTCCTCTAGTTTTTGTGTGAACATCTTCCAACTCTTATTATTCTCTTCCTTCACAATTCTCTTCACTAATAATTTCTTATCTCTATATATTTGTTTGAGGTCAGCTATTTTTGGTTATCTTGTGGTAGGACACCTTGCATTTGTTTTTGCTTCTCAACATCTTTATGTTTCTTTACCATATTTCGGTCTTTAATAGCTTCTCTTACCGTACTTTTTTACTCCACCAACTGGTCTCTTTCTTCCTACTCTTGTTTTACCATAACTCACTAATGTTGTTTAAACAGGTTCCATTCCTCCTGTGCACTTTGTGTTTCATTTCTTGGTACCTTTTCCATTACTGACTCTTGAAAAAGCTTTTTTACTTGCCTCATCTTTCAATTCCCAATCTTTTATTCTTGGTATATATATATATATATTTATTTTTTTGTACTTGGTGTTCGCACAACCTTATGGTTCAAGTCAGCTATTAGTAGCCTGTGATCGCTGTCTAAACATTCAGTGGGAATAACTTTTACATCTCTCTCGCCTTCTTCACTACTTCTATCTGTTTATTACACAATCAATGACTGTTTTAGTTCTTCCATCCCAGCTGTATCTGGTTATTTTATGGCTGTCATTTAAGTTTGTCCTGTCCTGTATGCATTCTTAGAATTTGTATTTCTGGAAGTTGTTTGGTATCCCGTTCCATCTTTGTTACTTACAAAAGGGTTTGTAGGTGTAGAAACTAGAAATAATATTCCTTTCAATTATATATTACATTAATTGCATCTGTTTCTTAAATCTCAGTAAAACTCACTTGTGCTAATAAGTCCATGCTACAGAGAGATCATACTTGAATGGCAATCATCTTTACTTGTTGGTAAATGAGAAATAACCAGGATTCATACAGCAGTGAAGTTTTCTTCAACCCAGAGTTAAATTTAATTGGTTCGATCAGCCAAAAGTTTATATTATCAGAACATATGTTTCTGTGGCAAACTTTCATATATTACTACTGCAACAGGTACGTGGTGTCTTTCTGTGAAAGGAATATTTCTCACCTTTAGCAGGTAGCAGGTAGCCTTGACAGTGAAAGACAGTATTTTGAATAAGGCAGCATGTCGTGGGACTCCTTAATTTCACTCTTATCTGAATGGTCACGTTGCCAGGATTTTTGTTTCCTGGAAAAGTGAGAGCAACTGAACTAACCTCCCCTCTATCCTTCAACTGCCCTTAAGGAATACAGACTTCTAAATTCAACATGTAGAAATTAAATAATAAAATACTGTCCTTTGTTAGCTCTTTGCAATCATTTCGCGCATATTAATTCCAAGAATAGCGTGCGTTTATGGTAGCATTTAAGATTTTTGCAACTCTTGCATAATATCATGTTCTTAAAGTAGTAGTTCAAGGTTTTGGAATAGATTTTTCCTGTCAAGATGAGAAGCCACTAAACGGAAAGCTACATTTCTTCTAGGTTCACACTTGGAAGACAAAAAGGGACTGTGCTGAATGTTGAGCAAAGAAAGGGGAAGAGAACCCCAGTTTTTTAGATGTGAAAGTTCCACAGTCTGTTAAATTACTATTAAGTTATTTTTTCCAGGTTGAACCATGTTGTTTTGTGTACTTTACGTACAGGTTGCTGACATTTCAAATACCTTGCAGTATTCTTTTTCAAGGCAACCGATGTACCCCTACTCGATCAGAGAAAATCAGTCTCCCTAGGCAACTAAAATCAACTATGAAGGTGTTCACTGTGCCTCGCCTTTTGTAGTCTCTCCTCCCTCCTAGCTACCGCAAGCTGTTAGCTTGTCGCCTGCAAGTAGTTAAGGTTAAGGATTTTATTTTTTTCCTCAGTCTAATTTTCTTGCAGCTGACCAACTGTATAGTGAATATATTGAACATACTGAATTTTAAAATACCAATATAAATGGTTTGTTATTAGACATTATAAATTTTCCAGCTAATTCATTCCTGGTTGCCAGCGTTTTGCCCTTGTGTGCTAGGTTGGGCTCATCAGTTGGTACCTAACACACCTACCAAGACGCTGGCTAGTGCATACCATGGAGGCCACTGCGTAGGCTACTTGGAGCCACCAGCAGTGCCAATGCACTATGAGAGACTTTGTCTCTTTACCAAAAATTGATGCCTGCTGGAAAATTAGCTGGAAAATTTATAACGTCCAACAACGGACCATTTATATTGGTATTATAAATTTACTCATTCGGGACAAATATTTCAGATTCCCTATGGGAATCAACATCTATATCATACAGAATTTTAACATATGGTTCTTATCCCTTAGGCCTGTCTTAAGAGACCTTGCAAGAATTCTAACTCTACTGAATCGCTCCGAGGACCAAATTCTTTCGCCTCCTGTCGATTGGGAGACCCTTTTGGCTTGGGGAGAACGTGTACTCCGCAGGTATAAGAAGCAAAACCCACATCAGGTGCGTACTAATTGTATAATTTTCTTTAGTACACCTTAGTTTTGCCATAGATGTAGGCCTACCGCTGGCAGCCCTTGGCTGTTACAGTGGCATACAATCATGGTTACAATGTTGTTGATGTTTTCATCTCGTGAAGACATAATATTTGGTTTCTGTAGAGACAATGGTGAAACAAATGCTACGATGATGAATGGAGTAAGATTTAAAATATCTACATGACAATTTACTACAATGGTTTCTGTCCAGACTTGGTGGTGGAATGGGGACGTTCAGCTAGCTACGAAAGCAAAGAGAGAAGCTTTTAAGACCTGGCAATGAACAAGACATAACAAGGATCTCCAGCAGTATAAAACACTCAGATCAGCTGCTAAACATGCAGTCAGGGGCCAACGACCTCGATGTTAGGCCCCTTAAAACAACAAGCATCATCATCATCAGCATCATCAAACATGCAGTCACTACTGCAAAGAACTACTAATGTGGACGCCCAGTTTATGGACCTATCCCAGCCATTACCATTCAAGAAGACTTAGGGATGCAAAACATGAAAAATAACAAAGCACCAGGACCAGATGATATACCATCCGAGGTCTGGAAGACAGTGTGGAGCTGAGATTCTCATGAAGCTGTTTAACAGAATTCTACACAATGGTAGCATACCTGCAATTTGGTTGACCACACTACAGTCCCTATCTGAAAAGCCAAAGGTGACGGTGAATGCATCAATTATCGACCAATACGTTTATTGTGTCATACGATGAACATTTTTTAACGTATTCTTGATCATCGCCTACAAAACATCGTACAAATTTCTACAAACCAATGTGGCTTTGTCAAAGGGGTCAGTACAACTGATGCTATTCATACAGCCCATCTCCTGATGGAGAAAGAGAGAAAAACAAACCACTACACCTAGCCTTTTTGGACTTAGAAGAGGTTTTTGACTGGATACCACATAAGCTTATTTGGAAAGCCCTCTGATTCCATAATGTTCCAGAAGCCTATGTCCAATGGACCCAACTTTTCTATGACAAAGTCACCAGGGTGATTTGCTGTCCAATAGGGATCTCGCCCTCATTTCCTATCAATGTTGGGGGTCATCAACGTTCAGCACTGTAACCTCTCTTATTTATCCTATGTATGGATACAGTAACAGCTGACATCCAGATGCCATATCCGTGGACCATCTTATATGCTGATGATGTGTTCCTTGCAGATCAGTCCTGAAGGAATCTGGAAATTCTTCTGCAAATTTGGAAAGACCATTTAGGGGAACATGGCTTGCACCTTAACAACACTAAAACCGAGTATGTGCAATATGGCTTGCAGACTGCTGATAGTATTTGCATCGATGGGCAACCAATTTAAATACCTTGGATCACTGATCACCTCAGATGGAAAGACATTACAAGACACCCGAGTACGAGTAAATGCTACATGGCTAAAGTGGCGTTAGGTCACTGGTATGCTATGCGACAAGAAAATTCCCACCTGCCTGAAAGGAAAAGTCTACAAATCCATGGTCCAACCAGTTACACTCTATTGGTCGGAATGTTGGCCTGCAACTAAAAAGCATGAGCAGGTTCTACATGGTATGGAGATGAAAATGTTACATTGGTCACTGGGTCTTACAAGACTGGACCATGTCAGAAATAAAGATATCCAAAGGCGATTGGGAGTGGCAGCTATCCCAGAGAAGATGCGAGAAGCACGACTTACATGGTACGGTCATGTCATCTGAAGCCCTGCAGACTCAATGATACATACAGCCCTCTAATTTGATCCTGAAGGTTCCCGATCCCGAGGTCATCTCAAGAAGTGATATTTCGAATGCATTAAGGAAGACATGCGTCTTCTAGGCATCACTGAAGCTGACGCCCTTGATCGCAGAAAGTGGAGGATGGTATGTTTAAAAGCGGACCCTGCACTAATGCGGGACTAAACACGAGGAAAGAAAAAGGTTACTGTCCATAGGTTCATTAAAAATTTCTGACAAAATTGCATGATCACACTATTTCAGCATCAATATACTGCAGTTTGTCACTCAGGCAGTTGGATTTTGTAAGTTCCAGTGGAAGTTATCTTTGCTTTAGGGTTTATGGACGTGGAGTGGTTTTGGGCAGAGGTTTAAAGCTGAATGTTCTTCCTGATGTCACGCAATTTTGCAGGTGAACCCACTGGTGAATCAGCTGAGATTTGAACCTCAGTCTACCAGGCAGACAGTCGGTTGCAAAGATACACTGCACTAGTCTTTGCTCCACAGATAAATTCATGTAAATGTGGAAATACTTACAAGTCTCACTAAAGTGGTGAACCGTAGAATAAGTTGACAGATGTTGTTACAAAGACACAGTATAACTGCAAGTCTTGTAGAGACAAAATGTACAAAGCCTATTCTTTAATTAAGGACTGCTTGTATTTTTTTTTTTTTTAAATCCTGCGTGTTTGGTCTTTCACACATTTATACTGAGTTCCAGTATCCGTGTGCACAAACAAATGCTTGTTGCCAGCAAGTCAATAAATGGCATATCACATCATACTAAAGTGACTTCTCCATGATCCTTAAGGATAACATTTTTTCTTTCTTTAGGAATAAGAATTTAAATATTAAAGAAAGGAACAATTTAAAGAGCATATTTACTTCTATTTCCTAACAAATTTCTCTCTTTTTCAGGTTGCTCAGGCCCAACTTGTGAGTTTCTTGCAAGTTCCGATACAAACCAACCCTTCTTCACCAGTCACAGCAGTGGACTACCAAACAAGTCGAAGAGAACTCACCACATTTCAGCCCTTCAACGGCAGTAGTTCTGTGTCTCCGAATAGTATTAATAAAAATAGCAATAATAATAGTTCGACATTACGAACCTCAAACCAAAGTTTACAAGAACTTGCTATCTCCACATTTAACAGCAATTACAACAATGCCCCCATGGCAAATAGTTTTAATAATAGTAACGATGTTGTGTTGAGGAGGGATGCTGCCCTGCTACAACCATCGCTTATAGACAGTAACAATGAATTTAACCCTTGTTGGGAATTCAATCCTCAAAATTACACAATACTTGCAGAATGGTCTGCAAGTAGAGATTACCTTGTAGATGATGACTTTTTCACTTTGGGGTTCCGACCCCAAGACGAAATTACTACTGAGCTGTGATCTTGATGATAATTTTATCTGTCTTCTTTTCAGAGGGACCAAATAGATAATAATGTTACCCCATCATGGCAGGTGTTGTAGACTGATGTGGTGTTGTTTGAAGGGACATAGTCAACCAGCAAGAACACAAAATTTCTATGACAGAATAGTGCCCTAGAAGTAACCAGAACTTCCAAAATAATATTATTTACACTGAACAAGATAAGTTGTGCTGGAGATGTAAGATCTACATCTTCCACAAATGTCTAACAGTATGTTTTGGACACATCAGCAATATTTAAGTTCCTGCACATCTTACAATGTCTCTGAAAACCATCAAAAGTAGTTAGTGGGTCGTAAAACCAATAACACCTTACAGTGCACGTGATGCTGGAAATCTATTATCCACGATTTTCCAAATTACTGTGTGTGAGCTGTACAACATCCCAAAGACCTGTAAATAATTCACATGTGTTAAACTTCAGACTTAAAACTTCAAAAATATTAGCTTCATTCATAGTATGCTGTAAGAACAGTGTCTCAGTAAGGTGTTCCTTGGTTAAATTTCATTGCTGTAAATATCAGCTTCCAAAAGCAAGATTAATACTATTCTTTTCTGGCTTTGTTCATGCTACTCATTAAACCCTATTTCAGAATCTCTGAAAGAAAGTACACAAGGCATAAAATCCATTAAAAGGGTCTAGGCCTGTCAAGATGACTGCTGTCCAGCCAGATAACCTAGAGCAGGGATGGCAAACCTATGCCATGCGTGTCACTAGGCGACACGAGAACACAATTTTGGTGTATCACACCTGTCGGTGTCATATGTTACGTACACATGCTATGTGACCCTCTTAGACTGATCACAGCAGACTTGTTGCGTCACTCAAGGAGCGGAGCGAGGGATCCATTCGGCCGTGGACTGATTCTGATGGTTCGGTCAGCTTCCGCTTTGAACGCTAGCGCTGTGCCATGTCCGGGGAGCCATCTGGTGACGAATGAACGTACTATTTCCACTTCGATTATAATGTCTAAATTTCAAAAAATCATTGTTTAAGAAGCCTTTCTCGTGGACAGTCGAGATTTTCTTCTGATGACGCAGAGCACAGTTCTCTGCGAAACGTAAAGAATTTCACCTTATTTTCTTGACACGGCATAAGTCCAAAAGCCTATACAGTGTCATGTCTATAAGTACGGGCCATGAACATCAATGGCAAGAGTGTTCATGTCACAAAACATTGAACATTACACAAAACAGCCTAGTTCTTTTGTATCATCTTTCTGGCCAAGGAATAATATCAGTGTGGCTGTTTCCATCTGTCTCATTGCATAGCAAAGCATGCATGGGAAATCACTTTCTGACGGTGAGTTCTTGAAATAAACTTCCTTATTGATGTCCGACACATCATTTGAAAACTTCCCTAACAAACAACAAATAATTAACAGAATGAAAGGAATGCCAGCTGGACTACTGTCAAGGAGAGAATAATAAGAATAAGTGAAGAAGTTTTGGAGCAGTCGAAAGCTAATTTGGATAACTCCCAGATGTATGCACAACATTTTGATGAAAGCATGGATGTGACCTTACAAGCAAGGATAGCAGTTTTTTTCTGATTTCCTTGCAGAAATATGATGAGGTAGAAATTAGTTAAATTATTGAGCATACGAACTATGACAACGTGGGAAAGTAATGAAGCTAATGGAGGAAGTGAAGTCCATTGGCAATATTAGTATTTTTGGTTTTTATATCTAATAATATATATCTTTTTAAAATTTGTTTTATGTTGCACCGACACAGATATAGGCCTTATGGTGATGATGGGATACGAAAGGCTTAGGAGTGGGAAGGAAACCGCCGTGGCCTTAATTGAGATACAGCCCCCAGTATTTGCCTTGTGTGAAAATGGGAAACCATGGAAAACCATCTTCGGGGCTGCCGACAGTGAGGCTCGAACCCACTATATCCCGGATGCAAGCTCACAGCTGCATGCCCCTAACTGCACAGCAAACTCACCTGGTAATAATATTTAATGATGAAGTGTGTAACAATGGGAGCTAATTATTTATTTATTTACAAATAATAATAGGTATTCTCAAAACTTACATATTTAAAAATGTATTTTTTGCAGTATTTGCAAAATATGACCACAGAACATGCAATCAAATGTATTTACAAGATATATATCTAATAAATAAATCAGTAAATGAATGAAATAAATAACATATTATGAAACATAATTGGGAATTTGGTAAGGAAGTGAGGGTGGGGTTGGTGTAGGTTGTAGCCATTCCTTAAAGGAAAATAACAAGTCGCACAGTCAACAGTTGAGAATAATAAACCAGACTTAAAAATGGCACACTTGTTGGAAAACGTTTGCCATCCCTGGCCTAGAGATATTGTATGTCATGTGGTCAGCTTGACATACTCTTCAGTTGTACTGTTTTTTTTTTGCTAGTTGCTTCACGTCGCACCGACACAGATAGGTTTTATGGCGACGATGGGACAGGAAAGGGCTAGGAGTGGGAAGGAAGCAGCCGTGGCCTTGGTTAAGGTACAGCCCCAGCATTTGCCTGGTGTGAAAATGGGAAACCACGGAAAAACATTTTCAGGGCTGCCGACAGTGGGGTTCGAACCTACTATCTCCCGAATACTGGATACTGTCCGCACTTAAGCGACTGCAGCTATCGAGCTCGGTAGTTGTACTGGTAAGCTCTCATAACTAGGTCTGCTACCTTTCAATCAGACTGACTGCTCCTCAGTGAACCCCATGTCACCTCTCAGTCTAGAATTAAATCCTTGTACATATCAGAAATTGAACCCAGAGGCTCCAGGTAAGAGATGGACATGCTACCCCTACATCACACAACAGATAACCTTGATGTTAATGCTCTAAAAACTGAATTAAAAATTGCATGGCAATAATACTGACTTTGTCAGAGTTACATACCACATGTATTTGTGCTTTTCATAATTTTAAAAATCAATCAATCATTGCGTTTAGGATTGTCGCCCAGGTGACAGATTCTCTATCAACTGTTTACATAGTCTTTTCTTAAAATTTTTCAAAGAACTTGGAAATTTATCAAACATTTCCCTTGATAAATTATTCCAATCCCTTATTTCTAATCCTATAAATGAATATTTGCCCCAATTTGTCCTCTTCGATTCCAACTTGATTTTCATATTATGTATGATTTTAGCTCCACTCAAGTTTATTCATCTTCTAATGTCATGTGGAGGATCTGTGATTGAGGACAAAGGACTTTTAGCCCCTCAAAGAACAGGGAGGGTCATAAAGTCTCTCTGTACGTCACTAAACCTAATACCGTCACGGTAGGAAAGAACACGAGCTGATGCACACAGACAGGAAAATGGGGAAGATGAAGAGAGGGACCTAGCACATGTAAGTGGTAAGGCCACACTCAGGGTGTGTTTGCAACTTCACATAACATATGAGTAACAACACAGTAAAGGTTTCCACCTATTCAATACAAATATATTCACAATATTTTAAAATTACATAGAACTAGTAGGGGTCGAAACTAGTTCTATGTAATTTTAAAATATTGTGAATATATTTGTATTGAAAAGGTGGAAACCTTTACTGTGTTGTTACTCATATGTTATTCTCAGTTCAATACGGACCTACAACATGAAATTTATAACCCTTAATGCAACTTCACATCCCACAACTTGCAGGCTGCTAGGAAAGAGTTGACGGCATTAATACTAATGCACTTCATTTTTACTTCCAGGTTATTTGTTTTTTGTTTTTTTTGTTTCAATGTAAAGCAAAAGCAAGCAAAGTCACCTCAGCACAGGCCATGAAGGCCCTTGGAGAGTGGAAGGTAAAGGCTTCCACCATCGTTAACCTCGGCACGTGATGGGATAGACTGGTTAGCTCTACGCCCGGCCACCTTTGCCCCCAGGAATTAACCTGGTACTCATTTTTGGTGCAAGCTGAGTGAACCTCAGGGCCATATGCACCTCCGGAAGTGGAAATCTCGTTTCTTAAATTTTACTACTTCCTGACGGGGATTCGAACCCACGTCCTTCTGGGCGAACCAAGTACGCCTTTACCGCCTCGGCCAGGCAGCCCCTTCTCAATGTAAAGATGACTGAAAATTTATCCAGGTGTCTTACATGCAAGTATACATACTGATGGGTACAAAATGAATTTCTATTGACCTGAACTCCAATTTACACCAGTCATGTAACACTCTTACAAAACACGTTTCGGTTGGCATCTTTTAATACACAAATTATCATATTCACTCTAAGAAATTCAAGTTTCAAGTTAATGTATATGTCTCTCTTGGGAAGAAAAAAAAGAGAGTAATATCTTTGAACAGGCCATGAAGGCCCTTGGAGGAATCAAGGTAAAGGCTTACAACAGTATCTGTAACCTCAGCACTGACTGGGATAGAGTGGTTAGCCCTATATCCGACTGCCTTTTCCCCCAAGATTCAACATGGTACTCATTTTTGGAGTAGGTTGAGTGAATCTCAGGACTATGTGCCTCTCCTGAAGGAGAAATCTCATGTCTAAATATTTAGACTATCTGGCAGGGAATCAAATCTATGTTCTCCTGGGTGAGTGAAGCATATCCTTACCACCTCTGCTAGGCAGTCACTTCTCTGGTGACACAGCTAGAGGTTATTTTCTCTTCTGTCTCAATTCTCCACATTTGTCAACAGTTGTGGTAAATAAATGATAACACTCATTTTTCTAAAGAAGAGAAATTTGCTCTCATCAGACATAAATATTAGGTATTTGAAAAGTTGTTTCTGAAAGCATATGCATGAAGCATGGAATTGTATGGAAATGAAACATGGACAAAAGATGGTGTGAAAAATAGAGATAATGCTTGTTGTTTAAAGGGACCTAACATCTACGTCATTGGCCCAAAAATAGAGATGCCTTTAAAATGTAGTGTTTCATAAGGAAGTTGCACAAGAAATAGACATATTAGCTCATGAAGAAATAATTGAGATGATGAAGAAGAGAATAGTTTGGCAATACTGTATTTGACCAGAAGAAGTGAGATATTGATACAACACATCTTGATATACCTAAAACCCATTCACTTAATTCAGGAATGAAGTGTGTGAAATAAATATGAGGAGCCAGAACTCTATGGTATGGACTGCTGTTCAAAAAAAGAACACAGTCAATAATAATAATAATAATAATAATAATAATAATAATAATAATAATAATAATAATAATAATATTTTCTTTTACGTCCCACTAACTAATTTTACGGTTTTTGGAGACGCCGAGGTGACAGGATTTTGTCCTGCAGGAGTTCTTTTACATGCCAGTAAATCTACTGACATGAGGCTGATGTATTTGAGCACCTTCAAATACCACCGGACTGAGCTAGGATCGAACCTACCAAGTTCGGGTCAGAAGGCCAGAGCCTCAACCATCTGAGTCACTCAGCCCGGTGAGCAACCATCATGTGCGATTTTAGCATTTCTCATCATGTTTATTCTTAAAAAACAGCAACATAGTCTATAATAAGAACTCACCCTGATATGAAAAACTGATTTTATCATAAACAGTCTAATATAATCGAGCGTAGATATGTTGGACAACGATTTTTAAGAACATCTAATTACCATATACCATTTTTAACATTTAAGCCATCCATTCCGTTTTACATTTTAAACAATTTGAATGGAAAAAAAAATGTTTTAATAGACATAAATAATCTTATTGATTATTTTTAAAGTGTTAAATTTATATATTTTTATCAATATTCTTTTGTGATATACACCAGGATCAGGGCCCTGACCCACCAATGATTTATGTTAACTATTGCTGATGATGCTCACAAAGTTGAGTGAAACATGTCCAATTTGTGATTAAATGGTTTCATCCTAAATATAAGGATTTTGTGTATTGGAAAGGTGGTTCATTAATTATAATAATTTGATACTCTGAACTCCAATACGGTTGGCAAATGAGATTTATAACTAGTAACATTTTGAGGATCCAACAATCTCTGGGCTGAAGACTTAACAGATAAAAGAAATGGAAAGGAAAAACCAAGTGACAAATATTTGATTCTAAAACTTAATATGAATCACTTGTTGTTCTAAATTTCTTAAAAGTAAGTCAGTTTTAAATATGTTCTGCTGTTAAACAACAAAACTAATGAGAAATTCAAATATCCCCACTTATAAACAGACTACGACACTGTGATTACATTAAACTTTTCACTGGTGTGGAACAACCATATCTTTACAATAAACATTCATTATCGCATAAAATTTCTGTAAATCCTAAATTATAAGTTTAAAAAAAATTGTCATGTTAGCAAAGGACAGAGCACCATGACTCAAGCATACCATTAGTTGCCATGTTTGATATTGTTGGACATGATTCTTACACTTTCCTCATTTTAGCCTAATCTCATTTAACAGCCATAAAATGTTATGTCATGTAACTGCAAATAATGTCATGTAACATTGGTTCATTTATCATTATTTACTCTTATACCGATACAGTTGGGTCAGGGCAACTAGGGTTCCTCTCTGTATTACTCTATCTCCTCACTACTCCTCATCAGTTTTCCTTGACCTCTCTTTCTTTTCATGTATAATTCCATAATTTGCAATGACATTATTTTATTTTTTCATTTGTTTAATACATAAAAATCATATCAGGCTATTTCTTTATTTTCGTATGTCATCATTTCTCACTCTATTTCTCCTTGTCTGCTGCAATATACTTCTATTCCTATCGAACTGCATTCAAATTTATCCTTCATTGTGTCAATGACCAGGTCTAAGCTGCATTTGCCATAATATGGCCTGTACCTTATTTTTTACTATGTCTGGGATATCTATTCTTTAGTAGGTTTCAAACAAATTATAGAAAATGCTCTGAAGTTGCACTCTTCTGATCCTACTTCTTCAATTGTGTCATTAGTACTACATTATATAGCCACAGTTAAATATAAATAATTATACTACTCTGAACAGAGATACATAAGATTATAAACTAGGGATAGGACAAATAATTACTTTCCAGTATCATGTTCCTGTGTATTTGTTACACTGTAGTATTAGGATATAAAAGTAACATAATACAAGTTGCAGGTCAACTTCTGGGAGGAAAAGTCACTCGAACCGCTGCTTCCTGCAGCCCCTAGCCTCACGTTTTTTTCTACTGGCTTTATGTCACACTGACACTGACCGGTCCTATGGCGACGATGGGATAGGAAAGGGCTAGGAGTGGGAAGGAAGCGGCCATGGCCTTAATTAAGGTACAGCCCCAGCATTTGTCTGGTGTAAAAATGGGAAACCATGGAAAACCATCTTCAGGGCTGCTGACAGTGGGATTCGAACCACCATCTCCCGAATACAATCTAACAGCTTACATAATTAAACCACGTAGCCAAGTTGCTCAGTAAATCCAGTATAAAAGGCTCAAAAATCTTCATATTCCGCCATAGAAAAAGGTTGGAAATATGCGATAAACAACAGTGTAAGTGGCTTGTCCAGCATCATTTCCTGTGTTTCACTCCTTTCATTTTGTAAGCAAAGCAAAGTTATCTCCGTATAGGCCATGAAGGCCCTTGGAGGGGTGGAAGGTAAAGGCTTCCACTATCCGTAACCTCAGCACTTGACGGGGTAGAGTGGTTACCTCTATGCCCGGCTGCCTTTGTCCCCAGGAATTAACCTGGTACTCATTTTTGGTGTAGGCTGAATGAACCTCAGGACCATGTGCACCTGCAGAAGTGGAAATCTCGTTTCTTAAATTTTATGACTTTCTGACGGAGATTCAAACCCACGTCCTTCCGGGCGAACCAAGCTCGCCTTTACCGCCTCGGCCAGGCAGCCCCTATTGACAAAAATCCCCATGGCACAATAGCCCCGAAGGGCCATGGCCTACCAAGCAACCGCTGCTCAGCCCGATGGCCTACAGATTGCGTGGTGTCATGTGGTCAGCACGACGGATCCTCTCAGCCATTATTCTTGGCTTTCTAGACCAAGCCTGCTATCTTACCGTCAGATAGCTCCTCAATTGTAATCACGTAGGCTGAGTGGACCTCGAACCAGCCCTCAGATTATTATTATTATTATTATTATTATTATTATTATTATTATTATTGCATACATTCTTTCATTGCGTTTCTTCCAATTAGAAACAGTTTCCCTGTAACTGAGTTTTTGTCAACACAAATTGTATCTGGTCCTTTGCTCCTTGTCCACAACACAGCATAAAACACGAGATGCACAATGGGAAGACCACGCAGAACTGTTTTGAGGAACTACGCTACTGTATGTATTACCACCAGCAAGCTTAATACACAGCACTTCAAATAACTAAAGAATATCTGTAACCAGCCAAAAAGTAACAGAGTAGGAATGCCAGTACTGCCTCTCGACTGTTACAAAATTATTGCTGGTGCCTGCTCAGGAGTGCGCACGTAAGTGAGCTGCTTTGCTTCTTAATATCCATTAGCCAATCATACTCTTCCTACATTCCCTTGCTTTCACTGAAACAGTTACTTTTGTATTAGGATCTCTGGTGGAACATAATATTTCTGGAACAGCTTACTGTGATGGAATAGGATATTATTATATTATCATATTACGATTTGTAACTCCCGTCTCTATCGTAAACTTATGAATAACTACAGAATGATATAAGGGTTCCAGATCATAATGAGGTATGTACAGATATTTATGTACAACTGCAAAGTAAATATGGGTCATGATGGGTAGGGATGGTTGAGATTAGTTCTGCTATAATGCATATAAGGATACAAGATACTCAATTATTTGTTGCTTCCCACAATCACAGAGAGATATATTGGATGAAAGACCCATCTCTGTAGATTCATTAAAGTTCTGTTAACTTCTGTTTGAAGCCTATTGAGTCCCTTCTATCCTCTTCTCTTTGTGACCACTCGAGAGGGTTTTCTTTGGTTCCATCCAATTCAAGAGTTGAGTAATTCTTTCCTTCCGCATTTTAATTCTGGTGGTATCTGCTTTCCCTTCAAAATGACAGATATTCATAGAAAGTTTTCCTAGATATAAGCCTGATAAGGCAGGTAACCTCCTGATGAATTCCATATCAGTTCCCAATGATCTCCATTAATTTGAGCCTTTTTGATTTTCATTGGTTCTTTTCTTATTCTTGTCAAAACTGTCATGTTTGTCTCCGGATTCCTGTATTCCATTGGTCAACCCTGCTATTCACGACAACCAGCTGTTTTTGAAACTAATACACCGGAAACAAAGATTGCAATACATTTTTTATTCTGTGCTATACAGTACTCCCAGACTTATGATTTCCTTTCGGTAGTCATCAATATGCACTAAAAGATATTACAATCAGTGCTAGTAAATTATGAGCAGGAGCGTCTCGTACTCCCATTTCCCTTCCCCACTAGCTGCCTTTACCCCAGGAATTAACCTGATGGTCATTTTTGGTGTAGGCTAAGTGAACGTCAAGGCCATGTGCCTCTCCAGAAGTGGAAATAGTGTTCCTAAATGTTTCAATTAACATGTTCTTCTGGGTGAACCAAGCAATATCTCCTGCCTAGATATTACCATAATCTTTCTATAAATCAATAAAAATCATTAAACTATCCTCATTGCTTCATTTCTTTGAACATTTGTTGTAAATGAAACAGGAAAAGTTATTCTAATTCTTCAGTATGCAGATCAGAAAGGCATTTAGTTAAGGATCCTAGCCCATTCTGAATTCTATCTTCCCATTCCCATTCCTTTGTGAGTACTGTATTAGGTGCTACTGTATTTACACAAGTTTAGATTAAAAACAACTGAAAATGTCAGTAACTGATAATGGAACCAATGATGAATTTTGATACCATCTTATCCATAAGATCTTCCCATGGTTTGAGAACACAGAATAAAATACAACCATTTTTCTAATATCTGTCTGTTGCTATTTCTTGATGGATGCAGTACTTTTGCATCTGTCTCTGGACACAGACCAGAACAAAATGCAGCTTCCCCCAAAGTCTCGGTCTCATTTAAGGCTGTGGCAGTATGGAAGCTGCTGAGGTATGGGTAGTGCTGAGTAATGACATTTGGAGGGAGCACAGCCAGTATAACTAGATGTCGTGAAAGGTGTTACTAATGGGGCGGTCATGCTGCAATAGCACTTTCTGGTCCAGTAAGGAAAGCAGAGGCAAGCTCCTGTATGCCTCATTATGGTGTCACCATCAATTTTTGCAGTTTCCTGATAACCACAAAATTTTGGTGGTGCTATTTGAAAATTCAACCAGCTTCCAATAAATTAGTAAGCAAGGATGTACTGTGCACATGTCATGCAATACATTAAGTGGTATATTAAAATCTGAGGATTTTTGGATTCTATTCTGAAAAGGTAACAATAGGCCTGCTGTATATTGCCAGGAAAGTTGAAATTGACCCACATGAAATGGCTATGATAGAGAGGTAGATTCAACTGTGTCATACAGAAGTGGAAGGTATTACATACAGGGTGTATCATTACTACACCGACAAGAAAAAAAATAAAAATCAGGAGTGCTCTCCGTGTTATAAATGGTGTGGTGCGAACAGATTGGTGGATACAATTTTTCTTTTCGATAAAATTAGGTTACTTTGTTACTTCTGAGCGCGCGATTCAAATTGACAAACTCGCCGTGTTTGCTATGCCAGAGCAAAAGCTGCTGTGCTTCATGGAAGAGAAGGGGAGGGAGGGGAAGTGGGGTGTTTGATGGAGACAGAGATAACGCTCCGCACGTATGCACAAGTGTCCTCGTTTGACTCGCACAGGACTGTCCTTGTCTCTTACTTTTCAATTTGTAAAGCAATATCCACAGTTCATTCATTAAACAGCCGTAACAGCACACACAGTACAAGAACACACTGTAATTAAGACACACTTTTCAGTCAAAGAATGCACCAGATTGTTTCTACTTTTGTCTTCTGCTTTACAAAGGAAAAAATTAAATGTATCCTCCTAATTCAATACAAAACATTATTCCATCATTAGATGGAGCAATAAAATTCAAACATGTTTTGACTCGTTTGAGCCATCTTCGGTGAAAAAGGGAAGGGGGGGTAAAGTAATCTACATAATACAAGCTAAAAATGTGCTAAAAACATAGTGAAAGAACAAATAAAAAAGAAAGGAGACTGACGGAAATAAAAACAATAACAATATTTGCATCACTAGATGGAGCAATAAATAACTCGCTGAGAACAAATTCAGTGAAAAAAACTTGGGTTTCTCAAGCTTTTTCACTTCTCTCCTAGCCATTCGTGGGATGGTGTTTCTACAAAGACAGACTGTTAGCCTGAATTTCAACACAGTGCGTTCTGTTTTTGAATTGTTATCAAACTAAAAAAAAATTTTAGTCAGAGGTCCACAACCTCACTATTAGCACTTATTGTTGTGTTTCTGTCTGTCTGTATCATTTCTTTTCTTCTTAGGTTTAGCATATTTTTGGATTCAATTAGTTTTATATTAACCTTTTTTCACTGAACTTTTCTCAGTAAATATTGTATATTGTTAATGTTTTTACTTCCATCTGTCTCCTTTGTTTTTCATTTGTTCCTTCATTATGTTTGTAGCACATTTTTAGCTTTATTATGTAGATTACTTTATCCCCGCCTTATTTCACTGAAGATGGCTCAAACGAGTTGAAACATGTTTGAATTTTATTGCTCCATCTAATGATGGAAATATGTTTTGTATTGAATTAGTTGGATACATTTAATTTTTTACTTTGTAAAGTGAAAACCGTCAATACAAAACGATTCTAATATCTTGTAATGGAAATGGCATCTTGTCTGTTGGTCGCTGTAATGTTCTTTATTATTTAACATGCTCGAAGATGCAACACTGCCATTCCACGATTGTGTATTTCTTCACTCACAACATTGTAAATAGAATGAAATACTGAACGAAGTAAACAATACGCCCAATGGTTTGATTACAGTAAATGTTCAATATGCCCCCCTCCTATTTCAATGCACAGTTCACAACGGTGTAGTAGTGACCTTTGGATTCTGCTCAGGATATGTGGTGTATTGCTCATTACCTCTGTCTCCCACTTCCCTTTTCTCTTCCAACAAACAGTAACACACAGGAAGTGGCTCTCTGGCGTAGCAAAACAGCAAGTTCTTCAATTTGAATCATGCGCCTGGAAGTAATGAAGTAATCTAATTTTCTCAAAAAAAAAAAATTTCTGCACCATCATACTTAACATAATACGAAGAGCATCCCCTGATAGTTTTGTCGGTATAGTTATGATACACCCTGTATACTAGAAAACGGCAACCAATTTAAACAACAACAAAAAGGTACTGATAAGAATAAATTTCTCCTCATAACATTTTATAATTCAATAGTTAATATTTTACCTTGATTCCTTCCATTTGAACCCACCCCCCTAGACAAATATCTGAAACTGTCTCAACTTTGTGCATGAGTTTTTTAGGCATTACCGAGACAAGTGGTGCTAACATTATGTTACGTGATATGTGCTTTAAACCAAATATAAAATCATTTAAGATCCTTTGCTCAAGCATTTAGAGTGTACTAGTCATAATTTCTTTCAAGTATATACTGTATATATTCCAAGGTTATATATTAAGCCAGGATTTGGCAGCAAAATGCTGCAATAAAGAAATAAGAAAGATGTAAAATTAGGTTTCTGGAGTAAAGTAAGTTCAACCTATATATTTTTATTTCATCAATGTTAAAGCATTCCTTGCCTTTTATGTGTAGAATATTACCAAGAGCCCCATTCTAATTATAAATGCAGGAAAAAAAAACTGTAATTAAGGGCAGATAGTCGTGAACAGAACCAACATTTCAAATTATTTGTTTACTCCTGTTTTGAAAAAGTCTCCTTGAAGAAGAATTTATACAATTTACATTGGGTGTCTCACCTAAGAGTGAGGCACCTTTTCTCTGGTTGTTTTGAAAAGAAGATATTTTCAATTTTGTTCTTGTAATGTGTAGGTAGAATCAGCCCAAACAAAGATTGCTTATCAGGTAAGACATGCAACGTCCAGTGTCGATGAGAAACGTTTTGGTCCTCACTGGAAACAAAATGTTTTTAAAGGGAAATAAGCCCAATTGATAGAGCGGCCACACATTAGTTTAGTGTGATATTCCGTTCAAGGATAGTTATTGACAGTAACAGAACAACAACAGAAATAGCATTTCCAGTAGGGGCTGTGTGACAGTAGTGGGGAGACAGCACGGCACGCCACAAGGCAGTGAGACCAGGGAAGTAGGAGATGATGAGGTAAATAAGATATGAACTGGTATGACAAGTGTAAAAACAACAGATACTGCAAAGGATCCATGCTATGACCACCTTGCCTGGTCCCTTGCTGCTTCAACACTACTGTTATACAGTAGGCTCACTCAGCTGCTACTGGAAATACTAACTACTCTTGTTTTGTTTTAAAAATGCTATTTATTCGGGGCATTGACCTAAGAAGATCTTTTGCCCCTAGTTTGCACCATATGTTGTGAACCTGTGTGTATTTGTAAATGGCAAAAGTGTAAAGTGTTGAATGTGAGGAAAGGAACATTAAGGGCGACACAAACATCCAGTCCCCAGGCCAGGGATATTAACCATTTACAATTAAAAACCTCTGACCCAGCCGGGAATCAAACCCGGGGCTGCCGGGTGACAGGTGGACGTGTTTCCCCCTACACCACGGGGCCGGACTACTCCTTTTGTACTGTCATCGGCAATAAATATTCTCGAACGGAATATCACGCTAGAATAAATTTAGAACACTCTATCAACTGGGCTAATAAAATTACACTTTTAACAACATTTCGTTTGCAGCGAGAACCAAAACAACACCTCTTGTTCACACTGGACGTCGCGTGATGTACCTAATGAGAATTCTTTGTTCAGACTAACACTAAAATAACGAACTGAAACACCAGAGAAGAGGAGCCTGATGACACTTAGGTGAAATACTCGGTATGTATTTTTATGAAAATATTACAAACAAATTCAGAAACAATGAAGCCCAGTTCCAGGGGTGAGTGTAACACAACCCTTAACCCTCTCATGTATGCATTTTCATTTCAAAGTGAAAAACATTTTTCTGTCATTTTTTTTTCCATTGAAAGCTTACAAAATACATGCACATTTTCTAAAAGAAATTATGAGTCCATTTTCTTTGAAAATTGTAAGGTCCTCATATGAGCTTCTTGAGAAAATATTGTATGCATGATAAAAATAGTAGTAACATTGAAAACACATATATTGTATTACTTTTAAAACATATTGTTGAATTTTTTGTAATTACATTTGAATTAATGAGTAAATAACTGTAGTAAGTATTTACCAAATGTAAATATTTCAGAGTTTCATATAGCTACTGTATGTTTATAATGAATGTGTGGTAAAACTTCAAAGGCATTGGTGCCAATACTTCAACAGGAGTGTGTACCTGTACCTTGAAAAATGACATAATTTAAAAAAGCGCTTTGAGCAAACAAGAAGCCTAAATCCGATGAACTCTAATTCATTAGAATCTGTTAGGTATTGACTTCACAGAGTAAAGTCTGCACATTTATATGTTATGGTAGTTTCAGAATCATATCACTGTGTTCTCATAACTGTCTGCCCTTAAGACTTTCATAAACATTCATGTCAAACTGAACTCTATCACTTACTATTATTGAGGAAAAAAATCTAATAAATTCTCAGTGTTGTATTATAGCTGGATGAGCTGTAAACTTTATTTGTGCTTGGGATGTGTATCCTGTTAATAAGCATTCCCTCAAAATACTGGCTTAAATATAAACCATATATTTAGCTTCCCTAATTTTTTACCATAGCATACTGTATAATTGTTGTAAATATTTTAGTATATTAGAGAAAATTTTAGGAAAGATATAATATTTAATGAGATACTAGCTGTACATAGTATATTGTAAACAACTGTTTAAATTTTGTAGTAAATTTATTATGTATTGTTATTATTTTTATTACAAAAATAGATGGTGGGTTTATATACAGTACAAAATTGCATATTATCTATTTAAAATATTTTATTTATGCTAGTCAATTCTGATAAATTGTTCTGGTATGAATTGATCAGAGTTGGTCATAATAAAATATTGTAATTTTAGAAGACAGAATAAAACCGTACATAAATACACAATGCATTTTCGTAACGTAATTATGTACCAGTCACTGGTTATTCATTTTCAAGATGAAGCTCCAAGAATGTTTTGAATGAAGCATAAAAGCCAAATGATGTTCTCAGAGGAAAAGCTTGAAAGGAACTTTCCAGGCAAGCAATGAAAAATAATAATTTATTTCCAGAGAGAAGGATATCATGGTCATCAATAAGTAAGAAAAGTCAATAATTGGATAGAAGTGAAAAATGAATGGTGGTGATTAAGAAGAAGTACAACTTGGCAATCATCCTCTATATAAGTTAACACTAATCAGAGAGAAAAAATGGAAAGGATCCGACACTTCGAAAATGAAAGAAAGACAAGGGCCATGAAGGGTGTGAAAAGAACAAGAGTTGACCAAGGAAGGACGGATAGGATAAATGAAAGTGGCGAGCCTGGCACAAGTAAGTGAAAGCAATGCCAGGACTCAGCTAAGGGTTCCATGGTCGCCAACCCACGCTCCCAAGTTGAGAGCCCCTGCCACCCCTTTTAGTTGCCTCTTACGACAGGTAGGGTGTTATTCTACTGCCCCCACCCACAGGGGGATGAAAAATTAAGATGGGATTGAAATGTCACTTTTAGATAAGAAAGTTCTTGGAATCTGATAACACTTTTGGAGTTATTAGTTTATGTTTTCAATATAGCCACAGTGAGAATTTATGATAGACCGAGTTCTTGATTCAAAGTAGTTTACCCCTTATTGTTAAAATTTTACAAGGATCATTTAGTGAAAGTTGTAAAATAGTACAGTGGGATTCAATTGGGTGGCAATGTAATAAGCTGCGTGGTCTATGCCGACAATTTGATCTCAAGGGTAGCAGACTTTACCAAATTCCTGCAATCTAATATCTTGAAGCCTGAAAAAAAAAAGTCAAAGTATTTTGCAGCCCAAGAACTTGAAAGTGTTCACAAGTAGAAAAGGGACTTATGGAATACGTAATATTGTTGCGAAATGATGGACATGCCACTTCTCAATACATGATTTCTTCAGAGATAAATGTAAACAGTTTCAAGAAAATGGGGATCTTGAACACTTTAGACAGGACTGAAGACGATTTGTTCTGGAAAGATGCAATTGGTAATGGTAGCAGCAATTTATCCTGCAGTAGCGATGACAAATAGCATATAAAATGATTTTCTTTTTGCCTGTATGCCATTATATATATACCAGGTGGCTCACGGACGCCAAACTTTCTACTTATAAATGTCCCGCATGCATAAGTGATGTGTGGGGTGTCTACCAACTGATTTTAACAGGGGAACTACTGCCAGCGGGCAGGTTACGTCAGAATATGAAGAGATAAGAAACAGGGTCACACTCGCAACATGTTACTCAGCACTGCCGGTCGAATGCCCCCCCTTGCATTAGTAAACATCGTTTTCGACCGCATAGTTCTAGACTGGTGTATGCTACAGCCGTACTATATTTGCTGTCTGCATATCGGCAGTAGCTAGTGTGATCAGCAGCGGTGAATACACAGACATTATTTTAATCTGGACAATCTGGTCGGAATGCAACAGAAGCTCCAAACAGACGTATGCCATCTACATACGTACTTCACCGAACAGTATTAGTTTTTGTTTCATACATGCAACTTTTCCATCGAGTAAAATGTCTACATGCGTATAAATAAATAAGTTATGAGATTTCCTTTTCTACACCTTTGGCATGTCTACAAACAGTAGCGGCGATTAGGGGGTGCGTCGAGGAGGGACAGTCGCTCCCCCCCCCCAACTTTGTGGAGTACACATTACATTTTCATTCCACTTTAGCCAGGAATTATTTTAAAAAGCTGTTTGTACAAACCTTGTTATCTTATCTGCTAATTCCTTCGTTTATTTTCTTTAATTATTAACATAATTATTGACGGAAATACGCACAAAATGCTGTTCGTCGCCGCTAACCAATTTGTATAGCACTACAGCAAGTAATGGAGACTTTGCCTGTGCTGTGAGGAAGGGTAGTAGGGGTATATATTGTTTGCTGAGTTCGTGGCCCCTGAGTTATAATTCACCCACTTGTCGCGCGCATTCATCAGTCTGGCAGTCTCTTTAGTGTCTGTTAGTTTCTTAGTGAGTATTCAAATACTAAATTATTTTTAATTGCATAATCATGCCGCACTTCTATGTAAGTATACCAGGCAAGGTGGCGGTGGGGTTACGGGCGTGCAGCCCCGAGTTTGCACTCGGGAGATAGTAGTGGGATTCAAAACTACTGGGGGGAGCGACAGTCCCACTGAATCCCACTGTCAGCAGCCCTGAAGATGGTTGTCCTTAGTTTCCCATTTTCACACCAGGCATATGCTGGGGCATGATTATGCAACTACCTCTTTAGCTGTGTGATCATATAGGTCGGTTCGGTGGCATTTTTAATTCACTTCATTTTAAATTTTAATTCATATGGCCTTCCGTACTAAAATGCCACCATCTTGAAGTTCTTTGACGGCGATGTGTACGTAGACCCCGTGATGGCCTCAGAAAATTAGTCGGCACACCGTTTCTTATGTCCTGCATCTGGACTGGAGGTAGCGTCGTCATCATCATGTTGTCTTGCTTACTTAGATTGTTCACATTCTATTTCTTGAGATGACCTTGGTGAAGCCAGCAGGAACAGCTCGGCGATGATGTTTGACTCATGATCACTGATGAGTGACGACACAGTTCGGAGTTTGGAACGTCTGCAATTACCTCGGTGGCGTGTTCTGTAGGTTGTCTCTCGTAATAGCATGCGAGAGTGGCACTGTATAACTGAACTATGATGGTAGTGGAGGCCATCATCATCATCATCATCATAATCACAAAGGTTATCATTTCCCACCTTGAAGGCTTACATGTGGCTTCCACTGTATGCACTAGCCATGCATCTTGGTAATTGTGCTAGTTACCAACTGATGAGCCCAAATTGGCACACTGGGGCAAAGCACTGGCAACCAAGAATGAATTCGCTGGGAAATTTATGATGTCCAATAATGGACCATTTATATTAGAATTAAAAATATGGACACATGTTCCAGTAGGCTGCCCAAATCATTGGTGGATGGTAAAAGGAATATCCCCATTGGGAAATGCCACAGCTGGCTACAACCTGCATAGCCCTACACTATCTCCAGCACCATACCTCCCTGGTTGATCCTGCTAGTAGTCATATGCTTGTCTCAAAGATTAAGCCATGCATGTCTCAGTGCAAGCCAAATTAAGGTGAATCCGCGAATGGTGAGATTTCCCATGTTGAGTCAAAGTAAGCCACAGGCTCCACTCCTGGTGGTGCCCTTCCGTCAATTCCTTTAAGTTTCAGCTTTGCAACCATACTTCCCCCAGAACCCAAAGGCTTTGGTTTCCCGGGAGCTGCCGGCCGAGTCATCGGAGGAACTTCGGCGAATCGCTAGCTGGCATCATTTATGGTTAGAACTAGGGCGGTATCTGATTGCCTACGATCCTCTAACTTTCGTTCTTGATTAATGAAAACATACTTGGCAAATGCTTTCGCTTCGGTCCATCTTGCGACAATCCAAGACCTCTAATGTCGCAAATACGAATGCCCCCGCCTGTCCCTATTAATCATTACTCGGGTTCCGAAAACCAACAAAATAGAACCAAGGTCCTATTCCATGCACACAGTATTCAGGCGCAGCCGGCCTGCTTTAAGCACTCTAATTTGTTCAAATTAAACGTGCCGGTCCACCTCGACACTCGATGAAGAGCACCGCGGTAGGATTTCATTGGGGTCCGCCTATGGCACACAGGAACCACACGCGGATAACCACGGTGGCCGCACGTTTTCGACTCACCACCACTGGCAGGAGGTGCAGAACCATGCCAGTTAGACACCGATGAGCCATGAACTGACAGCGTGGGACACAAATCTAACGAGCTTTTTAACCGCAACAACTTTAATATACGCTATTGGAGCTGGAATTACCGCGGCTGCTGGCACCAGACTTGCCCTCCAATGAATACTCGTTAAAGGATTTAAAGGGTACTCATTCTGATTACGGGGCCTCGGACGAGTCCCGTATCGTTATTTTTCGTCACTACCTCCCCGTGCCAAGAGTGGGTAATTTGAGCGCCTGCTGCCTTCCTTGGATGTGGTAGCCATTTCTCAGGCTCCCTCTCTGGAATCGAACCCTGATGCCCCGTTACCCGTCACAACCATGGTAGGCGCAGAACGTACCATCGACAGTTGATAAGGCAGACATTTGAAAGATGCGTCGCTGGTATGAGGACCGTGTGATCAGTCCAAAGTTATTCGGGTTGTATATGCCGATAAATATAAGGAGTTATGTTGAGACAATGCAGAATCCAGCTCTACCACCTCACATCTGCAATCACAATGTCACATCAGCTCACCACATTCTGAGCCCATTCTATACTGTTATGCTCACAAATATTGACCCAGCCAAATCCAGCATTAGGCTCATCTGCCAACTCATTGCCTGCTTCAAACCCAACCGGCAAGATTACTGTTTTGAGATCCAACGGACTCGAGAACTTGAGAACATCGAACCTATTCTATAAATACTTCATGTCCAATATCGGGGCTCAACAACTGGGAACGCACGCCAGGGATTCCAACCGAATTCAACAACGATGAGCTAGATATCCGGAACCGCAATCCCACCCCAATTCTGTCCATAGTTGCACACTCAGTCGACTGGGACTACTCCGAGTTCGAAGTGCCTGCTCAGCTTCAAATGGAAGGCCACAAAGTCGACAGGGTGGTCCGTATCCGGAATGCCCAGGGGCCCACCTCCGTCAGAATCCTATCGCAGGATGAGGCTTCATTGGACAGTGCCATGACCTAGACCAGATTTATTATTTTAATCATTATGGTTTGATTTTGGTCTATATTGACTTCTATCTAATACACAATTGAACATCATTGGTAAAGATCTATTTACAGTAGTGCAATTTTAAACGTTTCATGTAGATGACATTTTTTGTATTTTAATTACAACTTGTTTAAATTGTATTGTGAAGAGATTAAATATCAAGTCCGCAGATTGTTTGGTTGCTAATGAAGAGAAGAAGTGAGGTTCTCAAAACATGTATGGCATTGATATATATCAAATAATATTGTATAGTATTGACAAGGAGGACATAGATCTTTACTAGTGATTTTCAATGGTGTAATCAGGGTAAAACAATTCTGCTCATCACCATCTCAGCAGATCTGCTGCGATACACGCCAGAAGTATGACCATCCACCGGGCAATCCATGCACACAACCAGAGGTATGTGCAATCTGTTCAAGTCAGGAGCATTCCACTAACCAATATTCTAACAAGGCTTCACCTAAATGTATCAATTGCAATCTCCTGCAACTGGCAGTTAGCTACAGCTGTAAAACTAAACCTACTCCTGAACCCACCAAGCCAGAGAATGTCATCCATTATCTCACAGAACCTCCCTACTCCTGCCTCCTCCTTCCTTTCATTCCAAGTTCTGAGAACATAATTTGTTTCATTACAATGGTATTACAGAACATCCTTCCCTTTTGCCTTCCACACATCCTGTCCCAGATTCAATTAACCCCATGTAGATATTACAAACTCAAGAAACAAGATACATATTGTAGTCTTCCCTCTGAGAACTATCCCATTCATATACTGATATGGTGAAGATCTACAATGTCCAACATTAGATCTCCAAGAGCCAATAGGCCACTAATTGGAACCTCCATTTCCTGTTATGCCCCGGACATTGTTGTCCTTAAAGAAATCTTTCTGACGTCAAAAAAAGATCTTAAATTTAGTTCTTTCAATTTTATTTCATCCTGACTTCCCCAATCAAGGTCGGGGTGGAGTAGCTATGGGTGTTAGAAAGGACCTTAACGGTTAAACAACACACACTTCAATTTGCTAACTTTTTCAAATAGTTAATCTTAGGAATGTTTACACTGCAAAAATCAATAACAATAGCTACTGTTTACCTCCCTGCAGGAAATATCCAGTCCAATTTGACTTTATTACATTTATTGATAGTAATTGATAATACATTCAAACATTAATGTCAATTCCTACAATCAAACACAACTTGCAGAATTTAATAACTTATGCACTAATCTTACCCTCCCCTTTCACACCCTATCCCTGATATTCTCACCCTCTCCTCATCTTTGGCTTCTTCTACTAGCCAACAATTACTCCATGTAAATAGTGATCACGCCTCTGTCCTTATAACAATCTCTACAAATGCCACCTACCAGACGTTTTTCACACACAAATTGGAACAAATACCAAAGCTAACTGACCTAATTTAATTAAAGACCTACCTGCTCCCACATCTATAACTAATCTCCATGCTCTAATTACTAAAATTGAGCAGGCTATTATAACAGCAGATATATTCCTCGTCATAGTTACCAACCTTCCAAGCCACCCATACCTCCCAAAGCCTTATGCCTACTCCAACTATTCCACAATTACTATCACACTTATACCAGAACCAGACCCCAATACCTTAAAACAACACTGATGCATATTATGTCATGCAATCAAAGCTATTACACAAAAGTTATGGATAGACAAATGCAATCAACTAGCAACCATGACCCAAGAAGTTTCTGGACTACCTTTCGCAGACTCATTAAAACTACCAACCCTCCTGCGACCTACCCCATACTACTCCCATCTTACAATCACTTACCTGATAAAGAAAAAGCCGATGTTTTCTCAGACCATCTTACAAATATATTCTCTCCATCCCTTGCTCCTAACTTCTCACATCCAGATAAACCCGTTATCAATAACTACACACACCCGAACCTCCCTGAACTCCAATCCTCCTTACTCCACTTTCCTCAAGTGTACTAATCTCACATCATAAAATCCCTCAACTGATAAAGAAAAAGCTGACGACATCCCTAATCCTGAGGCCCCCCTCTCCGCTTGTATCAATATGCTGACAAACTTCCAACCCTAGCCTTAGATCTCTCAGTCACCTCTTAACAAAACACTTACAAGAATCCTGGCTAAACTCCTGGCATATAGCTGTCAATCATAGATAATACATTTCATATTATTCTGTATTGAAGAGCAATATAATGTAAAACAAAAGCTAAAGGTTTCCACCTATTCAATACTATTTTTTATTGTAACCTTAAAAATGTTACATATATTTGTTGAAACTAGTTTCGGTCTTACCAGAGACCATCATCAGTCAAAATCAATAAAATCAATTAAAGATAAAATTTTATGAAGCAAGCATGTGTTGCTGAAATTCAGTGCAAGACAAGTAAAGATTTGGATGTCAAACACTCATCACAATCACATGCCCTGTGCAAGCTCTCAGCCTTCCTCCAATTTGAAGAATGTACCTCACAGAAGACCAGGTGAAACACTTAAAATGCCAGCACTTGAGAAATCTTCTAGAACGCAGCTCAGCTGAAACAAGTGTGAACAGAATGATGTTGATGGGAAAGTTTTGAGATGTTCATTTTTTTCCAATATTAGAAAACAACCCTAGATTTTTGCTTAAGGCGAGGGCTGAGGGATACAGAATGGTGGGTGATTGCTGCAGGGAATTTGGAGAAAAATAATGAAGGGGGTTTAGAGTACTTAATTTCTTTTTATTGAAAATAGGAATTAATAGATCAAAAAAGGGTTTGATTTTTCTGATATCTCATTAAGGTTGAAATTGAGGATTAAAGAATTGATTGAGGTGGATGAAACAATTCTCCAAGATATTGAGCAGAGAGCCCTTATTAAACATTTTCAAGATTTTTAGATCTTGATCAATATTCGTGAATTTATGGTTTGAGTCTACCACCATAGCTGAAAATATTATATTTACATGAATTTACATGTTCTAAGTACCTGTGTCAAAGTTTCTACTTGTTGGGCCGATATAGGTGGACGGACAGTAACTAGCCTACATTTAAGCATATAAACACCTGATCTATAGAATTCATTATCGTCATCATTGTACAGTTCCAGTTTCCCGGGTACTGTTAATGAGCCTCTTCCACTTCTTCCTGTCCATATGCAACTTGTCATGGAGAACATCATCCACTGTCCATCCTCTGGTAACGAGATCAACCTTGATCATGTCCATCCATTGTGTTTTAGGTCTTCCTGCAGGTCTTTTTCCCTCCAGCTGTCTTTCCAAATTCATTCAGATTGTTCTTGTAGGCTCCATCCTCATCACATGCCCGTACCACCATAGTCTGGACGTGCCAATTCGGTCCAATAGGGATGTCTTTATTCCAGCTTCTTTCCTCACCTCCTCATTTCTTAACTTGTCCATCTTGGTCTTCTGGATGGTGGACCTAAGAAATTTCATCTCGGATGCTTGCAGTCTTTATGAATCTCTTTTTGTGAGGGGGCACGCTTCAATATCATACGTCAATATTGGTATGAAATAGCTGTTAAACATCGTCAGTTTGGCCGGTTTTGGAATTATGTCATCCCATAGAAGTGTTCTTACTTGTTGGTAGAATTATGATGATCTCTTTTGCACTCTGTAATTTCCTTTCTGACCAAATTATCACTGGAGATTACACTTCCAAGGTAAGGAAAACTATTGGAAAAAACAGAAATTATGCTAACTCAACTTCCGCTTGCGAACAAAATTAAGCTGGGAGACTAAGGAATGAAAATTGTGGAAAAATTTAAATATTTAGGTGAAAAAATCACGTATAACCTGAACGAGAAAGCAGCATGGCAAAATAGATAGATAAACTGGTTACAGCACAGGAAGGCTGAGAGCTTGCAGAGGACATGATTGTGATGAGTATTTGACATCCAAATCTTTACTTGTCTTGCACTGAATTTCAGCAACACATGCTTGCTTCATAAATTTTTATCTATAATTCATGTCTTGTCCTAACTTTGATTGATTTTGACTGATGATGGTCTCTGGTAAGAACGGAACTAGTTTCAACAAATATATGTACGGTAATATTTTTAAGGTTACAACAAAAAATAGTATTGAATAGGTGGAAACCGTTAGCTTTTGTTTTACATTATATAGCTGTCAACCCATCCAGACCCATTTGTAAAAAGTCCCACATCACCATCCTACTAACCACGTATAATACCCACTTAATAGAAACTAACCTTGTCACCTGTCTGGGAATTAAATTTCAAAACAACCTTCAATGAAATCATCACCTTAACATTTAAATAAGCCCTCTGACCCCTATGTATACTCTCCGGATATACGTGGGGAGTCAAATCCCCTCGTGTCCTAACCATTTATAAATCCTGGCTAACCGCCAACAGACGACATTACACAATGAAAATCCACAGCCTGTTTCTATTTTCAGCTGGGTCAGGAATGGTATGAACGAAGCCCCCATCTAGTGGCGAGGATAGGAACTGTGCTGGCTGCCAAAGCTTGTCGCACTCCTCTGGGGCAATGGTTAATGACTAACAGATGAAATGATATTGGAGAGTGTTGCTGTAATGAAAGATGACAGGGAAAACCGGAGTATCCGGAGAAAACCTATCTCGCCTCTGCTTTGTCCAGCACAAATCTCACATGGAGCGACTGGGATTTTAAACACTGAGCCCAGCAGTGAGAGGCCGGCGCGCTGCCGCTTGAGCCACAGAGGCTCTCACGACAATATGTACAACTACTAAAATTAGACCGACATGCCTGACGTATTGCTCTCCATCTGCCCTTTGATATCCAATCAGCTAATTTCCAACAACACTACTATTTCCCCACCATCCTAACCCATATCCATGACCTTTGCTTAAAATATCTCACCAAAGGCCTCCAAAATAACAAACATAGTGTATCAGAAGGCCTCACCCTCTCCCCATCGCCACTGCAATACTTAATAATAACTGGACACCCGCAACCTCTTATTTATTCCCCACTTCCATTGTGTAACTTCCCAAATTCACGACTGCTGTTTCCACAATTTATACAGATAATCACAGATTACTGCTGGCTGCAGTGGTGCCAACTTCAACGTGCGCTGTTTACTTTCAGCAACAGTGCCACCTTCACTTACTGCCATTTACTCAGCAACTTTCGCCTTCATCTTAAAACTTCGTTTTACTTTGTAAATATCAATTTTCGTTAACGACCATCATTTAGATTACACCACATTACAGTTATTATCTTTGCCATTAATATCCCTACTACTATTACTGTAAATATTATTATAAATTCACTTAATCTCAACAGAATCATACTATTGCTATTTGAATGACGGTACCAGGAAACATGGTAACAAATACGATAATTTTATTTTTGATTCTAATGTATATTTTTGTTTTTAAATTATCAGTGTTAATCACAACACTATTACTAATACAATATTATAATTCTATTTTTTAATAATTTTATTAAAATATTTTATCCAAGTTATCAATAATTTTTGATGAATACTCTTTGTTACACTTTTACTGTGCCAGAAGCTATACAGCACAAATAAAGTATTAATTGACTTAGTTAATGTAATAAAGTGCCATGAAAATCCTGTGAACAATAATGTATTCTATAGTGTCAAGAAATTGTTTTTCTTTTATTATTTAACTGCACAATTGAGCTGTGATGATTACAGAGAGTAAAAAAGTAACATAATAATATGAATTACGGTATGTAACGTGTCATACTGTACGATGAAAGTTAGCAGAAAGAATACACCTGTAACCTCATTGTCGAGGGAGAGAAGGTTGAATGTGTGGATACCTTTAAAAATCTAGGGAGTATAATATCAAATGAGGGAACAGCCAAGAACGAAGTGTTGAACAGGGTACAGAAAGGATCCAACTTCTTCCATCAAGTATGGAACACAGTATGTGACAAGGGAGTTCCTCAGAGGACTAAACAGATCCTGTTTAAGACTTATCTCCTGCCCATCATGACGTATATTATGGAGACTTGCATCATACATAAAAGAAAAGTAAGTTAACTGCAAGGTGTTGAAATGAAGTTCCTTAGATCAGCTGTATAAAAGACAAGGAAGGACAGAATTAGGAATGATCAGATACAAAGAGACCTTCAGGTAAACCTGACCATGGAAAAAGGCTGTGTTTTGCAAGGCTAAAGTGGCTAGGACATGTTAAGCGGATGCAGGTGACTTGAACACCAAGCAAGTATTTTGAAAAGATTGTTCCAGGACGAAGACCAATTGGATGCCCTCGAAAAAGGTGATTAGATCGGATAAGAGAAGAGAGGAGAAACATGGGATGCCCTACAGATAAAAGAAGCATAGCAGGGCCGTAATAAATGGAGGCACATCGTTCTTAAATATCCTACCCGGTTCGCTGAAAGGAATTCATGATGATGATGTCACACTGTATGTTCTCATTAGAAGGCCATGAACACAACACGTCACACTTGACCTACATTGAGTTAATACAGACTTGTTTTGTAACTTGTAATACATAAGGTTACAGCATTTCAAATGATATTCATCTGCAATACAGTATAATTATCAAAGCTCACTTGCATGTATCTGTATATACTTTGTAACATGTAATACTGCAAAGAAATCAATTAACGGGGTGTCTGGGGGGTATTCTGCAGGCCTTCCCCTGGGTGTTGGCCATGGTTTCCTCTCTGCCAGTAGAAATAAAACAAGTGATTTCCATGTATCTACAAGACATACACCTGATAACAATTAACTTTCGCTATTTTTTTATTTTCTACCGCCCAAGAGCTACTTAGTATAGCTGGTTGCCTGCGCATCCCCATTATATGGAGATGGGAGTGAAATAACTCCTTGTTTTGTTTGCCTGCACTACAGACACTAACCATGTGTGTTAGTAGGTGTGCTGGTAGTCAACAGATGGACCTGAATTAGCACACTGGAGTGAAATGGAATAATTGCCCGCCTAGCAATTCCAAATGGAAAATTCTAAATTCCCATGGAGGGAATTAGATATTTTTCACCAATAGAGCATGTCAAAAATATCAAAAACATATCAGATGTAAGGCTTTTGCTCTATTAACCTGCGTTTCTCCATTGTGGAGATTTATCTCCTGTATGCAGTTATCAGACTGTGCCTCCTGTAAGGGCTTCTGATAAGTTCACCTGCATACACCCCAGCGTCAGTGGGTAGGGTCCGACACATCCCACTCTGATGAGTCTAGTGTCAGACCTAAGACAAAACGCTGGTTAATAGAGCAAATGCCTGAAAAGCCTTACATCTGATATGTTTTTGACAAACTCAAACACAATCAAAACTGTAGAGGGGTAGTCTAATAAATTTAGTCAACAGAAAAATAAGCTACCTCTCAGAGTAGCGATTTTAATTTTAAGGACCATAACAACACACCACAATATTATTATCATCTGTGATGGTGGTAGCGATTCTATCCATTCTAGAATGAACAAATTTACAACATGAGTTGTGTTAGAGAAAGGTATTGTCGAGGCATGTTTACCATTTTATTTTTTAAGCAGAAGGGGCGAGTTAATTTGGCCCCATTGTTCACACCGTCCACCACTCAAGGAGGACAAACAAGAAGTGGAAGTGTCAGCCCTCTCTACAACATCACTCTAGGAGCCTCCAGAGGGCTGATCCGAGAGTATTCAATGGATGTTGAAAACTTCCAGGCTTTTCTCAATAAGTTCTGCCAACTCGAAACTAAGATCATAGGCAAATTTAAAACTAGCCAGGACCAATGTAGTATTGAACTTGCATTCATCCATGATTACCTAATTACTGAAGTTACATGCAACTAGTGAACTCATAAATGAACTTACGTGTGAACTAAAGTTGAGTTAGGAAAAAAATAATTGTGAACTAAAATTGGAATTGAGTGAACCAAAAGGTGGACAGTTTGAGTTACATAAAGAAGTGTATTCTCTTGAAACAAAATTAAAGAGACATGATACAGGACAAAGAACTAGTCGAGAAGCAGTTTAAGGCAATACCTCAGGTTGTGGAATCTAGAGTTCGAGACGAGGGAGGAAGTGTGTATCCTGCACGGAAGGATGACTGCCTAGAAACCTGAACAAAGGTCACCGGCAATGATGATGGCTCCGGCGTTGCCAAGTTAAAACCCCCATATTACAAAGGTACCACTTCCCGGAAAACAATCTGAACCAAGTTCAAGACCATCTGTGAACACACCTGATCAACAAGCTATATGGGAGAGTGGCGGAGATACTATACAGTGCCCGGCCTGGTCCGACCTATGAAGATGTTGGATTGGCAGCCACCTACCATGTCCAGCTAAGGAAGAGAACCAGCATGCCCATGAAATGTTGCAGGAATTTGCCACTGAGGTCGAGCAACTAGCCCATGTGGCTCTGGACGAACTACCCCAAGATTACATCCAAAATGGGCTCCATGACGATAGCCCTGAGGATGGAGTTAACTGCCGTGTGTGGGGTGGCCCACGATCAGGGAAATGAGTAAGAGCTTACAAGGAGAGCGACTTTTAGTGCTGTTACTACTATCTTGGTATTTGTTAATTAGTTAGTTAGTTAGTCATCACCCTGAAGGCTGGTTGGATCCTCAAATAGCACCACCAAAGGTTATGCAGTTATAGGAAAACCACAAAAACCGATAGCGGCGCCAAAGTGAGGCATACTAGGCAGGATGAGGAGTGAGGTAGTTTGCCATTGCTTTGCTCATTATGTAATATTTGTAGTAAATGAGAAATGATGACATTTCATAACCTAAAATATTCATATACTTTTATTCAGAAGGTGCACATTTTCAACACAAAATCTAGGTTATACTGAACTGACATGATGATGATTGTTGTTTAAAGGGGCCTAACATCTAGGCCATCAGCCCCTAATGGTATGAAATGAGACAAAATGTTATGACAATTTAAAAATCCATAATCCTCCACTGACCGGAATTCAAGAACGTGAGGACGAAGAATGAATGGATATGAAGTTAAAACAATAAGTGGATCCGACTTGCAATGCCCCACATTCCCAGAAACTAGCGTTAAACAATAGTATTACTGACCAAGGGACTACTTCTAAAGCACAATACTGAATCGATGATGCTTGTAGTCAAAATAGGTCCAAAATCCAGGTCATCGGTCCCTCATAATGGTACTTATCGCTAGGAAAGTAGAACCATGCTATTTGGCATGTTGTGGTACCAATCAAAAGTAGCGTAGACTCGCGGTTTCCACACATGGTACTACTCACAGGTAATGAAATTCGCACATGTAACACAGACCTATGGTGTTTTGCACACTGCGGCGCTATTTACAGGCGACGCAAACCTATGGCGTTCCTCACATAAGTTGACTAACCAAGGGACCCGCACTATCCTGTGGTGTTCCTCACATAGGGGTACGAATCACGGGTACTGTAAAATGCATCTTGAGAAACACTCTGTCGCTACTAATCACAAACCTATTTTGTACCGAACATAGTGGTACTACGCGCAAGTAAAAGCGACTCATGGTGTTCCCTGCATGATGGTACTAATTACAAGTAGTCTCATGGTTCTAATTTGATCATCCCTTGGTCGCCTCTTACGACAGGCAGGGGATACCGTGTTTGTATTCTTTGTCTTCGTCCCCCACCCACACAGGGTGTGAACTGACATATTAAGTCATTTTAACAAGGATGTAATCTAAATGGAACAGCCAACTTTGAACATGCTACCAAATGAACTAAATCTTTAAATCATGCTATATCTAATTAATTTGTTACACATCAGCTTTTACCTTTCATATAATAAAACCAAAAACAAAATAAATACTTAACCTTCTGATGGGGGCACTATATCACTATATTATCCATGCTTATCACAGTAAAAAGTAATGGACTACACCGTAATAGATTTTTTTTTTTTTTCCATTTTCTATTATACACACTTTTGAGTACAGGAAACAATCTTTCCACATTCACTGACATTATTGGAGCATATATGAACAGTGTTCCAGTACGTGGATCCATAGAGTCAATCCTATGTTTTCATTATGTGTACATCATTAGCAAGAACCTGCTCACATTTGTTTTGTACAGTTTGATCTTCAGCACCTGGAACCACCTGCATTTTTTGCTCATCATCATCCACGGGAACCATGAAATCTACTAGGGTATTATTTCTCTCCGCAAGACATGCGATTGCACCTGGTAATACAGAATGGTCAGTAACTATGGAAGCCAAGTAATTTTGTAGAGTGACATTCAACAGCAACTTTCACAATTAGAATTGAAGCAACATCTTCAAAGAGGCAGTTAACAATATTCAGGATCTCCTTGAAATTGATGGCATAATATAGAGTTGCCGAGAGCCATGTACCGAATCTAGTCCCTTCAAAAAGTAGTAGTGCAACCTGACCTACAAGAATAGAGCACCATTTTTGCAGTGAAGGTGCATCATGTAATTTAGTTAAAACAAGGCAAATAGGCATTTTACATTAAAATAGGAAAATACAGGTAAAATCATCTTTATTGTATCAACACTAAGACCTCAAAATTAACTTAAAATTAAACAGTTTGTATTATATCTATAAAAATAAAACATCTTGTATCAAATTATTTTTTACTTGTTTTGGATATTGACTAATACAACAAAAAGAGCTTGTAGTTTTCCAAAGTTGTTGACAAGACCATAGTCATGGAGGCATCAGTTTTATGGGGAGTCAAAATCTCAGGAATATGATTTAACAAATTCAAAATTTTCAAATGCATTAGCTGGGATTTGACCTGTGGCTGCTTTGGTGAGAATCATTAATATAGGGAAAGCATATTTTTATAAATGCAAGATGCGGACAACTATGCTACTGTTTACAGTTTTTCTTCTTCTTCTTCTCCTCCTCCTCCCCCTCATGCCATATCCTCATAGGATATTGGCTGTCATCAGGCCAATATGCTGTTTATTTTCTTCAACTTGGAACAATGAGGAAGTACTGGTTCCATACCAGTCACACAGGCTTTTTTACCAATGGTCTCTTCTTTCTTCAATATTACCTTCGATGATAGTTTGAAGGAGCTGGAACTTTGTTTTGTATCATATGTCTCTGTGTCATGACCATTATTATTATTATTATTATTATTATTATTATTTTTTTTTTTACAACTGGCTTTGTGATACAAATTCTTATAATTTTGTTATTACTACCTATTCAATACAGTAAAAGCATAGTACAAACTTACATATTTATTAAGATGTTTATATGGTACATGTTTCGCTCCTTTTTCGTGAGCATCATCACAACTAGATCTTCAATACGGACAAAGAAGACGAAATTTATAACCTGCAATTGGCTTTATGTTGCACCGACACAGATAGGTCTTATGGCGACGATGGAATAGGAAAGGGCTAGAAGTGGGTGGGAAGTAATCAGCCATGGCCTTAATTAAGGTACATTTGCCTGGTGTGAAAATGAGAAACCATGGAAAACCATTTTCAGGGCTGCTGACAGTGGGGTTCGAACATACTATCTCCTGAATGCAAGCTTACAGATGTGTGCCCCTAACTGCATAGCCAACTTACTCAGTACCATTATTTTCAAAGGGAGTGTACAGTTGAGCAATCAAAAATTAATTTTTTTTTGCTAGTGGTTTAATGTTGCACTAACACATCAAAGGTTTTCGGCGACGCAAGGATGAGAAAGGATGAGGAAGGTACCACCGGTGGCCTTACTTAAGTTACAGCCTGGTGTGAAAATAGGAAACCATATTCAGGGCTGCCAACGATGGGATTCGAACCCACCATCTCCCAAATGCAAGCTCATAGCCATGCGACTAACTGCATGGCCAACTCGCTCGGTAGCAATAAAAAACCAACACATAAAAAATTTTGAACTCCTCTTATCAGATATCGTCCTTGTGTAAGGCAGTACAGCTAAAACAAAAAAGTGATGCAACTTGCATATTGTTAAACAATGCAACTGTCAGCACACAATGCAACAGTCTGCTTATAAGAACAATAAAAAAGAATATAAGAATAATAAAACAGAATAAAATGAAATAGTGGAGAAACTGCCATAATAGTTAAATAAATAAGTTAAGTGAGTGACATGTGAAGCACTTCATGGCATGTCAGTGACAGTGTAGAGGAAAGGTCCTTGGTTATCAACCAGGAGATCCAGGGTTCAAATACTGGTATAAGAATTTTTATTTTTTACTGGACTCTGTTCCCCTATTGTGTAACTGCACCATATTAACAGTCCTTGTACTTCCACTCTGAATGCTTGCAAAGAGTGCATAGTTTATCATCACTAGGGCCCGGATGTTTATGCAGTAATAGGTTAGAATCCAAACTTACTGAAGCAAGTAATAAGTAGTCTACCCACACGACGGTAATGCTAGGAGGTTTGCATAAATAAGGGTTCGGCCCATTAGAATGCCTAGAATTTATGTTACTCCCACTACATTACGTTAGAGCGGGCTAGTCAACATTTCCTGCTAAGTAATTTTGTTACTAAATAATAGCATTACCGTTGTGCGGGTAGACTCTACTTATTACTCGCTTCAGTAAGTTTGTATTCTAACCTATTACTGCATAAACATCTGGGCCCTAATCATCACTGACCCACCAAAGGGCTGTTATAACAAGTGTATATATGCTATGTGACATGCACAGTGGGGAACAGCCTTCCCATATTATGCGTGTTCACGTGAGTGCCGGTTTGCTCTGATGAGTGTACCTGCAAGTCAAGGTGAGGATCAGGGTTTGAGTCCTACTCTCTGCATTGGTTTTTAAACTTCTAGAGTTTTGTGTTAATTAAAGATGTATTTCTATTCATTGCAAAATCAGGCATTGTGCTTTTATGTTAATCCTGAAAAGGACTGTTTTAGACAAAGTTTAATACCTCATCTAGTATACATTGACTTGAACAATTTTTCGGTGTCAACGTGGTACTGATTCAACACACTTCCTGAAGTACTCCTCGCCGAGGGCGGTTTCCTCCCATGCATCCAACATAACAGCCCACAAAGCATCATGAAAAAGAGGAGGAAGGTAAGGCCAGGGTTTCTTTATATGACGTTTCCACCCTGCCAACAAATGTTCAATGGGGGTTCACATCTGGAACTGAAGGGACCCAGCTGAGCAGTTCAATGGAATACTGCTCAGAAAACCAGCCCTGAACACGACTGTTCATGTGGATTGGGGAAATGTCTAGCACAATCTGAGTTACCACATCTGGATAGCACACTCTCACACTCACAACCAAAATATTCTGCAGAATGTCCAAATATTGGCCCAATGTGAGACGGTTATCTATTCGATGAAGCACTTCAGCCCTAACAGACAACATCCACCCTCAACACAACTGAAGTGGATTTCCTTGTATTTCATGTTTTTAGACACGCAACATTTAAAAAAAAATTTCATCTGTGCATTGAGCAATACTGATACAACAATTAATATCTCAGTGTCTTATACCACCAGTGCTTCATAATTATGAGTGGTGTGAAGATCTGCTTCTTTAACCTGCAGTACCCTTATGCAGCAACACACTGAATCTAATTATAGTATGTCTGTATGGAGTCCTAGGATTTTATATCCATTCAGGCTCTATTCACCTGCATTCAAAGTTCACAAAGAGTTGCCAGTGAATCGTCATAATGCTTCATCTGTTTTTTGAACATGGCCCAGATATGTTCAATGGGTGATAAATTGGGCAAACTTTCAGGCCCGGGCAGTAATAGTTTTTTTTTTCATGGGATAAGACAACTATTGGCACTTCAGCATACTTTGGCCTTGTTCTGACAAAATATGGCCTTGGGGGATGCCTTAAAGGCATAGAATAAGTCACAGAAGGGCGTTAACATTTAACAATTGGCACATTACGGCAGTACTAACTTGCACAAGAGACAGTCTGTTATACCAGATGAGACACAAACCTGTGTTGGTGCAGTATAACCAATGCAAACACACACTGCCAAACATGTCAAACACCTCTCCCAGTCAATTGGAGAGAGACAGATCCTGACATGACAGGGCACATTGTGCAATGTCTCTGAAGGACATGTTACAGTCTCTCATGCCAATAAAGCAAACTTTTTGAAATCTATTGGACAGCTTGTAGGCCTACAGCTTTTTCACATGAACACGTGGGATTCTCACAGTATACAGACAAATAGACTGACCTTCCCACCGAGTTGCATGGTGAGCAGTGATATGACTGTGACTATGCGCTGTAACTGAACTAGACTCGATACATACGGACAAACCACCCTTAAGCATTGCTCATTGCACAAGTCCAAAGAAAATTAGCACCATATAAAAAAGGTGCAACATTTCATTTAAAAAAATGATAAGCATTTTTTTTCCTGGATCTCAAATGAATTTGATAATACAATCTTGGATCATTGTACACACATTTATTCATCAAAATTATTCTCTATATATGAATTCATCCAAGTCTTTGTAACAGCAGAAAGAAACTATTTTCACCAATACATTACAGAGAGCACAGATATCACTTCTATATCTAATAAAGAACAAGTTATATCTATGATTGTAATTGTTTGGCAACAGTAAAACAGAAAGCCATTTTGTAAGCATATTAAGGAACAATATTTTCTTATCCATTTAAATTTAATTACAAAGCCATGACAAATGGGTAACATATATATCATGCCATTGATAATCATCCCTAAAAGATTACAATGTGAGAATAAAAGCTGCAGTTCAATGATAAGAACTCTCCTGAAGTTTATTACATAATTACCATCAGTCTTCTCATGGCATTTTACTGGTGCCACAGCTCCATACTTTTACACAAATGAACAACTTTACATTATTACAATTCTGCACAGAGTTCATGTTTTTGTGACATTATTTCAATTACTGGGCAATCTGATGGGGATAAAAAAAAAAAGTAAATTAATCACTAAAAGGAAAATATATGTGAATACGTATTAGAATCACATTTATACAGGGAGTTACGGTACAATAACTTGCCTGCCTCTTTCGAAGCCTACTATGGCAACACCTTGACTGTAACACCAAAGTCAATAACACACCACTACCAACAGATACATATAAACATAATGACTATGCTGATATTAAAATAGCTATACAACGTAACAGAAATGCCACTGAGGAAATTTTGAAATCACAATGCACACTGTTTTGGGAATTCCTAAAAAAACTCTTCTGCAAGGATAACAACACTGTTGTATGTCCAATCAATTAGCCATTTCAGTCGAAGTATCCTGGTGAAATATTATTCCAAAATATCCTATAACTCAGATTTACTCACATTTACAGTATATATAATTCCAGTTTGTCAAGCAATTGGCTTTCATCTTATTTGATTACCCTTTTGTCAACATGAATAGTCTTTTGCAACAAGGCTGAGATAAATATTCTGTTAACTGATTGGCAGAAAACTGGCTAAAATATAACAAATGTTTGTACAATTCGACTCTCTTTTACTCATACTAACAATGATGCAAGATTTTAGCAATGGTTCACCATTATCACATAAGTACACTTTGAAATGACAATTCAAGAGCAAAGCTCAAGTCCTTTTATTAACGAGAACTGCTTGAACTAGATCGACTGTACCGTCTCCTCCTTCCCGGGCTGCGAGAACGTGACCTAGGTCGTCGGCGTGGAGGAGATCTGCGTCGAGGAGGTGGAGGAGTGCGACGCCTATACCTTGGTGGTGGAGATCGGCCCCAACGTGGTGGAGGTCTTCTCACGGGTGGTAGTGGACTACGACGAGGTGGAAGAAGTCGTTGTTTAGGAACTAAGACTGGAGCTGCTGTAATTTCTTGCCCATCTATTTGCCCTCCATCCATGTGTTTCATGGCATTCTCTGCATCATTAGCATTTTCATATTCAATATAGGCAAAACCTCTTCCATTGGTGGGATGTAATCTGTCAAGAGGCATGTCCACATTCTTTACAGTGCCATATGTTTGAAATATCTCCAAAATATGATCTCTCGTTACATTGCGTGTGAGATGTCCAATATGGATTTTGGTAGGGCGTGGAGTAGGAGAGCGTTCCTTACGCTTTTTTGGAGGAGATACTGATCTAGATCTTGCCTTACTGGGCTTAGATTTTTCTACAACTTTCTTTTTATCTTCTCTTTCTTTTATTGGTTTTTTCTCTGCACTGCGATTGCGGGCCTCATGTGTTCTACGTTTAGTCTTCGCTGGAGACCCAGAACTGGTACTGGAAGAACTAGAGCTAGAGCCTGAAGAGGAACTAGATCTTGAACTTGAGCCCGACGACGAACTTCGAGATGAACTAGATCCGCTCGATGATGCGGAACTGCTATCAGAAGAACTTCTACTACTACTGCCACTGGAAGATGATACACTGCGTCTTTTCTTCTCTCGCCCTCTTTCCTTGCTTTTATCTTTACCAGATGCATTCACTCCTTCACCTTTTGCACTTTTAGGATCTCTTTCCTTCCATGTCATTTTAAGGCCTGGTCTTCAAAGTTCACACAGTAGAATGTGCTGCAAAGCCTGGAAAATAAAGACAAATTTGTAAAGAGTGTTAAGACAAATTTGTAAAGAGTGTTAAGTTTTGCTCAGAGAATTATAGAGAAAGTTTTTACTGTAGCTTTATTTTTTTTTGACTTAATTGTTCAAGTTATTAAGAAATCAAATTGCAAGGGGATTTTTTTATATTCTTGAATGGTTTTGGGTGGTGTCGGAATACATCATTTTCCTTAATCCTAAGTATTTTTAAAGCAAATCAAAGTGTAATTTGGGAGACTTTCTCACCAAAAAGATCTGCTAGAAAATGTTCTTACATGCACTGTACACATAATATATTCTTAAAAGGATATGATTTACTTCAACAGATTTCTAATACTGTATATTAACACACACTGTCTCCAGTTCACATCTTGCTAGGTAGATGTGCAATTAGTGATTACCAGGGTTAGGATTTTTAGGTGCACACCTTTTTTGTTAGGGTAAATTAAAGCTGTTCGGAAAGATATCACAGTGTGAAATTTTGTTTCTAGTTTGTGAAAAGAGGCATTTTTCACGCACCTTTTTCCCTTTTTTGGGATCTTTATCCTTTTTTCCCCCAACCATGCCCATAATCCCCCTTTTTTCTTTTAAGTTTAATTCCAATTTATTCTATAAGATTTCTAATCAATATAAAATATTTAACTTTCAATTAACGTCTCCTCAGCTTAATGTGTACGTGCGAATAGTAAGCCTAGGGTAGGGAGGGGTAAATATGAGACACACAGAAGGTGGGGCAAATAAAAGACAAGCTTATTATGAGCACCATTTACTAGGGGGAAGAAATGTATTTGATTCACAGCATTCTTAAATATGCATAGCAGCATATCCTACAGTGAAATCATATAAAATAGATTTAATAGATCTGCATTGAATTAAATTTTGTATGCATGAAAATTTTGGCAGGAAAACTTTCAAATGTACTTGCCAAACTTCTCCTGTTATTTTGTATTTGCATAGTTGGCTGCTCTGTTTTTATGCTGAAAGGCATCTATATTGGTTTATCTTTGGAGTGCTACCAAATTAATGGTGAAAAGTGTGGTTTCCAGATTTCCCATTCAGTTTAAAAAGTAAACAATCAAGAGGGGAAAAAAAAAAAAAAAAAAAAGACAGTTCAATGCGGATGTTCAGAATTAGCCTAGGCCTATATTGGTACTAGTGAAACTATTAAAGAGCAATATTGTTTTCCACAGCCTGTTGATGAAAATTCTCAGCCTGTTTACAGTCATTTGACTGGGTCAGGAATGGAATGAATGAACCCCCCATCTAGCGATGAGGATAGGAATTGTGCCAGCTGACGAAGCCTGTCGCACTCCTCTGGGGCGATGATTAATGAATGACAGAGAAATGAAATAATATTGGAGAGTGTTGCTGGAATGAAATATGACAGGGAAAACGGGAGTACCCGGAGAAAAACCTGTCCCACCTCCGCTTTGTCCAGTACAAATCTTACATGGAGTGACTGGGATTTTAACCACGGAACCCAGCGGTGAGAGGCAGGCGCGCTGCAGCCTGAGCCACGGAGGCTCTCACAGCCTATTGATGTATTTGAAGAATGTTTGCAGGTTATCTACAATGTTTGTTTTCAGTATTTTCTTGAACTGTTAATTGTCATAAATTAGTGCCTGAAACACATCGCCAATTATTTACTTCATGTAAAAATTGACTTTTGTTGGAGAAAATTATAATTTTTTTCCAGCACATTATACTAAAGGATAACATGCTGTGTCTCATTTTTGCACTCCTATTGCTCTAGGCCTTTTTTGTATGGTGATATAATGCTGTCTTTTATTTGCCCCCACACTGTCTTCTTTTTACCCCAATTGTCGGGTAAAAATAAGACACAGTTTTACTTTTTTTTAACAGAGAAGTATATACACTGGAGCAAAATTGCTCTTAAAATTGAATTCAGCATGCCATTTAACATCATTTTAATCACTTACAATAATTTAAATATATTTCTTTGTATTCCAAAAAGTGAAAGTTTTATTTTTGTCTCATTTACCCCTCCCTACCCTACCTTTTTCAGTAAATAACTTGCGGGAGTTGAAAGCACACCTGCAACAATGGAAAATAATTGTGTGTTCGACAAAACCTCTTTCTTACATAAAATCAGCTTCATGGTCCGTATTGCACTTCAATAGATTCACAACTAAGTATTTATTTATTTTCCACCTAATCGATACAATGATTACTTAAGGCAACTTAATGGTTAATCAACTTAATGACTGTATCGACTAGGTGGAAAATAAATAAATACTTAGTTGTGAAAACCTTTCTCTCGCTTTACCGCTATAATGCAATTGACAATGAGCGATTCTATCCCACCAGAATCAGTAGCCTGCTGTTTGTGAATGTGAGTTTGTTACTGTGAGAGACATCATCTGTTCGCATGGAGGCGGAGGCTGGTGATGCAGAGATGTCAGCAACCGCACCCGTGTAGTTCAAAGAATTGAGACTGAGTTCTGCTCGAAGCTACTAGAAATCACCGAGACTGCAGTTCCAGCATGAATGAGAACATTCTGGTGACTGTCGCGATGTTATAAGAGAGTGTGGACAACAAGTGAACTGGTGTTAGCACTTTGTTACATTACTAAACGAGTGTACTACTAAATTTTACCATTACAAAGGTGTCCAGTGCCCGATTTATTGCTCTGGTTCAGGAATTCAAACAAGATTTCATGGACACTGATGGAACTGTTATGCAATGTACTATTTGTGATTCAAGAATTTTGTTAGATGAAAAACACCAGCGAGATCGCATCAAACAACACATTTCCAGCTCTTAGCATCAAATGAATAAGACTCTTCAAGCAAACATATCGCGGCAACCTCTATTACGAAATGTATTTTAACAGAGTTCTTCAAAAAGCCAAAATTTTAAGGAATTAAACATTGATTTGTGTGCAGCTCTCACACAAGCAGGAATTCCACTCAATAAGGTGAACTATCCAGCTTTCAAGGGATTTCTTGAAAAATACACAAAGATGTCAATGCCCGATGAGAGTACATTAAGAAAATCTACATCGAGCCTGTTTACCAAGAAAACATACAAAGAATCAAGGAGAAAGTATCTGACTGCGCTGTGAGAATAATTGTGGATGAAACTATAGACTCAATGGAACAATATGTTGTGAACATTTTAGTTTTTCCCTTAGCAGGGGAGAATGTTAAGCCCATGTTGTTAAAAATGTATGAGCTGCAGAAAGCCAATGCCAGTACAGTAATGCAATCAATTATGGCCTTCTGCCAAAAACTCTGGCCTACTGGTATCGAGTTTGAAAAACTTCTTGTGGTTACAGACCAAACTCCATACATGGTTTCAGCTGTTAACCATATGAAACCTTTATTTCCTAAGTTGAAGCATGTGACATGCTTGGTTCATGCCCGTCACAGGGTTTGTGAATCCATAAAGAACGAATACGACGTCGCAAATCAATTCCTCTCTGCGCTGAAGAAGAATCTACTGAAAGCTACGAGTCGTCGTTGCCTACAGGGAAACCATTGGCCTGCCCCTTCCAAATTTCCTGGTCATTACTCTCTGGGGATTGTGGACTGAGTTTGCTGCTATGTTGTGTGAGAATTTTGATAAAATTAGAGAGTTTATACATTCTTTGGATCTAGCAGACGCAGGTGCAATTACCAAGGCACAGCAACTTTTGTTACCGGAGAAAATATGTAATTTGCAGACAGAACTGTATATTGTGTCCATAGTTACGAGTACCTGACTGCAGTTATTAAACAATTAAAAGAACAAGGTGTGGAAAAGGAAAAACAATGGGATATTTTTATTTCCGTGAGGGAACAAGCGTCCCCTCCTCAGCCCGAAGGCCTGCAGATAACGAGGTGTCATGTGGTCAGGACGACGAATCCTCTCGGCCATTATTCTTGGCTTTCTAGACCAGGGCCGCTATCTCACCATCAGATAGCTCCGCAATTCTAATCATGCAGGCTGAGTGAACCTTGAACCAGCCCTCAGATCCAGGTAAAAATCCCTGACCTGGCCGGGAATCGAACCCGGGGCCTCCAGGTAAGAGGCAGGCAGGCACTACACCACGGGGCCGATCCCTGACCTGGCCGGGAATCGAACCCGGGGCCTCCAGGTAAGAGGCAGGCAGGCACTACACCACGGGGCCGGCTTATGAACACATCAGGTGTTACATCCACCTTCTCAACATAATCAACTTGCAACTGTATGCACTTCTGCCATCGATGTGTCAGTCTCTCCAGACCGCCATGAAACCATTTTTTCGGAGCACTGCGTACCCATGCCTTGACAGCTGTGTCCAGTTCTACAAAATCCACAAAACTGCAACCACGTAGAGGTTTCTTCACGTTCCCGAACAGGTGATAATCACTTGGTGTCAAGTTGGGAGAGTATGGTGGATGTGGCAGCACTGTGACACACCTTTAGCCCATTTCACTGGCCACTTAGTTTGAATGGCATGACGTAAGTGCTTAAGGGTTGCCACATCGTCGCCCCAAATTCCAGCCAGTCAATGTGGATGACGCCCTTTTGTGTCCCAGAACACTGTCGCCATTCGCTTGCCAATCGATGGCACTGTTCGACATTCCTTTGGCGGTGGACTGCCCCTATGCTTCCATTGCATCGATTGTTGTTTTGTTTGTGGTTCATGGTAATGGAGCCATGTCTCATCACCAGTCGGTTGGATCTTGATCATGGCAATTCTCTGCACACGTCCACACATCTCTGCTTTTCGTCTGCAGACAAGAGTCTAGGTACCCACGTGGATGACACCTTCTCCAACTGTAAGTGGCCGTGCACGATCCGCTGCAGGGTGTTTCAGCTAATTCCCGTGACTGCCACTATTTCCGTAAATGTGATTAATTTGTTTCCTTGGATGGCCTGTTCGACCCGGGCAATGTTGGCTGGTGTTGACACTGTTATGTTCCTACCAGAACTGGTTCTCTTGTCCACCGATGTGCACCCGTTTTTCCAAACTTCCACCCAGTTGTAAACTGTTTTCTGTGACAGTGCATGTTCTCCACAAACTGCCACCAAGCACCAATGAATTTCTGCAGTGGTCACGCCTTCCATAGGAACCAAGTCGTATAGCGCTGTCCCTGATGGTTGCTTTCCATGCTGTCTGCTCCTACTCTAACAGGCGTGTTGTTATGAAATGGCTATGACGAGTGCAATCGTTGGTGCCTGTGCTGCTACCAAACGGTGGAAGAAGACACTAGTTACACGTCACCACCTTCAAAAGTGAAATGTGAACCATACCCGGACGTACAAAAAATAAAGTGTAAAACAATACAGTATGCCTCTCGTACAACAGCTTCATGTTATTTCCTTCTTTTGATGATGATAATTTGATGTACTTCTTTGTAATTCAATAAACTAGAATAGAGGAAAGAGAAATCGTTGAATTAGTTGAATAAACCAGCACCTTTTTGTCTCTTTCACCTTATTTGAGCATCTTTTCCCTTTTTTTATCTGAAATTTGCACCTAAAAATTCTAACCCTGGTGATTACATTATTTGAAATTCATTATTTATGTCACTATATTCAATTGCAATTAAAATTATGAGCAAAATATTTGAAAAGAAATAAAAAAGAAAGAAAGAAAGAAAGGACTAATTCATAAGATTGTACTGTGGTGTACCCACATCCTCTTCAGACCAGAAGAAATACAGAAAATATGATCACTTTCTAGTGTTTAATATATTACTTCCATTATCTTCTTTTTCCACCGCTTTTCCTACATATGTGGGGTTGCAGGTGTGAGCATATGTGTTGATCTGACCCTGTTTTACGGCTGGATGCCCTTCCTGACGACAACCATACATGGGGTTTATAAATCTCATGTTTATTCCGTATTGGCTCAACACAACTAAGGTTAAGTTAAGAGTAAGTTCCCACCTTCCAATACTTAACAATTTCTATATAATAGACTTATTAATTACATAATATAATCCATATAACCTCTAGTACATGTTTCGTTCCGATATGGAACATCTTCAGCTAAAATTGGTAAAATGGCAAGACAATTAAAATACATTGATGTTAAGATGATGCATAAGCTAAAAGATATGATAAAATGGCTCGAAAATTAAAACATATGATAAAGATGATGAGATAAAGTTCATTCATGTTGGTTGAAAACACAACAAGTCAGTTTTCAAGTGGCGAATTAAAAACAGCGATAAGGTTCTTCATGTTGGAGGCGTGTACATTTTGTCGATCTTGAAAATAAATTGAAGAATACAGGATTTTCTTATATGTGATTTATCGGGGAAATCTTGATAAAATAACCGTAGTTGAAGTTGAGTTTGGTAGGATTATTAAAGATGTTCCATATCGGAACGAAACATGTACTAGAGGTTATATGGATTATATTATGTAATTAATAAGTCTATTATATAGAAATTGTTAAGTATTGGAAGGTGGGAACTTACTCTTAACTTAACCTTAGTTAACCATACATGGAGAAATGTAATCACTATTGCATGTTTCTGTGGTGCTTGGCGGTGTAGTGTGTTGTCTGAATATGAAGAAGAAAGTGTCAGGACAAACAAAAACACTCAGTCCCCAAGCCAGAAGAATTAATCAGATACAATTAAAATCCCTGACCCTGTCAGGAATCGAACCGAAACGAGGGCCCTCTCAACCAATGACTTAACTTCCATTAGGTATGACTACCATATTTCAAGCAGTCTAGTTTGTGCTGGTCACCTTGACACAGAAATATCCATGAACTGTTGAAAAAAAAATATTTGAAAAAAAAATAAAATGGCGTATGGCTTTTAGTGCCGGGAGTGTCCGAGGACCAGTTCGGCTATGCAAATGCAGGCCTTTTGAATTGACTCCCGTAGGCGACCTGCACATCGTGATGATGAAATGATGATGAAGACGACACACTCCCAGCCCCGGTGCCAGCGAAATTAAACGATGATGGTTAAAATTCCCGACCCCACTGGGAATCGAACCTAGGGCCCCTGTGACCAAAGGACAGCGTGCTAACCATTTAGCCATGGAGCCGGACATCCATGAACTGTTAAAGAGATCTGATAAGGTAGCTCTTTGTTTTGTGGCAAGATCTACATTGGACAAGTGTATGGTTCAAAATGTCAATGCCACATATTATCAAAGTAATTTTGCAAGGTGCCATAATTTAATCTTTTTATAATCACCCGTACCTCCGTGCAGACTGGAAGTATACCTTGGACCGAGGAGGAGATTATCAGTCCAATTACAAGGCCAACAACTGGTTACAGAATTTTGTTCCTCACTAGGTTATGAAAACAAGCTTTGAGAACACACCATATCCAGGCGTATTTGAATTCTACTGACAGAATAAAAATATATTTGTCCTCATCTGTTAATATTCTCCAAAGGATTATTCTAGGAGAATTACTCAGAAGTTTCGATTGTAAATGTACCTACCTTCAGAAGTCCTGTTCAGTGTAATTACATCCTTATCCAACTACTGAGTCACACACTATGTGATCAAAAGTATCCAGACACCCCCAAAGACATACGTTTTTCATCTTAGGTGCATTGTGCTGCCATCTACTGCTAGGTACACTATAGCAGCGACCTCAGTAGTCATTAGACATCGTGAGAGAGCAAAACGGGGCACTCTGCGGAACTCACGGACTTCGAACGTGGTCAGGTGATTGCGTGTTACTTGTGTCAGAAGTCTTTACGCAAGATTTCCACACTCCTAAACATCCCTAGGTCCACTGTTTCTGATGTGATAGTGAAGTGGAAACGTGAAGGGACACGTACAGCATGAAAGCGTACAGGCCAACCTCGTCTGTTGACTGACAGAGACCGCTGACCATCTTCAGGGCTGCTGACAGTGGGATTCAAACCCACTATCTCACGGATTCATCAAGCATTGAATGTCATAAAAATTTGAATAGTTGTACACTGCTGTATCTTTTATTTATCAAGAAACTTTAAGATTCCTTTGTCTTGGGATAATTTTCCAAGTGGTATTTTATGAATTTAATGCATCTTTCACATCTAGAGATGTAAAATAGTGACAATGAAGAAAAAACCAAAGACTCGTTAGATATTTAGACCTTTCATTTTGTCAAGGACAGATTGTATTAATATGAGTGGTTAATTGTCTTTTACTTATGTAACCTGTGTTTTTATGTATATTTTAACTGTAAATCAAGATCACAGCTGAAGATGTTTTCTATGAAAAACAGAACATATACCGACTAATTTTAAAATAAATTAATGTTATTTTATCTAAGAAAAACCGTAAGATTTTAAAGTGGTGGAAAGATGCAACTTCTCAAACTTACAAGTTGGAATTTGTTATACATAGAGAGAAGAGTCGAGGGTTCTGATCAAAGCAGACTTGTTGTTATGGTGTCCATCACAATGATGATCGGAACATGTGATTGGGTCAAGTATTGATGGGCATGACTGTACAATGATGCTACTGCATTGGCTTTTGTGTAAATTCTTGGCTCTGTATAAAGCACCTGCACCTAAATAATATGACATTACATCAGTACTATGTTGTAAATGTGTTAGACAACCAGATCATGCAGTACATGATTAATAGCTTTTTGGGGGTCTGGCAAAGTGAGATAAGCATGTTTTTCATCTAATGGGTTGTTCAACTAGCAGCCATTCATCATGAATTACCTTGCTCATCTTTTACTTTTTACTTTTTCTTGAATCCAGGTTGGTTTTAGGCTTTTTAGATGTTCTTATGAAGCTGTTTCTCAGGAATGCATTTGAGATCGTAGCCTATACTGATACATACACTATTTGATCAAAAGTATCCAGACATCTGGCTGAACATGACGTACAAGTTTGTGGCGCCCTCCATCGGTAATGCTGGAATTCAATATGGTGTTGGCCCACCCTGAGCCTTGATGACAGCTTCCACTCTCGCAGGCATACGTTCAATCAGGTGCTGGAAGGTTGCTTGGGGAATGGCAGCCCATTCTTTACGGAGCGCTGCACTGAGGAGAGGTAGCGATGTCGGTCTGTGAGGCCTGACACGAAGTCGGCATTCCAAAACATCCCAAAGGTGTTCTATAGGATTCAGGTCAGGACTCTGTACAGGCCAGTCCATGACAGGGATGTTATTGTCGTGTAACCACTCCGCCACAGGCCATGCATTATGCCATGCATTATGAACAGGTGCTCAATCGTGTTGAAAGATGCAATCGCCATCCCCGAAGTGCTCTTCAACAGTGAGAAGCAAGAAGGTGCTTAAAACATCAATGTAGGCCTGTGCTGCGATAGTGCCACTCAAAACAACAAGGGGTGCAAGCCCTCTCCATGAAAAGCACGACCACACCATAACACCACCGCCTCCGAATGTCACTGCTGGCACTACACACGCTGGGAGATGACGTTCACTGGGCATTCGCCATACTCATACCCAGGGGTAGAAGAAAATAGAAATAATTCAGTAGCCAGCCCCTTTTCATCAGGAGCCAGCACATTTTTCACAAATATACATTATGAACACCACAGGTTAGACTAGGATAAAGCTACGTATTATTTTTGAAATGTGACCTTAAGTAGTATAGTCTCATTTCATATAAGAATGTAAATTTATATTTTAAGATATACTAACCCAAATAATCACCAGTCACCTTCAAGGACAGCATCTTTTAAAATCACACTACATGTGCCTGTTTGATTTCCCACCAGTAACATTCAACATGCTTAACAATGCAAACAAACCTTCAAAATCAGTGTAGGGTCTGTTTTTTTAGCATTCATTTTCTTGACGCACCTCGCTAAAAGTGCACATTCAGGATTTTTCATGAAACTTTCAGCCTCCTGCCGGCCCCGCGGTGTAGTGGTAGCGTGCCTGCCTCTTACCCGGAGGCCCCGGGTTCGATTTCCGACCAGGTTACGGATTTTGACCTGGATCTGATGGCTGGTTCGAGGTCCACTCAGCCTACAGGATTATAGTTGAGGAGCTATCTGACGGTGAGATGGCGACCCCGGTCAAGAAAACCAAGGATAACGGCCGAGAGGATTCGTCGTGCTCACCGCACGACACCTCATAATCTCCAGGCCTCCGGGCTGAGCAGCGGTCGCTTGGTAGGCCAAGGCACTTTGGGGCTGTTACGCCATTTTTTCAGCCTGCTAACACTTCGAGTGAGGATAGAATTTTTCGTTTGTTTTAAACATTTCCAGTTTAAGTGGTCCTGAAAATCCGGATACACCTTTAGAATGTTTGTCGGCAATACTACGAAAGTTAATGCATAATTTACACTTCGCAATTCCTTCTTCATAGCACAGCCACGGTAGTCATTCAAGCTACGATTCTTTGCATTGTGTATCATTCTCATACTTCTCTGAATCAGTAACATTCAGCTTGCTTAACAATGTAACCAAACCTTCAATATCAGTGTAGGGTCTGTTATTTTTTGCAATATAACAAGATGCCATGAACAATGCATTCATATGCTGTAACATTAGCATTCATTTTCTTTATGCACTTCGCTGAAAGTGCTGAAATTTCCGTTTGCCTGAAAATTGAAATTTCGACGTATTTTTGATGTTTGACCTATCATTGTCTTGAACACCATAAATTTCACGCTGGTCATTGTCGTCCTGAACTCTACAGTCGGCACTTCCATCAAGTGTTTTCTCACATTCACGCCCTTTTGTATCACTTTGTGTTACATTTACGGGCCCTACTTATGAAGAAATCTGAAAGAAGACACTGTTACATCAGTCAATTTGTGCGGTTTTGTTCATTTCATTTTGCCGATTTTCTCAAGTATAGCACAGAAACGTAAAATACACCAGCGTTAAATGGCTTCCGAGTTCGCGAGCTTCGATGTCTGATGCTCCGTTGCAAATTTTCAGTAAACGCACAGGAATAAACACAACCGTATTTATAAAGTGCAAACCGTTCAATACCAAGATGCTGTAATTAAATTAAAAGTATAAATATTGTTCGGCGAAAATACAAGAATTGATAAACACGTCATTCCGTATGTTCTAAATGCAAAGAATTAATTCCACGGGAATTTATCAGCACTGCTTAGGCGGCAATAGTTGAGGAACGGCTAGTCACGGGAAGGATGGCGGTAATGTAGTGTTTGTGGAATTATTTCACTTAGTAGTTCTCTGCATTTCTCCACAACTCTGGTCTGATCTTTGTACTCTGCTACCGATAGCTGATCATCTGTAATGGAACTCGATGTGTTACGATATGTCGACATGAAAGGATACTTGTTTGATGGGTTACAACGATATCTCCCATGACCGCTAGGTAGCTCCCGCGTAGAACTGAAACGTCCAATTCCAAGGTACGAAGAGCAATTAGAATTCAAGACTGCCAGAAGCACAGAAAATGTTTATTGCACATATTAGAATATATGAGCTACAGAAAACAACGTGAAACACCACACGCCTTGTTACTTTGTAAAGTGATGGGAACGTACATGTAAGGGAACTCCGGATTTCAAAAAATAAATTTTCAAAACCGAATTTGAAAATTTAGGCGCCAGGTAAAAATTTTCAGGCGCCATGGCGACTGGGCGCCCGGTATTTTTCGACCCCTGCTCGTACCCTACCATCAGATCTCCATATTGTGTACCGTGATTCGTCATACCATACAGTTTTTCCACTGTTCAATTGTCCAATGTTTACGCTCCTTACACCAAGCGAGGCATCGTTTGGCATTGACCTGCATGATGTGTGGCTTATGGGCAGCCGCTCGACCATGAAATCAAAATTTTTTCACCTCCCGCCTAACTGTCATAGTACTTGGAGTGGATCCTGATGCAGTTTGGAATTCCTGTGTGATGGTCTGGAGAGATGCCTGCCTATTACACTTGACAGATACAGACACACTTGACAGACACAGATAGGTCCTATGGCGACAATGAGATAGGAAAGGGCTAAGAGTGGGAAGGAAGTGGCGTGGCCTTAACTAAGGTACAGCCCCAGCATTTGCCTGGTGTGAAAATGGGAAATCACAGAAAACCATCTTCAGGGCTGCCGACAGTGGAGTTCGAACCCACTATCTCCTGAATGCCAGATCACAGCTACATGCCCATAACCGCATGGCCAACTCACTCGGTATGAAAATTAGCCTTTCCAAAACTAAAATGATATCAGTAGGTAAGAAATGTCAGGTTGGGAATAAAAAGCTGGAACAGGTAGATCATTCCAAGTACATATTCAGGATGTGTAGGTATTCTCCCAAGGTGGTAGTTGGCTTATATTAAGTGAGACTGAATCAACGTGGAGCAAAGCTAATGCAGTAAGTTCGCAGTTGCATTCAACAGTATTCTGTATGAAAGAAAGTCAGCTACCGAACGGAACTATCTTTACACTGGTCCGTTTTCAGACCAACTTTGCTCCAAGATTTCATACGTAACAGGCATGAAGGTGGCAAGAATGATCGCTGGTACAAACAGGTGGGAGCAATGGCAATATGGTAGCCACAATGAGGAGATAAAGACTAAGTTGGTGGGGTCAGGTCAAATGAATCCAAGAAGACAGATCACCTAGAAGAATAATAGACTTGGTCATGGAGGGTAAGAGAAGCAGAGGGAGACCAAGACGATAATGGTTAGAGTCAATTTCTAATTTTTTAAAGATAACAGGTAGGCCTATAGAACTAAATGAGGCAGCAAATCTAGTTACAAATAGAGGACTGTGGCGGAGTTTAGTAAAATCATAGAGGCTTGCAAAATGAACGCTGAATTGCCTTTGCTGGCAGGACCTAGTATTTACAGTGCACTATGTCTTCTGGTATAGGCTAGAGCAATTTTGTTACTTTCATTGATCTGTCTCAGCTTTATCCTTGGCTTGGACAAAATGAAAGTGACTGAGGTATGAGTGATGCTAGTAATGCCATTCCTTTTGCAGCCAGTCCCTGCTATGAATGGTGTGAAAATATTGCTCATAGGGTCAGTTAGTGCATGCATTTCAGTGGGCTTGGCAGACTGATATGTAATAGCAACTTCTGGCTCAGCGAGGAAAGCAACGGGAAACTACTGTCCGCACACTTTATCTTGATGCATTTGTGTACGGGGGTGAGGAGTAAGGAGGGAGCTGTCCCGGTATCGATAGTGCTGCCTGGTGCTGCCAACTGAATGAAAATGAAATCTGAATTGAATCGAGAAGATGATCGATCGATATGAAATTTCTAAACCGTTATCATCTTAAGCCAACAACTATGTCACATACACATTATATAACATTATAAAACATATCTCTCGATGCGAATCTTGTTCCTAGCATGAATTCTATACTTTGACTTTGATGTGTAAACAACAACAGTACCGGTACGTAAAGTTTACGCCAGATGTCGCACAACGATGCTTAAGCGATTCATAGTTTGTGTTTCAGAGGTTGCCAGTATGAATCTCGAAGATCGCCGAGGTCGACCGATTCAGCACTAGGATGTAAATGCACCAAGATAAAGTGTGCGGATAGTACCTCACTCCTCATTTCCCTAGTACGCCTCTTCAGTGATGCCTAGGCCATCTATGACAGCTGATGGCGGAACTGTTGAGGATCCAACCAGCCTTGAGTAGAAGTCTTCCTAAATGTCCCTCTTTTTTCTCTTAGTTTATGCAACAGGTTATCGTATGCTGCACCTCCTGGTAAAATAAGATTGTATCTCAGGTCCTCAATCAATTGCAGTAGATACAGCCATGAGGCTTTTTCGAGTAAAAGTGCTACCAGTGCTAACCTATGGGCTTGAGATCATAGGGGAATTTCTGAGTGTGAAGGAATTAAAAGACCTGGAAAAGATAAAATCCAGATATCTGAATGATGTATGTATGTACCTTTGTACATTCAACAATCACTACTTCATTAGACCTTTCCCCTTGAATTCTCCCTTATCCCTGACGGCTGCACAACCTACTTCCTCCTCCCTTTCCTCCCTCTCCTGATACTATAGAAAGTAACATTTTCTGCCCAAGATGCAATTATATCCAGACTATTTGTAACACCACAGCTCTGAAAGCGATGAATGACATTGAGAATATCACACAAATTGCAGTAGATACAGCCATGAGGCTTTTTCGAGTAAAAGTGCTACCAGTGCTAACCTATGGGCTTGAGATCATAGGGGAATTTCTGAGTGTGAAGGAATTAAAAGACCTGGAAAAGATAAAATCCAGATATCTGAAGCGAGTCCTGAGTGTATCAAAGACTACAAGATCTCAAATTGTATATGAACACGCGAGAGAAACTTTCCTGATTGAGGACCTGAGATACAATCTTATTTTACCAGGAGGTGCAGCATATGATAACCTGTTGCATAAACTAAGAGGAAAAAAGAGGGACATTTAGGAAGACTTCTACTCAACGGAGGCCATGACGGATCGGAAATGGATGGAAGCGGGCTACCAACTGAGGCACACAGTTACGAGATTGGCTGTGCATGGATTCTACTTCAAGATGTGTAAGAACAAAGAATTTTACGAACCGAACATAAACTGTGTGTGTAGGCTATGTGACCAAGTATGTGAAAGATATCATATCCAGAAGTGTTCCTCGAGGTCCTGTTCGATTAGTGAATTTATTAAGGACTAACACGCAGAGCACATTAGACGCCACGCTGTTTTATCTAATTGTGATCCTCTATGCACATTGTGCGCAATAAAAATGTATTATTATAACTGTTCTGAAAACTTGATTTTAATATATAATCATAATTAGTAGAAAGATATAGTTATGAAAAATTAAAAGAAAAATATAAATGTAGGGAACATAAATAGTACAATGGTGCTGAAAAAATAACTACACAAGTTATTGCAGAAACATTAAGAGGTAATACAGATGCTCAACTATATTTTGTTCATTTCAATGTTTATTTTCCAATTCTTTATTAACGGCTAGCAAAAGAAGCTACTCCTTGTGGTTTATATGTTAATAATCTGATCCTTACAGCAATATCTGAACAAGCAGAAAAGCTGCACATTACCTGCATATAAAATAAAACAAAAATACCAGTAAATACGATGGATCATGCAATACAAAGTAAAGGATTGAAATAATTCCAAAACTGAAGTAAATAATCTTACCGATAAGCTCACAAGCTGGGAGTTGTTGGACTAGCAGAACAACCAGGAGACAAAATGTCACGTAATATTCAGCATGCAATGTAGCTTTCTTACAAACATACAATTTAATGTTACATCGAAAAAACGCACAAGTTCTGCATTTGAAGTGAAGAACTCGCACAACAGCACCGTAAACAAATTAATTACACCATTCTTCTCTAAGAAGATGCACAAAGACAAAGATCTCGGAGATGAAGGATATTGAAAGAAAAAAAAAAAGAGCCATTAAATTATTCCAAAGAGTTTTACACCACATCAATGAAGAATGAAACTCTGGCCGAATAAATTCATAAAACATCCCAATATCCCATTCTTTTTTTTTTCTTCGTATTGGACTATTCTTGATATTGAAAGACCATACCTTCAAGAAATTGTTATTACACGACCCTGGTAAATTAATATTTTTTCTTTTCTAAAAAGGAAGATTTAAGTTGTCCACTGTTGGCTGTATACGATCCTTCAATTATACTTAACAAATGAAGGAAATTTGCAAAGATGCTCATGCCGAAGGCAACCTGGCTTGTAGGCCTCCGTGACAATGGCTCCCTTCAAGTCAAAGATATTCCATCTTCTTTGACTCGGACTATACGCTTTTAAGATAGAAGCTGAATTTTTAACATGACAGCATCACTGTTTGCATTTTGTCGGACTATTTCGTTTTCTTAGTTGGTGTACACATTTCCTTGGCCGTTAAATATACAGCAATTTCCCTAGAAATTTTATTGTATGTCAACATCTTTGATATGTTTTACTGGATGTCGATAGTGATATCGATAAATCATTTTGACGCTGAAACAAGCTCCGTATGTAACTTAATAAAACTAATATTGAAATAACTGGTTTGGACTCTTAATATTTTAGGCAATGCGGCTTATATACCGTGCAGACATGCTGTGCGATGCGAATATGTGCTAATTTGACTATAAAACATCGTGTTGCTTTCTTGATACTGTGTCTCTTTGGAACCACGGTGTTTACGCCATGACAGCTAACCTGTTTATTGTTGGGCTTGCCCGTGCCTAGATGTTAATTAAACTGCAATAGGAGACTAGGTAAGCATTGTGGAGTGTTTTTAGCGTAGGTACATGCAGAATAATATTATTCCTCAGCAAACAGTTCTAGTTTTGGGGGAGTATAACCAATGAAAGTGTGTTTTGCGCCTTTTTTCCGCTCCTCACGCAGCGTTGGTAAGCCTATGCATTGCTCTAATGTCACTGACAGCCGTCTGTTTTATAATTGTGTATATGCACCTAGCGGTGAAGGTTCGTATGTTTGTAGTTGTATTATGCGTTCTGTGTGGTGTTTATGTTGATACGTCACAATTAAGGTATTGTAAAACGAGGATACTGACGGACAGTGTTCAAATGTATTGTATTTTCAACAACCCTGCAATTCCATGTATTATTTCCTCAATAGGACTATCCTGTAAAGTGTTATACTAAATTTGTTCGTAGTCCAAATCTTCTATTAATAAATTAAAGTAATCCTCATGAAGCATTTTTTGTTTTTATTACAGTGTTAATTTTTTTCTAAGGTTCTATTGTTTGACAACATTAATGTTAGCTGATAAGTTACTTCATTTAGGCCGATGCATTTATAATGTAAGGGGGTAGCATCCTTTAAAATATTGGACACCCAGTTTAAGTGTTATATAATAAATTGACTTCAATGCCCTCTGTTGGCTTATCTGCTATTTTTAATTGGAGAGCTTTTCATATCAGTCATAAGAAATTTCTTTTTACTGCACTCCAGTCCTTTTCTTTATTTGCTCTGGTCGGGCTGAGTGGCTCAGACAGTTGAAGCACTGGCCTTCTAACCCCAACTTCGCAGGTTCGATCCTGGCTTAGTCTGATGGTATTTAAAGGTGCTCATATACGTCAGCCTCGTGTTGATAGATTTACTGGCACATAAAAGAACTCCCGCGGGACTAAATTCCGGCACCTCGGCGTCTCCGAAAACCTTAAAATTAGTTAATGTGACGTAAAGAAATTATTATTATTTGTTCTGGTGGAATTTGTTCTTACAGAATTTTGTTGTGAGTTTTAAAATTAGAATATCAATCATTCAATAATGATCTGCATTTAGGGCAGTCCTCCAGGTGGCAGATTCCCTATCTGTTGTTTTCTTAGCCTTTTCTTAAATGATTTCAATGACATTGGAAATTTATTGTACCCATGATCCACCCTATCAAATGCTTTAGACAGGTCGATCGCGATACAGTCCATTTGACCTCCAGAATCCAAAATATCTGCTATATCTTGCTGGAATCCTACGAGTTTAGCTTCAGTGGAATAACCTTTCCTAAAACCGAATTGCCTTCTGTCGAACCAAATATTAATTTTGCAAACATGTCTAATGTAATCAGAAAGAATGCCTTCCCAAAGCTTACATGCAACGCATGTCAAACTTACTGGCTTTATGCTTTCAGCTTTATGTCTATCACCCTTTCCTTTATATACAGGGGCTACTATAGCAACTCTCCATTCATTTGGTATAGCTCCTTCAACCAAACAAATTTTTTTTTTTCGCTAGGGGCTTTACGTCGCACCGTCTTATGGCGACGATGGGATAGGAAAGGCCTAGGAGTTGGAAGGAAGTGGCCGTGGCCTTAATTAAGGTACAGCCCCCAGCATTTGCCTGGTGTGAAAATGGGAAACCACGGAAAACCATTTTCAGGGCTGCCGATAGTGGGATTCGAACCTACTATCTCCCGGATGCAAGCTCACAGCCACGCGCCTCTACGCGCACGGCCAACTCGCCTGATCAACCAAACAATGATCAAATAAGTACTTCAGATATGGTACTATATCAAAACCCATTGTCTTTAGTATATCCCCAGAAATCTTATCAATTCCAGCTGCTTTTCTAGTTTTCAACTTTTATATCTTATTGTAGATGTCATTGTTATCATATGTCAATTTTAATCCTTCTTTAGCATTAGTCACCTCCTCTATCGGGACATTTTCCTTGTAACCAACAATCTTTACATACTGCTGATTGAATACTTCTGCCATTTGAAGATCCTCGCATACACACTCTCCTTGTTCATTTATTATTCCTGGAATGTCCTTAGAATCTGTTTCTGCCTTAAAATACCTATACATACCCTTCCATTTTTCACTAAAATTTGTATGACTGCCAATATGCTTGCCATCATTATCCTTACCTGCCTTCTTTGCTAGATTCAATTTCCTAGTAAGTTCCAATATGCTTGCCATCATTATCCTTACCTGCCTTCTTTGCTAGATTCAATTTCCTAGTAAGTTCCTTCAATTTCTCCTCACTTCCACAGCCATTTCTAACTCTATTTCTTTCCAGTCTGCACCTCCTTCTTAGTCTCTTTATTTCTCTCTCTATTATAATAAGGTGGGTCTTTATCATTCCTTACCACCTTTAAAGGTACAAACCTTTTCTTTAAACCCATCCCAGAGTCTGTTTACATTGTTATTTACAGTTTTCCACCGACCATTATTACTTTTTAAAAACTGCCTCATGCCTGCTTTATCAGCCACATGGTACTGCCTAATATTCCTACTTTTAAAACCTTCCTTTCTATAACATTTTTTTAAAACTGTGACAAAAACAGCTTTGTGATCACTAATACCATGTATTACTTTGATTTCTCTATAGAGCTCATCTGGTTTTATCAGCACCATGTCCAGGATATTTTTCCCTCTAGTTGGTTCCGTCACTTTCTGAATCAGCTCTCCTTCCCATATTAGCTTATTTGCCATTTGTTGGTCATGCTTTCTGTTAGGAGCACGCAGCTGTGAGTTCGCATCTGGGAGATAGTGGGGTCGATCCTCACTGTTGGCAGCCTTGAGGATGGTTTTCCATGGTTTCCCATTTTCACATCAGGCAAATGCGGGTGCTGTACCTTAATTAAGGACACGGCCGCTTCCTTCCCATTCCTAGGCCTTTCCTGTCCCATCGTCGCCATAAGACCTACCTGTGTCGGTACATCGTGGAAGACTACTGGCAAAAATGAGTGCTATTGGACTAGAAAAAGGAGTGACTGAATTGGTGGCTATATTTCTAGAAAATAGAACTCAGGGAATTAGAGTAGGTGAAGCTTTATCTGACCCTGTAATAATTAAGAGGGGAATTCCTCAAGGCAATATTATTGGACCTTTATGTTTTCTTATATATATCAATGATATGTGTAAAGAAGTGGAATCAGAGATAAGGCTGTTTGCAGATGATGTTATTTTGTACAGAGTAATAAATAAGTTACAAGATTGTGAGCGGCTGCAGGGGGACCTCGATAGTGTTGTGAGATGGACGGTGGGCAATGGTATGATGATAAACGGGGTTTCACAAATAGGAAAAGTCCTCTCAGTTTTAATTGCTGTGTTGATGGGGTAAAAGTTCCTTTTGGGGATCATTGTAAGTACGTTGGTGTTAATATAAGAAAATACCTTCATTGGGTTAATCACATAAATATGATTGTTAATAAAGGGTACAGATCTTTGCACATGGTTATGAGGGTATTTAGGGGTTGTAGTAAGGATGTAAAGGAGAGGGCATATAAGTCTCTGGTAAGACCCCAACTAGAGTATGGTTCCAGTGTATGGGATCCTCACCAGGATTACTTGATTCAAGAACTGGAGAAAATCCAAAGAAAAGCAGCTCGATTTGTTCTGGGTGATTTCCGACAGAAGAGTAGCGTTACAAAAATGTTGCAAAGTTTGGACTGGGAAGACTTGGGAGAATGGAAATGAGCTGCTCGATTAAGTGGTACGTTCCAAGCTGTCAGTGGAGAGATGGCGTGGGAGGACATCAGTAGACGAATAGTTTGCGTGGTGTCTTTAAAAGTAGGAAAGATCACAATACGAAGATAAAGTTGTAATTCAAGAGGACAAATTGGGGCAAATATTCGTTTATAGGAATGGGAGTTAGGGATTAGAATAAATTACCAGGGGAAATGTTCAATAATTTTCCAATTTCTTTGCGATCATTTGAGGAAAGGCTAGGAAAACAGCAGATAGCGAATCTGCCATCTGGGTGAATGCCCTAAATGCAGATCAGTAGTGTTTGATTGATTGCAACGTTAAGCAACTGGAAGAAAAAAAAACCAAAACAAACCTTTTCTATGACATCTGTAAGGAAACATAATTTACCTTTTTTCTTTCAAAATGTTCATTATTGTGCATATATTATATTTTGTATTAAGAAATCACTCAACAACTCCTGTTGGCATATTTCAAGATGTGTAATTGTACAGTCTATGGAAGCTAAATGAATGAATGAATGATTAACATTTTCCTGAATTGTCCTCTACTAATGAGATTTTCGCTACACAATGAATAGAACTCCATTATAACTTCACCGAAGAACCTGATGAATTGGGTCGTCATAAGCGAGATGAATGAGGCGGAAGTCCGGCTCTTGGCTGAGTGGTCAGCATACTGGCCGTCGGTTCAGAGGGCCCTGGGTTTGATTTCCTGTTGGGTTGGAGATTTTTAACTTTGGTTAATTTCTCTAGCTCATGGACTAGGTGTTTGTGTTCTTAATGCATTTTCTCATCTACATACAGTACATCACATCGCACTACAAGCTGTAACAGCATTGGACAGTAGTGAATATTTCCCTCCACATAGGATTGGCATCAGGAAAGGCATCCAGCCGTAAATAATGGAAATGGCGTATGGCTTTTAGTGCTGGGAGTGTCCGAGGACAAGTTCGGCTCGCCAGATGCAGGTCTTTTGATTTGATGCCCGTAGATGACCTGCGTGTTGTGATGAGGATGAAATGACTATGAGGACGACACATACACCCAGCCCCAGTGTCAGCGGAATTAACCAATTATGGTAAAATTCCCTACCCTGCCGGGAATGAAACCCAGGACCACTTTGAGCAAAGGCCAGCACGCTAACCATTTATCCATGGAACTGGACTAAAATTGGGCTAAATCAATACAAAGTACCGATCCCAGGAAAATTTGGAAAAGGTCAGGATAATAGCCTACTAATAATCGAGTGAGATAGAAATTGATTTAGAAAAACTATTAATTAGTCTTATATAGCAAAGAATAATGTATTTTACCGGGCGAGTTGGCCGTGCGCGTAGAGGCGCACGGCTGTGAGCTTGCATCCGGGAGATAGTAGGTTCGAATCCCACTATCGGCAGCCCTGAAAATGGTTTTCCGTGGTTTCCCATTTTCACACCAGGCAAATGCTGGGGCTGTACCTTAATTAAGGCCACGGCCGCTTCCTTCCAACTCCTAGGCTTTTCCTATCCCATCGTCGCCATAAGACCTACCTGTGTCGGTGCGACGTAAAGCCCATAGCAAAAAAAAAAAAGTATTTTATATCTATTTGATCATTGAATGCTAATTTTGTGCACCTTTGTGTGTTTTTTCCTTAATAATTAATTAGGCTTATTTCAGATTGTTAATATTGCTTTTAAGCCTGGCATTAAAGTGCAAAATTGAAGTTTGTATGCATAGAATATATTAGATTTTATAAAAGTGTGTCAGCTCGTGCAGTTCAACTTTCAACTAAAGTACAGTATGGTATGTACAGTAGTCACCAAGCTTCATCATTCTGTCTTCTGCTTGTCCAATTCAAATTTATGTTCTTTGTTATAATTATCATCACAACTTCACTACACTCTCTCCTAGCTTCATAGAACCTGTTCAAAACTGTAGTTGCTTCTAAAACTTTACTCACTGTTGGGTTTGGCATTTCAGACTTATCTTCCTCCCTTTCCTAGTTAATGTAGCTATTACTGTTCTTGCCACGTACAATATAATCTTCCGTATGTGCCTCTGTTGTAAGTAAGCCATTGTTTATTGTTGCATATGTTTCAGGTTCTGCCTGTTGCCATTTCTTGATGGATACAGTACCTTTGCATCCATCTCTTGGCCCAGGCAAAAGCAAAATGTAGCTTCCACCGTAGTCAAAGTATCATTCATGGCTGTGACAATCTGAGAGCTGCTTCGATGTGGGTGGTGCCGAGTAATGACATTTGGAACACAACTAGTATCTGAGTGTTATGAAAGGTGTTTCTCATAGGGACAGTTGTACTGCAATAGCTCCTTCTGGTTCAGTGAGGAAAGCAATGGCAAACTACCTCACTCCTCATCCTGCCTAGTACGCCCCATTTGGGCTCTGTCATTGGTTTTTGTGGTTTTCATATTGTAGGCTTTGGTGGTGCTATTTGAGGATCCGACCAGCCTCTGGGCTGATGACCTAAAACATAGACATGTTTCAGTTACATTAATTTACAATATCCGGGTCTATTTTGTGCTGCAATTCAGCATACTGAGGGGCTGGAAAACAATCTTTTCAAAATCTTCACAAGAATCCTTACAACCAACCTAGAAGTAGAAGCGGAGATACCAGACTGTCTGTTTGGTTTTGTGTGGCAAGAGTACAATATATGTAGGTAAATATCTGCTGGAGAAAGTAAAGGAGATGCTAAGACACCCGAGAGAAAAATATGCAATTTTAATAGCCTACAGAAAGGCATTCGACTCCTTAAATAGGGAAATCCTAGTATTGAAGATTTAAAAAAAAATTGGGAATGTCCATCCATTACTCAAACCACCAGAGAACATTGTTTCATCAAAATCTTTACAAATTGATGATAGTGTCTCCACCCTACAAGGTGACCGTATGATCCTGTCCTGTTTAGCATTGTCACAGGAGACATCACGGACATCCTGCCTCCTACGATAGACACTATACTTATCCTATATGCAGATAACATGATACTGGGTTCCTTGAACATAGAACTGAAAATAGGTCTTACAAAATAGGAAAAATGGGCAAAGGAAAATCAGCTAGCAATTAACCTACAGACCGAGCTCGATAGCTGCAGTCGCTTAAGTGCGGCCAGTATCCAGTATTCGGGAGATAGTAGGTTCGAACCCCACTGTCGGCAGCCCTGAAAATGGTTTTCCGTGGTTTCCCATTTTCACACCAGGCAAATGCTGGGTCTGTACCTTAATCAAGGCCATGGCCGCTTCCTTCCCACTCCTAGCCCTTCGTTGTCCCATCGTCGCCATAAGACCTATCTGTGTAATGGGGACCCTCAAAATTGTCAACAAGTTCAGATATCTCGGAATAGCCATGCAAACTACAGTGATGTAGTTTAGATGCCATGGACACGAGAGAAAAGCAGCAACTATCTTCACCATACAGAATTTACCTGCCCTCCCCTTCCCGACAGCAGTGATGCTCTTCAACACTATTATCTCATCATAGCAACCTACAGATTAGAACTTACCTGACCAAGCTGTATAGCTGCAGTCGCTTAAGTGCAGCCAGTATCCAGTATTCGGGAGACAGTGGGTTCGAACCCCTGAAGATGGTTTTCCGTGGTTTCCCATTTTCACACCAAGCAAATGCTGGGGCTGTACCTTAATTAAGGCCACGGACGCATCCTTCACACTCCTAGCCCTTTCCTCTCCCATCGTCGCCATAAGACCTATCTATGTCGGTGCGACATAAAGCTACTTGCGAAAACAAAACAAAAAAGAAACATCTGGGACCATCTAACAATGAGTGACATTGAAAAGAATTGAAAATATAAAACAGCACCAGCAAAGTTGTTCTACGAATTAAGAGAAAAAAATGATATCAAGGACCTCTTAAAGTGGGTGCTCCTGCCATCTATGGGACCCTACACAAAAGGGAAGAGAAATAGGCCCAGAGTTTTTTTGCATTACCGACACAGTGCTGGAGAGAAACTGGATCAAGGAGAACCAGGATTAAAGACATGTCCTAACATGCTATGCCATATATGGGTTTCACCATATGATTTGCAGGGGCAATATGTATCATACCCTCAATGAGAGATGCTTGTGCGATTTGTGTGGTTGGAGATGTGGTAGATATATAGCAATGTGCTGTACATAATGGATCAGAAACATTCAGTGAATATAGTAAAGTTTAAAATAAGTTACTGCTCTTTATGTCCATTTGGGTGACCAGAGATAATAGAGACCTTAAAATAATTTTTCTTAGAATAAAATGACGCTATATGCAAGGTAGATGTATTTTAAAAAAGGCTGCAAAAACATTTTCCTTATGAGGAATATATTGGTACCACAGAATACCTGATGCTATAGACGAGGTGTCACTGAAACCGAAGCTGCTGTAACAAAAGTTCTACTGTACTTAGTAAAAAGAAAGTGTGTTTTTGGAAGGTAATTAGAGTTCGTAACATATTGTTGGAACATAAAGATGACTTTCAGATTCTTACGACAATTCACTAAAAAACTCATAACCGTTTTTATGATGAAACTATGTAATTGATTGTTGCTGATGATGATGATGTACCCTTCCTAGTCAAGCCCTGGATTCTGTTTAATGTTAGAATGGTTTTTTTCTGCTTAATTGATCGAGTGAGCTGGCTACCTGTTTTGGGTCATGTAGCTGTGAGCTTGCATTTGGAAGAGATGGGTTTGAGCCCCACTGTCAGCAGCCCTGAGGATGATTTTTCGTGCTTTCTCCCATTTTCATAGCAGGGAAATGTGGGGCTGTACCTTAGTTGAAGACCACAGTCGCTTCCTTCCCACTCCTAACTTCTTCCCGTCCCTTCGTCGCCATAAGACATGTCTGTGTCGGTGCGACGTAAAGCAACCTACAAAAAAAAGAAAAAAGACAGACCTGTCTGTAGCTGTACAATGTAAAATGAATTACAAAAGAGAAAAAATTCTAGTATGGTCATGTTTTATGAACAGCCACAAATGCACTCATTTTTTACATAATGATCTAGCGAAGATTCTTTTTGTCACTCGTCATTTGTTTAATCCATATTTCTGGTCTTGGAGGCCCTAACTGCTCGGAGAATACTCGTGTCTTCATAACCTAGTAATGATTTTTGTAAATCTTCCACTTTGTTCATTGTGAGACTCTCACACGGCAGAGATTTGCAGTGTTCACAAATACTGCTGAAAATGTGTGAAAATAAAATATAATGGTAATCCACTCGTCACTATTTTCATTATTGTTCGTGGTTAAATAAAATGCAACTTTCTAGTAAGATGGACAAGACTACAACACTTTAACTGATCCCTCTCCAGAATTCACAAACGAGAGAATTGCAAGCCACCATAAAAGAATGAGATGGGGAAAGAAACCTGTTAGAATGCCTGTCACTGACCTCTTGCAAGGGTAAAGATGCAAACACACTGACCGGCAAGTGGCTGTGTGGTTTGGGTCACTTAGCTGCCAGCTTGCATTCGGGAGATAGTGGGTTTGAACCCCATTTTCGGCAGGCCTGAAGATAGTTTTCTGTGGTTTCCCATTTTCACACTAGGCAAATGCTGGGACTGTACCGGAATTATGGTCACGGCTGATTCCTACCCACTCCTAGCTCTTTCCTATTCCATTGTCACCGTAAGATCTGTGTATGTCGGTGCCATGTAAAGCAAGTTGAAAAAAAAAAAAAAAAAAAAAAACCCATGTGCCCCAGCTCAAAGCTTCTATCACAAAATCATTGCAACCGGTAAACTGGCAGTAATGTACAACGGGTGATTGTTTAGTCCGCCCTGTCAATATATTATCAATATTTGATTTTTTACAATGTTTCGCACGTACGTTTCAGGAGAAACTGGCTCCAAATCACTGGATGTTTATGTCCAAGCAAACTTGATTCCACATTCTGCTCAGCTTAGAGTGTGCTTCCAGTCTTACATGTGGCATGCTGATCTTGGTCGTATATTTAGAGAATGAGGTCGTACATACTGTGTAAAACAGCTGCTACATATCGACCCCCTCTGTATTTTTCTTTGAGGGAACTGTAGTACTCAATGGTTTTTCTGTTGGACATGTAAATGAAAAGTAACAGATGTTGACGGAGGAGACAAGTTTTTGAAGCACAAAGTAATGATCCAGTCACACTCACCAGCAATGATTGTATAGCGATCTCAATGTGAGAATAGGAACTTGTACTGAAGAGTGCAAGAAGGTAATTGATAAATGTGGAGATGATGCAGAATAAGAGCAGGAAACATTTACTGGACATCTGTTCAAGTTTGGAATTATTGTTTTTGTTTGGGTCATCAGATCATAAGACTGGTTTGATGAGCTCTCCATGCCCCCTTATTTTGAGCTAGCCTTTTCTTTCTGTATAACTGCCGTATCCTACATGTACTCTAATCAAGAGAGTCTCTCATATAAACACACGGTGTTTGTACTCTGTGCTACGGCAGCTGCCTCAGCAGAACTTGCGTAGCCGCCCTGCTTTAAGCATGTATACAATTTTATATGAAATCTTACCATATAAAAGATGCTGGAAGTGTCGTCCTTCCTGGGTTATACAGGCATTGTATCTGGTAACCATGTTCTGGCTGATGCGAGCGAGTTCTGCCACTGTAATGTTTCTGATTTCATTTGTAATGTTTTCTTTCAGTTCCTCCAATGTGTGAGGATTTGTTCGAATTTCCATTGTAGGCAATTCACATAGATTCACAACGGTTGCTAACCATCTAACAACTTGTGAAAATTTGAATTTATAATTCCACCTTTACAATACTTTAAATGTCTTTATTAAAAAGACTACATTAAATTATACTCGTGAAACATGTTTCGTCCTCTTATGGTACATCTTCAGTCACAAATACAGAACATTAAAAATAAGGCGAGGACACGTTGAAATAAGTGAATAAAAAGTCTATGTATCCTGTGATGCGGCGTGATGGCGACTTGTCAATCTTCAATGTTAAAATGGTGCGACGTGAACATGATATGAAGCATGAAGTCCAATTAAAATCACAGATTAAATTGTTGTTCAAAACAACGAATTTTCAATTATAAAACAACGTGAGTAGCTGTGCGAATAAAATTATATGCATATTGTACATAAAACAGTGTGGTTATAATGCCACATTAAAATAGCTTTCTTGATTAAGAGGTGGAGTTATACGGATGATGCAAGTTGAACTTGATTATGTGTTGAAAATAGGGGCCTAAAAAGAAAAAGAAAAATATGAAAGAGTTGAGGAACAAGTTCAATTAAAATATGAACTAAGTGCCCATCCAGTCACTCACCTCCTTGCCCATCTTACTTCGACCACTCCACCTCAAGTGCTAAAGCTAACTGAGTGACGTCCTCGAAGGTTGTTGAGGACTGATTGTGAGGGGAGTTTGATGTGAGGGGAGAGAGGCATGAGGTAGAGTATTACTCACGCGCCTTCATGAAAAGAATTTATTGATTAACTCCTTAAAAAGTATATTGATATCCTCTGATATCTCATTAAGATCATAAATTGGGATGCTTTTTTTTATCAATATTTCTAAAAATGTTTTCCAAAATATTCAATAGATTTCCTTTCTTACATAAATGGAGAATTTGAAGATCTTGTTGTATGCCTGTGAATGTATGATTGGTATCGTCCATATATGAACCGAATGCTGAGAATCTGCCGTACTTAGTGTTGTAAACAAGGTTGGGTTTACAAAAACACAACTTCTTTATTTACTTCACATGTAAAATTAAAATATTTATACTAACAAAACTGAAAGTTATCTCGAAGCAAATTGAACTATGAATTTGGAAAAAGAGTCTGTCTTTGTACACTATATACACGTTGGAGTATTCACGTTCACTACTATTTCGGAAAGATAGTCCTTGTGACATGAAAAGTTCTTGATAGTCGAAAACTATCAGAAGCACTGACGTAAATATCTCAGAGAGTCCTTCCTTGTTGAAGTGTCTGAGTTCATTAACGTAAGTTCAATGACTGAAGAGTTCCTACTTAGCAAAACTAAGTTGATAATGGGAGCTTGCATTAGCTAGGGAATGATAGTGGCATATAATGGTAAGACTGGGCATGGATAGCGGAATAGGCAAGAGGAGCGGTGACCCGAGGTGAGACCTCTTACTGCCAGAAATTCAGTCCACCTGGCCGAAGCACATTTTCAAGAGGAGTAGCGTCTGTGCTCGACGTAGGGTGTATTCTGGAGCTGGACACCGGGGTCAGTGGGCGTCTGGACAGACTAGGAGCTCCTTTTTATAGCACACACGACGTTCCAGGCACGCGCACTGAGAGCTGCGCGTCGAGGCTCGAAGAATAACACACTGGCACGCGTGTAGCTGGCTGGCGGATCGAGAAGGGAGCGACGGACATACAACACTTAGATGCATAAACATGTTCATTATACCTTATGTTAAAATTGCGGCCTGTCTGTCCAATATAACTGGCGGAACACTGCTGGCACTTTAATTTGTAAACACCTGATTTCTGAAATTTGCTGTTGCCATTATTGATAGTGTGCTGATTAAAGAAAAGATGGGCGTTGTTATTGGTTGTTTAAAAAGAAACTTTCATATTAAGTTTCTTGAAAACATTCGTGATTTCATATATTTTACTGTGACTATAGGTGAAAAGGGCATAACTATCATCTTTGGTATCCTTGGTTAATGTGGAAAATGATTTCTTTTCAATTTTGTTAATAATTTTGTCCACAAATTGCCTGTTGAACCCGTTTCTCTTTGCTATAAAATAAATAGTATCCAATTCATTTTTACGATCTGCTTCTGACATGGGTATATTGCAAGCTCTGTGAATCATACTGTAAAAGGAGGCCCTCTTATGTGCTGCTGGGTGTACGGAACTTTGTCTAATTACGTTTGTCGTTTGAGTGGGTTTCCTGAATATTTTAAACCTAAGTTTATTAGCGTCATAAATAATTGTAATGTCAAGAAAATTTAAGGCTTTATTACTTTCACTTTCGAAAGAAAATTTAATCTGCGAATCCATATTGTTTAATCGTTCTAATACCTCCTGTCCATTAGTAATGCTATGGTCAATTATTGTAAACGTATCATCTACGTATCTCAACCAGTTTGTTATTCCTTTAATGTTATTGATTTTACTATTTTCAAGAAAATCCATATAAATTTCCGCCATAATTCCCGAAGCTGGGGCCCCCATAGGAAGACCTTCCTGTTTATATATTTGGTCGTTGAAGGTAAAGTAATTATTAGCGGTGACGAACTCCAAAATATTAATAAAATCAGCGATCTCTTGCCTACACAAATTACTGTATTTAAGTAGATTATTCTTTACAAGGTTTATTGTTTTTGATATTGGAATATTCGAGAACATATTTTTGACGTCAAATGAATACATCCTATGGTTTGACTGTATTTTTAAATCTTTAATACGATCGGAAAATTCTATAATGTTCTTTTTTTTTAATTGTGTATAAATCTAGACGTCTTATATGTAGGGCTATTTCTGAAATTAAAATAAGTCTTATAGGTATATTCTCTTTATGCATCTTCAGTAGTGCCCTAGCCGTCGGAATACCCGGGTTCATATTAATAAGTTTTTGGGACTCTCTTTCATTAAGGATGAAAGAAGATCGTTTAAGAAGTTGCTTTAAGTTTCTCGGGATGATATTCGTCAGGTCTTTTTTATAATTTTGAATGAATTCTCTGCGAAAAAGGTTTCGGTTTTCTGTACGTATGATTCTTTATTCATAATGACCGTCGCATTCCCTTTGTCCGCCTTAGTCACAATCAAACCATTCTAAAAAAAAAAAAGCATTACTTAATACTCAGTTATACGAGGCCCATCTCGTTGCATCTTCCTCCATTTCCCCATTAGAATGGAATTCATTTCAAAATTACGTAAATGATAAAATCACATACCTACCTGTAGATAAACAGAACAAGTTAATCAACAAAACCAATACACTTAGGCCCAATAGTAAGAGAACTGAGACTGAGACTGATTCTCCCTCGTCTACGGATCATAACAATAGGACTCATTCAACCATTCCTGTATTTCAAGAGCCTGTTAATAATCTTTCAGAGTCCCGTTTTCATAAGTCCGAAGTAAATGTTATGGAGAAAGGTCCCAAATTCAATTGGCCCGTTCAGTTCAAACTTAAAGGCGCGATCTCGATCACGGCGGAAGCCGAAAATGCAATTCAAAAGTTACCAATAGAGAACCAGAGACTAGATATAATATAAAGAAAAAACTTTCTAATTTAATAAATAATAACAAAGATATAGCTTCTACACATCATAACCAAAAAATAGCTTCACTTAAACAGAAAATTAAGGAGAATGGTTTGATTGTGACTAAGGCGGACAAAGGGAATGCGACGGTCATTATGAATAATGAATCATACATACAGAAAACCGAAACCTTTTTCGCAGAGAATTCATTCAAAATTATAAAAAAAGACCTGATGGATATCATCCCGAGAAACTTAAAGCAACTTCTTAAACAATCTTCTTTCATCCTTAATGAAAGAGAGTCCCAAAAACTTTTAATATGAACCCGGGTATTCCGACGGCTAGGGCACTACCGAAGGTGCATAAAGAGAATATACCTATAAGACCTATTTTAATTTCAGAAATAGCCCTACATATAAGACGTCTAGATTTATACACAATTAAAAAAAAGAACATTATAGAATTTTCCGATCGTATTAAAGATTTAAAAATGCAGTCAAACCATAGGATGTATTCATTTGACGTCAAAAATATGTTCTCGAATATGCCAGTATCAAAAACAATAAACCTTGTAAAGAATAATCTACTTAAATACAGTAATTTGAGTAGGCAAGAGATCGCTGATTTTATTAATATTTTGGAGTTCGTCACTGCTAATAATTACTTTACCTTCAACGGCCAAATATGTAAACAGGAAGGTCTTCCTACGGGGGCCCCAGCTTCGGGAATTATGGCGGAAATTTATATGGATTTTCTTGAAAATAGTAAAATCAATAACATTAAAGGAATAACAAACTGGTTGAGATACGTAGATGATACGTTTACAATAATTGACCATAACATTACTAATGGACAGGAGGTATTAGAACGATTAAACAATATGGATTCGCAGATTAAATTTTCTTTCGAAAGTGAAAGTAATAAAGCATTAAATTTTCTTGACATTACAATTATTTATGACGCTAATAAACTTAGGTTTAAAATATTCAGGAAACCCACTCAAACGACAAACGTAATTAGACAAAGTTCCGTACACCCAGCAGCACATAAGAGGGCCTCCTTTTACAGTATGATTCACAGAGCTTGTAATATACCCATGTCAGAAGCAGATCGTAAAAATGAGTTGGATACTATTTATTTTATAGCAAAAAAAACCGGGCTCAACAGGCAATTTGTGGACAAAATTATTAACAAAATCGAAAAGAAAGCATTTTCCACATTAACCAAGGATACCAAAGACGATAGTTACGCCCTTTTCACCTATAGTCACAGTAAAATATACGAAATCACGAATGTTTTCAAGAAACCTAATATGAAAGTTTCTTTTAAAACAACCAATAACAACGCCCATCTTTTCTTTAATCAGCACACTATCAATAATGGCAATAGCAAATTTCAGAAATCAGGTCTTTACAAATTAAAGTGCCAGGAGTGTTCCGCCAGTTATATTGGACAGACAAGCCGCAATTTTAACATAAGGTATGTACAATGAACATGTTAATGCATCTAAGCACGGCAGATTCTCAGCATTCGGTTCATATATGGACGATACCAATCATACATTCACAGGCATACAACAAGATCTTCAAATTCTCCATTTATGTAAGAAAGGAAATCTATTGAATATTTTGGAAAACATTTTTAGAAATATTGATAAAAAATGCATCCCAATTTGTAATCTTAATGAGATATCGGAGGATATCAATATACTTTTTGAGGAGTTAATCAATAAATTCTTTTCATGAAGGCGCGTGATTAATACTCTACCTCACACCTCTCCCCTCACATCAAACTCCCCTCAACCTCCCCTCACAGTCAGTCCTCAACGACCTTCGAGGACGTCGCTCAGTTAGCTTTAGCACTTGAGGTGGAGTGGTCGACGTAAGATGGGCAAGGAGGTGAGTGACTGGATGGGCACTTAGTTCATATTTTAATTGAACTTGTTCCTCAACTCTTTCATATTTTTCTTTTTCTTTTTAGGCCCCTATTTTCAACACATAATCAAGTTCAACTTGCATCATCAGTATAACTCCACCTCTTAAGGGGACCGGGGACACATTTTTTTCGGTAAATGGATGAAATTGTCGAAATTTGAATTCTGGCATAAATAAATTGGATTAACCTTGCTCTACGTAACAAAAGTGGTTTTGTGTCGCTGTGACTATTTTTGGCGTAGTTACGGCCGTTTTAAATGGCTCTGCACGGTCATTTAATTCTCCACCACGCCCCCATTCCTCTGTATGCTCGGCTATCCGTGTCCCTTCTGTTACCATTAATTCCCTATTTACAGTAGCATTGAGTTGGAACAATTTTTGAATATTGGAATATATACTGCCATCTGTTGGCTATGTTATGAACTTCTTCAACCTATAATTTAGTCAACATAAAACTGTATATTTCAAAACATGTTATCCATTCTAGTGACATGTTTGACTTGAAAAAATTCTATGTGTTTTTAGAAGTAGTATTTTAATATGTTTGAGAGTTGTAATCAAATGATATATTTAATAAGTTAGTGGACAGCCTGACATCAGCCTATCCACTTCCTTGTTTACTATTGGGTTTGTTTTGGTCAGTTTCGTGAATTGCAAGCAAGGTTGTGGGAAATTTTTAGTGAATATTATATCAAATCATGAGGAAGTAGATCCATCCAATGTAGGTAAACAAGTGCTTGACATTGCTGTATCAGTTGATGGAACATGGCACAAGTGTGGCCATACATCTCTCTATGGCATTGGCATAGTGATTCACATTCTGAGTGGATTAGTTATAGATTACCATGTGTTATCTAAATATTGTCACATGTGTGTTGTAACTGCTCAGGAACTGGGTGATGATTCTCCAGAATATAATATATGGCTGGAAGGTCATAAAGCATGTGGGGAATGCTCGAGGAATTATGAGGGATCATTTGTAGCAATGGAAGTATTTGCAGCTGATATTTTATGAAAAAGATCAGTGGAAGAATGTGGCATGCGCTACACAACTGTGCTTTCTGATAAGGATGCCAAAACATTTCTCCATCTTTTAAATAAAGCAGTATATTGACTAGATGTACAATTGAAGAAAGAAGAGTGCATTAACCATGTTGCAAATAGGATGGGGACTGGTTTGAGGAATTTGGTGAAAGAGTGGAAAGTAAAAGGAACTACACTTGGTGGAAGGGGGCCTGGAAGTTTGAAAGAAGCAACTATTGTGAAGCTCACAAATTATTATAGGCAGACAATATGTCCAAATATTCCTTCAACAGATAATATGAAATCTCCAATATATGCCTCACTATACCATTACTCCTCCACAGATGAAGATCCTAAGCATAAGAAATGACTTTTAGGACCTGAATCATGGTGCTTCTACAACAAGAGTATCACAACTGGACAAACCCCTCAAAACCTACAAAAAATGTCAGTTAAGTTCACAACTGCAATGCTGCTGAAAATTGTGCCTGTATACCAAAGGCTGGCATCAACAGAACTTCTGTCTAGATGTTGTAGAGGGGCTACTCAAAATGCAATGAAAGTCTTCATGCATGTAAATGGAAAATGTGCCCAAAAGAGACTTCTTTGACCTCAAAAAGACTTGGAATAGCTGTTTCTAACGCAGTTGCAGAATACATGTGATGTAGTGCAACACAAGAAATGAAAATGGTTATAAGGAATTATAAACTTTCACCAGTATCCAACAAACTTGCCACACAAGGAGATAGAAGAAGAAAATTTTACAGTCAGCGGTCAGTCACACAACAAAAGAAAACAGCCAGGAAAGAACTGACAATCCTCAAGGTACACAGGGAGGAAGCCAAGAAGAAACAGGAGGGTAGGAGGTATAGTGCTAGTGAATTTTAAGAGATTTGGAAAGGCCATTATGAAAATTTTTAATGGTTTTAGAACTAAAATTCATTTAACTCAAAACACCATTTTTGGTACCCTGCAGTGTTCCATGCGGGTCAAATCTAAACCTATATTTACCAAAGTCGGTATGTAGCTTCTATGTGACCTAACGAAGAAATTGTAGGATGGATTTTACATTCTTCTTCAACATACTCATTTTATGAAGCAAAATGTACAGAAAATTAGTGGAAAATTACATGAAATAAAATTAAAAAATTGAAACAGGAGTTAATTGAGAAACATAGGGTGAATCAAAAATTCCATCCTAGAGTTGTTTTGTATTATAAGGAAGAATCATTTCACAAGTTTTCAAACTCTCAGGTAAAAGTCCATCCCGCAGAGAACTTTTTGAAAGTTGCCTGTTTCGCGAGTGTCATAAACACAAAGTACATCATATCTCATGAACTAATAAGGATATTAAGTTGAAATTAAGATATATTCTTTTCATAATAGTCCTACATATTCCATATCAATTTCATTGTGATTGCTCAAAAATTGTGGAAAATTAGAAAATGTGTCCCTGGTTCCCTTAATCAAGAAAGCTATTTTAATGTGGCATTATCACCACACTGTTTTATGTACAATATGCATATAATTTTATTCGCACAGCCACTCACGTTGTTTTATAATTGAAAATTCGTTGTTTTGAACAACAATTTAATCTGTGATTTTAATTGGACCTCATGCTTCATACCGTGTTCACGTCATACCATTTTAACATTGAAGATTGACAGTCGCCATCACGCCACATTACAGGATACAAAGACTTTTTATTCACTTATTTCAACGTGTCCTCGCCTTATTTTTAATATTTTGTATTTGTGACTGAAGATGTCCCATAAGAGGACGAAACATGTTTCACGAGTATGATTTAATGTAGTCTTTTTAATAAAGACATTTAAAGTATTGTAAAGGTGGAATTATAAATTCAAATTTGCACAAGTTGATACTTTGACAATACAGGCTCTAATATGAAGTTTATAACCTGCAACCATCTAGCAATTCTTTTTGTGCCGGGCTGAGTGGCTCAGACGGTTAAGGCGCTGGCCTTCTAACCCCAACTTGGCAGGTTCGATCCTGGCTCAGTCCGGTGGTATTTGAAGGTGCTCAAATACGACAGCCCCGTGTCGGTAGATTTACTGGCACGTAAAAGAACTCCTGAGGGACTAAATTCCGGCACCTCGGCGTCTCCGAAGACCTTAAAAAGTAGTTAGTGGGACGTAAAACAAATAACATTATATTATAATTCTTTTTGTAGATATGTCTGGTTTCGGAAATTACCATCTAATTTCCTGGCTCTGAATCTGAAGGCAGATCGTCATCATCATCATCATCATCATCATCATAGTTTAGCCATTCAAGCTTCAGAAGACTATGACTTACCCTTTATAGAGTGGGAACTCCGTAGTGCCTAGGCGTTTTGCAAGGACACTGCCCCATGACCAGATAATGTCCATAACCAGATGATGAAACACCTCAGAGAGGATAGTTTGTTATATCTTCTTGGGATGTTCAACCAAATCTGGATAGAGGGTGCGTTTCCATCACAGTAGTGAGAGAGAATAGTAATGCCTCTCCTGAAGTATGACAAAGATCCTAAGTAAGTAAGTATGTAGGAAATTGCAGACCTGTTTGTCTCGCTAACTGTCTGTGTAAACTATTTGAGAGGATGGTGAATCACCGACTTGTGTGGTGTTTTGGGAAAAGTGAACTGTTGTCTGAATACCAGTGTGGTTTTCGAGCTGTCTGCTCTACCACTTACCACGTGGTATGCCTGGGGAGTTCTGTCCAGGATGCGTTTCTCTGGAAGGAGCATTTGGTGGCTGTTTCTTTAATGTAGAATAGGCCTATGACACCATGTGGCGATATAGCATCCTTTCATTCCTCCATCATTGGAAATTCTGAGGTAACTTGCTGCAGATTTTTTGTTCATCTATTCCGTGTCCGTGTAGGGAGGGCATATTCACAATATCACGTTCAGGAATTTGGAGTTCCATGGCGATAGTTTCTTAGTGTCACTCTGTTTGCGATTGCCATAAATGGTATTGTCACTGTTGCTGGTTCAGCAGTAATACTATCACTATATGTGGATGATTTCGCTCTGCATTATGACTCGTGAAGAATGGCAGTTACAGAGCGACAATTACAGCAAGCTATTAGGAGACTGGGACAATGGACCTTAGAACATGGCCTTTGGTTTTCAATCGCAAAGACCTCTGTTGTTCACATCTGCTGGAAGCGCACTCTTCATCCCCATCCTGAGCTTTTTTAGGCAGCATTACTCTTCCTGTAGTTAACACATACCGATTTCTTGGACTCCTTTTCAATAGTAAATTATTGTGGAAGCCACACACGTCACTGAAAAGGAAAATGCGCTAAGAAACTGAATATTCTGAGGTTTCTTAGCAGCACTATGTGGGAGGCAGACCATACGGTGCTACTACCATTTTATGCGGCACATACTTTATTCAGGTTAGAGTATGACAGTGCAGCATATGAATCAGCAAGACAAAGCGTTCTTGTGAAACCGAATAGCATCTACCACAGTGGAGTTAGGTTGGCAATGGGAGCATTCCGTACAAGCCCCATTGCTAGCCTGCTTGCGGAATCTGGTGTGCCGCCTCTACACCTGAAGAGCCAACAAACTCTATTGCCCTATACTGTGAATTTGCGACAGATGCCACTTCATCCAAGCTATCCCTACGTGTTCCACCATAGAGACCGTCGGCTGTAATATGCTTATCCTGATGCAGCCGGTTGGTATGTGCTTGGATAGCAGTTACTGATTGTCTGATGTTCCTTCAGTTCCTTGTCTTGTTAGATGACCAAGTAGGTACCTCCGTGGTTAATACAGCGATGTGAAATCATCCTGGATTTGCACACCGGCCAAAAAGTGAACATGGATCCATATATCGAAGGCTCTTTCTGCCCATTAGACGGTATCCAGGTTCAGTAGTTATTTTCACGGATGGTTCGAGGGTGGATGCAAAAGTAGGCTGTGTGTTCATTGTTGAGAATAAGTTCCATTTTCGTCTACTGGAAACCTGTAGTATGTACACAGCAGAGCTTTATGCTATCCTGGAAGCTCTGCGATACGCGCTGTCGAGTGAGCGTTGGCACTTTCTGCTGTGTACCGACTCCTTGTGCTCATTACAATCCATTGATGCATGTTTCCCACGGCAGCCTCTGGTGCAGCAGATCCAGGAGCTGCTGGCCGGTGTTGCAGTGCTAACACCAGAATCACGTTTTTGCGGTTGCCAAGACGCGGGTATAGCAGGAAATGATTTAGCTGATAGGGCTGCCAAGGGGGCGGTCACTTTGTGCCCCCATGCCTTACAAGGTTACATCCAGTGATATTCATTCTCAGCTGAGACATTTGGTTATGTTCCATTGGGGGATGGAGTGGCAGGCCACCCCTCTTCCAAATAAGCTGAGAACGATTAAAGCAACTACGAAGGCTGGAAGACTTCCCTTTGGGTTTCACAGAGAGAGGCAGTTGTATTATGTCCAATTCGGATTGGGCGCGGTATAGCTGTGCATTTCTATGTACTGAAGAGAGAAGCCTTGTCATCCGTTTTATGAGGGATGTTTTATCGTGTTTAAAAGTGATATTTATTTTTAATTTAACCATATTTATATTCTTTTAACCAAGTTTTTATCTATCTTTATGTGTTTTAATGTGCTTTGAAACTTTTACTTTGAAAGAAATATATTATTTCATCTCAAAGTCAATGTCTCATTCAATTTTCATACATTTTAAAAATAATTTTTGGAGAGATGGCATGGAATGACAGTAGACAAATAAGTTTGAGTGGTGTCTTTAAAAATAGGAAAGATCACAATAGGAAGATAAAGTTAGAATACAAGAGGACAAATTTGGGCAAATATTTGTATATAGGAGGGTGAGTTAGGGATTGAAATAACTTACCAAGGGAGATGTTCAATAAATTTCCAATTTCTTTGCAATTATTCAAGAGAAGGCTTAGGAAACAACAGATCTGGAATCTGCCACCAGGGTGACTGCCCTAAATGTAGATCAGTAGTGATTGATTGAAAGTATATAAGAAATTAAGGCATTGTGAATTGGATCCACTCATTATTTTAAACTCATTTTCCTTCTTCATCATCTTTTAAAATCTAGTCAGTGGATAAATCTTTATTATTACGTTTCGTTTCATCTAGTACCATTATGGGCAGATGACGTAGATGGTAGGTCCCTTCAGACAACAAGCATCATCATCATCATCATCGTCATCATCATCATCATCATCATCATTGAAGATGCACCACCAAAACTACAGACAAAATATGGGGACATAAGCTGAGTAGAAAAATTCAGGTACCTGGGTGTGATCATTGTTACCGAGGTAACATCTTTGCCTTCTCTATTTATGTTTTAGGACTGACTATCGCTGTGGAAATTAGAGTCACATCATGCTTATCTTTCAAACTAGTTTTCTACTACTACTACTTCTAAGTTACTGGAGGCCATACTCCTAACTTATTATTTTTACTTGCCTAAAACACATTATTTTATTTTAATTCGGGAACTGTCTGTTTGTGTTTCTTGTTATTCTGTGCCAAACAGCGCTGGACTGGTATCTGCCCTCTGCGCAGGCGAGCGCAACTGTTAGCCGTGCCTATGTCGCTGGCCAATCAGTGCTAGCGGGGATTATTACGTAACGGACCTCTCTGTCTGGCTTGTAGTAGCCTGGAGTCTCTTGGAAGCTATCATGGCGAGCAGGAGCATTTTTCATTGTGGCTCTAGGCTAGCAATCAGTGTGACCATGGATTACGGTTAAAAGGAAGAATTGTGCGAGGATGTTTTTCATCCTCAAGAACTCCATTTCTTTTTAATACTATTTCCTTCCTTCTAATGGATTAAGAACGACTGCGGCAAATAAATTATTGTATGTAACAACGTGTCACTCCAACATGGATTCTACATTGGAACTGTAAGTTATCTTTTCCTCATCAAAATTTCACGTAAATATACTTCTCCGAAAGTTTTCTGAACTTTAAGTGGTCTGTTGGAAAATCTCTGATTCTTGAAATTAATGTATAAACCTTCAAAGAAAAGAAAGGAACGTTTAGGTCTGTTGAAAATTCTCCTACTGAAGAAAGGGTTTCTCACTTGTAAAATTTTAAAACACTTACTCCCAAATTTTGGTTTTATGTTATTATTTAATGTTTAATGTAATGTACTTGGGAGTAACATGGTGTTTCTGTTATGATGCTAATGGAAAATTTTATGATTGGTGTAATGCCTGAATGAGTTCCCACAAGCATTTATTTTTGCTTTCGGTCCCTTATTGGTTCTATTTTGGGGGGTTATCCTTTCTCTTTATTTTATCTTATTTATTGGAAATCCATTATTCTTGATTCTCTTTGTTCTTTCTCGTATTCCATTATTGTGGGACCTTTGGGATTGGTGCCTTGCAAATTTGGCCTGTACCATAACCATGGCGATGTTTTTACTAATTTTAATGATTTTTGAGGGTTGATTGACTTTATGTTGAAGGTGGATTTTTCTTTTGGAGCATGAATTTGGTATTCTGCGCTATTATTCGCGTGTACTTGGTTTCTTTACAAATGTTTTAATTATCTTTTCCGGTAATCTCTGTTTATTTTTCATCCTACTCGGATGTGGTTTTCTTGGCCTATTTCTAGCTCTTGATTGAAACCTTTCAAATCTTTGACGCTTGTGAAAACTCATGGCATTAAACTTGAACCTGCTCAAGTGTATCTAGAAACTTCCGAGGGTAATTGCAAATTTTGGTGGAAATTGGTTGAGATTGTGGATTGGTAATTTAACACCTGCCGTAGGCCTACTTAAGATACCAGATTGTTTTCTTTTAATTTTACTTAATTGACGGCCGTCTTCTGAACATTTGAGTTAACTATTAATTTTTTTGTAGTAATCTAACTTTAATTAATTGACTTCATTACGTTGCAGCTCATTGAGCCAAATTTAATTGTATTGTTCTTCCCAAGTTGTAACACCTTCTAATATTTTAAAATTAAATTTAAAAAAAACTCAATATCTGGTTGGTCTTTCTTTCAATTAGTCGTACCAGTTAATACTGGACCAGTTTAAATCTAAGTATCCATGGGAACTCCTTGTTTACTAAAAGTAAGTTTTCTTTGCTTTGGGTAATTGTGTTTGTGTGGGGTATGTGCCCAGTGATTAGTTTCATCCTTATGTATTAATTTACCTTGTCTTGTACTCGTACCAGCTCAAAGGACGGTACTGGCTGGTGCAATCATCATGAAAAATTGACTGGACTAGAAAGCATTTAGGAAACAAATACGCAAACTTGATATAGAGTATCAAACGTTACGCATGCTCTAACGGTACAACAAAAAATGCCTTTCCCAAAACACTAAGATATGTTACTGTCAAACAGTTCTGAAACTATTAGTTATGTATGCAGCGAAAACCTATCCCTAAATGCCAATAAAGGACTCCTGGATGAATTGGAGAAAAAAGAGCGCAGAATCATTAGAGGAATTATGGGATCCAGTTTCAAGAATGATATCCACCAAAAAAGAAAGATCCAACAAGGAAGTCTATAAGAAAATAGAGAAAATTTCAGACACAGTCTGCAAAAGACAGGCACAATTTAATGATCATGTCAAACGAATGGATAGAAACAGGTTGACCAAAAAGATCATTCATGTTTTTTACTTAAAATCTAAAATCACGATGTCTTGGTTTAGAAACACCAAAGAAGACCTTCGAATGCTACAAATCTTGCTGATGATGATGCTTGTCGTTTAAAGGGGCCTAACATCTATGGTCATTGGCCCCTAGTTACAAATCAGACCATATTCGTCTTTGACACAGATCTCTTCAAAAAAAAAAAAGGATAGTGACAAATGGGCTAAACTGAGATTAACAGCCGAAAATAAATCACGGTATCCCTTAAACAGAATAATGCAAGCCGGCCCACTCAAAAGGAATGAGGGAATTCTGGGCTCATAAGAAAGCAAAGTTCACTGCCAAATATAATAATGCAATTGTATGGCTTTAGCTACTGTGTGCAGGCTTTTTAATTTGTGCCATTTAGTTTGCCTATATGTCTATTACCATTCCGTTTTACTCCACCAGTCAGCTGGGTAAACTGGATCTCTGTGGAGTGATCTATGGTTTTTTAGTTAATTTTATTGTACATACGGTATTAAATCCGCCTCTTCTACTTTCTTTCATCTCATCATCATGTGCTGAACTGTTAGGCATATAGACCTGTGCGATTTTATTGAGCATTGGCTTTGGTGTCTGTCTTGACCTCAAATATTTGTTTATTACGTTTGTTGTAGAAACTTACCTGTTGCCCTAGTTTCTTATTTATTATTAAACCAACTCGTGTGTTTTCCCTATGTGATTATGTATTGTTAATCTGTCATCTGACTAGAAATCTTGCTCTTCCTTTCAACCAATGTACTTCATTTGTACCAACTACTTTTAACCTTAATCTGTCCATTTCCCTTTTCAGATTCTCTAACATATCACAAACAATTCAAACTTCTCACAATCAATGTTTCTACTTGCAAAATGTCAGTGCAGTATTTATCTTCCTGATCATTGCTCCTTCTCGTGTAGTCTCCACTTGTTGATGTGAACGGGAGACAGTTACTTCTGAAATATTTAACCGGGGTAGAAGCTGTCATCAGTACATCATTCTGTTACATGGAAAGAGATACAGCTGTAGTTTCCCGTTTTTTTCAGCCATGCAGTAGATTCAGCATAGCTAAGCCACGTTACACGTTTTAAAGCTATATCAGTCGATCGTCCAGATTACTGCTCTTGCAACTTATGAAAGACCCCCTATCGATAAACAATTCGTCAGGTCTCTCGACAGCTATCCGTCCGACATGGTTGCACCTATGACTTGGCTACCTAGTTCATTGGTACACACAAACCTTACCATGGCAAGGTTACAAGGTTCACAAAGGAGGAGTTTGAGATTAGCAGTTATTAATTCTATTGTCAAGCATTCATTTGAGGGTAGGGGTACCAGATACAATAATAGCTACACCATAACTGACTTTGAATTAAGGAAATCTGTTAGGAATATAAAGGTGTGCCAGGAATTTTTCAGTGGTATAGAGCCCTCTCTGATATGCAGCGAACAAAGTGTCAATTGGCCTAGGACAGCGAAAATGTAAGTTTGTCTCCAGATGGATTCGGGATGAACAAAAATAGACACAGATAAGATACATGGATATATTTAGTGAAAAGTTAAAAAAAATCTATAGACAACAGGTTCAAAATATGGAAAGAAAACCATATTGACACAGTGAGATACTGTAGTAGAAATGGCAAGGGAAATCTTAGAAAAAATTATGTATAATGATTAAGGGTGACAATAACATTCTACTATACTAAGTAGAGAGGATTATAAATATACTAGTGTTAGCTTTTTAACCCTTTGACCGCCAGGCTCATACGTGGTGTCCATACCGTCAAGGCCTAATGAGCACTTTTTACCTTGCAGTAAATTGTTCGTAATAACTTCTGTTCAATTTATGTAAATTGGATGGGCATTTTTTTGTTTTGAAGGTAATGCTTCGGGCATTTTATTGATGTAAATTAATGCACCTGTATTTTATAAATTTTTATTTTATAAGTCAAATAAATATTTCCTTTCTTTGAAAAAAAAAATCATGATCAAAAATGTTAAGAAAAAAAATTTTTACTTTCAAAAGCTGCATTATTTTAGAGAGGTGGTGTTTCCTACGCTACATATAAAAAAATAGAACTTTATGTACAATATTACAGTTACAATATTATTATTATTATTACTTTAAAGTGAAACTTTCTAATCTTACAATATATGCAAATGCTGCAGTTCCTGGTTTGTTTTAAGTAAAAAATGATTACTAATGTCAATTTCACACAGACTTTACACTCAGAAATTCACTTTTTGCCTTAAAAATATGATACAAGAAATTATTTACTAATATTTACACATGTTTGTGACGTGTTCTAGGAAGGGAGGCACAAAGGGTGAACACCCTTCTTATACTGTTTACAAATGTATCTGGTCTATTTTCCATTTACCACCTTGACTAGTACTAATCTTTCTGAATACGGAAAAGTTGCGTTCCTTTCTTTTTTCGGTAAAATAGTAAGGGTTCGTTACCCACCCGCGGGAGCTGAATTGCCGCTTGGCCACCAAGCCACTCGGCAGCAAGTTACTCAACTAAACTTGTTGTATATAGTCTCATTTAATCCAATACTAGTCCAAAACATGTTTTATACATTATTTAAACGAATAAATAACTTGGAAAGTATTTTTTTTTTCGGAATGTCCTATGAATCAGACGTTGGCATTTTTAGACTGAACCTCGAACATCCGATCAATCGGACATTGCCGGTTAAAGGGTTAAACAAGGTTCTTTCTGATTGGACCCCCTGTGGATGGGGGACGCACATGTAGAATACACCCATGGTATCCTCTGCCTGTCGTAAGAGGTGACTAAAAGGGGCGACCAAGGGATGATTATATTAGAACCATGAAACTCCTCGTCATTAGTACCACCACGTGGGGAACACCATGGGTTGCTTTTCCTTGCGCGTAGTACCACTATGTAGGTTTGTGATTAATAGCAAACGAGAGCGCGATGGCTTTTACAGTACCTATGATTAGTAGCACTATATGAGCAACACCATGGGATGACAGAACCCATGGTTATGTCTTGCCTATGATTAGTTACCACTATATGAGGAATACCACGGGATAGTACGAGTCCCTATGGTTAGTACACTTAGGTGATGAACACCATAGGTTTGCGTTGCCTGTCAATGGAGCCGCAATGTGCGAAACACAGTAGGTCTGTAATACATGTGCGAATTTCATTACCTGTGAGTAGTACTATAATGTGTGGAATACCGCGAGTCTATGCTACTCTGGATTAGTACTACAACATGACAAATACCGTGGTTCTACTTTTCTAGTAATAAGTACCATTATGAGGGGCTGATGACTTGGATTTTGGACTCCTTTAGACTACAAGCATCATCGATTCAGTATCGTGCTATAGAAGCAGTCCCTTGGCCAGTAATGCTATTGTTTTATGCCAGCTTCTGTGTATGTGAGGCACTGTGGGTCGGTTCCACTGATCGTTTTAAATTCTTATCCATCCATTCATTCTTCGTCCTCACGTTTTGAATTGTGGTCAGTAGAGGATTTTGGGTTTTTAATTTGTCATTTCATTTCGTCTCATTTCGTACCATTAGGGGCCGATGACCTAGATGTTAGGCTCCTTTGAACAACAAGCATCAATCAGCATCATCTTTCTGATTGGAAGATGTTAAAAATAATATAAATCCATATCATATGCAAAGGAATAGGATTGCCAACAACTGTGGCAGTGCTTCCTTGATCAGTATACCAAGTATATTGTTCGTAGGCATTTTAGAAGGATGTGATCAATATTGGCGAGTAATTTGGATGTGAAAACCACTGTAGTTCAGACCAAAGAGAGGATGTCAGGACCAGATTTTCATTACTTGTAAATGAAAAATGCTGCGAGAGGAATAGTGAGCCATGCTTATATTTCGTGGATCTAGAGAAAGTATATGATGGAGTTCTAAGGGGAACTGGCTGTACTGAGGGATTATGGGATCATGGAGAGGTTGTTACAGGCTATCAGAAGTATTAATGTGGAGGTTAAGCAGTGTTCTGCCCGGAAATTTTTGTCAGCTGGGTGGGGAGTACTACGTAAACAATAAATATTATACAATTTCAATTTATTCCCCCCAGGGCATTCACATACAAGTAAACATTAACTGAAAATTTGAACTATTTTAGTGTTATTATGACGAACAAGACATAACAGAGTATTTTCATCTTCTAGTGTTCTACTGCTCATTCATAATCATGTAACACTGGGGCTTACCACTCGGTTGCTGTGGAGTGCCATACGGGTTTGCAGCATCATGCAAAATCGATTGCTTTCGTGCGATTCCATGATAATCCAGGCACTGCTTGCGCACAGTATGTGATAGTCAAGCTAAACATCTAAACTCCGATGTAAGTAATGCAATCATGCTGACAATAATGAGGTTTATCATTTTAATAAACAGTTTTACAGTACTTATATTTTAATTCGGAACACCCATTGACTTAAATATGTATTAAAATTGTGTAACTAGCACATATCTTTGTTATGTTATATTGAAAAGATCCAGGGATAAGACTGTTAAGTATCGCTTCAGTAGAGATCTGTTATAACTAGGCTTGAAATTGTTCCCCAAAACTAACCAACTTTACAAGGATAATCAAAGAGCAGTATACAGACAGCTGAAACAGTTCACTGTTCCTAGAGTGCATATTCACCCCTTCTCATTCTGGATCAGAAGTTACGTATGCTCAGCTGATATATTTGGCCATAGCTCATCTTTAATGTTATTAGCTTTACGTTCCACTAATTACTTTTATGGTTTTCTTGGAGATGCTGAGGCGCTGGAATTCTGTCCCGCAGGAGTTCTTTTACGTGCCAGTAAATCTACCGACACGAGGATGACATATTTGAGCACCTTCAAATACCACCGGGCTGAGCCAGGATCGAACTTGCCAAGTTGGGGTCAGAAGGCCAGCGCCTCAGCCATCTGAGCCATTCCACAGCTCGCCTACCCATTCCACTGTGCACCTCTTACAAACCTGACAGTGAAATTTCTTGGTGACATCTATAAAATAATAAAGTGTTCTGTTAAAGAAATGTTTGGATTACCTACTGACGCCCGAGATGCAATGTTTTACACACCAGACAGTCTTAGAGGACTTTTTCAAAGCTCAATGGGAGGCTTTCTTTTAGCATATAAATATTTCCAAGAGACTGATGCGTATGAGAAGCCATTAGAGAGCTGCATACTGAAATAGTCCATTGCCTTGAATGCTTGCTGCTTGACAAGGAGCAAGTTGAATGTCTTGAAAAACCTGCTTCCCAAGCTCACCCAGAAAGTATTCTGTGAACCCTTTAGAAGTTGGTGCACATTACCATCCAAGGGTAAGGGATTAATATTCCTTTCCCACGGCGAGAAAGGAATTGCTTGGATCAGTAATACGAGAGATGTGTCATGCAGAAAATGAACTGTAATATCCCAGTTCAGTCGCTCCCTGCAAGGAGCCTTGATATATCCCGTTGCAGGAGATGCGTTGTGTTCGAAACCTTACTTTATGTATTAGGATTCTGTCGTAAGGGAGAGGTGATGAGAATCAATCGGCACAATACAGTTTGCACATTGATTGCTGGAAGCCTGCGTAAACACCACCACTTGAAGGTCTACTAAGAAGTAAGATGTCTCTCCACAAATGGATCCATAAGATGCGCTGGATATTGTTGTAATTGGTTGGGCAAAATGTATGGGTTTGGTGATTGATCTCGCTGTAAGTTTCGAGGAAAATGAACAGCATCCTCGCTTAGTGTGGGTGTGGCGGAGAAAAGAGCCATATATGAAGCATGCACCGAGGACCAAGAAAGGTATAAGATTAAAATATGGGAAGTTGGGCTTATGATTGGCACTAAAGGGATAATTCCAAAGGAGACTCTGAACTTCCTAGGAAGCAAAATAATCCTGGACACCATCATCCAGACCACAACGGACTCTATGCTAAAAAATATTGTTGGCAATAAGTTACCATTTGTAACACAATTCAAATATCTGGGTGAGTTAATAACAAACGATTTAAATGAAAAACCTTCAATTCAGATAAGGGCAAACAAGTTATCTAAGGCACAAAAATTAAAATGGGAAACTTACAAAAAGAAATGCTTATCCATTAATGCAAAATCAAACATTATAATACAGTCATAAAGCCAGAAGCCACATTTGTTGCAAAATTATTACTCCATCTAAACGAACAATTCAAAAGTGACAGGTGGAAGAACTTGTATCAGCAAAAGCTATCAAGAAGATGGACAATGATGAATAGTACCTAACAACGTTGCATATCAGAAATTAGAACTCATTACTGATACCATGCGCAAGAAAAGACTAGGGTACTTTGGCCACATCCTGAGAATGCCAGATTAACGATTTCTGAAACAGCTAGTGCAGTAGAGATCGGGCCAGTTAGGAAGACATCCGGTATCCGGTAAGGGGAAGTGTGCGAGTGAGAAAGCAGAGCTGAGGGAGCGAGAATGCTGACTTCCCCTTCTCGCTCAGTGTTGTGGCAACGTGCAGTTGACCCGAAATATTTGTTATAACTGTCATGTAACACTTCGCAGATTTTTAGTCAGTGGAATTCTCTTTCAGCTGTAAATTACAGACATACCTAGCCGAAATGAATTTATTTACAAGTGTTACAGATGATAGATAGATTTAAGGAGTTAGAACATAATTTAACCTCTTATTATAGTAGGTGTGAAAATCGTTTTCGTGTATCAATATGCGTACTCATTATTTTAAATTATAATTTAATGTAAAATTAGCTTTACGACGATGTAGGTGCATAGTATAGAATATGGTTTGCTATAACATGTTTGTGGGTTACTGTAGTCACGTCCTACTTCGTGAACCATGGGCAACGGCTGAGTGGCCTAGTAAGTGGTCCTGAGAGTCGGGATACCAGTTGCTATGGAATGGGAGTGGGCATCTCTGACATATTCTGAGTCGTGGCCCTCCTTGTGCTCAGACGGCTAGGACTATACAATTCACCGGTGGTCCATAACCCGTTAGAGGAGAGATCCTCACTTGGACTATGTGCAAGTAGGGCAGCTTCCTGCTTCATGAATTTACCGAGCTCAGAACACTTTAAGCAAGCCTCGGACCTATGGGAGTAATGGAGTCCCACTCCCATTTGACAGGTGAGGGACTCCTTGGAAACAACTTGGCGAACGAAATGGAATTCGATAGGGAGCTATCAATATTAATGGGGCTTATGGAAGAAAGAAGGTAGTACTGGCTGAGTCAGCAAAGAGGATGCATCTGGATGTGCTAGGAGTAAGTGATATTCGGGTAAGGGGAGATAATGAGGAAGAGATAGGAGATTATAAAGTGTACTTGACGGGTGTTAGAAAGGGAAGGGCAGAGTCTGGGGTAGGGCTCTTTATCAGGAATACCATTGCACGCAACATAGTTTCTGTTAGGCACGAAAATGAGCGAATGATGTGGGTAGATTTGTCAGTTGGAGGAATTAAGACTAGAATTGTGTCCGTGTATTCACCATGTGAGGGTGCAGATGAGGATGAAGTTGACAAGTTTTATTAAGCATTGAGTGACATTGTGGTCAGGGTCAACAGCAAGGATAGAATAGTGCTAATGGGCGATTTCAATGCGAGAGTTGGGAATAGAACTGAAGGATACGAAAGGGTGATTGGTAAATGTGGGCAAGATATGGAAGCTAATGGGAATGGGAAGCGTTTGCTGGACTTCTTTGCTAGTATGGGTTTAGCTGTTACGAATACATTCTTCAAGCATAAGGCTATTCACCGCTACACATGGGAGGCTAGGGGTACCAGATCCATAATAGACTATATCTGAACAGACTTTGAATTCAGGAAATCTGTTAGGAATGTACGAGTTTTTCGCGGATTTTTCAATGATACAGACCACTATCTGATCTGTAGTGAACTAAGTATCTCTAGGCCTAGGGTAGAGAAAGTGAAATCTGTCTGCAAACGAATAAGGGTAGAAAGTTTCCAGGACGAGGAAATTAGACAGAAGTACATGGATATGATTAGTGAGAAGTTTCGAACAGTAGACAGTAAGCAGGTTCAGAATATAGAAAGTGAATGGGTGGCATACAGGGATGCTGTAATAGAAACAGCAAGGGAATGCCTAGGAACAACTGTGTGTAAAGATGGGAAAAGGCGAACATCTTGGTGGAATGAAGTGAGAGCAGCCTGTAAACGTAAAAAGAAGGCTTATCAGAAATGGCTCCAAATAAGGGCCAAGGCAGACAGGGATTGGTACGTAGATGAAAGAAACAGAGCGAAACAAATAGTTGTTGAATCCAAAAAGAAGTCAGGGAAGATTTTGGTAATAACCTGGAAAGGCTAGGTCAAGCAGCAGGGAAACCTTTCTGGACAGTAATAAAGAATCTTAGGAAGGGAGGGAAAAAGGAAATGAACAGTGTTTTGAGTAATTTAGGTGAACTCATAATAGATCCCAGGGAATCACTGGAGAGGTGGAGGGAATATTTTGAACATCTTCTCAATGTAAAAGGAAATCATCATGGTGGTGTTGCAGACAGCCAAGCTCATGGGGAGGAGGAAAAGGATGTTGGTGAAATTATGCTTGAGGAAGTGGAAAGGGTAGTAAATAAACTCCATTGTCATAAGGCAGCAGGAATAGATGAAATTAGACCTGAAATGGTGAAGTACAGTGGGAAGGCAGGGATGAAATGGCTTCATAGAGTAGTAAAATTAGCGGGGAGTGTTGGTAAGGTACCTTCAGATTGGACAAAAGCAGTAATTGCACCTATCTATAAGCAAGGGAACAGGAAGGATTGCAACAACTATCGAGGTATCTCATTGATTAGTATACCAGGCAAAGTATTCACTGGCATCCTGGAAGGGAGGGTGCGATCAGTCGTTGAGAGGAAGTTAGATGAAAACCAGTGTGGTTTCAGACCACAGAGAGGCTGTCAGGATCAGATTTTCAGTATGCGCCAGGTAATTGAAAAATGCTACGAGAGGAATAGGGAGTTGTGTTTATGTTTCGTAGATCTAGAGAAAGCATATGACAGGGTATCGAGGGAAAAGATGTTCGCCATACTGGGGGACTATGGAATTAAAGGTAGATTATTAAAATCAATCAAAGGCATTTATGTTGACAGTTGGGCTTCAGTGAGAATTGATGGTAGAATGAGTTCTTGGTTCAGGGTACTTACAGGAGTTAGACAAGGCTGTAATCTTTCACCTTTGCTGTTCGTAGTTTACATGGATCATCTGCTGCAAGGTATAAAATGGCAGGGAGGGATTCAGTTAGGTGGAAATGTAGTAAGCAGTTTGGCCTATGCTGACGACTTGGTCTTAATGGCAGACTGTGCCGAAAGCCTGCAGTCTAATATCTTGGAACTTGAAAATAGGTGCAACGAGTATGGTATGAAAATTAGCCTCTCGAAGAGTAAATTGATGTCAGTAGGTAAGAAATTCAACAGAATCGAATGTCGGATTGGTGATACAAAGCTAGAACAGGTTGATAATTTCAAGTATTTAGGTTGTGTGTTCTCCCAGGATGGTAATATAGTAAGTGAGATTGTATCAAGGTGTAGTAAAGCTAATGCAGTGAGCTTGTAGTTGCGATCAACAGTATTCTATAAGAAGGAAGTCAGCTCCCAGACGAAACTATCTTTACATCGGTCTGTTTTCAGACCAACTTTGCTTTACGGGAGTGAGAGCGGTGGACTCAGGATATCTTATTCATAAGTTAGAAGTAACAGACATGAAAGTAGCAAGAATGATTGCTGGTACAAACAGGTGGGAACAATGGCAGGAGGGTACTCGGAATGAGGAGATAAAGGCTAAGGAGGATAGGTTACCTAGGAGAATAATGGACTCTGTTATGGAGGGTAAGAGAAGTAGAGGGAGACCAAGAAAACGATTGTTAGACTCGGTTTCTAACGATTTAAAGATAAGAGGTATAGAACTAAATGAGGCCACAACACTAGTTGCAAATCGAGGATTGTGGCGACGTTTAGTAAATTCTCAGAGGCTTGCAGACTGAACGCTGAAAGGCATAACAGTCTATAATGATAATGTATGTATGTATAACAGCAGGTTTCATAACCTGAGCCACATCTTGCAAAATAAGTCAATAATAATACTAATAATGATGATGATAATAATAATAATATACGTCAATAATGAAACACTCTATAAGAAAATTGAAAAACTCTCAGATACTATGCGAGAAAGGAGGATAATTTTTACGATCATCTTCTCCTCGAAATGAACTCTAATAGATTACCCGAACAAATCTTTGACTTCTTCCGTAACCGCAAATCAAAACCGAACTGGTTCAAAGAAACTGAAGAAGACTTGGTAGAATTAAAAATTACAGAAAATTCACTATTCGGTCAAACAGCTAAAGTAATAACTAAAGAAGAAAATATAAGGTTCCAAATCAAATCTGCATTAAAAGCGAATTTCTGTCTAGCAAGTTTCTCTGTGTCGTCAATAGTGAAGGTGACATTGTGAGAAGCTACCCAGTTCTTCACTTCTGCCCACATTATTTCAATACTGTTTAATTCAGGGTGATATGAGGGCAGTCGAAGGACCGAATGCCCGTAATGTTCCACGAGTTCATCTACGCCGTAGGTTTTGTGTGCCTTCTTGTGCAATTTGATAGGCTCATAAAGCTCGTGTTTGTACATCGTATCATGGTGTGGAATGTTCCTATTCACTAGCCAGGAGATCATCATCACTTTCCGTGAACTGGAGGTTGGAGCACGATCTACTTCCTTGTTGTGATATGACGCGTTGTCAATCACGAGAACACTGCGAGTTGGAAGATTATGTATAAGCATATCTTTCACCCACTTAAAAAAATTGTTACTATTCATGTCATCGTGGTAGTCGCCACTCTTGCTGCCAGACTTTCAGATTAGCAGACAGTTCTCGATGAAGCCCATTTCCCTGCCAGCATGTACAACTATAAATCTTTTTTCCTTTGGACATGGGCGCTGATATACCAGATGTTGAATCATCAGACCAGCCCTGCTGGATACATTGGACGTATGTATATAGGTTTCATCCGTGTACACTATAGGCCTATCCTCCACCCGATACTGGGCAATATTTTTCAAATAAACAAATCTTTTGTATTTTATGTCATGCTTTTCCATTAGGATGCGCTTATTAGTGTTGGTTTTTTTCCAAAGATATCCTAATGATCGAAGGATTCGCTTGACACTAGCTTTGCATCCTTTGAACTTTAAGTCTTTCTGTAACTTTGCACGAATTGTTGAAACTGTAGGTAAACATTTTTCAACTTAATAAAAATTGTTAACAATACGACGTACGGCACCTTCGTCAAAGTCGTCCAGTCCAGTAACATTCTTTGTGTGCATTCTTTTTTGTTTGGCATTTCAAACAGACTGTCCATAGGTTTTCCTAATTCTGTCGCTTTTCTTTTTTCGCTCTTAATCCGTGCCACAGAACTTTCTAACACTCCAACAGCTGCTGCTACTCTTTCCTGCACTTTCTTACAATCTATCACAAACTTTTCTTCCACTGCTCCCTTTCCATAAAGTCTATAACGTTCGAGATTTCTGCACGAGTCTGACTCTTTAGCACCTTACGATGCAGGCTACTTTTAACGCCTTCCATACTGTCACAGATAGGCCTAACGTACACCACTACTAATCACAGTTACTACACAATGAGAAATTATAAAGTAGCGCGCGTCAGCTGAGTGTAAACTTATGCACTGAATTGTGCTCGTAGCAGGAGCTCTGTAAGGAGGGGATGCGCTATGCTGGATCGTCCAAAGAGCGCATGCGCGAGCAGACGTCTTCCTACATGGCCCGATCTCTACAATCTTTTTTCAAATAATACTACAATTGGATGCAGATGGATAAAAGAAATTAGGGAGGATTTGAAAGAAATTGGCCGTACACCCAATGACACTATGGATAAGAATAAGGTAAACACAACACTTAAAAATATGACTTTCCACTTTACACTCACAAAGAAGAACATCCCAACTAGAATATTCTCTACACAAGAAAGGGCAAGAATATCGACACGTATGAAAAAGTACTGGGAGGAATGCAAGGCTCAGGCAGTTCCTACGAAGAAATCAACAAACCAAGGGGTTGATTAAAGTGATCCAATGTGGTCTTAAAAGGAGAAGTAGTTACCATTTGTATTCCCAGACCTGAGACATCATGTACTGTATTGTATTTTCTTTTTTCCAATAAAATCCAAAAGAGAAAATCCACCTGTTGGTTGACAATTTTAATTTTGAGTTTTATCTCAAACCTCACTTACGTGCCTACAACAGATAAAAGGAATATGGTTCATATGAACTGATAAGAAGACTGATCATTTTGATTCCCTAATAGGGGCAGCTATTAGGTGGATTATCTGTGGTGTTGTACTCAGTTGAAACCACGACTGCTTCAAGTCCTAGCCGTTTCCTATCCCGTTGTCATCATCTTGGTTAGTGCTGCATTAAACCGCCAGCAAAAAAACCCCAGAAAACCAAGAGTGTATCTGATTATTTTAGCCTCACTATCTGAATAATTGAAGCACTCGTGCAGTCAGGACAAACCTCTCAAGAGTTCAGTTACATAATTTCAGGTACATCACTGAAACTGGCTGTCCACTTTTCATAAATCGGAGTCATATTATTTAAATTATATAATTGTGAACAGGATGTGACTCTGAAGTAGACTCTGTGTGAGATGAATATCACTTCAGTTCTTCGTGAGTAAAGACCATACAGTGCATACCAGACTGTTAGAGTACCAAGCCATCATCATATCAACTCTATGATTTACCTGCAGAATGGGTCCTGCAGTTGCGACTTCAAAAATGTTGAACACATTCACCGACAGGAACTGAGATCCATCATAGATGTCAACTGGAATGTTATCACCAACTGCACAGCATGTTAATGGAAGAGGAACCAATATTATCGGTTATGAACTTGAATGGATTGGGATTGTTAACCATATTAGTGTTACCAAGGTTTCCTTACCAAAACCTCCATGATTAACTTAGCTTCGACCTAAGATACTGAGGAGCCCCTTTGAAGTATTACAGGGACCAGCTCAAGTAAATTGTGAAGGTGATAATTTCATGAAAGCTCTGCGTCATCCAACCTTATGCTCTCTTATTTATCCCAATTCTGTGTGTGTGTGAAAGTATATCTCGTGCATACATGAGCCTATTTAATAATGAGAAATTCATATATCATCTATATATATATAAAATAAGAGTTTTTTCTGTACATTGCTCAGAATTTGGAAAGAATTGTATTTCTGTATCGGTCGTGTCCATAGTAACAAGGAAATGCCCTTTTTACTTTTCCGTAATTTCTGTCTGTCTGTATGTATGCATGTATGTACACCCATTGGTATGTAAAGTCGGGGAATGAGCCACTTCTATCTAGGCCATAAATAATTTTATTCACGCTGAGTGAAATGGTAGTTTAGGGGAAGGTCTAAAATTTAATTCTCAAATATTTATGTTATTAGTGGTCCTGTCGATAAATATTGCATAACTAATGTTATATAGAATTAAATTTCCGATCACTTATGTCTTACACATTTTTACTGTACCGGCTATGTTCATGAGATATTCATGTATTTGTATTTTTGTTGCTAAGTCCATTTCAACGCCTAGCCACGAAAAAATGGGTAAACAGAATTTGGTGAAAATTGGTATATAGAGTCGGGGAATAAGAAACTACAGTCTAAGCTGTAAACAATTTTATTCACACTGGATGAAATGGTAGTTCAGGGGAAGGTGCCTAAAATTTAATCCTTAAATACCTTCGTTATTGGTCCTATCGAAAAGTACTATGTAACAGAAGTTATAGAGAATACAATTTCCAATCATTTATGTCTTACACAGTTTTACCGTACCGACTGTGATAAGAGTGGTATTTGAGAGTCGGAAGAAAACTAAATGTGAAGGCCTACAATATCGAAAGCTTATAAAATTGATCAACAATAACATTACGTTGACTATTATTTGTTATGATGTTCTTTTTCTATTATGCGGTCCCTCATCTCCGATAGGTGAGATTTCTGTTGCGTACAGAGTATAACAGCCTGTCTCAATATTGGTGGGAAATAGCAGGGGAGTTAGATAACTTTCTTCTCTAGCATACCGTTAGTCTGGTCCATACATGTTCTGATATTTCTGGTATGTAAGACGCTGCTTCATCATAGTATTCCAACTATTTGATCCCTACTCTGACGCGCTGATTGGATTGATCAGTGTGCACAATTAACGGAATAATTAAATAAAATGGTGTATGACTTTTAGTGCCAGGAGTGTTCGAGGGCATGTTTGGCTCGTCAGGTGCAGGTCTTATGATTTGACACCCGTAGGTGACCTACGTGTTGTTATGAGGATGAAATGATGATGAAAACTACACATACAGCGAAATTAACCAATGATTGTTAAAATTCCCGAGCCTACCGCGAGTCGAACCCGGGACCCCTGTGATCAAAGGCCAGCACGTGACCATTTAGCTATGGAGCTGGACAATGGAATAATAGCAGAGGCTCACTTGTGACCTGGTCTAGGATTACAATTTCGGCCTATTCCAAATTATAGCACCACAATTCACTAAATAACTCAAAATTCAACCCTGAAATGAGCCGTTTCTTAAGAAAAGCTTCTTCATATTCACTTTTATTAAATTCTGTATACATTTTATTCCAAATTAGCAGCCAGAAGGGGTTTTCTCCTCTGGCTTGGAGGAAAAATTTACCTCCAAGTCAGGTAGATTTTCTCCCACCAGTGTAGTGAATTGAGATTTTTCAACTCATTGGTTACTCCTAGGAAACAGAGAGTAAAAGGGAATATCTTTTGCCGTGGGAGTCTCTGCTCTCCCCCCCCCCCCCCCCCCCCGGAATAAAAGAGTGTTAACGGCTGTCTGCGGCCTGGTTATTCCAGCTCTGGAACTCAGGACTGTTAGATCGGCAGTGTCACTTGTAATAAAGTGTAATACTGTTCGTTAAAAGTGAGAAATTTGCATGGTTTTTCATTTGATCGAATATTTCATATGATAGCATTGTATGTTGATTTCAGTTGGGAAAACCACTAAGGCAGTCTTTCTGGGGATATAAAAAGGCAGGTGGAGAGTGAGAGTCTGCCATTATAATGAAAATTCCCCAACTTGATTGTGACTGATGGAAGGCAAGAGGGCCTACAATTACAATGAAAATTCCTTAAACCAGTCTTCACATAAAAGTAGGCATTTGGTGACTTCGCCATCGCGTTTCTTGGGTAACGCTAAGAGCTATGCAATTTATTACAACATTATGACGTCTGCATACCTAACCTAGAATTCTGTATACAGTGTAGAATTTCGTAGCGAAGCACGGGTACATCAGCTAGTTAATAAAATAAAACATCAGTATGTTAAGACTTTGCATAAATCCATAAAGATGGTTTTTTCCTAGTTTTTTGTTTTGTGAAAACCTATCTCGGAAATTATATTGAGATTTCTGTTTTAGGTTGAAGGCCATTGGCCTGTTTCTGCATGAGTCTGTATGATGAATGCAGAACAGCATGCTTTACCATCATCTTCAGCGGGCCCACCAGAGGTGAGTGGTTCATTGTATTTTTTTGGATCGACTTCAGCATAGTTACGAAGAAATGGAATCGTTCTTAATGAGCATTCTATATTTTCTGCATTTTGTTGTGGTGTAATTTTGAATAAAAAGCTAGATCTATGTATGGTTTTTACTTTTTATAGGAGCCCCCACACCCAGGGGCAATACAGAGGCACGGTGGGACTCCAGCCGACCTTCGTGTTGGAACTGCAGTAGCCCTCTCCAGTGTTGCTAAATATTGGGTACTCACAAATCTTTTCCCAAGTCCACTCTCTCAAGTGTCAGTGTATGGACTTCATCCTCAAAGGGTAAGAATTGTTAAAATGGTGTTAATTTTATCCCTTATAGTCTCAGAACCTCAGTCAAAAACACTCGCTGTGGTGATTCATTGTTCCTCATTTTCTGGTTTTATTTGATCTATATAGCGTCTAAATTTCTGTGAAAGGTTGCAACAGTGCAGTTAAGCAATAGTTCATAGTTTGCTCTACAGATAGCCCTATAGAAGATAAAACTAATTTTGTTTCAAACAAAATGAAATTGAATATTTACTGCCTGTTGCTTTTCGGTAGTTTTTTATATTGTGTTATTAGTGTTTATTGTAATTTCATATTACTTCTTGTTTTATTGAGTGCTTTTTAGAGAGTGTTAACCCCATCAGAAGAGATAGATCGGTATAGCTTTGTGTTGTACAAGAAATTGCCAACACCTTCTTCAAACTTCACCCTAGGAGGTTACACGTATGGACATTGCCTGCTGATAGCAAAGGAAAGATTGTCTAGTGCAGCAAGAGCTAAAGAAATATGTTAAATCTGTAAAATCATATCCTGGTGCTGATGTTAATAGTGACTGCAACCCATTAATAATGATATTCAAAATGCAACACTTTATAAAAGCTGTAAGGAAATATAAAACGAAAGACTCCATTAAGTATGAACACCTGTACAAAGATATACGTACAAACTGTATAGAAGCACAGAAATCATAGATGTCTGATAAATTTAAAGAAATTGATGTACTCCAGGAGATATATGATTGCTTTAACTTGTATAAAAATGTAAAAGAGCTAAGCGAACTGCAATCGAAACGATGTGGTCAAATCCTTAGGAATGCCCAGAATGAATTGAAGAAAAGTTTTTAACCTTTAGCAGAGAATGTTTGCTCAGCAGGTTGTATTTAAAAGGGGCAATTTTTACAAGTTTCACACAAATGCTTTATTTTAGCGGAACTTTAAATCCAGGGTTGAATCTTTGTGTACATACCTGATTTTGCTGCTGATTCTGCTTTTCTAATTTGTTTCACACCTACACCTTTAGTCCTTAGTCCTGTAATTGAATCTTGTGTGGTACAATACGAAAAAAACACCTGGATGCAGACAAAGTTTCTTTTCACAAGTTGTACAAAAGTACGCAGTTTCCCATCGAACACCTTTGATTTTCCTATTTGAACATACTGCGCAGTCCTTTGTGTTGCTATTCTCATTGAAATAAATAAAATTGGTTTCCCGTTGAATCTTGCACATGTCATGTGTTGATTGACAACTTCGCTTCGCTGATCCTCGCAGAGACTTTCCCTCGGCTGATAGTTGTTCCGACAATTTTCTCGTAACTTCTTCAGGAATATCTCGAGGAAATCGTAATATCACTGTCAGAATTCTTAACTGCATCAGTAATGTCTGAATCACTCAAAAAGGTAAGTTTACGTTTACTACCTGTATTATTAGTAGACGCCATGAAGCTCAATGAGTACGCAGAACATAAGACTTGATTGTTTCTTGCTGGAATTCGATATTAGTGTTTCAGTATATATTGTACCAGTAAAATAGCCCGACTTTATGAATTAATATTAAAGTTAGCACGAAGTAGGTCTCAGGGCAATTCTGGGTGGTTTCTAGCTAGGGCGTGGTTCAGGAGGCAGGGTCTTATCTACAAGAAAATTTTTAAATAGATTGAATAATAGTTTTTTATTCAGAAAATGCATTTCAAAGTGCACATCACCTTACTGTTGATAGTTGCTGTCTTCAACATCGCCTTTTGATGACCCGTGCTCCCAGTTCACCAGACTGAACGGGGCTGGAACACGTTCTGGAAGTTGCCAATATTTCGTTGAGATAAGGCCGGAACACCCAGGTTGGTTTGATATGGGTTTGAGTCTTGAACTTTCGGCGTTCTGGACGATCTCCAACGATGTTGCGGGGTAATCACTCGTCACATAACTTACACGAGTGTCCAAATTTACACAGTCCCCCAACACTTTGGTTTAACATCACTGTTTATTTTAATATGGTTGGGATGTGCCGTCAGATTCACTCTTAATCTTGTAGATAGAATTTATAAGTTTACTAAAGTAGATGCGAGTAGCATCAAGATTGGAAGAAAATAAAGCACAGTTCATGAATAGAAATAATGAAACTGGAAATTGTTCACGCACTTGGCACAGTTCGTGGTGATTTTCCACTAAACAAAGTAGCACTTGACGTTGAACGGAATGTATGACTGCTCTAGAGTTTATCAAAGACACTGCTGTCAGTCATGAAATAATACTAAACATTTTGACGAAGAACTAAGGTTGAAATGAAAAGTACAGTTCGTTGTTAGGCGCACTTGACATTAAAAATAATAGGTGACTGTTCGAGAGTTTATCAAAGACACTGCTGTCAGTCACACACAGATAATTTACACGCTGTTCAGAAGAAATGAGACACAATTTTGTTTGAATTGGATAAAGAACACAGTTTGAGTTCGGAGTGAAACCTTGGTGTCGTAGCACACGATTATGGTAATCACTTGCGTTAACATTCATGTGAAAGTTCGAACACTTTCATAAACACCCTTCTTTATAAATAAAACTATGCTGACTGAGATTTAACAAAATGTCACAGTTAATAGTATAACGTAGTAGTGTCACACTGAAATTAATGATATGTTTGTTCAGAGATTAAGTTCTGCTGCCTGATATTTAAAAAGAAATATCACGGTTCCTAGTATATCGCAGTAGTGCCACATTGAAATTAATATTGATTCTGAGACTAAGTTTCACACAGGTAACGTGGTAATAAACTCGGTTCTATAAGTTATATCGAGAAGTTTCTACATGCGCACAGAATATAAGTTCGACCCGACTGTTGTCACCTAAGTCCAATACACGACTTACCGGGCGAGTTGGCCGTGCGCGTAGAGGCGCGTGGCTGTGAGCTTGCATCCGGGAGATAGTAGGTTCGAATCCCACTATCGGCAGCCCTGAAGATGGATTTCCGTGGTTTCCCATTTTCACACCAGACAAATGCTGGGCTGTACCTTAATTAAGGCCATGGCCGCTTCCTTCCAACTCCTAGGCCTTTCCTAGTCCATCGTCGCCATAAGACCTGTCTGTGTCGGTGTGACGTAAAGCTCCTAGCAAAAAATTACACTATTGTCATAATCAGATTTCAAACACGCGCACAGATTATAAGTTCAACTTGATTGATAGACTCAATGTCCATTATAAAGACTTTGTTATACATTAGAGTTCAAACGCGCACAATTTATAATTTCAACACGACTGTCAGAGTTTAAGTCCCACATGAAGACTTTGAATATTCGAAGATAGTCTCTGTCAGCACTTCGACAAACACTGCAGCGTGGAGAGTCAGGCTGGATACTCAGCTATTACTGTCTGATCGGGTCTAGTGAGCTCAGCTTATATTCAGTTTGGGGCTCCTGCGTCATCATATAACGTGATCTTTTTGAGGCTGATTATCTCGCAAATCCTTCGACGGATTTACTTGAGATTCACAATTTGAGACGTTCATGTTATCCTCTTCAAAATGACGTATTACTCAAGTCGCTGCGATTACTATTAGAGAAGTTTTGAATTTTTTTCAATCGAATGTTCGCGAAGGCGTGGCCCTACACGTGGCGTCAGGCGAGTAGTCTATATTGTCCCTACAGCTACATCACACAGCTGTCGCTGGCTCGCTTGCTCACTCCTCCGAACGTAAATAAACGAAGTGCGCTCTGAACGTCTTGCATGATGAAGTACAATTAATAGTAAAAAAATACGGCACGTACAGGTCGTAACGGGTACAATATTGTGGTATCCCATTAACTTCTTTGTGAAGTTGACACAATCACTGATATTGCAAAGTGAAGCGTATAATTGCTGTAAGATGATCATAAATCACATGTCTTGTTCCGGCAGACATTCAACCTCCTTGAGAAATCTAATGTTGGGGCTGACCCGCTAGTTAACCAGTAAAGGTTAAAAGATGGAAGGAATACATCAAACTTCTTTTCAAAGATGATGGAGGTGATCCACCTGATGAAGAAAGTAGTGAAGTCAGTCGTAAAATCACACACAAGGTAGTGCATGCTGTTAAAATTCAGATGAACGGTATAGCTACTGATTCGGACAGAGTTGATGCTGAAGTTATTAAAGTAATGGCAGATCAGGAATCTACCATCCTCAGTCTCTTAATATTATTATTCAGTGCCATCTTTATCATCAAGAAAGATACTTTCTGACGTGCTGTGATCAATTTTCATACTACTACCAAAAGAGTGTTATTCCTCAGTGTGATGACTGTTGTATGATTAGTTTGATGTCATGTACTTTAAAGTATTTTTTAGTATCATACACACTTGGTTATAAAAGAGGAGAGACTGTGAAGAGAAGATTCTGCCATAATGATATGGCAACAAGAATCAAGAAGGGGATGTGTTAATGGACTTCTGTCAGAGGAACCAACGAATTATAGGAAACACATGGTTCAGGAAGAAAATAGCCGGACGAGTACCGGGTATGGTTGGTGAGACAGAAGTACGAAGACGTTGATTGATTATTAGGGCCTGGACTTTTAAAAAATGCATATGCAAATTCACATTTTGATCGTTAGTGCTTATACAGATATATTTTTCTCTTATGTGTGATTGATTATCTACGATTTCTGAACAAAAGAAAAATCTAATGAACTCTGTATGTTGTACATCCCTAGACAACATGAGAAACCTTCCCTGATCAAGGAAAGTGCTTTCAGTCTTGCAATACAAGCAGGTAGACAGATAATAACCCTTTTCACAACTGCGGTTTCCTTTCTCTTTACAGTAGCCTACCAACGTTTGCATAAACAAGTGCGTTCATCTGTTAACTCACTCTTCATTTATTGCAGTGTTTTACCAGATTAAACTTTAAAGATGCCTAAAGGTAAGAGCTCTATGTCTTTTTTAATTAAACAGTGGACATCGGGCAGTAGTGACTATACAAGTGACGGTGATGTAATGTACTGTCAAGTGTGCAACAAGAGTGTAAAATGCAATAAAAAATTTCAAATTGAACAACAGTCAAAAACAACTTCACATCTCAGATTAAAAGAACAGAGTAAGAATATGCAACAGCTACTTTTAAATGACATGAAAACACGGTGTGAAGTTAGTATATTTTCTGCTGATATTTGTAAAGCTTTTGTATACAGCACCATTCTGCTGCATAAATTGAATAATCCACATCTACGTTTGTTTCTTGGAAAGTACAGTATTGTGCTAATCAAAGGATACCTGATTAATCTACTGTTAGGAAGAAATATTTTCTTTCACTGCATGCTTGAGTTGTGAATTCAATACGATGTGACATAGGGAGGAACTGTGTCGGGATATCGGTAGATGAAACAATCGATTCATATGGTTGATACATTGCAAACTTCATAGTGGGAAAATTATGTCCAGACCTCATTTACTTTCGTGCAAGGTGCTAGAAAAAACCAACCACGCTACATTTCAAGTTGCAAGATTTGTTAATGATTCCCTGGAACATCTGTGGCCTAGTGAATCAGAGAGTGATTGTTACAAAGTGTGCCTTTTTGTCACAGATGAAGCTTCGTATATGTTGAAAGCTGGTCAGTCTCTATGAGTGTTTTTTTCAAATCTCATCCATGTCACGTTTGGCCCAAAGGTTGCATCATATTGCAGATATATTAATCTTGATCTTCTAGCTCCCCTTCTTCTCTCAAATATAATTTACTTCAAATACTTTCTTTTCAGGCATTCACTTCAAACCAAATTAATCAACAGGTCACTACATCTGATGATAAGGAATACCTATTCAAGTTATGAATGTTCCCCTGCAACAAACCATTACCCATATTACTATTGTACAAAACGCAATTTATAAACCAAGTGGCTCGTCTATGCAGGTGGGGAATGCCAACTCCCAGATCATTTTTCTTTTTTTTTGCTATATGCTTTATGTTGCACTGACACATATAGGTCTTATGGCGATGATGGGACAGGAAAGGCCAAAGAATTGGAAGGAAGCGGCCGTGGCCTTAATTAAGGTACAGCCCCAGCAACTCCCAGATCAACCCAGGAACGTTTGGTTGCTGTAGGAGCGACGACATAGTTCGGCACCAACAGCAGCATTTTTGAAGTGTCATTTGATTTCAATTTTGGATGTGTTGTTTGGACTTACCGGTAATCAATATTTTTAAATTTGGATTTGAAAATTGTAACATACCAGATTGTTTAATTTATTGTGTGTTGTATGTGAGCGTATGTTTTTCCAATTTAACCGTGGCTGAAGATGACCCGGTCGGTGTGTATGGGGTCGAAACTAGTACCAGTTATATAAGATACTAGCTGTAGTATCCGGCGTAGCCTGGATCATTTTTTAATGTTTACCTAAGATTTGTACTACCATTTAGTTATGTGTGAAGAGATTTTTTTTTATAGAATTCCTTTATGAGATGTCGATTTTATGATATATAATGGGTAGTTTTAGAGTTATTTACATGCGTTTGATTTCAAGTTTTAAATAATTTAATTCACGAGTAATAATAAGTGATAACTATATGTATTTACCCGTTGCACTATAGATATGATGTACATGATTTCAGCTGTCCTCGAGACTGTCGCAAATGAACCTTGCGACCCCAAAATCGGTGGAAGTGATGGAATCTCGGTCATTTTAGACTATTTACTTTTAAGTCCCTCTCACTGGAGGCTGAACGTGGACTTAAACGGCATCCAGAGCATCACAATTCGTCTCAGCCACATATAAGTAATGAATTCGAATTCATTATCATCAATGTTCTGTCATATGGCAGCTCTCCACGGAATCCTGTCTCTTGCCACCCTCTTTGTTTCCTCATACTGTACTTGTATTCTATCCTGATACTGTCCAGCATCTGATATCTTCTCCGTCCTCTTTGTCTTTTTCCATTTACCTTTCCTTCTATAGCATTAATATTGCTTATATTCCATTATATTTACTTGCCATTCACGCCCATTCCCCAACACCAGCGGAGGTTGGGATGTTTCATCTACATAGTTCTTTTTCAGATGGTAAGTCATATACGAGTACGGTTTGAAAAGTTCTCGGAATCACCGCTAGATGTCGGTGCTAGAGCAACGAGGTTCCCGCGTAATAATCGCACATCCTTTGTGAGTGAACACGTGGCACGTCATTGCTCCAGCTGCAGGAGTGTGGTAGTGACGACTCTTTGCTGTTGTTCCTGCGTAGTGATTTGTGCCAATGGAAAAAACTGAGATTCGAGCAGTGATTAAATACTTTGTAAAGAAAGGTATGAAAGCAAAGGAAATTTATGCCGACTTCCAGAACGCACTGGCGGACTCTGCTCCTTCATTTTCAACTGTTGCCAAGTGGACCAGCAAGTTTAAATTTGGTCGGGAGAGCTTGGATGATGATCCGCGCAGTGGACGGCCAAAAAGTGTTACGACCCCAGAATTTATCGCAAAAGTGCATAAAATGGTCATGGAGGATCGTCGACTGAAAGTGCGGGAGATTGCTGAAGCTGTAGGGATGTCTTCTGAACTTGTATATTATATTTTAACCGAAGAATTGGGTATGAAAAAATTATCTGCAAGATGGGTGCTGTGGCTCTGGACATTGGACAATAAACGCACCAAATTGGAAATGTCTGAATGAAGTCTGGCCCGTTTTCAGTGCAACCAACAAGATTTTTTGCACCGGTTTGTGACTACAGATGATACTTGGGTCCACTACTGTACCCCAGAGACATAACAGCAGTCAAAGCAGTGGAAACATGCTGATTCACCATCACCAAAGAAAGCAAAGGCAGTGCGTTTGGCCGGAAAGGTCATGGTTTCAGTTTTCTGGGATGCAAAAGGCATTCTGCTGATAGATTATCTTCCTACTGGCCAAACAATTATGTGGCAATACTATGCAAAGCTCCTAGTCCAACTGCAGGAAAAGATATGCGAAACAAGGCCTGGTTTGGCAAGGGAAAAGGTCATCTTTCATCAGGACAACGCTCTGCCGCACACAAGTGTTATTGCCATGGCAAAACTTCATGAACTGGGGTACGAATTGTTGCCACATCCACCTTATTCACCTGATTTGGCACCATCAGACTTTCATCTATTCCCCAAGCTGAAAATTTTCCTCGGTGGACGGAGATTTTCTACAAGGGAAGAACTGACAGCCGAATTGGAGAGGTATTTTGCAGGCCTGGAGGAATCTCATTTTCGAGATGGGATCAAGGCATTGGAACATCGCTGGACCAAATGCATTAGTCTACAGGGAGACTATGTTGAAAAATAAAAGCAGTTCCACCGAGGTAAGATACTGAAGGGGAGTATGAATGGCCTATCCTGCTCATGTTAAATTTGCTACTTTCATGACCCATTTTCTCAAGAACTACTTGATGAAAGATAATGAAACTTTCAAATATTATTTACACATGCATTATGTACATACTCCTTTAGTTTCATTGAAGTACATGTTTTAGAAGTTGCGATGTAAATTTTTTCTCTGTTACATTTTTTACACTTTTTTTTTCTTTGGTCAGATATTCGTGAATTTTTCTTCAAATATACAAGTTATCTCTACGATTCTAGAGGTGTGCTATTACAAGAGTATTATACATGAACAGTGAAAACATCAAAAGTCTATCTTCTATAGAACCGGATATAACGGGTCATTTGTTTGAAAAAAAAAAAATTGTTTTTCAGAAATTGCGATTAAAAATTAATTTAGATTGTAACTCATTTTTCAGCGGAAACAACAGTAAAAAAATCGCCGACTATGTAGTTTTCATCATCTCCTACATTGTCCGAGTGTATCCTCTTCTTCCTCTTCAAAGATCTTGCCTCCTTGGTCATTTTTAGGCCTGTAGCTTTGCCTTATCGACTCGCTCCTTGTCCAGTTCCTTCAGTATGGCTCGTGTATTCCAACCAGCTCCTCCAAGATTTTCAGTCTACCAGTATTGCCATCATTAAATGTGATGACAGCATCATACACACCAAGCTTCAATGTATGGTACCCTACAAATACATTTTTAGGTACTCTTGTCCACACTACATCATTGAATGACTCATTTACGTTTTGTGTTTTACCCGTCAGACATTTATTCAGTAGAACTGGATTTGCCAAATCTCTATAAACTGGCTTTACAGCAACATAACACCCTCAGGTATAGAGTTCTTGTGGGAAAATTATCTAAAGTTCCAGCTGCTTCAGCCTTTTTTTGTATTTACACCAATCGCCAGAACAAAGGTTGTGGATTGGCTTGTCATCTGTTGATATTTTACGGAAAAAGGTTGCCCACACAGGCTTTTTCATATCATCTAGGTTAGTTTCGTTGCTTCTGATCGCTTGACCACAGTATTCTGATAGTTGATTTATGGCATTGTCTAGCAGACGACCCCTTTTGCTCTTGTCATGATCAAATGTACTCATGATCAATATCAGATTAGTACAACAGCACAAAGAATGAAAAAAATGCATGTTATACCAAGAAAATAGCGCGCACAACGTAAACAATCAACTAATCAACCAACGTATGCAGCTACGTTTCCACTAGAATTTAAATCAGACCACAGCCTTTTAGACCTTATGGTTCTTGAGATATTAAGTGTTTACTGAAAAAATTGTTTATGAAATCCTGAATGGTTCATGTTTGTGGATTACTGTAGTCACGTCTTAGTTCGTGAACCATGGGCAACGGATGAGTGGCCTAGTAAGTGGTCCTGATAGTCGGGATACCAGTTGCTATGGAATGGGAGTGGGCATCTCGGACATATTCTGAGTTGTGGCCGTCCTTGTGCTCAGGCGGCTAGGATTATACAATTCACCGGTGGTCCATAACCCGTTAGAGGAGAGATCCTCACTTGGACTATGTGCAAGTAGGGTAGCATCCTGCTTCATGAATTTACCGAGCTCAGAACACTTTAAGCAAGCCTCGGACCTATGGGAGTATTGGAGTCCCACTCCCATTTGACAGGCGAGGGACTCCTTGAAAACAACTTGGCGAACGAAATGGAATTCGATGGGGAGCTATCAATATTAATGGGGCTTATGGAAGAAGGAAAGTAGAACTGGCTGGGTCAGCAAAGAGGATGCATTCGGATGTGCTAGGAGTAAGTGATATTTGGGTAAGGGGAGATAACGAGGAAGAGATAGGAGATTATAAAGTGTACTTGACGGGTGTTAGAAAGGGAAGGGCAGAGTCTCAAAAGACGAGACCAACCGATTCGACAGGTCGTCCTCCGATGTAGATGTTGATTCCCATAGGGAACCTAAAATATTTGTCCCGAATGAGTAAATTTATAATACCAATATAATGGTCCTTTATTGGACATTATAAATTTTCCAGCTAACACATTCTTGGTTGCCTGCGTTTCGCCCTCGTGTGCTAAATTAGGCTCGTCAGTTGGGACTTAGCACACCACCCAAGACGCAAGGCTAGTGCATACCATGGAGGCCACTGCATAGGCTACTTGAAGCCACCAGCAGTGCCAATGCACTATGAGAGCTATGTCTCATTTTCAAAAATTGATGCCTGCCTGGACAAATATTTTAGGTTCCCTATGGGAATCAACATCTACATCATTTGATGGCCAGGCAGGCATCAATTTTTGAAAATGAGACATAGCTCTCATAGTGCATTGGCACTGCTGGTGGCTTCAAGTAGCCTATGCAGTGGCCTCCATGGTATGCACTAGCCTTGCGTCGTGGGTGGTGTGCTAAGTCCCAACTGACGAGCCTAACTTAGCACACAAGGGCGAAACGCAGGTAACTAAGAATGAGTTAGCTGGAAAATTTATAATGTCCAATAACGGACCATTATATTGGTATTATTAGGTCATCCTCCTCCATGACAATGCGCGACCCCATACTGCGGCTCTGTCTCCAAGCTACAGGAAATGCACTGGACTACACTTGATCATCCTCCTTACAGCCCAGACTTATCACCCTGCGATTTCCACTTGTTCGGACAGCCTAAAGAAGCTCTAGGAGGGCAAAGATTTGAAGAAGTCGAGAGTGTGGAAGACTTTGTGCGCGATTGGCTGGTGACACGATCCTGTTCTTTTTACAATGAGGTCATCAAAAAGCTGCCCATATGCTGGGACAAATGCATTTCCAAAGCAGGAAACTATGTGGAAAAATAAATTGTAATTGCCTTGTGTTTTTCAATAAATGAATTTAAATAAAAAATAAAATCCCGTTTATATTCAAACCCCCTTGTATACAGAAAAGTTGGCCAAAAATAAAAAATAACATAAGCATGCACTTAATGGGAAAACACTGAAGAACTCTTTAAGTCTGTTGTAGAGATCCAGTTGTATGGAAATTTGGTTTAAAAATAGTTGATTCATTAAAATAGACCAATGTAGAGTGAAGTTGAAGAAGCACATTAAAAATAGCCCAAATGTCACTAAAAACAAGTGTCCTTTGAGTAAATAAATCTAGATGAGGTGACGTGTAAGTAAAATAATTCCTTTAACAATCAGTTTTTTTTTTTTTTTTTTAAGTTACTGGAAAACAGGTGAACTCCTATCTAATTCAAGACAGAGGTTAGTCTTGCAAATTGTTGAAGTAATAATGTTTGAAAAAATTGTAGAAAATTCTAAGATGAAGTAGAGTCAAATTAATACTTATAGGATGAGTCTTTTTATCCCTTCTCTCCCCACCTCTCTCCTAAGAGATGTTTGCTACTTCAACCCAGCAGTCAGCAAACTCATCTCAGCTAAGCCAACACACACTCCCGTACAACGGGACCAGTAATGGAGTAATTTATTTTTATAAAGACTTCTTTTTGTTCATTTTTCTTTTTTCCCCATTTCTCATTTTTAATCTAACTTCTCCTTTTTTCTTTTTAGACTCCTAGACTATATTGGCAATAAATTGAATACGTGCAGAAAAAAATATTTTTTGTAATTATGTTAACAAAGACAAGATAGATGAGTGAGAAATGAAAATCTATGGAATGAAATAGGGAAAGGATTTAAATAGACTGAATTGGCTTGTATATATTCAGCAGATGAATGAAGAAAGAATTGCGGTTTCAACTGATAGGAAAGAGAAAGCAAGGAAAAAGTCACTATAAAATAGACTTTGGTAAGCATACCATAGGGCAGCAGAATCTGGACTGGAATAATGAGGTATAGAACATAGATAGGGTAACATGGAAATGATGGGGGAGTAAATATCACTGCCATAATCCAGCTGACTCTATATGATTCTGGTTTATTGTTTTGGCATATGACCTTTGATTTAACCATTTATACCTAAATATTCGTCTGTATATTTTATTGTCGGGGATCTTTTTGTACTTTCGGGATAAACGGTCATTAATATCTATTACTTCGGAGCTGTGTCTGCTGCATCACTAGTGCTTTTGACCACCTCGATGAGGAATTATATTTCTTCTTTTATTCATTTTTGTTTCTTTCTTGTTTCAGCCGTGTGATAATGGAAAGGCTGGGGGGCAGGATGGGATGCCACAGCAGCAGCAGCAGCAGCAGCAGCATTGCCTTACAGGTCCCCCGGGATTGGGGGTGACAACAGAGACCATGGCTCTAGTTCCGCATCCTCCTCAACATTCACAGGCTCAGGTAAATAAAATTTATATCTATGTATCACTCACATTAACAGTGTATGTGTGAACTTACTTTTGCAATTCCATGAAGGAAAAATCTGACATGGAAAATAGTGGTATTGCAGAAAACAAAACATTTTTGCTACCTTTTGCAGTTGTATTTTCTTGGCGACATCTACTTATATTGATATACATTCCCAAAGAAATCCTGAAATATTTGTCCTGAATGAGTAAATTCATAATTCCAGTATAATTGGTCCATTATTGGACATTATAAATCTTCCAGTTAATTCATTCATGGATACTAGTGTTTCGCCCCAGTGTGCCAATATGGGCTCATCAGTTGGTAATTAGCATGCCTACCAAGGCGCATGGCTAGTGCATACCATGGAGGCCACTGCGTAGGCTATTTGGGGCCACTGGCAGTGTCAGTGCACCATGAGAGACTTTGTCTCATGTACAAAAAAATCATGCCTGCTAGGCCATCAAATGATATAGATATTGATTCCCAAAGGGAACTTGAAATATTTGTCCTGAACGAGTAAATTCATAATTCCAATATATCAGCAACATCAGTGTTGAGTCTAGAGAGCTCATGGGTAATAAGAGCTGTTCTTCTCTCAGGTCTGTCATTATCTGACACATCAGGTAAAGTTCTCCCATTCCATGTTCCAATTTTCTGAGTACGACTCTTTCCTGCTTTTGATTTCTGACCGCATGAGGGGTGACCCGCTGGGTGCGGTCACATGTGATGTGACTTCTGATGTTTAGCCCACCTTTTCTAGGGCCTTCCCCATGTGGGGTGGGCAGCAGTAATCCTAAACAGGCCTGCCCAAACACAGATACAGGACCGAATTCCTGAGTAGTCACGGGTTCTCGGTGAGACGACCATCACACATCTGCTGCCAACGTACAGGTCCGAACTAGGGGCTTCCAATTTCACCCATAACCTGCCCCCCACCATCCATATCCCATCGCTGCTAGACTTTGTAATTAGTAAGTGACATTTGGAAGAAGTGCCACAGGCATGGATTTGTTTAGGGTGGATCTCAGCTTGCCAAGAAGCGACCCACGCACTGTGATCTCGGAGTCGTGTCCTGCGGCACATTTGGAATGAGACATGCAGGTTCAAAAACCGAGACTGCAACGAACTGCCTCAGACTCAAAGTTCTACTGAGGTGCGCCTTCATGGCAAGTTCGTCTGGTATGATCATTTCTGCCTCCGCGACTGTTGGGAACCATGAGAGTAACGGAGTCCTGCTCCGCTCGTTTGATTATTGGGCCAAATACTTGTGATGGGTTCCATTGTAATTTCCTACACTGAGGGAACCATCAACCTATCTAAAGGGGTTCATCCACCCAAAGCTGTTGGCCCCTTTAGGGAGTAGGGTTACTTACCACCTCTCGACACTCTTGTGTTGAGTCGTTGGCTGTACAGACTTACTCCATTACCGTAGCGGAATATCCGACCAGACATACAAAGCAGATGGTAAAAATTAAAATAAAAAAAAAACGCTTATGAATGTCTCATCCATATTATATTATGAACACATTGTAATTCTTATATTAAATTCATTATTACTAATAGCAGTCACTATGTGGTTATTTTAAATTCTTGAGGTTGTTACCACAGCGCAGATCCATTCAACTTGTTCCTCAGTATGCTGGATGAGCTTCTTGAATGAACGTTAAACTCAAGATCTTCAAACTATAGCAAAATGCGTGGCCGCTTGTTGTTAAAAAATCGTTCTCGTAGCACTAGAATGATGTGTCAACAATAAGCGGCTGTAAATTAAAGCCATGATCACTACATTCCCAATCATAGCCCTTTTCATCCTTACATTGACAAAAACTGTTTCTGTGTTAGAGTGACTTTAAACCACTGGCAATCTGTACGTTCCGGGCGAGTTGGCCGTGTGGTTAGGGGCGCGCAGCTGTGAGCTCGCATCCGGGAGATAGTGGGTTCGAATCCCACTGTCGGCAGCTCTGAAGATGGTTTTCCGTGGTTTCCCATTTTCACACCAGGCAAGTGCTGGGGCTGTACCTTAATTGAGGCCACGCTCGCTTCCTTCCCATTCCTAGGTCTTTCCTGTCCCTTTGTCGCCATACGATCTATCTGTATCGGTGCGACGTAAAAAAAAAAAAAGCAATCTGTACGTACATTCCAAGGGTTAAGATGAGGAAAAGGTGTGGCAGGATTTTCTTAAACACACTGAGAATAAGAGAAAGAGAAAGAAAATGAAAATGACCTTTTATCCAACGAAGACAATTCAAAGAAATTCCACGGCTACCCCACTAATTGTATAGTATGGTTATGACTTCCACGTTTCTTTAAATTTCTTTGCTCACTGTCGGAAGCAGAACTTAACATGCCCTGATGAAGGCCAATGCAATTTGGCTGAAAGCTCAGCTTCATTAAATAAATATAGTGGCTTTAATCCAGTATTCATTTATTTATTTACTTTAATACATTAATCTATTGAAGATTTATCTGTATATGTACTATAACCTCTTAAATATTTTGGGTAAGATATGTTTCTTGTCTATTCACACACGACATTTATCATTCAGAACATCGAAAAGTAGATTTGTTTTTCTGTTGTCAAATTGGGTAAAATTCACTTGGCGTGTTCTGCATTTGCAACATTGACATAATTTTCTGTGTTCTTGAATGATTTTTTTTTTTCCCCCCCCATTTGTCATGTACTAAATTTAAGTGACTTCATGTTGTGCGACTTCCATGACAATATTAACCTTTTAACTGGGAATTTTGTACTGAGAAATCAACCTACATAGCAGGGAATATATTTTGACTATAAGCAAGTTAATTCATCACCTTGATGCGGGTGACGAAGTAACTCGTCCCGTCAATTATGTATGTATGTATGTATGTATGTAATGTATGTAATGTATGTATGTATGTATGTATGTATGTATGTATGTATGAGCAGAAGAGAAATTTAACTAGTCCTGCCCATTTGAATCAAACCATAGTTCACTGTTTTATTTGATGTCTTTGAAGTATATTCCAATGAGACAAATTCTGTAACAAGGGAATGACCATGCTATTGTCCTATTATTCCCTTTATTATCAATACATTATTTGAATGTGGAAACACTTTGTTTGACAACCACAAAAGGAGAAGGTATACTTGGATATCTCAATTAGATGACAAGAAATATCAAATTGATTTGATATAACAGCAGTACAGAAGTTGCCTAAAGAATGCTAAATGTTACCCAGGCGCAGACATTTATTCTGACCATATAATAGTTGTAGCAGAGGTACTAATTAAATTGAAAATAGTATGGAAAGGAAAGAAGAAATTAATATTGAGAAACTGAGAGACAAAGACAAGATAGAGAACTAGAGGTTGAGTATTGTAACAATAATACGTTAGGAAATGAAACAGAAAATGTAGAAAGGAGATGGGAAACTTTTAAAAATGGAATAAAAGAAGCAGCTAAGAAAACGCTTGGAGTCAAGGAGAGGAAAAGGACAAAGAAGGAATGGATAACATCAAAAATAGTAAATTGGAGGAACATAGAAAATGGAAAACAGTAAATACAGAAGAAGGAAACTGTAACTACAGGAAGTTAAATAATGAATTAAGAAGAGAAATAGAAAAAGCAAAGAAGAAATGGTTGACAGAAAAGTGTGATGAGATAGAGCAACTGGAGAAAGAAGGGAAATATGACTTGATGTACAAAGAAGCAACAAATATAGTATTCAAAGAAAAGAGAAGAAACAACAGCAATAAGGAAATAGAGGCTACAGATGGCACAATGATATATGAACCCCAAGAAATAATGAAAAAATGGGAAGAATACATAGAATGGCTACATGATCGGGACAATCGACCAAATGAAGAAGAACTAGGATTAGAGGAGGAAGATATGGTTAAAGGGGATGATAAAGGGGAAACCATACAGAGAAGAGAGATCAAAACATCACTGAATGAGATGAAAAATAGAAAAACAATGGGAATAGATGAGATTCCTGTTGAACTGTTAAAAGCGTTAAATAACGAAGGAAGAATGGAGTTGATTGGATTATGTAATCAAATATACATGACAGGAAAATGTCCAAAGGACTTTAGTGAAATCATCTTAATCCCTACTGAAAAGGAAAAGAACAGCAAAAAATGTGAAGTACATAGGACATTGAGTCTAATTTCACATGCAGCCAAAGTCTTACTGCGGACGCTCAACAGAAGGATATACGGAAAGCTGAATAACTTTGTAGGTGAAGAACACTTTGGTTTCAGGAGAGGAGTTGGAACAAGAGACGCCATTGGACTTCTGAGGGTGATAGGAGAGAGGTACATAGAGAAAAACAGGAAGGTTTATGCTGTCTTTATTGACCTTAAGAAGGCTTTTGACTGTGTCAGATGGGACAAATTGATGACAATCCTGAAGAAACATGTAGTTGATTGGAGGGATAGAAGGCTAATAAAGAATTTGTATTTAAACCAGAGAACAAGAGTGAGAATAGGAGATGAGTTGAGTGAAGAAATTGAATTAGGAAGAGGTGTAAGACAGGGCTGCTCCTTATCACCGATACTGTTCAACATCTATCTCAAAGATGAAAGTTTTAATGGAAAAAGTGGAGTTTGTGTTGGAGGTAGGAGAGTAGAATGTATAAGATTTGCAAATGATATGGTTGTGATGGAAGAAAGCGAACATGAAATGATAACATTTTTAGATAAACTCAACATGAAACTAGAAGAATATGGAATGAGAATTAATAATAATAAGACCAAAAGTATGATAATTGGAGGAAAAGGTAGAAGTTGTCATATTAGTATAGGGGGAGAGGAAATAGAGCAAGTCAGTAACTTAAAGTATTTGGGAAGTATTATCGGAGATGATATGTATTGCACGACAGAAAGTAAGAAAAGAATTCCCATAGCAAAAGAAGTCTTTAAAAAAAAATCAAAATTACTTTGTGGACCACTAAACAAAGATTTGAGGAAAAGACTTGCTAAGTGTTATATTTGGAGCATAGTACTGTATGGCGCAGAGACTTGGACATTGAGAAAGGAAGATGAGAGAAGATTGGAGACACTAGAGATGTGGGTATGGAGGAGAATAGAACGAGTGAAATGAGAAGAAAGAAGCAATAACAGTAAAAATTTCCACCTATTTGATACTTACATTTGCATTAAGCAAATCAAGTAATCATACACAGTACATGTTTCATTCCATTTTGGAACATCTTCAGCTGTATTACATTGCTTAGGTGAAAACACTAAGTATTTATCTTTCTAAGAACATCTCAAACAGGTACCTTGTTTTTCTTAAAATCTACGTAAATTTAAAATTCGAAATAAATTAAAATCAGTGTGGATTGTTGAATGGGGTGGTGAAATGAGAGGGAAATGGATCTGCTTATGGTTAGCCTATTTTAAATTTTTTTAATCTATTCATTTGAACAGTTGTTGTAAAAAATGTTTCCAGCACTTTTATCACCAAAATATTCTGCTTGTCTTCTAATAAAAAGTTTTTTGAAGAAATAACTTTCCTTTGTCACTGTTCTGAATATTACTAGGTATTCTCTTTGTTTGCTCCTTCCAAGGTGATTACTGTTTGTTTTAAATTTACAAAAATATCTCTTGAATTCAGTTAGTTCAGGAGCCCTGAAGCTGATTGCTGTTTTACTATTAATAAAAAAGCTTCCCCGTAATCTTGTTGATAAATCTACAGTGTCCTTGGAGGAGCGGCGGCTAATGCAGCCTTCCACCTCATTTTGGTTCTGCCATTGGTTTTTTGGGGTTTCCTTATAACCGCATAAACTTTGGTGGTGCTATATGAGGATCCAACCAGCCTCTGGGCTGATGGCCTAACAGACATAAATATAATAAGAAAAGAACTAAAAATTGTAAATGTTTTACACAAAGTTACATAAAACTTCTAAGTGTGCAATATAGAAATGTCATTTTCAACGATTATTTACAATGGTAAGTCTTGAACCATGAAGCCGTTACGAAGAGAAGTACAGTAGATACAATAGATTGCAAAACAGATATATCACTATAGAGCATTGCATATCAATTCTGGAAACTACTGACATCTGTAAAATGATTGTCGAGCTACTATCGATAATGTAATGGTATGTGTTAGCTCATCCCGCTCATTAGAGAACAGTTTCTGAAGGCACTAGACAAGTCATTTCGCTACTACCCAAATAAATGACTATTGATTTATGAGTAAACTCATTACACCCAGATAAGAGGTTAATACTTATTGTCTCAGTTATGTTTATTGTAGTTTTTAATTATTCTTTGTTTGTGAGGAGGCATATTTCATGTATTTTTTTTTGTACTAGCATATTCCTATGACGCCAGTCCAAGCTGCTCTCACTACCACGGCAGGCGGTGTGCCTACCCTTTCTCTACCATCTCACCCCATGGAAGTAGCTGTTCCTACATCCCAGGCTACAGGGGTTGGTGTTGTTCTTGGGGAGGATGAGAGTACGAAAGACAAGCTGGATAAGGGAACGTGCACAACTGAGCGATGTGGGGACAATCAGGTTCATTGTCAGGTAAGAGAAAAAACTTCAGAAAGCAAAAATCGCAAATTATGCTAACATTGTTATGAGGTACTCTATTAAGCCAATTCCAGGCGTTGCGTGTTTACATTTGTACATTTCTGTTTTTATATGTATATATGAAACTTACCATCAAAACAAATTGACATTTATGCATAATAATATCTAGATGATATTAAACAACCTCCACAAATTTCATTGTTCTAAACCTGATGTATGCGATTTTATAAAATTTTAAACGTACCCATCTGTGTTTACATGTAACAGACTTTTAATTTCACATACCTTTAAGTTTTTCCTAAATTCTGCGAATTGTGGTAACTTTTATTGGTAATGTTAAGATATTGTTTGCAAGAAGGACAAAGGTACATTTTGCAAAAAAAAACCCAAATGTGTAAGTTGCATAATGTTTGCGTAATATAGTTAAAGGGGATCGTCGCGTGTTTACTTGACAGCGTCGCGGGATTATACATGCAAATCGGTGCTATGGCAACATGGCATGAGGGGCTAATAAATCTTAAACTCCGCATCAAATACGATCCCTGAATGTTAAAATGTATATTTAATATCACAGTAAGTAATAATAAACAAGGGGCGTGATGGCACAGCAGTTATGCTGCTTGGAACCATCAAGACGGACTGGGTTTTGAGTCCCGATTAATGCTTGTGTGATTTTCGAGGTGAAAGTTACGTCCGGTGGTTTGGATTTTGCATAAAAAATGAGGTCCTGTGGCATATGATAGTGAGATTATCGGTCACTTAGACCTACAAACTTCATTCCTCCTCATAATAATAATAATAATAAGAAGAAGAAGGTATATAACTACGGGTGCTGGTACTGACATGTGGTATACTTAATAAAGTAAAGTGTTTTTATGAATTGTCACACCTTTATTTAACACTAATAATGGTGAATGTAAAATGAACTAAAATATTTTAAAATAACAGAATATTCAACGCTTAAAAGTTTTTTTTTTTCAAGTTGCTTTATGTCCGCCCGGCACAGATATGTCTTATGGCGACGATGGGACACGAAAGGGCTAGGAGTATGAAGGAGGCGTCCGTGGCCTTAATTAAGGTACAGCCCCAGCATTTGCCTGGTGTGAAAATGGGAAACCATGGAAAACCATCATCAGGGAAGTACCTTCTTAACATTCAGTAACAATCTGTATCTATGAAGTTACAGTTTAACAAAAACAAAGTTAAAAATCAACAAAAAAACAAAATAGAACAAAATTAACATTATACCTACGATACTGTTTAAAACTTAAAGGAAATGAAAAATGCACTAAGAAATCACACAGTAATACAAAGCATAAGACAATACAAAAAACAAAGAACACAAATGAGTACACTGGGAAATATGATGAATACCAGAAAGAAGGAATTATCAAAAATTTACAAATTGTAAAGGCAGGTTTCTAGTTTCTTATTGAATTCATTATCCGATACGGTGAATATATAGACTTCTTTTTTTACAGTGTTATAAAGTGTTGTCCCTTGTACAAAAGGTAAATTTGACTGATGCAATGTTTTTGAACTTCGAACGCGATATCATTGGCTTTTTTTTTTTTTTTTTTTTTTTTTTGCTAGTTTTACGTCGCACCAACACATAGGTTTTCTGGCGACGATGCCCCAGTGGGACAGGAAAGGCCTAGAAATGGGAAGGAAGCGGCCGTGGCCTTAATTAAGGTACAGCCCGAACATTAGCCTGGTGTGAAAATGAGAAACCATGGAAAACCATCTTCAGGGTTTCTGACAGTGGGGTTCAAACCCACTATCTCCCAGATGCAAGCTTACAGCTGCGCGCTCCTAACCGCACGGCCAACTCGCTTGGTGAAATGCGTTTTAACAGATCCAAAGAATCAATTCGTCCTATTACAATTTTTCTTAGTACTTGTATAGAAATTAAGGACCGTTTGGTTTTCAATAAAGGAAATTGAAATATATTCCTTAATGTTGCTATTGATGCTTTCACGGCCCGTACTTATAAACATGATACTTTTTTGCTAGGGGCTTTACGTCGCACCGACACAGATAGGTCTTATGGCGACGATGGGATAGGAAAGGCCTAGGAGTTGGAAGGAAGCGGCCGTGGCCTTAATTAAGGTACAGCCCCAGCATTTGCCTGGTGTGAAAATGGGAAACCACGGAAAACCATCTTCAGGGCTGCCGATAGTGGGATTCGAACCTACTATCTCCCGGATGCAAGCTCACAGCCGCGCGCCTCTACACGCATGGCCAACTCGCCCGGTAGACATGATACTGTATAGGCTTTTGGGTTTATGCCGTGTCAAGAAAATAAGGTGAAATTTCTTTATATTTCACAGAGAACTGTGCTCTGCGTCATCCGAAGAAAATCTCGACTGTCCACGAGAAAGGCTTCTTAAACAGTGACTTTTTTGAAATTTAGAACATTATAATAGAAGTGGAAATGGCACGTTTATTCGTCACCAGATGGCTCCCTGGACGTGGCACAGCGCTAGCGTTCGAATTGGAACTGACCGAACCATCAGAATCAGTCTAAGAAGGTCACGTAACATGTGTACGTAACATATGACATAGACAGTTGTATGACATTGACACAAGCCTGGAATGAAACATCTGGCGATGAGGAACGTACGAATTTGGAAAACACCGAGATGAAAAATAACAGTAGTGAAGGGACAGGGAAGAGAACTACCTACGTAAATCCTTAATGGCTGGCAACCAGTTATTACTTAATTGATAGCCAGTGTCCCTGTTGAAATTGTTAGGATTTCTATGTATTTCCACAGCTTCCCGTATAATCCTGGAGCTGTAGTGTCTAGTGTGCGTAGGAGCTCGAGCATCCCGGAACATGACATCATGACCCGGCGATAAATGACGCAGATGATGCAGAGCACAGTTCTCTGTGAAACGTAAAGAAATTTCACCTTTTTTTCTTTCCGTGGCATAAGCCCAAAAGCCTATACAGTATCATATTCCTTAATAACTGTGTTGATGTGTCAAAAGGGCAAAAAGTATTAAAAGTTTTGAAATAAAGATAACATAGGAACTTGTTTTGTAATTTTAATAGCATTTACTTGTTGCTTTGTATACGGGCTCCAAAGAATTACAGAATCAGACGTGCCAAGTCTCCCGATTTAAGCGGGAGACTCCCGCTTTATCATCGTTCTTCTCGATCTCCTGATCGCCAGGACCGATCCCCTGATTTTCAGAGTGGTTTCAATAATTTTTGTATTATTTTAAGCTCCTGCGCGTTTCCTCGTTCTATCGATATATGGCTGAGTATGGCTGGTCGATAGCAGTTCTACTAATGAAACCAGATGGCAGTACAGGGCACAGTGGCCATTCATGTGCTCCTCTTTGGTCTGTAATACAGTCAAATACTCATTCTTTTTGTCAAATACTCAAATACACTGAAGAAAATGGAAATTGCAACACCCAGAAGGAATGGTGCTACATTGCTGCAATTGAACATGCAGGACAAGTGTTCGGTTGTGATTCGATGATTAGACTTTCAAGTCCCTCTGACCGCAAGTTTGGACAACAATCAATACAGAATGTGCCCACCACGAGCTGCAATACATTGATGAATTCATCGAGGCATGGAGTCAATAAGGCCCTGGATCGCTTCCTGAGGAATTGTGGCCCATGCTTGCTGCACTGCATGGGTCAGTTGTTCCAGAGTTGTGGGTGGCTGAGGACGGTTGGTGGCTGAGGACAGTTGGCCAGTTGTCGACCCATCATATCCCTCACATGCTCAATAGGACTGAGGTCCGGGGATCTGGCGGGTCATTCTAAGGTTGTGATGTCGTGGAGAGCTTCTCTGGAGATGTGTGCAGTGTGAACCCGGACATTGTCCTGCTGAAACATCCCATTACCAATGTTCGCCATCATAGGGACAACCACTGGATTGAGTATCCTATCAACGTACTGTCGAGCAGTCATAGTGCCCTCAGCAAGTGCTAATTGTGATTTCACATTAAAGCCAATAGCTCCCCAGACCATAATGCTTGGTGTTGGCCCTGTGTGCCTCTCGACAATACGATCTGGGTGGCCCCTCTCCCCGGTACGTCGGCGCACACAATTCCGGCGATCACTGTGGGCAAGACAGAAGCGCGATTCATCACTAAAGACGACCCTATGCAATTCGTCGATCTTTCTCGACACCAGGCCAGCCTTACATGTTGCTGTTGTGGGGAAATGGAACACCTTCTGCAGGGACATGGACTCATAAGCCAGCTGCATGCAGGCGATTACCAACTGTTTGTTGTGTAACGTGGGGTGCCACAGCTGCTCGAATTTGCGCTGCTGTTCCATGGGGTTCCATCCGGGCCATCCGAATGATGCGGCGATCCTCTCTCACAGTTGTCTGTCACGCTGGGCCTGTGCCAGGTCTACGAATGTGGCTACCTTCATTTCACCACTGCTGCCATACACGTTGTACTGTAGATGCCTGTCGGCCAACACGTGCAATGACAGTCCTTAGCGATAGTCCAGCCTCACACAACCCAATTATCCGAGCCCTCTCAAACGGCGACAGTTGTTAATAGTGTGCTCTTCTCTCTCGTCAGGGCATGTTTGACGGGGAACACGTCACTGCACAGACTGCAAGTCAACTACGCTACACCAGAGTCCGTATACTGGAGTTGATTCCTCCGCGACCAATCACACGGGGAGACCTGTAGCAACAATTCAATGGGGCTGAAACTTTGATCGTTTACATACCTACATGGCATCGTTCTATCTTGAAAATCAACACAAACAACCAATGCCTTCATGGTGTTGCAATTTCTATTTTCTTAAGTTTAGCTTAATAGGAAGTGGAAGTCGCAAGCGAGTAACCTAACCTGAGAAGTAGCACGCCATAGACGTACCCAGGGCAGCACTTGCATAAGTGCTCGTGTTGTATGCCTTAATATTTGTTTTGGCCAAAATGTCAAAAAAGAAATACGATGCAGTGTTTAAAAGTGCTTATAGGGAAGAGTTTCAGTGAATCCAGGAAGAGACCAATGTTCACATTCTGTACTATATGTAGGTGTGATTTTTCAGTTGTGTATGGCGGGAAGTGTGATATACTCAAATATGTGCAAACGAAAAAACATAAGGACAGTGTCCAGTGTGTAGAAAGAAACCAGAAACTGATCTTTTCATGTAAAAACACCAATGTAATTCTTGTGACGAATGCCGAGGCTTTATTTACGCCATTTATCGTAGAACATAATCTGCCTGAAAATTGCGACGACCACGTGGGGCCTTGGTTTTGCAAAATTTTTCCTGATTCGGAAATCGCTAAACGATATGGGTGTGCTAGAACGAAAACAGCGGTTATCATTACAGAATTGTGCATGGAAGAAAGGGCGAAAATTGTATCACATTTGCAGGTGAGTACATTTTCTGTTGCTACTGACGGTAGCAATAAAAGCAACTTGAAAATATATCCTATTGTAACGTTTTTTTAGGCCTGAACTCAATGAAATTCAGAGTTGTCTACTTTCTGTGCCTAATTTAGAAGGGGATGATACTGGAGCTAACATCGCCAATCTTTTGCTTTCACCTTTCCAGGAATTCTGCATTCCATTAAAAAACTGCCTAGTTCTTGTTGCCGATAATGCTCCAGTAATGGTAGGATTAAAGAATGGTGTGGCAGGATGTTTGAAGCGGGAAAATCGTAACATAATCATCGTAGGCTGCTCTTGTCACCTAATTAATCTTGCTGCAGAGAAGGATGCGGTGTGCTTGCCCGTAAATATAGATGAAAGTATAATTGATATATTTTATTATTATCTGGAAAGGAGTGCAAAAAGGAAAGAAAAGTTCAGAGAATTTCAGACTTTACACAACACAGAGATCAGGAAAATTCTGAAGCATGTGCCTACTCGATAGTTATCGCTAAGAAAGTGTTGAGATAGGATTTTGCTGCAGTGAGACCCTTTGGTTATTTTATTCAGGAGCGAAATTGTGAGTAAGGTTTCTCAGATAGGAACTGTGAAAGCTTACAAAATTCCTAAGCACAGTCTAAGTGCAGATGTGTCTTGTTTGTCTGAAAAGTTGAAGCATTGTCATAACATTTCACCACACTCCTCAGTTAAAAGGAAAACCCAGTCGTCACGTGCATTGTCACGTGAAGAACGACTGTTCAAGTTCCTTTCATCAAATTTACATAAATCTTTTTGCCTTTTTCTTTCAAGTTTTATGGATATCTATGGGAATCCAAACGTAGCTCTTCTGTCAAGTATGCCGCACATACACTTATTGAAGTCAGTTTTGGAGGAGCTATTGAAGAATGTGATGGCAAGGTTTGTGAAACTACACGTTAGTGAAAGCTCCTCCTCTCTCCTTGATATAGATTATCATATTCCAGCAAATCAAACGATTATTGTGATCTGATGATAGGGAACTCTGCATTTGTTTTAGTGAACACTTCGAAGTCTGAGGAAAAGTGCATATTCCTTTAGTCTGTTAGAAAGTGTTTCTCTTCATCATGTGACTACATGGTACACAAATTTCCATTCAAAGATGAAGTTTTAATTAATGCAGCAGTTGCAAATATTTCTGCTATAACTGAGGCGTCATTTTCTAGCCTAGACTAGTGAAACAGAATGTTTAGATAAAGAAATTGATATTCTGCACTCCCAGTTCTGTAACTTTCAGCTCGAAGAAACAGACCTGGCAAAAGGAGGAATTGATGTTCAACGGGCATTAGTAGGTCAGATGAAATCAACTGATGGTGTACTTATATATGACAGACTCTGTAAGGTGATGCTTGCTGTTTTATCAGTTCCACATAGCAATGCAGAATATGAAAGGATTTTTTAGCAGAGTCACAAAGACGAAAACACAGTTCAGATCCTTGCTGTCTGAGTAAACTTTGGAGAAACTTTTAACCTTAAAATCAGTTCAGCAAGGCAAGTGCTTTGAGCAAAAATTTAGTTCCGGGTTTCTGAAGAGGGCTAAGTCAGCTACGGGTGTGTTGAACAACAATTAGTCGTAATGTGATCAACATGTTGAAGGATGAGAAGTCACATGTTCCTAAAGTTCAGGTATGTCCAATATTTAGTATTCACATATAAATAATGAAAAATATATATATATATACGTAGGCCAAATAGAGTTGTTAATGTATTGAATTATAATGAATTAGTACTTGTTCTGCCATCAGTGATGTGTCTTAATACGTTTTAATACTGATCTGATCGCTGCCAAATTTCTCCTGATTTTTACTTTTGAAAGTTGGTATGTCTGCAGAATATTCCAGTATGCTCTGTATCAAGGTATTGTATAATTCATTCAGTACACAGGGATGGGTAAAAGGTCTCGAAGTTCTTGTCAAAAGTCCTAGCATTCGGTTAGCATTCTTTGTTATTGTATTGATATGATCGTTGAACATTAGCTTACCGTAAAAAATTATACCCACCGAGCTCGATAGCTGCAGTCGCTTAAGTGCGGCCAGTATCCAGTAATCGGGAGATAGTGGGTTCGAACCCCACTGCCGACAGCCCTGAAGATGGCTTTCCGTGGTTTCCCATTTTCACACCAGGCAAATGCTGGGGCTGTACCTTAATTAAGGCCACTTTTTTCCCATTCCTAGGCCTTTCCTATCCCATCGTCGCCATGAGAGCTATCTGTGTCAGTGCGACGCAAAAAAACGAAACCCCAAGATCCTTAAACGTTAAAACCCCATCCAATTGCTCCCCCCATATATGATAGGCTGAAACTTCAAATTCCGTCCTCCTGGTAAACATTGTATTTATATTTACTAACATTCGGAGACAAATGATTAAACATCACACCAAGAAATGACATTATTAATGTCCTTTTGCAACTCATCCTGGTCTTGGGGGTTGCTAATGTGTTTGTAAAGTTTCAGATCATCAGCAAAAAGTAAACAGAGTGGCAAATGTTGCCTGGTAAATCGTTAATTAGAATTAAAACCGAGAGAGGTCCAAGATTTGAACCTTGCTAAACACCAGAAGGACTGATAAAATTATCTGAAAATCCATTGTTAAAATAAACAAATTGCTTCGATTTTTTAAATATGAACACATTAACTGCAACAACTGTTTACAAAAAACAAATTTATACATTTTTGTAATTAAAATTCTATGGTTGATTTTATCAAATGCTTTTTTGAAATCCATATAAACAACATCACTCCTTCCGTTGGTTTTAATGGTATCATACAAATTTTGAGTATAGCCCAGGTGATAACTGTTCTGTTGGGTACAAATCTGTGTTGAAATTCGGATAAAGCAATCTTAACATGGTTATAAATCTTATTGTGCAATATGTGTTTGTATACCGTAGCTATGGCGTTGATAATGCACACTGGACAATAATTAGATATCATTGCAAAACTGCCTGTCTTAGAAATGGGTGTAATTTTAGTGACTTTCCATTTCTCAGGAAAGGATGAAGTGCGAATAGAAAGGTTAAAAATAAAAAATTGATTAGCCAATAAATCGGCACAAGCTCTAATTATATATGGAGGTATACCATTAGAACCACGCAATCTTTTTGGCTTTAGTTTACTATTAATAGCCTTTTCCACCTCTTCAACAGATATCTCACTGACATGTAATATCTCAACAGAGGGAAATAGAGGAATGTCATCCAAAGCCAAATTATCCAATATATAGTTAAAATCTGAGGGGCTGCCGAGGTGGTAAAGGAGTGCTTGGTTCGCCTGGAAGTATGTGGGTTCGAATCCCCGTCAGAAAGTCATGAAATTTAAGAAACAAGATTTCCACTTCCGGAGGAGCACATGGCCCTGAGGTTCATTCAGCCTACACTAGAAATGAGTACCAGGTTAATTCCTGGAGGCGGCTGGGCGTGGAGCTAACCACTCTACCCCATCAAGTGCCGAGGTTATGGATAGTGGAAGCCTTTACCTTCCAGCCCTCCAAGGGTCTTCATGGCCTGTATGGAGATGACTTTGCTTTGCTATAATTAAAATCTGATCTTACGTAAACTGATGAAAGATATCAAGAAAAAGCCGTGAACAACATTACTGCCCTCGTAGCTCTCACCATTATACTCAAACGTAGTTCCTCCTGATCTCATGAGTCGTTTATTTTTAATGTGCCTCCAGAAATGTGTTATTTCACATTTAAAAGTAACCTCTAATTCACTGATGTAATCTCGAGATGCAGAAGTTATTTTTACTTTCAATTCAGATCTGAGCTGTTTGAATCGATCGTCATAGTACCTGGAGAATTTCCTCTTTTTGTCACACTTCCTTTTCTTTCTGATTATCTGAATGATATCATGATTAGACTAAACCGGAAATTTTGATTTTTTTTTTATTTTTTTTTTTTTATGGCTTGACCCTTGGGTATGCAATTATCGAAGCATCTATAGTGAAAATCCATAGCCTCATCCACATTCTGATACTATACAACAGGTTCCAATCAATATCTCTTAACTCTTAATACATTTGTAGAAAATCCGCTTTCTTGAAATCGTAGTATTCTCGATTTACATTGTTTGGTAATGAACACCTCTTTACTGGAGGTAATAATAAACAGAGTGGAGGATGGTGTAAATCTTCAGACACAAGAGCAAATTTCTCACGTTTCACATCAACTATGAAATTGGCCAGTACAAGATCCAGCGTCCTAGAATTGTAATTAGGAATATTATTGTGCGACGTTAAACCTAAATATGAAATCATTTGACCCAATCTTTTACCAGTCACAGTTCCTTCTTTAAATGAATAACCAGTACCATTAATTTCAGGAAGATTGAAACTCTCCATGATAATGCAGTCCGAAATCAAAAGATTGTCAGTGCTTTCTAAATAAGCAAAGTAGTCCTGATAAACTGTTAAAGATGATGCTGGAGTAATGTATACAGCATTTATAAATAACTTCCTATTATTATTATTATTATTATTATTATTATTATTATTATTATTATTATTATTATTATTATTATTATTAATCTTCGCTGGGAGGCATGGAGACAGGCGGACATCAAAGGATGGAAGTACGTATGGGTGAAGCAGGGAAAGCTGTTCGCTAGAAAGGAAGAGAAAACTACTCCGGTAAGAATTCTTTCAAAAAAAGACATTGAAAAAATCCAGTAACTTTCTGAAAATATCAATATTTAATTTTACTCTAGTGTATCTTAAATTTAGTTATGGATGTTAGTTACATTGATAGTTGTAGTTTATTACTAGACTCAAAAGTATACAATAATTGTGATGAATGGCTACAGATGACAAAGAAACAAGAAAGTGAAATGTCCCTACTTCATATGAATATAAGATCAATTAGAAAATATTGGGATCAGATGGTTATAATATTAAGACACAGCAGGCCATTGGTAGATGTGCTAATATTTAGTGAAATAAATGTAAATAATGAAATGGAAATTGAGCAGTATGAGTTAGAAGGATATAGTATGCATTATTCAATAAGAAATGTTTCTAGGGGTGGAGGAATAGTCATTTTTGTCAAGGAAGGGTTCATATTTAAAGAAAAGAAATGTATAACAAATCAATTCGAAAATTTATCAGGGGAAGTTTGGATTAATGGAACACTATATGGGATCATTATGGCAGTATACAGACCACCTGACTATAATCCAAAGGATTTTGTGGAGGAGTTAGATCTTCATTTACATAGTATGAATGCCAGAAACTTAATAATTATTGGGGACATGAACATAGATATTCTGAAAGACAGCAGAGTCACATCCTTGTACAATAATGTGCTAGCAGATCATCAGTTAGTTCATTGCATTAACAAGTTCACAAGGGAAGAATATGTAAATGGAAAACTAACACAATCCTGCATCGACCATGCATTGATTAGGAGTGGGAAAAATGTAAGAGATTCTTCTGTAATTCAGACCAAAGTTTCTGATCATTATATAATAACTGTACAGATATCATATGATACCAGGTGTAATAAATATGTTCCAAGTGAAAAAGTTATAGATAACATACAGGAAAGGGTGAGTAAATCCATGTTAAGAACAGAAATAGAAATTATTGCAAAAGAAATAAATGAGAACATGAGTTCAGATGATATATACATGAACATTTGCAATGCAGTTAACAAGGCAACTATTGAAACGAAGGATACAAAAAAACAGAAGAGAAGGAAAGACTCTCAACCGTGGCTGACGGGTGCTATAATAGAAAAAATCAAAGAAAGGGACAGACTTTTCAAAAGATGGAAAAATGCATCAAATTTAAATCCAGAAAATAAGGAAAATTTAAGGAGGTTATATAAAAGAATGAGGAATGATATAATAGCTGATATTCAAAAAGCAAAAAGAAAGTATTACAGATTGCAGTTTGAAAGTTGTAGAGGGGACATGAAGAAAACTTGGGAAGTATTAAATGATGTGCTAAAGACTAAAAAGAAATGGACAATAGAAGAAACGGTAAGACATTATTTAGGAAGGCAAGACTCACTAGAAAATATAGTTGATAACTTTTCAAAAACATTTTCAGAACAGCTAGACAAGGTAGTACATGAATGTAGAGTACAACGAAGACCATTGCCTAATACAGAGAGACTTTCATCATTTTATCTACCACTAGCAAGTACAGCAGATATAGCACACATAATTGAAGGAATGGACATAAATAAATCACCAGGCATGGATAAATTAACAGTTAAACATCTGAAAGATAACATAGACATAATAACACCAGTAATACAGAAGCTAATCAATACAATAATAGAGACAGGTATTTTCCCAAAGGATCTGAAGACTGCCATAGTGAGACCTATTTACAAGCAAGGTTCACATTTACAGTATGGAAACTATAGACAGATATCTATTCTTCAGACTATAGGTAAAGCAGTTGAAAGATACATTGCTGATCACCTAATCTCATATTTAGAAAAATTTAAAATTATTGATGAACATCAATTTGCTTATCAAAAACACAAGGGTACAAGTAATCTTCTTGAGGAATTCTCCAATTTGATCAATGGGAAGCTAAATCAAGGTATGCACATTTTAGCTATGTTTATTGATTTCTCAAAGGCATTTGATTCAATTTCCCATGAAAAAATTATTGCAGCCTTAAGCAAAATTGGGGTAAGAGGAGCTCCACTAAAAGTTTTTGAAAGTTATCTGACTGACCGAACGTATAGGGTAAAAATTGATAATATATATGGAGAAATAACTTCTATTAAAAGAGGTGTTCCACAAGGAAGTATCCTAGGACCCATTTTGTATATTATTTTTGTCAATGATATAAGCTCATGTTTTAAAAAATGTAAATATTTCATGTATGCAGACGATAAACTAATTGTATCAGTACATAAAAACCCAAAAGTAGCAGAGAAGCATTTACAAATGGAGTACAACTACTTTCAAGAATGGTGCCATGATAAGGGTCTAATAATTAACACTTCAAAAACAAAAGTCTTGTACATTTCTACCCCAAAAATGCAAAGAGAAAACATTAAGATAACAGGCCATTCAGTTCAGTGCATTCACGATGGTGAACAAAAATCATGCAATTGTGACTATGTAATAGAGGAAGTTGATAACATGAAATATTTAGGTATAGGAATAGATAGATATTTTTCATGGAAGCAACATATTAATAAGTTGTGTGAAAGACTGAGGCTAAGCTTGTTCAAAATGCAAATGGTTAAGTATATAATACCTCATGATAGCTTAAAATTGGTTTATCATTCACTTGTTGAGTCACTTATATCATATGGTGTAAGTGTATGGGGATCAGCTTCTGTTACAGACATAAACATGGTACAAATGTTACAAAATCGCATTGTCAAAGCATTCTTTTGGTATGAAAACAGAGGAATATTTAGCTTAAGTGAGGATATGTTAACAGGGATGTACCAGAAAGAAAGGTTCTTGAGAGTTAAACAACTTTATATGTACAACATAATTAAAGAAAATTACTGGAAGCCACAATATAGAATTTGGTAATGAACATACACATGGAACAAGACTGAGGCATATAAGTTATTTTCAGGTCATGAGGTACTACAACAAATATGGATCCAGAACACTGCAAGTTGTAGTTCCTAAATTTTTGAACAAGTTGCCCTCAGAATTGACACACTTGAAAACCAAATATCAACTAAAAAAACATGTGAAACTATGGATCATAGATAATAAAATTACAGTTTAAATATTTGTTCATGAATGAAAAATGTACCAAAGACTTATCTACTTTGAGTGATACTTTCAGGGATTAAGAAAAACTCACACCACAGGACAAAATTACAATGCTAATGTAAATAGACATACCTTATTAATGTTGTAAACAGTAAGTATTGCAACAATGTATACAAATGTGAAACAACTACACCGGCAGATAAGCACATCAAGTGCTTTGCAGGTGTAAATAATTGCAAAGATAATGTATAATATCCTACTGCATATTTGCAAATGTATTTTAGATAAGTTATAAATAAATAAAAATTATTATTATTATTATTATTTATTTGGGATGCAAATAGTAAGTGATTCACAATGCTCTTTAGAGTACTTGGATAATAGTTTCGCCTTAAAACTCTTTTTGACGGCAGTCAAAACTCCCCCACCCTGCTCCTTACCGGTTACTAAAGGATCTCTGTCACTTCTGAACACTAAATATCTACTGCCAAGTAATTCACTATCATATATACTATTTGATAGAAAAGTCTCAGTCAGTACGACAATATCGTATGAAGAGCACAGGAGATTCTGGATAAATATCTCAACTTTAGTTCTAAGATCTCTTACATTTTGATAATAAATGAAAAACTCATTGGACCGATTGCAGAAATGGTGTTTAGACAATGCCTACGGTTAAACAATGCCTAAGTATGGCTGCTGCATTGCAGAGACGTTATTTATCACTTAGACACTGTCTAAAACCGATGTTCAACCGGTCACGTTTAAACACTGCCGAGAGCACTGTTAACCTCAGATGAGAGGAGTGAATCACATTCAGAGGTTATGTACCATGATACAAATAACTTGTATTGTGGATCGCCTGCTGCTAAATCGCGGCAGTTCATTTGACACGTACGGGCAGATCTTAAAATAAGATTTCGCTTTTCGAGAGACTTGTTTCTTGAGACTGACAAAGGGACTGTCAAATTGAATACAATTCTTGGTAATCAATATATTTTATTATATACATGGGGTAATTTCCATGGTATTATAGGTCACTTTGACTTCATACATATCAGAATTGTGTGTCCCGATTGTCAGAGGGCTGTCACATACATCAACTGGGAGGGATTCACTTATATTTACTGCCAAGTAAACACAAATAATAGTGAAAACTAAAAAGTAGGTTGTATGTGGTTTTTAAATGTATAATCGTATAAGTTTTCGGCAACTGTCAGATAAGAAAAGGTAAGTGGTGGTGATGGTGGTGATCATTATTTAAAGAGGACTGGGGAAGAAGAGCCATGGCAATAATAACAGCCCTAGTATTTGCCTGATGTAAAAATAGGGAAACTACGGAGAACAATCTTTAGGGCTGCCGTTGATGCGCTTCGAACCTACGATCTCCAGAATGCAAGCTACATCTATATAGCCCATACAACACACTCGGTTACACATTACTATTGCTTCATCTTCTCTTCATCGAAGCTAACGTATTTATGAGTAGATTACACTCACTGTAACAACGCTATAATCAAAACTACACTTTCCCATACGGTGGCGTGTCGCTTTAGTGTCGATAATATTATGAGATTTAATTTGCACCGAAAGTGATACTCTTATCTGTGGGCAAGTCATGCGATGCTCATGCTTAGCTATATGTGAGTAATGTGTAGGAAGACAAACAGCTGACTGGCATTCGGCACGTTCACCGACGAATTTCATTTATTGTGAAGAGCAAAGAGTTGCATGAAAGATACTTCTATCTCCATTTTCAAACCAATATTGAAACTTTAAAAACGATGTCTAGTTAAACATCGGCTGAACATTGTTTATGCAATGGAAGATCGTGCTTGATTTAGACGTTGTTTAGGTAGACGTTGTCTAAGGCTTAAAACTAGTTATCGTTTCTGCAATTGGCCCATTATCATGGCTGATGAAAAATCAAAGTTGAAAGAGTAACAACATTACAATGAAAAAAAATACAATTTATCCAAATTTCCCTCACAACAAATAACATGCACTTGACTTCCATCTGTCTTCCTCATCTAAATTTTGACACTCCTGTTCACCCACAGCTTGTTTAGCTTTAGCAATTAGAATTCGCCTATTAGAAGCTAAGGACTCATTAATATATATAGGACCAGGGATGGAAAGACCAAGATGAGTTGTGGACATATTCCTTGTGATCTTACGTTTTTTTAACACATTAATGACGGGCTACGTTAATTAACGTAGTTTCGTATTGGTACGCAGGCGACCGGCTACGTAAATTAACGCTTTCTCACATTGCTTCATTCTTGTGTGTTTTTATCCTCTCCACTGTTAATTAATCGAAATATTTCATTTTGTTTACACACTTAAGTCTTTGTTGATCGGAATTTAGATAGATATATTCTTTCCTTGACAATGCTTTCGACACAGGAAGCATGCTTTCATAACCCTCAGTACCGCGTGACCGACTGTATTGCCAGGTGTCAGTATGACGCGCCGTAGCAATGGCAGCTTGATCGATGATGAAATATTTGGAGAATTGCATGTTGATAGTTTATCTGATGTCCCTAGTGATTGCGAAAGTGTAAGTATTAGTGATTGTGAAGATGTGTGTCCGCCAACATCAAAATATACACGTGGAAGCGAAAGTGCGACATTCAGTACAGACGTGTCTGTTGAAGGCGACAATAATACGAGTGAAGATGCCAGTGATTGCAGTGACAGTGAGGTTGGTGAATGGAGAAATAAGGATGAAAACAGAGTCTTAGAACCATTTACAGGTTTTACAGGTATTCGTATTTCATCCTACTTCTCATGCTAGGTGTGCTTCTGTTGTCGGTCCACACGAAAGAATAGAGTAGCGCGCACCCAGACAACAATGTGTTAAGATCTGTTACTTATAACATCTTCTAACAAATTTTACAATAATGCCATAAGTTGGACGATTATTAACTTTTACCAGCGTATGACACGCATCAATTATATCTTCTTTTATTTCTACATCTAGCGCCTTGGTGACACTGATGACAGTCTGACAGACATTTTCATTTGGTACTTCCAGAACTGTATATCTCGAGTGTGAGTGTGTTAATCCTAGAATATTGCTCGTCATCGCACCAGATTTTAAGTTCACTGAATGCTTTTGCAAGCCGATTTATATCGATAGTAAGAAAGTGGTCATCATGTTCTGGCTGGTCAGTGTACATAACGGTATCAAAATATTGCAACCATGATATACGCGATGGAAATAAAAAGCGTGACTTTTACGCCGCTTCGTTTCACTTTTCTTTACATCTTATAATAGGTGAAAACCTTATTGCCTTCTCTTATTGCAAATTAATGATGTACGTGGATATTACGGTGATAACCTGCATTTTGGTAAAGATTCCGTAGACCCTTCACGAATGATAGGTTAGAGATCCCACACCGCCACATGGCGCAGCTCGATGTTGCAGAGTTAAAAAATAAAACATGGCGCGTCTCGGATGATGTCACCAGCGGGCTATGCGAGGCTGCCAACTTAGGAATTAGTTTCAAGACCAGGCTAGTGAAAAGATTATTGGTCTGGCTTGTAACAAGACAATTGGGCAGGGGTCAACAAAGTGGTCAACAGGCCTCTAGCAACCCACACAGTCCACAAGGTATGACGATATCCCTGTGACTAATTAAAACGTACCCAGCGCACATTGCGACTATTTTAAATTGCATGATTTTATCATATTCAACAATGGTGGCAGCTCTAGTCAGCCTATAGCAACACAGAAAATGGTAGCAAATTTGCGTTTTACATTTCTTCCGTTTTAATTCTTGTAAATACGAATACTCCTAGGGGTCAGTTAGTGGGTCGACGAGAAGCGTTGTTGCCAGGAGGCCCATAGTGAGGTTGCGCGTGAATAACTTGTGCACAATAATCCAGCCTATAAGATCCTTGCGCAAGACTAGCAACTCTGATTCGCTTGTATATTCTATGCGTAACAGGTTGCCGGTATTATATGCTAGAGTATTGAGTTGTCTTTAAATTTAAAAAAAACTTTTGCTTGTATTTTTGTTACGTTGTCGCCGTGGACAAATTTTTTTGACGATCGATGCGATAAAATGATAGTTTGAGGAATTAAAGATGCAGGGAAATTTAACATTGGTTTATACGGAACATTTTTGTGACTATATAAATTGAACGAATACAGAAAAACGACGGTTCCAGGAACGATTCACAGAGGTTCTATTGTACATAAATTTTGTTCGGAAGTTAAAATATCGTTGTAAATAATTAATTTACCCAGTAAGTTGTTAATATTCAACAGTTCATATGATGAATTTTCCCATTGACATGCCACCAAATTGATTATTTTAACCATGCTGGTTCAATCCTGTCCGTATTGACTAAATTCATTTTCTATAAAACATTTTTCCACCTTGTCAATACTTAACATATTTTATTATACTTAATCACCGTACATATTTTGAGAGCTAACAATGCCACCAAGTTCACGGTATAATCTTGAGCAAGGCAAATTGCCATTTTGAAGTTGTTATTTTTGAAGACCACTTTGTTTCATTCCGAGTTAGACGTTCCGATGTCATATTATTTAAAATCCGGAATATAATGACTACAGGTGCGCAGTTGGTTATATATGTAATTCCATTACTTACAAGTTGGTGTGTACATTAAATATGGTTTGCTTCGGACATAGCTTATAGATCACATTTCAAATCTAGGTGTCTTGATGAAAACACATAATATAAAAAAGAAACATTTTCACTGCCGCCACCACCACCACCACCACCGTATTAAATCAGTGCATAGCACTAGTACACAAGTAAATTAAGGAGGTTCAAAGTAATGGTCTGGTCTCTCAGAGACCATTGTAGTCCAGGAGCAAGGACAAGACATCCTTACAGAATGACGGCTACAGTCAGTCAGTCAGAGTCAGTTGCCGTTAGAGAGCGTAAGTCAGAACAAATGAAGCTCGCATCATTTAGCATCCAATAAGGTATGAGAAGGCACAGAAATTGGCACTAGCACCAAGTAGGTAATTACAACCAACGATGAGCAATTAAAATAAACCAGTCTCTGATTAAGATTCCAATGGTTATTATTGCGTAGCAAGTTTAAACTGAATTGAGGCTGAATGCTTCGGAACATGTCAATAATTATATTAATAATAATAATAATAATAATAATAATATTTTTGTCCAAATAATTGTAATGCCACAGTCTGACCTGACAATAAAGAATACATGCATAAATAAAAAAAACATTTTAAAATGATCTAAAAAGTCTAAAATGCTATATATTGGCCTAAAAACTTCGTGAAAGTTGAAAAAGGTGACCAATCGTCTTAAAATTGGGAAACAATGTGAAAGAATGCAAAAGTAAAACTTGTTGTTACTTCTGTTATATCATAGAAATAATTTTTATACTACTGACCAGCATCCCACTGTAAAGGGAAAAAATATGACATTTTAATAATATCCATCCCCTAATTATTATTATTATTATTATTATTATTATTATTATTATTATTATTCGCTGGGGCCAACGATGACCACATTGTTACATTTGGCATTGAACTTTCTTTTGAGCCTAGATTCCCTCACTCTTTCTGAGTGGGGCTGCTTGCTTTCCTCTGTCCAAGGTACACCATGTCTTCTTTCGGTTGTTTGTCTCATTTTAGCCCATTCGTCACTATCATTTTTCAGAATAGACCTCTGTCAAAGGTATCTTCCGGTTTGATCTGCAGTACTTGGAGGTCTTCTGTGGTGTTTCCAACCCAAGGCATTGTGGTTTCAGGTTTTGAATCAAACAAGTGAAAGAATTGTTTGGTCAACCTGTTTCTGTCCATTCGTTTGAGGTGACCGTAAAATCGTACCCTTCTTTTGCGGATTGTGTCTGTTCTCTATTTTGTCATAGACTTCCTTGTTAGATCTTTTTTGGTGGATGCCATAGTTGCAGTTGGATCCCATGATTCCCCTAATGATTCTGTGCTCTTTTGTCCAATTCTTCAAGGAGTCCTTTATTGGCATTTAGGGTTTTGGCTGCATACTGCATACTGGCTTCAGAACCATTTCGTAGTGACGTATCTTAGTGTTTTGGGAAAGGCATTTTTTGTTGTAGATTGTGCGTGATGTTTGGTAGGCTATTTTATGTATTTGTTCCCTAAGTGCTTCATTGTCCAGTTCATTTTTCATGATGATCTCACCCAAGTACTTAAATTTTATGCTCTCCTGATGTCCGTGTAATTTGTACGGATTTTTGATGGTGCTTCTTTGATGTTAGTTATTACTTCTGTTTTTTCAAATGATACCTGCAGGTCAGTTTATTCAGCGATTTCCTGTAGCGGTTCGATGTGAATCTTAGCAGTTACTACATCATTTGACAGAATGGTGGTTTTCTCAGCCCAGGATAAACGTACAGCAGCAAACTGGGCTTATTTTGAAGCAATCAGTCGTGGTTGTCAGAAACTACAACCTCTGTAACCATACAGCTTTCAACAGAGGAGATCATCTGTGCTGTTGAGGCTTCTTTAAAGCCTTTACCACATCATGTTGCTGAGGAGATTCGTCTTGAAACCGCCACCATTATCAGGCATTTCAAACCCCCTCGTCCTAACCTTACTTCCAAAGAGGGGTATGTTCTTAAACAACTGAGAATGAACAAGGACTTGGTGATGTTGAAGGCTGATAAAGGCAATGCTACTGTGGTTATGAACACTGTTGACTACGAACTCGAACAAACTCGTCACAAGGTCCACAACGTGATCAGCACCTGCCTAGAATTTAAACTGAAGACAACTTCTTTAAACTAATACTAGACAGGGTAATGGTCCTTCATCTATTTTGATTATTATAAAAAGAATCTGCTGTGACAGGCTAACAGCATCTACAGCTTCTAGACTCCCCAATACATTTACATTTAATTGACTGTTCTGTAACCCAACTATCGAAACTAAACTGATTGGGCGCCAGTGTACTTGATGAAACACAATATAAAATAAGCATGAGAATTAAATTTACCTCCAGCTGACGATATCCCAACTTGCTTTCTCAGGCTGATGACTTGTACTGAAAAGTGAAGGCATTAGGAGATTCTAGGAAGATTATATCCTAGTTTGAAATGATACACTGTCCATTCAAATATATATACACTATATGCTTACAAATTTAACCTCCTAAAACAAACAAAAACAAAAAATCTCAAACATACACTGTACCTTTTCTTATTCACAACGTGTACAGAAGTTACCTCTCATAGCTCATAGTTAAAACTTTAATACATTAGCTGGTACGACTACCATTCGTATTACCACTGCATTCAGACTTAGTCCGTCCTTTGACACACACAGAACTCACGGTACATTATATATACAAGACATTTAGCTGAATTTATATACAATCTGACTAGTCTGAGTAATTGGGATGACAAATCTATATATCTTAAATGCCACCATGCCTCAGCCAAACTCTCGAAAAAATGTGGGTGTCAAGAACTTTGTTCCTTTTTTTTATATATTGAACTCGTACTCACATTGAATTACGTCAGTGTTTTGGCATAGCATGTCATAGGTATAACATTTAGTGTAGATAGCATTTAATGCTCTCTAATCCTGCAGTGCTTCTCAGGTGGACATACATAAACTAGACCAATCTCCAACGGTCATACAACAGCATACATCTTGGCCGAACACTGCACACTTCAAGCAGGACAACCCAATCTCAACACTCCCACCACTCAACACCAATTATACCTCTCTTCCATCAAACCAGCCATAAAGAAAACCTCTACAAATCACATATTAACTCTGTACTCACTCACTCACTCACTCACTTTTAGTAACAATATCTGGCTGGCCAAGTAGTCCTTGCAGCTCTACATTTGTCCTCATTCTCCACCCATCCTGATCTCTTACTGCACCGAATATCTTTCTTAATATCTTCCTTTCCCACCGTAACAACCACTGTTCTTCTGTGGAGGTCATCGCCCAGCATTCTGATCCATACATAACTATTGGATTTAGTGCTGTTGTGTATATGTGTACTAGCTTATTCCAATATTCCATGTTTATCACAAGTGGGAAACTGTTTGAATTAATGACACCAGTTTGGCGCACTGAGGCCTTGAAAATTGTCGGAGACCCGCTTTGTTTACTGGCACCAAAAACTTGCACAACTCTCTGTTTAGTTTGCTTGTTTTAGCAAGATTTCCCGCTTTTTTAAAACGGAACGCCACCAGTCCAACATAAAAGTTCTTACAATGCACAAACAATGACTCGCCTTCATCAACAAATACACAGTATGCTGACAATGTAATACGTGATTCTGACAATGCAAAACAATACCTAACCTATAATTGGCCATTAATATGAACATAAATGCAAAAACTGACTTGGCGTGGCGTTGAAATTTTGTCCCATTACAACTATAATAGCAAGCTTGAAGAACTTCTCAGTGATCCCACGTACATAATGCTAAAATATGATCCTACCAATGCCATTGATAGGAAAACAGCATCTCTTCTTAAAGCTAGCTCGATTCCGAGCTATGTTTCTCGTGGTTTGCGACTGCAGGCTTCTACAGTTCCCCAACTTTATGGCCTTCCTAAGATCCATAAAGACGGAGTTCCTCTTAGACCTATTATTAACAGTATAGGTTCCCCTACGTACAAACTGGCCAAATACCTTGGAGAACTTCTCAATCCGTACACAGGTAAAGGGGCATCCATCAGGAATTCATCGCAGTTTATTGGCATTTTATCCAGTCTGCATGTTTCTCCTGGTGATATTCTTGTCAGTTTTGATATTGTGCCTCTGTTCACTAGTGTTCCAATCATGGACACCTTGTCTCTGTTGGATAAATTCTTTCCTGGTGACATTGTTAATCTGTTTCACCTTGTCCTCACCACCACTTATTTCAGTTTTCATGGTACAATATATGAACAAACGGTTGGTGTTGCCATGGGATCGCCATTGGCACCAGTCATCGCTAATTTCTGTATGCAAGATTCTGAAGAGCGTTGTCTTCAATCTTGCACGCTCAGGCCTTCCATCTGGTTGAGATATGTTGATGACACATTTGTTGTCTGGCCCCATGGTGAACACAAATTATCCATATTTTTGGATCACTTGAATAGCATACATCGAAACATTAAATTTACCATGGAGACTGAACGTGGAGGATGTTTGCCGTTCTTGGATATTTTGGTTTCTAGGAAATTAGATGAAACTTTAGGTCGCTTGGTTTACCGTAAACCCACCCATACTAATAGATATCTTCATGGGTCCTCTCATCACCATCCTTGCCAAAAGCGTGCTGTGCTTAACACCCTTATCAGCCGAACAAGGGAGGTTTGTGAGGAGGATAAATTAAATGGTGAACTTGAGTTCCTAACCAGAACCTTTCTGAGTAATGACTGCTCAAGGAAACAGATTGACGAAATGCTACATCCTAAGCCAAAAGACAGATTGTCACACGATTCTCGGCCTTTGAGTCTGGCCTTCTTGCCATACGTACAATCTGTTACTGGATAGGATTGGCAATATTCTCAGAAAGCACAATATCAAGATCATTTTTAATCCTAAAATCATCTTAGGCAATTGTCTGTGATCTGTCAAAGATCCTATTGGTTTAAACTGTGCTGGAATATATATGATTCCTTGCTCCTGTGGATCGGTTTATGTTGGCCAAACATGTAGGAAGGTAGCAACAAGGGTCAGAGAACATCGCAGGCACTTACATCTTTGCCAGCCAGAGAAGTCTGCTGTGGCAGAACTTGCCATACATAATTTATTTATTTATTTATTTATTTATTTATTTATTTATTTATTTAATACATGTGCCACCAACAGAGACACGCTCCAATTATAGGTGGCTTTTACAAATTATTTGAACAAATAACATAGAAATACCAAAAAGAAGAAAATGTGAAAACGCTATGTAAATGAGATGATAATGCTCTGTATGAAATGGATGAAACAATATATCGTATACAGAAGCCTGTTAATAAATCAAACAAAAAATTGTAACAAAATCATGTAAATATTATACATATAAACAAATCACTTCGACGAGAAAAATTCTTTTAATATATTTACATATGTGTCATATTCATAAGCAAAGTCAAGATCTATATGATACTTATTAACTAAGTTATTGTATGTTTCACACATATTGATAAACGGAGAGTTCTTAAAAAATACAGTTTTGGAGACTGGAGTAATAAACAATTGCCGAAATCTTAAATTTCCTTTTCTAACATTAAAACATAACTCGTGAAGCGAACTATTATCGTCAATTAATGCATTAACCATCTTATAGAGATAAATTTGTTGGGCTATTACACGCCTACTGGCTAGCGATACATATTTAAATTCATTCAACAAAAATTCATATGAAACATAATTTCTAAAGGGGAATATCTTATATTTTTTATAATAAATATATTTTAAAAAGCGTTTCTGCACCCTTTCAATTTGATTTTGGTAAGATTTATAACATGGAGACCAAATTATACATGAATACTCAAGTTTTGATCGGACAATACTATTGAATAATAAGGTGAGTGCATACGTGTTAGAAAAATCTCTTGTATTTCTAATTATAAAACCCAATTTCTTATAGGAATCATTAACCATTGTATTAATATGCTCCTTGAAAGATAAATTTCTTGTAACAATTACCCCTAAGTCATTAACAGAGTGGACAACTTTGAGTTCTTCATTATTAATTTTATATTTATAATTCAATGTATTTTTCTTATTTGAAATCTGAAGGAAACAGCATTTATTTATATTAAGTTGCAAACAGTTTTCAATACTCCATGCGTATAAGTAATCCAAATCATATTGTAATTTCAACATATCATAAACATTTTTTATCTCTTTATAAAGTTTGACGTCATCATCATATAATAAACAGCGAGAAAACCTAATTCTAGTGGGCAAATCATTAATATATAAAATAAAGAATAAAGGGCCAAGGTTAGACCCTTGTGGTACACCAGAAGTAACATTGTATGTGAAAGACTCATGTTGATGATAGTAAACATATTGTTTCCATGCACTAAGATAAGATGCAAGCAGTTTTAACCAAGGAGGGGTCAGACCAAAGCATGACAATTTTTTCATTAAAATGCCGTGATCTAATTTGTCGAAGGCTTTGGAAAAATCTGTGTATATTACGTCGACCTGTCCTTGATTATTCAAAACGGTATAAGCATATTGTATAAATTTTAATAAATTAGTCGTAGTTGATCTACCTGGCATAAAACCATGCTGATTGATATGTATACCGACCCTCACATGATTAAATATACGCGTGTACATTATTTGCTCAAATACTTTAGCCGGTGCACACAAAATACAAACAGGGTGATAGTTTTCAATATTTTTACTGTCCTCACATTTAAAAACTGGACACACTTTCGCTATCTTCCATACTTTTGGAAAGGTTTGCGTTTTTACCACAATGTTATATAAGGCTCATAAGGGAAAATCCAACAAATTCGAACATGCTTTCAGTACGTACGGCGGTATTCCATCAACACCACATGACCTTTTAGGTTTTAATTTTTTAATAGCTAACTTATATTCCTTTTCGTCCACTAATTCTAAAGATAACGGATAATTAACATATACATCAGATGAATCAGGAATATCATAGGTTGGTGGAGGTTTCGAATATACCGATCCAAAAAAGGTTGCAAAGCCATCAGCTATACTTTTATTATTATTAAGTAAGATATTGTTAAATTTCATGCCCTGTTGCAGACCCTCCTTGGTATTTCTTTTGCATTTTATATAGCTCCAGAACTGATTAACATCACTTTTGATATTCTCTTCAAGTTTAGAAATTTAATTCTTATACGCTTTACTGATCATATGTTTAGTTTCTCTCCTTAACTGGTTAAATATTACCCTACTATACTCTGAATGTTTCCTTCGCTTTCTGTGGATTTCCTTCAGTTTCAAGTTATTTATTATGTCTTTAGTAAACCATGGAGGATACTTTTTCTTTGTGTGAAAATTCTTCATAGGTACCGTTTCACAAAATACAGAGTGTACCTGAGCATAAAAATACTCAACAGCCTGGTCAGCGTCTGTAAATTCTACAATCCTAGACCAATCCATTCGCTCGAACCTTTTATACATTTGAAAGAAATTAGCCCTTCTAAAGTCAAATAACTGCTTAGGTTGTTCAGGTTGTTGTGAAACATGGCTACGCTCTCTGTTTAATAGTAGCGTGACTGCAATTGCAGGATGATAACTATCCTCCTTAATTAAGGGGCACTCATCTCTATATACTGTTAATGTGTTAACATTCGTAATAATAAGATCAAGTGTATTTCCATTTGCATTAAGAATATTATTGACCAAGTGCAACTGATAGAGTGACATAAAATCAGCTAAGGTTCTATATGCAGGTCCAAAATTTACAATGTTACTTTGCTCACCAGTAATTAATGGCAAATTAAAGTCACCAGCTATAATAAGATCTAAATTGGAAAAGTCCTTATTAACTTCAAACAATCTATAGAAGTCCAAATATGCTTCCAATTTGGTTGCAGGTGGAAAATACACTGACATTATTACATAACTGTGACCATTAACTATAATTTTTACACAAACTGCTTCAGTATCACCAAAATCTAGCGTTATTTGTCTTGGTACTATAGAACCTTTAACAGCTATCAATGCACCTCCTCCTTTTCTTGTACCTCCACGATCTTTTCTATACACATTAAAATCCCTACTAAACAGTTCGCTGTTAGCAACATGAGATTGTAACCATGTTTCCGTAATCAACAGAATATTGTATTCTGATTCACTATTGTTAACATAAAACTCCGAAATTTTAGTGTTTAACCCTCTTACATTCTGGTAGTAAATATTAATTGCATTAAAAATCATTTTTCTCAAAACAAAAAAGTTACACAGTCTCATTTAATCCATACACATCGTCCAGGGTTTTTAGATTAAACACCTGCCGATCACCCTCTCTTTTTCGGAGTTTAATGTTACCTCCATGATCTACCCATAGAAAAGCATAATTTTTCTCCTTAATTTTTCGAGCTTGGCCAAGAACCTTTCTTCGTAGGGACGTCAAACTGTGGTTTATATACACCGTCTCATACTCAGAAAATTCGAGATGAGATGCATTTAAATCCCTTTTAACCTTGCGTTTTTGAATGAGTTCATTCTTGACACTACGGTGTACAAACTTCACTACAATGACACCTGAAGCTTGATGCAATTGCCTCTTCAACCTATGACATGCATCAATCGATTCATTCTTGATCTCCACATTTAATACTCGACCAACATGCTTAACAATTTCATAAACATCCTCATTAACTCGTTCAGGTACGCCTAAAATTTCAACCGTGTTACGACGACCATACTGATCAAGTTCATCTAACTGTATTTGTGTGTCTTTTAGTTGCTTCTTAAGATTTAAATTTTCTTCTCTCAATTTTTCCATTTTCTCCATGCACTGATTTATTACTTCCGACTGCTTTTTAATGAATGTTGCATTCTCATCCAATTTTACGTGAGCCAACTCCAAACTTTTGCCTAACTCTCGCTCCGCCTCTATACTTGATTTCTTAACCTCTGCAATTTCTTTCTTCAACTCAAGTAAGAGCTGATAGACGTTGCCAATAGATGGTGCTGTTGCTAGTTCCAAGCCATGTACACTATTTCGTCTTTCCTTTTCACAACGAGCACACCTCCAAACTTGATTTTCAGATTTTAAGAAATTTAATTCAACGTCTCCTATATTAACACATTTGCAATGGAACCAGCCTTGACAGTTACTGCACTGAATCTTAGAATTTATATCGTGCCTAGAAACAGCCTTCTGACATGCTGCACAAGAGCTCATGGTGGCGAAGAATGCTATCACGATCGATATAAGAATCGATTGTGTAAGTTGACGGTAACTGCTCTTCACTACTCTTTGGAAATATGTTCAAGTTGGTAGCACTTCACCTCAATGTTTACATTAACAGATTCTTCCTCAAATAACTTAAACTTGGCTCGTAATACATCACTAATTAAGATCTAATAAAAATGCAATACGTACATCAATTCTTCAGACCTTAATAATCCATAGGCACACGGTTTCACTTCGTTATTCAAACTACGTACAACCAAAATCACAAGATATTGAGGAGCACTACCGTCACACACCCACTACTCAGCCATGATAAGATATAATGACCATCAAATCATTTTTGATGCAACTTCTGTCTTTTATAGAGAAACATTTTATTCCTAGAATCATTCGTGAGGTGATAGAAATTGCTAAACGTCCAAATAATTTTAACAAAGCTGACGGCTGTATACTGAGTAGATCATGGATACCCTCCATAGTTAACTTGTCAACATCTTTCTTCGTGACGCTGGAGGTCCTGGAATGAACTATATTTCTAACAGGGTCTCTCTATCTTGAGTCTGGTTACTATGGAGTGACAGTTGCCATTATGCTTTGTTACTGCTCTGAAGACGATCCCGATCGCAGGGTCGAAACGTGTCAGCTGATAATATTAATATTACTCGACGTAATATCCCCAAATAATTATTATAATGTCATTTATTGGTCGTGAAAGTCTGCGTATTAAGATAATAATAATTATATTAGTATTTTATTTACGAGATCTAGAATGTATCATTTTCTCACAATTCATAAGACATCATTCTTTTGTGGATACACTCATTTTTCTTTTGATTCATCAGAGCACTTTGGTGGAGTGAAAGGATGCATTACCCGCTGCATGTCGTAAGAGGCTACTAAGAGGGGAACAATCAAAGAATCTGCTCTTGCTCTCTCATCTTCTAAGTTCAGAAACATATCCAAGATACTATGCTTTTCCGTATAGTCGAGAAATTGTACCAGTACCAATTTTTTTTCAGTTCCTGTGCCTTTTTAATAGTTTTTTTAAAAATTGTAATTATGTATCATTTTAACAGTTAAATGGCACACAACTTTTCCATTCTCATGAGAATTTTCTTAAACAGTTTGAATTTTTTAAAGGTTGAAATACACTCTTATTGTACAGTTTTCTTAACATTCAAGTGGCATATTGCATGCGGTATTCTACTTTAATTCCTGAAACTTATTGCATCCCTAGATAGGGCTGGAGACACATCAACATTTCACAACCAACTGCTGCAGCTCTTTGGCGATTATTGGAACATTAACCAGTTGTACGAGAGAGAGTAAAGCCTATAGTCCAGCCGCTGGCTGTCTGGCCCTGACGTTTCTCAGACAGTGTTGCCGATCTTGAACCGTGCGATATAAACAAACGTGACTTCCTAAAATACTTCATGCATACGCAGATCAGATTCTGTGTTGATGTGATGGGAATGCGTACAGAAATATGTGAAAATTACCTCTAATGTATTGAAAATCAAGAATAGTGCAATTATAATAAGGAAACATTCTATTTAAAATTAACCACACTCAATAACAGCGTAAATGTAACAAGAAAACATTCCAGTCAAAATTAAGTACACACTAAGAACATCGTAAATATAATAACAAAACATTCCAATCAAAATTAAGCACTCAGGGAATAGAATAAACGTAACTCAGTAATAGTAGACTATAAATGTAATAATAAAATAATAGCATTAAAGCCTGAACTCTGTAAATAGTATCACCCTAATTAAAATAAGTCAATAAAAAATAAAACCCTGACAATTGTTACCACTGTGATAATAAAATCATCGCTGTTACAATAAAATTAAACAAATTATGTACTCGCATTAACTAATCCATAGGGAATACGCCACACTATTCGAAAATATCGGTGTCTTCGTCCTTGTTACTAATGTCACTGGAGTCACTGCTGTCATCCTTACCCATGGGAAATGGGAAATAAAATGTTCTTCCACTTGACATTCAACAATTCCCTCAGCTTCCTTTGCCTTATGTACATCTTCCCAGGTGTGACTCGACACTTTTCTACTTATCCTCTGTAGCATGTTTGACTGCCTGGTGCACTAAGCTTTCGACATCAGTGAGGCAGAAGGGTTTGTTATTTTCGGCAACATATCCTTTCACTTGTGCCCAAATTAGCTAGATTGCATTGAAGTGGCAGTGGTAAGGAGGTAACCTAATTACCCTATGCCCCTGAACTGTAGCAATTGAGTCTACTTCGTAGGTGCAAAATCTAGGCTTATGGAGTTTTAGACTTTGTATCAGCCCCACTTTTGTCATATCTGCGGATATCCCTGATACCTTATTTCCCACCAACCACTGAAGAATGATATATTTTCTGTCTTTCATTGTCGGTGCTTTGTTTAGTTGCACAGAGTGATAGGGGGGCATTGTCCATACCAATTACGGAATTGGGACTTAATGTTTGGTAGCAAAGCATGTTTAATCCCATTCATTTCTTTGTGATAATCACAAGTGCTCTTTGATCTGAAAAGAAGCATAGCTCCCAGAACAAATCTATTAACACCAGCTGCATGGGGCAAAATAAGCCTACTTTCCTTCCCAATGGGTACTTTTGAAAGTTCCTGTTGCAGTTTCATCCGTCCAGGCCACTGTTTTAGAATGTCCGGCATTTACCCACGTTTCATCTAACTACACCACTCTGTCAGGACTAGTCTTCAGAATTTCCCCTCAAAAATCTACCCTGCAATGCTACAATTTTACTTCTGTACATCACAGCTCTTCTCCCTGAAAATTTCTTCCAATGAAAGCCAAGTTCTCTCAGTCATCATCATCATCGTCATAATCATGTCCCACCCCAGTCGTCCGGGTGTGGTTTAAGTTCTCTCAGTACTTTACTTCCCCCACTGAATAAACAAGATTCTTCCAAAGAGGAAAGTAGTTTATCACGCATGGGAAAATTCCCTCCTCATGTAATATCTATAAATATGTTGCCTTATCGCATCCTTTTGAAATGTATTTAGTGATGTCTTGGGACATTGTCTTGATCTTCGTTTTTTAGGAGTATGCAGCACGTCAGAAGGTGTATTAAGATCCACTGGACACTTTTCACAGTCGTCCTGTATACTTTTAAAGTGTAATGTACTCAACCCACCACTTTTGTAACATGAAGAAGGGGCTACTGTTATCAGGCTCTTTCTCAAAATATTCACGTAGCCGATATATAAATTAACAGCTTTGGCTCTTATAACAACAGATTAGCCATTGGCCATGCCACAATAATGAAAACAAATATCTTACACACACCGTTAACACATGCACTTCATGCAGGCTAGAGAGCAACTGAGGCCACGTGTTTCTGTTAAAAAAAGTGGCATCTACACACCAGCAGTAAACGGGACTCATGACGACATGAGCAGTGACACGAACGGTGATTGGTGCATGCTGTCGACTCTTAAATTTGGCACGTCAGTGACGCCAGGCTCAGAAAACCGTGACAATTATTCTACCACTAGCAGAATCGACAAAGGGCGTGTGTTTCAGTGATTTAATATTAAAATATTTTAATATTTATTATTAAAATCATACAGCACAATGTAATTCATAATAGTGTTTTCAAGGTTATATCTATAGTTTCTAATTGCCACATGTTGGCAATACTGTTCTCTCCTCTCTTTCTCTTTCTCTCTTTTCTTTACATCACAATTTGTCAGGGCTGGACAGCCAGCAGCTGGACTGTACACAAGCATGTGGTACAAGTTTGAAGTGTTTTGCAGGAAATATGAAGCCAGTTAGAAATATAATCCTGACCAACACACATTTGTGGGTAGGTTCTGAAAGGGCTATATAATCTGATGATCTCAATATTCATCAGTGATATTGGTATTTAATCTCCATCTATGTTAAGACTTTCTGACTGTTGATCTTAACTTGTTCAGTGAACAGTGAGTTCTTCATGATCATCTCCTGAGCAGTCAGATGGTAAGCATTTGCATTCTTTCTCTGGGGTTAGTCTCTTAATTTTCCGGAGCTTTAATCTTGCCTTTTCAGATGGGATGTTATTCATCACATATTTTCAAGAAACACTTCCTAGTTTTCAGCATAGGACTGGGGGGATTTATTTTGATGCAATAAGTGGACATTTTATTCAAATTTTGACCTATCTTTTGCACCCACTATTAAATCATAAATGGTGATGAATTTCACCTGATATTTCTTCCATGGCATATGAGAACACTGGTGGGTAAGCAGACTGTTTCTCAGCACCCTTGTCTTATGGCTGTTCTTAACTTCATTTTAGCTGTATTAGTTAAAAAGGTGAATGCGTGGTGTCTGCTTACAATTTATAAACTTCATTGTCAAGGATCCATATTGACATGAAATCAGTTGTAATTGAGATATTTCCCACCTTTTCAGTACATTTATTATGGTGCTGTCTATATCAAGGACAAACACACAATTAGAACAGCATTTAATTAGTACATGTTTTGTCCTTCTGTATGGTACATCTTCAGCTATTAAAAAAAACAGTGGACAAGTTGTTTAGAATGATGTGGGGAAAACATTATTTTGGTTATGTGTTTGTTCATGATATAGGTATCCAGGTATTTTGCCTTATGGCAGGTCTGGTCATGGGATGAACCTCTTCCACTTTTGCCTGTCCTTTGCCAAGTTTTTCATGTCCGAATATTTATTTCCTTTGATATTGTCCAACATTTGATATCTTTTCGTCCTCTTTCTCGTTTGCCTTTCACCACTCCTTCTATTTCTCCTTTCATTAAACAGTCCCTCCTCAAACAATGTCCGATCCAGTTCATTTTCCTCCTCCTAATGATTTGCAACGTACTTCGTTCTTCTCCAACTCTTCATAATACCTTCTCATTCTTTACCTGGTCTTTCCATTTCACTTGTTCTATTTTCCTATTGATATAGACAAAACAGTAAGAAATGTATTGAAAATGTGGGAAATCTCTCATTTATAATTGGTGTATGTTAGTCAGTAGCTAGTATATCAGTCCTTTTTATACTTCTTTTTGTAGCCACCCAGTGAACTCCCACATAAAACTCACACCCTCTTCAATGGAAAGCATTGGCAATATAGCCTCGTTTCATACGATGGTGTGCATTTCTAAGAACATGTGTCAATGTTTCAATCTCACAGTTGTGTCCTTAATCCTGCCAAACAAGCTTTGTACTGCAGCTACTTCTGCCATTAGTTTATGCTTTTGTTTCACTCTGACATTAAGTGGCCAGGTTTTTCAGTAAACCCTTTATTACCTCTCAAATATAATGAGAAGAGCATAATCCCTTCGGCTCTTCATAGAACATACCATTTCTTAAGTTCTTCTTCTGAGTTCCCTTATGATAGCTATTACAAAAGAAATCATTTTTGTTGACTTTTTTTCTTTTTTTTTCTTATGGTGCCATTGCTATCCTCTGTTTTACTTCTTTCTCATGATCAGGTTTTTCAGTGATAATTGCACCCAGATATTTGAAGCGGTAACCCTTTGCGTTTGTTGGTTGTGGTAAGATTGCCTCAGAATTGGCTTATTTGCTGAAGATCATGAATTTGGTCTTCTTTGCATTTATTTTCAGTCCCTTTTCCTCAGTTATTATATAAATATTATTAAGTAGGAGTTGAAAACCTTCAAGATGTTACAGAAGATGACAGTAATATCCGCATATCTGATGTTAATTGCAGCACCATTTATTTTTATACCATTGTGGTGATTTTTGAATGTTATTTTGAGTTTTTCCTGTGTGAAATTTGAATAACAGTGGAGATAGAACTCAGCTTTGTCTAGCACATCTTTGGATGGCTATCTAATCTGTTGTCTTGCTAATATGGACAGTGGTCTTTTGTCTCCAGTGAAGATTTTCATTAATGTGGATATCTTTGCTGTCAGCTCCTGTAACCTTTAGGACTTACACAAGTTTTGGATGTTGTATGCTATCAAATGTCTCTTCAAATTCATTAAAACAAGCAAACACATTCCATGATCTAGACAGTTCTGCAGTAAAATGTTTGATGCAAACAATGCTTCTCTTGTACTAAAAAAATTTCTGAATCCAAACTGTGTTTCGTCAAGGTCTTGTTCACACTTAGACATAGTTTGTGAGACATAAAACCCAATAACATTATTATTACACTTAGTCTTGATTCTGTTATGGGTTGTATGCAGTGATAATTTGTGTGTGGCTCGTGAGTCTTATTAACCTATCTCTACACCTCTGTGCTTTTTGTTTCTTTAGCAGTCAGATGAATGTTGATACCAGCCAATAGGATGGAATTGGATATTTTCATGAATCATTTTAAGAAGTTTTGTAGGGGTGTTCTCTGTACCTGGTGATTTCTTGCTTTTTGTATTCTTTGATTTCTCCAGTATATTAATTGCATTGGTACTCTGAATAAATGCTTCCCATTGAACCTTCAATAAAGTCAAATCTTGGAATTTTGAAGATGAATATCATTACATCAGGAACTTCAGTAGACAGTGGAAGTATTGTTATAAGGGAGCTCTTAACAGTTGGTGTACATCCTCCTTTTCGTAAATGGTTGAGAGGGGCATCAAAAATCTGCCCTCCTGAGTAGCAAACATAAAAAGGTCCAGTGCACTACTTTCTTGACTTAGCCCTTACCCCTCAAATTAAAGTTCTCTCTGTTGTCTCTCCTACTCATATTTTAAGTGTGAATTTCTATCTTATATGACGTGTATTCGTCTTTCACGATTTTGGAGATAGCACTTGCTCTTAAATGATGTATTTAAGCTATAAATGTTTACAGCAAGCTATACTGGAGCAAATAAAAGCAATATGTGCAATTTAAGAAACATTATTTTACATTTTTTATTATTACTATCGTTATCGCATACTGATTGGTTTTGTTAGTAATTTCACTGAACAAATTATCGGTAAAAAGCAAGTGGAAAACACTAATTCAGTCTCTGGTTTCATACCTTGCAGTGGTTTGTAGCCTGAAACCACTGTAAACAGTGATTTCTTGAAATCGGGATCTGTTGATTTATATTTGTGCCTGCTAGGTTACGATACATAAGCAGACCATCGCCATTTCACTTGCAGGCGCTGTCAAATGCTATTAGATATATTCTGTAGGGTACAAGGCAGGATTAGAGGTGCAAAAATATTGGGGTTTTATACAATTACCTGACATGCACAGTATTGAACAGTACATTCTATATGACGTAAGAGAACACATGGTGACCCTGTTTGTTTACTATCGCTTGAGCCTTCGTGTGCGTGAGTGGACTGGACACAAATGACGGCTACACTGCCATCTAAATAATAGATTTTTGACTGACTGTCCAAATAGTATCTGGATTTTACAAAGTTCCATGCTGAACCGAAATATGGCAGTACAGTATAGCATCATGTATTTTGTCGGCTAAGAGATGGAAGATGATCGGTGGGCGATACAAAGCCATTTTGGGCCTTGCTCGACACGCGACGGGAAAGAGAAAATTGTAATGTTGGGCCTCATCCATAGACGAGGGGTAAGGGTTAGACTGTATGTGTTGTGTTCTACATTGGGTGTGCTGCCCTTGGAAGTCAGCAGAGTGTTTGTTTTGCTAATAATAATTTCATGTAGCTACTTCTAGCCGAGTGCAGCCCTTGAAAGGCAGACCCTCCGGGGCGGGGGAGGCATCTGCCATACGCGGTAACTGTGCGTTATTGTGGTGGAGGATAGTGTCGTGTGGTATGTGAGTTGCAGGGATGTTGGGGACAGCACAAACACCCAGCTCCTGAGCCACTGGAAATAACCAATGAAGGTTAAAATCCCTGACTGGTTGGGAATCGAACCCGGACCCTCTGAACCGAAGGCCAATACGCTGACCATTTAGCCAACGAGTCAGACATTGTTTTGCTGAAGAATGGCAATAAACTTAAATTTTTAAATATTGCTAGTACAGCTTTAACCGCAACGGAATCCAGCTTTCTTAGATGGATCAACTGCAGGAAGTTGGCAGATTCAATGCTGATTCAGTCCAGTGATATTTGGAAGTGCATGCATACACCAGCCTCATTCCGTAGGTTTACTGGCACTTAAAAGAGCTCCAAAGGAGCAACATTCTGGCACCTTGGCATTTTGCAGAACTATAGAAGTAGTTAGTTGGGATGTAAAAACAATAACATTATTTAAAAATGTAGACTTAAATCTGCAGCTTTTAAGAATTGCTTCATTGAGAATTGTCACAAGGAATCCTCCTATGAGGATTTCCAGGTCATTTGCATACTGTGTGCTTGCTCTTCAGATGTTAAAGAGCCATGAAATTCATGTTGGTGGGTCACACATATTTTGAATATAGGTCTCAGGACAGGAAGTTTACGTTAACGGAGTATGGTCACACAACTTAAGTAGCTATAAGATTTTATTTGGTAGATCTCCCGAATACTGGATACTGGCTGCACTTAAGCGACTGCAGCTATCGAGCTCGGTCCTCTGTAATTGTTCACATCTGTTTTGTCACTGTTCTTATATATGTGTTAACCTATGCCAGGACAGTTCCTATTCATAGATCACTGTTCCGCACCAGTGCGTTCTTCCAATCATCAGGGATATTCTCCACTCGCCAGATTTCTTGTATTATGTTCGTCAGTTCCTGTCTTGCTTGACTGCCTGCTTCTTTCCACAATTCTGCAACAATCAAATCTTCCCCTGCATCCTTATTGTTTTTCAGACTTCGGATTATGTCATATATTTCTTTCTCATCAGGTGGGTCCGAGGGTTTAGCTTTTGTTTGTGGTTGACTGAATTCTAATCTTTCTTTAGGTTCTTCACAGTTCAGTAGTTTTTCAAAATAACGTGCCAAAATTTTTCAATTTGTCGTTGTTTAGACCGATTTTTCCATTTTCGTCTTTAAAACCGATTGGGTGGTTGATACTTCGTCGTTTCCTCTTTGAATGTTTTGTAAAAATTTCTTGTATTATGTTTAGTGAAATCTTCTTCAATATGCATGAGTCGACTTCTTTCATATTTTCTCATCATATTGCTTATAGTTTTAGAAGTTTGTTTCTGCACTGTCTTGAAAGTCTGAAATTTTACCTATAATGATACTATTGAATAAAAACTAGGCATTATATAAATAATACATGTTAATGGCAGATATAAACAGAGCAGAATGGCTGCATGTGTTAACACGCTATGGCTGTATAGAGCCAAGCTCTACGTTTGGGAGATGAAGGAGTTCAAACCCCACTTTTGGCTGTCCTGAGAATGGTTTTGTATGGTTTCCCCATTTTCACTTCAAGGCCTATGCCAGGACAGTTCCTATTCATAGATCACAGCTGATTCTTTGCACCTCCTAACCCAGTTTCATTCACCACCATTCATTTCATCTCCATTAGTTCCTCAACTACTGTAATGTTGGTAAAAGTAAGAGCATATGGCCATACAACATGTAATTTTATCTCACCTCATCCCCCACCCTGTAACAGGAAATGGGACTAAGGAGTAGACATTTACAATTGCAGATATACAATATTGTATCATTACAACATTAAACCACTAGTAAACAAACAATTCAGTAGATTCAGAAGATCTTTAAAATTCAAGGAATACAGTTTGTTGAAACTTCAGCACTCAAATCTAAATTTTCTACGAATTTATCAATTCCTTTCTAGGTACAATGTGACCTCCAGTTAGTAAGTACAACTGTTGGTCAGCCTCATCACCAGGCTACAGATCCACTGGCTGTTCCGCATCAGCAGCAGAGCATGGCAGTTCAAATGACCCAGCAACAACAGCAACAACTTCAGCATCAGCAGCAGCAGCAGCAGCAGCAGCAGCAACAACAGCAGCAGCAGCAGCATCAACAAGTAAGCGTTTATGTTGATGGTGCCTCTTCTTGAAATTCCTCACTTCTCCAAAGACCTTTCAGTACCTTGTTTCTGTAAACCTAGTGGTTTATTATTCAATCCTCTTTATTAGGGGTGGCCACTAACCTTAATTCTGGGAGCTGCAAATTTAGGAGACAAAATTGGGAGCATGTTTATAAAATGGTTTTGTAAAATGGAGACACGTTTTTCATTTTACAACAAATGAAGGAACATTTATTTTCCACACTACACAGAACATTATTGTTCAGGTACACATCAAGGAATGAGATTTTGCTTTTGAGAAGTGCTTTTTCGAATGTTCATTTTTGTAACCATTACTTCAGCGGCTACACAAAACACAGTTAAAGGGAGGAAAATAAATGCAATTACACGGTTCCTTAAACACTACACACACAATAAAAGTCGATGAACTGCGCTCCACAGCCCCGAATACATTTCAAGTATATATCAGTGAGGGCAACTTGACGAAAACAAACAAGGAACGTGGAAAGGGGACTGGGAAACCTTACCGAAGGCCATGGAAATGCTTAGGTTGCAGATTTCGGAAAAATCAATGGTGATCTCTGGTTTTCAAAAATATTATTTACAAAATTGACATTACAAAGTAAATTCCAAACAAATTCAGCTATATGAAATTTCAGATACACCATTTGTAAAATACAAATTATATGTTCTTTGAGAAACACATATTAGATGTTTCATGACAAGAGCTTTTTATAGTTTCAAAGAGTCAAGCAAACACGTTACATGTTATTACAAATCAAGTTGTATGATACAATCTTGAAGGTAAGAGGAAACACAATATGCTATTACAATTTAGAATGAAGTTAAACATACCTTTCAAAAGATCAGAAAAATAGAGTGGCGATCAGGGCAGTCTCTTGTGTGATACACCAAGGAAAATTACATGCAAATTAAAACCGAGCAGAAAACAATAGCGCTTGCCCTAAGGCAGCCCATTCTGGTAGCGAGGAGACTCTGACGATGTCAAAACTTCAGCAGGCCAAGACCAAGACAGCTCAAAGACTTAAAGACAGTTGACGAAATGCTGCCTAGCTCCTTTGTAAAGGGAAATCTGGCCTTGTAGTAGCCAATCAGAACGCAGGAGGTTGCCCGGATTCACCAATCACAACTCTTTCTGCGGTCGGGATCTTTGAACCATTTTCTGGACTGTTTCAGTTAATATAGAAATATAATCTAGTAGTTACAAACAACATGTGTTACAAAAATATTTACCCTGTACAGGTTAGGTAGCAAAATGGAATACGAATAAAATATTCTAGCACAACACTCCAGATCATACAGTAAATATTACTTTAAAAAGATTTACGAATAAAATCTTCTACAAGCACTTTCCACCTCCAAGAGATTCTATACCTGTCTCATCTTCCTCCTCCCGAAAGTTGAGCCACGCTTGACCATTAACATAAAATTACTGGGGGGTGGGGGTTGGGGGGATGGCGACCACTTTTGGAAACATGCGCACCATAGTACAGATAGTAAATATAAGATGATGGTATTCACAAGTATGGATCTCGGAAAGTTTGACAGTCACTTTACTGACAACCCTGGTTTTCTTCAAGTTAAACTTCCAACAATAAAAAAAAATAAAAATAAAAACATCACTACACCAAAGGTCCTTTTAGTAGCCTGGAGTTTAAGGTTTGCATATAAATACCACATAAATGTCCAAATGTGCTAATCATACTACACTTCAAAAAATGCGTTTCGAACCTAGTAAAATAGCTTCGATTATTTCAACTCTGTCCACAGAAAGGAAGTACACTCATTCCTTCTACGAAATGTCAATACAGTAGAAGTCCGCTATAGCGAGTATGGCATATAACGAGAACATTAAAACAAGAATAATAGTTAACACCACCTTTCCAATACTTATCTTTCCTATATTTAGGAAATAAACATTATAACAGGCGTTGTAAGATGGGACATGTTTCGCTTAACAGTAGTAAGCATCATCAGCCAAAAATAAATCTTAGCCTAAAGTTAGGTCAGGGCCCTGAACCTAGTGTCCTTAACATATATGGCACCCTAAGAATCAACATTTATATTTATAAAATGAAAATAGGCTTAAAACTAGTGTGAAAAAACATGGAATGTTACAACATGGCTAAGAGAAAAAACACAATCAAGTTGAGACAGAGGATAAGAACAGAAAGTAGGCTATAATACAGAGCTGGTAGTGAAATAATTAAAATCATTAGGATATCATTGTTACCAGTCAGTCAACCAGAATGTTCAAACATAAAAACAAGCGTGAAAATATATAAGAGTGTTCATCATGGCTGAGTTAGAAAAAACACATAATCGTGTTGCCAGAGGTAAAAACATAAGGTACAACATAGAGTTGGCAGTGTAGTATCAAACTCATGGCTGCCAGTCAGTTAATAAGAATGTTCATATATAACAAAAAATAATGGTTATATTCTTTTAAGTGAAGAAATAATTAAATCCCACTCTTGTATAGATACGTGAGAACGGGCGAGAGAAATCATATGTTGTAGCAGACATGGAGTAGTAACACTTCAAACAGGATTGATCACGCCTGAAGCCGCTTCATTTTTGCTGGGAGTTCAAGACCAAAACGGAAAAAATAAGATGCCAAGTGCGTGAACTGAAATCTCTTGTGTTGGATGAGCGTTGAGCGGAGACATTAGCCGTTCAAGGGGGTCTGTTAAATTTATGCCCGTTGCTGCGTGCCATGTCTGTCTGTTAGGTCATCAGCCCACAGGCTGGTTGGATCCTCAAATAGCACCACCAAAGGTTATGCGGTTATAAGGAAACCGCAAAAACCAATGGCAGCACCAAAATGAGGCATACTAGGCAAGACGAGGAGTGAGGTAGTTTGCCATTGCTTTCCTCACTGTGTCAGAAAGTTCTATTGCAGCACGACTGACCCTATGAGCAACACCTTTCATAACACTCAGATGCACTAGTCGTGCTCTGAATGTCATTACTCAGCACCACCCATACCCCAGCAGCTTCCATATTGTCACAGCCATGGATGAGACTGGGACTTCGGTGAAAGCTACACTTTACTCTGGCCTGCGTGCCATAAAGAAACAAAACACATTAAACAAAAAACTGGTAACACTGAAACAACAAAGCAAACCGAAACCACTAACCATAAATGAAAATAAAGATCCTTCTCATCTTAACAAGAATTCCCAACACGAATTCCACCCACCCGTAAAAGATCTCACACTAACCGTATTTGACGATGTAGAGACGGCTATGTTGAGCAGGAGACCCAAACATAACTGGGGTAATGCATCATCCTATCAGAATATTATAACTGCTGTTACCGAAACAGAACTCGCTTTACAGAAAATTCCGTACGATATACGAGATGAAGTTAGACACGAAATCAGTAGAAAGATCCCGCAATATATCAATAATGTTCACAATAATAACCTAAACATGAATACCACCAATAAATCGAACCTAAACAAACTCAAAAAGAAAATAAAACAGAACAATCTACTAATAACAAAAGCCGACAAAGGCAACACTACGGTCATTATGGATAAGAATGAATACATAACAAAGACTAAAGAATGTTTCCAGGACAACACTTTTTCAATTAAACGCCGAGATCCAACCAATAATATACAAAGGAATTTAAAAAATCTACTCAAGAACACACACTTTATTCTCACCGAAACAGAATCTGCTGAACTTATAACTATGAACCCCCAATTAGCATCCGCAAGGGCCTACCCTATAATACACAAAGAAAATGTACCCATGAGACCGATTATAAAGCCAGTCCAACCTATAAGTTACCAAAATTCATTCAGAAATTTTTGAAAAAGCATTAATCATTTTTAGCAAACAAAACAATACAAAACTCAATAGATTTTTGCAACAGAACCAAAGAACTAAAGATCGAAAAACATCATACCCTTACTTCATTTGATATAACAAACATGTACCCTAACATTCCTATTAAACAAACAGTCAAAATAATTGAATCTAACCTAAAAAACTATAGTAACATGAGCACCTTAGAAATAGAAGCATTCGTGATTCTGCTTAAATTCGCCTTAAACAATAACTACTTCAAATTTCATGATACCATATATCAGCAACAAGGATTACCTATGGGATCTCCTGCTTCCGGAATATTAGCAGAAATATATATCGACTACCTAGAACACACGACAATTAATAAAATAGATAATATATATTTTTGGTGTAGATTTGTCGACGATATCTTCGTAATTATAGATAATAGATTCACTGATGCAGATACTATACTAGACAAACTTAACAATTTAGACCCCCAAATTAAATTCACTAAAGAAACAGAAAATAACCGTACCTTAAATTACTTGGACTTAACAATAACCAGGCATGACACTCGTTTATCTTACAAGATCTATAGGAAACCCACACACACTTTAAATACCATAAAAAAATGACTCCGTTCATCCTAACACACACAAAAGAGCAGCCTATTATGGTATGGTACATAGAACTTTCAATATCCCAATGACAATAGAAGATCGAAATAATGAATTAAAATTAATCCACGACATAGCCAAATACAATGGATACAGCAAAGAAATGGTCAACAAAATCATCCACAAAATAAAATCCCAACCTAAAACTAAATTAATCAAAACAGCCAAACCGAAAAAAGATTATGTCCTATTTACCTTCAACACCAATATATATACTATAACTAATATCTTTAAGAAGCACAACCTGAAAATAGCATTCAAAACCACACACAACAGCACCAACACTATACACAACACCAAAACAGTCAATAATAATAATAATAAATACAACCAATCAGGTGTCTACCGCATCAAATGTAACAACTGTGACACAAGCTACATTGGACGTACAGGCAGAAACTTCACCGTCCGTTATAATGAACATATAAATGCAGTAAAGCACAACCATTTCTCATCAATAGGCCAACATGTAGAAGAATCTAAGCACAACTTCACAGACATCAATAATGACATGATGATATTAAACATAAACTCTAAGGGCCCCCTGCTCAACATAACCGAAGATTTCTATATTTCTTTGGATCAATACGCTAACCCCAATCATAACATTAACGACATTACAGAGAAAACCAGTATCATCTTTGACAAAGTCATTCCTGCAATAAAAAATGACTATCTCAAATTAGTAAACACACGTCATAACAAACCGACGAATCACAAACCTAACCCCGCCCCTACCTTCACAATAGCCACTCCTCCATCCCCTCCACCAACATCCCTCCACACAGCTAACATGAGCCCCAGACGTACTCGTAGCAGAACACAACAAATCTCCAAACATATCGGTACACAACCTCCACAGCAACAACAGTAAGTACTCTTTTCATTTCACACATACATCCAGGCATTCCTTCATATATACGCTATACTCATATTAGCTTTTCTTTACAGATAACAACCATATAACGTGCATAGACGAGAGATGTGTCACCACCAACTGCTCTAAAATTAAACCCTATCTTGCTGTATATATAAATCTTACTTGACTACATCAACAGTTGAATTGCACAGTACTCAATTTTCAAATTTTAATGACAAGAGTTCTTATAACATACCAATACAAAGTATATCAGCCATAGAACATTCTCGATATTCACCTAATACAACTTAATCAACACAAGAACTACAAGAGGATTGAAGAATGAATGCAACGCAACATGAACTCAAATTTTAATAGACGTTTTTAAAATATACCATGTTTTAATGTGTTTAATGTGCTATATTTTTTAGTGTCTTATGATGTGGCATATATATTTTAATGTGTTTATGTACTCATGTCCACGCTCAAACAATAGGTTTTAGTTTATTATAACCATCACCACTTTTAATCAGAGATATTTTAACGCAACATACTGCAATATATTTTACTTCCATTTTTCATTAGACATCCGGATGCTCTAACGTAACATCTTTGTAATTTTGTCTAATGACTGTAAATTTGTGTGCTAGCTGATGATGGCCATGATAGGCCGAAACCGGTACTAGTGCAATAATTCATTCACAGCTCCATTATAGCGACAACTTTTTGCTGTCCCTTCAAAATTCCTATATTAAACTGTGTATCGTTCTTCGGTTACAGCGAGAACCCTATCACTGGCGCATCCGTTATTACGAGCGATTAAGCGTGCGCTACTTTTTCTGTTACCAATATTTATACACCCCAGTGATGATATTGCATGCGATAGATTACCTTCGGCATCGTTTCCTCGCTATGTGCACTAGCGATTTATCTCGTCTACATTCGAAGGCGATGTCGGAGTCGATTAGTAATACCCGCCGACAGCTGTTCCGTAAAGAAAATTCGAAATGAAAGAGAACATATTTTCGTAATAAATGCGTAAATAACGTGTCCGATAACGGTTGTTAACTCGTTAAAAATTAAGGCTGACTAAACTACCGCTTAATTCTGAGGCTAAATACTGCAATTAAGTAAGAATGGGATAAATCTCGAGATATGGCAGAGTGCTTAATTGATTTCAGAGGTTAGTTTATATTTTGTCGCATCTGGTTAAATTACGGAAAGGCTATTATCAAAAATTTATAGCGAGAAAGTTATAGTTTCTCTACTGGCGCTTGAAGTGTGTTTTCATCATACGTATAGTACAGTTAAGTTAGGATACGTGACGCTGTTTGAATAAGAAAACTGAAACGTTTGCAGCAAAATGCGATCGATAATCTTCGGTACGGTATAGTTTTCTCACTTTGTGGATTTGCGATCTCTCTCGTTCACATTCAAAGGCGATGTTGGAGTTGATTAGTAACACCCATCGACTGCTGTTCTCTAAAGAAAATTCGAAATGAAAGAGGATAACACGTTTTCGTAATAAATGCGTAAATAACGTGGCCAATAGCAGTTGTTAACTCGTTAAAAAAAAGACTGAAGTAAACGATATCTTCATTTTAATGTAATATACGGAAATTAAGTAAGAATGTGATACACCTCAAGATATGGCAGACTACATCACTGAATTCAGAGGATATTTCATATCTTCTCGCGTCTAGTTACGGCTATATACATGTAAATTTTTCGCATGGAGGTTATTTCTCTACATGCCTTTCAAATATGTTTTCATGATAGGCTACATATACGGTTAGGTTATGTGACGCTGTTTGAAGAAGAAAGCTGAGGTGTTCGCCACAGAAATCTCTGGAGTGATACCGTATTTTTCCGAATCCAAGACTTTTTTTCTCAGAATCTCATGCGAAAACTCAAGGGTTGTTGCATTCGTGGCCTTACAGTAAGTTAATTGATACCACTGGCAACTACCGTGGTAACCACGCTGCTTCTTTTCACACGCGCACAGAACTCTTTGACAATAAACGACCGCCTCTTTACTACACATCGCTAGCCGCGACAACCGGTTGTGCAGTGCAGGTGTGTTTCTCAAACCTGCAGAATGGCATCAAAACATGCGACCCTTCGAATTCTTAGAAAAGCCATGGCTACTCAGTGGCAGAGTCATAACACGTCTATTGTACTTGACGCTTAGTAAAATTAAGGTTTATAGACAGCAGGAATATTTTCGTGATGGATAGTCGTATTGTAAAGATACGTGGAAAAGATATTGCCGGCAAATTTTCAACGGGTTCTAGTCGATATTATGATGCCAATTTTAAGTTGATGTTTATTAAACACTCGAAAATGTAAAATAATTGTGCAGCCACAAAAAATACGGCATAGGCCTAACTAAAGCCAGTATTTGGCGTTAGCGTAAAGACAGAGAGCTAAAAAAAACGCATACTGTACAAAAAATGCATTCAGTGCTCCGCAACAAGGACGCTTTAAAGAAGCCGAAGATGAAATTGTGAGGTATGTGCACGAAAAACGCAAGGGCGGAAGGGCCATACTGTGGCTCAATAAACTCGTTCGTTGACTTTCAACGTTCACGATTAGGCCTGTACATCGCTAGCTGCTGAATTTGGCCGAACCCGACAAGCGAGACGTGCGTGTAGCGGTAACCGGTTATATCTGACGCTACGTAACAATAACAGTTTTATAGACAGCAAGAATAATTTCCTGATGGATCGTTGTATTGTAAAGATGCATAGAATAGGTATTGCCGGAAAATTTTCAATGAGTTCTTTTCAGTATTATGATGCCAATGTTAAGTTAATGGATCTTAAACCCGCGAAAGTAAAGAATAATTGTGCAGCCACAAAAAAATAAATAAAAGAAAAGAAAAAGAAATACGGCGTGACGAAAATCCATGTCCGGCGTCTAAAAATAGTCTAAAAATGTAGGCCTAATGTACAAGGCATTCATATGATTTTACAAACTTCTTTTTGAGCCTGATTTAAATTTTTTGAAGGGAAAAGTGGGGTTTATCTTGGATTCGGAGAAATACGATACCATACTATATTTTTTTCAGAATGAAATTAAACATACACTTTCACGTTGTATCGGATTGCGAAAAATAACAAACAAGTAAGCCGTAGTGTGCATATCATCTGCGGAAACACAAGTTTTGAATAAAATGATTGCCGTTTCATACCGATTTTAATGTGTATGAAGGGTTTTCCGACTTTTATACAAAAATCGGATATAACGACAATCCGTTATAGCGAGTAAAATTTTCGCTGTTATGAATTCTCGCTATAACGGACTTCTACTGTAATTCAGAACCTTTTTGCTTTCTTGTAAGACAGCGTTCAATGCCTCCTTCTTAGCAAAGTTACGGAATAAGTCTGTCTTGCACCACTTTTCACACCAATTATAGGATCGAATTTGCACAACAAGGCCACAGGTTCTTGCTGATGATGTGGCTGCCGACACGGCCGTTTGCCAACAGCCTTCCTTCAAGTCCAGTCCAAACCAGGTTGCTAGGTAAGTTGCAGTCCAGCCGTATCTTGCACCAGATGAGCAGATCGGTGAGACACCGTCCAGCCAGATTGCCTCCATTGGGGATACTTGTCACAGGATTGTATTGCTGGATGGTAGCTCCCAAGGTATACAGTGTGCCTCTCGACTTGCACTTCAGGTTGCCTCCAGAAGGAGTTTGTCACTGCAGCCACTGTAACACAAACAACATGCAGCAGACAGGGGAATGCTTGAGGCAAAACTATCCTGCCGGACACTAAGATCCTGGAGAAAAAGAGTTTTTGAGGAGGGTAGAGATCTTTCTTTAATTCATTACCTAGCATAGAGTCACCCAATGGGTGGCACAATGTGTATGCAGTAGGGGCCCCCCTTGCACACCAGGGACCTTAGCGCACCTAGCCCCGGGATAAGCACTATCTACAATCCATGCATCATTGACAAGTTTATGGTGGAGGTGAAAGGAAACTACAGGAGTTTACCCTAAGCCCGAAATTCCAGTCAGTGACCCTAAACTAAAACCTACCTGACTTGTCATACTAAATCCAATACACTAGGGTAGATAAATGCTAGAGGATACCTAATGTGTTTACCTACACAATTATAGTCGTTGTTGTTGTTTGAGTCATCAGTCCGTAGGCTGGTTTGATGCAGCCCTCTATGCCACCCTATCCTGTGCTAACCTTTTCATTTCTGCGTAACTACTGCATCCTACATCTACTCTAATCTGCTTGTCATATTCAAATCTTGGTCTACCCCTACCGTTCTTACCACCTACACTTTCTTCAAAAACCAACTGCACAAGTCCTGGGTGTCTTAAGATATGTCCTATCATTCTATCTCTTCTTCTTGTCAAATTTAGCCAAACAAATCTCCTCTCACCAATTCGATTCAGTATCTCTTCATTCGTGATTCGATCTATCCATCTCACCTTCAGCACCTTCAGCATCCTTCAACATTTCAAAAGTTTCTATTCTCTTTCTTTCTGAGTTAGTTATCGTCCATGTTTCACTTTCATACAATGCCACGCTCCACACGGAAGTCTTCAAAAACATCTTTCTGATTCCTATATCAGTGTTTGAAGTGAGCAAATTTCTTTCCTTAAGAAAGCTCTTCCTTGCTTGTGCTAATCTGCATTTTATGTCCTCCTTACTTCTGCCATCGTTAGTTATTTTACTACCCAAGTAACAATATTCATCTACTTCCTTTAAGACTTCATTTCCTAATCTAATATTTCCTGCATCACCTGCCTTCGTTTGACTGCACTCCATTACTTTTGTTTTGGACTTATTTATTTTCATCTTTTACTCCTTACCCAAGACTTTGTCCATACCATTCAGCAGCTTCTCGAGATCTTCTGCAGTCTCAGATAAAATGACAATATCATCGGCAAATTTCAAGGTTTTGATTTCCTCTCCTTGGATTGTGATTCCCTTTCCAAATTCCTCATTGATTTCCTTTACTGGCTTTTCTATGTAAACATCGAAGAGGAGTGGGGACAAACTGCAGCCTTGCCTCACTCCTTTCTGGATTGCTGCTTCTTTTTCAAAGCCCTCGATTCTTATCACTGCAGACTGATTTTTATATAGATTGTAGAGAATTCTTCGTTCTCGGTATCTGATCCCAGTCACCTTTAGAATCTTCAATGGCTTGATCCAATCAACATTATCGAATGCCTTTTCTAGATCTACGAATGCCATGTATGTGGGCTTGTCCTTCTTGATTCGATCCTCTAAGATCAGACGGAAGGTCAGGATTGCTTCGCATGTACCTACATTTCTTCTGAAGCCAAATTCATCTTCTCCTAACTCAGCTTCAACTTGTTTTTCCATTCTTCTGTAAATAATACGTGTTAAAATTTTGCAGGCATGAGATACTAAACTAATGGTGCGGTAGTTTTCACACCTGTCAGCACCGGCTTTCTTGAGAATAGATATATACAACATTCGCCGAAAATCTGATGGGACTTCTCCTGTCTCATACATCTTACACACTAAATGGAATAACCTTGCCACGCTGGTTTCTCGTAAGGCAGTCAGTAATTCAGAGGGAATGTCATCAATTCCAGGTGCCTTGTTCCTATTTAGGTCTCTCATAGCTCTGTCAAACTCTGACCTCAAAATTGGGTCTCCCATTTCATCAGCATCAACAGCCTCTTCTTGTTCCAGAACCAAATTATGTACATCTTTATTTTGATACAACTGTTGGATATGTTCTTGCCAACTTTCTGCTTTGTCTTCTTTCCCTAGAAGTGGCTTTCCATCTGAGCTCTTAATATTCATACACCTAGATTTCCTTTCTCCAAAAGTTTCCTTGATTTTCCTGTATGCAGCATCTACCTTTCCCAGGACCATACAACCTTCGACATCCTTACACTTCTCCTTCAGCCATTCTTCCTTAGGTACCTTGCACTTTCTATCCACTTGATTCTTTAATTGCCTGTATTCTTTTCTGCCCTCTTCATTCCTAGCATTCTTGTATTTTTGTCGTTCATCAATCAGGTCTAGTATCTCCTGAGTTATCCACTGATTCTTAGTTGACCTTTTCTTCCTTCCAAACATCTCTTCTGCAGTCCGACTCGTTGGCTGAATGGTCAGCATACTGGCCTTCGGTTCAGAGGGTCCCGGGTTCGATTTCCGGCCGGTCGGGGATTTTAACCTTCATTGGTTAATTCCAATGGCCCAGGGGCTGGGTGTTTGTGCTGTCCCCAACATCCCTGCAACTCACTCACCACACATAACACTATCCTCCACCACAACAACGCGCAGTTACATACACATGGCAGATGCCGCCCACCCTCATCGGAGGGTCTGCCTTACAAGGGCTGCACTCAGCTAGAAATAGCCATACGAAATTATTATTATCTCTTCTGCAGCCCTACTGACTTCAGTTTTCATGGCTATCCACTCTTCCTGTATTGTGTTACCTTCAGCCTTTTCATGTAGCCCTTGTGCCACATGTTCCTTGAAACAATCCCTCACACTCTTTTCTTTCAACTTGTCTAGATCCCATCTTTTTGCATTCTTTCCTTTCTTCAATTTCTTCAACTTCAGATGGCATTTCATGGCCAACGAGTTGTGGTCAGAGTCCACGTCTGCTCCTGGGTAAGTTTTGCAATCCAACACCTGGTTTCTGAATCTCTGCCTAATCATAATGAAGTCTATTTGATACCTTCCAGTGTCTCCAGGTGTCGTCCACGTATACAGTCGTTGTTTGTGGTGTTTGAACCAAGTATTGGCAAGGACTAAATTATGATCAGTGCAGAATTCAACCAGCCGAGTTCCCCTTTCGTTCCTTTGTCCCAATCCGAATTCTCCTACTGTATTACCTTCTCCTCCTTGGCCTACCACTGCGTTCCAGTCTCCCATCACAATTAGATTCTCGTCACCTTTTACATATTGTATTAAATCTTCTATCTCTTCATATATTCTTTCGATTTCCTCATCATCCGCTGAACTAGTAGTCTGGTGTCTATCTTGACAATAATAATTCTTTCACTATGCTGGTCATAGTAGCTTACCCGCTGCCCTATTTTCTTATTCATTATTAAACCAACTCCTGCATTTCCCGTTTGATTTCGTGTTGATAATTCGGTAGACGCCTGACCAAAAATCCTGTTCTTCCTGCCAACGTATTTCATTTATACCAACTACATCTAACTTCCATCTATCCATCTCCCTTTTCAGATTCTCTACCCTACCACAACAATTCAAACTTCTAACATTCCACGCTCCGACTCGCAGAGAAGTGACTAGTGACACACTATTCCAGTCTGGTACAAACATATTTTCCAAGTTTTTCGGGTATGGGACATGCGTTTTATGTGATCTCAGAATTGTGCAATTTGCCATAAGGTAAGGTCCGGGTGTATTCTGCCCGAAGGCAGGTCCGAACCTCCACAGAGGTGTGCCTGAGCCAGAGTTTACGTGCGGTAGGGTGGCCAGTTCCTTTCCGTCCATACCCTTACCCCTCCCAACAGCGCGTGTGGCAACTCATCCAAACCTTGACCACGCCCAATGTTGCTTAACTTCGGAGATCTCATGGGATCCAGTGTTTCAACATGGCTACGGCCATAAGCTAAATAAATAACGTCCACAGTGATCACTCGCAGTGATCATTTACGCCGAAACATACGGGAAGAGGGCAGTGGGCCGCAAGTATTCAATGTCCAGATGCAACGTGCGCTAGTGTGGTAACAGTGAAGTGCACAAGTCTCGCAAAGCATTTCATGGGCCAAAAAGTGGCAAGTTTCTGAAAGTAGGAGAGTATCTGCTTAAATATGTCGTTTTGTTATGCAACGTTGGATATACCGTTTCTCACGAAATGCTGTAATTTACAACAATGAGAAATAGCTCCTGCACATGGAATCAGTGTCTCGGATTTGATTTTATAAAGAGAAATGGACTTTCTATGAAGAACAACATTATTACATGTTACAAATTTCATATTTGGTCCGTATTGAAATGTACGTCAGTTTAAGATATTACCAAAATTTATTAGGATCAACCTATTCAATACAATGGAATTTACAAAATTAGGACTTACATCCTATTAAATTAAAATTTTAATTTTTAAAATTTTAAATTAAATTAAAATTTTAATTTTAATTTTTAAAATTTTAATTTAATAGGATGTAAGTCCTAATTTTGTAAATTCTATTGTATTGAATAGGTTGATCCTAATAAATTTTGGTAATATCTTAAATTGAACAACATTATGGCACAAAATGCCGAATGACCTCAAAAAGTAATTGATTTTCATTGCTTTGTGATTGAGAAGCATAAAGCGAAGGAATATTTGCTCTCCCAAATAGGAACCACAGGTCAGACGCCAATCAGTTTCCGTATGCCACAAAGTCGAATAATCGATAAGAAAGGGACATCGAATGTTATCGCACGCGTTACCAGAAGCGAAAAGAACGATATACTGCAATGCTTGCTTTAACACGTGATGGCAGAAAGCTTGCACTTTATGTTGTTCTAAAACGAAAAATAATGCCTAAAGTAAAATTTCCGTGAGGGATCCACGTTTGTATCCAAGAAAGGAGTGGATGGACATGTCATTCCTACGAGATTGGATACGAATGGTTTGGGGAAATATAGCAGGGGTCCCTTCTTCGATGTCTGGCCCTTCTCGTGTTGGGTAGGTGTTTTTTTTTTCGATATGGCATTATAGTGTATTTACATGAATTGTATTTTTATTAGTACAGGCTTATTTCACTTCAGGTCATATTGTCAGCTCATAACGCGAAGAATATTTTTCAGTATTGGTACTTCAAACCCATGTGTCCAACTTACCTGATGTACGGTACTGTATTTGACTTTTCAAGAAAATCTCACGCCGGTATTTTACACGAAATGACGGTTAACCGCAAATGAGTTGAACCAATTGCATGTGTGTTATATTTGATCATCCTCATCATCTGCAGTTTCCACCTGTTGGCTGGGTCTGCTTGAAACATAAGCCTCTCCATCTCCTCTTGTCTTCCCACTACTTCTCCCTAGTCACTCTTGCCCAGTCCTCTCCTCTTCTCTGTACACACTATTCCGCTCCTTTTATCCACCTGTTCTTTTGGTCTTCCTCTTGGTTGTTTACCTGTTATCTCCATTTTGTGCTTCCACCTCGGTATCCTTTCCTCTTATTAGTTAAATGTCAATACAGAAATGAAGATCATAACTTACGATCCTTTCCTCTGTCATTCTCTTCATGTGTCCATACCATCTAAGTCTAGATGCCTCTATCCTATTCTGTAGTGGCTCTTCCTTTACTATATCTCGAACCTTCTCATTTCTCATCTTATCCAATCTTGTCACTCCTATCCTGCTTCTCAGAGATTTCATTTCACTTGCCTGTATTCTATTTGCGGCTCTCTCCCTCATTACCCAAGTCTCAGCTGCATACGTCAGAATAGGTATATAGTACATCCTGTATATCACCCTTTTACTTCTCTGAGGGACATCCTTGCTCCAAACCAGGCTTCTGACACTTCAGGAATGCTCCTGCTTGTCTTCCACGCTCGATTATTTCCTTATCATTTCTTCCACTTTCCTCTGTGATACTTCCTAAGTACTTGAAACTCTACCTGCTAAGCTGTTCCCCTCCAAGCATTAACCTTCTCGTAGGTCTCTCCTTCTTTCTAGTTGTGATCACTATCTCGCTCTTTTGGACATTAAATTTCATTTCATATTGTTCCACCTCATCTCCTTCCTTTTCTCCCCAGACTAACAGGTCATTTGGAAAGGTCATCACTTTCATTTTTCCTTCTCCAATTTTCCTTGCCACTTTTGTCATTATCTCGTCCATTGTTACTACGAAGAGCAAAGGTGGCAGAGCACTTTCTTGTTTTAATCCACCTTTTTGCTCAAACCAGCCTGTTCTCTCTCTTCCTATTTTCACACAACTGACACTGCCATTGTACATCTCCCTCACTCTTTCTATGGTCTGTTCCTCGACACCTTTTCTCTGTAAGGCTTCCCATACCTTGTTTTTACACTAATAATACAGAGTGTGAGGGATGTTCCGCCATTCAACACATTCCCCTTCTTGTTTCTATACACAGTCATAAGCTTTCTCAAAGTCCACGAAGGCCATCACAAGATCCTTACCCCATTCATAATGACGCTCTTGTACGAAGGCTATCCGGAAAGTGGTACCCGTTTGTGCAATAAAGACACAGGAGTAAATATTAACAAATATACACATTTTTATTGGAAAGAGCTTACTTTACACTACTTCTCCGCATAATCTCCAATCAAATTTAGGCATTTGTCATAACGTTGGATGAGTTTTTGTATTCCAGCGTCATAGTCCTCCGCTGCCAGTGTATTGAGATATGTAGTCACGGCTCGTTTAAGTTCTTCATCGCTGTCAAATCTTTTTCCTGCCAGAAAGTCTTTGAGCTTCGTAAAGAGATGAAAATCCGAAGGGGCCAAGTCCGGGCTATACAAGGGATGGTCGAAGGTTTCCCCACTTGAATTGCTGCAAAAGTTGTGTTATTGCAGCTGCATGAGGCCTGGCATTGTCATTAAGGAGAATGACGCCTGTAGACAACAGACCTCGCGGTCAATTTTGTATTGCCCGCCGTAATTTCTTTAATGTTTCACAATACGCATTAGCATTAATTTTGTCTCCACGGGCCATAAAATCAATGAGCAGTACACCTCGGTGATCCCAGAAAATGGTTGCCATGAGTTTCCTGGTGGACAGAACTGTCTTTTGAATTTTTTTTGGTTTGGTTGGTGAATGAGCATGATACCACTCCATTAACTGTCGTTTACTCTCTGGTGATGCATAACAAACCTATGTTTCGTCCCCAGTAATGATGCGAGTCAGGAAAGAGTCTCCTTCATCGGAATAACGTCCCAGAAACGTCTGTGCTGCAGCCATATGCTTGGCTTTGTGCTCCTCTGTAAGCATGCGAGGGACCCATCTTGCACAGATTTTTTAATAATGCAGATGGTCTTTGACAATTTCATGAACAATTGTTCGAGACACATTGGGAAAATGTTCACAGTGTTCATAAATTGTGACGCGCCGATCGTTCGTCACGCATTCGTCTACTGCGCTCAGCAGTTGGTCTGTAATGACAGAGGTCTCCCTGAACGCTCCTTGTCGTGTATATTGCCCCTCCCTAGGTTGAAGTTGCGACACCAGCACTGAACAGACAACTTGTCCATCACATTTTCTCCATACACCTCCGTTAATTGGCGATGAATATCACAAGGTCGAATGTTTCGTGCATTAAGAAATTTAATCACAGCCCTCACTTCACAACTCGCGGGGTTCTCAATTTGTTTAAACATTTTAAACGATCACAGACACAACTTTGGCAATGCTAGCATCACGCAACCTCGCACAGAGCAGGCAGACAAGCCACTGACGTGGTCTGACCTTGCCCAGCGGCTACCCGAGTCGTCAGCGCTTCGTGCGGCGCTAACGGTATTACTTTCCGGATGGCCCTCGTAGTTGACGTACTGTGAATATAAGGTCTACTGTGGACCTTCCTGATCTGAAACCATACTGCTCTTCTCTTAACTTTTCTTCCACCCTCTTTCTGATTCTATTCTCCAGAATCTTCTCAAACACCTGTGCACAGTGGCATATCAGTGTGATTCCCCTATAGTTCTTAAACTCTTTTCTATTCCCCTTCTTGAAAATGGGTGTGATTACCCCCTTCTTCCAATCTTCAGGGCTCTTCCTTTCCTTCCATACGACTTTCAACACACGATAAAGCCACTGTTTTCCTACCTCACCTGCTGCCTTCACCATCTCAATACTCACTTCATCTAACCCTGGGGCTTTCCTTCCTTTCAACTTGTGCAGTGCTAGCTCCACTTCTGCCCCAAGGCCCCACACCGCTGGCTGCACTGTAGCGTGTGACTGGGGAAGAGCTGTCCATGCGTGGATCCCCATGTTGCGGGCACTCCACAGCTCACCGAGGAGACTGTAGTATGGTATCCATGCATTAACTTACATTACACACGAATGAAAACACCTGTCTACAGGTTACATTTATTCCTGCGATACAGGATAACGCAGTAAGAACAGATGTTCATTAGATACATCCAAAATAAAAATGTTAAAATGGCGCCGCATTTGAAAGCAGAAGATCCATACGAAAATTCCCGTCAGTTCGCAAACCAAAACTACTCTACTAATTTTAAATCAAAAGCCTCGCAGAAGTTATACAGAGCAATAATCCTGAGGTCTGAATATTAAAGTGGACCGTGAAGTGTGAAAGTCTGTGTGTTCCTTCACATTAATCTCCGGTAAGCATCTAAAACTGTAGCATTCCAAGCATCAGGGAAACTTAGCCATTCCCAGGTCCTAATTCATTAATAATAAATGGCACAGCCTACACCGACTAACGCGAATACAGACAATAAATATACCATACAAGAATCAAGACGTTAATAACATGAAAATGATTCTTATGCATACAAACTGAACACATTTGCATTGTTATTAAACTAATCTCCACAAATAGTTTGGATAGCTAGCCTATACGTAACAGGCGTAATAAAACAACATTTAGAAATCTGGAGAAGACGACTTCAAAATACACTACTAATGATAGTAAGTATATACCTAGGTAGATAAACAAATGTCTTAAATTTAGAGAACACTCTCCAGAAACAGAAAAACATTGTATACCCGTACATTAAATTAATAATCTTCAAAAACGAATATGTAACTAACATTATGCCTTCTATAATGATCATGTTTGTAACTGGTGCTACTCTACCTCATAATTCTAAATCTCTCTAACAATGAAAAGAATACCTAGCTTAGTTTGAGTTTCTCTGAGTTAACACTTTAGCGTCGACGTGTACATTTGCTTTTTCCGCGGTAAACTGCTGAAATGCCGTATACATTTTTCAGGTTGTTGTGGGCTACGGATGTTCGTAATTTCATTCGTAGATGATAATCAAAGACATATTTTATGTTCAAAGTTACTATTTTTGTGTCCCCCCATTGGGGTGACATATGGTTATTAGGTTGACTATGCAACAGAGAAAGCGCATGTCACCCCTACAGGGGTGACGGCCTTTTTACCTTTGTTGTTGTGGAACACTGTGCTCTGTACTGTGAGGTGTTGATTTACGCGCCTTTCAACGAGTTCCTTGTAATTTACAGTTTTATGACAAGAAATTAATTCATGTTATGTGTTTCTGTGTTGAGTAAGCCATGATTACCGATAGAGAGATAGAAGAACAACCTGAAAAGGGTTCGAGTGTTGAATCAAGAGATGTTGACATTTAGGATTTGCAATGTGATGCCACCTTTTCCGAGTCAGAATTCAACAGTAGTTTGTGTAGTGAGGACACTAGCAAAGATTCCGGTGCTGCATCGGGCAATGATTCAACCAAATCATCAGCCAGTGACAATTACTGGGGAATATTCCCAGGTTTGCAGAAACATTTTTTTTATTCACACGTAGCCCCGGTTTACAATTTCATCTGAGTGCTAAATCTCAACCAGTATGTAAGAATAAAGCAATAATAGACTCCAATCCACATCATTTTCCTTGCCATTAATAATTGAATTCTGATGGTTGCGGGGGTGACAAATGTCAGAGAAATTCCACTGTTTGTTGCGCAATGCCCAGCGTGCTGAGAAAGGAATGGGCACTGCGCTGCACTCTATGAACACTTTACGTGAACAAGCAATGCAATACAACAGCGAATGGTAGCGCTAGTTTCGTGCGACAGCCTAAAGTTGAAAGGCCTGGACACACTGCCGTGTCACCCCATGAGGGGTGACATACTATATTTTGTATAAGGCTCCGTCACCCCACATGGGGTGACATCGTCTTCAAAGTGTTAAATATATTTTTTGTAGTTGGTTAGGTTTAAGAGAGGAAAAATATATCATTTAGGATGCAAAATTCCATCTCATCCTATTCTCATCTTAAATACCAATATTAGGCCTACTGATTTTATAAACTCGAACTGAAAGGAGATTTTCTGAGCACAAATTAAAATTGAAAATGTATTCTAACTTTTCCATTACAGGAGCTTGAATATCAAGCACAGATGAATATAACAGTTAAACAGGTAGTTTGATTAGTGTTTTCTAGTGCAATGTAGGAGTCAGCCTAGTCAAAGTTCTCTGGAACAGCATATTTAACAATTCTCTTATTATAAAGGGGATGTGAAAACACGGATAATGGTATCAATAAGTCATTTTTTCTGATAATTGTTAATAATTTGAAGCCATATTTTGACCTAAAAATTGATGGCTTCAAGCTTTATCAATCATTTTTTCCAGATTCTAGGGCCATGTTTATCGAAATTTTAATACAGGTAAGAACAAAATGTGCGCCTTTTCAGAATAGATGTTTAGTTATTAGGAATTGTCCCTAATGAAATGAAAAACGCCAAGAAGAAGAAGAAGCACCGAGCTCGATAGCTGCAGTCGCTTAAGTGCGGCCAGTATCCAGTAATGGGGAGATAGTGGGTTCGAACCCCACTGTTGGCAGCCCTGAAGATGGTTTTCCGTGGTTTCCCATTTTCACACCAGGCAAATGCTGGGGCTGTACCTTAATTAAGGCCACGGCTGCTTCCTTCCCATTCCTAGGCCTTTCCTCTCCCATCGTCGCCAAAAGACCTACCTGTGTCGGTGCGACGTAAAGCAAAAAAAAAAAGAAGCAGCAGCCTAAACATTGAGAATGCCACATCCATACATCCCTGAATCCACCACTCTATAGTTCATTCTCGATTATGGTAATTTTATACCATTTTAATTTCTACTCGCGAAAAGAAATACCAGATCCTTTCTGATAGCGATTTGTACCATTGAAAGCTGCACAGGAGGTCACCATCGTGAATAGTTCTCCACTCCGCACTTAGGCGTACGGCTTAACTTAGGCCTACTCTCCTTTAATATCGCCGATCAATGTAAGCTCGCACTTATCACTAAAAATAGTTGACAGTACTATAAATTATCACATAACACAACCACAGATACGCTAACCAATGAGAATCACCATGGAAAACACACAAGGAACTCTAAACATCACCACGTGTTAATCATGCATTCGAAATTGAAGTGCCCGCAACATGGCGATGCGTGAAGATATTCAATTTTCTGCATAGCACCAGCGCACTCTGTGAGTCTAGATAAGTAATAAAGTCTTTGTTCTGCCCATGTTAAGTCTTTTTCTTCTTCTTCCATATTTCTTACTTCCTCCCTGCTTCTACTTTCCTCCTTAGTGCATCCGTCTGGGTTTAGTAAATCTTCAAAATACTCCTTCCATATTCCTTTGAGTTTCTCCATTTCCTGCACTTCATTTCCATTTTTGTCAATCATTATAACATCTTCCCTCATGCCTTTCCTCTTACTCTTGACCATTCCATACAGTACTTTTTTATTTCCTTTGCTATCCTCTTCCATCATGTTTGTCCACTTTTCCATCCAGTTTTTCTTCTCCTCTGTTACAACCATTTTAGCTTATTCCTTTTTCGTCATATATTCTTGTCTTGTCTCCGTTGTCCTGTGTTGAAACCACACTCTGAAAGCTTTATTCTTCTCCCTAACTGCCGCTTTGGCTCTGTCGTTCCACCATGGGGTCTCCTTGCATCTTTTCCTGGCACTAGTTCTCCCACAAACTTCCTCTGCAGTTTTTACTAGTGTTTTCTTGAACCATTCATATTCCTCCTCTCCTGTTTTTGTATCATCTGTTCTTATGTTCAATCTTATTTTTTCCTGGTATTCCTCCTTGGTTTACTTTTCCTTCAGTTTCCATATTTTTATGCGTCTTTCTTGCTTCTCTGTTCTCTTCCTTTCCATCATTGTTCTCGGTTTCATTACCAGTTGATATATCTTTGAAATGTAAATGAATTTTTTAAAAATGTTTTAAATATCTGAATTCCTCGAATAATTTACACATCCGAAGTTTTTGCCTGTATTTTTAGTCAAAAAAGTGCATTAATTACGCAAGAAAATACAGTAGTTTCTTTAATAGACCTTGCACTGTTTCATCCATTGTTACGAGTGATTTATAGCATGCATTTTTTTCATTATTGATATTTTTCCACTCCAGGGATTATATCAATATCTTCAATATAGCTTTCTCGCTATGTGTACTAGTGAGCGCTCTCTTGAACATTTGAAGGCTATGTCTGAGTCGTCAGTAATACAGTAGACCTCGATAATTCAAAATTGGTTAATTCAAAATCCCGCCTAATTCTAAGAAGGTCTCATTTTCCATGTTATTTAAATTGTTTAACTCGAAATACAGATAATTCGTATTTCGAAGAACAATCTCGGTCCCATTACGGGAATTCGGACTTGTAATTCAAAACTGCCTTTATATCTAAAAGATATGTTTTTTGAAGAGTAATTTAAATTTAAAATTTAACCGTGTTATGATAGAACGCGTCTTTCGGAACATGCTGGGGTAGATTTCAGTACTTTCACTCACTTCAGTGTGTCTACAGTGTGCTTCATATTTGCTAAGTTCGAGTAAAATCGTAATTCTTTTGTATTCAGCATTTTAAGCAACACCATAACGTGACGTAGCAGGCAGTGTGCGGAGAAGCAGAATCTGCGAACACCAGCAATGCCGACAGTTGGCAAAATAGCGTGGCTCATATAATCAATTCGTACGCACAGAATAATATTGTCGATTCCGTGTCGATTCCGATGAAATAGCATTTTTTTTTAAACGCCGAGCCCAAACAGTCTTGCGGTTTTATAGGAGGGAAGTGCCAGCCAGGAAATCGTACAAGGGGGGTTATTGCACTGTGTTGAAGTGCACACGGAAGCGAGAGACTTCTTCCCCTCGTCCTAGGGAAGTTCGATAAGCCACGATGTTTTAAGGGCGTCGGGCACTTTCCATGGAGGTACAGGACATCTAAAATGCATTCAGTACAGTAATCGAATGAATAAAGCACTTGCACAAGGGAGCCAACATAATATGTCCTCGTCTTTGAATCGTGCATTTCTTTCGATGTGTGAGGTTAGGTTTGCCAGTGATTTATCCAAGTGCATTATTTGAATAATGTAAATGCACCTTGTTGTATACATTTAGGGAATAATTTTTTCCAAGGCATTTGAAAGGTTTAAACTGTGAATCAAGGTGATTGCGTGCATTAATGCATCGTAGAATACTTTGTGACGCAGTAAGGGTTCGCATTTCTGAATTACGAGAGAAGTACCATGGCGGGAAATTGTACAAGGATTGAGTCATTGTACTGTGTTCTGATGCAGACAGAAGCGAAAGACTTTTTTTGCCTCGTCACAGGAAAGTTCGATAAACCACAATGTTTTAAGGACATCAGGTACTTTCCGTGCAAGTACAGGACATCTATAATGCATTTAGTTCAGTAATCCAATGAATAAAGGACTTGCTCAGAAGAGCCAGCATGGATTTCTCCTCATCTTTGAATCATGCTGTTTTTTTTTCTTTCGTTGCATGAGGTTATGTTTGTTAGTGAGTTATTCAAGTGAATACTGTATTGTGAATTTGAATACTTTAAATGACCTTGTTGAATACATAGTGAAAACCTTTTTTTTTTTCTCTTTTCATGGTATTTCAAAGGTTTAAGCTGTGAATCATTGTTATTTGCATGCAGTACTGGTCTTGGAATATTTTTTGACGCAGCAAGTGTTGGCATTTCTGAATTAAGAGTTGGCTGTTAATTCAAAATCACATAATTTGAAGTCTGATTTTTGCGTCCCAAAGACTTCGAATTAATGAGGTTTGACTGTAATTGTCGACTGGTGCAGTAAACAAAATTCGAAACGGAAGAGGAGAACATGTTTCTGTAAAAAACATGTAAATCGTGTAACCAATTGCAGTTGTTAACTCATTAGAAATAAAGGCAATGATCACTTAATTTTAATATAGATACTGAAATTATGTAAGAATGTGATACATCTCAACATACGATGGTGTGCGTCACTGATTTCAGAGATTTAATCAGAGGGGGGTTGGGGGGGTGGGGGCGGCGGGAAAATAAGAAAGGACGCCCAGTAGCTCTGGTCACATTTCATTCAGGTTGTCAAAATTTTAATGCCAAAAAATTAGCCTAAGCATACAGTCTACATGTGCAATGTTACTGCTGGCCAATTCAGGTTTTGTTCACTGACTCGTGGAGAAATTCCACTTCACAAGTGACATGGGGCGGGCATTGTTGTGCACTATTCTGAAATTTTCACCAAGAAATGGAGCAAGGGGATTACATGTCTTGTTAATACCTCCTCAATGTATCGTGTGCATTCAGAGCAACTTCATCAATGAAGACAGGCAGAGCTGATGCCACCCCAAACTGTAACGGAGCCTCCTCCAAATGACATCCTCTCGGAGAAATTGTAGGGTGAATATTATTTCCCAGTCCTCCATACTCTCTACCTGCCATTTGGTGACTGACAATAATATTTTGACTCATCTATGAAGAGCATCTTTGGTCCTCAGTGGTGGGGAATAACCCACCAGTTGTGGGTCTTCTTGACATCATATTGACTTCCAGAATTTTTGCATTACCATCTTCTCACTAGCAGTAATGTTGCTTGTATTGCCCCAAGACTATTTCTAGTCTGGACTATGATAATGTGGTAGTTGTAGACCTCTGATGGTTTGATTCACAATGTCTCAGAATCTTCTTGGGGAGGATGTTGAACATCTCCAAATGATGCACTGGATACATTAATGGAATAACAAATGCTTCGTCCATCCTCATTTAATGAGATAGCTCTCGCAGCGTCTTTTCAGCCAAGAAACATATTTATTCAGCAAGTGAGAGAATAAATGAAGAAAGTTTGTTACTTTTGACAAAAATTATACCATGTATTGATCATCCATTAATAGCTTTTACTCTGGTATTGTAAAAGCTTTTTAAACTTAAAAGGTTTTTTTGCCTGTGGATGCAATAAAATCTAGGTAGCACGTAGGGTTGAAAGGCGGCGCATGGAGTGGTATTTATAGTTTCTTACCTCCAAAATTGTTGAATTTTTGTCTCTTAGCTGATGAAACCTCCCTAAACAGAAGCCACCTCTGTATGTTGGTGTTTGTTTCCCATTCAAGTTTTTTCTAAGTGGTCCACTCTTTTTTTTCTGGCCAGTGTATTGTAACACTCAGTTCTTTAAACATACCCTATTTTCATTAATACTCTACACTGGGATAGTTACCTAATAGGGTGTGGGGCCTCGTGGCCCTGTGAACTGCAGTGAGATGCCGTGGAAATAAGTCGACAAGTCCCTGGTAATCCTCTGGACGCAGCTGGCACCAAATCGTTTGCAGAGCGGCCGCCAATGCTGGCCTGTTCGAGGGTGCGGGATCCATGGCACGGAACCTGCGTTCCAGGACATCCCAGATATGCTCGATGGGGTTCTTATCGGGGCTCCTGGGTGGCCATGGCAGTCGTTGGACCTCCGCTGCATGTTCCTTGAACCATTCCCGGGTGACGTGGGAGCGATGTGGCGGCGCGTTATTATCTTGAAACACCGCAGAACCGTCTGGGCGCTGGAAGGCCAAAAATGGGTGGAAATGGTCTCCGAGCAGCTCAACATACCGTGTACCATTCAAAGTCTCTTCCAGAACAACTGGGGGACCCATTCCATACCAGGAAAATGCACCCCAGACCATAACAGAGACACCAGCGCCCTGGACCACACCTTCGAGGCAGGCGGGATCCATCGCTTCATGTTGTCTGCACCATACCCGTTGCCTCCCATCGGCATGGTGCAGTTGAAATCGTGATTTTTTCCGACCATATCACGTTACACCATTCTTCCAGTGTCCATCCCTGGTGACTGGCGACAAATGCGCGTCATTGTGCCCGATGACATTGGGTTAACGGTGGCACCAGTGTGGGGCGCCGGCTCCCATACCTCATAGAACCCATGTTCCTACGGATTGTCCACAGGGAGACGTGTCTAGCACGGCCTGTGTTAAATTGAGCCGTGATTTGTTGCACGGTTGCCCATCTGTCACTATTGACAATTCGTCTCAGATGTCGCTGGTCACGGTCATTGAGGGTGGCTGGACGGCCCGTCGTTCGTCTGTTGTGGACGGTGACAGCCGCATTCAACCATTCACGATACACCCTGGACACGGTTGATCATGTGAAGCCGAATTCCCGCACCACTTCCGAAATCGCACTTCCCATCCATCGGGCACCAACCACCATACCCCATTCAAACAGTGTCAGCTCACGACGATGTTCCATGTTACACCTGTCACATGCACAGCCACTGCTCACAAGGTCTCCTATACAACTGCCGCTGGCACAGGGGGCGTGTGGTGCACAGACAACACACCTGCGCATCAGTGCTCCGCTATCCCATGACATTCGCTCAGTCAGTGTACAGCCTACACCATTGAATATTTTTTTTATCCTAATTCTTAAAATCAAAGAATTTAAGGACTATTGTAAGATTTTTGGGAATATTCTTATTGGTTTGGCTGTCAGTAACATTTTGTTGCAACAGGTTGGCACGAAAATGACTGGGTGGGTTGAACAGAAATTGGTATAGGTATACATATAGCTGAGGTACTGGATTCACACGGAGGCCTATTATAATTTTCATCTCTTCAGTGTTTTCAAGGAAACAGCATGAAGTGGAACAAAGAACTATAATTTCCATCCAATTAACCCTCTTGGAGCCAGGAGCTGATCTGGTTGGCCATTCACCATCAGCTGGAAGAGGGCAGGGCTCTGCATCCACTCTACTACTGTAAAGTGCTATGCCGGTTTTAGTGGAAATACACGTATTTTAAAATTTGTGTATATCTATCGATGTGTGGAAAATAATGGCAAGAAATTTTTTCTTGTCAACTGCATAGAATAAACAATTGATTTAGCATTATATAAATAATTAAAACGTTTTATTGTTGATATTATAGTTGATATAGATGATGATTCCCATAGGGAACCTGAAATATTTATCCCAAATGAGTAAATTTATAATACCAATATAGTTGGCCCGTTATTGGACATTATAAATTTTCCAGCAAACTCACTCCTGGTTGCCAGAGTTTCGCCCCAGTGTACTAAGTAGCCTACACAGTGGCCTGCACGATATGCGTCTTGGTAGGTGTGCTATTTACCAACTGATGAGCCCAATGTAGCATATTGATTTTGTTTTTTTAATTTTTCTCATTCAGAGTAATAATTTTATAAAATTCTGTTTAGAAATACATTCTCTATCATTATGTATATTCTGTTGAATTGTAAGTGATTTTTTTTCAAAATAGATATCAAGACCAAGAAAGCGAAAACATGCTTTACCTGAAAATAAAAATTATCGACAACTATAATATCATACCAATATAGTTAGTCCGTTATTCAACATTATAAATTTTCCACTAGTAAAAAAGAAGGAAAATAACAAAATAATTTTACTCAGCGATGAAATTTTGGTCTATGTATCCGTGTATGGCAAATACGGGAAGAAATTTTCTATGTGCAGACTACATAGAATAAATAATTTATTCTAATTTATAAAGAAATTAAAACTTTTAATACTTGGTGTTTTAGTTGGCGATGGGTACATGCAACTACATCCATTAGCCATGTTATTGTCAACAAACCATTGCATCAAAGATGCAGCTTTATGATAGGGTGCATTGTCATGTTGATACAATCATCGTCTCTGAACAGGTCCTCTACTGCATGCAATGTTGTGTTCAAATCCTTCCCCATTTAGAGTTTTCTTTTGCAATAAGGGGATCACACTCTAACTAAGAATAACTCCCGCATATAATAACACTGCCTCCTCTGTACTTTCCTGTAGGCACTAAACATGATTGCAGGCAACGATCTTTAGGCATTTGCCAAACTCAGACCCTTCCATTGGATCGCCACAGGGTATAGCATGATTCATCATTTCTAGTCATTCACTGTCCAGTGGTGTCGCTCTTTACACCACTTCAAACATTGCTTAGCGTTAACTACAGAAATGTATGGCTTGTGAGCAGCAGCTTGACCATCATACCCCATTCTTTTTAACTCCCAACGCACAGTCATTGTGCTGGCTGGACTGCTGGTAGTACTTTGGAACTTATGAGTCATTCCTTCCGCTGATTTCTTGTGATACTTTACAACCACCCCCCGCAATGCTCAACGGTCCCTGTCCATCATTAAATGAGTTCTGCCGTAGTTTAACAGTGGTCGTTCCTTCACGTTTCCACTTCACAATCTGCAGTCAACTTGGGCAGCTTTAGAAGGATTGAAATGTCCCTTTTGAATTTGTTACTCAGGTGACATCCAATGACTAATCCATGATCAAAGTCACTGAGCTCTCCTTACCAACCCATTCTGCTGTTACTGCTTCTCTACTGACAATGCAATACTTATATAACAAACTCCAACTTGTATGTTTGGGAAGTTCCACTTTTCCATCACTTTAAAATCTTAAGATTTTTGTAGATTATAATAACATTATGGGAGTAACGGAGTCCCACTCCCATTTGACAGGCGAGGGACTCCTTGGAAACAACTTGGCGAACGAAATGGAATTCGATGGGGAGCTATCAATATTAATGGGGCTTATGGAAGAAAGAAAGTAGAACTGGCTGAGTCAGCAAAGAGGATGCATCTGGATGTGCTAGGAGTAAGTGATATTCGGGTAAGGGGAGATAACGAGGAAGAGATAGGAGATTATAAAGTGTACTTGACGGGTGTTAGAAAGGGAAGGGCAGAGTCTGGGGTAGGGCTCTTTATCAGGAATACCATTGCACGCAACATAGTTTCTGTTAGGCACGTAAATGAGCGAATGATGTGGGTAGATTTGAGAGTTGGAGGAATTAGGACTAGAATTGTGTCCGTGTATTCACCATGTGAGGGTGCAAATGAGGATGAAGTTGACAAGTTTTATGAAGCATTGAGTGACATCGTAGTCAGGGTAAACAGCAAGGATAGAATAGTGCTAATGGGTGATTTCAATGCGAGAGTTGGAAATAGAACTGAAGGATACGAAAGGGTGATTGGTAAATGTGGGGAAGATATGGAAGCTAATGGGAATGTGAAGCCTTTGCTGGACTTCTGTGCTAGTATGGGTTTAGCTGTTACGAATACATTCTTCAAGCATAAGGCTATTCACCGCTACACATGGGAGGCTAGGGGTACCAGATCCATAATAGACTATATCTTAACAGACTTCGAATTCAGGAAATCTGTTAGGAATGTACGAGTTTTCCGGGGATTTTTCGATGATACAGACCACTATCTGATCTGTAGTGAACTAAGTATCTCTAGGCCTAAGGTAGAGAAAGTGAAATCGGTCTGCAAACGAATAAGGGTAGAAAATCTCCAGGACGAGGAAATTAGACGGAAGTACATGGATATGATTAGTGAGAAGTTTCGAACAGTAGACATTAAGCAGGTTCAGGATATAGAAAGTGAATGGGTGGCATACAAGGATGCTGTAGTAGAAACAGTCAGGGACTGCCTTGGAACAACTGTGTGTAAAGATGGGAAAAGGCGAACATCTTGGTGGAATGATGAAGTGAGAGCAGCTTGTAAATGTAAAAAGAAGGCTTATAAGAAATGGCTCCAAACAAGGGCTGAGGCAGATAGGGAGTTGTATGTAGATGAAAGAAACAGAGCGAAACAAATAATTGTTGAATCCAAAAAGAAGTCATGGGAAGATTTTGGTAACAACCTGGAAAGGCTAGGTCAAGCAGCAGGGAAACCTTTCTGGACAATAATAAAGAATCTTAGGAAGGGAGGGAAAAAGGAAATGAACAGTGTTTTGAGTAATTCAGGTGAACTCATAATAGATCCCAGGGAATCACTGGAGAGGTGGAGGGAATATTTTGAACATCTTCTCAATGTAAAAGGAAATCATCCTGGTGGTGTTGTGAACAGCAAAGCTCAAGGGGAGGAGGAAAATGATGTTGGTGAAATTATGCTTGAGGAAGTGGAAAGGATGGTAAAGAAACTCCATTGTCATAAGGCAGCAGGAATAGATGAAATTAGACCTGAAATGGTGAAGTATAGTGGGAAGGCAGGGATGAAATGGCTTCATAGAGTAGTAAAATTAGCGTGGAGTGTTGGTAAGGTACCTTCAGATTGGGCAAAAGCAGTAATTGCCCCTATCTATAAGCAAGGGAACAGGAAGGATTGCAACAACTATCGAGGTATCTCACTGATTAGTATACCAGGCAAAGTATTCACTGGCATCTTGGAAGGGAGGGTGCGATCAGTCGTTGAAAGGAAGTTGGATGAAAACCAGTGTGGTTTCAGACCACAGAGGGGCTGTCAGGATCAGATTTTCAGTATGCGCCAGGTAATTGAAAAATGCTACGAGAGGAATAGGCAGTTGTGTTTATGTTTCGTAGGTCTAGAGAAAGCATATGACAGGGTACCGAGGGAAAAGATGTTCGCCATACTGGGGGACTATGGAATTAAAGGCAGATTATTAAAAGCAATCAAAGGCATTTATGTTGACAATTGGGCTTCAGTGAGAATTGATGGCAGAATGAGTTCTTGGTTCAGGGTACTTACAGGGGTTAGACAAGGCCGTAATCTTTCACCTTTGCTGTTTGTAGTTTACATGGATCATCTGCTGAAAGGTATAAAATGGCAGGGAGGGATTCAATTAGGTGGAAATGCAGTAAGCAGTCTGGCCTATGCTGACGACTTGGTCTTAATGGCAGATTGTGCGGAAAGCCTACAGTCTAATATCGTGGAACTTGAAAATAGGTGCAATGAGTATGGTATGAAAATTAGCCTCTCGAAGACTAAATTGATGTCAGTAGGTAAGAAATTCAACAGAATTGAATGTCAGAATGGTGATACAAAGCTGGAACAGGTCGATAATTTCAAGTATTTAGGTTGTGTGTTCTCCCAGGATGGTAATATAGTAAGTGAGATTGAATCAAGGTGCCGTAAAGCTAATGCAGTGAGCTCGCAGCTGCGATCGACTGTATTCTGTAAGAAGGAAGTCAGCTCCCAGACGAAACTATCTTTACATCGGTCTGTTTTCAGACCAACTTTGCTTTACGGGAGCGAAAGCTGGGTGGACTCAGGATATCTTATAAGTTAGAAGTAACAGACATGAAAGTAGCAAGAATGATTGTTGGTACAAACATGTGGGAACAATGGCAGGAGGGTACTCAGAATGAGGAGATAAAGGCTAATTTAGGAATGAACTCGATGGATGAAGCTGTGTGCATAAATCGGCTTCGGTGGTGGGGTCATGTGAGGCGAATGGAGGAGGATAGGTTACCTAGGAGAATAATGGACTCTGCTATGGAGGGTAAGAGAAGTAGAGGTAGACCAAGACGACGATGGTTAGACTGGTTTCTAACGATTTAAAGATAAGAGGTATAGAACTAAATGAGGCCACAACACTAGTTGCAAATCGAGGATTGTGGCGACGTTTAGTAAATTCTCAGAGGCTTGCAGACTGAACGCTGAAAGGCATAACAGTCTATAATGATAATGTATGTAATGTATGTATGTTGAATGATAGTTAAAATATACACAAAAACACAAGTAACATAGGTAAAACACAATATTAAAAACACAACAGCTAAATCACTTGATATAGATGTTGATTACCATAGGGAATCACTTACGCGATCAAGCTCCAAAATTTGTTCTTCTTTCCAGATTTGGACGCAACCACAACACAAAGCGTTGCTTTCTATCTTGAACACAACTAGGCTTAGCTGAATTCATCTGACAGGAAAATTCCCTTTCCATCACATCAAGGTTGAATGTTACAAGAACTTGCATAACTACACACTACTTGTTTTAATTACTTATTAAGAAAATTTAAGGTCTCTCATTATTTTAGGATAGTTACCGAGCTCGATAGCTGCAGTCGCTTAAGTGCGGCCAGTATCCAGTATTCGGGAGATAGTAGGTTCGAACCCCACTGTCGGCAGCCCTGAAAATGGTTTTCCGTGATTTCCCATTTTCACACCAGGCAAATGCTGGGGCTGTACCTTAATTAAGGCCATGGCCGCTTCCTTCCCACTCCTAACCCTTCCTTGTCCTATCGTCGCCATAAGACCTATCTGTGTCGGTGCGACGTAAAGCAACTAACAAAAAAAAAAAAAAATTAGGATAGTTTTTAAGTGCCTTTTCATGAATGCACCTTTTACATCAAGAGAGCCAAGCAGTGGCAACGAAGAGAAAAACATTGACTCTTTAGGCATTTAAACCTTTTATTTAGTCAAGGACAAGTTGTTTTTAATATTGTGTTTTACCTATGTCACTTGTGTTTTTGTGTTTATTTTAACTATCATTCAAGATCACGGCTGAAGATTTTTTCCATGGTAAACAAAACATGTACCAACAAAAAAAATTTAGAATAAATTGTTATTATAATCTAAGAAAATCGTAAGATATTAAAGTGGTGGAAAGGTGGAACTTGCCAAACGTACAAGTTGGAATTTGTTATATATAATAACTCCACCACAGATGGAGATGAAATTTATTACTTGTAACACAGTACATCCTGCCTCCTTTTTATTCTCATCATAGTATATAATTTTCATTATCTGTGTTAATTTCCCAGTTTCATGCGGAAAAAGGACTTCATTAAAACTCCCACCTTCGTTAAAACTCAACACTATAAGTAGCTGAGGATGCTCAGATATTGACTGAACTAGTACTACTTCTAATGAGATAGATTAAGAATTTGTCTTACTTATAGTGTTCATTTGGTGAGAGTTTTAGTAAAGGCCTTTTTCCTTTTATACTGGCGGGTCTGCCTTTTGTTATATTACATAGGGGTACCCAATGCTTTTGATCAGGTAGTGTACACCATCTCTAATCAAAAGTATCTGGACCCCTATTCGAAACTGGTCTCTTAGGTATTTTTTCTGATATACCACCCAGTAGTGGACTTAGATACGAGCAGGACTCCATTTACTTGAATTCTGTACGTCTACCAGTTGTCAGAATGTCTCCAAGGATATGGCAAACCACTCTTCCTGTAGCGCTGTACAAGTGTAGTTAGTGATGTGGGTCATTGGGGACTGGAGTTAAGTTGCCATTTTGTTCAAAACAGAGGTGTTCAGTAGGATGGGTTCAGAGCTCCAGGCCATTTTTTTAGATTTGTCTAAATTTAGTTTAAAAGTGCTGTTGTTTAATGGAAACTCCTGTGTGCTCTGTCATCATGAGAGAAATGTATGATAGTTGGTGATCTTGAAATGTATATTATGTTATTCTAAACATTGGTGGCAGTTATTTGGAGATCGTAAAAGGATTGAGTTTCTTTTTGGAATGCTCTGCTGTTTTACAGAATTATTCTGGGAGGAGAGGATATCTTTGCAAGGGACTTTTTTTTAAATGTTATTTGTTCGGGGCGTCGACCCATGTGGATCTTTTGCCCCTACTGGCACCATATTGTATGAACCTGCGTGCAATTGGAATGGCGGTAGTGTGGAATGTTGTGTGTGAGGAAAGAAAGATTAAGGACGTCACAAACACCCAGTCCCCAGTCCAGGGATATTAATCATTACAATTAAAAAGCCCTGACCCGGCCAGGGGGCGCTGGGCAACAGGCGGACGCGTTGCCCCCTACACCGCAGGGCTGGACTTGCAAGGGACTAATACTACAACTGTTTTGTTGCTGCCATCACTACGCATCAAGTGTAGTTACAGAACAGTAGTAGAAATATTCCATCTGACAACGGGGTGAGAGATGAGGTCCAGATTTTCCAGAGGTATTCTCATGGCACTAGTAGTGTGAAGACTAGTATAGGAAAAACAAAATGGTTTAAAGTTGAAACTGGTCTCCGACAGGGAAGTGTACTATTCCTCCATACTATTTATCATAGTCATGGATGAAATTAATAAGAACATTAAACGGAGATTGGGAAGACAGACAACAAAAGTCATGTTGTTTGCAGATGATATATGCGGTGAGGATGAAACGAAAGTGCAAAAACAAGTGGATGTATGGAATCAAGAGGTAGAAAAATTTGGGATGAAAGTAAGCACAGAGAAAAGTAAAACAATAGTGTTGACAAGGGGAGGGAAGGAAGGAAGGAAGAGGAAAAATAAAACTGAATGGTAAAATTCTGAAAGTGGTTAAAAGTTTCAAGTACTTGGGAAGTGTGATCACAGAAGATGGAAAGATAACCGAGGAAAGTGGGAAAAGAATACCACAAGAAAACAGCTTCTACCAGAGTGTAAGTGGTATTTTGTGGAACCAGGATATCCCAGAGAAATGTAAGAAAGTATTATATTCAACCTATTATGAACGCATTCCAACCTGTGCAGCTGGATCGTGGACTACAACAAAATGAGACTACAACAAAACAAAACAAGGCAGCGCAGATGAAATTCCGAAGAGGTATCGAGGATAAGACCAGAAAGAATAGAATTAGAAATGAAGAGATAAGGAAAAGGACAGGAATCTTGAAACTTCAAGACAGGATAGAAACAACAAAGCTAAAGTGGTATGGGCATATGATGAGAATGGGAGAAGAGAGAGTGCCAAAAGAAGCTTTTACAGAGTAGTTAACAGGAAAGAGACCACGAGGAAGACCCCGAAAGAGGTGGGACAGATTCAGTGTGGGAGTGCATAGAGAAGAGGGGAGGAAAACCAAACGATGTACTTAAAAAAGGAGAAGAGTGGTGGAGAGACAGGCAGCAATGAAGGTCCTTGATTCACAACCCCACCCGGGAAGCTGGAAACAGGAAATGAAAATGATGATGGGCCTTGTGGCACAAAGATACAAACGAGCCACAGAGACTACCGTTGTAGTTGATTTTAACTGCTTAGAAAGACTGATTTTGTCGGTTTGAGTAGGACTACTTGGTTGTCTTGATAAAGAATTCTGTAATGTATTCCAAACATCAGCAGCCTTACATAAGGTACATAGAACAACAATAGGGTCTAACCCAGAAAAGGAACTTGATGCTAGTTTGAGACTGTACAAGGTTTATCTCTAAGATATTTGTCATTTATCGTGAATGTTGTTCAGCATGAACTTGAATAATGTCCGCCTCCGTAGCGTAACGGTTAACACTATTAGCTGTTGTCCTTGGAGGCCCGGGTTCGATTCCCGGTACCGCTGGAAATTTAAGAATGGCGGGAGGGCTGGTATGTGGTTAAAATGGCACATGCAGGTCACCTCCATTGGGGGTGTGCCTGAATAGAGCTGCACCACCTCGAGATGAGGACACAAGTTTATTTTACTTTAACTTGAATAATAACTGGTCCATAGAAATAATAAAAAGGGAACAAACTATAATTGCAAATCAAATGAAATGTATCAGCTCAGAAACAAAGATAGGAACACATGCAGTGGCTATCCTTGTATTGAGCAATAGCAGGATTAGACTAGTACTTGAAAAAATATTTTGTTGGTTAACAGGAATTTACGATGGACTTACTAAAAAATGGGTCATCATATATCTTCATAAGCAATATACCATGCGAAAGGTCTCATTGAATGCATTTTAGGTATATTGCTGATCTTCCTTGGGGTGTATATAGTGTTTCAGTTGGTAAGAAATAAATTGCAAAGGACACTTTGATATTGTGTTATAATATGAGGATATAATATGATTCAATAAAGTAATGAAACTACAAATAAAAATGCAACTGGTAATTGCTATCTAGCACTAAGGGAACAATGTTTATGTTTTATCAGCCAAGAAACTGTGTACTATGGCAACATACAATATATGTACTATGATGAATGTTAGGTTTTAGTTTAACAAATGAAAATTTTAACTTCCTTAACACATCTCTAATGTACATCTGTTGCATGTCTCTCTTCATTGTTTGAATACAGTGCAGCTTTTTTCAACAGTATGTCAATGAAAAATCTAGTGAATTTTTAGCAGTTATTTCAGCCGACAAGTATGAACACAGCTCTCCGAAATGGACTTTGTTTTTCCTATGTCTGCCTCTTTCCACAATAGTAGTTCTGTTGGTAGAAGTAGTCTATTTCTTCTTCTTAATGGTTAGTTTTAATGATGACATGATTGTTGTTCATTATCATCAAAAAGTGAAAGTGATACAAGAGTGAAGGCATTAATAATACTGTTGAGCGTTTTAGCTGAGAAATGACTTGGAAGTTCCAACATTAAAAAAAAGTAAAGGTGTCATTGTTTTAGATTTGCCAGATACAAGGGATTCTACGTTATTTGGATAAGAAGAATGACAGGTCATTGTAAGGAGAGGAACCAACATAAAAAGAGGCAAGACTGACACCAAACAGTAAAGACCAGGAGAACATTTAGCATTATTCACTCTGTCTTCACATATCAGATGGTAGAGCACCGGCCTTCTGAGCTATTGTTAGTGGTTTTGATACTCACTGCGGTGGTATTTGAAGGTGCTCAGTTATACCAGCCTCGTGTTGGTAGATTTACTGACACATAAAGAAGCTGGGCAGTAGGGGCATGTGACAAAATCTTTAGGGGGTTCACAACAACGTTTTTGTTCACATCTCTAATGTACCAAAGTAGAATGAAAATCAGTACAAAATAACATACTTAAACGATTTCACTAAAAGTTCCTTGCACAGTTCCTTCTCCACTCATAATATGGTAGAACTCCTATAACCAAGGTTACATTTTCCTGAGACAAATCTGTAAATGTACAACATAACTAAAATTACAACTGCTGGGTCGAGTGGCTCAGACAGTTGAGGTGCTGACCTTCTGACCCTAAATTGGCAAGTTCGATCCTGACTCATTCCAGTGGTATTTGAAGAATGCTCAAATATGTCAGCCTCTTGTCGGTAGATTTACTGGCAAGTAAAAGAACTCCTGCAGGTCTAAATTCCAGCATCTCCAAAAAACGTAAAAGTAGTTAATGGCACGAAGAAACTATTATTATTATTATTATTATTATTATTATTATTATTATTATTATTATTATTATTATTATTATTATGACTACTACTAAAATGTTTTCATTCCATGCCCTGATGGTGGGCCTCCTAGAGAGTGACATCTTCTCTCAGGCCAAGAGATGTGCTGTGAAACAAAAGCTAAAAGTTTTCCACCTATTCGATACTATTTATTGTAACCTAAAAAAAGTTACATATATTTGATGAAACTAGTTTCGGTCTTGCTAGAGGTCATCATCAGTCAAAATCATTAAAGTTAAGACAAGGCATGAGTTATAGATAGATAAAATTTTTGAAGCAAGTGTTGGTTATTTATATTCTTTGTAAGACAAGTAAAGATTTGAATGTTAAACACTCATCACGATCACACGTCTTGTGTAAAATCTAAATGTTTTCTTCCAATTTGAAGAATGCACCTACCAAAACAAAAGACTGGGTAAAATACTTAAAGTACCAGTACATGAAGAATCTTCTTGAATTCAGTTCAGCTGAATCAAGATGTGCGCGGTGAGTTGTGGTAAGAAGGCGAGAGGGGAGCGATCGTAGTCTATAAAAGGAACTGTCCTGGCGTTTGCCTTAGTGAGGAGAATGGAAAACGGTGAAAAACCATTCTCAGGACAGTCTACGGTGGGACCAACCTCACCACCTCCCGATTGCTGGTTGCGGTTGAGTAAAATTTTCATTCTGTACTTTACCTTACTGCCATCCTGCTTTCTTCATCCGGCTACCCATTGGTAGAGATTTGTGTTTGATTCTTCAGTGGGTATGATATAAATTCAATAATTATACTAATGAAATCAAAGCAGGTTAGGAACTAACATACAAACTTGTGAATGATAAATGAACATGTTACAGTTCGACAAAAATTACATACACAAAAAATACATAAATACTTGTTCAGGACCGTAAATTTATTCCCCAAAAATATTCACTGACACTACTATTGGCACGATATCCAATATGCAAATGAATGAGTTCAGAAACTCACATCCATTCTGTAAGCATACAGGCTTATTCCCTTTGAAACAAATATACTATGATATAGGCGCCTGGCTAGTGCATACCATGGTGGCCACTGCGTAGGCTACTTGGAGCCACCGGCAGTGCTAAGTTAGGCTCATCAGTTGGTAAATAGCACACCTACCAAGACGCATGGCTAGTGCATATCTTGGAGGCCACTGCGTAGGCTACTTGGAACCACTGGCAGTGCCAATGCACTATGATAGACTTTGTCTCATTTTCAAAAATTGATGCCTGCCTGGCCATCAGATGATATAGATTTCCATAGGGAACCTGAAATATTTGTCCCGAATGAGTAAATTTATAATACCAATATAGTTGGTCCGCTTATTGGACATCATAAATTTTCCGGCTAACTCATTCCTGGTTGCCAGCGTTTCGCCCCAGTGTGCTAAGTTTACCAACTGATGAGCCCAACTTAGCACACTGGGGCGAAATGCTGGCAACCAGGAATGAGTTAGCTGGAAAATTTATTATCTCCATTAATGGACCAACTGTATTGGTATTACAAAGATACTACTAAAACAACAATTATCCAATGAAAACAAAACACACCAAATAAATATACACATTAAACACTGCACCTGTAAATACTCATAAAAGAAAGTGCAGTAGGTAACATCTGGGTCATTCAGCCATCCCTTGGGAATGCGGTTCGAATCCCACTATCGGCAGCCCTGAAAATGGTTTTCCGTGGTTTCCCATTTTCACACCAGGCAAATGCTGGGGCTGTACCTTAATTAAGGCCACGGCCGTTTCCTTCCAACTCCTAGGCCTTTCCTATCCCATCGTTGCCATAAGACCTATCTGTGTCGGTGTGACGTAAAGCCCATAGCAAAAAAAAAAAAAGATTCGCACACCGTAACACAGATACAACCTCTTCTTTGTACAACTACTTCAGAATAGCCTTATGTCCCCTCATCCTGCTGCCTTATTTCATATCTGTTGGATGGCGCATAACTAGGGGAATCGCTGCCAGAACTGCACTAGCTCTTTGTGTTAAATGGGCTTTGGTTCCCATGGTATGTTATAAAATGACAAATTTTGAATAGTAGACATAACTTAATAGACATAATCAACTCGAGACTCTAGATCAATCCAAACAATATTCTCTGTCTTTTCAGTTTTCTGTCATGTGGCTCCTATGCGTAATTACCCGTTAATCTCGCAAGCATTCCACTACTGTTTCTTCCCGCTTTTATATACTTGCTATTGGCATCTATGTTGCTCGGTTAGCAGAGTTGGAGAGTAAACTGTGAACTATGCTCGTGTACTCCCTTCGCTAATCTATCCACGCTTTCCTTTGTTCACGTCCCCACATTTTAATATATGCGTTAGGTATTCACTAAAGACAATACCACGCAGATGTGCTACGGTACAATACCCGGACAGGGTACTGCAGGCCACCTAGACGGTTACGCCATCTCTCAGGCTAAGGAGATTTGTGGTGGTGGTGGTGTGATTTATGGAGAAGGTGAGGTGGATGCGGCCATGTTCTATAAAAGAATTGTCCCGGTATATGCCTTAGTGCAGGAGAATGGAAAACCATTCTGACAAGATCCGACGGTTGCGACCAGCCCCTCCGCCTCCTGAATGTAAAGCTGTTAAGCTAACCTAATCTAGCTGCTGTTAAGCCGAAGCCTACTCTACTTGATGCCGAATGCAGATTGAAAAGCCACAAGCTGTGGCCATTGTTAGCCGAAGCTGCTCAACTCTGTGAAAGTAAAATTCACAGCAACTTTTCTACAGTGCTGTGGCAAATATTAACATGTTGACATGGTCAAAACTTTTTTTTTTTTGCTGTACCTATAGAAAATCAAAAGTAAAACAATATTCCAATTTATATTTCTCTTAAGTGTTCAATATATTGTATGTTCTAAATACAATAAAAAATTCCGAGCACTTCGAGGTACTACGTGGCCCCACAGAAAATTTCACTGTTTGGTTTTGGTTAGATGGCCAGAGCAGTACAATCTAGCAGTACTAGAAGCTTGCATTGCTTGATAGCACTCATTATAGCAAACAGACTGTGCTATAATTTGTTTACTAGCACTTAACACTACAATTGTTCTACAGTAGGATGCGTGTAAAATACTTGAGATATTTCTGTGTTGTCATATCCATTATTATCGGAGAGTTTAGTTATACAACATAAAGCCATTTTCTTGACGAATTCGGAGGATAATGATGCTAGCCTTTCCGTCTGAGTATTCTGGTAACTAGTGTCCATTTCAAGCTAATCTATTACGTTTTGCAAGACAAAAAATATTTTACCAAATTGAATTTGTAATATATAAAAAATAAAAACTATAATTTGGAAACCATTCCTGCCAGGATTTGCTGCGAGGCCATAGCAGTACGCTAGCATAGCAAAGTCAACAACTCAGCAGTTTGCCAGCCCGGCAGGGAAAGTCACATAACAACAGCTGTCAGCGATGCTTTGTACCCCCGTGGCCTCACGAGAAACTTGTACTGCTCTGGCAGTCAACGTGTTAAAAGATGCTAACACTATTCTTTGTTTTACATAGCACGAAGTTCACCTAGGTATGACAAGCATAAAAATAATGCATATCGGTACTGGTACTCTAATTTAACTTGAAACGGTTTTCCTCTGACAACGTAAACCAAACTTCTTTCCATGATTACGAACAGCTGTTCAGAATTACCTACTTGCAAAATCTTCTGGCGATGTAATGCAGTAGGAACTTCTGGGGAGGCTGCAGCCAACAGTAACAGCGGAGGTGGCTGACCCATGTGGTCAACTGTAATACTATCTCTGGTTTCAGGGTGGTTGTAGACGGAAAGGCACATACCTTACCGTGCTCCTCGCTTATGCGGTATCTGTGCATAAACTATGACATCATCTTCATGCGCATGCGGATAGTTTTCAGGCTCGTAGCACAATCTCAAGGGTGCTCCCTGCTTTGTTAGTCAAAACAAACAGCTGTCAGTGTAACAGATCTTCGATATAAATCAAATACTTTCGATCAATTGATGAAATAAGGTTGAAACAAAGTAAACAATTTAGAATTATTTAGGAATGTGTCAATATGCATTAGAACCGGATGTTCATGTGCTAATATGCTCTTGAAAGTCTACCACCACCGAAGCTGAGAATGAAAAGGTATAAATCACATGAACGAATTGCTAAGAGAGAGAGAGATGTGGTATGAGAATAAACAAAAAAGACCAAAATAATGTGTGTACACAGGATGACCAAATTTCCAATGTGTTGATGGATGGAAAAATCTAGATCAAGTAATGGAATTCAAATATCTAGGAAGTATGATCATATCTGATAGAAAATTTATGAGAGAAGTAAATGCCCGAATTTCACATGTATTTGGCTTCTTTTAGGTGTCAAAGTTAGGGCGCCTGATCCTTTCTTACATTTAACATTTTCAGCACTTTTCTGCAGATGCATTAACTTATAATTTAGCAGAGTTGCATTATGCTAATACTCTCACACTCACATGTATAACATAATTAAAATAATATACTGTACATTAACCAATATGGAATAATATTGCTTAAACACACGTCTCCTCTGTTTGAAGCTGGCGCAGCAGCAACAGCAGCAACAACAACAACAGCAGCAACAACAACAGCAACAACAGCAGCAACAACAACAGCAGCACCAACAACAACACCAACAGCAGCAACCCCAACCACCTCCACCTCATCAACAGGTAGCTCAGCAGGCTGAGGGTCCTGCTCCTGATATGCAGCAGCAGCAGCAACAGCAGCAACAGCAACAGCCTTCAGCACAACCTCCACCTGTTCAACCTGCCAACTCCAGTTCACAGGAAGTGGGCACACAAATGGATGCTAGTCCGGATCAAGTGAAGGATGAGAAACCTGTGTCCAGTATCTGCATAAAGGATGAACGGAATCTGCCTATGCCAGGGTTAGTTTGTTAGCATACATAATTTAAAATCATCATCTATTTGATCACATACCTCCTGCCACCCCAATCTGAGTGTAAAATTTGTAAACCAGCTTTCTTTTAAAGCTTCAAAATCCCATTTAAGGTTTGCCTGATCTTTTTTAAAGAGCTTTAGAGGTTAGCACATCTAATAGATTCTTATACCTTTTCTTATCCTGTGTATGGAAATATCAGATAGTATTTTATTTTTTTGTCCATCCAGATGTTTCACTATGATGACAATCAATTGAAGCCCAATCTGGAAAAGACGGAGGTATGTGCATTTCATCTGAGAAATAGGGAAGCCAGAAGGAAGTTAAACATAACATGGTGGGAACAACAACTGTCTCACTGTGATGCTCCAAAATATCTAGGAGTAGGGTTGGATCGCTCCCTCACATTCAAAACTCACTGTGAAGAGATGAAGCCGAAAGTATCTGCTAGAAATGTGAAGAGATGAAGCCGAAAGTATCTGCTAGAAATAACATCATTCTCAACTAATTGGCTCACCTGGGGTGCAGAGCCAAATGTACTCCGTACATCTGTCTTGGCATTGTGCTTCTCAGCAGCAGAATACTCGGCACCAGTTTGGTGGAACTCTGCACATCTAAGACAGACTGAATGAGACTAGATGCATCGTGACAGGATGTCTGAGGCCAACTCCTATCCGTAAAATATATCAAATCATGGGAATAGCAACACCAGATATTCGGAGAAATGGAGAAGAAGAAGAAGCAGGAATCTGATATGAGGTATAACCTGTACAGATACAAACAACTACTTCGATGTATGAGATCAAGAAAGAGCTTCTTTCAATCAATGGTGGTGATTACATCATCACCTAGTAAACATTGACTCCAACTGCGGCGAGATTCGTTACCTGAAGAACATTGGCAGAATGTTAACCCTAGAACTGCTGCAGGTTTATCTCTCAAATGCTGCATTTATTTTCCTCAATACCCACTGTGAAAATTAAACCATGCCTGTAATCACATACTGGTCTTAATAAATCCATATTATACATCAATAGAAGAAAGACTGATCTACACAAAGGTGACAGAAATAATAAAAAACATTGTTAAGATTTCTAACTATCGTAAAATAATTATTTTTTTTTGAACAAAGGGAATTGTTGAAATGTTATGCTCTAAGAAAATAATTTCTGATGGGTAATTTATTCCTGAAACATAATATTCTGAAAAACACAAGTATGTTATTTTATTACGTATTCCCCCACAGTTCTTCACTTTTAATTTAGAATGCTAAGTAAAATGCAATTTTTTTCTCGAAACAGATTTTGAGTATTTTTCACAAATTTCGAAACTACAAATTATATTAGTTTTCTTAGGTCAGTTTCATTTTTTCCTGTGGCGTGATCAAATTTCTTATAACAATCTACAAAATATCAACAGTTCACATTTATCCCTTCATTGGTTTCTTCAAATATTGGAGTACTGCCAATAACAACAACATAACCTGCACCGACTTGAAAATCATTTCGGTTATCTGAATTTCCCATTACTTCCAAGGCACCTTGTACTTCGCTGTCACTTGTTACTTTCAGGAATAATTTTTTCATCAGAATTAACACCATAATCACTGTCACCATCAATACTGTCACTAAGATCTTTGAAAATGAAGCGCTTGATTTCAGAATCGTCAACAAAGCGGGCTGCCATCTTGAATCTAAGTATATATCAAAGTACTTTCATTTCTACAGTTAAATAAACCTCTCCAGAACATTGCTTGTTTTTCAAAGACTTTCGAAAGTGAAGATAAAAGTATCATTATTCAGCTGGTACATATAATAGTGTCATCTGGTGTCCTGTTATAAATATACAGTGGAATAATGACACCGTCTGTTAGAAAGACGATCGCACTTGACGAAAGAGTGCACCGTCTTCCAGAAAGACGGTCCGCAGTTCTAGGGTTAAGAAGATACCCGCGTCAGGCTATCAGTTGCCATATGCTACATGGAAGACGGTAAATAGGCTGAGAACTGGAGTGTCCCGATGCAATCTGAATCTGAAGAAATGGGGATACATCACTGAAGACAAGCGTTGCAAGCGTGGTGATTTACAGGACCAACAACATCTGTTGATATGCAAAAACCTGCCTGAAAGTTGCAGCATGAACGATTGAATTTCTGCAAATTATAAGGCCATCAAGTCTGCTGAATTTTGGTCCTCACATTCCGTCTAGTAATGTAGTTTGTATACTTACATATTTCTCTTTTTAACTATGTAAAATTGATATCCTGGACACGTAAAATAAATAAATTCTGTCTTCTTACTTTGTTTGCTTCCTCTCTGTACTTAACTTACATGGACCAAACAAGTGACTGCACAGTGTGGGTCACGTAGCTACCAGCTTGCATAGTGGGTTCGAGCCCATTGAAGATGGTTTTCCGTAGTTTCACTTGTTCATACCAGGTAAATACTGGGGCTGTACCTTAATTAAGGACCCCCTGTGGGTGGGGGACGCATATGAAGAATACACCCACAGTGTCCCCTGCCATTCGTAAGAGGCGACTAAAAGGGACAACCAAGGGATGGTCAAATTAGAACCATGATACTACTTGTAATTAGTACCACCACGCAGGGAACACCTTGGGTCGCTTTTACTTGCATGTAGTACCACTATGTTAGATTCACAATAGGTTTGTGATTAGTAGTGACAGTGTGTGCTCAGGATGCATTTTTACAGTACCTGTGATTCGTACCACTATATGAGTGACACCATGGGTGAGCGACACCATGCTTCTGCCTTGTCTGTGATTAGTACCCACTATGTGAGGAGCACCACGGGATTGTGCGAGTCCCTGTGGTTAGTCCACTTATGTGGAGAACACCATAGGTTTGCGTTGCCTGTATAGGTCTGTGTTACATGTACGAATTTCATTACCTGTGTGTAGTATCATAATGTGTGGAATACTGCGAGTCTACACTACTTTAGATTAGTACCACAATGTGACAAATACCATGTTTCTACTTTCCTAGCAATATGTACCATTATGAGGGGCCGATGACCTGGATTTTGGACCCGTTAAGACTACAAGCATCATCAATTCAGTATTGTGCTTTAGAAACAGTACCTTGGTCAGTAATACTATTGTTTAACGCTAGTTTCTGGGAATGTGGGGCATTGCGGGTCGGATCCACTGATTGTTTTAACTTCATATCCATCCATTCATTCTTCGTCCTCATGTTTTGAATTGTAGTCAATGGAGGATAATGAATTTTTAATTGTCCTTACATTTTGTCTCATTTTGTGCCATTATGGGCCGATGACCTAGATGTTAGGCCCCTTTAAACAACAAGCATCACCTTAATTAAGGCCACGGTCGCTTCCTTCCCAATCCTGGCCCCTTTCTGTCCCATCATCCCCATAAAACCTATCTGTGTCAATGTGATGTAAGGCAAATTGAAAGAAAGGAAAAAAAAAACTGGCATGGAACAGTGTGATAATGAATGCTGTACCTCATTTTCTTATTTGCCACTCTCTGATAATCCCTTTTTTTTTTCATCTTTATACAGCAATCAAATAATCTCTGATGGAAGTAAATATCAAAATATTCATACAGGATTTAGGCATATTTGTGTTATGTAGGATAATGTATATATCCTGAAATATGATTTGAGCCGATGACCTTAGATGTTAGGCCCCATTAAACAACAAGCATCATCAAACATACAGATGTACCAAGTCTCAATTTAAGTGGGACAATCCTGATTTGTCAGCCTTCTTCCCTTTTTGCCGGGACCGGTCGCCCGATTTTGAGATTAGTTTTAATAATTTATTATTTTAAAATCCCGCACCTTTCCTTTTTCTATTGATAGATGATCGAGTATGGCTGGCCGATAGTAGATCTAATGACCACTACCGGAGGGCAGTACGAGGCATTTTGGTTGACCAATGTCTGTATACAGTAGACCTTGCAGCTGACAAGGAAGCGGCACGATCTCTACCAGCAGAAATACGAAGTAGTAATCGCAACCTAGTAACCCTAACCTCAAAAGTGGCATGCCATAAATCATGTCTGTATTTTCTGGGCTTGTAGGCAGTGATCCAGGAGCATGTAATGGTCCTGACCTTTCACCGAATGCTGCATTCGGTATTTTCAAGGGTTCCGACTGCCTTTGATGGCTGCAAAGCTCACATTGGAATGGAGTGATGTTGCCGACTACGGTGCGCTGCTCATTTGTCCCCTATGCTGGAGGGCAGTCGCTGATTGACTGTTCTTTGGCCAATGATTGAAGCATTAAGGAGCTCGACATACGTCGACCCGCCTTGGTGAAGTCAGGCTACCATTTCTTTTTCTGGAACACAGTGAAGGATCAAGAGTGATGCAAAGGTAGAGAAAAATGAAAAGAAGACAAGTATTCTCCAACTCGACTGCAGTTATAAGGAATGTTGATGATGATGATGATGATTATTATTATTATTATTATTATTATTATTATTATTATTATTATTATTATTATTATTGTTGTTGTTGTTGTTGAATTGAAATTCAGGCTTTTTTCCTCTCCTGCCTGCATGATTTCAGGTTTTCACCATTATCTCTCATTCATTGTAGAGTTTTTATAGATTTTTATATTGACAGTTGATGCACTCATTAGTTGGTTAAAACTCCTACACATTATTTTCATATACTGTATTGCCAGTTCTTTGACCAATTAAATCTATGCTCAAGTTATACCTAGGAGCTTAATTTGTTGTTGTTGTTGTTGTTGTTGTTGTTGTTGACAGTTTTCACTTTAAAAGGAAAAAAAAAAAGAAAAAACTAATGAATGTAGGAATGACTTCTGTGTTTTTCCATTCTTAGATATTGGCATACATTCTTTTCTTTTGACTAATTATATGAATATCTGTCAAACTGAATCACCATTTGCTATGGTGGTATCCAAGTATTCAGGCAGCTGGTCAGCATTTCCTAACTCAATGATTTGAGGTAGAAAGTGGTACAGAATTTTCATGGGAAGAAGTCGTGTTCATTTTCATTCAACATGTTTTTCTGGAACTGTCTCATGCTCTTCACCAGGGGGCATTCTATACACCTGCAAGCAGACTATAGAGGTTAATATCATAGGTCTGTAATCATCCAGACCAAATATTTTCTTTGTAATTTTTTCATATCCTCTGCCAACAATGCAGTATACGACGGTAAATTGAAGAGAATGCACAGGAATGTAAGATGCATTAACACTCACTCAGAACGTATCGCCATTCATGGACGTATTTTGTTGAAGCTCACTAGCTCTTTAAGGGAAGAGGAAACTTGTGGGAAGGGTGAACAGAAATTCTTGTTCAGTATAGTTTTGAATGTTGTTGGCTAGTACAGTAAAGGACTCCTGAAATGTATGGTTGAAGGCTGCAGCTGTGTCTTAAGTTAACTCAGAGTTGCCTCATGATCCATGAATGCATTTGGTATTGTGTTGCCATGTTGCTTCAATAGAAACATCCGTGTGTTCAGTATCAAAGCTTAAAATTTGGCCTGCTCTTGTTTTGGTTTTTCTTAGTTTTTGTAGTGTTTCTTTGGTCTTCCTGTGTTTTTCCCATCCAGATTAAGTTGGATTTTCAGTTGATGTTTAATTGATAATTTTGCATCTGATAACTTTGAATTGGGGAAGAAGGAACCGATGAAGGAACTGTGGAACTTTTTTAATGTGTGAAACCTAAGGGACATGTAAAAGCATGTGAAACATCTAAATTTTAATTAGCATAGTTGTGAGAATATACCCAGCTTCCACGTAGTAAATCGATGATCGTGAGCTAAGTTGTAGTATTCTGTATGCTTAAACCAGATTATAGCATTTTATTATTGTCTCCAACTTTATTAGAAGTGGCAGGTTTTGTTTTTTTTTTCTTTTTTTTTTCTTCACAAATACTGTATATAGGATCCAGCCTATAAAGATATGAAAATTAAAACATGCTGAAAATTTGAAATATAACTGCCAAGAATTCTAGTTTTAGTAACTTATTTGTCCTTTAATGATTTCAAAATGAAGAAAGAAAAGATTTGATCATTGTTTGCTTTTGTTTACGTTGTTTATATCTTTGTTTTGTTGATTATCCAGAAAAGGCTTTTCTTTTACTTTTGGTTGGGATTTAGCAAAACCAAAAGAAGGATTTAACAATCGATAAGCTTCGATGTATGTGATGATGTTGAATGGTGGCTGACTCCTCCCTGGAATTGTTCCTTACTAATTACTCACACCGGCTGACAGTTTACTGATAATTTTTTTTTTCTCTCTGTCTTTTGCAATGCCTCAATAAGTTTGTGAACTTTACATTTTGGTGCACCGGACAGTTATCAACCAATCAGTACTGATCTGCATTTAGGGCAGTCGCCCAGGTGGCAGATTTCCTATCTGTTGTTTTCCTAGCCTTTTCTTAAACGATTTCAAAGAAATTGGAAATTATTCCAATCCCTAACTCCCCTTCCTACAAATGAATATTTGCCCCAGTTTTTCCTCTTGAATTCCAACTTTATCTTCATTTTGTGATCTTTCCTACTTTTATAAACGTCACTCAAACTTATTCGTCTACTAATGTCATTCCACACCATCTCTCCGCTGACAGCTCGGAACATAACAGTTACTGTTTGCAAGTAATCAGCTTCATTTTCCGTATCAAATTGTAATCTCAGAGACTTACAATAATTGAAAATCTTCCACATTTTTTATACTTTTTATTTGCTTTTTAGCAAATGAATTAATTATAAACAGTACATGTTTCGTTCTTATTTGAGAACATCTTCAGCTGTTGTATAGCTTAGGTGAATCACTGAGTTTTTGAGTACATTATTTTCAGGTACCTTGTTCCTCTTAAAAACTATTTGAATATAAATTGAATTAAAATGATATTAAAACAATGTGGTGGTTAATGGATTGGTGAAATGAGACAGGATGAATACATAGTTAGCCTACTTAAAAAACTACATCTATTCATAGTTGTTGTTAAAAGTTTCAAACTCTGTTACACTAAAAAATATCTGTTTGTCTTCCAGTTAAAAGTTTTTTTTTTAAATGTATGACTCCTTGACACTGATCAAAATATTGTTGAATGTTCACTTCTTTCACTCCTTCCAGGTTGGCTGTCATTTATTTTGAGCTTACTTAATGTGTCTTAAATTGAGTTTAATGCGGAACTTTGAAGCAGATTGCCATTCACTAATTGAGAAGGGAGCTTCTTCTCAATTTCTTACTGTTGTTAAACTCCAATTCTACCGTGACCCTGGAGGAGCTATGTTTGAAACTGCTTTACGTCTTGTATAATAATACAATAATTTATTATAAAATATAATATTATTGTTTTAATATCATTTTAATTCCATTTATATTCAAATAGTTTTTAAGAGGAACAAGGTACCTGAAAATACTGTACTCAAAAATTCAGTGATTCACCTAAGCTATACAACAGCTGAAGATGTTCTCAAATAAAAATGAAATATGTACTGTTTATAATTAATTAATTTGCTAAAAAACAAAAGTATCAACAAGGTGGAAGATTTTCAATTATTGTAAGTCTTTGTGACATACCAGTTACTCGAGCAGCTCGTCTCCTTTCTCCCAAGTCTACCCAGCCCAAACTTTGCAACATTTTTGTAACGCTACTCTTTTGTCGGAAATCACCCAGAACAAATTGACCTGCTTTTCTGTGGATTTTTCCCAGTTCCTGAATCAGGTAATCCTGGTGAGGATCCCATACACTGGAACCATACTCTAGTTGGGGTCTTACCAGAGATTTATATGCCCTCTCCTTTACATCCTTACTACAACCCCTAAACACCCTCATAACCATGTGCAGAGATCTGTACCCTTTATTTACAATCCCATTTATGTGATTACCCCAGTGAAGCTTTCCTTATATTAACACCTAGATACTTACAATGATACCCAAAAGGAACTTTCACCCCATCAATGCTGTAATTAAAACTGAGAGGACTCTTCCTGTTTGTGAAACTCACAACCTGACTTTTAACCCCGTTTAACAACATACCATCGCCTGCTGTCCATCTCACAACATTATCGAGGTCACGTTGCAGTTGCTTACAATCTTGTAACTTATTTATTACTATATACAGAATAACATCATCCGCAAAAAGCCTTACCTCTGATTCTACTCCTTTACTCATATCATTTATATATATCAGAAAACATAAAGGTCCAGTAATACTGCCTTGAGGTTCCCCTCTTAATTATTACAGGGTCAGATAAAGCTTCGCCTGCTCTAATTCTCTGAGATCTATTTTCTAGAAATATAGCAATCCATTCAGTCACTCTTTTGTCTAGTCCAATTGCACTCATTTTTGCCAGTAGTCTCCCGTGATCCACCCTATCAAATGCTTTAGACAGGTCAGTTGCGATACAGTCCATTTGACCTCCAGAATCCAAGATATCTGCTATAACTTGCTGGAATCCTACAAGTTGAGCTTCAGTGGAATAACCTTTCCTAAAACTGAATTGCCTTCTATCGAACCAGTTATTAATTTCGCAAACATGTCCAATATAATCAGAAAGAATGCTTTCCCAAAGCTTACATACAACGCATGTCAAACTTACTGGCCTGTAATTTTCAGGTTTATGTCTATCACCCTTTCCGTTATACATAGGGGCTACTATAGCAACTCTCCATTCATCTGGCATAGCTCCTTCGACCAAACAATAATCGAATAAGTACTTCAGATACGGTACTATATCCCAACCCATTGTCTTTAGTATATCCCCAGAAATCTTATCAATTCCAGCCGCTTTTCTAGTTTTCAACTTTTGTATCTTACTGTAAATGTCATTGTTATCATACATAAATTTTAATACTTATTTAGCATTAATTTCATCCTCTATCTGGACATTATCCTTGTAACCAACAATCTTTACATACTGCTGACTGAATACTTCTGCCTTTTGAAGATCCTCACATACATACTCCCCTTGTTCATTAATTATTCCACCGAGCTCGATAGCTGCAGTCGCTTAAGTGCGGCCAGTATCCAGTAATCAGGAGATAGTGGGTTCGAGCCCCACTGTCGGCAGCCCTGAAGATGGTTTTCCGTGGTTTCCCATTTTCACACCAGCTAAATGCCTTAATTAAGGCCACGGCCGCTTCCTTTCACTTCCTAGGTCTTTCCTATCCCATCGTCGCCATAAGACATATCTGTGTCGGTGCGACATAAAACAAATAGAAAAAAAAATTATTCTTGGAATGCCCTTCTTGGAACCTGTTTCTGCCTTAAAATACCTGTACATATCCTTCCATTTTTCACTAAAATTTGTATGACTGCCAATTATGCCTGCCATCATGTTATCCTTAGCTGCCTTTTTTGCTAGATTCAATTTCCTAGTAAGTTCCTTTAATTTCTCCTTACTTCCGCAGCCATTTCTAACTCTATTTCTGTTCAGTCTGCACCTTCTTCTTCGGCTCTTTATTTCTCTATTATAATAATGTGGATCTTTACCATTTCTTACCACCTTTAAAGGTACAAACCTGTTTTCACATTCCTCAACAATTGCTTTAAACCCATTCCAGAGTCTGTTTACATTTTTATTTACCGTTTTCCACCGATCATAGTTACTTTTTAGAAACTGCCTCATGCCTGTTTTATCAGCCATATGATATTACCTAATAGTCCTACTTTTAAGACCTTCGTTTCTATCACATTTATTTTTAACTACGACAAAAACAGCTTCGTGATCACTAATACCATATATTACTCTTCGTGATCACTAATACCATATATTACTTCAGTTTCTCTATAGAGCTCATCTAATTTCATCAGCACCACATCCAGGATATTTTTCCCTCTAGTTAGTTCCATCACTTTCTGAATCAGCCGTTTTTCCCATATTAAGTTATTTGCCATTTGTTGGTCATGCTTCCTGTCGTTCGAATTTCCTTCCCAATTGACATCTGGTAAATTCAGATCTCCCGCTACAATCACATTCCTTTCATTGTTGTTTCCCACATAGCTGATTATCTTATCAAATAATTCTGACTCCGTGTCAGCGCTACCCTTTCCCGGTCTGTACACTCCAAATATATCAAGTTGCCTGTTATTTTTAGAAATGAGCCTCACATCTAGAATTTCATGTTTCTCATCTTTAACGTTTTCGTAGCTTACAAATTCTTCTTTCACCAGAATGAATACTCCCCCTCCCACATTGTTCAGTTAGCTTTGAATGAGTACAGAATCATAAAATTGACTGTATAAAAATAGAGTGTTTTACCACTGTTATAAATAGGAATTGCAAGAGAATAGTGTTGATTTATTAATAACCAATTTTGAATCCAATTCTTATTATGAATAGTAAGAACAACATGGTATTTAATAATGAATGTAGCTTCATAGCAATGATACCAAAAGCTCTAAATGTTTGATAAATTATATCTTATGGTCATCAATCATACTGCCAGGGTTTTTTAAAGCTGATTTTTCTTTCACTAATCTTATTTTAATGCTGTTTCTTCAATTTCATGTCAACAATCTAACCTATATAATGTATGTATTTGTGAATTGAATTACAACTTTTTGTTGAATTTTAACCCAGTAAGCATGTTTATATGTTGTAGTTTTCCAATACAAGATATTAAAGGACATATGATGGACATTCGTACTGCAGATGGTAGCATTGTAAAAATAAGTGCTCCTGGAAACGGGGATCAGGAGTTGACCAAGACGCTTGGGGTTGAAATGGTCCAGAACATGTATAAGGTGAGTTAAAAGGTTTTGATTATGTTCTCTGCACTGAAATAAGAGTAGAATGATCCAAGTGAAACTCATAGGTTTATTCTTAAAGTATTTTATGTATTCCTTTAAATGTGAACCTGGCACTTTAGCAGATTGGCGAGCTGAGTAGCTCAGATGAGAGCTGGTCTTCTGACCCCAACCTGGCAGGTTCGAAACTGGCTCAGTGCGGTGGTATTTGAAGGTGCTCAAATACGTCAGCCTCGTGTCTGTAGATTTACTGGCACATAAAAGAACTCCTGTGGGACTAAATTCTAGCACCTTGGTGCCCCCGAAAACCGTGAAAGTAGTTAGTGGGACGTAAAGCCAACCACATTATTATTACCGTATTTACCCGAATAATCCCCACCGTCGAATAATGCCCGCACCCTCATTTTAGAAAGGCTCATTTTGAAAAAAATTAAATGAACTAAAAATCCTTTCATCGGAAGAGTATATATATATATATATCGTGTCAGAAGCATATATAAGTTTAAAATTAAAGATAAGGAAAAAACATAAAACATAATATAAATAATTCAACGGCGAAGAGCCGCGTTAAACTATGTGAGCCCAAAACCTTGCAACATCAAGTGCATTTGGCTTCGCTTTAACCAGGTCTTCTGTTGTGCAGCTGAATGGGCATGAACTACATTGCAGCAAATGGGCTGTGATGTGCTCTTCTCCACATACACACAAGGTACTGTCCAGTTCGAAGCCCCATTTCTTCTGGTTTACCCTGCACCGCGTAACACCAGAGCGCAGTCTGTTCAGTGCTCTCCAATTCACCCAACCTGTGACATGGCCAGGAGGGAGTTCCTCTTTTGGGGTCATCCATTGACTGATCCTCGTATGTTGACTCCTGACGCGCCATTCTTGAATTCTTGCTTGCTGCGCTGTTCCTGCAAGTGTTTCGGTTACTCTCAAGAAGCTTTTCCTAGACTTAAGCCGCTGGCGTGGTGGCTCATATCCAAACAAAGGATGGGCTTCCGATGTCAACACCTTTCTCTTTTCTTTCTTGGCTGCCACTTCACGGCGAATATCGGGAGGTGGTATCCCTGCAAGGCAATACACTTTTTCCAAAGGTGTAGGTCTCAAACATCCAGTAATAATGCGGCAGGTTTCGTTGAGTGCTACATCAACTCCTTTGGTATGGCAAGATTTGTACCACACCGGGCATGCGTATTCAGCTGCGGAATAGTAGAGCGAAAGGGCAGATGTCCTCACTGTGTGTGGTTCTGCTCCCCAAGATGTTCCAGTTAGCTTCCGCACAATATTGTTTCTAGCAGCCACTTTCTGCTTGATGTTCAAACAGTGTTTTCTGTAGGTTAAGGCACGGTCCAGAGTGACTCCGAGGTACTTCAGGGTAGGATTGTGTTGTAATGCTATGTCTTGCCAAGTGACCTTCAGAGTTCGGAAATCTTCTCTGTTGTTTAGATGGAAAACACAGGTTTGCATCTTAGTTGGGTTTGGTGTTAGTTGATTCTTCTTGTAATAGCCAGCAAGAATGTCTAGAGCTGTGGACAATGTTTGTTCAATCGCCTCGAAGTTATCCCCGTGAGAAGTGATGACACATTCATCAGCATAGATGAAACTATTCGTCCTGGCAGGAAGAGGCTGATCATTTGTGTAAATATTGAAAAGCGTTGGTGCCAACACGCTTCCCTGAGGTAGTCTGTTCTTTTGTATCCTCCACCTGCTTCTTTTTCCCTGAAACTCAACGAAGAAACTTCGATTTTGAAGTAGGTTTCTAATGGCACAGGTCAGGTAGAAGTCCTTTGTCATGCTGTATACCTTTCCTAGGAGAATTCGGTGATTAACGGTATCATATGCTGCCGAGAGATCTATAAATGCAGCTCCTGTGATTTTCCGGCTTTCAAAACCATCTTTTATGTGTTGACTTAATTTCAACACCTGCGATGTGCAGCTTTTCCCTCTCCTGAAACCAGCTTGCTGTGCAATCAGAAGTGGCTCGATTTTATCAGTCAACCTATTGAGGATTAGTCTCTCCAAAATCTTAAAAAGATGGCATAATAAGGAGATTGGTCTGTAGCTCCTAGGGTCATTTTTATCTTTGCCTGGTTTTAGAATGGCTATGACCCTAGCCTTCCTCCATATTTTAGGTATCATGGAAGACTGAACGCAGTTATTCATGAGTTCTACCAACCAGCACTTCGCAGTAGGACCAAAGTTCTTAATTTGTTCCATTCGAAGGTCATCGAGTCCTGCTGACTTCCCAATCTTACATTTACTGAGAGCTAATTCCAGTTCAGTTAGTGTGAAATGCTTAGATAACTCATTGCTCTCGTCTGGTTGTCTGACTATAGGATTCTTCCCTACTTTCATGGAAAGTTTTGGTTTTCCATTAAGCAAAAGTTGGTGTGCTATATGATCTGCACTCACATTGGCATGTGTGTTAGCTTGCGTAGGATCATTGCTCAAGCGTTTTAAAAGTCTCCAAGCTTCTTGACTGCTCCTACCCATATCGATTTCATACATCAACTTCATCCATGTCTCCTTCTTTGCCTGGGAGATAGAGGAAAGAACACTTTGTGCTGCTTGAATCGTTTGCTCACTAAATGGGTCTTCTTCATGAAGCCTGTAGTAATCATGCAGCAGAGCAGTTGTTTCATGAGTTATACCTTGAAGGTAGCGTGTCCTGCAGCCTCTGGGAATTGATGCCTGTGAACAGAAAATCACGATATCAATGAATTTGTCATAATCTTGGGGTATAGGAGAGACAGTTTTTATCCTCTCATACAACATACTGGAAAACCTTTTCCAGTCAGCCTTTCGAAAGTTATATCTCTGTCTGAACCGAACTTCGTGTGTTCTTATGGATGAAGAGAGGTGACATATTAGTGGCCGGTGTTGTGTTCTTGGGATTGGTGAACCCATTTCTTTAGAACGTTGCTGCACAAAGCAGTTGCTCACAAAGAGAAGATCTGGGTTATACCCTCGGTGCCATTTTCCACTGTTGAAGGAGGAGGGAAGCTCACTGTCGTGAATAAGAGAAAGCTCCTGAGTTTCAGCCCATGAAATGACGATCGCTCCATTATCATCTTCTTGAGCATATCCCCAGACGTGACTACGGCTGTTAAAGTCACCGATTACTATTGACTTTGTTTGATTACCAAAATTTGTAGGTGGTGAGAAAGAGAACTTTTCATTTGGAAGCTTGTAGACAGATGTAATGGTCATATTGCTTAGCTCCACGGTGATTATTTCAATGTCGTTATCTTCAGTATGATGAGTACTGCTGATCTGGAGGTCTGGCTTTACAAATACAGCACTACCATATTTCGCATGAGGCCTTTCTGCAACTAAAATCATTCCTGAAATCTTTGGACGTTTCTGATGTTCATCCCTATGCGTTTCCTGAATGCACAAGACGTCACATTTCTGATCTTGGCATAGTTTTTGCAAGAGTTCCTCTTTGGCAGCTGACAGGCCTTCAATATTTATGGATATTATTGTCATGGATGGCTCTGAAAAGAGCCGTTTCTTAAAATAAATTTTAAGATTGATTAGTTCTGCTTCTGGTGTGAGAGAATCAGCCGTCTAGGAAGAGTCCTAGTCCGTTGCCCAGGAGACACCCGGATGTACAGTAGAAGTCCGTTATAGCGAGAATTCATGACGTCGGGAAATTTACTCGCTATAGCGGATTGTCGTTATATCCGATTTTTTTATAAAAGTCGGAAAACCCCCCATGCATTTTAAAATCGGTATGAAACGGCAATCAGTTTGTTCAAAACTTGCGTTTCCGCAGATGTTATCCACACTACGGCTTACTTGTTTGTTATTTTTCGAAATCCGATACTACGTGAAACTGTATGTTTAATTTCATTCTGAAAAAAAAATAGAGTACCGTATTTCTCCGAATCCAAGATGAACCCCACTTTTTCCTTAAAAAAATTTAAATCAGGCTCAAAAAGTACTTTGTAAAATCATATGAATGCCTTTGTTGTACAGTAGGCCTACGCATTTTTAGACGCCGAACATTGACTTTCGTCATGCCTTTTTTTTTTGCGGCTGCACAATTATTCTTTATTTCCGCGGGTTTAAGGGCCATTAACTTAAAATTGGCATCATAATTTCGAAGAGAACCCGTTGAAAATTTGCCAGCAGTACCTATTCCATGCGTCTGTACATTACGACGATCCAACCAGGAAATTATTCTTGCTGTCTATGAAACTGTTACTTTTACTCAGCGTCAGATGTAACCGGCTACCGCTACACGCACGTCTCGCTTGCCAGGTTCGGCCAACTTCAGCGGCTATCGATGTGTAGGCCTAATCGCGGACGTCAAAAGTCAACGAACGATTTTATTGCGCCACGGTATGGCCATTCCGCTATTTGTATTCACACTAATGCCAAATATTGGCTTTAGTTAGGCCTATGCCGAAAATATTCCTGCTGTCTATAAGACTTAATTTTGCTAAGCGTCAAGTACAATAGACGCGTTATAACTCTGCAACTGAGTAGCCATGGCCTTTCGAAGAATTCGAAGGCTCGCATGTTTTGATGTCATTCTGCAGATTTGAGAAACGTTTTTGTAAACGCTAATAGAACGCCATACTCTCTTCACTATTTCCTGGATCCTGTGTGTAACTTCACTGGCGATGTAGGCTATAGTAAGGAGGCGGTCGTTGGTCAACGAGTTTTGTGCGCGTGTGAAAAGAAGTAGCGTGGTTACCGCGGTAGTTGCCAGTGGTATCCATTAACTTACTGTTAGGCCGCGAATGCAAGACAACCCTTGAGTTTTCGCATGAGATTCTGAGAAAAAAAGTCTTGGATTCTGAGAAATACGGTATCACTCCAGAGGTTTCTGTGGCAAACACTTCAGTTCTTTTCTTCAAACGGCGTCACCTAACCTAACCGTATATGTATCATGAAAACATATTTCAAACGCACGTAGAGAAATGATAACCTCCTCTCAAAATTTACATGTAAATAGCCGTAACTAGACGCGAGAAGATATGAAATATCCTCTGAAATCAATGATGTACTCTGCCATATCTTGAGGTGTATCACATTCTTGCTTAATTTCCGTATATAACATTAAAATTAAGATATCGTTTAATTCAGTCTTTATTTTTAACGAGTTAACAACTGCTATCGGCCACGTTATTTACTCATTTATTACGAAACCTATTATCCTCTTTCATTTCGAATTTTCTTTAGAGGACAGCAGTCGACGGGTATTAGGTACTAATCAACTCCAACATCGCCTTTGAATGTCGACGAGAGAACTCACAAATGCACAAAGTGAGAAAACTATACCGTATGGTACCGAAGAAGATCTATCGCATTTTGTTGCAAATGTTTCAGTTTTCTTATTCAAACAGCGTCACCTATCCTAAGTTAACCGTACTATACGTATGATGAAAACACACTTCAAGCACCAGTAGAGAAATGATAACCTTCTCGATATACATTTTCATAATAGCCATTCCGTAATTTAACCAGACGCGATAAAATATAAACTAACCTCCGAAATCCAAATTAAGCACTCTGCCATACCTCGAGGTGTATCCCTTTCTACTTAATTGAGTATTTAGCCTCAAAATTAAGCGGTCGTTTAGCCCGCCTTAATTTTTAACGAGTTAGCAACCGTTTATTTACCGGTACGCATTTATTACGAAATTATGTTCTCTGTCATTTCGAATTTTCTTTACGGAACAGCAGTCGACGAGTATTACTATTCGACTACGACATCGCCTTCGAATGTCGACGAGAGAACTCTCTAGTGCACATAGCGAGGAAACTATGCGAATGTAATCGATCGTATGCAATATCATCGTTGGGGTGCATAAATATCGCTTAGGAAAAAAATCGCACGCGCTTAATCGCTCATAATAACTGATGCGTCAGTGATATGGCTCTGGCTGTAACCGAAGGACGATACACAGTTTAATATAGGAATTTTGAAGAGACAGAAAAAAGTCGTCGCTATATCGGAGTTCTCGTTATATGCCATACTCGCTATAGCGGACTTCTACTGTATAACAATATCACATGCAAATTCACCCTACTGGGAGGTTTCTCTCGTGTAACTTAGGCATAAACAAATATTTCGTATCACTCCGCGAGGTCTTTACGCAATTATCACTGCTATGAAATATATTTTCCATGAAAATGAGCAAGTAGGTCTACTTACGTGACAGGTATTTCATTAATCTGAACTTTCAATAGGCTCGATTCCCTGTAAATGGGAAGATTCATTGTCTCTTGCATCGCTAGAATCCTCTCCTAAATTACTTATAAGTTCATCACACTTCACGTCTAACGCCTGTAGGCGGCTGGAATATCTAATTGAAAGATAAAATCACAGCGACAAGTAATATGATCAAGATTGTGCAATTAATAAACGTCCTATATGGATAAAAGAACGCGCGACATATTTCCAGGACTACGGCGACTCTGATTTTAATGAAGAATGAAGGAATTCTGACTTATTTTTTGAGTGACGTACAATATGTAGCCTATAATTGGTTTTTCTTATTCCCTTTGTTAATGCTTTCTGCCACCAAGTTCAATAACAATTCACTCTCTTGGAAAGTCATATTAGGCTTCTTTCTCCGTTTCTGCTCAATAGCGGACATAATTTATGCAAATTATTTGCAAACCCCGAAGGGAATAAAAAACTTGTTTACAATTCGATAGTGGCGGCAGCACGTAGTCATTTGTTTTCTGTACGTCAGTATGAAAAAATGTGGTTCAAACTGAGATCGAAACAAAAACTTAGTTTTGGTAAACCGAGATAATAAATTCTGTGGTGAATATGGAAGTGAACGTTATCCGAAATAATGACATATCCGAGTTTTGAAAATCTAAGATAACAGCAAAAGTTACTGACGTTGGTGAATACAGGCCTAAAACACTTCTCACTCGTGGTCCCTTTTTACTGGACAGTAACACGACCGATGGTGGATAAATCTTTTCGTGCAGTGTAAACCCTTGAAGTAGACACACCGGCAAAATCTGATGTTAGTTTTGCGATACAGTAAAACCTCGTTAATTCGAAGTCTTTGTAATACAGAAATCGGACTTCCAATTATGTGATTTCGAATTAACAGCCATCTTGTAATTCAGAAATGCCAGCCCTCACCAGTTTTTGCGGATTCTGCTTTTCCGCGTACTGCCTGCTCGTGATATTGTGGCTTTCCTTAAAACACTGAATACAAAAGAATTACGATTTCACTCTATTTTCAACTGTGAAACACACCGAAGTGATTGAAAGTGCAGAAAGCTACCCCTGCAAGTTCCGGAAGACGCATTCTATCGTGACGTGGAGAAATGTTGAATTTAAATTACTCTGAAAAATACGCTACTATTTAAAAAAAAAATGTAAAGCCAGTTTAGAATTAAAAGTCTGAATTGTTTTCTGTTTAAATATGACATATGGGGACAGTTTTCTTCCATCTACAGTTGCACAAAGCACAACTGTACACTCAGCATCGAAAACTAGGTGAGCCAGGAGCGTGTTGGCAACCTTGACGCAAATAAAACCCGCACCCCAATTTCGTGCCTCGAATTTTTAAAAAATTCGGTGTTTATTCGTGTAAATACGGTACCTTGTGTGATCTTCACAAGATTCTTTCACTCCATCAGCACAGTAATTAAAACTGGAAGGACTTTTCATCTTTGTGAAACTTGCAACCCGATTTTTCACTTTGCTTAACACATTGAGGACCGGGTGATCATCACACTGCTCAACCCCTGTGCCCTGCCATTTTCTGTGTAATATATTGCTACAGCGCATGCGCATAAACAAGTCAAGCTTCACTGACCTTGTACTGATTATGGTGAAATTTACAAGGACCTGTGGTAAGAGTACTAATGACATTTCCTGGTGTGGTATCTGCTCAAATCTATTTCTACTGGTTTAAATGAGGGGATCAGTTGACCAGTAGTCTTTCCAATAGGACTTTTTTACCTGTCCCATCAATATAAGTAAAGCAAAAAATCGTCTCATATCGTTACATCAGGCCACTTCAAGCTCTTAGGGGATATTTTGTGTGACGAAGAAATTCGCTCATGATACAATTTCATATGCTCGGCAACAAGTTCAAAGAAATTATCACAAAAAGTAAGCCCTACTACTCAATATTTTGAGGTTCATTAAGTCTTACCGTTTTGCCAGGAACTCCTGGGAAATCCTCTAAAGTCGTGAACTATAATTTTCTACCCATTCATCAGAATAAATTGGCATATAATTCCATTTACACTCACAATATCACTTTCAGCCTCGTTCTTGACCACCTCTACATCACGTTTTGGAGAGCGTACATCATTATTATCAACCGAAACACTTTTGTTAGAATAGCTTTCAACATCGAACTCGCTGTTGTCAATATCACTGGGGCAATCCGGTTACTTATCCGGATATATTATTTAAAAGTCTCGTCTGCATCTAAGCCCGTGTTCAGTCTGGGAAGCACCATCTTGCCCATCACATGGCTCCTTGAACGATGTAAACATGTGGTCAGAAAACTTAGCAAATGAATCATAAAACAGAAAAAAGAACGTAACGCAAAGCTATCATGGAATAACACAAAAGCTCCAACACTGAGATTGTAGAAACCTTGACCGCCAGCTAGTTTCAGAAGTTTCGACAGATGTCGCCGAACATACGAGTCTCATGGATACGAGGTAACTCGTCTTCCGTCCACAATGTGTTAACATCATACCATTGTCTGCTGACCATCTCAAAAACTTTGTCGAGGCCTTTTTGAATTTGCTCACAATCCTGTAACTTATTTGTTACTCTGTACAGTACAACAAACATCATTAGTAGGGTTTGGAAGTTTGACGTAAAAATTGCTAAATATGACTTAAAAAAATGGAAAATACGGCCAAACCTATATACTTAAAGTATGATTTTTGCCACTAGTTCTTTTATATTAAGGATACACTTTATTATACAATCTTATTGCATTACTTCAATTAATTTCCTTTCATTCCACTTGTCTCTATCATAAATACATTACTAATCATTGTAACATGTTCAGTAGCAAAGATATTTTTAATTAATACCACAGTCTTACACAATGGTGAGAGACCTCATCGCTGTTCCAGCAAACCAATGAAAATCGTATTATATATCAAAGTTAAGAATGTGCCAACAGTCACCATGTGCACAAAATATTTCATTGAAGTAAAATGTATTTAAAAAAGTGCACACCTCGTATTCCCCATTCATGTCGCTATGCTGCTGGACATTAAAACTCTTTATAACACTTTAACTTTGCACACTTTGCAGAAGATAATTCTTCCGTCAGTAGAAAAGCGTTCCTCCCTGAACTCCTTAATGCAGTTTCTTAATTTAACACTTTCATTAGATTTTCTTTTGGTTTATGTCAGCTCTATTACTGTTAATGTAACTTTGAAGCCTTGAAAATGGTCTCTGTTGAAATTTTTAAGAAAGGTACGGGAAGAAAGGTAACTTAGGTGCTACCTGAAGTGGTTACAAGTCACAAGTGCTAAGATAGATAAGCCTTTGCGGTATTTCCTTGTCTTGTAACGAGAGTGATATTCCAGTGGATGTAAATACCCACACTGCAAGTTAATCTAAAACTATTGATTTAAACTCAGAGGAGATAGAGTAAACTTCAGCTAATCAGCTTTGAGGCCCGAGTTTCAAGTTTCGTCACAGTTCCGCAAACACATTTACACAAGCAACATCAGACATTACATTCAAAGTACAGTACAGTAAAACCTCGTTAATTCAAAGTCGTTGGGACTTGAAAATCGGACTTCGAATTGCGTGATTTCGAATTAACCGCCAATTCGTAATTCAGAAGTGCCAACCCTTGCCGCATTACAAAATATTCTAAGGCCCGTTACTGCATACAGATAACCTTGATTTACGGTTTAAACCTTTCAAATGCCACGGGGAAAGAAAACTATTTCCGAAATGCATCCAAGAACGTGCATTTAGAGTATTCAATTAATGCACTTGGGTTACTCACTGACAAATATAACCTCTTGCAATGAAAGAAAGAAAGAAAGAAAGAAAGAAAGAAACAAAAGCACGATTCAAAGACAAGCAGAAATCTAAGCTGGCTCCCATGTGTAAGTGCTTTATTCATTGGTTTACTGTACCGTATGCATTTTAAATCCCCTGTACTTGCCCAGAAAGTACCCGATGCCCTTAAAACATCGTGGCTAATCTAACTTACCTATGACCAGGGGAGAAAGTCTCTCACTTCCTTCTGCATGACAACACAGTACAGTCACTCTATCCTTGTACGATTTCCCGCCATAGCACTTCTCTTGTACTCCAGAAATGTAAACACTTGCCGCGTCACAAAGTATTCTAAGACCCATTAATGCATGCAGTCACCTTGATTCACAGTTTAAATCTTTCAAATCCCATGGAAAAAAACTATTTCCGAAATGTATCCCACAAGGTGCATTTACAATGTTCAAATAATGCACGTGGATAAATCACTGACGAACATAACCTTACGCAATGAAAGAAAAAATCACACGATTCAAAGACGAGGATAAATTATGCTGGTTCCCCTGTGCAAATGCATTGTTTTTTGGAATACTCTACCATTTCCTTTTTTTAAGTTGGTTTATGTCGCACCGACACAGATAGGTCTTATGGCGACTACATTTGCATTTTTTTTGGATGCCTTGTACATGCACAGAAAGTGTCTGACGCCCTTAAAACATTGCGGCTTATCGAACTTCCCTATGATGAGGAGAGGAATTCTCTTGCTTCTGTGTGCATTGCAACACAGTACAATGACTCTCGCCCTTATACAATTTCCCGGCTGGCACTTCTTTAAAACCATAAGCCCGTTTGGGCTCGGCATTAAAAGAAAGCAATGCAGTTTCATCGGCAATGGCAATATTGTTCGGTGCCTACGAATTGATTATATGAGCCACGCTTTTTCGTCAACTGTCGGCATCGCCAGTGTTCACGGATTCCGTTTCTCCTCACACTGCCTGCTGCATGATATTACGGCGTTCCTTAAAACGTTGAATACAAAAGAATTCTGATTACACTCGAATGTAGCAATTATGAAGCACACTGCAGACCCGCCGAAGTGTGTGAAAGTGCAGAAAGCTACCCCTGCATGTCACGGAAGATGCATTCTATCATGACGCAGATAAATTTTGAATTTAAATTACTCTTTAACATACTATTATACTATTGTTTTAAATGTAAAGGCAGTTTCAAATTAAAAGTCTGTATTTCGGTAATGGGGCCGACAACGTACTTTGTTTAAATTTAAGAATTTCATTTTTGTCCGTATTGAACTGAGAATGGAAGATAGGAAAATTTTTTAAAAGGGTCCACCTTTTAAATTTTTCCTATCTTCCAACGTACTTTGAATTACGAATTATCCGTATTTCGAATTAAACATTTTAAATAACATGCAAATCCGTATCTCACGTTTCCAGGAATGAGGGCTTCTTCGAATTAGGCGGGATTTTGAATTATCAAGGTTCTACTGTATATTTTTCTGTGCAAAATATTACCAGAATATGACCTTAAGCAACTAATATGATTGAAATATGACCAAAACAATTTTTAAAAATTTGTTAAATACGTACAGTAAAACCTCGTTAATTCGATGTCGCTGTGACGCAAAAATTGGACCTCGAATTACGTGATTTCGAATTAACCTCCAACTCCTAATTCAGAAATGCCAACTCTTGCCGCATCATAAAATATTCTAAGACCCATTACTGAATGCAATTAACCTTGATTCACAGTTTAAACTTTCCAAATGCCATGGCAAAAATCTGTTTCCAAAATGTATCCAACAACGTGCTTTTACAGTATTCCATTAATGCACTTTGATAACTTACTGACAAACATAACCTCACGCAACGAAGCAAAGAAATAAAAAAAAGGCATGTTTCAAACATGAGGATAAATCTATGCTGGCTCCCCTGTGCACGTGCTGTATTCATTGGTTTACTGTACTGTATGCATTTTTAGATGCCCTGTACTTGCATGGAATCTTCCCGATGTCCTTTAAACATTGTGGCTTATCGAACTTTCCTGTGACGAGGGGTGAAAGTCTCTCGCTTCCATCTGCATTACAACATTCTTTGATTTCCCGCCATGGCACCTCTTTCCAAATTGCCGTGTCACAAAGTATTCTAAGGCTTCGGCCACAGTGCAGGCGGCGAGCAGAGCGTTGCTCTGTGTGGCGGCGCGGATGAAACTCAAACCTGCGTTAGCAAATGCATATGGCCATAGTGCCAGCCGCGCGTCACTTTGGAGGGGAAGTTGGCTCAAGGACAACGCTGCCTGCCACCAGCCGCTTACTCCTGTTTGAGATTTCAGCTGTGCCGCTCGTAATGACTGTTCGTGAGTTAACGAGAGACGAGAAGGAAATGTTAATTTTTGAAGTCCAAACTCGCACTTTCCTATGGAATGACAGAGAGAAGAACTTCAAAAACCTACCAATGACAAGGAAAGCCTGGGAAGAGATTGGAACGATGTTAAATATACCAGGTAAATTGAACTAAAAATCAAACACGCTTATGAACATAAACAATATTGCCTTTAATAACTTACACATTACTACTACTACTACTACTACTACTACTACTACTATTATTATTATTATTATTATTATTATTATTATTATTATTATTATACGTGAATGGTCCCTTTTGGAACACACGAAGCTTTATTTATGATTTCATTTGCGGAGGATCCAGGATGCTTTCATCTGTTGACTAAAGATCCTTTTCCTTTCTTCCGTCCACTTGGTACCTGCTCTTTTTGGTACTTCATTCTCTGGAGTAACTTCCCACTTGTCAATTTTCTTCTATATATATATATATCCATTCAAAATGTCTTCAGGTTGAATTTGTGCGTTCTTCATGTCCACTTTTGTTTGTTGTATCCAAGGGAAATTCTTCACTTTATCAACTCTTTCAAGAACTTGGTGGGTTAATCTATTTTCTGGAAGCCTCTTAACATGTCCATAAAATTTCAGCCTTCTTTTCCTGAGGTCTGCCGCAATATTAGATAAATTTTTCTGTGGATTTCTGGGTTTGGAGGCGATACCCTTTTCCCGTGTGTCTTGGTCCTAAAATTTTCCTCATGATTTTTCGCTCTTCTTTTAGGATATTTTCCAGCTCGCCCTTTCTATGAAGCGCTAGAGTTTCCCCTGCTTATAAAGCCTCAGGTTTGATTACAGTATTGTAATGTTTAATCTTAACGTGGAGAGACATACATTTTTTGTTGTAGATTTCTCTTGTTCTCCCATAAGCTCTTCTGAGTTTTTGGACACGGTTGTTTTGGGCTATTTTCTCTTGTCCGGTTGGTTCAAGAATTTCGCCCAGGTATTTGAAGTGAGGGACTTTGTTGATTTTTCCGTATTTTGTATTGAGACTATGGATGTCTAGTTTTGCACAGAAAAATTCAGTTTTCTGGAAGGCGATATGAAGTCCGACCTTTCTGGCACATTCTTGGAGAATTTCAACTTGCTTTATTGCTGTGCCTTCATCGCTGGACAAAAGGACCAAGTCATCCGCGAAGGCTAACCATGGAATTTCAAGCTTGTTTTTTCGTGTCCCGATGTTTACTGGGTTCCAGCTATTTTGTGTTTTCAGTTCTTTTTCCCATTCCCTCATCACCTTATCTAGGACGAGGTTGAAGAGGAGGGGTGACAGTCCATCTCCTTGCTGGACACCAGTTTTTATCAGGAATTCGTCTGAGATTTCTCCCATGAATTTCACTCTTGACTTCGTGTCAGTGAGGGTCTGTTTGGTCAAGTTTAGCATTTTGGAGTCTAGTCCCTGTTCTTTCAGGATGTTGAACAGAGATTGACGATCAATTGAATCATAAGCCTTCTTGAAATCTACAAAGGTACAGATTATTGGAAGGTTTCTGAGGGCCCTGAATTTTAGAGCGGTTTTGAGGTTGAAGATCTGTTCAGTGCATGATCTGTGAGGGCGGAACCCAGCTTGATATTCACCAATCTTATGCTCTAGTTGTTCTTGTATTCTTTTCAACAGGCATGCAGAGAAAATTTTGTAGCCAACTTCAAGGAGGGAGATTCCCCTATAGTTGTTCACATCAGTTTTGTCTCCTTTTTTGTGAAGTGGGTGAATTAAGGCACATTTCCAGTCTTCTGGGAGTTTTTCGTTTTTCCAGATTTTCTGTATGATTTCTGTAAGTTCTTTGAGTGAATTTGGACCAAGATTCTTAAGGAATTCTGCAACAATTCCGTCTCTTCCTGAGGTTCTGTTGTTCTTTAGTCGTTTAATGTGGCTCTGAATTTCTTCCTGGTTTTCGTGGAGGTGATTCTGGGTGAGTGAAACTGGATGCTTCTTCAAGAAATCTTTCAGTGGGTTTGGGGCAGTTAAGAAGTTCTGAGAAGTACCATGCAACTTCTTGGCAGTTTTCTTTATTAGTAAGCGCCAATTTTCCGTCTTGTTTCCTGAAACATAAGGTCTGTGGAATGTATCCTCGGATTTTTTCTGTGAATGTTCTGTAGAAATCCCTTGTGTTGTGGTTTCTAAAGTTTTCTTCAATTGACTCCAGTTGTTCTTTCAGGTGCTTTCTTTTCTCTTGCCTGATGGTTTTGGATACTTGTTTTCTGGTCTCATAAAATTCTCGTTGAGTTTTCTGGGATTTTCTACTGTTGTATTTCTGAAACGCAGATTTTCTTATCTTTAGGGCTTGGTTGAGTGTTGAGTTCCACCAGGGGTGTTTTGTATTCCTTTTTAAGCGTACCAGTTCTCGCGCCTTCTGTATGATTTTGGTGTGGAATTCTTCCCATGTTTTCGCTGGCTGATTTTCCTATGCTTCTTTTAGATCCGTAACAGGAATCCGTTTTATGTCAAATTTCTGTTGTTGGATTTTCTTGGGGTGGTATTTTTTTTGGAGTAAATTTTACTTTAACTCTTGTGAGATATCGATCAGAATCGATGTTTGCTCCTCTTCTCACTTGTACATCATGTACCTCTTTCTGTAGCTGATACGAGATAGCTACATGATCAATCTGAAATTCACCAATGGATTCAGTGGGGGACCTCCTGGTTTTGTGTTTCTTGGGATGCTTCCTGAGGGATGTGGACATGATTTTAAGGTTGCACTGTTGACATAATTCAATGAGTCTTGGACCGTTTTTGTTGGTAAATTTGTGCACCGAGTAGAGTCCGACAGTTTTCCTGTGTTTCTTTTCTCGGCCGATTTGTGCATTGAAATCGCCTAAGAGGATTTTAATGTCATCCTTTGGAATTTTTGACATTACTTTTTCAAGTTTGTTCCAAAATGTGTCCACGTTTTGTGGATTCCTCTTGTTGTCTATATTTGTAGGGGCACATGCATTTATTAATGTATATTTTTTATTGGCACACTGAATCCTCATGGTCATTAGGCGATTGTTGATGGAATTAACTTCCTGGATCGAGTTCAATATACTTTTATGTACTACGAAGCTCATACCAAATGAAGGGGTCCTATTTAGAATCTTTTGGTCTGTTTTACGTTTGAATATACGGTAATTTCCATAATCCATGGTGGTATGTGGGGGTTTTGTGGGATAGTTTACCAGAGAGCTCCGATCTCTCCCATGTTGTCGTGGTTGTCCAGGCTCCCCTGAATCCGAAAGCCTGGTTGCCGTCTCAATGCGACGGGTGGATTGGATACCACCTGGGGTAACGTTGTTACTACACTCACAGATCATGTTTGGCTTGTAATAGGAGATCCAGCAGTGCTGGGTGCTTAGAACCAGGGATTGTTAGTTCCTGGAGCTTGATATTGCCGCCGCACCTACAAGGTGTCAGACGCGGACCAGGAAGCCGGTGGATACCACTCAGACACACCTGGATTTTAAACAGGCTTTTTATTACTATCCCAAAAAGCAAGGGTGCCTCCTCCGCCAGTTCCGCCGTACCAACGATCTTCATCTCCGCCTACACTGCCGTTGAGGTCTTCACTTGTAACCCCAAGCTGGGACCCTTACCAGATGATACACACCAGGTCAGTGTGCTCTGGGACTCACATAGGCAGGGCTGCCACTCCCTGGGCAGGGCTGCCTCCAAAGAGGGTCCCTACCTGCTACCTTAGTTATTATTATTATTATTATTATTATTGTTGTTGTTGTTGTTGTACGTCCTATTGTCATTGTTTAATTAATATTATTATATTTTGTAACATATTACTGTGTTGAAAACATGTTTTCGGCATTGCATCTGACTTTTATAAAAGTACCTAAATGAGATATGAAATTTGCATTTTAATAGACCTACTAATACTAAAAATACTAAAAGGAGTCCTTGGGGGACAGAAAAATGAATGTTCTAGTGTTTATGTACTACTAACACTGAAAACAATGTTCTGTGAGGTTATTGACAGATTTGCTCAGCCTACAACTCGGAAGAAACCTTTGATGTATTGTTTTAGCAGTACTTATTTCTATCCATACAATATGCCCTTCTATTTAATTACAGTAATTAATTAATGTAAATTATTTCTAAGTCTGCAGCTTTAATTCTGTTTGTGATGATGATGATGATGAGTTGATACCAACAGACAGTTTACAAGTTATTGAAATAATCAGTGAAATACTCTCTTATTTGCCTCGCATATTCACTGCAACGGTTGTTCCTGCAATCTAAGTTCCCACAAGTTTGGACATTTCCATTTTCTGGAAATTGTAGAGTCACTTCACGATAGTGTAGATCACTGTCACCATCCTTTTCCCTTATTAGGTTATGGAGGACACAAGCACATTTGATAAAAGTGATGGCCTTTTCCACGTTTGTGTCAATATTTGTATCCAGAAATCGCCACTTAGCGCATAATATTCCGAATGCACATTCCACACATTTTCGAGCACTGGATAAGTGTTTATTAAACCTTTCCCTTCTAGGCATTAGTCGTCTCCCCGGATATGGCCTCATGAGGTAAGGTTTTAGAGGATATCCAAGAAGTACCAGTGGCACTTTTACATCTGAGTTCGGTAGTCCTTTATCCCTAGGCACATTAAAATTATTGGTTTCCAATAAATTGAAAAGAGTGGAAGTTGTGAAAATGCCTCCATCACTCTGTTTTCCTCTGGACCCCACTTCAATAGTTAAAAATCTTTTGTCTGCGTCGGCAACACTTTGTAGTACTATGGAGAAATATTTGAGATAATTGAAATAACTGGAGCCGGAATTAGGAGGGCACTTTATCTGACAGTGCTTTCCGTCGATTGTACCAAGGCAATTATGGAAACCCCAGCGTTCATAGTAGTCGGTGGCCACTTTGTTTAGTTTTTCTTCAGTTGGTTGTGGCATGAATTCTTCAACCAGTTCACTCCAGATGACCTCACAAGTTTCTTTCACTATTACAGAAACCGTAGATTTTCCTACCCTTACGGAAAATGCCAGTGACCGAAACGATACTCCTGTCGCTAGAAACCAAGAAAATAAGAACATGTTAGAAATTTACTTTAAGTATTTTTCAAATTTTAAGCCATTAGGACTAATATAAGATCATATTAATTTCCACATACAGTAGTTATTGAATATTTATTACTGTGTTCTACTTCAGGAAACGTGGCGAAAAACAAGTGAAAGAATTTGAAAGACAAGTTTCGGAAGGAACTCCAGAAGCTTCCAGAGACATACAGCGGTTCCGAAGCAAAAACCGTAAAATCATCTTGGGTGTTTTTCGACGCCATGATGTTTGTAAAGGACGTCGTTCTTCCCGGTAGAACTGAGGGAAACCTCTACTTACAAGAGATGCCATCGCCATCAAGCGCCTCTTATGTGGGGGAAAGTGAACATACTATTGGCAGTGATGGTGAGGAGGTATCGCAACAGACAAACGTGTCCTCGGATACCACAGCACCAAAACCAAGAACCCGGAAGCGAAAAATCGATCCATTCGATGAGAAGATGCTGGAGCTCGAGGAAAAAAAAAGATGGACATATTACTAGAACAAAGGCAGAGACAGGATTTCAGTGATCCCGATTACTGTTTCTTAATGACTCTTCTGCCGCATATGAAGAATTTAAGCGCGGTGGAAAAATTAACGTTGCAAAGTGCACTCTTGCTTGAAGTTTTAAATGCAATAAAAAGACACGAAGCAAGTGAAACAGACTGAAACCCTTGGAACTTTCATTCGTTTCTAATATCTTTCTCTAATATATTGTCATATATGTCATATATTTCAATACAATATTGTATTGATTAGGTGGTAAAATTAATAAATTAACTTATTGTTATTATTCCAATCAAATATCATCAATACACATCAAAAATGATATTTATCACATGTAATAATTGCCAGTGTTCACGGATTCTACTTCTCCTCACACTGTCTGCTACATGATATTATGGTGTTCCTTAAAACGCTGAATACAAAAGACTTACAATTTCACTTGAACTTTGCAAATATGAAGGACACTGTAGACACACGAAACTGAGTGAAAGTGCTGTTAGCTACCCCTGTACGTTTCGGAAGACGCGTCCTATCACGACGCGGATAAATTTTGAATTTAAATTACTCTCTAAAATACTACTTTTTTAAAGCTTAAAGGTAGTTTTGAATTAAAAGTCTGAATTTCGGTAATGGGACGGGCATTGTTCTTTGAATTACGAATTATCCGCATTTCGAATTAAACCATTTAAGTAGCGTACAAAACCGTACCTCATGTTTCCAGGAACGAGAGCTTCTTCAAATTAGGCGTGATTTTGAATTAACTTTTTCGAATTATCGAGGTTCTACTGTATTTATATGCCCTATAAAATAAGGCTAAGTATGCTCAGAAATGTCCAGTTTGTGCTAAATTCCAACAGATGGCCAGAACGGAATATGGGGGGGAAAAATTGAAATTTCCTGAATATCCGAATGCTAATCATCAGACTCTAGTTCTTTGCTTATTTATGTACAGTGAGACCTCATTAGTGCATTCCTCTGTAACACGTTTTCCCGCTTAGCACGTCATAAATTCGAAGTCCCGATCACATGAAATCCATATAAAAAATACCTCGCGTATCGCGTCACAAATTTTCGCTATAACCTCTTACTATGATCACATTTTTCCTTGGCCTGGAAATGTTATTTGTCATCCCTTGTGAAAGGAGCTTGATATCCAACTCGGGTAAGAAGAAGCCCTCGCCATAGTTGAGTGATAACAGGAAAATACCTTGAATTTCTGAACTTTACAGAATAAGTTGCAACTTTGGGAAGCAAGCCATTAGCCTCAGGAATGTTCAGTTTTGCTTGCCGGTTAGCAGCGAGATTGCTGGATAACACAGTGAGCCTGTTTGTGCTGGTATTTTGCATTCCATTCAGAAATTAGAAATTTATTTTGTGTTGAGTGGTACAGTGAAGGGTAGCGAATATTTGTCGCCTGATAGTCCACATCTGGATTAGAAACATAGCCGTGTGAAGTTGACTAGTGTGGTGCATATTTGTCTTGTGACAGCCCAGTTATGGATTCGGAAAAGGTTGTGAAATTCCTTACTAATGAAGACAAAATTAAAATCTATCAGGAAGTGGACTGGCACCCTCATCTTTAAGCACACAGAGGTGAAGTGAATGTTGAATGTTGCACCTTCAAGTTTCGACTCAATCATTCAAGTTTTATCAATTCAAAATGGCGGCCAGTCGCAGTTGCTCATGGTCGAGGTCGAGTGTAACTTCGAATTCATTGTCTACAGATGTGACTGGAAAATCATTTTTAATAACCCACAGGTCCGAAATAAAAGTCTTTTACTACTACCATTTGTTTAAGAAAGAGCATGATCTGCATTGAAAATGAAAATCCACAACCTGTTTCCAGTCATTCGACCGGGTCAGGAATGGAATGAATGAAGCCCCATCTAGCAGCGAGGATAGGAATTGTCCCGGCTGCCGAAGCCTGTCATACACCTGGGTGTGATCTGCAATAATACTTAGATATTTTTACGGGATCCCGTGCAAATGTTTTCATATTTGTAGTCTGTTTTTTTTTTTTTTTTTTTACACCTTTCAGTGCACTGTTGTTGTTTTATAATTCCCAGTGGGAAATGTTTTCATATTTGTTCTCTCGTGTTTTTCACACCTTTTAATATTCTCCTCTCATCTTTAGAACTGGTAGGTATAGTTTTCACTGTACTTGCGGATTTACAACATAAAATGCCATCATATCGGATAGTTTTTATTCATCTATTGTGTAGTACGTTTCCTCGCTTAACACGTTCTTTTTCCTTATTCCCTGCCGAAACGTCGAAACAAGGTTTTACTGTGTATACTGTAAAAGCATCAAATGTTTAAACTAACCTCTGAAATACTGATACTTAATTGAGATGTATTGGATTTCTTATCTATTTCCAGCTGCAGGTATTTGTCCATTCTGATTTATTACACACTAGAATAGTATATTTAATTATTATTTAGGTATTATGTAGGTATTTGGAGGGTGATACTTGTTGGATTATCAGTCTATGCACAGAATATCAGCCTGGATTCTGTTATATTGCTATACCAAAGCGTTTATGTTTTCATACACTGACTTTTCGTCAGTACTCTTTCAATTTTTGCAGGATAGAGACACTCTGCAGAAAGATGCTAACGTATGTTGTAACGCATTGGGCAGCATGTAAGGTACAGTGTCACTCCTGTGTAAGAGAAAAGCTACCACGAGTAGCAATAAGAGGAGAGTAGATATGCAGCAAGTAAAAAAGATGTCAGGATGGAGTAGCTTGATTTATCACAGAGACACATTAGAGGCAGTAGGCTTAATACATTGGGCGTCACATTCCACCATATGGTGTCACGCTGATCTTCAAATCTGAGATGGTGTGGCATTCTATGGCGGAACACAGTTCTTGTAGTCTGAGTTGGTATGATACAATACGGTGGCTTCAGCGGAGTTTTGGGCAAAGCGCTGTTGAAGGTCAACTTTGCCATATATGCACATTACATTTGTACTACATGAAGAGCAAAGTACATGGCTCACTCCAGCTATGTATTTCTACTGTGTGTCGCCACAATGGCACCACAGTCTTTTTCTAAAGTCACTGGCTGACAAATTGTGAACCTTGCAGCAATTGCATGCGCGTCAAAAATTGTAGATGCCTTGTTCATGTCTAAATTACTTACCTGCCAACTTTCCCGATTTTCAACAGTTTTTCCCGCCTTCCGATTATGCCATTATTTCTCCCGAACTTAGTTTATTTTTAGGTGAACTACAAACATTTGTTTTAAAATCCCACCATTTCAGCTTTGTACACCAGTGGTCGGAAGTTGTTCACTCATTGGCCGCTTTCAAGTGAAATATCAAATTTTATTAATACAAGAATGCAAGCAAATTTGTGATGTTTACTGAAACCTGTATGTTGCGACACGTATTATATCGTTTGTCAATCTCTCGTTCTCGCATGCTGTGTTTGTGTTCATTCACATCAGTCTCTTCAATTCTAGAGACGAGTTGCTAGATTTGGAGTATTTTTTTGGTAATTTAGAGACAGAATTTTAAAGATAGCGACTAGTGACTTTTCTACAGATTTAGGAGCCATTTGGAGACAGTTCTGGCAAATTTTAAATTATTACTTGATGTATAGCATAGCGCTTCACATAATCGGGCTCTCGCATGCTGTGTTTGTGTTCATTCACATCAGTCTCTTCAATTCTAGAGACGAGTTGCTAGATTTGGAGTATTTTTTTGGTAATTTAGAGACAGAATTTTAAAGATAGCGACTAGTGACTTTTCTACAGATTTAGGAGCCATTTGGAGACAGTTCTGGCAAATTTTAAATTATTACTTGATGTATAGCATAGCGCTTCACATAATCGGGCGGGTGCATAATGCAGGATATTAATCTATGCATTTGCTAAGTAATGGCATCTTAAGTGCATTACTGATTCACACGTATGCACCAGGAGTTCATACTATTTTCGGAAGGCTTTTCAGAGACCGATCATCTCACTCGCATACTTGCTGTGAGGGAATACAGATGTGTAATTTTTAGCCTTGTAGCCTCGTATAGCAACAGTCTTTTTTTGAGACATTAAGTGTTTTAATATCATAATACTGTATACCATAGTACTCCTGTATTGTTTGTAGTTGTGGTCATTATTATCATCATCATCATCATCAATATCCCACTGCAGTCGCCCAGGTGTGGTTAACAAGCCTCCTCCAATTCTTTCTGTCTTCCACTTTTCCTGCTCCATTACTTCCGCCACATCCAATCCAGCTTCTCTAATGTTCTTTAAAATCTGATCCATCCACCTTATTCTCGGTCTTCCAACTGGTCTCTTTCCCTTAACTTCTCTTTCCAATTCCCTTCTTGCTACCCGGTGCCTTTCCCATTCTTTTTACATGTCCGAACCATCTCACTCTTGCTTTCTGTGTGTTCTATGCTAATGGTTTATATTTAGCCCTTCTCTGATTGTAATATTTTGAATTCTATCTCTTCTTGTCTTTTAACTGATGTTCTTAAAAATTTCATTTCTACTGCTTGGATCTTACTATCTTGTCTCTTATTAGTTACCAGCGTTTCTAGTCCGTATGTTACAATTGGTATGAAATACTGTTTATATAATGTTAATTTCGTTCTCTTGAGTACTTTGTCATCCCATAAAAGCTGTCTGACTTGATGATAAAATGTTGTACATTTACTTAGTCTGTTATTAATTTCAGGGTTGATTTCATTACTTCCATTAATAATGCTACCCAGATAATGTAAACTCTTCTACATTCTCTAACTGTTCTCTGCCTATGTTCACTTGGCTTCTTTTTTTTTCTCTTTTCCACAGTACATGGCTACAGTTTTCTTTTGACTAATTACCATTCCAAACTCCTTCAGATGTTCATTCCAATTGTCCAGTCTCCTTTGTACTTCCTTTTCTCCCTTTTCCCAAATCACCACATCATCTGCAAATACCAAAGCATTCACTTCAACACTACTGATACTGTTTTACACATTTTATGATTTCATCCATCAATATAATAAACAATAATGGCGACAGTGCACTTCCTTGCTTGAGACTTTTTTTTTTTTTTTGCATAAAATGCTTTGCTCTCATGATACAACATTTTAATCTTGTTACATAATGATTTTGGTACATTCCTTTTCAGTAGGCATTCTCATACATGTTTTCTCTTAACTGTATCATAAGCTTTTTCCAAATCCAAAAATATGAATGTTATTTCCTTGTTCCTCTTCAGATGTTTTTCCATTATCATTCGCACTGTAAATATAAAGTTAAATATAAAGACTATTGTTGATCTATTTGGTCTAAAGCCATATTGTTCCTCTTCTAATTGTGTTTCTATTATATCTGTCTTTTGTCTATGACTTGTGACTATGACTTATTATTAGCCCGTGTGATAATGGGATTATACCTCAATAATTTTCACATTTCTTATTATTTCCTTTTTTGAACAGTGGTACAATGCTTCCTTGTTGCCAATCTTCAGGTATCCCATTATCCTTCCATATGGCATTGAGGGCTCTGTGTAGCCACTGTAGTCTATTGCCTCCTGCTGTCTTAATCATATCAGCATTGAATTAATCTTTTCTACTTGCTTTACCTTTGGTCATTGCTTTCCCTGCCCTTTCAAGTTCCAACTGGGTTCTCTTTTTTTAATCCATCTATTATTTCCATTTTCTTATATCCTCTTTCATTCGAGCAGCCATCCTCATTATTAAGTTTTTCAAAATACCTTGCCATCATCTTCTAAAGACCCTTTTTGTCATGTACTATGGATCCATCTTCACTCTCTAATGCCTTGATTTTTTCTTGATTTATTCTTAATAGTTTCTGATTTCTTCGACTATCTTGCTGAATTTTGTTGGTAAACTCTCCCCAACATTTCTCCTTTTCTTCCTTGATAGTCCTCTTTACTTGTTGTTTCAATCTTTTGTATTCCACATGTAAGCTTGGTATCTTATTCTCAACCCTCTGATATGTTTTTTTGCTTTACCATTTCCATTTTTTCCTTCACCTTGCTCCTTTCTTTTATTTCTTCTTTTATTTTGTCTATCCACCACCGTGTCTCCATTCCCTTAACCTTTGCTTTTGTTTTCCCGCATACCTCAATTGCTGCTTCCACAAATGGCTGTCTTAAATTGTCCCACTATCCTTCACCACTTCGTATTTCCATGCTAGGCAACTTCCTTTTTATACAATCTTGGAATGCAATTCTTATATCCTCCTCCAATTTCCAAATCCTGATCTTTGGTTTCTTCTTCAATACAATTTTAGGGATTTTTACTTGTTTTAATTCCACAATCAATAATCTATGATCACCTTCCATACTTTCACTGGGGATTATCTTTGTATTCATGACGGATCTTTCCCATTCTCGGTCTATTATAAAATTGATGAGTGTTCCATACTGTCCATCCCAACTATATCGGCTGATCTTATGACTATTCCTCTTCATAAACCCTGTGTTGTTTATTATCAGGTTATTTCTGATACAAAAGTCCAACAGTTTCTCTCCATCTTCATTTCTATCACCATACTTATATGAGCCCAGAACATTCTCATATCCCATTCTATCAGTTCCCACATGAGCATTCCAATCTCCCATTATCTTGATCCCATCTCCAACAATATGTGTTTCCAGTTCATTGAGGAACTCTTCTTTTTCTTCCACGCTACATCTTGTCTGTGGACCATACACCTGTATTATCTTCAGTATTTCCTTGTTTACATGAATGTGCATTACTATAATTCTTTCATTTACATACTCAACTTCAACTATTGGTTCAACATTCTGATTGACTGCAAATCCCACTCCATTTCTTTTTCTCTTTACTGTTACCCATCCAGTACAAGGTGTGCCCTTTCTTAGTTTTTCCATTCCTTTCCCTTTCCATTTTACTCCACTTAATCCCAGGATATCGAGTTTTCATCTCTCCATTAGGTCAGTCAATTCATTTTCCTTCTCATTCATTATTAAAATATTTAATTTTCCAAATTGGGGTTTGTTCTCTGATTTAACACTTGCACAAACATCAGCATTTCCATCATACTGTGGAACTGTAGTCAGAGACCTGTCAATTCCATTTCCAGTTTTAAACTTCCACCCGAGGCTTGTATTGTAGTTGAAAGCAAGTTTACTCCCTTATTGAAGTTCCCTCTTCTGCACAAGGCAGTGGTTTCCTCTTCCTAATTTTCCCCAGGGAGGATTGGTTGCCTCATCCACCATCTTCGCCATTCTGTTGTGGTAGTATTCTTAATTGTTATTAGAATTTTTATTGAATTTAATGTGAGATTATGGGGAAGCTATCTTACGTAGGTTCAAACCCTACTGGCAGCTACCCTGAAGATGGTTTTCCATTTTTGACAGTAAAATCAAGGCTACAGGGCAGTTGCTTTCAACAAACCTTTGACAGAGGGTTTCACAGACGGGCATAATCTGCCACTCCTGCTTCTTTTTATCAACATCAATTTTCTACTGATGGAGAAGCTTCTGTAAATCAGTAAGATGGAAGGAAGGTAGGCAGGCCTACCATACATGTTGTTATAAATTTTCTGGTGTTTTATGTTTAGGTCTCACTGAATACAAATGAATTGTTCGTTGTTGAAAGGCACTATGTCCACATTTTTGACAGATTCGTTTTACAGCGATTTTGCGTTCTAAGAAGCAAGATGCATGTTTTGTTGTTGAAAGGAACTATTTCCTGGCAGCGCTTGTGCCATTACCACAGCCGTCAGGTTATTTATTCCGTGTTGAAAGGAACTTAGTCCTGCAGTTAGTGCGTTTCAACACGGAATGTCTACCATCGCCAACCAACCTATGCAGAGAGCGCTGCTGTGTCTCGGATGTCAAGATTAGCGCGCTTGTTTAATTTGTTTACATAGATGTTGAGTGTTGTCACTGACAGTATATCCTATGTGGTTGTTGTGCTCTGCATATTATTACTCTTCTTCTTGCTGTGTTCTTAAAGATACTTTCATCATGGACAACGAAGTTATGGCAGGAAAGAAACGTAAATGCAACGAAGAAAAGTATGCCAGGAATAAAGTAAAGCGATCAAGGGTAAAGGGTACTGCATATACAAGCTATGCAGGAAAGGCAGTTCCTCAGAAAAGTATTGGACCTCCCTGCAGATATGATGGAAATTATCATTTTTACCTAGATAGTATCTGTTCAACCATTTCACTTCCATAAAAGGGATTCGAATGATTATTGATAGTGAAGTTATGATTACTTAATGGATGTCGGACAAGGAATTTACCTAGGTAACTTGTTTGTTTTAGGTGCAAGCATCACTGCTTCAATATATTGCAAGAAGAAGAGAGGCTGCAGATATTTAGTGCTTTTTATTATTATGGAACCAAAAAATGAACAGGATATCCACTTACAGAGACATTGAATGGCATCCCATTAAACGGCGAAAACCTAGGGCTGTCAATCAAGACGGAGAACGATCAAAAGTGGAACGTGAATTAGCATATACATATTTTGTTCTTAGAAATCAGGAGCGTCTGCAGGTCTGTAGGAATGTGTTCATTAGTTTACACGGAGTAACACAGAAGCGTGTATTCAGGATTGCTAAACTGTTGGCAAAAGGCAAAAGCCCAGTGGACAAGAGAGGATTAAATAAGAAGACGCATGCTATATCATGTGAAATCTGCACTGAAATTCGGGACCACATTCTCAAGTTTGCAGTCAAAATTTCTCATTATGGGGTTAATGAAGTAAACTGTATGCAAGACTGAACCTTTAAAAAATGCATAATTTATTTTGTGAGGAACATCCTAATCTTGAAGTAAAATATACATTTTATGTTGATTATTTCAATAAGAACTTTGGCTACAGATTCGGTAGACCCCAAATAGATGCGTGCAGTATCTGCAAAGGACTTTAAGTCAAAATAAAGTCTCCACACTTATCACAAAATGTTAAATTAGCAGCAGCAAGTGAGCTAAATATTCACAAGCGCAGAAGTCACAAATTTTATTCTTCTATGAAATCATGCTCAGAATCCTGCCAGTCTGATGATACAACCTGTGTTGCCTTTGACTACATGCAAAATTTACCTGTACCTCATATACCTGTCCAGAAAATATTCTACCTAAGGCAGCTATGGGTACATGTATTTACAGTACACAACCTCCAAGACAATAGTTCCAAAGTATACATGTATCATGAGGGGCAGGCCAAGAAAGGGGCCAATGAAGTGTGCACATCCATATTGGACTATCTCACCAACAAGATTAAACCAGGCACGAACAAAAAAACTTCACTTGTACTCGGATGCGTGTCCAGGCCAAAATAAGAATCATTCATTTATTCGTTTCTGCACGGGCTTGGTCGAAGATAAACGATTCGAGGAAATTATTCACCGCTTCCCTATTAGAGGTCATTCCTTCCTGCCTTGCGATAGGGATTTTGGTGTTTTCAAGAAACAAATTAAGTGCTGCGACAGAATCTACACTCCAAAAGAATACTGTACAATCATTGCTAATGCCAAAAATTATGTTACAATAAAAATGGTCGAAGGAACTGACGCCATTGATGTGGATGCGTGGTGGCGTAAGCATTATAGGAAAACAACTCTTAAGTGATGAATCAACTGGAAAGGCCGTTCCTAGAAGTGCGAAGGTGGTGTTTGCTCCTGCATCTTTTTCCGAGTTCCAGTATTCTGCAGATCATCCTGGCAGAGTGATTGCTCGTCCCTTCATTGGGAGTATAGTCGATCACACATTCCATTTGTCTCAGCCTGGGCCAAGAAATGGTCCTCTTATGAATCAGTTGATGAAGGCCTATGAGAAAGGACGAGTACCAATCAAATCAACGAAAAAGGATGATCTCAAGAAGGTTCATCGTTATGTAACGACTTCTGAGGTGATTAAAGCATTCTTTGATGAATAACTAGAATGGCCGTGTCATTGAAAAAGGTTTACCTGTCTTTTCTAACAGTATTACTTGTTTTGCTAATATGCTTTTGTTCCTCGATATCTGTGACTACAGTGCAGCTGTTTTATTAATAATGGGTTTATTTAAACATACCGCATAACAAAATAATAAACAATTCCGTGTGTTGTTTGAAGAAAATAACAGTTATTCCATTTAAGTTACCTTTTATTTTCATGCTTGCATATACATATATTCATTTAGAAATAAAGGAAATAAACCAAGAACGTAACTGTTATTGCTCGTTTACAGTTTCTGTTCGTTCCATGTTGAAATGAACTAAGTCCAGTTACGTATTTTGTCTGTAAACGTGTTAGTAGCATACGGAACAATACAATTTTTACTTTAATATAACGGGGTATGTGTTCACTTTACATTGTACAAACAATTATGTCTCATATTACAATACAAGAGCAGAAAAATAGTTTTTGTGTTTATCTCAAAACTTTAAAAATTGGACATAGTGCCTTTCAACAACGAGCTATTCAAATATATATGAGAGTAAAGTATTTGTGGATTTAGATTCCAGCCAGTTTCCCTGGAAATATGTGTAAATTGAAATGTGGACTTGACATGATGCATGAAGCTTGCTAGGATAAAGTATGTATTGCCCAAGACATGTAGAATAAGCAGTTTTGACCAATTGGATCTGGTTTTTCCGGATTTTCTTATCAAAATCTCCTGATTTTTGGTTTTGTCAAGTTGGCTGGTCCGAAATTATCATGTTATACATATACGACAATACAAAGAAATGGAAGACATAGATAATGAAGTGGGTGAAAACAGTATAATGATTCGATACTTCCCTGGAGGGGCTGCAAATGCACCTTCAGCAATCAGCTTCCACTGCAATGGAACTTACGAACTCATATCTGGACAGTGGTCACTTTCTCTACGCCAACAGTTACTACACATAAACTGAACTTTCTGAGATGCTTCTGGACTGTAAGACAAGCTTTAGCGGTACGATTAAATAAAAATAAGTTTAACAAAGGATAGGCCTATTGTAAATGTTAAGCTTAAATAGGTTGATGAAAGCAGTTACTTTCCAGTTAGTGGCATTATTCATATTTGAGTACTTTTTAGTATTTTTAAAAGTTTTGATAAGTATTTGGCTTACAGAATTAATGCTGGTAAGTTTGAATTTGCAATTAAAGTTATCATATTCAGAATTCCTTGGCTAAATCGTCAGCGCTGAGGCCTGTGGCTCAGAGGGTTCCAGGTTCAATTTCTGGTTGGGTTGGGGATGTTAACCCCTTAAGCTGGGAGCTCGGTACATACTGCAGAGATGCCAACTATTACGATTCAATCGTAATAATAATGAATTATCCATCATAATTGTGCCTTTACAAATCACACACCACAAATTACGATTTTTGTTGATTTTTAAATCTAAGTGTATGGAGTGTTCTAAAGGATACGCAAGGAATGCCATTACAGCTTGAATTCTCAGAATATTATTTTCAGATTTCTCAGTATTATACCCCTTTCCTGTCCCTCGTTTAAGAATATTACGAGTTTTCACGCGCCGAACGCAGTGTGTGCTTCCAGTACCGGAAAAATAGTTGCCTGTGAAGTGGTATATCTTGCGGAGTTGTTTTTGTTCGTCACATGACTAGACTTCCATGCAAGTATGCAAATTCTTTCGTCTTTGTTTTGGCGGCAAAGTGGTGACAAACTCCGTTTCATTGTGAATACTGTGTGCGTGACTGTTGAGGAAATATTAATTGCGATTTTGGTTGTCAAATTTACATATATTGCTCTTTTAGGATATATGCTAATCGTGTGTTACGAAATGCGAAAGAATTGAAATAATGAAGCAATTTCTTATGCAGGAAATTACGTGTGTTGACATTACCGTGACTAGTGACACTAGTAAGAAACCAAAAATAGTTCAAAAATTTAGGGAAGAATACTCGAAAGAATGGCCCTGTTTACTGCGTTCCTCAAAATATCATTCACACGTGTTTTGTAGTGTGTGTAGCCGCAATTTTTCAGATGCGCATGATGAAGAACAAGACTTAATTCCGTGCTAATATGAACTCCCAACTGTTACGTGCTCGATTAGTGCAGAGGATGCACATGATATCAAAAGAAAAAGCTTGTCACCAGTGTACGTTTACCAAACGGGAACTACAAGCTGCTAAGGGAGCAACTACAGTATTCAACAAAAGAAATGATCCTTCAACCTCCACTCATATACAGTATGTACTGCAGATCACCTGTTACTTTAGCAGGTAAGAATCATACACTGTTTATATGCCAGCTTTGAATATGTTGCATTTGGTTGAATTGTATGTTGTTCATTGATTTTTCAATGATATGTAAGTTAGTAAGATCTTTAAAAAAATCAATGGCCGCCGCCGCTGCTACCCGCCCCCCTCCCTCTCCGTGCCCTAATGGCTGCATTATGAATGGCCTTTCTTGAAAGTTGGCATCTCTGCATACTGGCTCACTCCCAGGTGGGGAGTGATTTCCCTGATTGAAGAAAATATTTAATTACTTGCTTAAAAACAATCTTAGGCTAAAATGAACTATAGAAAGGCCTTAAAGGAAATATTTACTTGAATATAATGTAATTAATTGTTGACTGTGATACCATGCATGTCTCTTCCTAATAGCAAAGCTCTGGCTTTCATTTACGCAGTAACTTATACGTCAATATTTTAGGCAGTTCACTAACAATCTCTGGCTGGAAATATTTTTTTCTGTACATTTAAATTGTAGATTTACAAAGTTTACATGTACTTAAATAATGGAGTAATGCAATAAATTATAATACTCACGGAATTTTGTGTTATATTAGCGCGTTTGAGAGATCCTGTTTATATACCTACAGTTCATACGTGACTCACAAGGACTATGTTACACTACAAGTAATATTTGCAGTATTTGCAGTCTTCACAGTGTTATGTCTTTTACAGCTGTTCATTATGAAACACACGGAAGCAGATCATGTTACATACCCTGACCCGGCTTACCATAATTTGTATGATTCAGTTCCAAAACGCGATAGTTTTCTTGGTATGTAAACTTCCCACCCTAGCTACCCTTTCCATAACAAGAGTTTCTCATCAATTGACACTTTGCTTCCAAAAATTTTGCTACCAGGTGGTCAAACTCTGGCTTTATCTTGTATATTTTGGGAGGAATTTGCCCAGTATATGCCTCATTGTCAGAGAAATGTAAAAAGCTGTGGAGGAAAAATATAATAATAATAATAATAATAATAATAATAATAATAATAATAATAATAATAACAATAATAATAATAATAATATTTTAAAAAAGAAGAAGAAGAATTTATTTTACATGTTATGGCCTACATTGGACCACTAGTCAATTATACAAAGGATTTCTTGATTTCATAATAATAATAATAATAATAATAATAATAATAATAATGTTATTGGCTTTATGTCCCACTAACTACTTTTACGGTTTTTGGAGACACCGAGGTGCCGGAATTTAGTCTTGCAGGAGTTCTTTTGCATGCCAGTAAATCTACCGACATGAGGTTAATGTATTTGAGCACCTTCAAATACCACCGGACTAAGCCAAGATTTAACCTGCCAAGTTGGGGTCAGAAGGCCGGCCAGCGCCTCAACCATCTGACCCACTCAGCCCGGCGAGGAAAAATCTCTTCTTTGTCATCAGCTTTTAGAAAATAGTTGTGGTCAACAAGCGATTGCGAGAAATATAACGTCCTAATTTAGGTTTCTGTTACAATCCCCTGCAGTAACAGTATGCCCAATAAGAAGCTTATTTGTCCGGACCCGGCCTTATCTCTACTCCTTTCGTTTCATCTTACTAAAATGGGTTTTATGTGCAATTTTATGCTGGGCATCTTTTGTCTGTTCAGCTATGTTCTGGCCTATCTTGTCATCAAAAGTAATTCAGATATTTTGCTTGGTTTTGTTTTCCCTAAAAACTCTCCCTTTACCCCATGATGGAATTTTGAAACAGTGAGGGACCTTCATTTTCAGTCTGAGTTGACGAAGAAGTTGCACTGGTTGGAATATTATTGATATTATCGTCACCACTGCCACTGTCATGATCACTACATGAACTGGAATCGAACATGTGTTATCTCTTTTGCAACTGCTGAACATTCGCATCAGCTGGACCCAAAGCCTGTAAATTTGAGCCTGTAGTAGTTGTTCTTGGTAAATTTCCGTCACTTACAAATTACCCTTCGGTAGAACCTACTTCACCAAGATCACTACCCTCCCCACTAAATTCCAAAATTTCGTTTATCATGACCCGTAAATCATCATCCTCTAACGGTGGGGGCCGGTAATTCCTTTTAGATTTTTTTTAGTGGAAAGAATGTAAGAAAAAGAACCGAATAGAACCTTGGTCTCAGCAGTTTGAAAGGAAATCAAAACTTGTGCCTGTATTACGGAACACATGCGTGTGATAATAAATGTTGTGTAACTCGCTGTAAACCACACACTCCAGTCATGAAGGAAGAACTCGAGACTAGGGATAATAAATCAGGTCATAGTTCTAATGTGTCATCAGAGAGGTCTGTTTAGTACCATAATCTCCAGAAATCCCTTCTACAGCAATATTTTTGCATCCAAGGGACAATTAGGCAATGAGCTAAAGCTTCACCGTGAGGCTATTAGGCTTTTCATTCTTGCCTGAACGTAAGTTAGGTTCTTTATGATGCAACTTGTGGATGACACATTGATATTGGGAGAATATAGTTGAAAAAATTTACATCACAGAGCAGACTCATCCAGAATACGCTGCTGAAAAAGAGAGAATCGGCGGATATATCCACATTCTCCACTAAGCAAGCAGCTTGTAGCCACAGATCTTGCTGCATGCATGTCTACCAAGGAGAGTTTTATTTTAACGACCTGTACTTCGTGGTGATTTTATTGGTTTTGTCCATGTCACTACGGTTATTGCAGAAGACGAGATTTTTATGTCGGACGTTTAGTTTGGATTTTGTTTCATGATATAACCGCGCTGAGGGATACTTGTGTCGTGTAATCTTTTTCAGGGAGCAACGTTGAATTATGTGTTGAAAGTTAAAGCCCACCCTGGTATTTTTATGAATTTGTGTCATGTAATTTATTTCAAGAATCCACGTTGATTTGTATGTGTCGTTATGAAGTCCACCAGTGGATTGATTGATTTGTGCATGTCGTTATAAAGTCCACCAGTAGATTGATTTTGTGTCATGTAATTTATTTCAGAAACCTACGTTGAGTAGGAAGTGTTGCTTAAAGTGTAAATTTATTTCGAGACTTTGAGTGAGTGAGTGAGTGAGTGAGTGAGTGAGTGAGTGAGTGAGTGAGTGAGTGAGTGAGAATTGCGTAAATGTAGCATGCTTTCTTGGTGAGCCATGGAAAATATGACTTTTTGTTTCTTTGAATGTGCATATTTGCTATTTATGTTATTTTATTGTGTGTGGTTCCAATCCACAGTTTTTGTTGTGCTCATGAGGTTGCTCATGATTCAGGGTGTATATATTTGTAGGATATTTTACCACTCAGCGTGTTAAATATTGTACAGTTAGGTTTTTTCTCCCCTTTGCACATTAAATCACGTCTTTTCTTAAGGTTGGGGACCCCCACTGCAATGTCAAGTGTGCAGGAAAGGGAAATGTACCCATTTTATTTGAAAGTATTAACAAAGATAAAGCAAGGTGCGTGGTGCGAGCACGCTAGCCAATGTGTTAAAATCAATGAAATTCAAGAATTTTTGGTTTATATGTTAAGTATGTGTGTCGGCATACACTTGCATATTTGTATGATATTTGATTCTCAAGTTGGACTTTATCAAGCTGAGAGAATAATTCTGAGTCTTGTAAATTTTTTAACATTTTGGCATTTTCTTGCTATTTGTCATATTTTTTTCTTGTTTATTTTTAATAAACACTTATTTTCCTCTAAACTGGTGTCATGCTTCGCCTTGCTTTATTTATAGCTTTTAGTTGACCTCACCGTGTCTATATTAGCTTTATGTTCCCCATCAAAATCCAGGGTGTATATATTTTTTTAGGCAGTATTTATTATAGTTCGAACTGAGCATGCCTGGGAGCGGCTGACTAGTCTGGGGCAAATTACCTTGATAGTAGAAACGGGGACAGTATATAACAGGTTATCTATAACGGCTAACTTGTAGTCATTTGCTGTTCGAGCATGACATCACATGGATACCTGCTCTCTGATCGCGGGAGTGCTTCGCAAAGGAGTTTAGTGGTTGCAATATGTTTTAACTCTACAGTTATTAGCTTGTGTGTCTCCTATACCTGCTCAAACTGACTTTGTAAATAGTGGATAACGAATACAATAATGTACAGTACAATAGAGCTAATCGTGTCACAAGACCGTGGTTATTGCTAATAGGATGTTAGTGGACACACTAAGCTACTGAAATTCACTAATAATGATAATGATGATGCTTGTTATTTAAAGGAGCCTAACATCTAGGTCATCGCCCCATCGAATAAAAAATTCTAAGTAAAACAAAACTGAGTATTAAATATTACCGATAAAGATGTAAACCGCTGGAAACTGATCCAACAGGTTTTTTTAAATATTAGCCTGATTTTATAAAAGCTTTCTGCACTGTTTCCATAGTTACTACTGCAGACGTAGTATTTCCCCAAACTTAAGTGGGAGACTCCCTATTTTTGATCCTTCCTCCCTCTCTCCTGATCGCAGAGACTTATCTCCTGATTTTGAGAGCAGATTTAGTGTTCCTGTATTTTTTTGAAAATCCCAGGTTTTTCCACATTCTTTAAGTAGCTGGAGAGAATTGATGTTCAGTGGACACTGGCAAGGCAGATGAATCATTTGGCGGTGGTGTTCTTCAATACAGCAGAATCTCCAATGTAATGCTTTTTATTATTTTTGTTTCCACATATGAAGAGGCCGAAGGCAGTTATAATAAAGAGTCATGTGTTCTAAAGCTCAGATACATGCAGTATTTCAGTATTTATAAATAAATAAGTAAATAATTAAACAAGAGAAATTATGTAGTCGAGTGGTGTAATATGTTAAATATTCTTCAAAGTTACATAATCATTGATGTACCGTAAAATGTTGGTATATGCCGCAAAGAAACTCCTGATTTTTTACTTTTGAAATTTGGCACATCTGCTTCTGTCACTAAAATGCAAAAGCATCATAATACTTTTGAACCTGTTCCTGGACATTGTCTTGGAAAATACAGGTGTTGAAAATACTGGATCTTCTGTCCGGTACATTATTAGATCCACCTTTTGAATAATTCTGGTAACTAACATCAAACTAATAAACTGTTTCATTTTGGTCACTTACACTTGTTTTCAAATTTGATAAATTGAATATTTTGTGAATGGACATGGTGCGCTGCTACAAACATACTCAAAAAATCTCTCACTGATAAAAATAACAAAAAAAACATTGTTTTCACCGTTTGGAACTTGTACATTTAGGCTTACATTTCCCAAAAACTCGGGTAATGGGGGAGAATAGCACAGGGAGACATCAGACAGCGGAGCACTATCTGGTATTTTACCCTTATTGTGCACTGTTGTTTTGTCCTCATCACTCACTGTCAATCTGGGATGAGTTCATCTCCAGAATCATCATTGTAAATTATTCCAATGGCTTCTTCAACAGACATTAACTTACTGCTTGCCATACTGCGTCTTGTTTGTGGCACTCACACTACAACAAGGAATCAAGAGTTGGGCTTGGAATGTGCCAGGAAAGAAAAACTTATGCTGGATGAGTCAAGGTGGGAATTGCTGTTTTGATACTTGTTAACGAAGGTCAGAATATTAATCTAATTGTCATCTGTGAAAAAATAAATGAACTACGATCTATAACACACTTTTGAACTTGAAATTTTCATGTGATTTGTAGTCCACCAGACTGATACAGGAGATTACACTGACAAAATGTTACCCACCTTATGACTCCTATATGGGAGTCAGTCGTCAGTGTGTTAAGTTAGCAGCCGGAAGGCTTTTTGGCATCTGTTCTCCACTCCTCGAGTTTTTCTGCTTTCTTCTTCACCTGACAATGAGTTACATCTCATGTCCTTAATGATCTGACTCGTAGTTCAAGTGTGGTCTTCTTTTATTGGACTATTTTATCATCATCTTGATGGATACTTACGTACAAATAAATTACTAGTATTTATAACCCTTTTGTAGTCTGAGGATCAGTGACAAGGTACCCCATATTTATCTGTGCATTGGAGATACAGGTAATGGAAAAAATTGACAAAAGCAGAAAGAAGAGTAAATTGAACAACAATAGAAAAAAGGAAAATGTGGGAAGATTTGAGGCATTGAAAGGGCATGTTTAAACAGATTCAGGAAAGGGAAAACAAACTCCCTGTGGGAATAACAATAGTTCTAAAAATGTTCATACCTCAAGATTGCTTCTTCCCAAAGTAAGTTTATGCACACCAACATAGTAACACCCATATAAATACGTTAAGCACTGAAATGCAGTAGCTCGCTCCAACAGGTCAAGGAAATCGTCTCCAGTGAGTACTTGGCTCAAAGCTGAATAAATAACCATTGGAGAGGGGAGGTGTGGTATAGAGAAAACACACACACACATGCGCAGAGGTGCGGAAGAATACACTAGATGCCGGACGAACGTCATAGAATAATCGTAGTGACTTCACTGAGGCTTCGAAGAAAGCATTATCTGGATAGTGATGGCTGAGTGGTCATAGAGTGAAGAAGCAAGGCAGTCCAGGAGAAGAAATGGGCAGATGATGGAGGAGTTCATCGTCGGTGAGTAGTGTTCATTTCAGTGCTATTCACGGGAGAATTATATTGGACACTACTAATTGTAGTAGGGAAATGAGAAGTGATGAAGTGCAAGCTTCACTGAAAAGATCCTACTTATGGTCGCCATTTAAAATGCTTTTTCTTACAACTAACATGCTTGCACAACTTGGCACTCAGGGAGAGGAGGAATTGAGTGAGGTACTTCTCAAATTTGGAAATGGAATATAGCAGGGCTCTGGTGATATCATTCCAGCATCATTGGTTAACATTGTTCTGTCTAGGGATGTCTTAATCGTAGAGTTAGTAAATAATACACTGGAGGTAGCAGCGGTGCCGCTATCTACGAGAGAATCATTGTAGCCAGCGGAGCATGTTGAAATCTCAGCTGTTTGGCAAAAAGCTTGCTCCGCCGTGCTCATCAGTGTAAATAGGGTACTTTTAAAATTGTGTGGATATTGATATGGTTTAAAATTCTTACATGTAAAAATTCTCAGAGACTACAGTATACTTGCGACATTTCTCTCCAATAGAAAAAATCACCAAAAGAAGAAATACAGGACAAATGCTTGATAAGAGAGGACGTTGTTCAATTGCAGTTAAGTAAACAAAATCAATTTACTGTTCATGTCAAGTCTTCTAACAACATACTTTTAGAATGAGGATACGTATATTTTGCTATATTTTGTGTAAATGTAATAAATGGACAGGACTTTGGCATAATTCTGCTCAACAACCGGAAACATCCTCTCTCATATGAAGTGAATAAGCAAGTTTTTAGGCTTAAAAGCGTTGACAAGATTTTGGAGCCAAGTAGACAAAATATTGTCATCACCGGTTAAAGCTGAGCTCAAGTTAGCAGGTTCGATCTTAGCTCAGTCCAGTGATATTTGGTGCTCAAATATGTTAGCCTCGTGTCGGAAATTTGCCGGTACATAAAGGAACCCTTGTGGGACAAAATTTCGGCACCTTGGCATCTTCAAAAACCATAAAAGTAATTAGTAAGATGTAAAGTCAATAACATTCTTATTTTTTATTATTATTATCATCACCGTTATCTAAACATGCTTACAAGGGGAAATATGGCACTCGTTTGTGGTTTCAGTCAGGGAGAGGAGGAATTGAGTGAGATACTACTGAAATTTGGATATGGAATATTGCAGGGCTCTGGTGATATTATCATTCCAGCATCATTGGCTAACATTGTTCAGTCTAGGGATGTCTTAATCATAGAGTAGGGATGTCTTAATCATAGTGTTAGTAAATAATACACTAGAGGTAGCAGTGGCGAAATCATCTATGAAAGAATCATTGTAGCCAGTGGAGCATGATGAAATCTCAGCTGTTTGGCAAAAAGCTTGCTCTGCCATGCTCATCAATGTAAATAGGGGACTTTTAAAAGTGTGTGGATATTGATATAGTTTAAAATTCTTACATGTTAACATTCTCAGAGACCAGTAAAAGGAAAGCCCAGAAAGAAGAAATACAGGACAAATGTTTGATAAGAGAGGACAGGGTTCAACTGCAGTTACGTAAACAAAATCTATTTACTGTTCATGTTAAGTCTTCTAACAGCATTCTTTTAGAGTGGGGATATGTATATTTCGCTATATTTTTTGTAAATGTAAAATGTTCGATTTGCTTTAATATTTTAAGTTGTAAAATGACTTCCTTTAATGGAAAGTGTGAGTGGCAAATGATATGGTTGAAGAGAACTGGAAAAATCTTTACAATAATATTTTGTTTGTTTACAATTTGCTTTACGTCGCACCGACAGAGATAGATCTTATGGAGACGATGTGATAGGAAAGGGCTAGGAGTGGGAAGGAAGCGGCTGTGGCCTTAACTAAGGTACAGCCCCAGCACTTGCCTGGTGGAAAAATGGGCAACCACAGAAAAGCATCCTCAGGGCTACCGACAGTGGAGTTCGAATGCAAGTTCACAGCTACGTGACCCAAAACCTGCAACCACTCGCTCGATATCATACACATCAGTGGCATTACAAGAAAGGAAAAGAAATACATCAGGTTAACCTCTAAACACGGAGCAATCATGGCCATGTCCATAAGGAGCCAATTATACCCGTCAATATAATCAGCGCTGTAAGAAATGTTGAGAAATCAACTTTACTTTCTGATTATAATGAAGAGCGACAATGTATCAGCCTACTGGTTACAAAACAAAATAGTCTTTGTTAACTTACTTCTAACATTGGGATCATGCATGTATGATCTGCCAACACAATGTATACATAAGCCTATATTTGTGTACATTTTCTCTGGATTATCTGGATATTCGCTTTCAAAGACATGGCCATTCAGTGAACGAAAAATGTCTTCAGTTATATTTCCTAAAACATTAATTTCAGTCTTATGGTAAAGTCCAAAGAATCTCATTCACGCCGACAGGGAAAGAAATCAAGTCAGCACAAGTAGGCCAATCCACATGACGATAAGTGTCACACAAATTATTATTTTATTCACATGAAAATAAATTTCAAATAAATATACCTGTGGAATGATACGTCATTGCCCTTTATGAACCTCCCATGCAGCCATAAGCTGCCCAGGAGACTGACATTTTCTTTAAGAGAGGTATAAGACTTCAATTTATCGAGAAACTCCAGTAGTGACAGTGCCAAACAATCCAGCTTTTGCTAGACAGCGCACTCGTTCAACTTCACATGCTACTGCAGCACCAGTGCTACCTCTAGTGTATTATTTACTAACTCTATGGTCTTAATTGACAGTGTTTACAAAGACATTCACAGTATCCATGCTGCTCAATGTATGTTGCTTCTTGAACAAGCTGTTTTAGCTCCATAACAGGTTGTGAAAATAAATGTAAAATAATGTTGCGAATTTCGAGCGTTAAAAGAAAACACGTTGGTTAAGAAGACGACAAAACGCGGGTGCATTATCCAGTTCAGTTCTTCGATTCTATTTCTGAACCTTGCCTGCCAGCACATGAAATCACGTTATAAGCTGAAGTGTGTATAACGCTCTTGAGGAATTTAAATGCACTGAAATTGTCCAGCAATACTCACCTAAGTAAGGATGTGATTGAGGCCAATATTTTAACAGATACAGGAAGGTGAAATTTACAAATGCTTTATTTTCCACACTGCGTGCATGCTGTTTTTATTTATTATTTTGACTTCTTGGACACGTGGAGCTTTTTTCCTCTTGTTGTGCCCTTGTTGAGGTGGCACTCCTGCTGACTGGTTATAGTCAGATCTTAGTGCAAGAAGACAAGTTTTCACACCCTTCTGAAATGTCTTCTGTCCAAAAACCAATGTAGGAATGGAGTAGTTGTCTTCCTAGCTGCAACAGAAAGTGTATTCTCTTTTGCTTAGATTATCATAGACTTTTTGGATAAATATACAGCCCTGCCACATCAAGCATATTGTAGAACATGCCAACATGTGGTGTTGCATTTTGTGCTGCAAGTGTCAGCCATATTGTCAACTCCTCCTTTGTGTTGATTGTAGTCATGTATTACTAGTGACTTTTGTTCTTTCTCTGTCACTGCCTTTGCTGAATGGAAGGAGGGAATCGTTAGGAACATGTAATACTAGTGAAAGTAGCCCCAGGGGAACTAAAAGATGGATGAATGTACGTACTTCTCTGGAATGATGTGTTTATAGTACTTCAGGAATTTCAGTCATATTTCTGTATAGTGTTTCAACATAAGTTGTATTGACAGAGAGCAATGTCTGCACTAAAAGAACACTCCTAAAACAGTTGTCATCTACAGCATTATGACCCTTACTGATCCACTTCTTGTGAAGTCCCTTCACATCTCTGACACTGTGATTTGCTTTTCTTTGAAGGTCAGGTTGTTTTCCTAAAGAAATTTCTCTGTTCACTGGGAGTGCATTGGAAGAATCCCAAACGTCCCATACTTAACAGATATGCATTTTGTGTATTGGTGAAGTAGGCAGTGTCCTCTGAAATCATCTAGTTGCTTATCTGCTATTGGGTTGAAACCAAGGTTGTACACTGTCTGTCTTGTGACAGACATTTACCAAATGTATCCCTAAAGCTACTGGTTATCTTCAATCCTTTGTCATAGTCTTATTTCTTGGTTGTCAAATCTTAGGAAATGAGTCGAGTGCTTGGGAATATTTCTTGAAGCAGTGTTGCTCTGAACATTGGCCTCCCATGTTGCTCATTCCACATTTCATTCAGATATCCTCTCCCCTATCGATAAGGCACAGGAGATATGAGCAAACCTGCGTATGTTTTCAAGTTCTTTTTCCTTTTATTTCTTTCCAAATCTTTTGTGTCAAATGAATATTAGCTTCATTCCATTCTTGGCGTATAGGCTACATTTAGCTGCTCTGTTTGTTTCTCTCATAATAACAGGATGAATTTCTCAAGTAATGACAAGTTTTAGAGCATCTGTCATTGAGCTAGGCTGTTGCACTCAACAGTGCAGTCTTTGAAATTGTCTTCCTCTGTATGATCTGCCTGTCCTCTTCCTCACTGTTTGAAAGTAGGTGTTAAGTCACTTATACCTTAGGGCTTTTTCATTTTCATAGCATTCATTCAACACTTCATATAGAATCCCTTTTCCTTCATCCTGTGAAATCTCTTCCAATTGATCCAGAAGAAATAATAAATGCCTATTAATAATGAATGTCTTTTAACCCTAAATTGTCTTCTCATCAGTATTTCGGTTAGTTCTATGTTAGATTGTTTCCAAACAGAGACACTGAAGCACTGAGAACTCTCATGAGATTTTTGGCACATTCCTAGTGATACATTTACAATAAAGATAAGAATAACAACACAAGGTCACTTAGCCACAAACAGGAAATTTATCTGATATTCTCAGTCTTTCAATTGAGGTTATCACACATAATATGCAATTGTTGTCAGAAATATAGTTTAGGTAAACAGAACTGCATCTAATAATAATAATAATAATAATAATAATAATAATAATAATAATAATAATAATAATATTAGTATATAGTCTAGCCAACAATGGAATTTGGATCCATCATACCAGATTAAAATTACTTTGGCGCCTTCAAAGACCCCATGCACTAAACGGGACAAGAGAAAACAATTTAGAAGTGTTTGTCATAATTCTAATGCTTAGGATGAGTAGAAAGTAGATGTCACAGGTGGCCAGGATCCTAGCACATAAATGTCAACCTACACCTGACATGAAAGTGATGTGGGGCTGCGAAAGATCCCATGTGCCCAGCCGATGTTAAAACTCTCTCTACCACAGTTTCTTATTTTAATTCTATATCCACATATCAGAACTGAATGGGATGGCCACTCGTGGCCATGTGCTACACCTATAGAGCCCAGCTTTCGGGAGACGAATGGGTTCGAACCCCACCCTTGGCTGTCTTGGCAGGATTTTTCTGTGGCTTCCCATTTTCACTTCCAGGCAAAAGCTGGGACAGTTCTTATTTATAGGCCACAGCCAATTCCTCCCATCTCCTTACCCAGTTGCATTCATTTCATCTTCATTAGCTCCTCAACTTACGTTAGCATCAGGAAGCACATTTGGTCATGAAAAGATCCATATAATTTAATCTCATCTCATTCCCAACCCCATATCAGGAAACAGAACAAAGGGTTAGACATGCTTAACTCCCAGAATTTTTATTGTTGAGATCGGCACAATTTTGTATTAATCCCTTTCATTTTATTATGAACTTTTTTTTTCATTGCCTAGTATTTAGATGATTGTATTATCCCATTCATATCCTAAAGGCTGATGTATTCACAAAGATGCAAACGAAATGCTGTCAGTTGCGAACAGTAATTTTATTTACAATTTTTACACGTTACATATCAATAAAAAAAAACGGGCGAGTTAGCCGTGCGCGTAGAGGCGCGCGGCTGTGAGCTTGCATCCGGGAGATAGTAGGTTCGAATCCCACTATCGGCAGCCCTGAAAATGGTTTTCCGTGGTTTCCCATTTTCACACCAGGCAAATGCTGGGGCTGTACCTTAATTAAGTCCACGGCCGCTTCCTTCCAACTCCTAGGCCTTTCCTATCCCATCGTCGCCATAAGACCTATCTGTGTCGGTGCGACGTAAAGCCCCTAGCAAACAAAAACAAAAAAAACACATCAATAAACCACCATTTTTAACAACTGCCTATTACGAAGAATCAGAAGACTAAGACGACTAAGACTGCCATCTTGAAACAGCTGACTGCTATTTTAGCATGTCGGCATAAACACATGTTCATAAAAACAACTCTTGTTAAACAATAACTCAACTCCACCATCAAGACTGTCTCTTCATATAGGTTGCCTGGCCAGGCTTCTACAAGGATATGTCACTAAAGAACATTCTACAACCATCTAGTGTCAAAGATACGTTATTCTGGATGTTACAGTGTGTTGCACAATGTTACTGTGGAATATACATCTTATATACAGGTAATAATAAATTCATCATCATCATCAATGTCCCACTCCAGTTGCCCGGGTTTGGTTAACAAGCCTCCTCCACTCCTTTCTGTCCTTCCACTTTTCTTGCTCCATTACTTCCACCACACCCAATCCAGCTTCTCTAATGTCCTTCCAAATCTGATCCATCCACCTTCTTCTCGGTCTTCCAACTGGTTTCTTTCCTTTAACTTCTCTTTCTAATACCCTTCTTGCTACCCATTCCTTTCCCTTCTTTTTACATGTCCGAACCATCTCTGTACTAACGGTTCTATATTTAGGTCTTCTCTGATTTTAATATTTTGAATGCTATCTCTTCTTGTCTTTTTAACCAATGTCCTTAAAAATTTCATTTCTACTGCTTGGATCTTACTATCTTGTCTGTTATTAGTTACCAGCATTTCTAGTCTGTATGTTATATTCGTATGAAATTCTTTTTATATAATGTTAATTTCGTTCTCTTGGGTACTTTGTCATCCCATATTTATTATTTTATTTATCGTATGGTTTACAATCACATTACAATAAAAGTATTTTAAAATTATTTTCACATCTGAACACATTAAGTCAAAATGTCAGATTGGTATCTCTAATATAATTTTCACCGTTTTGAGTAGCCATCAGGAACTCGGCTGGATCTCCTGAGAAGGCTGATAGAGGGCATTCTTGGATAATATGCTGAACAGTTTGTCTTTCAGCACCACAACTACACTCGGGAGATGGAATTTTCTTCCATATATAAAGGGAGTCTGCACATCTACCACAATTAGTTCTGATTTGGTTTAGAGTACACCAAATTTTTCTGGCGAGCTCAAAACCTGGTGGCTTAGATGTGATGCATGGCATAGGTTGCTGTTTTGGTGTTGCAGAGGTCTTCCATAATTCTTCCAGCTGTCAATCATGTTGAAATTACTTTCAGCAAGCTTCCTTGCAGTATTCAATGGAGGGTGGCAAGAGCGAAGTATCTTCCTGTTAATAACAGGGAGGTCAAGATGTACAGGAAGAGAAAAATTGTTGCACATATTATTGTACACCTTGATAAGTGCTTGTTCACTTCTCACGGATGAAGGTGGTATGTGACTTAATGATGGCAGCCAGTATTTTGGAGTACATCTGATTGTCCCTGATATTAAACGCATGGTTTGGTTGAGCTGAGTATCAACAAGCTTAGCATGAGCGCTGTTTATCCAGATTGGAGCACAATATTCAGCCACGGGATAAATTAGTCCAAGGGCAGAAGTCCGAAGTGTAGAAGCTGCTGACCCCCACGTAGTGCTGCACAGTTTCTGCAGGATATTATTTCTGGTTCTGAGTTTGGCAGCAGTTCTGCTAAGATGTTCTTTGAAACTTAGAGTCCTCTCTAGAATGACTCCTAGAAATTTTGGATACCTGGTATGTGAGAGTAATCTGCCATCAAAGTGAACTTTCAGTTCTCTATTCGCTTGTTTATTGTTGAGATGGAACGAAGCAACTACTGTCTTTGCTGCGCTTGGCTGTAACCTCCAGTCACGAAAGTATCGTCCCATAGTAGATAGGTCTGTGGTTAGAATATCCTCGGTAACTTCGAAGTCTATATGGCTAACAGCAAGGGCCCAGTCATCTGCGTACCCAAACTTCCTAGATGTAGTCTCTGGCATATCTGCTATATATAAACAGAACAAAAGGGGAGCCAGCACAGAACCTTGTGGGAGACCATTATTAAGATTCCTCAGTGAGCTCATACTATTGCCAATTTGAACCAGGAAGTTTCTGTTACTGAGCATGTTGTTAATAAGATTTCCAATGTGCAGGCATGGAATGATTCGTAGAAGTTTGAGAATCAATCCTTGTCTCCACACAGTATCATATACTGCTGTTAGATCAACGAAGGCAATTGAAGTTTTCTGGTGTTTCTGAAAATTAGCCTCTATAAATGTTGTCATAGAAAGGACCTGATCTGTACAACTTCTGTTCGGGCGGAAGCCAGCTTGTTCAACAGGTAAGTTTTTGAAAATGATATGGCAAATACGGTTATAAATAATTCTTTCCAGAAGTTTATAGATCATGCTAAGCAGAGCAATGGGTCTATAGCTTTGAGGTTCGTTGTTAGGTTTGCCAGGTTTAAGAATAGCAATGATTTTTGCCCCCTTTAATTCATGGGGGATATTGCCTGATAGAAGAATGTCTGTGAAAAATTTAGCTAACCATATTCTTACATTTTTACCACAGTTGAGAAGGAACTCTGGATGAATACCATCGAAACCTGGAGCCTTTCCTGCTTTCATATCTTTCAGTGCTATTGTAACTTCTTCTGGAGTGAATGGAGTGGAATATTCAGAATTCGAGGTGCATATTTTCTTGAGCTCTCTTAATTCCTTAACTTTGATCGTGTGTTGTTTATTTTGAGAAGCTCTTGAAGTGTTGACTATGTTGGACGCAATTTGATTTGGTGTAACAACTCCGTTAGTACGGTGTGATGGTTTGCCTCCACCAACCTTCCTAAGGAGAGACCAGGCCTCTCTACTTGAATTTTGGAAGTCCATAGATTCAACAGTCTCTGTCCATTTAGCACATCTTGCAGCGTCAAGTTGGCATAGCAGTTCATCAGCTACTTCTTGGTCGTTACTTACACAGAATTCCTCATAAAGTTTCTCACATTTCTCAGTCCAGCCAGGGACATATTCCCTACGGTAGCCTCTTGGGACACATTTCTTTGCTGTACTTATGATAACACCAACAAATCGCTTGTAATTGGACCTTATGGTAGGAATCCAACCGACGCATGTAGCAAGATTTTCCGAGAACATAGTCCGGTTAGCTTTCTTGAAGTTCCATCTAGGGTGTGGAAAGGACCTTATTATTGGGATACTATGGCCCATTTCCAGAAGAACTGGGCGATGTTGGCTGTGTGGAAAGTCTGCCATAACCTATCTCGACATTGGCAAGGGTTGGAGATTATTATCGGACGAGACAAAACACAGATCGGGATTATGGTCTGTCTTCCAGGCTGCGGACCGAAATGTACATAGATCTTTGGCATCAAAAACAAGGTTGAGGTTGTGTTGTTCAGTCCAATCAACCAAAGCTATTCCATTATCATCATTGCGAGAATATTTCCACATTTCATGATGGCTATTGAAATCTCCCACATGTATCGTAGGATGACAGTGAGTATGGAGTACATGCGCAGGCCAAGTTATCCCCGGAGGTTTATAAATATTAACCAGAGTAACTTCTTCTATCTTGGAAACAATCTCATGGATACCAAAATCAGAACTAATAGAAGTAATATATGCATTTTCTATATTGGTTCGTACATATGTTGCAATACCATAGACCTTGTCATAGGTGGCACCTAATAATTCAAATCCAGGTATGGAGCCTCTTGAAAGAAGTTCGGTTACATCTCCTGCATGTGTTTCCTGAATTAGGGCTATGTCAACGTTGTTATCGACCAAGATCTTGTGTAATATTTGGCATTTAGATTGACTAATGCCTTCTATATTCAACTGAAAAATCGTCAGGCAATGACCTAACTTTCTAGACAGTGGGACCTCAGACTTACATTCCATTGTATGATGTGATTTATGCCAGGAGATCCAAAGGATTATCTGGCAACCAGTGTTGTTGCTCAGTTAGCACCACCCGGAGGACACGTGTAGGGAAATTTCAGGTAAAACCTACGGACGTTGAGCAACATTGTCCCCGCAATCAGAAGTGTAGACTCTGAGTCTTAAGAATATCGGGAAGGCCATACATAGCGTCTATCTTCTCCATGACTACCGTGGTATTGGTGGCAAGTCAATCAAAATGGCTGACACTTAAGGCGAAGAATGTAAACCTATACCGGTATATCAAGTTTCTCTCTTCGTAGTGTTATCTATGGATCGAATGCACTTAAAAACAATATGGCTGATACTTAGGGCATGACAGTAAGAAATATTTATGCCTAAAATAGGTGATAAACGATCATAAACTCTCTAGATAACACTAACACACACTAAACACTTAATGCAGTATCAAAAATACTGCCTAAAAACCACAAATGGAGCATAGTTCTAACGTATAGATGGAGATAAGACGCACAGAAACTACACTTGATCTCTGACTTGAGAAAATGTTGACCTTTACTTAGCCATTTATTAATTTCAGGGTTGATTTCATTACTTCCATTAATAATGTGCATTCTCTAACCATTCTCCGTCTATGTTCACTTGGCTTCTCGTTTTCTCTTTTCCACAGTGCATGACTACAGTTTTCTTTTTATTAATTACCATTCCAAACTCATTCAGATTTTCATTCCAAATGTCCAGTCTCCTTTGTTGTACTTCCTTTCCTCCCTTTGCCCAAATCACCACATCATCTGCAAATACCAAAGCTTTCACTTTATCACTACTGATACTCTGTTTAACCCTCGAAGTGGCGGTCATTTATTCTGTAGTGGCAGCGATATTTTACCAGTGTTGCAGACTGTTAGTACAAATTGTGTTAAAAATCGCTGACATGTTATACATACATAAACAGCACACCCTTTTATCTTCAAATGTACAAGGAATAAGTTGATGATGATACTAAAGCTGTTATTTATCACCCAAAATGTATAAGACCAAAAAAATGTTGAATTTGTTTATATTATTTGTTTATGCAAAAGTTTTGCTATATATAATATGTTTATATTTAGGTAAATTTTAAAAAATGACATATACAACAGGAGTACCAGTTCATAGTAAAGAGTTGCGTACCGGTATATAGTTTATAATACTGTTTTTAGCTGGAAAAAATGTACAACAATGTACACAACAATTGTATGCTACCACTTGTACATTTCACTCAGAGTCGTTTAGGTGGGTCTTTCTTTTTACTCCACGATATTCAGGCCTCCAGAAGTGCACTAGTTTATGAATACCACCATTACATCTTGTACACCAGAATGTAGACTCCTTTTCTTGCAAGCACACAACACATAGGCGATTGTTGTTCTGTGGCAATGTTTCGAGAGCATGAGGGGGGCCTCCTGCATGACCTGTTGGCCTCACAACTGGAATTGTGAACTGTTCATTTAGAAAACCCCTAACTATACTGACAATGAAGTATCGTCTTGCTAAAGGCCTATCAGTGTTTTGTATGTACAGGATGTATGCATCAAATAATGTCATATCTAGAAGATTTGAGAAAATTTGCTTCCATTACCTTCTGGTCGATCTGGAATAAGTGGCATGGTAAATGCACTTATCTTTATTATCCACACCTCCCATGAAGATATTGTACTTATGAATCAGTAGTGGTTTCAACCCTTCATTTCCCTTTCGACTCCTTGCAACATTGTCCTCAGCGTGACATCCAATTGTTAGGCAATAAACTGGTTTCCGTGTTTTTTTTCTTTGTAAGCAACCAGTAGAACGTCACCTTGCCTAAAGTAAACAGTTTGCCTAGGTTCAAGTTTTGTACCTAAAACAATTTGAGACATCCCTTTGAAGATTTATTCACTGTTCCTGTGAGGAAATGATTTAGTATTGCTGACATGAGTACATATCAACACTTCAGATAGATATCAGAAGGAAAACTGGCGATTAAATATAGCTGGCTCAGCTGAGACATAATATGTCTCACATATTATGTGTGGCCGGCTGCTGAGTATGTAGCAACTAGCACAAGACAGCGGGATTTTGACGCTACTTTGGCTACGATTTACACTAGATTAGTGCAACATGCTATTATACAAACTATTTCATGGTTATGACCGACCATTTCTCCTTCGATTGATTCGTAATTAGCACATTTCGATAAATAATAATTCGATTACCGATATGAAATAAAAAGCATGTCAAAACGCCTGATATCAGGCGTTGCCACTGGGAAAGCGCATAAAACGCCTGATATCAGGCGTTTGCCACTTTGAGGGTTAACACGTTTTATGGTTTCATCCTTCAGTATAATAATAATGACGACAGTGCACTTCCTTGCTTGAGACTTTTTTTGTATAAAATGTTTGTCATCACTCCCCACTTGTATACTGCTTGTACTCTCATAATACATTTTTATCTTGTTAATTAATGATTTTGGTACATTCCTTTTCATTAGGCATTCCCATACATCTTTTCTTTTAAGCGTATCATAAGCTTTTCCCAAATCCAAAAATACAAATATGATTTCCTTGTTCCTTACCTGATGTTTTTCCATTATCGTTCGCACTGTAAATATCAAGTTTATTGTTGATCTATTTGGTCTAAAGCTCTATTGATTTTCCTCTAACTGTGTTGGTATATCCCTCAGTCTTTTGTCTATGATGTTCTCCATTATTTTTAGCCCATTTGATAATAGGGTTATACCCCTATAATTTTCCTGTTTCCTTTTTTTGAACAGTGGTACAATGCTTCCTTGTTGCCAATCTTCAGGTACCTTTTCATTTTTTCATATGGCATTGAGGGTTCTGTATAACCACTGTAGTCCAATGCTTCCTGCTGCCTTATATCAGCATTGAATTACTCTTTTCCACTTGCTTTACCTTTGGTCATTGCTTTCACAGCCCTTTCAAGTTCCAGCCAGAGCCATGTTATCTGGTTCTCTTCCTTTTCTCCATTTATTATTTCCATTTTCTTATCTCATTCTTCCTCCGAGTAGTCATCCTCATTATAAAGTTTTTCGAAATACTTTGCCATCACCTTCTGAAGACCCTTTTCGTCATGTACTATGGATCCATCTTCCCTCTCGAATGCCTCGATTTTTTCTTGATTTATTCTTAATAGTTTCTGATTTCCTCGACTATCTTGCTCAATTTTGTTGGTAAACTCTCCCCAACATTTCTCCTTTTCTTCCTTGATACTCCTCTTTACTTGTAGTTTCAATCTTTTGTATTCCACATGTAACCTTTCTATCTTATTCTGATCCCTCTGATGCATTTTTTTACTTTTCCTTATCCGTTTCTTTCTTCACCTTGTTCCTCTCTTTTATTTTTTATTTTTTTATTTTGTCTGTCCACCACAGTGTCTCCTTTCCCACATACCTCAATTGCTGCTCCCACAAATGTCTGTCTTAAATTGTCCCACTCTTCTTCTCCACTTCGTATTTCTGTGTTAGGCAACTTCCTTTTTATACAGTCTTGGAATGCCGTTCTTTTATTCTCCTCCTCCAATTCCCAAATCCTGATCTTTGGTTTCTTCTTCAATACAAATAATAAATTATATACTATTAATTACAGGTTCTTACATTAACTAAACTCGTATAAATATATACAGCACGTTTCATGACATAACCTCACAAATAATACAATCATCTGACTATGTAAATAATAATACTAATAAGTAGATGTAAATACTTCATAGCCATACCTCACAAGTCATAATAATAATAATCATAATAATATTAATTCAAGCTCGATAGTTGCATTATTTCCCCATGGGTTAAAGAATATTGTTTTCAAGTTATATCAGTCCATTACACTTGCGTCAAGGCAAGGCCTTGTCGCCGCAACCACATTTGTCTCTCCTCTGCTGAGCATTTCAGGTCAACATATTTTTTTTCAAATCAGCCTGTCCATCACGGAATCCAGATACTTCTCCCTTGGGTTTCCTCTTCCCTTCTTACCCAGAACTTTTCCTTCCAACATAGTCGTAAGGAATGTGCTATATCGAAGTGCGTTGCGAAGGAATTTGGTTTTCTTCTTTTCTACAGAGTTGATCAATTCCCTTGTTCCCTCTATTTTTTTTAAGGACCCTATTGTTTGACGTTTTCTCTGTCCAACTTATTTTCAGCATCCTCCTCCATATCCACATTTCCATTGCTTCGAGGTGTTTATATCCTGTTTTGCTAAGACCCATGTTTTGCAACCATACAACAAAAACACTCCACACAAATATTTTGTATTATCAAGCTGATTTTAATCTAAGGTAGGTTTATATTAATATATGATAAAATTAACAATGTTCTTTCAGTTCAGGTATCCTCTGTTGCTTTTGAAAGAGACCTATCTGAAATATCAACTCTCCTGTAATTAGCTTTCCAGTGTGCTGGGTTTTCGAGATAGTTTTTCGGTATTTCAGGTTAATGTGGAAGACATTAATCAGCTCTTGGCCTACCATGAAGTGTTTGGGAAGCTGCAGAATGAGATGGCTGCTGTGAGCAACCCTGCCGCCATGTTGCAGAACAGTGGCTCACCTAACAAACCTTGTAGTGATGGTACTGCTAGTGGTAGCACTGTAGCCACACAGGCAGCAGCTGTCATAACCACACCTGGAACTCATATATGTGATATATGTGGCAAGATCTTCCCTTTCAGATACCAGCTCATCGTACACCGCCGTTACCACACTGAGAGAAAACCCTTCACATGTCAGGTTAGTTTTGATTTACTCATAACTAGCTTGTGTGTTCATATGTAAAGATCAGAAGCTTATAATGATTGTGTAAGAAAATAAAGCTGAAACATGAAAAAAATGAACTTAAATCAATAGGAACAATAAATTTATAACATTAAGCATGGGAGTTTTTCAGTTTGATGGTAAATTTACTTCTTTTATTCTTTTACTTATAATATTGCTTAGTAATTATGACGTAATAGACTATATAGTATTATTACAACTTGACAAATTAAAGTTCATTTGTCATTCATTATGGTCTTTAATGCAAGTGCCCTCCCAAGCAAGAGTATAATTTTTCTAATATTGAGAAATAATTTGTAAATACCTAGGTACATTGGAGTTCAGCTAATCCAAACTAACTGGAACAGGGGCCTGTTTGAATTGACAATTTTTTTAATTCTTTGCCCTTACGTAAAAAGAAAAAGCAATGCTGTGCAGAATATGTGAAGATTATAATGTGCAGTGAATAGTACAACGAGTTCCACTCATCGGTTGGCCAGCAGGCGCGCCCAGCTTATCTGCCTCCCGTTGATTCATCACTCCCCACTCCGCGGCATAGCAACAAGGACAACACTTCGCTCACTTTATCCGTGCATGATATGAGATAACAATTAAAGCTAAGAAAATAAGCTTGTATCTTATGACAGGAGATGTTGGAAATGTTTCAGTTTTAACATTTTCGTAGGCCGCGTACACCTGGAAATTGTGTTATAAATTGCCGAACGACTTCCCTGCAAGACTCTGTTTTCACATAATTATCGTACATAAATACCTTTTCCTCTACTGTGTATCCATGTGGAGGCATTATTATAATTAAACCCTGAAGTAACATTTCACAACTCGAGAACAGTTGGAGTGACACATTCTAAGCACGGACCTCAGCTGCGAAATGCGAGCATTCCCACGCTATCGCTGCGCTGTGTGCTGGGAAGTGATGAGTCAATGGGAGGCAGATAAGCTGGGTGCGCCTTCCGGCCAACTGATAAGAGAAACTTACTGTATTAATGAATAGTATTAATTACATGTTTTTCATTATAATGGCAATTGGCTGCAATAATGATTATTATTAAATGTTGATCGTAATAGCATGCGAATCTGAATATTAACTAGGAATATAGGTAGGTGGTGTCAAACTACAAATAACACCAATCAGTGTGTGAAGTGAAGAGCCTCCGTGGCTCAGGCGGCAGCGCACTGGCCTCTCACTGCTGGGTTCCGTGGTTCAATTCCTGGTTACTCCTTATGAGATTTGTGCTGGACTAAGCAGAGGTGAAACATGTTTTTCTTCGGGTACTCCAGTTTTTCCTGTCATCATTCATTCCAGCAACACTCTCAAATATCATTTCATCTGTCATTCATTAATCATTGCCCCAGAGGTGTGCGACAGGCTTTGACAGCCGGCACAATTCCTATCCTCACCGCTAGATAGGGGCTCATTCATTTCATCCCTGACCTGGTCGAGTGACTGGAAACGAGCTGTGGATTTTCATTTCAGTTTGTGAAGTGAGGAACCGCTCACTGTCTTTGTCTCGGTTGCCTTTATCGCCTCAGCTTGCTTGTGAACATTGCAGGTTTAAATTTATACAGGTGTCATTGTTTTATCTCCTGAAAAATACAAGGAGATTAAGCCATATTTTGCTTATATTAAAAAGATTATTTTTATGAGTATGTACTGTAATGAGGGAAATGCAACAAATTATCTCTTGACACCTTCACTACCAGCTGCCTGAGCAGCTTGCCACTGCTGTGGTCCAGCCATTTTTAAAAAGCCTCCTACTGAGTTCTACATTTGTGCATATTAAAGAAATCATTATTGAAAATAAAAAATTACAGCAGACATAACATTGTTTTCTTCGCTGCTTTTATTGACACCTCTATATACTGAACCCTTTCTGGCATGGTATACTATGCCACATAAGCTAAAGCCAAGTATCCTTGACAACAGATGTGGTAACACCCAATGCCTGTGCAGGATTCAAACGCACACTTCCCCGCACCCCCGATCTTGATTACCGGCATTCTCGGGGTGGTTTATTCTAGTTTAGAAACGTATATCTAGCTTACAGGCTTGAGGATGTGGAGGAAAATTCACGACGCTCTATGTTACGGCAAATGAATTTCTTGCAATGTGAGCAAACTTATATTTAATGGCCTTTGTGACCAATAAAAGAACAATAACATAAACCCATAGATATGTTTATATAGGTCATTAGGACCACATTTCGAAGTACATGACCCTCCGAAATAAAAACGTGGGAGATCAAACAGGTTTGCTCGACGTTGTTGTGATGATGAAACGCCTCACTCAACAACTCATCGTGCTTTTATCCCCTGCCAGGTCTCAGTAGACTGAATATTTGTGATGCGCTGGTTTTCCGCCAAATGAAACTAAATAACTGTTCTGTTTTTTGTATGCACCTCCATTACAGACGCCATTTTGAAGGCTAGTTATAGCGCTGTCACCTATTGGAAATTAATGAAATTCTACAAGATGAAGCGAGAATATTCAAAGATATCTCAAACAAAATTACAATTTTTTAAAACCAAAATTGGCTGAAAAATAAAATGTGTTGCAATATATATTGAACACCCCTTGTAGTTCACATACTTTTTTCAGTGACTTGCTACTGAGAAATATCAATGCCGTTGGAACTGTATGCCCAAACAGGAAATTCATACCACCCTGTTTTGCAGCAACGAACCTTAGGAAAGTGGAAATGACTTTTGTCTCAGCAAATGGAATCTTGGCCACAAAATGGGTGAATAAAAAGTATGTACATCTCTCAACAGTGCATTGAAAACCAGATTTTGTGGAGACTAGAAAGAAAAGGGGCAAACTTGTTTTATAACCAAACATGGTTGTAGACTACAGTATAATATTCTGGAATGTGTGATGTTAATTCACATGACCTTGCATCATAATTCCTAATGAGACAATATACCAGAGGGTACAAAAAAATATATTTCTATGTGCTCGGTAAAGCAATGCAAAATTCATTCATCACATGCTGAATCCTCAAAAAAGAAGGCCCAGCTTCTCCAGTTTCAGAGTCAATGTTGCGGAGCAAATTTTGGAGGGGTTGTGGTGCCTGATTACCCAACTGGAGGCCAGCCCAGTGCAGGAAGCATTGGAGTCGCTTCACAACAAGAAGCAAGGCTCCGTCCAGAAGGTGATAGGTCTGCTACGACCACCGTGGGAAAATTCCCAAGGGAAAGAATGGGTGAATTCCGCTATGAATGTTACAAGTGTAAGGTGGCAGTGCGTGTAGATGAGTGTATAATATCTACAAAACTGTGTTCAATTATTGTTAGTATGTGAACTATGTTTTACTAGGTTAACTTGCTGTAGCAAAAGTGCTCTTCACAATCCAAGTACATCTTCTTTTTTTCCCAAGATACATTGCAGTTCAATGGGTAAATATTTTTATCGATTGTGATCAATGTTTGGCAGTTGAAATTTGTAAGTTTTTATCACTTTTATATTGCTGCAAGTTAATTCACTCACTGTTAGATGAAATGGAGAGTTGTCAACTAAAAACAATGTTCAGGATGGAAAATTTTATCTTTTACTCATACTTACTGGAGGATCAAATTGGTCTTCTGACCAATCTCTGAAAAGTTGTCAGTTCATCGATAGTATTGTTTTGATTCCCATAATAGACTACAAGAGTATTCAAGTTAATGTCAATACTCTAGGTTTTATAGATTTGCTGATAGCCATTTGGTAGAAACTTACTTGTTCCTACAGCAATACTGCATGATAATATACAGTGTGTGACCAAATTATTACAATCACCTCAATTTTTCTTGTTTCTTGCCTTTCTTTAAAGAGATGCCTTTTATTACTGTTCATTGCAAAAACATTATTATTTTGAATTCCAGTAACTGCACTATTTTAAGATGTTGGTATACCCATAAAGCAGTTGGCACACTTGATCTGTCACTGTCTGCAGAACATAGCAGATGTTTTAAATTTGTTTCATGGAAGATTACAAATGTTAATAGCGAGCAAATATGAATCTAGTTATAACAGTTCTGGTGTTTTCAGTGTAATTATTACTAACTACTACTACAGCATATATATATTTAAATACTTCTACAATATACTTGACCTAAAAATTTAAAAAAAAAAAAAAAAAATACTGAGCTCGATAGCTGCAGTCGCATAAGTGCAGCCAGTATTCAGTATTCTGGAGATAGTGGGTTCGAGCACCACTGTCGGCAGCCCTGAAGATGGTTTTCTGTGGTTTCCCATTTTCTCACCAGGCAAGTTATGAGGCTGTACCTTAATTAAGGCCACAGCTGCTTCCTTCCCACTCTTTGCCCTTCCATCTCCCAACGTCGCCGTAGACCTATCTGTGTTGGTGCGACGTAAAGCAACTCATATAAAAAAAAGTTCAAAATGGGGAAAGACTAAAATCATCACTCCGAAGAAAAAAGCTGAAATCAAAGCTTTAATTAATATTCTCGTTATTCTCAGAGAAAAATAGCACAAATTATGCATGTACCTCAGGGCTTAGTAAACAGTATTCAGAACAAAATACATTTTGGAGAGGTTTTAACTCCTCTTCATAAAAGAAAGATATAAAGAACAGAAAGCAAATTGTCACTGTGGGATTACAGACTGATCAGGGAGATATATTTATAAAAGGAAAGAAGAGCAGAAAGGTCGTTAACAAGATTGTACAAGATGCAGGCATTTGTGTTTCTGAACTAACAGTACGCCAACGGCTTGTAGAAACAGGACTAATAATAATGTTATTTGCTTTACGTCCCACTAACTATTTTTACGGTTTTTGGAGACGCCGAGGTGCCGGAATTCTTTTACGTGCCAGTAAATCTACCGACACGAGGCTGTCGTATTTGAGTACCTTCAAATACCGCCAGGCTGAGCCAGGATCGAACCTGCCAAGTTGGGGTCAGAAGGCCAGCGTCTCAACCGTCTGAGCCACTCAGCCCGGCAGAAGCAGGACTAGGCCTGCCACAAAGCCAAGACTCCCTCCAGCTATGATGTCTAAAAGACTTCAATGGGTAAGAGAACATCGCCACATGGCTGATGATGACTGGAATAATGTACAAACATATTGATTTTACTATCTTGATTTATTGTAATTCTTAATAAAATATTAGAATGAAATTATGACAATGACTTTCCTCTTTGGCAGATGTGTTTTACAGGTCTATCAATATTTAAGATACTTGCTGAAAAATCTACTTTCATCCTGGCAATTAGTGGAGATTTAAATCCCATTCTACCAGGAATTTGTGAAACAGGGAAACATGTTTTTGAACGTATACCATACTTCACACCCAGGTATATTATCAACTAAACCTTTATTCTTTACCGTTGAAGTATTCAAAAGAACATTGCTGGATTCACGTTCATTTTCAGAACACAAACGAAAATGTCCAAATGGGGGTGAAAAAGTGATAACAGTCCTCCAGGATGGATTTTTATCACAGTTGGAGAGCTTCAGTATGGTTTATGTCCTCCACGAGCATTTATCACAGCTTGGCACCTACGTGGCATGCTCCATATAAGTCGACGGAGGTCACATTGCGGCAACCGGTCCCATTCTTCAATGAGAGCCTGTTCGAGGTCTTGGAGAGTCTATTGTGGAACAGAACGCCCACGAACATTTCTGTCAAGCCTATCTCACACATGCTCGATGGGATCAAGATCGGGGCTCACTGCTGGCCATTCCATCTCTTGAATGTCCAATTCTCGCAAGACAGTTCTGGTGATGCGCGCTACATGAACCCTGGCATTGTCGTGCAAGAGTGCGAACTCAGGGCCAACACCATATGCAACAACCAACACATGCTGTACCAGTATCTGCTCAATTTACCCTGCAGCGGTAAGATGACCACGTACGACGACAAGATCCGTACGGCCATCAATACTGATGCCACCCCTCATCATCACAGAACCTTGTCCGAATCGGTCGCCTTCCTGGACAACATTTGGCATGTACTGCTCACCACGGTGTCTCCATACACGTTGACGTCCATCATGTTGTGTCAGGGGAAATCTGGACTCGTCTGTGAACAACACAGGTCTCCATTGGCGAAGTTGCCAGTTGACGTGGGTACGGGCAAACAGAAGGCGAGCTCCGCGATGTTGCTGCGTTAAACGGGGCACTCGAACAGAACGTCTGGGTCCTAAGGACACTTCTCTTAACATGTTCCCTGCTGTATGGTCAGACACCATGACTCCAGTGACTCTCCTGAGGTCTTGTTGCGGTTCTCTGGCAGTTGCTGAACGTCACCACAACGTACAGATGGTCAGATATTGATCATCCTGTGGGGTTGTCATGCATCCACGACCTTCTCCAACCCTCCTTGTGAACTGGCCTATCTCATTGTAGCGATTCCACAAGCGTTGAATGACCGATAGAGAGACATTGAGATCCTCAGCAACACAACAAAAAGTCCATCCTTCCTGGATCAAAGTGATGGTCCTTGCGACTTGAACCTCTTTAAGATGTCTCATGGGATGTGCTGGTTTACGTACAACGTGCTCAAATGACCGCAGTAGTCTGTGTACCTCACAACGACACACGGACGCACTACTATTCACTTTGTTTTGAGGGGTCACCTGACAGTTTAATGCATGGCTACGCCTACAGATGGTGTATAACTTCGACTTGACATACCCTGAGTAGCTAAGGTCTCAAGGTATGCTGTACGACCATTGGAACCCCATCTACCAATTAACGTTCACATACCAGACGTTACAAAACATATTCCCCTAATTTTTTTGAACTGTTTATTTATGTACCTTCAGAACCGGGTATGCCTAAATAAATTTCACAGCTAAAGCATAATTTCCGCATATACAGTAATTATTCATCAAGAATTTCATTATATGGTCCGTATTGAATTGAGATTCACAAAGTAATGAAATGGAATATAGGGATCCACCTGTTCAATACTAAATTATGTGAGAGATTCTTAAATCACCACAGTCATTTATTTGTTTCACGGTACCAGTTTTGACAAAGTGATTGCCATCATCAGCCATAGGAAGTTTACAAAGACATATAGAGTGACATTGACATAATTATTAGTCCTTATAGTTAAAGTACACTGAGTTAGGAAATGTCATGGGATATTCACCCAATAGCGTGTGGGGCCTCCTCTGGCCCTGCGAACTGCAGTGAGACGCCGTGGAAGTGAGTCGACAAGTCCCTGGTAGTCCTCTGGACGCAGCTGACACCAAATCGTTTGCAGAGCGGCCGCCAATGCTGGCCTGTTCGAGGGTGCAGGATCCATGGCACAGAACCTGCGTTCCAGGACATCCCAGATATGCTCGATGGGGTTCTTATCGGGGCTCCTGGGTGGCCATGGCAGTCGTTGGACCTCCGCTGCATGTTCCTGGAACCATTCCCGGGTGGCGTGGGAGCGATGTGGCGGCGTGTTATCATCATGAAACACCGCAGAACCGTCTGGGCGGTGGAAGGCCAAAAATGGGTGGAGATGGTCTCCAAGCAGCTCAACATACCGCGTATCATTCAAAGTCTCTTCCAGAACAACTAGGGGGCCCATTCCATACCAGGAAAATGCACCCCAGACCATAACAGACACACCAGCGCCCTGGACCACACCTTCGAGGCAGGCGGGATCCATCGCTTCATGTGGTCTGCGCCATACACGGTGCCTCCCATTGGCATGGTGCAGTTGAAATTGTGATTCGTCCGACCATATCACGTTACGCCATTGTTCCAATGTCCATCCCTGGTGACAGGCGACAAATGTGCGCCATTGTGCCAATGACGTTGGGTTAACAGTGGCACCCGTGTGTGGCGCCGGCTCCCATACCAGTTTTTAGAATTTTAATGACATTTCCAAAAATCGAATATTCTATTTGACCTGCTCATTCACATTTTCAGAAACACAAAATCAAATAGTCAAGGTCTGATTTTTCGTTCTTTTTACAGTACTTAGGCAATATTCTGTATTCCCGTATCCCTCAGCCCCGCCTCCTCCACTCCTCATTCATGCTTCATTTCCAGCTCCACTCAGCTTGTTACAACGCGTTGTAATTCCCACGTGGTATATTTCGTTTATGTATATTTTTCCCCCTAACTTAACTCTTTCTATCTTAGCTATCATTTATTAAATGTCAACTGTACGGTCCTCATTGAACTGCGAAATCCAACCACCTTTATGTACTATTATGTATTAAGCCTCCACACGCAACAATCATCATCCTTCAAGATTCTAAAAACAGAAGAGACTTTCTAACATCATGCTTCACATCCATGTGTACTGAACTTACGAACATCTTGAGAAGACAGCGTGACTTCGGCTCAGTTGATCTTTGAATGGAAAACAGCATCTTTAAAGAGCCAGACTATATTGATATCCTTGACCAGCATTTTAAGAGTCTCTTCCTTAAACAACTTTATAATGTTGTACAGCACACTGGATTTTTTATGAATCTCTATCATTGAGCTATTTTTTAACGTAGTGCAGCACATTTCTCACATTCTTATCTTAATATCTTACATGGTATGTACATTTTAAAGATCTTTGTGTCTTTACATTGTTTGATTTCTTCGATACATTTGTGTTTGATTTGCTGTAAGCTGATGATGACCTACTGTTAGGTCGAAACTAGTGCCTGAATGTATATGTAATTTAAAACATTGTACAATATGTATTGAAAAGGTGGACCTGAATAATATATTCTTTAAATACTATTGTTTGTGATCAGATAAATCTGTACACAGATCGGGTAATTAGTATCGTGCCACGCCCATTCACGAAGTATTCAGTATTGCTGACATGGAAACCCATTTCCGTGTCAGAAATGAAGTAATTTTTAGGGCTACTGTTCATTACTGGTATTATTAGGAAGCCAGATATAAAAATGTACTAGGGGGAGAATTCCACTTTTGAAACTCCAATTTTTTCTAAAACAATGCCTAGGAACTGCTTTGAAAGTATAATGTCCTTCCTTCATTTCAATGACCACAGGCAGCACGACATTGCAGATAGGCTGTATAAAATTAGGCTGATACTAGAACAGCTTAGTCTTGGTGACCAGTTTCCTTTAATGTACACCCCAGAGCAAAACACGTCACTAGATGAAGGAATGCTGGGTTGGAGAGGGCGCCTTCGATTCCGTTTCAGTGCGGCATCTAAAAATTGCTGGGCTGCGAGAGACAGTGCCCGCGGGCGGAGCTGGGAGCGAATGTGTTAAGAAGGGGAGTTGGCAAACAAACGATGGAAATTCTGCATACAGTATACACCAAGTGTTTTAACTGTGTCCAGACCAAATTTTGGAGGACAGAATGGTTTTACGAATGTTCCTGTGCTAAGACAGGGAAGCATGTTGTAACCATTATTATTTAAAATTGTAATGGATGAAATTGTGAAGGAGACTGGGGAAGCATTCACTGAAAGATATTAAGGTAATATTATTTGCTGATGTGGGGAATGGACAGCAAGGAAGTACAAGAAGACCTGGACACACTGAATGAGGAAATTATGAAATATGGTATGAAATTCAGTGTGGAGAATAGCAAGATAACAAGAGATGACAGATTAGGGAAAACCTCCCTTGCATCCTAGGGGTAGTTTGTTTGCCTCTTACTGAAGTGGCCCCAGATGGGATTCCTGGCCAGATCAGGGATTTTTCCTGGATCTGAGGGCTGGTGCAAGGTCTACTCAGCCTGTGCAATTACAAAATAGAGGAACTATCTGATGGTGAGATAGCGACCCTGATATATAAAGCCTAGAATAACAGCCAAGAGGACCGGGCAAGTTTGCCGTGCGGTTAGGGGCGCGCGATTGTGAGCTTGCATCCGGGAGATAGTGGGTTCGAATGCCCCTGTCTGCAGCCCTGAAGATGGTTTTCTGTGGTTTCCCATTTTCACACCAGTCAAATGCTGGGGCTGTACCTTAATTAAGGCCCCAGTCGCTTCCTTCCATCTCCTAGGCCTTTGCTATCCCATCATCGCCGTAAGACTGTGTCGGTGCGATGTAAAGCCACTAGCAAAGAAAAGAAAAGCCAGAGGATTTGTTACGCTGACTGTGTGACACCTGATAATCTGCAGGTCTTCAGGAAGGAATTACCAAGAAAGTTTAAGGAAGTGTGCATATTAAGCAGAGACCTGGGCAGTGACAGGAAGAGTATGTTGAATGCTCAACTCGATGGCTGGTTGGAACCTCAACAGTACTGCCATCAGCAGTCATAGATGGCTTAGGCGTCACTGAAGAGGTTCACTAGGCAAATGATGAGTGAGGTAGTTTCCCGTTGCATTCCTCACCAAGCCAGAAGTTGGTATTGTGTAGTTTTTTTTTTTTTCAGTTTGGCTTTACGTCGCACTGATACAGACAAATCTTATTGGCAATGATGGGATAGGAAAGGTCTAGAAGTGGGAAAGAAGCAGCTGTGGCCTTAATTAAGGTACAGCCCCAGCATTTGCCTAGTGTGAAAGTGGGGAAACTACAGAAAACCATCTTCAGGGCTGTCGACAGTGGTGTTCGAACCCACTATTTTCCGAATGCAAGCTCACACCTGCATGCCCCTAACCGCACGGCCAACTTGCTCGGCTTACAGTGGAACCTCGATAACTCGAATCACCTCATGAACTGTTTTATTTCGAGTTATCGAAATTTCGGGATGTAGAGAATATTGTTTTTTAGCATGGTTAGCGCATGATTGAATCATAAATGTATCTACAGGCTTATACTGAGTACAGTGTTTACTGTAATTATAACCCTTATTATAGTAATTTTTTAGAAGGTGGAATACAATACATAGAGTAGTGAAACAAAAAACATACCTCTGTTAGCACCTTTGGAAAAAATCCGTTAGTCTCTTCTGGTTTTTTACTCTTAACCTTCTTTTCTTCCATATACTTTTCAACAACATTTATTGCTGTGAAAACATGGTCATTTATATTCGACTTAATCTGTGTGTAGGTTCGAAGAATAGTCACTGTACTTAACACGTGGTGAACTGATGGTACAGGAGAAGGCAGTTCCAACTCTCCTTGTTGGGAATATTCTTCTTTTTCTTCTTCTTCTTGCCAGCAGCATTGACGGTATCTGTAGGAGGCTCGACCACTATAACGTCAGAGTCCACATTTATGTAAGCCTCAAAATCAGCTTTGCAGTTAACAAGCTGCTGATACACCACCCATTCTTCAGGAATAGGAGTAACTTCCTCCACTTCGTGTTCTGAAGGCCCTGAGTCACCTTTCAAAAATCTTGCTTTGCATTGCAGAGCAGTTTAATTGTTTCCTGCTTCACATCAGCCCAAGATTTACTCAGCATTGTTATCGACTGTAGTAGATTAATGCCCTTTAATGACTCCTCGGATTCAATTCCTCTCAGAATTTTTCTGAACAGCCTGTTTCCTATGGAAATGCTTCAAGTTTTTGAATCACCACTTGGTCCATGGGTTGTAGTTTGGTTGTTAAGCTTGGTGCAAGAAAACCATGCGCACTGCCTTATCTCCAGAACGAGCACCTTGGGATGAGCAGGGCAATTGTCTTCACGTCGTATCTTCTCCTCAATACCACGCAGCCAAGATTCTTAAATGGAGATTGTCAACCACAACTCCTGGGGTTGGTTTCGTACCTGACCGATAATGAATTCACACCCCAGAAACATTGAGGCTTCACAGATATTCCAATCACTAGAAGTGTGTTTTTCGGTTCCTGTCATATTAGCTCCCAGCATCACTGTAACCCTTTCTTTACTTGTTAACTGTTGCTCACAAACCACAAATGCTGCATTGCACAGTTAATGTTGTACAAAATTTGAGTTACAGAGTATTTTATGCTTCAAGGGAGGAAACGTTTGCTTTGAGAAATCGAGAAATCCATGTAACCCAATTTCTAGTAATAGAGAGATAAATACACATGAAGAATAGGACAAATGGCCAGAAAACTGAAGTTACTTCGAGATACTGAAAATTCGAGTAATGGAGGTTCGAGATATCGAGATTCGACTGTAAATATAAGTCTGCCAAACCCACTGAAAAGCACACACCTATCGACCCAAGCAACATTTTCACATTGTTCGTGATAGGGACTTGCTGCATAAGAAATGGCCTAATTAGCATCGCTCACATGTTCGTCGCTTTCTTGTCAATTTGGTTTAGACTACACCGGAAGACATAGTGCACTGTAAAAACAAAGTCACACCAGGGAAGACGTTGACAAGAAAAGATAGACTTGATCAAGACATATGAAATAAGAATTAACCTAGAATCGCGGAAGGAGAGAGAAAGGTGGAAAAGTACCATGAATGCCTTAAACCGGCTGGAGCTAGTGATGATAAATCGATATAGTCAACTAGCATTATGGAATTGAGAGGCTAGCCTTTTGGAGTGGATTATGTCAAAAGTTATCTTAGTTAAACCCGTGGAATTATCACTTACCAAACCACATGCCAGTTTATGTTCTCATTTTGTTTTAAGTAGGTTGGAATGAACATGCGACAGAATTTCTGGACAGGTAATTGTTCAAGAAGCACATCAGCCAACACCAAATACAAATACCAGGTTAATTCTTGGGGTTGAAGCGGCTGGGCATAGAGCTATCAACTCTATCCCATGTAGTGCTGAGTTTATGGCTAGTGGTAGCTTGTACCTTCCATTCCTTCAAGAACACTAGTATGGCGAATATATAAAAGAGGGTCTTCTCAGAAAGAAATTTTGCTTAGTCTATCCTGCTTTATTATTTCATGTATTTCATTGTTGATTACAAGTAGTTGCAAATTTTGAGATTTGGTTTGTGTCTTGGTAGAATTGTTTAAGAAATATAGTTTAAAATTGTTATTAATTTGAGATTTATCAGAAGTTTGTTATTTCTGTGTAAAGTTTACCTTCTGATCTTAGTATATTATATCAAAGTACATATATTATTATAGAATATAGCCTATTAATAGGGACCTGAAAAATTAGCATCTATTTGTTTCAAAATTAGCATCTATTTTTTTCCAAAATTAGCATCTATTTACAAAGTTAAAATAATCGCATGGTATTATTAATTTTAACGATTCTAAGTTTATGAAGTGCAATTATTGTCCTTGGTTCACACACAATATAAATTCATTGTTCAAACACAAGCATTTGTCAGTACTTCGGCATTTCTTTTTTTCAAATTGCACTGTCTGTCTGTAACCATGGTGTTGTAATGAGACAACACGCGCTCGCTATCTACATTGTTCGTTGGGGTCCACAACAACTCAAGACAGTATTTAGCAGTTATGCAGAACTCTGTCTGAACTCCAGTTAATACAAGCATGACATCACATTTTTCACTTTCTTTCATCTGCGTTTGATTTGCATGTTTCAGAGAACAGTAACTAGACCAGATATTGTTTCGTGAGAGATCTGTTACTCCAAACAATATCTCAAGCTCATCTAATTTATCATTGTTATTCAAAATTATATTTTTTGGATACAAAGCTTGAGAAATTGACACAAAATGCTAATGGTTGGGGTCTTTAACTTTCAATGTGGCTAGCTTGCAATGTGAAGAATGAGCAGCTTTGACAAATGTGTCTCTACATGCAGCCTGCTGTAGAGGAGTGAGCTTAATCAAAGCATCATTAGTTGCCGCAGAAAAATTCCCCTCACAAATGAAAGTAAAACTGGCGTCAAGGTTATTCAGTTTGGGGTAAAGGAGATGAGAGGTAGGATACAGAGACCCTTCAAGTTCAGTAAGGAGGTCAAACAATCCAGCTGCATGATCTGTGATAAAAACCATGTGGGAGTGAAGCCTATTTACTTCTCGGTCACTCAGATCAGTCAGGTACTTAATACCACAGTTGTTGATGTCTTTCATCATGTCAGACATCTTGAAAAATGTAACATCAGTAAAGTAAGGACTCAAATAGAAGACAGCCTGAAACCAGCTATTCCATCGGGTTATGAAAGGTGCAGGAAAAAGCTTTGCTTCCTTTGAAGCACCATACTTTGATGTTAAGAATTGTAAATATTTTTGCTTTCTTGTGTTCAAAAATTCAACCACATGATTTAAATCTGTCATCACTGCAACCCAATTATTGCCAACCAAGCTGATCTTATGTGCCCAGCACTGTACATGCATTAAATGATCCTCTATAACACCGGTCATGTACAGGGCACTGTCACTAACAAACACTTTAACTGCATCATATGGTACACTATAATGGCGCAGAGCTTCTAAAACAGCATGAGAGCAGTTTGTAGCATTTCCTGCATCAAGATAGTTCACAGAAATAATGTGCAGCTCTCTTTTCGATCTGGCTGGGACTTGGAATATGATAATAAAAACACAATGGCCCATTCTATCTGTAGTTTCATCACAGAGTATGTTGATGTTCTTCCCCACTAGAGCCTCTGCTGTTCTTTTCTGGTGGTCAGATGCAACTTCTAGATAGGAAGAAAGACCTCAAATTATAACAAAATAATTTAAAATTACTGGATCAGTTGGGTACGGGTAAGATAGTTTGATATGGAAATCGCACTCAAATTTGGTATCCTTCAATTTTGTGCTTGGTTTCGATGTCATAATACCTAAACCATACCCGATCAATGAAATCGAAACTTACCCGGTAAATATACTTCACGTAGAGTTCTCGCACATGGCAGCTCTTCATTTGAAAACTCAGTAATCCAGGCTCTTAGCTCTTTGGTTTCCAGCTTTTCCAGAGGTATATTTGCTTTGGCAAATGCTTCAACTGTGCGTTTCAAGAAGTTATCTCTGGAAATTTTTTGTTGTTTACAACTATCTAACTGTGTAAGCACAAAAGATTGCTTTCTTTGAGACGTACTAGCAGCAGGGGTTGAACTTTCGTAATCACGTCGCTTACCCACGTGTTTTTCAGATTTAACATGTTTCACAATGCTATCTTTTTTTTTTCGCACCCTACTCTGCAATTACAATACTTGCAAAACACTGTCACTGAATCTGTGTCATATTAACCATCCTTTGCATATTGCTCGGCCCTTTCATGCGCAGTTTTTTTCATTCGACTTTCTACTCTTCGCTAGTTTCAGTTTTGAACCACAGCAAAACAACACTGCATCTATCTCATTATTTCCGTGACACTCGATTTACATTTCCATAATAATTGATACAGATATTATTCTCCTTGGTATTCCCATTGTAAATATCGATTGAAGTCAGCAAGCAGCAATCGATCGGCTACTTTTCTTCATCAATCAGAATGGTCGAAAGATTTATGCATCATATTTTGAGTATTTCTGGCGATTTTGCATAAATATGTTGTTTTTGCCAGTAAAATAGCAAATTTTTGCAGAATTTGGACGAAAATTGCATGTTCATACTAATTTCACATTTTGGGTCACAATTCGCATTTTGTTGCACTTCTATTTATGCGTAAAAATGATTTTATTCCACATTAGACTTACCGTAGGCTTGGATTCAGTACAAGATTCAAAAATTCACATTTATCGCAAATGCGAATTTTTTTTTTTTTTTTTTTTTTTTTTTTTTTTTTTTTTTTTTTTTTTTTTTCAGGTCCCTACCTATTAATTTACATAACTGGAATCTAGACCACTAGACAACAGTAGGTTTTGTTATTCCTGTGGACTTAATCCCATATTCTTGGATGATGTAGTGTAACTAAATATAATCACTTCACAAGTACTTGTCTGACCGGGCGAGTTGGCCGTGCGCGTAGAGGCACGCGGCTGTGAGCTTGCATCCGGGAGATAGTAGGTTCGAATCCCACTATCGGCAGCCCTGAAAATGGTTTTCCGTGGTTTCCCATTTTCACACCAGGCAAATGCTGGGGCTGTACCTTAATTAAGGCCACGGCCGCTTCCTTCCAACTCCTAGGCGTTTCCTATCCCATCGTCGCCATAAGACCTATCTGTGTCGGTGCGACGTAAAACCCCTAGCAAAAAAAAAAGTACTTGTCTGGCATGTTTCCGCTGGTGGGATCCTCAACATTTCTGCCATCAGCTGTCATAGATGGCCTAGGCATCACTGAAGAGGCGTACTAGGGAAATGAGGAGTGAGGTAGTTTCCCGTTGTTTTCCTCACCGAGCCAAAGTTGCAATTACATATCAGTCTGTCAAACCCACTGAAATGCATCAGCCGACCCAAGGAGCAACAGTTTCACACCATTCATAGCAAGGACTGGCTGCATAAGGAATTGGCATTACTAGCATCGCTCATACCTCAGTCACTTTCATATTATCAAAGCCAAGGATAAGACAGAGAAAGATCTATGAAAGTAGCCTATACCAGAAGACATAGTGTACTGTAAACACTAGGTCCTGCCAGCAAAGGCATGTTGTCTGGCATAAGCCGTTTAAATTATATTGTACTGGGCAAGTTGGGTATGCTGTTTGGGTCACATAGCTGTGAGTTTGCATTCAGGAAGTATTGAGTTCGAACCCCACTATAGGCAATCCTGAAGATGGTTTTTTGTAGTTTTCTGTTTTCACACCACATCAATGCTGGGGCTGTGGCTTAATTAAGACCATGGTCACTTTCTTTCCATTCCTTTTTTTTTTTTTTTTTTTTTCTAGTGGCTTTATGTCGCACCGACTCAGATAGGTCTTATGGCGACCTATTCCATTGTCGCCATAAGACTTTTCTCTGTTGGTGTGATGTAAAACAGATAGCAAAAGAAATATTATATTGTCTGTAACTACTTGGAAATTTTAATAGAATGTTTTTGTATGTGCAGGTGTGTGGTAAAGCATTCACGTGTTCAGCTGAGCTCAGTCGACATGGGAAGTGTCATCTTGGTGGCAGTATGTACACCTGTGCTGTGTGCTTTCATGTGTTTGCTAACGCAGCTAGTTTGGAGCGACATATGAAACGGCATGCTACAGACAAACCTTACGTGTGCAGTGTATGTGGAAAATCATTTGCTCGTAAAGAACATCTAGACAATCATACCCGTTGCCACACTGGAGAGACCCCATATCGGTGTCAGTATTGTGCAAAAACGTTTACCCGGAAAGAGCATATGGTAAACCATGTGAGAAAGCACACAGGTGAGACGCCACATCGTTGTGACATCTGTAAAAAGTCCTTTACACGAAAAGAACACTTTATGAATCATGTTATGTGGCACACTGGTGAGACTCCTCATGCATGTCAGGTGTGTGGAAAAAAATACACTCGTAAAGAACATTTAGCCAATCACATGCGTTCTCACACCAACGATACTCCGTTCCGTTGCGAAATCTGTGGCAAGTCGTTTACTCGTAAGGAGCATTTTACGAACCATATCATGTGGCATACGGGAGAGACTCCACACCGCTGTGACTTCTGTTCCAAGACCTTCACCCGCAAGGAGCACCTCCTAAATCACGTTCGGCAACACACAGGTGAATCTCCGCACCGCTGTGGCTTCTGTTCCAAGTCATTCACCCGCAAGGAGCACCTCATTAACCACGTGCGCCAGCACACAGGTGAGACCCCTTTTCGATGCCAGTACTGCCCCAAGGCCTTCACTCGTAAGGACCACCTCGTGAATCATGTGCGTCAACACACTGGGGAATCTCCCCACAAGTGCCAGTACTGCACAAAATCATTCACTCGTAAAGAACATCTCACGAATCATGTCCGTCAACACACGGGCGAATCGCCGCACCGCTGCCATTTCTGCTCCAAGTCCTTTACTCGGAAAGAGCATCTGACTAATCATGTGCGTATCCACACAGGCGAATCTCCTCATCGTTGCGAGTTTTGCAACAAGACGTTCACCCGCAAGGAACATCTTACAAACCATCTGCGACAGCACACGGGCGAGACTCCTCACTGCTGCAATGTGTGCTCCAAACCGTTCACCCGGAAGGAGCACCTCATAAACCACATGAGGTGCCACACGGGGGAGCGCCCGTTCAGCTGTTCCGAGTGTGGCAAGTCGTTTCCACTTAAGGGTAACCTGCTGTTCCATCAGCGGTCGCACAACAAAGGTGCTACAGCGGATCGACCATTCCGCTGCGATCTGTGCCCAAAGGACTTCATGTGTAAGGGTCATCTAGTGTCTCATCGCCGCAGTCACTCTGGAGACCGCCCTCATGCCTGTCCAGATTGTGGTAAGACTTTTGTTGAAAAAGGGAACATGTTGCGTCACTTTCGAAAGCATGCAGCGGAAAATGGAGGGACTGGCACTCCTCAACAGCAGCCACCACCTCCCCCACCTCCACAGCCTCAACAACCACCCCATCACCATCAGAATCCCGGTCATGGAGTGGTGACTGCTGCTGGGGTTGTGGTTCCTACTACTCATCATTTGCAACACCATTCTGCACCAGCTCCTCTTCAACCACATCCATCTCATGCTGCTGTTGTAGTTCCAACTCCAAATGGTGTGCTTACAACATATTAAATTAAAAGGTATCATTGCTACCTCTGCATCTTATTTAGCGATGTCATTTAGATATCATTCACAATCATACCAGAACGTTCCATTTTCCTCAACAGAGAACAGTGCTCTCTTCTAGTTCTTTATTGAGAGATGAATTTTACGATTCATGTGTATAGTGATATTTTTTCCTTCATCCTGTATAGACGTTTAAATGAAGAACAGTATGCTTGTCACCTTTGGTGATGTATAGAACATTTTTCGGAAAGTAAAAATATTTTAGACCATTAATAATGTTTAAAGAAGATATGGTGTAAGGTTATAATTGAGTCGAGATGACTACTAAATTCTAAAGAAAGATTTTTGAAATGCATAGCATGGCTGTTATATGGATTTCATGCCAAACTGTACAGTCGCACTAAATATGTTCATTTGTGGGGTTACAAGGTGAATGTTACTGCTAGACAATTCTTATTCTGGCGTGGGTAATATCGATATATTTGCTGTGTCAGACATTTCATGTAGGAAACTCCTAACTTATACACAAGTACACTGACAGGCAAAATTAATAAGATTACTTGAATTTTGAAAGGAAAAATCATGTTAAATTGTGAAACATTTATTTTATTAATTACATTGATTATTTTCATGAAAAACTTATCTAAGTACTGTTATCTGTCTGTTCTTGCTACCCTTAGTTACTTTGATCATTTTTCACGAAAATCAATGTAAATAATAAGATAAATGTTTCAAAATATAGCATGCTTTTTCTTGTGAAAATTCAAGTGATCCATTAATTTTGCCAGTCAATGTAATACACATGACTTTCCTGGTATTGTAAATACCATGTATAAATTAGTCCAGAACACACAAGGACACTAATAAGGGGACCTCCAGATAGATGGTTCACAGAATTGTTTCATACATGCAGTACATGAAGGAACCCCTCAAAAACAAATATCCCAAAACCATTCAGCCAAATGTCAAGGGCATTCTTGATAAAATTGGCTGCAGCAAATTTGTAGTGCCTTGTATCAGTTAAACATAAACAAAGTGACAAATGAGCGCATGGCTCAATGGATAATGTCCAAGTCTAGTAATCGAGTGATTGCTTGTTCTAGTCCCGCTGCAATCATGGTTTTCTGTTCTTTCCATCTCATTCATTCTACATATATTACAGTTAAGAATATTTGTTATAATTCAAAAGATGGGTCAAGAAATGAAAAACCATAAGTAGGAAATGAAACATTTTTGTAACTTTCCTTATCAAGGTAAAATATTAAACAAAGTTTGTGTACCAATAGATATTTCGATATATCCCTGCAGCTGCAAAAACTGGTGTTGTGTAATGTGCTAGATATTGCAAAAGTATTGTTTCCCGTGCTTTTATGGGGAATGTATTGTTTCCCGTGCTTTTATGGGGAATACCAACCGGGTTCTAATGGAACTGCATCTCACAGTCAAAAATAATAAGATGTAGTTATCATTTAATTGGCCCTACACGGTGGTCGGGATCATTACAGGGTCAAGTCTCAATGGTCTGACACCGTGATTGGCTGATTTGAGTCCCGTTGGTGAAAGAAATTTTTACCATCGGAATGTTTTTTGGCAGGGTAGTACAGGTGGTTGTATACAATTTTGAATCACTAGATTGCTTGCCCAAAAGCCTGAATTCAATTCTAAACCTCTTTGCGGTGTTCCTATGGAGTGAGGGCATATGGCGCTGTTGATCATGATTTGTCCGCCTGATGAAATCTTTTGGTGTTATTCGGCAGGAGTAGGCTATATACTGACACCAGGTTTCACCCCCTCCCTACCTTATATTCATCATTCTACATCCAGATGCACAGGTCGTCCATTGGCATCAGATGGAAAGACCTACAATAGGCAAGCCGAGCATATCCTTGGACTCTCGCATAACTAAAAACCTTACAATAAATTAAAAATAATAGCTTTTTTTCTTTGATATGGAAATACAAAAATGATTTATTTCCTGCACAAAATTTTTAATCTTTGCACCCAACTTCTGAATTACTACAAATAGTCTTGCCTAGAATATATGTAAAATGGAACATCAGGCGGAAACATAAAAACAAAACCATGCATGGAGCAAGACTTGAATCAGCAATTCCTAGTTTGCTAAACTCGGGCGCTTCCTGCTAAGCCACATGCTTGCTCATCACTTTGTTGATATTAGTTGATATAAGGCACTTGAATTTGTCAAAGCCAGTTTTCTCAAGAATGCCTGGATATCTGGCCGAATTGTTTTGGGAAATTTGTATTCAAGGGATCATCTTCACGTACTACAAGTACAAAAGAAAAATCTATGATTCATCCACCTGAAGGTGTATGTACTGTACATTAATAATAATTAATCATAAGAAAATGTCATCTTTCAAACCAATACTCTCAAAAGCAGAGGGTGGGGGGGGATTTTATATTATTTCATTTCACTGCTACCTATTCATGTGGCTGCAGAAACCCTTTTTATCCAAAGGAAAAGTCTTCTGAATGTCTTGTATTATGACTGATTTATTTTCCCATCATATTCTTGGTGATCTCTTTGCTAGTCTCTCAACACAGCCATTGTTTAAATCCTTGTCAGTGCATGCGAGATTATAAAAATAAATGTTCCTTTGGTTTGGAATCCAATTTATAGATGTTTTGGCTTGTCATTAGGTTTACGTCTGATAAAACTGCAGACCAACTTGCTTGTACTCAGAATAGGTTGTTTGTTGAAGTTGAAAGAAGTTAGTGATTTAGATAGAACTTGGAATAAAACATTACGTAACATTTTCCCTGATTAGTTTTTTGTCTTCTGTTCCCAAGTTACTGGTTTGGTCCCATCTGAGGTTTGTGGCATCTAAAGGTGTTTGAAACTGCTCCATGGACTACATGGATGAAGAACATAATAGTAGTTCAGCTGAACATGGAAGTTCCAGCAGAAAGAAAGGTTGTTTTAATAACTACTATCTAAATGTCATGAAATATACATGTTTTCTACTTCAATGCACGTACTAATGAGTAATCATAAATAATTTTGTCTAATAACACGTCTCATCATGGTAATAGTAAGAAGAAAAAGAAGGCCTTGACTATCACATCCCAGACTTTGTGAAATGTTGTAATTTAGATATCTTGTGTACCATTTCTGATGTTCTGATTTTACTGCCATCTAGCAGCAAAAGTGGATCCCCATTGGAAGGTATCTAATGCTGTCTTAGCAGAGTTCAACACTACAGTTTTTAATATACCAAACAGTGCCTTTCTCTTTCTTTTTCTCACTAACCATCAAAAGTCTGCTACTACGGTACTCTCAGGCCAGTATTTGAACATTTACAATCATGAGTGATCCACTGAAGCAGATATTTCTCTACTAATTGTTCAGTAAGTGGTTTATCTGACACTTTCAGTAGTCACAAGTAATCATAGTTACTAAAAGCAAACATAGATTACTATCCAGTGAGGAAGTTGAGGCAATGATAATGCTCTTCAGTACCTTATTCTAATAATTAATTTATTAGATTTTCACAAGGCTTTCAACCAGATATATTTTGGATATCCACTGAGACAGTAATGTCATTTAAAAAAGACCGCTGCTGGGCTGAGTAGCTCAGACGGTAAGGACATAAAAGAACTCCTGAGGGACAAAATTACGGTATCTTAGTGTCTCCAATAACCATAAAAGTAGTTAGTGGGACGTAAAATCAGTACATTATTATAAAGAGACTGAAACCGAAATGCAAAGTAATGTCACCTATTAGGTGTGCGTGGAAGTATGCCATGCAACCTCAAGTTCAGAGAAGTGCACAGTAACTCAAACCCTTGGACACAACATGCACAGACTGCAGTTCGAAGCATGTCTTGACAAGTAATAACAGCATTTTATTGTGTGCATTTCGCAATACATCAACAAAGCCTCTCCATTACGAAAATAGTCCACTTGGTTGGTTTACACCATAGTGACATCGTTAGAATCTTTCTCACAGTGATTCCCCTCGGTTAATAACACAAGGTTGATCACCACTACTTGTGAATCTTGACTCGCAAGAACCAAGAAGACTCCACAACAGGACTGCTTTAATGCATTTTTGACAACAACTGGGAGGGCTGTATCTGCTCGGGCAATCCGAAATTATCTCCATATAGTCGACCTATACTCGAGTTCCGTGGCGAGCATCTGGATGTACAACCAAACACTGTGGCACCAGATGCAGAATGCTTGGACTGGAATCTGGCAGCACAGCATTAGGTCCTCTTCACACCACACAGTTGTCGTTTCTGATGATGAATCAAAAATGTGTTGTAATGAAAAGTTCTTATGAATTGTAATTTCTTTCTTCAAATAAACCACCTTCATTTAGACCTTTATGGTCACGTTTACCATCAGATGTCTAAAATGTGAAGTTGAATTCAGTCCCGGACTACTATGAATTTTCAGTGAACTTGACTTTCTTCCATGGTTCTTAAAACTGGGACGATGATTATTGTTTTAATCGTAAATAAGAGATAGTTATCCCCTCCAAATTCTAATCTTAGGAGACCAAGGAACAGAGTCATTTCAAGATTAAAAGTATCGGGAAAGGAAAGCGCTATGAAAGACTCCATGGGTCAACTATGGTTTGCATCAGATATGATAGGAAAGATTAAAGTGAAAACAACACTTGTCTTGGCTAGGAGCCCCTTTGATTTTCTGGCTCTCATCAGCAAGGTCTTGGAATGTAGTTTAATTACACTCTCCTTTACGTCCAAGCAGTCTGAATACTTTTTCACAGAATTAGTGAGAAACTACTCTTCTGATTTGCATCTTTATTATACTGATTGTGATTTACACCCTGGGAATTTTTCTCTTCAGGAATACATTGGGATAGCACCTTATTTCAAGTTATGAAATACCTATTTCAGTCGTGAAACAAAATAAAATATTAAACAGTTTTCATGAAAACATCATATGTAGAATAAATACTCTTTCAATAAACTGATATAACATTGCAATGGTATAAATTCCTAAACATTCAGATAAAAATGTTTATTTATAATATTTTATAATGTGACTTCACTCATTCTTTATTCTAGGCACTTTCATTAACTGTGGTGCTTTCCTGCAAATTTGTTGTGGCACTTTTGTTTCAAAATGTAAAATGAAATTATCAGCCTTGGTACAAGTTTGTAGATACCTATTTTAATCCTTGCTTTATTCAGATATGCATAGTACAGATGCCACTAAAACTGGAATCTACTTGTCTTGCAAATTCTCTGGGATGATATCAACCTTGCTGCAACATTATCTGTAATGGCTTTGTTAAATAGTACTGATGATGAGATATAGTACATTTCAATTTAATATCTGAGTTAGTATTTACATTCAGAATTAAGATGATATATTTCCCGAGATTTTTATTTGAATGATAGCTTGACTACTAGGTGCCACTTTTTTTATGATTGACTAGCTGAACCCTTTAGTGCATACATTTTGTAGATTAAGATACTTTTACAGTATACTAAAGATGAGGCAAAAGAATACACCAAAATACCTCTTGTATTTTACATCAGTAAAAATTTCCCAAATTTTAGAACATACCTTAGATCACAAATTATCTCTGAAAGCATTATATCAGGGTAGTGATCGTAAATTTATAGTTGTTGAAATGTTGTGTTGATGTATTTGTCATTGTTCTGGTATTATTTTTAAAATTGTTGCATTCATTGTTGTTGGAATTAATGAGTCTTGCTCTATTTGGCTTGTTTTGCTGAAGAGAATTATCTGAATTTTTCCTTTGAGCAACTGGCAGTGGTGCGGTGATTTTCTTCTTCATGAACAAATTTATAATTGATCAGTAGAAATAATTCCTATAAATAGGTATTTCAATTACTGATTGATCATTCGTGATTTCTCATAATGTTATTGCTTGAACATCAATTTTTAAATATAGTTTGTAAAATATTCATCAAACAAATATTTACAACCAATAATTTGGTCCAACGAGGCATTAGGGGTAATTTTATGGTAAGAAAGAGTACCTAATGGTATTCGACAAGTTGACAGTTCGTTGAAGTAAGCAACTGTGGGTATCTGAGAAAGTACTTCTAGGTAAGATAAAACAGCCTATCTCGTCATTCGGAGTGAATTTAACATAAGTGAAGTAACATAATCTGGTAAAAATTAAATAATATGTGGTAAAAGTACTGTTTTCCACTTATATATTTCATGGTTTTTTTTCTCGTATATATCAGTGACTTTATATTTTGTTATAGAGTTTCAAGAGTTGCAACAAGTAGGTTAAATATGAAATGAGTACTACTGTTGAATACTAATATTAAATATTATTATATCTATTTTATGTGTGCATTCTTTTAGTACAGAATTACATCTTTCACATTAATTTATAAGCAGATAACTAGAGAAACTAATTTAGAAAATGTTTTAAACTGTTTGCTTGTCATATGTACCTACATCTAAAGGAGTATAATAGGGAATGAGTTGCACTAGTAATTGTGGATAATACAACATGGAATTAGAAGAAAAGTTTTTAAGGGTTTAAAAAAATTATGATACCGTTCGGAGGATTTATTGAGAATATAATGCCACAGATAATACAGGAAGTCCAAAATTGACTTTCACAATCGCAGATCTAAAAATCACGGGAATAGAACAAGTTTTTGGGTGGTTAGGCTGTGTGCATTTGCAGAGTTTTGCCCAGACGTGCCATTTGGGCTCATCAGTTGGATTGGAAGTCTTCAAACTTGGTGATCTTGCTGAAGTGAGAAGAAATTATGAATACGAAATTATGGAAAAACAAGTTCATATTTAGATCAGAATATCATATAAACATAGACTTTATCTTTCAGGCTTGAGACTTAATGGTTATCAGGCTTGTATGTATTAATGGGATTAGGGTTTGCAAGTAAGAGGCTGTTGTGTACTTGTTAGATACCAAGCTAGTGGCTTTGCGGTTTGGGTCACGTAGCTGTCAGCTTGCATTCGGGAGATAGTGGGTTCGAACTCCAATCAGGCAGCCTTGAAGATGGTTTTCCATGGTTTCCCATTTTCACGCCAGGCGAATGCTGGGGCTGTACCGTAATTAAGGCCTGGTAGCTACCTTCCCTCTCTTAGCCTTTTCCTGTCCCACCGTCACCATAAGACTTATCTGTATCGGTGCAATGTTAAAAAAAGAAATCCCGGCACCATTCGCCTGAAGTTGAAACGGGGAACAATAGAAATCACCCCAGGATTGGATAAGAGTATTCTTTTTTTGAGCACATTTTTCTTCCCATTTATATTTCTCAGACTCAGTGCATCCTCTTCTGGATCCTGAAACCAATCTTAAATCTGTGGCAGAGCTGGAAATCAAACCTTAACCACATTTAGTAAAATATGAAATATGAGTTTGTTGTGCAAGTTTCTTGATACATTTGTATGGAGATTGCTCTAATTGTTCTTTAATATCCTGGTACTTTTCATCCCTGATCACTGTTTGTTTCCCATCAGCTTTTTAATTTAACATTGAATCCACACATTTTAAATTATATACAATTTTTCCAATTTTGTCACACATTGTTACTTGAAAACGAGGAAACATGTCACTACCCCTCCAGCATATTATTGCTTTAAGAGTCTGCAGCTCATGAAAATACACTGTCCAATAGTTTCCTGTTAAGCCATCAATACAAAAGCAATTACCTTCAAAGTGAAGCGCAGTTGCTCACAACCAAGCATAGACTGCCAGAAGGTTGAGTGGTTACCGACTCTGCATGATCAGCCTTTGGGAAGCAGCCACACAGCTGTTCCATGCTGTTGGGGAAATCCTCAGATACCCTTTCAAATGTTACCCTGTTCATGTGGAGAATATGAAGACAATATTGTGACTGTAATTGTGAGGCTCCTGACTTGGCTTTAATTTTTAAAATTTATTGTTAAAGACATGGAAGTAGTAAAAATGTTGTTCTCTAATGAAAATATTAATAAAGGATTGCAAGATAAATATGGTAGTTGTAGACTTTTGATGGGAACTCCATGGCAGTATTTTATGAAATGTGTGGAGGAAGGTTCTTGCTGGATTTATAAGAACAAAGTGAAAGAGGGGGAAAATGTTTCACAAAGCTTTTGTTCTTTCCTTTTCATTCTCTCCCCTTCATTCAGAAGAAATTATTGTAGCCTTCAACTGATTGACGATACTGATCTCAGAATATCTGAATGGAGAATTAACTAGCTAGTACTAAAACAGGTTACAAGTGTGCATTTCCAGTGGATGGAATTTTGTGTGATAATAAATTTTGCATTTGGTTTTATGGAAAAGAGTACTAGTGAGCAAGAATCTTGACAGATAGATTAAAAATTAGAACAAATTATCATGGAAAATGTATTTTGGAATCACTCTATCTTAGCAACTGCTACCATAAAAATATGCATCATAAAAATTTCTCATTTATTTTTTGCATATGTAAACAGTTTAATTCTTGCTATTTTCCCAATTCCTTTTTTTCAAATACCAATATCTAGGTAAAAGTATTTAAGAATAGAATTTTCTCATGTAACTGTTAGGAGATATACCAGTGAATCATTTAATCCAATTAAAGGAATTAGACAATGTGTAAAACAATGTAAAACAAACAACAACATAATTCTTCTGAAAGTTAAGTTTCCTTGTAATATTGCAGTATTTTTTCCTCACACAGTGATATTTATTTATGAAGCATTCAACATCAGTTATATCCATGTTCATGCATTGTTGGACTGAATGACTTGTATGATAGAAGTGCTGACCTTCTGAGCCCAAGTTGATGGGTTCAATCCCAGCTCCATTTGTATTTGAACGTGCTCAAATACACCAGCCACATTTCGGTAGACTTACAGGCATGTATAAGAACTCGGGACAAAATTCTGTCATCTTCATGTCTCCGAAAACTGTAAAGTTAGTTATTGGGATGTAAAACCCATTTTGATTTGATAACCGGTAATACTGTTCTTACTGTATTGGTGTGCATGTAGTTTGAGTTGCAGTTTGGAAAGAAGTGACAATGCCCTATTAAAAAGACAATATCAGAGTATTTTTCTTTTGATGATATTGAAAATCGCTGGAAGCCTTTCAGGAGAATAGGTATTTGAACCGGTGTACCCGTAAAGTCCATGGATGTGTCTATGCTGGTGTGTCCTGGTAAGCAATGTAATTGTGACTAGGAATACATTTAGTGAAATGAAATGGCATATGGCTTTTAGTGCCGGGAGGTGTCCGAGGACTTCAGCTCGCCAGGTGCAGGTCTTTTGATTTGACACCCTCAGGTGACCTGTGCGTCGTGATGAGGATGAAATGATGAAGACGACACATACACTCAGCCCCCGTGCCAGGGGAATTAACCAATGAAGATGAAAATTCCCGACCCTGCCGGGAATCGAACCCGGGATCCCTGTGACCAAAGGCTAGCACGCTAACCATTTAGCCATGGAGCTGGACTAATATATTTAGTCATCAGTAGAGAGTGAATGAGCAAGTGTGAAGGTTGATCACATTCAGGTTGGTTATTGTCATCATATGATTTCAACCCTATTAATGGAGTTTCTGTCCTATAAGTTGTTCTATTCTGAGCTCCAGTTGTAGGTTGTAAACAGGTTGTATAGTCATCACAAAATTATTCTCTATATTGTCATAACCCTCACTTTTCTTTTCTCTCATTGTTTGGTTGTAACTTGGAGGCCCAGGTCTACCCTGAATTTCAGATTTTCGAGTGGCTTTACATCTCACCAATACAGATAGGTATTATGGCGACGATGAGATAAGAAAGATCTAGGAGTGGGGAGGAAGTGGCCGTGGCCTTAATGAAGGTCCAGCCCCAGCATTTGCTTGGTGTGAAATTGGGAAACCACAGAAAACCATCTTCAGGGCTGCCGACAGTAGGGTTTGAATCCCGAATTCAAGCTCACAGCCGCATCCCCCTAACCATACGGCCAACTCGCTCGGTGAATATAAGACTGGTTTGAGGGACTTGAAAGGGGTGAACTCAACCTCGCATAATGTAAATGAGTACAGAACTGGGTTAAAATCCCACTCGGCATCCTTTTCCATGGTGTCCCTCCTCAGCTCCAGGCAAGTGGTACCTAATAAACATAACCCACGGCTACTTCCTTCTCAATCCCAGCCCCAGTTAATTAAGAATACACAGACCTGCTCAGACACCACTTCTACACAGGTTATTGGATGACACAACACATTCAACCATCCCTGCAATTTGTTACATCCTGGCTCAGTCTGGTGGTATTTGTAGAGGCTCAAATATGCCAGCCTTGAGTCGTAAATTTACCGGCACATGAAAGAATTCCTGCAGGAGAAACTTCTGGCACCTTGGCATGTCCAAATGTTGTAAAAGTATTTGTTGAGATTTAAAACCAATAACTTTTATTATTAATTGGTTTCAGTGTGTATCAGAAGTTCTGAGAACAGGCCTATAGGCATTGTGAAATACTGTACTTTTGCCTCTTCATTCTTTCACTTAAATTTCATTATAGAATGCTGTTGACATACCTGTTGTAAATTTGACTGCAGTTTTTGTATTGTGTGCATGAGCAGTTTTACTTCCAGCACGATGGTGCATCACCACTCTACCATCTCAACTTGAGAGCCTGTCTTGATGCATGCTACCAGGACATTGGATAGGGCAAAGAGGTGCTTTCGAATCCCCACCACATTCCTCTGACATAGCACCTGGCGACTTCTGCCTGTGTGGGGAACCTTCAAGGATGTGGTATACTGTCAAAAATTGGCTACACTGCCTGTACCATGGGAAAAAATCAAGATGTTCTGTAGAGCAATCCCTGTAAACACTTAGCCACCCTTGCTCATGCAGTGCTTCATCAAAATCAGAAGTACTGGATGCTAATGATACATTTTTAGACCCTGATGCGATTGCTGTTGTCAGGCATATCTTGAATATGTACATAAATCTAGTCATTCAAATGTCATACCGATACTGTGCATACCTTGTTTCATATTGAAGTTTTATAAGATCAGAGTCTTAATTAGAGCAAAACATAAGCCTGTTAGTTCTACTGAACTGAGTGAGTGGATCAGGTGTAGAGTGCTGGCTTTCTGAACCCAAGTTGGTGGGTTTGATTCCAGCTCAATCTGGTGGTGTATGAAGGTTCTCAGTATGCTTAGCTTATAACAGTAGTGTTTCTTTCTTTCTTTCTTTCTTTCTTTCTTTCTTAGTTTGCCATCCAGTGTTGATTTTTCCCTCGGACTCAGCGAGGGATCCCGCCTCTACTGCCTCAATGGCATTGTCCTGGAGCGTGAGACTTTAGGTCGGGGATGAAACTGGAGAGGAGGGCCAGTACTTCACCCAGGTGGCCTCACCTGCTATGCTGAACAGGGGCCTTGTGGGGGGGAATGAGAAGATCGGAAGGGATAGATAAGGAAGAGGGAAGGAAGCGGCCATGGCCTTAAGTTAGGTACCATCCTGGAGGAGAAGTTGGAAACCAGGGAAATCCACTTCCAGGATGGCTGAGCTTCGAACCCCACCTGTACTCAGTTGACCTCCCGAAGATGAGTCGTTCCAGCCCTCGTACCACTTTTCAACACGAATGCTTAAATTTAAACAAATAGTTGTTTATACTGAAATTTAAACAAAAATTTGAGATAGGAGAAGTATGAGTATGAACTAAATAATGGGAACATATAATTCAGCATAACAGGAAACAAACATTTTATGCAGTCAGTCATAACTTCCGTTCCTTTCAACATCTTTCCTGGAGCACTGTTTTCGAGTTCTAACATTTTGTAGCATGGAGGCCCCACTTGGTAATTCCATCCTTTCCTAAAACTAATGGAATACAGCCTTCAATCAACGAAAGTACTTTTTCTTCCTCAGAGCTTGCAGACACTCTTGTTTCAGAGTTAAGATCACTTTCGTAAACCTTACCTGTTTCATTACCATCACTTTCGGTGTTCCAAGTCTACTTCCTCCAATGTTTCACCCAACCATGAAATTATCTGATCAGTTGATGCCATTATAACTTGTGTAAATTCACTAACAACAGACAATATAAAAATTTCACATTAAACACAATGCGCAAAATTGAGTAGCAGTGTTGTTGGCTACTGAGCACACCACTCACCAAACATGCACTGCCACGCCTAATAATGGATTGAGGGTCTTCGTTTTCAAAGATACTGGAAGTAACTGACACCTCCCCTTCTTAAAAATCTGTTTGAAAGGTATATGGAGTTTCAAAAGTAGAGGTGTTGTAATATTCCAACAACAAGCTTGTCGTACATAGATTAATAAATAAGCATCATGAAATATTGTTGACTTTGCTCTGTTAAATTTGGCGACAACAACCTTCTTCCACATTTTTTCGTGAAATACTGCCGTGAGCTCCGATCAAAAATCTTGGATTCAATATTTTGCCTTAACTCCGTTGTAATATCAGAGTTCTAATAAGCACTAACATTGCACTATCCATAGCTTCTTTTTAATGTTTCTAGCCATGCTATGTATTTAAGTTAGGATTTTGACTTATAATTCTCAATCTCTTAGTCTGAGGAGCATTTGTGGAATAGAATGTGATGACATATACATTGGTCTATTTTTATGTAAGTGTTCAGTACAGCTGCAACATATTTCAGATAAATGATATTATCTGACATAGTATTTTTGCTATTTCTGTATATTTCAAATCTTCAAAGGGCATTATTTTATTTAAATATTATTGTACTGGAAGGGAGCACTGTGATTGTGTAGCTGATACAGATTTTATAAGTTTTTTACAGTGCCACAACATTGAGATCTCATAGCATTTTGTTAGTTATCAGTAAGTTAACCATGTATCATTAAGAAAGATTCTTGCCATTCATTGTATAGAAATGCAATACACATTTCTAATTCAACCCAATCTATTATGTAGTTTTAAAATCATGTACCATTATATGCATATATGACTAATTGGCACTTTATACATATTGTACATAACCAACACATACACAAATGCATTGTATATTAGATGATACTGTATTGTTACTCTCTTAACATTTCCAAATAACTGTGTTTCTACACTCATAGTATTATGATAGTTAAGATGTATATTATTCTTTTGTTAGATTCATGGTTTAGTCAAATGCTTGTTACTATTATGCTGCATGCAAGCTATTTTTATTGGAATTGAAAAAATTCAGTGCCATGTAAGTGAAAATCTACATGAAGTAGGACAAAGATGTGGTTGACTGTGGGTTTTTTGAGCTTAATGTGTCATGACTAGTTAAAACATCACCCCGTTCAGTTTGACGTGCGTCATTTAAATAGTTATATTTACGAAAAATGGTGCAATTTTATATAATGCTTGAACCTGACAATACTGACTGCAAAATGTTGTGTTAAGTGTACATTATATAGCTTATGGAGAAGTATTCATTCTTTATAACTACCTACTATTAGTGGATTGCCTAGATTTTAATAATAAATGCCATCAGGAAGTGAGATATATTTGGCATTTTGTGCATGCCAAAGCATGAATTATGGACAAGATATTGTTAAGAATGATAGAGAAGTGTGGTGGGAAAAACCATTATGGAAGTTTAAAAGTATTCATTGAGAATGCAAGAGTGTATTAATTTGTAGAATGCAATAATTGCATAAGCACTAATTTTAGATGACTTTATTCGGGTTGTACACGTGAAACTGGTTTTGAAGTGAGTTTGTATCAGATCTAGAGTACTTGCTGTAATTATTGAATATAATAGAAAATATAAATCTTTTTATATAGCAAATTATACACCTGTAGAGCCAGGTGTTTGCAGTTTTTCAGATTATATTCATATATTTCAGAGGTTAAAATATGAATAGTTACTAAAGTTTTAGAAATAAAATTTACTTAGTTGTATATCCCTCTATATTAAAGCAGGATGAGAGGAAGTTTTCTTCAGTCAAGAATGCTCTATTAAAGAAGTTGATCTTACTTTATGATTAGTTGATAGAAAGTAATTTTTTTTAATTTTCTTTCTTTCTTTCTTTCTTTCTTTCTTTCTTTCTTTCTTTCTTTCTTTCTTTCTTTCTTTCTTTCTTTCTTTAACAGTTTGCTGTTTGCTTCTTTATTCTGTTTAAGTGTCATTAAATCCTTTTTCTATTTTTATCCTTCTGGAGAAGTAAGATATTCTTTCTCAACTTAATTTAATTTGGAAGTTGTGTGTATTGCTTGATGAGTGCCTAACATCTCTGATAAGAAAAAAAAAGGGGAAATCCAACCTAATTGGCTTGTACTGTATGCTATCAAAATTTCTCACGAAAGGCACCATCTAATGAGTCTCATTCTGAAATGAATATTTTAAACATTGATGTGGTTTTAGTTAAGTTTTACATTTTCACGTCTTAAACCTTTTGGGTCCTCTTCATCTTGTCCAATACTTTAAATGTATAGTGGTAATATATTGTTATCTATTTGTTTGCGTTCTTTCTTGATATTTCCTTATCAGAGATGATAATGGTTGAAAGACATGGAGAGTGCGTGTGAGAGAGAGAGATCTCAGATGACTTTGGGTTAGGTGTGGCTAATGTTACTTTAAGGGGCTAATATTATGTTTTACTCCTAAGACAGAAATCTAATGAATTAGATGGTGCTTATTATTTTCATTAGTAGATAAGTCATTCTGCATTTTCATTGAAGTTGTAGATATTGTTCACATATCAATCACACTTTTTCTCATCTTATTTCGTGCTGTTCAGACTCCTTTTATATTTTGTAATGTTGTGTAATACATTTTCATGCATTGCTGTCATTCTATTTAAAAGATTTGAAACATTTAAATCAAAGGTTAATATTAATGGGCATTCAGTGCTCCTGTTCATGCAGTGTCTTCAACGTTTCCCTTAATTTCAGAATCAAATAGTAATTCTATTTGATTTACTTACTTTAGTCTTCATTGAAACAGCTAACTAGAAGAAAAATAGAGGACCAGTGATATAACTATACCTTTCAACCTCAATTTCAGAAAAGCTAATCTCAGTTGTAGAAAATTTTAACCCAGTATTGGAAATGAGAACATACTCAGGAAAGAATGAAGTCAGTTTAGAATGACTGCACGGTTTTACACCTTAATACAGTCACAACAAAAACCTGGGCAGTCGCTCAGGTGGCAGATTCCATACCTGTTGTTTTCTTAGCCTTTTCTTGAATGATTACAAAGAAATTGGTGATTTATTGAACATCTCCCTTGGTAAGTTATTCCAATCCCTAACTCCCCTTCCTATATACAAATACTTGCCCACATTTGTCCTCTTGTATTCTAACTTTATCTTCCTATTGTGATCTTTCCTATTTTTAAAGACACCACTCAAACGTGTTTGTCTACTATTATTCCACGCCATCTCTCCAAGAACGATTTTAAAAATGTATGAAAATTGAATGAGGCATTGACTTTGAGACGAAATAATATATTTCTTTCAAAGTAAAAGTTTGTAAAACAACATTAAAACACAAAAAGATATATAAAAACTTGGTTTAAAAAGTATAAATATGTTTAACTAAATTAAAAATATCACTTTTAAACACGATAAAACATGCATCAATAGATTATAATGAGCACAAGGAGTTGGTACACAGCAGAAAGTGCCAACGTTCACTGTACAGCGCGTACCGCAGAGCTTCCAGGATAGCATAAAGCTTTGTTGTGTACATGCTACAGGTTTCCGGTAGAGGAAAAAGGAACTTATTATCAACAATGAATATACAGCCTACTTTCACATCTGTCCTCGAACCATACATGAAAATAACTACTGAACCTGGGTACCATCTAATGGGCAGAAAGAGCCTTTATATATGGAGGGGTCTGTGTTCACTTTTTGGCCGGTGTGCAAATCCAGGGTGACTTCATGTCGCTATATTAACCACGGAGGTACCTTACTCGGTCGTCTAACAAGCCAAGGAACTGAAGGTACATCGGACAATAAGTAACTGCTATCCAAGCGCATACCAACTGGCTGCATCATTTGTGGATAAGCAGATTACAGCCGACGGTTTCCACTGTGGAATACACAGGGACGGCTTGGATGAAGTGGCATCTGTCGCGAATTCGCAGTATAGGGCATTAGCGTTTGTTGGCTCTTCAGGTGTAGAGGCGACACACCAGATTCAGTGAGCAGGCTAGCAATGGGGCTTGTACGGAATGTTGCCGTTGCCAACCTGACTCCGCTGTGGTAGATGCTATTCGGTTTCACAAGGACACTTTGTCTTGCTGATTCATATGCTGCACTGTCATACTCTAACCTGAATAAAGTATGTGCCGCATAAAATGGTAGTAGCACCGTATGGTCTGCCTCCCACATAGTGCTGCTAAGAAACCTCCGAATATTCAGTTTCTTAGCGCATTTTCCTTTTCAGTGACCTGTGTGGCTTCCACAATAATTTACTATTGAAAAGGAGTCCAAGAAATCGGTATGTTTAACTACAGGAAGAGCAATGTTGCCTAAAAAACCTCAGGATGGGGATGAAGATTGCGCTTCCAGCAGATGTAAACAACAGAGGTCTTTGCAGTTGAAAACCAAAGGCCATGTTCTAAGGTCCATTGTTTCACTCTCCTAATAGCTTGCTATAATTGTTGCTCTGTAACTGCCATTCTTCATGAGTCATAATGCAGAGCGAAATCATCCACATATAGTGATAGTATTACTGCTGAACCAGCAACAGTGACCATACCATTTATGGCAATCACAAACAGAGTGACGTGACACTAAGAACCTATCGCCATGGGACTCCATATTCCTGAACATGATATTGTGAATATGCCCTCCCTACTCAGAAACAGAATAGATGAACAAAAACTCTGCAATAAAAACCAGCAAGTTACCTCGGAATTTCCAATGATGCAGGAATGAAAGGATGCCATATCGCCACATGGTGTCATAGGCCTATTCTACATTATTGCCTTTGCTGGCAAGATGTAGTGTTTACAGTGCACTATGTCTTCTGGTATGGGCTAGAATAAATTTGTTACTTTCATTGACCTGTCTCAGTCTTATCATTGGCTTTGACAATATTAAAGTGGCTGAGGTATGAGAGATGCTAGTAATGCCATTCCTCCTGCAGCCAGTCCCTGCTATGAATGGTGTGAAAATGTCGCTCATAGGGACGGTTGGTGTACGCATTTCAGTGGGCTTGGCAGACTGATATGCAATGGCAACTTCTGGCTCGGTGAGGAAAGCAACGAGAAACTACTTCACTCCTCATTTCCCTAGTACGCCTCTTCAGTGACACCTAGGCCATCTATGACAGCTAATGGTGGACCTGTTGAGGATCCAACCAGCCTTCGGGCTGAATGCCCAACATACAACATACATTCTACATTAATGAAACAGCCACCAAATGCTGTTTTCAGAGAAACACATCCTGGATAGAATTCCCCAGGCATACCATGTGGTCAGTGGTAGAGGAGACAGCTCGAAAACCAATTAGTATTCAGACAACTGTTCTCTTTTCCCCAAACACCACACAAGTCGGTGCTTCACCATCCTCTCAAAGAGTTTACACAGACAGTTAGCGAGACAAATAGGTCTGCAACTTCCTGCATACTTAGGATCTTTGTTATACTTCAGGAGAGGCATTGCTATTCCCTCTCACTACTGTGACAGAAATTCACCCTCTATCCAGATGTGATTGAACACCCCGATAAGATATAATAGGCTATCCTCTCTGAGGTGTTTCATCATCTGGTTATGGACATTATCTGGTCTTGGGGCAGTGTCCTTGCAAACCGCCTAGATGCTACGGAGTTCCCACTCTATAAAGGGCAAGTTATAGTCTTCTGAAGCTTGAGTGGCTAAACTAAGATGATGACGTTCTGCCTTCAGCTTCGAAGCCAGGAAATTAGATGGTAATTTCCGAAACCAGACATACCTGCTAGATGGTTAGCAACTGTGGTGAATCAATGTCATTCCTGCCTACAGTGGAAATTCGAACAAATCCTCACACATTGGAGGAACTGAAAGAAAACATTACGAATGAAATCAGAAACATTACAGTGGCAGAACTCGCTCGCATCAGCCAGAATGTGGTTACCAGATACAATGCCTGTATAACCCAGGAAGGACGATACTTCCAGCATTTTTTATAAGGTAAGATTTCATATAAGATTGTATACATGCTTAAAGCAGGGCGGCCACGCGCTACGCAAGTTCAGCTGCGGCAGCTGCCGTAGCACAGAGTACAAACACCGTGCGTTCAGTCTGTGTTTATATGAGAGACCCTGTTGATTAGAGTACATGTAGGATACAGCAGTTATACAGAAAGAAAAGGCTAGCACAAAATAAGGTGGCATGGAGAGCTCATCAAACCAGTCTTATCACAATAATTCCAAACTTGAATAGATGTCCAGTAAATGTTTCCTGCTCTTATTCTGTATCATCTCCACATTTATCTATTACCTTCTTGCACCCTTCAGTATTAGTTCCTATTCTCACATTGAAATTGCTATACAATCATTGCTGTTGAGTCTGACTGCATCATTACTTTGTGCTTCATAAGAGTAAAAACTTGTCTCCTCCATCCACATCTGTTACTTTTCATTTATGTGTCCAACAGAAAAATCCTTGAGTACTACAGTTCCCTCAAAGAATAATACAGAGGTGGTCAATATGTAACAGCTGTTTTACACAGTATGTATGACCTCATTCTCTAAATATACGACCAAGATCAGCATGCCACATTATTTTGTAGTATCAGTTTTGACCACCTTTAGGTTGACTGCCAGTATTCTGAAACAGATTTTGTTACTCGATCATTTACTTAAAAATTTGACTGTTTTGTATGAATCCTTGACACAGTACAAATTGAAATCAAAATTGATTTTTACCTGTTATTTAATTTTTCTCTTAAATGTCCCAGCTCTTAATACTTCTCTCCTTGGGACATTGTTTTAATTGGAGGTTAATTGATTAGATTGTCCTATTGCACAATCTTAAGAAGTTCCATTTTTTTGTTTCATCTTGAGTGTTGACCAGAAAATAAAGAATGCTAATTGAGTTTTGAGGATCTAAGATGCTATTTTCTTATTTCGTTTTCCATTTTTCATTTATCACTTTCATACTTTTTAGGACATTATCCTTACACACTAACACGTGTAAAATGTTTCCATTAACACAAAACATCTACATGCAAAGATTGTTTGGTTGAAGCATAAAACAGAACAACAAAAAGTAAAGGTATGGATGGCGTTTGAGTAAGCAGAGCCAATTCAGCTACAAATTTTTTACTATCTTACCGCATATTCTTTAATTATATGTTTTTCATGGAACACATATCTCTTTAATTGTCAACCTAACAAAGTTCCGATCTTTAACCTTTGTATCATGCCACCATTGCGTTTTGTTTGTTCATTCTTGTACCTACAATGAAGCTAGTACTCATGAATCAGTATGTGATGAAGGGACAGGGCACACTAGGTTTAATAACATGTTAATCAATGTACTGTTAAGACAGTTCTTTTACAAAATCATCTTATAAATAATAAAAGAGAAAGTCAGTAGGTCCGTGCTAGTCTAACCACTCTCTTGTGTTCCTGGAGAGGACACATGGTGATGGGCTTTTTCAACTTTTTTTTAGTATTTCAAAGGCTGTGAACTGGAAGTTACATTGTAGTATCCATATATTTAAGGATTATATTGATAGTACATGTCAAAGTTACTTATTTCGCCCCATTGGATGTAAAAACTTTTCATTATATTAGGCGCATGGAAAATTAACACATTGCTGACCGGATGCCCCTCACACTATCCATCCCCTGTGCTCACCATTTCCTGAGCACGTATAGAATCAAATGAGCCTGGCTTCACTAATCTTTCCTTGTACTGATTGTGCTGTCCTGACAAGAAAGGTCGGAAAACTAAGAAATTGAAGCATAAAACAGAACAACAAAAAGTAAAGGTATCGTGGAATAAACAAAACCTTCAACTACAAGATTATATAAACCAAGACTGCTAGCTAGTTTCAGAAGTTCCAACAGATGTCACCGAATGTACAAGTCTCGTGAACACAAGTTAATTCGGGACTCGTCAGCAACGTTCGGCTAGCCAAACTCTAGTAGACTCGGGTTCCATTTGCAGTGTGTTAAAGACCCCTATTCTCTTAATTTGCGTGTTAGTGTTTGCATGATAATTATTCCTTAGTTGTTTAAAGCCATTAATATTTTAAAGGTTTGAAAATATGTTTGCTAGTGTTGGATCCAATGATACATAATTACTAGTTATATTTTTTTTTTGCCATATGAATTATTATATGAGATTCATGAATACTGAGCGTTTGTTGCTACTATGTACAGAAAATATTCATTAGTAATGTTGTTAGCTAAGATAGAATATATTTGCCAAAATGATCTTTATTATTGGGCTTTATCTGTTTCTGCATTTTTTTTCCTATTTGTTGCTTGCAGTGTTTTGTGCAATTGTTTGCTATTGCTATTTTAATATTTTTTTTGGTAGATAAAGACAAGAGTACTGTGATAAAAATAGCAGTTTTCAGAGAGTGAGACACACAAAATTTGCGTGATGATATGTTATTGTGTTATTTCTTAAGTAGTTGAGAACATAGTGCAAAAGATGCTTCAAGAAAATAAGGTAACAAGAGCTCACATGGAGAGGCTTTATTTTAGATATAAGGATACACTGTAGTAAGGCACTGATAAGCATTACTATCCAACATAGTCACCTATTTTGTCCAAGCACTTGCTGCAGTCACACACCAAAGCATCAATGCTGTCGTGGAAGAACTCTGCATCCAGTCCCTGAAGCCCTATCATGGCAGCATACTGCGCGGCCATTTTGCTGTTGAATCACTTACCACCCAGTTGGTTCTTCATTGGTCCGGAGAGATGGAAAAGACTGGGTGTGAGGTTGGGGCTTTAGGGACGGTGGTCCAGATGGTTTATTTCCTCACCAGGAAGCGACAGTGAATGCTGCCAGTTGCTATGACACACTAAACGTATGGGGTAGCAATTAGCAGAAAACGACCTGGACTTCTCTGAACAGGCGTCATTTTGCTACACAGCATCACCAGACCACACACAGTGAACAGCACATGTGAATTGTTACAGCACATCCAGTGTGAGGTACTGGACCATCCTCTCTACAACCCTGACCTGGCACTCAGTCCATCTCTTCAGACCATTGAAGAAGCACTTGGTTGAAAAGTGATTCAACTGCAAGTTAGCTGTTCAGCATGCCGTCTGAACACAATTTCAGGGGTTGGACATAGATTTCTTCCATGTCAGCTTCGATGCCATAATGTACCGTTGGAATAAGTGCTTTGACAAAAAATGGTGACTGTATTGAATAGTAATACAAATCAGTGCCCTATTACTGTGTATCCTTAATCTGCTTGTAAAATAAAGATTATCTGTTCAAGCTCTTGTTACCTTATTTTTCCAAGCTACTTTATATTTTAACTGCAGCAGCAAGTCTTATAATACTGTTATAATAGTTGCAGTTTATGTGATTGAAACATAAGAAGTTACAGTGTCTTGTGAGAGAACTCCAAAGAAAGATATTGATTTGAAGGAACATTAGTGTTTAATATCAGTTGAGTTATTTTTTTAAAAAGAGGGACGGGGAGGAAGAAAAACAAATTCACTGTTTTGGTACCATTAGAGGGTGTATCAACACTACTAGACTTTTCCTGGAATTGCATGTTACTACAATAATTATCCTCAAAATAAAGTTTTTTGATCTGTTAGTTTTAGTTTTTTTGTATAGTATTATGACATCAAAGTATTAAAATATTGACAAAAGATTATGAGTTAGCAGATAGTTTATCGTTTGTGCTTTTTTTTAAAAATGAAGTTGCTTTATCACTGGTTCAAGATGATGAGGCTTATTTAAGAGAGAGCATTTTAAAAAGTTCATAGTTTCATAAATTTGTCTGAACTGATTTGTTTTCAGTAAAGCATGTTTGATTCTTTAAATTATTGACAGTTGAGTTCCAGATAGAGAACTGTTAGAAACTGATTTCAAATCATAGAGTTGTATCATAGTATATCTACACATATGTAGGTAGAATCTTTTCTCTTCAAATGATTGGGTGTGAAAATTTAGTGTTACTAGGGTTACCATAGTGATGATAGATGATACAGTAAAAGAATCGTGCATATTCATCATAATAGAATCAAAATTCTAGCCTGCCTGATGGCCATGATTGTTAAGGCATCTAAACTGTCTGACACCGTGGTTAGCTGGTTCGAGTCCTGTTGGTTGAAAAAAAATTTCACCATCAGAATGTTCGTTGGCAGGGTAAGAGATGTGGTGGTATGATATTTCTAATCACTAGATTGCGTGCCAAAAGCTTGGATGAAATTCCAAACCTCTCCGCACTGCTCCTAAGGAGTGAAGGCTTATGATGCTGTTGATGGTGATTCGTCCGTTGGATGGGGACGTTAATCCTTGAGCAGACCTCTTGGTGCTATTTTATTGAAGTAGGCTATGTGCCAGCATGGTTTTACCCTCTCCCTTCTTACTATCATACATCACGTCATTCATTTAATCTCATTAACTCCTCTGATGAGGTTGATGTCAGGAAGGTCTTCCAGTCGTAAAAACCCGCCACAACAGATACGTCTCACCTTATATCCGCCCCGTACAGAAACAGGACAAGGGTTGGACAAACAGAGTCAAAATTCTAAAATTTAATAAACTGTTAAATTCAGCTTTTTTTTTCTTCTTCTTTGTGAATTTTTCCGTACTGCAGAACCATAGTAATGGGAACAAAACGAAACATTTAAGGTATACTTATATCGAAATTTATTTTTTTGTTGTATTTTGCAGTAAACTTAGGTAAACTAATCAATACTATTTTGATATAAAGAGGGTCTTTGTTATGCCCTAATTATCTAATTCTCGGTTAACCTTGGTTTTATTCATTCATGTTTGTTCCTTGCCAGATTCACTTGTTGTAAACCATGTATTGCTGTGAGAAACCTTAATCCAGTGGTAGTGTCACTTTCTGGATCCCAAGATAGTGGGTTCGAACCCGGTGGAGGTAGTTAGATTTTTGAAGGGCAGAAAAGTCCATTTTGACACTTCCTGTTGTACAGTGTCAGCATGTAAAAGATTTCTGTTGACACATTTGATGTCCACCTGACTAAATTAATTAAAACTCAGCCATAGACACCGAAGAGAAATTCAGTTTACTCCGCCATCTAGTTGTTGTTGTTGTTACCCAATTTTATTACTTCAACTCTCTTTTAAAGTTAACTGACCGACTTTTATGCCAGGAAAATCCAAATAACAGGTTGTGGTTATTGATAAATAAGTTAATCTTTAAAATGTTGTGATGTAATCTTTATGATTCGATAAGGTTTTTTTTCGCAAGTTCAAGAGTACCTACAGTATTGGGATCGTACTTCAGAACATCTCAGTGCCTTCTTAACATTCAAATACAGCATATGTTCTCCACTTCCTATATTACAAGAAAGTCTAGGACCAAGCTTGATAGCTGCAGTTGCTTAAGTGCGGCCAGTATCCAGTATTTTTGGGAGATAGTAGATTCAAACCCCACTGTCGGCAACCCTGAAGATGGTTTTCCGTGGTTTCCCATGACACCAGGCAAATGATAACCCTTTCCTGTCCCATCGTTGCCATAAGACCTATCTGTGTCGGTGCGACCTTAAGCAACTTGTAAAAAAAAAAAAAAAAAAAAAAAATAAATAATAATAAATCTAGGAGTACAGTATCTCATAGCAATTTTGTCTGTTCATCTTCATTATGTTTTGTGAGATCATAACCAGGATCAAAGAATTGTAATTTTAGGGTGCTTGATTAACACCCTCATGTTACATTTTCAGGACGGTCTTAAAGCAATTTCTCTAGAAACTAAATAATTGCTCACAGTACCATCTTTTGGAGACAGTACATGAAATTAGTAGACATGGTTTTGGTCTTAACGTTGAATGCAACTTAGTTTCTCTTATTAATAAGAAATGATGGTTTTCCACAGTGAAAGTTCATTCATATATATATATTAAACAGCAATAGTAGAATACTCCATTTGCATTTACAGAAATTGTTAAATACAAAACACAGAAAATGATAGGTTGATAGGAAACTTCAAATGGAAACTTGTTGTTTCTGAGCAAATGATCAAAATACAAATGAAATGAAAATTATTTTAATCAATAAAAATAATGAAAAACTAATTATTAATGTGATGGGGAAATACTATAAAAGTGAACAATATTTTATCAATAATTTTTGTAAGAAATATTGTCATAGAACCTTGTCATTTTGAGCCTGTGATAAGTAAAATGTCTAGTGATGATTTGTGATGGACTTTTACTAAGCAGTTAAATAGAGTTGTACACTGATCTCTTCATTTATTGTTCTCTTTGCAGTTAACATTTAAACTATTTTTTCCTTCCCTCTTAGTTCCTGTTGTTCTTTTATAAATCTGGCAATTGTATGTACCATTTTGAATTTATTTTTTCCTCCCTTCTTACTTCCTGTTCTTTTATAAATCTGGCAATTGTATGTACCATTTTGAATTTAGTTTTTCCTCCCTTCTTACTTCCTGTTCTTTTATACATCTGGTAATTGTATGTACCATTGTGAATTTATGTCCTTCCGATAATGACAGGGAGTCATTTTGGATAGAAGTAGTCAACATGTGAGTTCACCATGACGACGTGATCATAATTACAGTCTCATCCCTCTCGTGCCCTCTTAACATTTTCTATTTTAAGAACATTACATGTTCAGTATTTGATTGATTATTTAAATGATCTATATATTACAACATTGTTATTCACTGTGTAGGTTTTAGTTCAACAGTTTTGAAATACTGGGCAGGTAGAAAAGTTACATGATATGAAATGTAGCTTCTTAGTTGAGCAAGATGGCCTTTTTTTTTTCTTCCTAAATGTATATATAGATAGTTTCCTCAGCTGCAATAAATACTCATGAATCACAATAATTATTGAACTTCTATGCAATACTGAACACCACTGAATGTGATTTGAAAAAAGAGGTTATATTTAAGGAATTTCTGAAATGAAAAGCAAGAGACTGTTTGTTATCTTATCCCTTTATCTTTAATGGAGCTTTCTCTGTGAATCCTGGAACAAACAAATTTATAAAACTGGTATCATGTGTAAACCTGACTTACTAGCTACCTGTAGTTCAAATTGTTCTGAGGATTGTTCCCTCAGCTCATTTTTTTCTTTTCCTTCAAATACTGTGTTGCTCATTGTTCAGTTGTTCAAATTAAATGACAAGAAGATTTAAGTATCTCATTATTATATGTTATGTCCTTAAGGGAATTATTATAAAGCCACCTTGAAATGCCCTGACATTCATTTGTATCCAGATAGTATGTGGCATATATTTGTGGTTGCGTGGATATGCTCTTCCAGTTCATTATGATCAGGTCTTGCATAATCGTGCCCTTACAAAAATGTGCAGGTTTAAGTGTTCAGATATTGGGTAAAAATCCTGAAAAATTGATTTGCTGTGTGTCATGACAGCATATTACCTAGTATAATTTTGTATGAAAACATGTATTTAAGAATCTTGTTTTAAAGTGGAATATGCCATAACCATCATATTTTAAAATAATTTCATGTAAATAGATGACGAAAAGTGAGAGAACTGTTTTCGTAAGTTAAGACTTTGTTAGACATGACCAAAATGATTGATTCTTTAATGCTGATGTTGAAACAGTCTTAAAATGGCTTCATAATTCATATTGAGCCATGAGTTTGCATTCAGGAGACAGTGGATTCAAACCCCACTGTCAGCAGTCCTATTTGTAGTTTTCCTTAATCAAGGCCACAGCCTCTTCCTTCTTAGTCCTAGTCTTTTCCTATCCCATAATCGCCAGAAATCTATCTTGAGTTAGTGTTAGGCTAATCACTATTAAAAAAATAAAACACATTTCATATTGAAGTGTCTTTTATTCTTATTTCTTAAGAGAACTAACAGAAGTAATTGCAAGTTAATTCTACTTTGTAAAGTTAGAACTACAGTACTGCCAATGTTTCTGTATGCCTCATAATTTTTCCAAGGTTGCCATTATTTCCATTATTGGCCTCTTCCTAGAACTATGACCGTTAATGTAATCTGTACCTTGCCACTTTCAGAGTGGTTCTACTTATAGTTCCTCTTTCTATCTCATTTTTACATGGCTGTACTGTAAGTCTACATGAGGATAATTTGAGGACATTTGCAGTGCAGGAGATAGTGACTCTGGTTTCTGAAATTATTATTTATCACTGTTGAATGATACTGCATGATAATCCAACTCATTGGCTGAATGGTCAGTGTACTGGCCTTCGGTTCAGAGGGTCCCGAGTTCGATTCCCAGCCGGGTCGGGAATTTTAATCGCTTCTGATTCAATTTTCTGGCTCGGGAATTGGGTGTTTTCCAAACACTCCTGTCTGTATTCAGACAACATATCACACTAACAACCACCACGGAAACACGCAATAGTGATTACATCCCTCCAGATAGAGCTGGCGTCAGGAAGGGCATCCGGCCGTAAAACGGGGCCAACTCCACATGTGCGACACAGTTCGCACCCACGACCCCACAGGTGTGGTAAAAAGATAGGAAAAGAAGGAGAAGAGTGATATTGCATGACAATATGACACAATCATAACCTGTGGTTAGTAACTTTTAATCTGCCAAGGCCACAAAAGAACTATAGGACCAAGAGTCACACACTCTAAGAGAAGTGGTGAACTTGGGGCAGTCATCTGGCTCTTTTGAGTTTCTCATCTGCCTTCTGCACCTATCTCCTAGTCCTGAACCAACACCAGAAGTTTCCCTACTGTGTTTAATTTAACCCATTATCTTCTCAAATTGTTTTTACTCTGTCTGTAGCTAACGCTTTGACCTTTGCTGTATGATTCATCAGTATTCTCTTTATTTGCTGCAGATTCATTATAAAAAGTCTTGGCCCTCTGATATATGTGAACTTCAATAATGATGTAATTGAGAGATTCATACTTTTTCTGGCCCATGTTCTTTAAAATTTATTTTGTTAATATATAACACCCCTTCAGAACATCACTGATATCAGACTTGTTTTTCATTTCATCCAGGAGCCATAGTCAAATGATTATACAAATTTCTATAATTTATAATGTGCAACCTGACCGCAGTAAGTTCGGTTCCCGGCAGAACTTTCAGCTCATCTTTTTGTCACGAAAACGGTTGCAATGAGGCCAAAACGCTTGGACGTGTGCTGGGATTCTGCAGGAGCACCAAATTACTGCGAAACAGTCGTCACCATCAAGTAAGGACATCCTTTGGTTAAGGCCTAAACGCAGCATGGATGGGAGGCCCATGAAGAAGTTCACTGCGTGTCTACTAGCGACTCAACAAGAAGAATGGACATCTTAGCCATCAATAAGAAAGAATAAAGCGATGATGTTAGATTCTACCATTCACTTCGAGAGGGACCTGCAGCAGGCTCAGCATGTTAATATGGAAAAACAAAATACCATGTCTGGCATATCTATCAGCCAAATATAATATTACTCTTGGTCAGTATGTTGTCAGAGGCTTCCTATTTGGATCCAGAGGTACCCTCCGAAGAACACAACTACAAAGTAGTTGTGGATTTACAAACTACAGAGAGCCTCCATGGCTCAGGCAGCAATGCTCTGGCCTTCCACCACTCTTGGTTACTCCATGTGAGATTTGTGCTGAACACAGCAGAGGCAGTACAGGATTTTCTCCAGGTGCTCCAGTTTTCCCTGTGATCTTTCATTCTAACAACTATCTCCAGTATCATTATTTTGATTTCATCTATCAGTCATTAATCATTGTCCCAGAGGAGTGCAACAGGCTTTGGCAGCTGGCACAATGCCTATCCTTGCCACTAGATGGGGGCTTCATTCATATCATTTCTGACCTGGTCAAATTACTGGAAACAGGCTGTGGATTTACAAACTACAGTAATGGGAAGGTGCTTCTAGCTAGCATATTTTAGCTTCATAACAACATTAGGAAGAAGGTACAAACAGAGGGTCTGTCTTGATTGTCTCTCCATTTCTGTTAACTTTCTGCAAACTGTTTCTGTAGCAGACCATCATGTTATTAAGAGGGACTTTCCAATCATCTCCGAAAAATACGTTAAATTGTTCCAACTTACTTGAAACGGTGCTACGAACCATTCTAACCTATTGCTCTCCAGAAGAGGATAGCATCTGCTCACTTCTGAATGGCAACAAATTCAAGAAAGCCCTGCTTTGTTAACCTCTCTTTAGCATAATATGAGATGCAACTAAACCATTCAGTTCAATATCAGGACTTCTCTTCGCATTAACTGAAATATATTGAAGTACAACTACTTGTGACCATTTCTTCTTCAACTATCTTCCCTGTAAACTACTTCCTGTTAGGTAGCAAAAAAATGAGTGACATACTTTCTAGTACCAGGGTTCCTGTATTGTCATATGTTTCTTGTTGGTAACAGGTTATACTCAGAAATCATCCTTATGCACATACATGTAATTTGAAAGGAATAAACAAGTGTCGCATCAAGAGAGATAGGAACACATTGACTTGTTTATCTTATTATGTGTTCCATAAATGTTCCTGTTTCTTTATATATGATTTGATAATGCACATATAAGAGTTCACATGTAAATTTTCAAAAATAATATTGTCAGACATAGCTATGGCTCAAGAAGAAACTTTCTGTACAGCATTTACACTTCATAAATTGTTGCCAGTATTGTACTTCGTATGAAAGTTGTGTAGATGGCTTTCTAGCATGATGAGATGAATCTGTCTTTAAAACAAAGTACACAATCCTGATGTTGTGGCGTATTTTCATATACTTCAGACAGCTCTGAGCGTTTCCACTCTGAAAATTCACAATGTCCTTCCTGGTCTGGTGTAACCTTTCAGTTAATGGAACATAAATTAATGTGCCTTGATTCTCAGAATGCTTTAAATTACATCTGTTAGTAATTCAGTTAGCTTTCTCTGAATTCAGTTTTTGTAACTCGTTAATTTTAAGAAGAGTTAGTGTTCGATCCTGCACTTCTCTGATGAATCATGATACTTCTTTAATACCTATTGGGGCCGTCTTCAGAGATTCTGTTTAATGCTGTTCAGGACAATGAATATATCACTATTGTGTGTGAACAATATTCTTTAGTGTACCAGCTCCAGTGACACAAATTTTCCATGTAGGTAGATTATTATTATTATTATTATTATCACCATCATCTCCCCATGCAGGCAATTTCTTTCTCCTCAGTAATATGCCCCTGTAGATATATCCTTGGTTTTACAAACTATCAAAGTGATTGCTGCATTGAAACAGTCTTAGTAAACATGTTTTTAAATAATTGCAGGTAATGTTATATGGTAAGATTTTAGTCTCGATTATCATTTTCATGAAATAAAAAATAAGTCATGAAAATACATGTTTTCATGCAACTGTTGATTTAGATTCTGTATTGCATACTTGAATCTCTTTGAACTCAGAAGTGCGTACCTTAATTTTGTGTCTGCTCTACTATTTTTTAATGATTATCTAAAATATATGTACATATTTGGTGCTTTTATATTTTATTTAAACAAATTGTTTGTGCAATGTTTTATACCATAAATATCTTAAATATCTCATTCAGCTCCTTTGTTTTTTTTAATTTCCTGAAAATAAAATCACTACAGTTCCCACAACAATACTGTATGTATATTAAAAAAGAAAGAGTATCTAAGGTATTGATTTTCTTAATATACATATTTGTTCATGGAAACCAGGAGACCAATTTAAGTGGAACGTAGGTGGTGGTTAGATGTTGTGAAAGGAGTTATAGTTTTTGTAAATATTTGTAACAACTTTACATTCTTTATTTCTACTTTTTTCTTGTGACATTTTAGGAAGGCTATTTTTCCAGTTTGTGGAAATATTGAGTACATTTTTTCCCTCCTTTCCACAGTGTATTTTCATTTATGTGATAGTTGTTTAAATGTCAAATATATAGCTCGGATTTTATATGATGTAAATATTGTATTTTATTGAGTTGTGATTGAATTTAAAGTGTGTAACATATTTTTATAAGTATAAACAAATACTTTAATTTTAGAGAAATGAAAAGAAAATGTACTCAAAACTTTTACAAACATTTTTGAATATACCTGCCAATATATATAAATATATACATATAATGTATCCCTGAATTGTAATAAGTTCTACATTTAGATATATATATATTGATGTCAATTAATCAATAAGAAATTCCTTTTAAAATGTAAAATATATACATATATTAAAAACACTAGATTCTGCAGATGATGTACTTCAGAGAATAAATTGATTTCGTTATTATTTAATAGTTGTGAAGTAAAGTTTGACGTCATAAGAAGTTCAGTTTATTTTATTATATTTTTATAAAATCAGTATGTTGAACACCTGTTGTCGAGAATACAGTATGCACTTCTAGGAGCATGACGTTATGACCTTAGAGTCCACTGTGAAAAACAATAATTGCTTCATTTATTACAAGTAATATGTGTATTTATAATTCATTTTAGCTTCAGTTCTTGAATTCTTCTCTTTTAGTCCAGAATAAATAAGTTCTAGGATTAGAAAGATATATTTCAATTGATAATTAACATTTTTGAGAGCTAGTGGAAGTTTGTTTGAACACCTCTCTCCAATCTTAGTCAGAAATGCGTCATTTGCAATAAAAACAAGATTTATTGCAGTGGTGGTGATTGTTATCTTAACTTTGCTCTTTTGTTCACCATTTAACATCGTACATAACTTCCTGAAACATGTATTGAATAACCAGCTAGCTTGCATGACACTTACAGTATTCATGTCTATCAGAAATTGTCATGGATTTAAATTCAGTATGTAGCCTTTTCAGGTTGACAACTGAAAACTTTCTGAAAAATTCCCATTTACACAATTGTTACACATAGTTCCATAATTGAATGTGTGATATTATAGTGGACTGTGCTTCTCTAAAAAAAAGTGGAACTACACAAACTCAAAACTGTCCAAAATTTAAGAAAGCTAGACAATGGGACATGGATTTAGTTTTAAAACTGGTTTTTACTGGCTGTTCATGTAGGAAATGTTGACCTGAAGTTATTATTATGTACACTAATGTACAAAAATTAAGCATAATCACCAAACGAGGCCATACCGCCTGATAGGAATGTCAGACGAATTGCTGAACAAACAGAAGCTGACTCACACACCGTATGTCACACAACTTGTCAAAAACGAAATCCAGTGTCAGAAAGGTTCTGATAGCTAAGGTACATCTTTGACATCATCTAACAAAACTTCGCAATGTCTTCCACAACAAAATATGCTGTTGATAGGGTGTACACAGGTGCCAACTCCCACGATTTATGTGGGAGGCTCACTATTTTTGATCCTTCTACCTCTCTCCTGCCGCAGAGACTTATCTCCCGATTTTGAGAGCATATTTAGTATTCCTGTATTTTTTGAAAATCGCAGGTTTTTCCTCGTTCTTTCAGTAGCTGGAGAGAATTGATGATCAGTGCACTCTGGCGAGACAGATGCAATTAGCTGGTGGTGTTCTTAATAATATGACAGAAACTAACATAATGCTTTTTATTTTATCATTTCCACATAGCATTGCCGACTGTGAGACTATTTAACATATTTACAAGCACAAAAATTCAATTCAGATCAACGCATCGCGAAAAGACGTCTGAAAAAAATTAAACCTTAAAACCCGTTTAACAAGGCCAGTCCTCTGAGCACAAATCTAGTTCAAAAATTTATGAAGAGTAATGTGTTCCAAAGCTTAGATACATGCAGTATTTATAAATACATTAATTCTTCTTCTTCTCAATCTGTTTACCCTCCAGGGTTGGTTTTCCCCTTGGACTCAGCGAGGGACCCCGCCTCGAGGGCAGTGTCCTTGAGCATCAGACATCGGGTCAGGGGATAAAATTGGGGAGAACGACCAGTACCTCGCCCAGGTGGCCTCACCTGCTATGCTGAAGAGGGGCCTTGTGGGGGGATGGGAAGATTGGAAGGGATAGACAAGGAAGAGGGAAGGAAGCGACCATGGCCTTAAGTTAGGTACCATCCCGGCATTTGCCTGGAGGAGAAGTGGGAAACCACGGAAAACCACTTCCAGGATGGCTGACGTGGGAATCAAACCCACCTCTACTCATTTGACCTCCCGAGGCTGAGTGGACCCCGTTCCAGCCCTTGTACCACTTTTCAAATTTCGTGGCAGAGCTGGGAATCGAACCCGGGCCTCCAGCGGTGGCAGCTAATCACACTAACCACTACACCACAGAGAGGGACAAATGCGTTAATTAATTGAAAATGGAAATTCGCAGTCTGTTTCCAGTCATTCGTCCGGGTCAGGAATGGAATGAATGAAGCCCCCATCTAGCGGCGAGGATAGGAATTGTGCCGGCTGCCGAAGCCTGTCGCACTCCTCTTGGGCAATGATTAATGAATGAAATGAAATTGGAGAGAGTTGCTGGAATGAATTATGACAGGGAAAACCAGAGTACGCAGAGAAAAACCTGTCCCGCCTCTGCTTTGTCCAGCACAAATTCCACATGGAGTGACCAAGATTTGAACCACGTAACCCGGCGGTGAGAGGCCGGTGCGCTGCCGCCTGAGCCACGGAGGCTCTATGTTAATTAATTAACAAGAGAAATTACGTAATTAAGTAGTACAATGCGTTAAATATTCTTCAAGTTACGTCACCAATGATGTGTCATAACATGTCGGGATATGCCGGGAAAAAATCTTGTGAGTTTTTACTTTTCAAAGTTGGCGGGTTTGTATCCCTAACGGCCACACATGCTTCTCAGTGACGTGGCATGCTCTCTATCAGATGGTCCAAGAGCTCTTGTGCCAGTCGATCCCATTCCTCCGAAAGGGCAATGCGAAGGTCTTGAAGGGTCCTTGGTGGAGGCTGACGGGATGCGATTCGCCTCCCCAGTGCATCCTAGGCATATTCTATAGGATTCAGATCTGCAGACCTCGCTGGCCAGTCCATGCGATGAGTGTCTTCTCCAGCCAGAAATTCATCCACCAGAGCAGCGCGGTGTGGTCGGGCATTATCATTCATTAAGAGTAAGTCTGGATCAACTGCACCTCTGAAGAGTCGAACATGTGGTCTCAGTACCTCATCCCTATATCTCCGAGCGTTAACAGTGTTCCTCGGACCACCCATGAAGATGTGCTGGTCCGTACGACCATTCAACATGATCTGTATATAGGATAATATCTTTTGTTTATTTCCACCTATTCAATACATGATTTTCATCACTTGTAACATTCAACATGATGCCACCACCACCATACTGGTCCCGTTCCACGGTGTTCCTGTGGTTGTATCGGTTACCCAGTTCTCTCCAGATTAATGTGTGATGGGAGTCATTCTGCAAACTGAAGCAGGATTCATCTGTGAAGAGCACATGCCTCCATTCATTCCTGGTCCAGTTTCGATGTTGACGGCTCCACATTAACCGGGCCTGTCTCTGTGCTGGAATGAGCTGGACGTCGGGCAAACTGCCCTGCTGTTCTGAGCCTCCAGTACACAGTTTGCCGTAAAAAGGCAACCCCCGAGATGGCTGCAAGCTTCACCGACAATTGTCTTGCAGGTTCACTCCGATTTCGTCGGGCGGTTAAGGCCAGATATCGGTCCTGCTGTGGGGTGGTTACCCTTGGTCAACCTGGTACTGGCCTACAACTATCATCTTCTGTGTCTCGAAATCATCTCCAAAGCCTGGAAATGACACTTTGTGGCACATTCAAGGATACGGCGACTTCGGTTTGTGTCTGGCCTGCTTCCCGGCGGCCAAGGATACTAACGTGCAAAACAGGGTCCAAATGGCATCGTCGTGCCATTATGTTGTCACATTCACCATGAGGCTACATTCCGCACACTATAACAGGGCAAACACGACTGAGGGAATATGGGGCGCAGGCACTGGCTGTGTTTACCTTGCAGTTACACCGCTAGTAAAAGCGGGGAACACTCCTTTCCTATACAGAGCGGACACGTGAGGTTGGTAGGTGCATATATCGTGCAATTTGCAGTCTATTTCCTGTTGCCCTGCTTACTCGTAACTTATGCTTAACTTTTGGACACTAGTGTAATTATTAGGCATGGATTCATTTGAGTGTGAAAAATTATTTTAGAACATTTGGGAAGTTACATCAACGTCCCACAGGATGAGGTTCAGTGAAGGTCTGCAATCTGTTTAAAAGGTGCCAAATTCTGTTTTGAGAGCTGAATGATGTCACTTTGAGCATCTCCTTTAATACCAGGTAAGTTTTTAGTCTCTTGGTTTCTCCAGAAATAGCTTTCTATGACTGTTATTCGACTCTTAGGAACACACATTTTTTCAGCCAGCAGATGAGAGGCAGTGCGGCAACTGGCAATACCTTGAGTGGTACTGCTGCGCTGTTCATGATGTCATATGTCATATTGCTTGCTGCTGCTTCTTCTGCTTTTTAAATTTAGCATGCTGTATTCCATGAATATCTTCATATAAATTCAGGGGAGATTTCAATAAAGTTTTAAAACAAGACTACCAAGCAAGTTGTCTACGCAGCTATGAGATAGCATTCAACAGATGGTAGCAGCTCTGAAGATAAATTTTCTGTAGTTGCCCCTTTGCACACTAGACAAATGTTAGGGCAGTATCTCAGTTAAGGTCATGGCCACTCTCTTCCCAGTCCTGGTTTTGTCCCATTCTGACATCTCCATAAAACCTATTGGTGTTAGTGTCATATGAAAATCAGTCTCAGAAAGACAGCACTAAATGGCATTGGCATGCGATGAAAGACAAAGATGTCTTTGGAACCAAATAGCAAATGACTACTGTGAATGGATTTCTCAGTTTGGGGTAATAAATTCACAAATTATATTCAAAACCAACAGATGCCCTTTAATTTCATGGAGACATTTATGGCACTTACTGAGTGAGTTGGCCGTGCGATTAGTGTCGCTCGGCTGTGAGCTTGTATTCAGGAGATACTGGGTTCAAATCCCGCTGTTGCCAGTTATCAGTTACTATTGTGATTTGATCCATTGTTTTCTCGAATTCAGCAAAGTTAGTTTGCCAAATAGATGATAGTAATCAAAATTGATGTGTGTTCAAGCTTTCAAATCCTTTCTGTTTTCAGATAACAGTAAGCCAAAGTGGTTGACAAACAGATCAACGTCTGTATTACAATTTGATTAGTCATGTTCATCCTTCTATTTCCGAGATAGCAGGTTCAATCCCTGAGGAGGTCGGTGGCATTTGAGGTTGTTTGAATGCGACAACTCCACGTCATTGGTTTTGTCACCCCCACTTAGTTGCTGAGGCACATAAGTTTAAGGTACATATAAAACAAAGTAAGAAGGTAATAATCAAAATAACAAACCTGAAAGGAACATAAGCCAGCCGGGTGATACGCCATGAAAACATTTCAAATTTCAACAACATACACATGGCTAGAAACAAAGATACGCAGAATTACTAACATGACAAATAGAGAAAGGATATAGGAAGCAGGCCGGAAAACCCTATAGATGATGTGATTTTATGTGACATTGTAAGGAAAAAGACGTGAGAGTGTTTACCCTTCATTCAAGCTAACTAATAATTAAGAAAATTTAACAAATTATTATTACAGCAATTAAAAGGATAATAATAATAACCAGAAAACAAGATGAAACGAAACACAAGATTTCTGTCCATGGTTCTTCCGAAAATCAACTACTTTTAAGGAAGGTAAGCATAGCTTGACAATGAAATTCACAAGGGAAATTTAACAGGGAGTATAAACATAATTACAACCATCTTACAAGGCAAATAGAAAAAGCGTTTACAGATTATTACCAATAGTTTACAAAGAAAATAACGGAATTTGAAATTTAACGCAGAGGCCTTTAGAATTGCTGTCCTCTCCTAATACACATCGGCGAGAGACGCATCGCTCCACAGGCTTACCCTAAATTGATGCAGCACTACGGGAGGCAACCCGAATGGAAAAATTAAAATTTACATTACACAAAAGGTTAATAAAAAGGAATTGTCTCCAAAACAAAGGATATGCCTAGCTGACAAACTAAGGCATTACAAAACCAAAACGGTGAAAACAAGGGTCTAAGGTAAACACCGAAACAAATGACTTTACATATTAATTTAACATTTGAGAAAAGTCAACATGCTTACCCTGAGGTGACCAGAGCCGCTGAGCAGACCACCAAGAAGGTGCGTCCGACCGTGTGGATGTACGAAAACCAAAGATGCGGACCAGAGCCCTGCTACAATAGAGTAGCCAAAGGCCGGAAATTGAGAAACACTCAAACAGCCATTCAGGGAAGCTACCTACGATTCGACCCGAAATTTTCATCAATCAAAATGGCTGTTATTCCAGCCAATGAAAATACCTTACCTAATATGGTAATGTGGGAAACACATTCTAGAGGTTTCGATTGCAAAACTCAGCGATTTCATGATCGAAGCCTCCACGTGGCAAATACAGGGTGATACAAAAGCTGGGTTACAACAAGCATACTACTGGAAATCTCCAGTACCCAAAATACAATTTCTTCCATCCCTCATAATGATTAAATAAACTTCAACTGTCTCTCCTGTGAATCCTGAAAATTCTTTAAATTCACAACAAATAAAACATATATTTCATCAACTTTGTTGCAAATGTCTTAATTCTTGCAATGGCGATTTTATCATAAATTTGCATAAATACAGAACCAAGCAAAAAACAAATATTTAATTGAATGCTTCGAAAATGTCTGAGAGTTCCTTAGTTTTTTCAATGACTATTTCATGACAAATTTTTAGCATAATGACAAGAATTAAATTATTCCATCCACTTTATGAACTTCTCACCACCAGCGACAGGTTTACAGCACATAAAAGAATTCCTAATGGATAAAATTCCAACACCTCAGGATCTCTTAAAATCTACAATTATTAAAGAGATGTTAAACAATTACTATTGGAAAACAGAAAAAGTTCTTTAATCTTTCTTTTTATATAGTAAAACCTGTGTAAGTTGACCACCTTTTGTTCCAGTCAAGCCAGGTCAACTTAGACAGTTGGTTATGTTACACAAAAAGTCCTGTACAATATTCTTAAAAGCAGGCGAGAACATAAACACTACAGTATTGTCACACTATGGTATTGTACTGTACTACAGTATGTACACATTTATTACATTATCAAAGTCAAATTTGGCTTTAATAAACATGTGAGTTTCTATTATACCTTGAAGTACAGCACAGTACAACACAAAATTTAAGAATTGACTCCTCACGTAGAAAAACATCTTTAATACAGTGCATGTTTGCTTATTGATCATTTTGGATTGATCACGTTTGACCAGAACTACAGATGGTCAACTTAAATAAATACTGCATACAGCTTGCTTCCTTCCTTGTCTGCCGCCTTACAGGTTGTACAATAATTATTGTGGTTGATGACATCCTGAAATCTCTATACCCCAGACAACTTTCAAGTTGGGAAACCCATCAGTGTCAACTTACACATCATCATTTAAAGAGAGAAATAAGAAGGGTGACAAGATACTTGGAATATGGCCTTGTTACATTTTGAGGAATATGTCTATACTACCACACTAAGTTTGAACTACAATGGTCAACTTACGCATGTGAAAAATACTTAAAATTTAGCCAAATAGTGGTCAAGATTCTTGTTCGATAGGTGGTCAACTTGCAGAACAAATTGTACATATAAACTAATAGTGATTTGCTGGTTGCATGAAAATGTGAATCAACAGGTGGTCGTGTTACAGAGATACTATACTTCATCACCTGGTAACTTGACAGGTTTTACTGTATATTGAAACTGTTTGGGTCAATGAAATTTCATAGCTGTGTCAAAAACTCCATTTTTTACATTTATCACAAATATATGTTCAGTATCACATATACCTTCCCCTTCGATCCAGGTTTGTGCATCCCAGTGAAGCAGGTAGGCAAGCCATAGGTGTAACTGTATCAAATATCTATCTGTCCAGAGATGAATGGTTTATCACAACTGTGGGTAGCTGCCTCTTGGAAGTTGCAAGAGTGACAGTCTGGATGTTTGACTGATGTGGCCTTGTAATCATACTTAACATGGCTTAACTATGTTGATACTGCTACACCACTGAAAGTAATGGGGAACTACAGCCATACTAACTCCCATCTCCTACGTCAGCTGATGATAAGCAAATCAAAAGTATATGTGAAGAGATAGAAGATTTAATATAATGTGTAAAAGGAGATGAGAATCTAATTGTGATGAGAGACTGAATTGTAATGGTAGGCCAAGGAAGAAAAGGTAATATAGTAGGAGAATTTGGACTGGGACAAAGGAATGAAAGAGGAAATTTGCTGGTAGAATTCTGCACCAATCATAATTCACTTCTTACAAGTACTTGGTTCAAATACCACAAATGATGGCTGTACATGTGGACTAGACCTGGAGACACAGGAAAGTATCGAATAGACTTCATTGTGATTAGGCAGAGATTCAGAAACCAGGTACTAGATTGCAAGACCTTCCCAGGAGCAGATGTGCACTCTGACCAAAACCTGGTGGTGGTCATTAAATGCCATGTGAAATTGAAGAAAGGAAAGAATGCAAGTACATGGGAAATAAACAAGTTGAAGGAAAAGAGAGAGAGAGAGAGAGAGATTGTTTCAAGGAACATGTACGATGACTGAATGAAAAGGGTGAAAGAAACATAATGGATGAAAAGTGAATAGTACTGAAGAATGACATCAGCAGTGTTGCTGAGTAAAAGTTAGGAAGAAAAGCAAGATAAAGTAAGAATCAATAGATAAATCAGATCCCTGATTGAGAAATGGCAGAAGTACAAAATGCAAAACATGAGGAGAGCAGAGAAGAATACAGACTAAAGAATGAAGTAGATAGGAAGTGTAGGAATGTAGATGCTGCATACAAGAAACTAAAGAATTTTTTTGGAGAAAGGCAAATCAGGTGTATGAACATTAGGAGCTCAGATGGAAAGCCAATTCTAGGGATAGATTGCAGGAACATATTCAACAATATTTTGTCCAGTAAAAGAAGCAGAGGATTAGGTTCTGGAACATGAAAAGGATGTTGATGGTAATGTTATGGGAGATGCAATTTCGAGGCCAGAATTTGACAGAGCATTGAGATACTGAAATAGGAGCAAGGCTCCTGAAATTGATGTTATACCCTCAGAATTATTGACTGTCTTAGGAGAAACTGACATGGCAGGGTTATTGCATTTAGTGTGTAAGATGTATGATATAGGAGAAGTGCCATCCGATTTTACATAGAATGTTTCCCATGAAAGCAGTTGCTGACAAGTTTGAAACCTACTGCATCGTTGGTTGAGTATCTCGTGCTTGCAGAATTTTGACATGTATTCTTTGCAGAAGAATGGAGAGACAAGTTGAAGCCGAGTTGGGAGAAAATCAGTTTGGCTTTAGAAGTCCTGGAGTACGCAAAGCGTACATACATACATACATTATCATTATAGACTGCTATGCCTTTCAGCGTTCAGTCTGCAAGCCTCTGAGAATTTACTAAATGTCGCCACAATCCTCGATTTGCAACTAGTGTTGTGGCCTCATTTAGTTCTATACCTCTTATCTTTAAATCGTTAGAAACCAAGTCCAACCATCGTCGTCTTGGTCTCCCTCCATAGCAGAGTCCATTATTCTCCTAGGTAACCTATCCTCCTCCATTCGCCTCACATGACCCCACCACCGACGCCAGTTTATGCGTACAGCTTCATCCATCGAGTTCATTCCTAAATTAGCCTTTATCTCCTCATACTGAGTACCATCCTGCCGTTGTTCCCACCTGTTTGTACCAGCAATCATTCTTGCTACTTTCATGTCTGTTACTTCTAACTTATGAATAAGATATCCTGAGTCCACGCACCTTTAGTTCCCATGAAGCAAAGTTGGTCTGAAAACAGACCGATGTTAAGATAGTTTAGTCTGGGAGCTGACTTCCTTCTTACAGAATACTGTTGATCGCAACTGCGAGCTCACTGCATTAGCTTTACGACACCTTGATTCAATCTCACTTACTATATTACCATCCTGGGAGAACACACAACCTAAATACTTGAAATTATCGACCTGTTCTAGCTTTGTATCACCAATCTGACATTCAATTCTGTTGAATTTCTTACCTACTGACATCAATTTAGTCTTCGAGAGGCTAATTTTCATACCATACTCATTGCACCTATTTTAAAGTTCCAAGATATTAGACTGCAGGCTTTCGGCACAGTCTGTCATTAAGACCAAGTCGTCAGCATAGGCCAAACTGCTTACTACATTTCCACCTAACTGAATCCCTCCCTGCCATTTTATACCTTTCAGCAGATGATCCATGTAAACTACGAACAGCAAAGGTGAAGGATTACAGCCTTGTCCAACCCCTGTAAGTACCGTGAACCAAGAACTCATTCTACCATCAATTCTCACTGAAGCCCAATTGTCAACATAAATTCCTTTGATTGATTTTAATAATCTACCTTCAATTCCATAGTCCCCCAGTATAGTGAACATCTTTTCCCTCGATACCCTGTCATATGCTTACTCTAGATCTACGAAACATAAACACAACTGCCTATTCCTCTCGTAGCATTTTTCAGTTACCTGGCGCATACTGAAAATCTGATCCTGACAGCCTCTCTGGGGTCTGAAACCACACTGGTTTTCATCCAACTTCCTCTCAACGACTGATCGCACCCTCCCTTCCAAGATGCCAGTGAATACTTTGCCTGGTATACTAATCAATGAGATACCTCGATAGTTGTTGCAATCCTTCCTGTTCCCTTGCTTATAGATAGGTGCAATTACTGCTTTTGTCCAATCTGAAGGTACCTTACCAACACTCCACACTAATTTTACTACTCTATGAAGCCATTTCATCCCTGCCTTCCCACTATACTTCACCATTTCAGGTCTAATTTCATCTATTCCTGCTGCCTTATGACAATGGAGTTTCTTTACCATCCTTTCCACTTCCTCAAGCATAATTTCACCAACATCATTTTCCTCCTCCCCTTGAGCTTCGCTGTTCACAACACCACCAGGATGATTTCCTTTTACATTGAGAAGATGTTCAAAATATTCCCTCCACCTCTCCAGTGATTCCCTGGGATCTATTACGAGTTCACCTGAATTACTCAACACTGCTCATTTCCTTTTTCCCTCCCTTTCTTTATTACTGTCCAGAAAGGTTTCCCTGCTGCCTGACCTAGCCTTTCCAGGTTATTACCAAAATCAAATCTTCCCATTACTTCTTTTTGGATTTAACAACTATTTGTTTCACTCTGTTTCTTTCATTTACGTACAAATCCCTGCCTGCCTCGGCCCTTGTTTGGAGCCATTTCTGATAAGCCTTCGTTTTACGTTTATAGGCTGCTCTCACTTCATCATTCCACCAAGATGTTCTCCTTTTCCCATCTTTACACTCAGTTGTTCCTAGGCATTCCCTTGCTGTTTCTACTACAGCATCCCTGTATGCCACCCATTCACTTTCTATATCCTGAACCTGCTTACTGTCTACTTTTCAAAACTTCTCACTAATCATATCCATGTACTTCTGTCTAATTTCCTCATCCTGGAGATTTTCTACCCTTATTCGTTTGCAGACAGATTTTACTTTCTCTACCCTAGGCCTAGAGATACTTAGTTCACTGCAGATCAGATAGTGGTCTGTATCATCGAAAAATCCACGAAAAACTCGTACATTCCTAACAGATTTCCTGAATTCAAAGTCTGTTAAGATATAGTCTATTATGGATCTCCCATGTGTAGCCTTATGCTGGAAGAATGTATTCGTAACAGCTAAACTCATGCTAGCACAGAAGTCCAGCAAACGCTTCCCATTCCCATTAGCTTCCATATCTTCCCCACATTTACCAATCACCCTTTCGTATCCTTTGGTTCTATTCCCAACTCTTCCCTTCCCTTTCTAACACCCGTCAATTACACTTTATAATCTCCTATCTCTTCCTCATTATCTCCCCTTACCCGAATATCACTTACTCCTAGCACATCCAGATGCATCCTCTTTCTTTCATAAGGCCCATTAATATTGATAGCTCCCCATCGAATTCCATTTCATTCGCCAAGTTGTTTCCAAGGATTCCCTCGCCTGTCAAATGGGAGTGGGACTCCATTACTCCCATAGGTCCGAGGTTTGCTTAAAATGTTCTGAGCTCGGTAAATTCATGAAGCAGGATGCTACCCTACTTGCACATATTCCAAGTGTGGATCTCTCCTCTAACGGGTTATGGATCACCGGTGAATTGTATATTCCTAGCCGCCTGAGCACAAGGAGGGCCACGACTTAGAATATGTCCGAGATGCCCACTCCCATTCCATAGCAACTGGTATCCTGACACTCAGGACCAATTACTAGGCCACTCAGCCGTTGCCCATGGTTCACGAACTAGGACGTGACTACAGTAACCCACAAACGCAAAGCAATATCGACTTTATACTTCTGATTTTAGAGATTCTAATTAAGAAAGACAAGTCCACGTGCATGGCATTCATAGATCTAGAAGAGGCGTACAATAATGTTGATTGGACCAAGCTATTTGAGATTCTGAAGGTGATTAGGATGAGATTCTGAAAAATGATTATCTACAATCTATACGAAAATCAGTTGGCAGTGATAAGAATCGAGGTCTATGACAAAGAAGCAGCAATCCAGAAAAGAGTGAGAAAAATCTGCAGGTTGTTTCCTCTCAATTTCAATGTTTGCCTCTCCAGATTATTGTACAAACTGTTCTTATTGACTCCATCTTCATCTCGTGCCCGAATCACCACAATCTGGATATGCTGACCCAATGTGACATCGTCTCAATTCCAGCTTGCTTTCTCATCATGTCATTCATAAATTTGTCTTCATTTTTTTTTTCCCCCTCAATAAATTCATCTCAGGTGCTTATAACGTTTGAGTCCTTGGTTAGAGTGAATGTTTCAATACTGTAGGTTAAGATTGGTGAGAAGTATTGATTGAAAATTGCAAGCTTTTCTTTTCGTGGTATTTTGGGGTCCCAAAGGAGTGATCTTACTTGCTGATGCCACCTTCTGTGCTAATGTGCCCCAAGAAACTACTCTGCCAAATTAGACTACCATTTGCACACCTTTTTTTATTTTTTGCTATTGGCTTTACCTCGCACCGACACAGATAGATCTTATGGCGACGATGCACACTTTTCAATGGATGGTTTTCTAGTATGATGATCAGTACTCATCCATTTCTGTTTATTGCCATTATTGCTGTTTTGGCTTTGTGTATCTTAAGATTGAATTCCTGGAACTTAACCATCCATTCTTTGGAGTCTCAACTGTCCTAGAGAACGAGTACAAGATGAAATAAATAAATCTGAAACAAAAGTAATGGAATGAAGTTGGGTGATCTAGGAAATATTAGACTAGGAAATGAAGTCTTAAAGTATGTAGGTGAATATTATGTGGGTAGTAGAATAACTAACAATGACAGAAATAAGGAGGACATAAAATGCAGACTAGCACAAGCAAGGAAGATCTTTCTTAAGAAATTTGCTTACTTCAAACATTGGTTTAAAAATTAGAGAGATGCTTTTGAAGACTTCCATCTGGAGCATAGCGTTGTATGGAAGTGGAACATGGTCAATAATTTGCTCAGAAAGGAAGAGAATAGAAGCTTTTGAAATGTTGTGTTACAGAAGAATACTGTAGGTGAGATGGGTAGACTGATCACGAATGAACAGATACTGAATTAACGTGGTGTGAGGAAAATAATTTCCTGAATTTTGACTTTTCGTCCAGTTTTCCGAAAGTCTGTCTAGAGTTGATGTTGTTTCTGACAATTCCTGACACAACTACCAGTGCAGAGTGCTCATTTTCCAAACTTAAAATAATACACCCTTTGTCAGAGAAGTTCTGGGACAAGTGTTGTATTTCTGAGGTTGCAATGTGAACAAAGGAACAAATATTGGTTTTATGTTACCTAGTGTGTATACGTTCTGAGATGGCCTAGGCCATGTTAGCACACATACGCACTAGGTGGCAGGGCTGTGTTTAACAGCACTGTTTAATTTAGTGACAGTGACGCAATGGATGCTGATTGTGAATAAAGAGTGAACATTAAGTTTTGCGTTAAGCTTGGGAAAACCCCTAGTGGAACGTGGATAATGATTCCACAAGCATGTAGAGGTGATGCACTGTCAAGAAGTCGTGTGTTAGAGTGGCATAAAAGGTTTCAGGAAGGTCGAGATTCAGTGCAAAACGATCCCAGAATTGGCCATCCGTCTACAACACATTCTGACGCAAATGTGGAGCGTGTAAGTTAGTTATTGCAAGAAGACCGTTGTGCAACTGTGGGTGCGATATCAGAAGAGCTTAATTTGAATCGTGACGCGTGTCATAAGATTTTACGCGACGATTTAGGGAAACGGAAACTGAATGCAAAACTCGTACCGCACACCCTAACAGATGACCAGAAAGAGGAAAAACGAAGAATTTCTGCAGAACTACTGGATAGAGCCAGGCGTGATCCCACATTTCCAACAAAGATTATTGCTGGCGATCAAAGTTGGTGTTACCAGTATGACCCCCACATGAACCGTCAAAGTGCAGAATAGCGGAGTCCTGGATCACCAGCGTCGAAAAAAGTCAAACATCAACCTTCAAGAACAAAGGCAATGTTCATTGCATTCTTTGACAGTAAGGGGTTAGTTCACCATGAGTACATTCCACCAGGTGAAACGGTGAACCAACCTTTTTACATCAAAGTCTTGAAATGTTTGTGACAGTTGCAGGACAAGTTCCTACTACACGACATTGCAAGACCTCGCACTGCTTTATCTGTTACCGAGTATCTGGCCAGACATTTTGTCACTGTCGTCCCACATCCACCATATTCGCCCGACCTTTCGCCTTGCGATTTTTTCTTGTTTCCACAAGTGAAATTGCAGCTGAAAGGAAAGCTTCATCAGACATCCAAAGGGCTGTGACACATGAGCTTACAAGCATCACAGTTGATAATTTACCCTCTTGCTTCCAAGACCTTCAGAAACACTGGCAATTCTGTATAGATAGCCAAGAGACTACTTAGACAGGAGCTAAGATCATTACTTGGTAAGTGCAACTTTTCTATTTTTTACGACCTCAGTCCTGAAACTTTTCTGACATAGGTTGTAAGAATTATCTGAGAAACGCAATGGGTCAAGAAAGACTCTGAAAGAGTTGTAGCACTTGTTTCAGGCAGACAGTCTGTGGTTAGACAGGTGGACTTCAAAGAAGTAATAAATAACTTCATTGAGGTCGAAGCAAGAAATTTTAAAGTATGAACCAATCGATTGAAGGCTCTAAATAAAATATGTGGCACAAGGTGTCTTTAAGTATATAGGCTACTACTTTAGTTTTAAAATTTTAGTATTCAAGATAGACTCAAAATAATATTATATATAAAATAAATGATAATGGGTGTGTAAGACAGATTAAAAGAGAGAGGCTTACTTTAAAAATTTGCCAGGGCCCTGCAAGTCTGTATTTATGACACTGGATGTGCTCCTTGATATGTTAAACCCATACTTGGCTCTTTCTTGAAGTTTGGTAAACAAATGACTGCCTCAGTTAAAGTTGCCATTTTACCACTGTATCCTAGGTTCAGATCTCAACTGGTTAATGTGAAATTTATACTGAACAAAACAAAATAAGTTTAGTATACATGTTCTACTGATTCTCTGTTAGGTAATACTTTTATATTCTCTTGAAAAATCAGCAAATTTCAAATGAGAATATGAAAATATACAAGGTCTTTCTTGAAAATATGTGAGTGGATCACAAACTGCTATTTGTTGCGTGGAAGCTATGAAGGCATAGGGTGTATTCACAGCAACAGATGGTTCTGTGGTTGCTGGTAGTAGCACAGAGAGCGCTGTGAAATCAGTCGTGTGGCGAGCATTGTGCGAGATGGAAGTAACCCATGTTGAAAAAGGCACATACATCAAATTCGCCGTTCTCTGGGGGAGAAAAGCAAGAGAATGTCACAGTGAATTGGTGGAAGCCCTTGGGAATAACACCCTCCCATACTGGATAGTAGCATGGTAGGTAGGGAAGTTTTAGGAAGGACATGTGGCAACCAGTGATCAGCAGCACTCAGGACGATCTTTCAGTGTGCAGACCAACGTGGCACATACCGTTATCAAGCAGTTCCTGGAGGAAGACAGACGATGGATGCTATTGGAATTTTAATGTTCTGTCCAGAGTATCATTGCCATAGGAAGTTGAAAAGAATGAAGTTGGCATATTGAATGTTAACACTGACACTGGCTGGCCGAAAAAAAAAAAAAGTACATAAGGTGCTCTGAGTTGTTAAAATTTATAGACTCATGGAATTCAGTAGGTCCTGGTGATACATAACGGTTGTGGAGCGAGTGCTATGGCAATAAGAATGAACACAAAGTAAACTGACACATATATAAAAATATACAGATATGTACAATGTCTGAGTAACAAAATGTGTAGTTGATACTCTCTGGAAGAAGTCGACTAAACACTATCAGCTTAAGCGGAGCATTTGGCAGTTGGTGTATTAAGTAACCAAGCTGTGTTGATGGGCTGCATGGTTGATTGTTGTACAGAATGTGAAGTTTTTTGAATTATTGTTGAGAAGAAAGTAGACACTGCACGTGGTGATATTAATTGGTGGAATTCTCAGTTCATAGCGGAAAACAAATTGGACCTATTAAAATGAGAAAAGCCAGTAAAAAGCAAAGTGCGCGGAAAGAGGAAAAGATTACCCAAAGTGACTGGACACTTACCTTGCACTGTGGAGTGTGTAGCTTAGCTGATACTGTACGACTGGTGACAGAAGGGGAAATATGGGCGGGGAGGAGGGCAGGCGTATGCGGATTGGGTAGAGTGGAGGTGGCTTGAGAGGGGTTGGAAGCGGGGATTTAAGGCGGAGTTGAAGGGTGTGGGAGAAAGGGTAACTGTTTCGGAAAAGTACCTTTAATTAAACTTAGGATTGAGTTCTGGTTGGCTGAATTATTGTTTCTGAGAAAAGTGATAAATAAATCGTAAAGTATGTTGGGTTTCTCTGAGATTTCATTAAGATTGTAATTGGCATTAAAATATTGGTCTAGGTGTATGTAGTCATTTTCCACTATGTTGAGTAAAGGACCCTTATTTGCTAATTCAAGGATGTCCATGTCCTATTCGTAATTGGTAAAATTATGGTTATAATCTTGCATGTGTTGGCCGATAGCTGAAAATTTATTGTATTTTATTGCGTTAGTGTGCTCATGGTATCTTATATTGAAGTTTCTTCTGGTTTGCCCGATGTAGGATTTTTCACAGGATTATATTTGATCCTATAAACTTCTGATTTTAAAAAACTGCTGGTCTTGTTGATATGTGAAGTATTGTGTAAAACGTTCTTGTTTTTATTGTTGGTTTTGAAAGCTATTTTAATGCCTTGTTTCTTGGAGATATTGGTTAACTTGTAAATATCATTGTTGAACGTGAAGGTGGAAAATGTTAGAGGTTTAGTTATTTCTTTTTTGAGGGTAGTTTTAGGGCCAAGTTTGTGTTTATTGATTATCCTTTCTATAAAATGATTGCTGAAGCTGTTGAATTTTGCAGTACCGCAGATTGTGTTTAATTTCCTTCTTTAGATCTTTCTTGGACATAGGTATGCTAAAAGCTCGATGAACTAGGTTATTGTATATAGCTCGTTTGTGGGATTGAGGGTTTACTGAATCTTGGTGAATAGTGGAGGCTGTTTGAGTAGGTTTTCTGAATATTTTATAACTGAAAGGATCTGAGTTTCTGCTGATAGTTAAATCTAGAAAGTTAATTTTTTGATTTGATTCAGATTCTAGTGTGAATTTGATATGAAGATCAATATTGTTGAGTCTTAGGAGGGTGGTGGAAGCGTTAATTGATTTTTCGTCCATGATTAGAAAACAACGTCAACATATCTGGCCCAGAAGTGAATGTTTTCAAATGCATTGTCAATTTTGGTGTAAGAAGTTGTTACAATAATAAAAACCACCTTTCCAATACATAGTAATCCTTTATATTTAGGATAAAACCATTAACATACTGTATATTCAAATTAGGACATGTTTCGCTCATGCTTAGTGAGCATCATCAGCCAAAATAACCTAATTCAAGGTAGGTCAGGGCCCTGATCCCAGTACATATAATGTCAAAACGTCTATTAATACAACGATAAAACTAATTACAATTTAAAACTGATCATTAAGAATATAATATGTCTATTAAAATATTTAGTGACCATTAAGATAGCTTGAAGTGTGGGTGAATGATATGAAATGTTAATGATATGTTGCTGTAGATGATTATTCGTACAGAACGATGTGCATAATCCTCATACGATGGCATTAACCTGTTTATAGTTGGGAACACTTTTACACAATAAAATGAACTATTGTGGACTGCTATCTTGTTATAGTTGTCTTGAGATCAACATGTGTTCATTGAAAAATGAATTGTGTAGATGGATAAAACGTCGCCGGGTTAGCGTGAAACGGCTTTAAGAGATTCCCTCGTATTATATTTCATCGTAGTGTTATTCAATATATACTGTCAATGATCTTCGAAAAGGGGGACTAAAAGATCTCGTAGGTGAAAAACGTGAAAAAGGTGAGCCCCTTGTGTTGGTATGTTCACGAACACACGGAGCAACAAGTTAGTGACCATCTGACCTCTGTAAACAACTAAGGGACCATTCACTCGCTCATTCAAGGATGTCTATGTCCTATTCGTAATTGGTAAAATTATGGTTATAATCTTGCATGTGTTGGCCGATAGCTGAAAATTTATTGTATTTTGTTGCATTAGTGTGCTCATGGTATCTTATATTGAAGTTTCTTCACTTCTACATTTACCATTTTGTAGCTTTTTTGTTCAGTTTTGATGTGTATAAACCCCCACCCACTTCTAATTCCCAGTTGCCGCTACTGATCTTATAAGATGAAGTGTTTATGAACTAGACATGTTTTGACTCACTTTGAGTCATATTCAGTAAAAACATATTAAAATATGATTAAGATTAAAATTAAATTTTTGTATGAGGTATGCATTAAAATGCTTCCTTAATATTTATGATAAAATGGAAGGCCCAGTTGGGCAAATTATCTTATGTTTGTCGTGATTCAGAATGTTGTGACACACATAAGATATATTCATCACCAGATGGTTCATTCCAAGCTATTGTGTTATGTGTCATACTTTCACAATGTGTGTACACCAGTTATGCCCCTCCACCACCAACCCCCCCAATGTCTCACATCATTATCATCATCTGGTTTTCTCCAAACACACACTTTCTTTCCATTCTTCAGCTGTGTTATATTCTGTCCTAATGTCTTTCATTGCATTCTATTTTATTTTACTAGTTTCTATTTATTTCTGCTACCACATTCGTCCCTGATTCATCTGATGTCCTCTCTGTTACTTTTCACCACACTTGGTGTGATAGAACATTTTAATTGGAGCTTAATGTTGTCGTCATCTCCCGCTTGGAATACTAGTGCCGTGCCAGAGTGTACCACTACAGCTCCAACGGTAAAGCATTCTTAAATTCAAACCCTCATTATTGTAGAGGTCTCCCTCGTGAACAGTCGAAATTCTTCTTAAGACGCGCAGCGAAGTTCTGTGCGAAACATAAAGAGTTTCACCCTGTTTAGTATAATGTAACTTTTACAAAATGAGAAAATATCGTCGCCATAAGACCTATCTGTGTCGGTGCGACATAAAGCCCCTAGCAAAAAAAAAAAGAAACTGAAAAGAATAATGAGTGATACTGTATACTAGAAGATATGTATTTACCAGATATTGAAATAGGAATTGAATCATGGCTGAGAAGTGATATTATGGATGCAGAAATTTTCTCATGGAACGAGATTGATTATTGTAGACAGATTAGGAAAGATAGGAGGAGGAGTATTCATGCTGCTGAAAGAAGAAGTCATAAGCTATGAAAAAGTTAAGGGTGAGAAATATGAAATTCTAGATGTAAGACTTATCTCTAAAGATAATAGGCAACTGATGCTTTTGGGGTGTACAGACATCGCAAGGCCGCCACTAATGCTGATGCAGAATTATTTCATAAGATAATCAACTATGTGAGGAACAAGACAGAAAGGAACATTATTGTAGGAGGTGGCTTCAATTTACCAAATGTTAACTGAGATGGGAATGTGAATGGTAGAAAGCATGACCAGCAAATGGTGAATAAGTTAATATGGGAAGGACAGCTGAATCAGAAAGTGATGGAACCAACTTGAGAGAAAAATATTCTTGACGTGGTGCTGACAAAACCCGATGATCTCCCAAAATCAGATGAGCTCTATAGAGAAACTGACGTAATAGTGGGTGTGAGTGATCACTAGGGGGTGGATTTCTATAACAAGTCATATTTTTTCCCTTAACATTATATCTTATAGTCTTGTTTTTTCAACACGTTTCCAAGCATAATAAAATTAAACAGGTTTTATTGGGCATATAACTGCATATTTAGGCTTTCTTAAGTTTTATGGCATATTTTGAACAAAATATCATTATAACGGCATTTTCATTTGAATTTCATTTTATAAAAATCAGAATAAGCTCTAGAAATTATTTTTCATTATAGACTGGAATATACTACTGAAGAACCATTCTAAAGTAGTGTATGGAATGTTTCTAACAGGTAGGAGCTATTGTTTGCGAGCTGGGTCAATTTCTGGAAACCGGGCTATTGTTTACACGGAAGCAGAGGTAATTCTGCAGTTATTTGTCATTGTTCTTATCTCTCTCCTTTGCCCTTCCCTCTTCCACCTTCAACACACTGAATGACCTTGGTCATTAGGGAGCTTCAGTCATTCAGTTCCTTTCAATATGCCTAAAACGAAAGTCTCAATTTGTGGGAAGTTGCAAAGTTTTGTTCGCGAGTTCGGTGAAAACATATTCAGTACGGATGAAGTGATATTATTCTGTAAATTGTGTGAGGTAAAAGTTACTGCCGAAAACCGCTTCTCTGTGCAACAACACTGTAATACTGTAAAACATAAGAATTGTGCAACTAGATATTCTGCACTCGAAAATAGGCAACGTCTGCTATTCGAAACCCCGACATCAAGTTCACAGTGTTCACAATTTTCACAAGATCTCTGCAAGATGATGGTTTCATCTAATATTCCTTTAAAGAAACTTAACAGCCGAAGCTTCAGACAGTTTCTTGAAAAATATACAAAGCATCCTCTTCCCAACGAATCTACTTTCAGGAAGGACTATCTGACCCCTTGTTATGAAGAGATGTTGGATATAATAAGGCGTGGCGTGGAAGACAGTAAGATATGGGTTTCAATAGACGAGACCACAGATGTGGATGGAAGATACAAAGGGCACTAGGAAGGTTTTGCAATACGCAAAAACAGTTGTGCTGGACACCCCTGTTATGGTGAGAGATGTAAAGAGGGGTGAAAACCGGTCTAGAAGTCAGCAAGGCGTGACCTTCACATCAGTTGTTACCAAGCAGTGGGATTGAAAGCAAGTTAAGATGCCAGTGCTGTCTAAGGGTTAATATCGCGCAATTATCCACTACAATTTTCCTCGTGGATTAACTGTTCACCAGTGCCTGGAGGAAATGACTCCTGTGCTGGGGAAAGACTGTCCACATCAGACAACAATTTTCCGCTGGTACAAAGAGTTCCAGAGGGGAAATTTTGGGGTTGAAAACGATCCTCGTTCTGGGCGACCGTCTGAATCAGTGACTGAGGAAAACATTGAAGCTGTAAGGAAAGTGTTGCAGCAAGAGAGGCGGTTGACATATCGGCAAGAAGAAGAGACCCTCCACATCCCTGCACCAGCTATTCATTCAGTTCTACACGACCATTTCAATGTTGGAAAGGTTTGTTCCCTTTGGGTGTCCCATTCACTTTCAGAGGAACAAAAGGCACTTTGAGTGAAATGGCGCCGAAAAATGCTAAAACAGTCTGAAAATGGGACTTCGTGTAACGTCAATAGCATCGTTACTGGTGACGAAACTTGGCTTTATTATTACGATGTCCCAACAAAATCCCAGAACAAGGTGTGGCTGTTTGAAGATGAGGGTACTCTTGTGACTGTGCAAAAGTCAAGGTCAGTAAAGAAAAGAAATTTCAAGGAGAAGCACCTTCACTACCCCTACCTCCCCAGCCAGTTATAATGCATTGGGGGACTTGGCTTGATGCCGCAGTGTACTACTGCAACAGCTTAGATGTCATGGAGAAGATCGTGAAGTCTTTTGATCCTGCAGAATCATCCTCCACAAAAATCACTCAAGATTTATTTTCAAGCACTACATTAAAAGCAGACCTGGCTTACATAAAGTCCAATTTTAATTCTTTATCTGGAGCAATCACGCAACAGGAAGTTCCAAGTGCAGAACTAAGCGATGCACTGGATGTTGTGAAGTGTATTGAACAGGAATTAAAGCATGCGAAAGGAACAATAGCATCTAGGGTGTGTAGAAAATTAGAAAATATACTTGGAAAAAAATAGAGGACTTGTGTCCTGCGTGGAATAAGTGACATTCTTTGTGGAAACCCTTCATCTGCAGATTTCCAGGAATTTTCTCCAAGTGATTTATCTCTATTCAAGTACGCCCCCGTTACATCGTGTGATGTCGAAAGAAGTTTTTCTCGCTACAAGACGATACTCAGCGACAACAGGAGGGGATTCTCATGCAACAATCTTAAGATGCAAGTGGTCATAAATTGCAACAATTCTGATAATAGAGACTAGATCAGGTATGAAAGTTTCATTCAAATAACATATGTTTTATGTATGAATTAACCTGATTGAATATTGAACAGTGAAAGTAACTGTAGTGTTTATGTCTTCCACAGAGTCCATCCTTGCCTAGGAATATGCAGTGTAACCTTAACAAGTTCATGAAATATTCACCATTTTAGTTGAATTTGGGTTAAAGATTTCAAAGAATTAAAACTTTTTAAACTCTAAATTAATTGCAGCCTTAGCAATCGTAATAAAAGTGTTTCTATGTAACGTAGATGCTATTTATTAAGTCATATTTTGAAATTTATAAGTCATATTTTTATGTTGTTTTGGTCATAAATGCATACATATTTCATACATTTTTAGGTCATAGAAATCCACCCCCTAGTGATCAAGAAGCTGTTTTTGTCGTAGTTAAAAATAAATTGCTAGAAAGGAAGGTTGGAAAAGTTGGACAATTAGGTAATACCATATGACCAATAAAAGAGGCATGGGGGAAATTTTGGAAAGCGATTATGATACTGTAAATGGAAGTGGTAAATAAAAAGGTAAATAGCCTGTGGGATGGGTTAAAAGCAATTCTTGTTGAGAGTGTGAAAACAGGTATGTACTTGTAAAGGTGGTAAGGTATGGTAAGGACCCATTATAATCTAACGGCAAAATAAAGAGATTAGGAAGGAGGTGCAGGTTAGAAAGAAATAAAATTACAAACGGTTGTAGGAGTAAGGAGAGATTGAAGGAACTTACTAGGAAATGGAATTTAGCAAAAAAGTCAGCAAAGAATAACATGATCGTAAACATATTGTAATTGGCAGCCATATGAATTTTAAGGAACACTGGAAGGACATGTTTAGATGCTTTAAGGCAGAAACAGGTTCCAGGAGGGTCATTCAAGGCAACTAATACTGGTAAATTACTGAAATGTACCTATGATTATCAAGACATTTAAAGAAAGGTACAAAAGTTGAAAACTAGAAAAACAGATGGGATTGATTTCTGGGAATGTACCAAAGGCAATGGGTTGTTGGGATATGGTGCCATATCTGAAATACTTATTTGATTACTGTTTGCATGAAGGAGCAATACTAAATTAATGGAAAGTTGCAATAGTAGCCCCAGTGTAGGTTTAAGGGTGATAAATATAAAGCGGATAATTACACAGGCCTGTCACCTTAACATGTGTTCTTTGTAAGCTCTGGGAAAGCATTCTTTCTGATTATATTAGACAAGTTTTGCAAAATTATTAACTGGTTTGATAGAAGGCAGTTCGGGTTTAGGAAAGGTTATTCCAGTGAAGCTCAACTTGTAGGATTCCAGCAAGATATAGCAGATATCCTGGATTCAGGAGGTCAAGTGATCTGTGTCGCTATTGACCTATCCAAGGCTTTTGATAGGGTAGATTATAGGAGACTACTGATGAAAAGGACTTGATAAAAGAGTGGTTGAGTGGGTAGTTACATTTCTAGAAAACAGACTCAGAGAATTAGAGTGGGTGGAGCATTATCAGATCCTGTAATGATTAATTTGGGGAGTTCCACAGGCCAGTATTAATGGACCTTTATGTTTTTTTATGTACATAAATGATTTGAGTAAAGAATTGGAATCACAGATAAGGCTGTTTGTGGATGATGTTATACTGTTTATTTCAAGATTGTGAGCTACTACTAAAAGACCTCGACAATGTTGTGAAATGGATAGGAGAAAATGGTATGATGGTAACTGGGGTGAAGAGTCTTGTAAGTTTCACCGAGAGGAAAGGTTCTCTGAGTACCTCATAGGGATCCTTGGTGTTAAACTAAGGAATGATCTTCATTGGGTTAATCACATTTATGAGGTTGTAAAGAAAGTATACAGATTTCTTCACATGGTTATGAGGGTATTTAAGGGTTGTAGTAAGATGTAAAGGATGTATAAATCTCTGGTAAGACCCCAGTTAGAGTTTGGTTCCAGTGTATGGGACCCACACCAGGATTACATGATACAAGAAATGGAAAAGATACAAAGGAAAGCAGCACAATTTATTTCTTGTTGAATTCTGCCAAAAGAGAAGTGTACACAAATTTGACCATTTTTGGCTTTATATTGGTCCATATTGACTCAGCTCACGGAAATAAATATACCGGGTTGTTGATTTTATTATAACTTTGTTAATTTAATCAATTATCAATCGTACATGTTTCAAGAAATGGCCATTCTCTTCATCAAAATAGAGTAACGAAAATGTTGGAGACTTTGGGCTGGGAAAAGTTGGGAGTAAGGAGACGAGCTGCTCGACTAGGCAGTATGTTCTGAGCTGTCAGAGGAGAGATGGCATGGAGAGACATTAGTAGATGAATAAGCTTGAGTGGAGCTTTTAAAAATAGAAAAGATCATAATATGAAGATAAAGTTGGAATTCAAGGGGACAAAGTGGGGCAAATATTCATTTATAGGATGAGGAATAAGGGACTGGAATAATTTACCAGGGTGCATGTTTGATATATTTCTTTGGAAACATTTAAGAAAAGGCTAGGTAAACAATTGATAGGAAAAGTGCTACCTGGGCAACAGCCCTAATGCAGTCATTAATTAATTGATCAATTGATATATTGAAATGTGAGGTATATAACAATTATTGTATACCCCAAACCCCATGGCACAACAGCCCTTGAAGGGCCTTGGCCTACCAAGCAACCGCTGCTCAGCCCGAAGGCCTGCAGATTACGAGGTGTCACGTGGTCAGCACGACGAATCCGCTCAGCCATTATTCTTGGCTTTGTAGACCGGGGCCGCTACCTCACCGTCGGATAGCTCCTCAGTTCTAATATGTAGGCTGAGTGCACCTCGAACCAGCCCTCGGGTCCAGGTAAAAGTCCCTGACCTGGTCGGGAATCGAACCCGGGGCCTCCGGGTATGAGGCAGGCACGCTACCCCTACACCATGGGGCCGACTAATTATTGTATACATTCTTTATATTAGAATTGAGTTTGCATAAAGTATAGGGCAACTTTTTAGTTTTCCAGCTTATTCCGAAAATAAATTCATTCAAACCACAGACTGCACAGATTTGCTATTATGTTGTGTTTACTTCAGGCAGAACTATTTGAGACTGGATGATACTATTTTCATCTAATGTACAGTCCAACATCTGGCTTTGTCTGGACAGAACTGGAACTGAGGGAATTCATTTTCTTACAGCTATTAATACTGGTAGTAATGTTCACAGCTGAAGCAGTGTTTAGTAGTCCTACTAGTAGTGAAGCCTCTGTGTCCTGTCAAGTGAGGTTAAGAATTGCTTAAGAACAATGATTTGTTTGGTAAGTAACATGCGTAAATGTCACTGCACAGTTACTGAAGTGCGAAGAGTGTGAACATTATATTGTGTTGTCTTAATCTCTTGACAAAATAGGACAGTAAGTTGATGTGCTAAAGGAAATGTTTATAGACAGGTACTGGCATGCTATAATCCATTAGCTTTATAGTCTGTATTGATAGTTCAAGCACAAGTATGAAGGATGAATTCTCCACCTAATCAATACTTTATTTTACATAGTGTCAATATTATTTACATAAAAGGACAGTACTGGTTTTGACCTGTAAATAGGTCATCTTCAGCTGTTAAAGAACTTGCTTAATAGCGACTACAGAATAAATACTACTAAAATTAAACAAGAATGCCATTAAAATAAACATGAACGCCACTATTCTAAAAAATACTTAAGATTAAGATATATACATATGGTACAGTTTTGGGGGTACTGGCATAGTTGGTGGAAGATGCACAGTTAATTTACATAGGCTACTGCTATGGAGCATACTCAAGTGTCAAAACTTAAGATATGTATTATTTAAAACAAAACAAAAAAAGGTAAAGAATATGTTTTGTAACCGTGAATAGTGTTTATCATCTTAAATTCCTCAAGAATACATGCACTGGAGAATGTTAGAATATTTCTGTTTGAAAATACAGTACCGTATACAGTAGTCCTTGCAGTTCAACTGGATGTACTTGGCCGCATTAGACCTGTATCTCACAGCCACCCTTGGATAATACTTAGGTAATTATGCATGTGATTATAGTTTGAAGTTCAGTTAAGAATTCATGGGTTTGAACCCCACTGTCGGCAGCCCAGAAAATGGTTTTTTGTGGTTTCCCATTTTCACACCAGACAAATGCTGGGGCTGTGCCTTAATTAAGTCCATGCCTGCTTCCTTGCCATTTCTAGGCCTTCCCTGTCCCATCGTCACCATAAGACCTATCTGTGTCAGTGCGACGTGAAACAACTAGCAAAAAAGAAAAAAAAGCGAAAAATAATTCATGACCTTGCATTGTAGTACTCGGTATTCATTTATGTTTGTCTGTCTGCTGATCCCCCTGCAGATGGGAGCAGTAGAATAACACTGACGGTATCCCCTGCCCGTCGAAAGAAGCGTCTAGAAGGGCTCCAAGGTCTCTTAATTTGGGAACGTGGTTTGGCGACCACAGGGCCCTTGGCTGGTTCCTGGCAATTGCTTTCACTTACTTGTACCAGGCTCCTCACATTCATCTATCCTATCTGACATCCCCCGGTCAATTCTTGTTCTTTTCCGACCCCAACAGTATTAGAGTATTCGAGGCATAGGAAGTTTTTCATTTTCACGCATAACATGACCCTTACCTTTCTTTGGCCGGTACTTTCATTTTTTGAGGTGTTGAACCCCTTCCATTTTTTCTCTCTGATTAGTGATAATGGAGGATGATTGTTGAGTTGTACCTCCTTTTGAAACACGATAACCACCACCACCACCAGTTTGCTGATGTTTGAATAAAATAAACAAGTCATATTAATCATCTCATAACACACTTATTTTGATGTGACATGGACTGGACACTGATGGATCCCATAAATTAAAAAATAATACTCGTCACTTACTGACTAATGCATAGTGATGTTTGAATTAACTTGATTATCATTTTTCAGCATTGCCAACTTTCTTTTTTTTTTTTTTTTTTTTTGCTAGGGGCTTTACGTCGCACCGACACAGATAGCTCTTATGGCGACGATGGGATAGGAAAGGCCTAGGAGTTGGAAGGAAGCGGCCGTGGCCTTAATTAAGGTACAGCCCCAGCATTTGCCTGGTGTGAAAATGGGAAACCACGGAAACCAACTTTCTTTAGAAGAGAGAAAAAGAAATAGGCCTATGATTTAAATTCAGATAAGGATGCCACAGATATTTAAAAACCTGCAGGATCCCAGTGTCAGTTATTATGGGTATTCTCTTTTATTATGACTTAACAACTGTAGAACCTATTTTTAGTAGCAATGTTAAATCTTTCTAAAAATGGTTGTTCACATTTTAGCCAGAAATCCTAAAACAGATGCTGGGTTTTTTTTTTTTGCATAATGAAGGTGCACTCATGCACGACTTGTCATTTTAAGAACACTGATACAAGTGAATTATGTTGATATTCAGATTGCAGTACACTACAAAATCTTACATTAAAATACAGAACAAGAGCAATACGATTGAGATCAACAGTTTTATAGTGAAATGTATGTTCAGCTTACAATCTAAAATCCAATTTTCAAGGCTTCTTAGAAAGTAGATTCAACAGATCTGTTGGTTTTACAATTATATCTCTGAATGTTTATTTAGTTTATTGTTAGTTTCTGTTTATTTTCTTTTTGTAAAAAATTATTTTGATTCATAACTCCACACTACTTGAATTAATGAAACCAGTTTTCCCCCAATAATGTTTTGTTTATTGACAGTTTCAGTAGAGTTGCTACATTTTTCTGAGTGTAATGTAAAACTGCACCCACCCTGTTTCCTTAACTTCTAGTTGGGTCGTTTCTGCATGCGTTGTTCGACTTCTCTGAGTCAAATGTCAGCTGTAACCCTACCTTGCTGTGTGTTTGCATTATTATGGTGACCTATCTGTGTCGGTGCGACGTAAAGCCACTAGCAAAAAAATCTACTAACCATAATTACGACTATAAGAATGATTATTAATATTGTTGTTTTTGTTTAGATACCTTTCACATAAAACAATTCAGAAATCTCACTAATGAAGCTCCTTATGAATAATTTTAGAAAATCATGAAAACAAAATTCAAGCGATAGGGCAAGTTCTATTTCATGAAATAATGCAAGAAATTGTTTCCTTTTTGCAAAATCCTAATGCAAAAAAAAAAAATGCCTCTTAAATACACTGACTGACAGAGCAAATGCAACACCAAGAAGGAGTGGTTCGAAAGGGATGAAATTTGGGGAAAAAACAGAGACGACACGGACGAATAATTTATGTTTATTTCAAACCGATATGCAGGTTACACAATGCGCACGGCATCGACTCAGTAGGATGTAGGACCACCGCGAGCGGCGATGCACGCAGAAACATGTCGAGGTACAGAGTCAATAAGAGTGCAGATGGTGTCCTGAGGGATGGTTCTCCATTCTCTGTCAACCATTTGCCACAGTTGGTCGTCCGTACGAGGCTGGGGCAGAGTTTGCAAACGGCGTCCAATGAGATCCCATACGTGTTCGATTGGTGAGAGATCCGGAGAGTACGCTGGCCACGGAAGCATCTGTACACCTCGTAGAGCCTGTTGGGAGATGCGAGCAGTGTGTGGGTGGGCATTATCCTGCTGAAACAGAGCATTGGGAAGCCCCTGAAGGTACGGGAGTGCCACCGGCCGCAGCACATGCTGCACGTAGCAGTGGGCATTTAACGTGCCTTGAATACGCACTGGAGGTGACGTGGAATCATGCGCAATAGCGCCCCAAACCATGATGCCGCGTTGTCTAGCGGTAGGGCGCTCCACAGTTACTGCCGGATTTGACCTTTCTCCACGCCGATGCCACACTCGTCTGTGGTGACTATCACTGACAGAACAGAAGCATGACTCATCGGAGAACACGACGTTCCGCCATTCCCTCATCCAAGTCGCTCTAGCCCGGCACCATGCCAGGCGTACACGTCTATGCTGTGGAGTCAATGGTAGTCTTCTGAGCGGACGCCGGGAGTACAAGCCTCCTTCAACCAATCGACGGGAAATTGTTCTGGTCGATATTGGAACAGCCAGGGTGTCTTGCACATGCTGAAGAATGGCGGTTGACGTGGCGTGCGGGGCTGCCACCGCTTGGCGGCGGATGCGCCGATCCTCGCGTGCTGACGTCACTCGGGCTGCGCCTGGACCCCTCGCACGTGCCACATGTCCCTGCGCCAACCATCTTCTCCACAGGCGCTGCACCGTGGACACATCCCTATGGGTATCGGCTGCGATTTGACGAAGCGACCAACCTGCCCTTCTCAGCCCGATCACCATACCCCTCGTAAAGTCGTCTGTCTGCTGGAAATGCCTCCGTTGACGGCGGCCTGGCATTCTTAGCTATACACGTGTCCTGTGGCACACGACAACACGTTCTACAATGACTGTCGGCTGAGAAATCACGGTACGAAGTGGGCCATTCGCCAACGCCGTGTCCCATTTATCGTTCGCTACGTGCGCAGCACAGCGGCGCATTTCACATCATGAGCATACCTCAGTGACGTCAGTCTACCCTGCAATTGGCATAAAGTTCTGACCACTCCTTCTTGGTGTTGCATTTGCTCTGTCAGTCAGTGTATTACCCATACAACGTATTATGATCACTTTGTAATGTAGATAATCTCATAAAATTAACTGACTAATAACAATAACCAAAAATACCATATTGAAAGTTATTGATATCTTAAAGTTAATAAACCGCAACGAAGCAATCAACCACACATATAATACCATACTGTATTAACCTGCAAGTTAATTTCTAGAACTTTTAATTATTATTTCTTTTCAATTTTGTTTCTGTTTTTTTCGTCTCTTACCTAAAGGTTAATGCTGCAAACAACAATAAAGTACAGTACGGCCTGTATAATTATTGTACAGTATTAGGCTGCAAGTTAAATATGTATTTTCAATCATTAAAAAAGTCTTAAAAACTGTTATTTGTTTCTGATTTTCTGTTAGGAGTCCATTAATAAATTAATCATATTCATAATGATTTTGGAACGATACTAACCCATGCTGAACACTTCATTATGTTAGATATTTTGTACTGTGTAAAAGAGAAAGTGAGGGAATACCGCCTAGAGAAGAATATTGTTATTTTCAATAGAGTGAGGTAGAACTCAGAAAAGAAAGACATAAAATTGGGCCGATAACCTAGATATTATGCCCCTTTAAACAACAAGCATCATCATCATCATCAAAGCCATAAAAATAGAACTTCCATTGTAGTACAGAACCTGGATGCAAATACCCTAATGATGGTAACATAAACTGATACTGTGATTGTTATAAATAGCATTTTTTAAATGTAAAATTACTCTGAACAGCTCTTCATAAAAGTGATAACATCACCAGACTAATATCTGTGATTACATTTTACTGTTGATCGTAACTGCTAGCTCACTACATTACACTAGCCAACATGATTTTGCGGTAAAATAGAAAATATGTAATTCTTATGGAAATCGCTGCCCTGATTCCGAAAATGATGCTATTTTTTTCCTATCACGTCTATTTTTGACACAATTTGATTTTTTATTATCTGCATGAATTCGTAAGAAGTAATGTTGAGAGATGTTCTCGCGCAACTATTTTTAGAAAACAATTATGTGATTTGATTTGTTATTGTTTGCATTTTATTATAGGTTTATTGCTGTCTAAATTTTCATTTTGTAGTTGGGGGTTTCCTGGTAAATTCAGAACAAATTCCCCCAGATACGCAATAGACCGCGAGGTAACTTATGTAGGATTGAAAATAAGACAGTTGAGAGTTTGTTTTTCATCTTAGACCACTTGAATAAACAGACGTGTTAAAAGCCCCAGCCCTTATGCAATTTTTATGATGGACTGATAAAGTTTCCTTTCAAAGATATCAGCCCGAAAGTATTATACTCATGAAGATGAACTCGTATTTTGTACGGATATTTCAAATCTTCTACGTCAATTGAGATAGAAAGAGTATGATCCTAGTAACTGGCGTGTTTTTATTGACTCTTCCAAAATAAGTTTAGAGGCTGTTTTGCTTCATAATACAAATGTTCTGGCATCCGTCCACTTGCACACTCCACAAAAATGTCTGAAACATACGAGACCTTAAAGTTGGTGCTTGAAAAAATTACATATCATGAGCATGGGTGGCAAATTTGCAGTGATTTGAAGATCATTGGATTGTTGCTGGGACAACAAAAAGGCTATACAAAATTTCTCTGTTTCCTATGTGAATGGGAGAGCAGGGCATGGGATAAACATTTGGATACAGTGAATTGGCCAGAAAGGAAACAACTACAACCAGGATCCAAAAATTTCATGAATGTAAGTCTTATTGACCGTGAAAAAATTCTACTTCAACCCTTGCACATCAAATTAGGATTGATGAAACTGTATGTCAAGGCATTAGATAAAAGTAGCCTATGCTTCCAATATTTATCCACTAAATTTCCCCCATTATCAGATGAAAAAATCAAAGAAATACGTATTTGATGGACCACAGATTCGTAAACTAATGAAGGATAAAAATTTCACAGACACGATGACCAAAATTGAGAAAGAGGCATGGAACGCATTCAGAGATGTAGTGATTAAATTCCTTGGCAACATTAAGGACCCTCAATACAAAGAAATTGTAAGGAAAATGTTGGTAAAGTTTATGGAACTCGGTTGTTAATATGAACCTTAAGCTTCATTTCTTAGCTTCGCATCTGGATTTTTTCCCTCCAAATTTAGGAACTGTCAGTGAAGAACAAGGTGAAAGGTTTCACCAGGATCTCAAAGATGCAGAACGACGCTATCAGGGACGTTGGGATGTGAATATGATGGCCGATTACTGCTGGTCGATTGCACGAGACAACCCTTCTAGAGATCATTCAAGAACTTCAAAAACCCGGAAATTCCACGAAAAACGGGAAAAGATGGAGGTGTGAATCTAACCTGCATATAATGTAAGTAACAAAACTATGTATGATTAACCATGTAATTTTTATTCAAGGTGCGGTTATATTAATTTAAAAGCATCTGTACAGCCGAAACTAAATAGGCGTTTTATGCTTCAGTTTCATGAATTTCAAAATACATTAAAAATATAATACAAACCATCTACTTGCTTACAAAGCAGCATTTATGTGTATTCAAAGCATGCAAAATATGATTACGTTTTGCAAGCTGAAATTTATATAAATACATCAAATTTAATCAGTACTAAGTATCAAAAATTTTACGTAAGAACAAAATAATATTTTGTAAAATTGCCACTAAACCAGACGTGATACGCCAAAACTTTTTTTTTTCTCAAATTCTGTGTTAAATTCATAAAACCCACCTATTTTCATTTTTACCGCACAAAAAAGTTTTTTTTTTTTTTTTTGCAGGCTAGTGTTATCAATCAATCAGTCAAACGATCATTCATCATTGCTCTGCATTTAGGACTGTCGCCCAGGTAGCAGAGTCCTTATTAGTTGTTTTCCTAGTCTTTTTTGAAATGATTTCAAAGAACTTAGAAATTTATCAAACATTTCTCTTGATAAATTATTCCAGTCCCTAATTCCTCTTCTTATAAAAGAATATTTGCCCCAATTCTTCCTCTGGAATTATAACTTTATCTTCATATTATGGACAGTTCGGAACAAGTCACTTATCATCAAGTTTATAATTTTCATGTTCTGTACTGATACTAACCTATTGATATCAGGCCATCATCAGCCATTAGGTCTTAATAATTAAAATAAATTGAAGTACAAATTTTATATTGTATTGATTAGGTGGATTACTTCATTTATCTACAATAATTACACACCAGTTAGTGGAGCAGCTCGTCTCCGTACTCCCAAGTCCTTCCAACCCAAAAGTTTGAAACATTTTCGTAACTCAATCCTTTTGTTGGTAATAACCCAGAACAAATTGTGCGTTTTTTCTTTGGATCTTTTCCAGTTCTCATATCAAGTAATCCTGGTATGGTTTTGATATACTAGAACCATACTTTAGTTAAGGTCTTTCTGGAGACCTACATACCTTCTCCATTACATCCTTACTACAATCCCTAAACACTCTCATAACCATATGAAGAGATCTGTAACTTGTATTTACAACCTCATTAATGTGATTATCCCATGAAGATCTTTCCTTATATTGACACCTTGGTACTTGCAGTGATGATCACCATAAGATACTACCGCCCCATCAATACAGTCATTAAAACTGAGGAGACTTTTCCTCTTGGTGAAACTTACAACTTCACTTTTCACAGCTGGGTAGGCCATGTGCTGATCAATAGAGAGTGTTGAGTTGCAAGTTATAAATCTCATTCTGTATTGACGGTTGTCACTTTACAAATAAAAGTATTTACAAAATCCTCCTTATCAATACAAATCAACCCATCTGTTAGATGGAACAAAGTCTATACATGTTTCAGCCTATTCTCAAGGCCATCTTCAGTAGTAGAACAATTATTACATAACACAAACAAATTAAAAATCTTATGAAGTGAAATGATAGTGATCATGATTAATGAATTAAAAACATATTGAGGTACAAAGTCCTATTTAATTCATTAATTATGATCACTGCCATTTCACTTCATCAAGATTTTTAATTTGTTTGTGTTATGTAATAATTGTTCTGCTACTGAAGATGGCATTGCGAATAGGTTGAAACATGTATAGACTTTGTTCCATCTAACAGATGAGTTGACTTGTATTGATAAGGAGGATTTTATAAATACTTTTATTTGTAAAGGGATTGTTGAGCATTGAAGAATATGGTACTGGAAAAATCACATGACTTTGCGTGATACCATCGCTTATGAATTCTGCAGCTAATACCGTGACTCTGTATCAGGATGTATGAGGCTCAGGTACCTGCCTATCAACTGCAAATTTTGCTGGTGTGCGCTAAGCGCCACATTCCGCTGCCACTGGTCCATGGCCAAATGAAAACGTGATTTGGAGTGATCAATCATACTGTAGCATGTGGTAGCTGGATGGAAGAGTTAGAGTGTGGCATATGCCAGATAAATAACACATACCTGCCATGAAATTTGACAAGAGATAGGTAGAGCCCTGCGTAGATATACAAAATAATTTTCGCACTCATACTTCCTTCATCCGCATCTGCGAATGGTTATCCGCATCCGCAAAATGGTTATCCGTGGATAATTTAAATACTTAACTATAGTATATTACAACCCAAGGTATTGAAACGGATAGATCTGATAACATAATACAATAGGTATCACACACCTGACACCAGAATCCCTACACTCACAGATTTATGAGGGATTTTCTCTTGCGACAACTACCGACGTATTGACCTTTGTTCCTTCCTTCCATTAATTGCGGGCAGGAGTCAGTTAGGTTTAGGTCAGATTTACGGCTTTATGGTTTCAGGGCTCTTTATATATATCGCTATTCTCCGATACTAATGTCAAGGGTCACCTGAACACAAACAAAAACAAGAGTATACCTGAGTGAAAATCAATAAACGCCATTATTTAGAAATTATCAGCAAAATTATCTGCACTGCCATACAGTTTGTATCCATCAAGACACTAACTTCACGGCTATCCACATCTGTGCAAGGGTCTAGGGATAGGATAGTTTGGAGGTGATTTTGTTAAAGGCCTTCTGTTGAGCATGGTAAAGCTGGAACGATATAAGAAGATTTTGATTGATTGGCTGCTTGTTGTCTACGGTAGAAGACCTGTTTGGAGATGATTTTTGTGCATTTCAATGTGATAATGCTCCCTTCCTAAAACTGTGTCCATTTGTGGATGATTTATGAACAATAAGGTTCCAAAGATGCACTGGCCAGCCTTCGTCCTGAGTCCTATTAAACAACTCTCGGATGAACTAGAATGGCAAAGTTACTCCACAACCCAATCAGCCACATCACTAACTGCACTTGCTATGGCACTGCAGGAAGAATGGTCTGCCATTCCCATGGAGATGTGCCAACACCTAGTCAATGGCCTCCTCCGCAGAGTTCAAGCTGTAATGAAGGCTAAAAGTGCATCGACCTGGTATTAATGTCTGTTACTAGGCAGTACATTTGAGGAACACTTAGAGGACAGTTTCAAGTAAGTACCTGAATACTTTTGATCAGATAGTGTATGTACCAAGCTTACACCCTACACATAACTTCTGTTCCCTCTCTGACTAATAAAAATAGACTATCCATTCTTCAATTATTTTTAATGTTGTTTTAATCTACTTTTAGGTACCTTCTGTATCTTTGCCTAGATAAGTTGCCCAACCTTTCTTCTTTCCTTATTCATTTTGAGTAAATATGCCATTATATTTGTAGGTTCATTTGTAAAGTCTGGAAGAAGATATTTCTTAAAATCATACAAGATAACGACAATAAATAAACACATTCATCTCTTCAACCAAAAATGTCTTATGTTAAGAATAATTACACTCACTCTTGATATTTCATATTTTTATTTACCTATTTATCCTTCTATTTACAAATACATTACATGGCCTGTTTCCTTAATTATAGCTATGTACAGAAAACTAATTACAAGAGAACATTACAAAACAGTTAATATACTGGTTCAATGAACAATACATAAAAATGAAATTAATACTAAATATTTATGAATGGCATGTTATGATAATCATCAGGGAAGTACATACACAAATTGTCAGAATTTAACAGTATCCTTTTAAGGGAGAGAATAAGAAGAAGAAGAAGAAGAAGAAGAAGAAAGCAAAACTGCAAGAGGACAATGTAGCACTTCTGATTATTTAATTTATGGTACTGATATTATTTTTCTCTTCACTCTTTTTTTATTTTTTTATTGTTGGCGCAGAAAGTATGTGTGGTCGAGTTTAAATACTAATAAAATTTAAACCAGTCCATCAATGTAAAATATAATCACACCATCGAAAAGCTTGTTTTATTCTGCGTTCTTTGGTGGTATTTGCATATTTTTATTATGTTTCTTGTGAAAGTTATATTAGGCAGAATGCAAAAAGTACCTGTTTTCTTGCCTGTTTCTTTGTAACCAAGAACTTTGTAGTACCATTGCGTGAAAATGCACTGTCCGATTTTCATGAAATTTAGGTGGATTATGGAATGTACTATTATAAATATATTTCTGAAGTTTAATTACTTTACACACCGTGGCAAAAATGTTATTGTTTTTGTAAAAGGCTGTCCGTTTTATATTGAGTGGTCTTCCGAAATCGAGATTGAGTTCATCAGAAAGGTCTGAAGTTTTTGTTTCCAATCTTTGTATACTGAGAACTTACAATGATCTCTGTATTTTACACCAATTTTTATTTGAAAGTGAGTGATAGGCGCTCCGGCATGAAATTAGCTTGCTTTCGCCAGGGGTAATACAACTAACAGATAAGTCCAGTTAGCGCAAGCCTGAATGTGTTCACTTATATTGTGGTGCTCACTTGTTACATTAGCGAAAGTTTCTAATTGACTTTTCTCATATGTACAGTTTTTACATTTTCCATAAGATTTTCACATAAGGGCTTTGGACCTCTAACGGTAGCTTTAAAAATGTTTTTATTTTATTTTTATAGAATTGTTTTTGTTTTTTTTGTATTTTGTAGATATTATGTACAATGTATATACAATACTGTATAATGGTTACTATTTACAATGTAAGGATTTGTTTGCATAAGTCATTTATTCATCTACTCTGATATATCATCACTGAAGTGGAAATTATCGTCACTTCCGGAATCTGAGTCCTCAGGATCAACAATTTGGAGGCTGTGTCATTAATGTATTTTCTGAAAGATGATCTTTCTCCCAATAATAATGCTCAGTTTTCTTTATTGCATTACACACTCTTTCCAGAGGTGTTATGGAATGTAAAGTTTCCTCACACAGATCTCTGATTACGTTTTCACGGTTCCCTTTTTCTTGTGCAATTGCCATTTGCTATTTTATATTTCACATAAGCCCAAATGAGTTCTAATGGCATTAAACTTGCAATGTGCGACAGGCAACCACACCAATTCAACATCTTGACGCAATTCTTTCGTAATTTGGTGAAGTCTCTTTTGCGGAAATTCAAAATTAGGCTTAGCATGATCAGTCATGGCAGCTTTTGTTAATATATTGAAGTTACAGGCATCGGGAGGCAGATAAATGTTCCTTTTCTCTATTCAGGGAATAATATTAATGTTCAGCCAAGCCATCGTTGGGTTTTATGTTTCCGGGTCAAGCATCATATGGTAAGGTGCCTGATCAATCACAATAGCCGACTTCGGTGGGAGTTTCATTAAAATCTTGCGAAACCATTCCTCAAAATGCCAAGAATTCATCTCCTTGTGATAGTCTCCAGTCCCTTTCTTTCCTACAAAGCAGAGTTCCGCCCCTTCCAAAAAGCTGTCTTCACTACCTATATATAGTACAGTGTCTTTTTTTTTTTTGGCTTACTCCGTGTGTCAGGGGAACATGCACGGAAGGCGATAGCGTGGCCGGCTGACTCATTTGCCGAGAGATATATTGCTCCGTGACCGGCTAAGATGATCTAATGCAGTACGGTAGCGATAACCATTGCTTCACAACACTAGTTTAGTTCAACATCTCTCCATCTGAGCGTTTTCAATGTGTTAAATAGCGTAGTTTCTGTAGGAATAATAATCATGTGTTTAACGAGTGATGTATACAGCAGAACAGTGTGTATTCATTGTGTTGTGCTATGCAATGCCGCTTTCGATTCATTCGCAAATTTCCTGGCATCCTCCCTCCCCATAGAAGTATGGTACGTAAATTAGTAAAGAAGTTCTGCACCACCGGTTCCATTCTTAATAAGAAATCATGCAGGAGATGAACCGATTTAACAGAGGAAAAGCTTGACGAAATAGGAGCTCTCTTGGAAAGAACTCCTATAAAATCCCTGTCGTGTCTCGCCGTACAAGCTAATGTGCCGTTATCTTCTGCCCACACAGTAACAAAACTTTTAAAAGAAAAACCGCACAAACCCATCCCTGCCCAATATTTAAGAGGACCTGACAGTTTCGCTAGAGTTCGGTATTGTAACTGGTTGCTTCAGTCAGTTCACGATGTGTATGTTGACCCAGAACTTTTATTTTATAGTGATGAAGCATGGCTACACTTAATTGGCTATGTAAATAATCAAAACAGTCGCTACTGGTGTGCAGAAAATCCCCACCAGCTGAATGTCTGTCCACTTCATGATGTAAAGATAGGAGTTTGGTGCACAATAAGTGCTCGCAAAATTATAGAGCCTATATTTTTCCATGAAACAATAATGCTGATCAATATATAGACCTCATCCTCAAACCATTCTTTCAAGAGCTGATGGAAGAAGAAAGGAGTAATGGTTATTTTATGCAAGATAATGCAACAGCACACACTGCAAACCAGTCTATGGAGATAATACGGGAAGTTTTCGAAGATCGTCTGGTTAATTATCCCCCTAGATCTCGTGATTTAAATCCCTGTGATTATTACCTGTGGGGGATGCTGAAGGGAAAAGTGTACGTGAACAACCCTCACACAAGAGAAGAACTACAAGAGTTATTTCGAACATCACATGGGCTGAAATTCGCCAAGTGTCTATAACCCTATTTATGAGGTGTCAGGCATGTTTGACAGCTGAGGGACAACATTTTGAACATCAAATGTAATGCAAGGTAGGTTTTAGACTAATAGTTTCCACTAGAAATGGATTTCTATAAGTGTGAATTGCCTTGAATAGTGAGGAGGAAAAGTGCGCATTATACCGGCTAGTGACGGAGTGTCATTGCGCCAGCCATGCCTGCTCTGAGTGGTGTTGCGGAGCGAGCCAAGAAAAAAAAAAAAAGACCCTGTATAATTACACATTTTCTGGCACCAGATGGGGTTCTAAAGCCCCTTCTCCATCCAAAAACATTCTGTAAATGACCACAATAGTAGTCCTAGTTTGAGAAATTACAATTCAACGCTTCTGTTGCGTTTACTTGCCAGGCATTTGACCGCACCAAGTCTTATCTGTGTAATACACTTTATACCCACTTTCTCTGAGTCATCGTATTTTCTTAAAAATAATGCTGTGAAGTAGCAACATACACTTATTCCATAAGGACTAGTTTTTTTGTTTAATTTTTTTAAACCCAAAACTCATGCCTTTAATCAGTTGACAAAGCTTTGTGCATGACATAATTGGGAACTCTGACATATGTTTTCACGATTATCCAATTTTTTAATAGTTGGAAACAGTTTCGTCAGAAAGAACACGTGAATAGACCTGCGAATTACTTGAAGGTTTGCTGTGAATGTTTAAAATAAAATAAATGAATTAAAAATGAATAATGGTTGCAATATACTTGGCTGGAACCGCAGCTGGCCTTTGTGATCTAATTGTTGCTGTTGAAACTTTCCAGGCTCAGTTCCTCTCAGAAACGTCCCTGTTAGATCCAGCTGCATTTCAAGGGAGCAAACCTGGTAGTATATTTGATTTTTATATTCAAGTTTATGTTGCAAAGGTAATTACATTAGTTTGTGACAGCAAACCTTCAAGCCTCAGGTCATAGGAACATGATACAATCATCTTAAAAGTTCATGAAGATAGTACTGCTTGAAACTGAACATTCTCCTGCTACAGCACTGCTAGTGATGATACCAGTTGCCCCACAATATGCAGCAGTGGGTCTTAGAACTATACCAACTGCACAATACATGTTGCTCAGTGGAAGACCTTGGAAATACCAAGAAAATAGCTCCTATAAAGATTACTTTCTTTTTTTTCTGAGGATCTTCAGATTGTATGCTTTAAAATGAGGGAGGGTCACTCACTGAAATCTTTTCAGCTGTTTTCTCATATTTTCCATTCCTGTAAAGAGCTTATCAAATTATAAATATAGATTATTCATATAACATCAAAAGTAAACTATGGTACAATACAGACTTTTATAACAGGCCAAGATCTACAGTATAAACTAACATATATCTTTTTTGAAACAGAATTGAAACAAACACTGCTGTCAAAGTGAGTTGCTTCCTCGTGGCTTTGATGGCAATTTTTCATATGAGTGAATGTGAGTGAGCTCCGTTCCAAAATGTTCAAAATACTGTACAAGAAGGAGCTAGTTTAAACTCTAAAGGGAACCTACAACCCTGTTCGATGGCTTACACTGGTGATGAATAATTTACATTAGCATATTATTATCTTCTTTGCAAATAACCAGTTAGAGAATGCACTTGTGTGAACCAATCACTGATCAGCTCTAATATCTGTACTAGGTTATTGTTCCAGTGAAAAAGTGAACATCAGTACCAACTGAGCTGTATTGATGCACAGGCAAAGTTTTGGGGCAAGTGTATTGCAGTATTTCAACACACATTTTCAAACATTTTTTTTTTTTCTCGTAATGAAAATTAATAAAACTTGATATAAGAAATCAACTGTTGGATCACAATTTAAAATGTGCACCACTCAAACACTGGGCTTTGATCCTCGCTGGAGTGACTTGTCACTTTGAATATTGTTAATACTGTTTAGTTCTTGTTTTATAAGTGTGTTTAGCCATAAGCTAACAAAATGCATTAGAATATTTATATATCATGTATCAAAATTAAATACTGTCTGGCTCCATGGCTAAATGGTCATTGTAGATGCCTTCAATTCAGAGCCCCAGGTTCAATTCCTGGGTGGGTTGGAGCTTTTAAATAGCTTTTTCTCTTGGCTTTGGGACTGGGTGTTTGTGCTGTCCCCAACATACTGTACCTGCAACTCACACACCATGCACAACACTATTCTCCACCACATTAACACTCAGTTTGCCATACCTTCCCATACACGGCAGATGCCACCCACCCTCATCGGAGGGTTTGCCTTACACCTGGCTAGCAATAGCCACACAAAATTATTATAAAATTCAATACTCAAATTTCTATGGATGATGGAAGAGACCACAACAGATATTTCTTATCAAATAACCATAGGTCAGAAATCAGTAGTTGAAGTACACTTTTAAGTGATTGAGTATTAAACTATTAAGTTTCACTTATTTTAATAGTGTCAGTATTTCAAAGCTGGATTTTTTTAATTGATGTACATTTGCCTGTTGTGAAAATGGAAAACCATCTTCAGGGCTGCCGATAGTGGGATTTGAACTCCTTATTACATATAAATCCTATTCCTGGACTTATGACCAATGTGGCATAGAGCCTCGCAACCATATAATATACACTATAAAGAATAAAATAAATCTAAAAATACATCAGGTAATACAATATTTGTAACTAGCAAGCACAAGTATTACCAGCTCATTTTCAACTATGTCCCTACAGATCACTCAAAATTTCCCTGTATTCACTTGCAAACTTCCTACCCCAGAGAAAATTACATGTAAACAAGCAAAATAATAAGAACACTGAATATAAATAAGAATTATAGAATAGTACCAAACAGATATTAATGTATATGAAGACAAAGACCTATTTACCAATAGGGAAGTGATGGATTATAGAAATCTAAGTTAATATCTGTTGGGTACTAATTCTCCTTTTTTCCCTTCTAAATTTTTTATTTTTAGTGTTACTTCTCAGGTCTTTGAAGTTCTTCCTGTGATTCACTTTTGCTTACAGGGTTGAAACCATCAAAAGAAACTAATTACTGCTACTGTACCAAAATTTCTTTTAAACTCAAATGCTGACTTAGAACTATACCGTATGGACTGTTAATCATACTATGTAATAATACAGCTAACTGCTGAATTCACTGCTCAGTTGCATGACATAAAATACTTTTGGGCAGGAAAAAATGAGGGGATTCACCTAGCAAACATATGCGCACATGACAAGTTCATGCCCACTAACTTATCCAAACAGTTATATCAGAGAGTTTGTTTTCCATCGTGAAAAGTATATTTTTATTGCATTACGTTATTTTTGTCTCAGTATTTGACCGAAAAATCCCTACATTTCAAAGTAGATAAAGAAATCTCTCCTTATGTCCCTAAATATAACAAAATTAACCCAACATCCTTATGTCCCTAAATATAAAAATATGAACCCAACATCCTTTCACATAGAGACACTATGGTTAGCAACACTGGCATGCACTACAAAATATAACTGGCTGAAAATAAACCTTCTTTCTTAACTTCAGTCATAATATCATCACTTTTCAGCTACAGATTTCTATATTATTACAGTGGACAAATATTTTATATGAGGTATAGGAAAACTGTTGTAATAAAATGTGTCCTTTTCTTATTTTCTTTGTTTAAAAGATGACACTTGCTGTTCAAAAGGAAGGCGGTAGGGAGGAGAAATTCTTCTGAACTAAAATTTTTCCTGTAAAATACAGTGAACTCTCAGTACAATGATACTAGAAGGACCAGAGAAAAATATTGTTGTAGAGGGAGTTATTGTTATGTCGAAGATATAGCCATAATTCATTTTCATTTCTACAGTTGTATAGCCCTTAACTGTTAATGTGTAACAGAAAGAACTTAACTGGCAACATGGTGTCTGAAAGACCTCTATGATTTGAGCATTTTTAATGGTGTTGTATTTCCTTAAGGCCAGATTTATTCGTTTTTATATTGAAATGAAATGAAATGGTGTATGGCTATTAGTGCCGGGAGTGTCCGAGGACATGTTCGGCTCGCCAGGTGCAGGTCTTTTGATTTGAAGCCCATAGGTGACTTGTGTGTCATGATGAGGTTGAAATGATGATGAAGACGACATACACCCAGCCCCCATGCCAGCAAAATTAACCAATGATGGTTAAAATTCCCGACCCTGCCGGGAATCGAACCCAGGACCCCTGTGATGAAAGGCCAGCACGCTAACCATTTAGCCATGGAGCCGGACCATTTTGTATTGAAGAAGCATGTTTAAAAGATCATTTTGACACATTTTATTATTAACTGTTTTGTGCCAAAATACTTTTTAAAAATATCTGAATCCAGTGTCATTATAATTATGAACAAGAAATCAGTCTTTGAACGAAGAATAGATCAACATTTCACATATGCATCAGATTGACCGTAAAACATTTTTCCTTGCACTTACTAAAACATAGTCATTTGATAAAACATAAATATATGGCATAATCTTTGAAACAAAAAGAATTCACAAGGCAGTAACTTACATGTTCTAAATATCTGTCATATGTTATTTCCACTTCATTTTACTTCATTATGCACTCGTATCACATAATATATTTGTCCGTATTATTTTACTAATTTCAAGAGAAGTTTTCTATTAAATTAGCTCTTTTATAAACATGTTAGATCAAAATTGGCCTGTTTATACCTAATGTGGTACCTAAGAAATTATCAAAAATCTGAGACTATGTTATAACCTTGCTATAAATCAATTGTGAAAGTTCCTAACGACTGTCTTACCGGATTTTCAAACCCAGAACCTTCAGGCCTTAGGAGCCGAGATGGACCGGCGTGATTCTCCCATCGTCGAATCATATAAAAATATATGGAGCCATGAGTTCTCTTCAGAAGCTACAGAGTAAAAATGTTGCACAGCTAATGATGTTGTTTCTACAAAGCCACTTGAAAACTTGTTTGCACCCTAAGAAGGGAACAATAAGACTGAGTGTGGAGATCTGATGGTGAACTGTTGTTTAGAGAGAGATAAGAAGGTAATGCAAACAAAAAGTGTCAGTTCAGAATGTGTGCTTAGGGGTGTACATTTATCTCTCTCTAGAGTCTACCAGGCGAGTTGGCCGTGCGGTTAGGGTCGCTCAGTTGTGAGCTTGCATCTGGGAGAAAGTGGGTTCGAACCCCACTGTCGGCAGTCCTGAAGATGGTTTTCCATGGTTTCCCATTTTCACACTAGGCAAATGCTGGGGCCACGGCCGCTTCTTTCCCACTCCTAGGCCTTTCCTGTCCCATCGTCGCCATAAGACCTATCTGTGTCGGTGTGATGTAAAGCCACTAGCATTCATTCTCTAGAGTCTTTCAGATACCACATTGCCAGTTGACGGACAGGTAAACAGCCTACAATTGAACTATGTTAATTACCTCACAATTTATAACATTTTTAATTCTGACAAAGATGAGATATGAGAGTACAAAACACAAAGAATCGTAATCCACAAAAATTAAAACTAGAATAGCTTTCTTGTTTAATTGGCAACAATGTACTGTACACTGTTATTTACTTTTAACTCATTTTTTCTATTTGATCAAAATTGTTTTTCATATTAAAACAGAACTTAAATATTCACAGCATTATATAATTGTTAGCACTGTTCAACACTACTGCAAACATCGGAAATGACAGTCTGTTTCATATTCCGTGCTGACAGGGAATTAGCAAAGAACTTATATAGTCAGAAGTCACCAAATGATTCTCTGGAACACAACCAAAATTCCAAATAAATTTTTTGAGTGATTTACAAGACTCAAGGTCTCCTCCTGCCAGAAATAATGATAGTTTATTCAGATTTTTTCTCTTCAAATGATGGCAACAGGTTTTCCTCACTTTCACAGTTTGTATCATAGTACCGAGAGGAAAGCACGTTAGTGGGTTCTAAGAAAGCAATCTTAATAGCAAATTTACCGTCATCAGGAGTATCGTTAAATTGAGGGAATTGAGGACCAAAATGATTATCACTGTTTCAGTAATCGTTGTACGGAGATTTCAATGCATAAGCTACAGTTTGCATGGCACAGGGCAGCCATACAGGACTACATTTTCTACCATCTCCTTACAGTTGTTGCTGAACCTGTTCATTTGCTGTACAGTCTAGAATACTTCTTCTGTCCTATGCCTCATTTATCTTTTCTGTTTTGAAGATCTAAGATCTATTTAAAGATCTAAGTACCTGAACTGAAAGATCTACATGAGGATTTAAAGGTAAAAATGGTATCCAGTAGATGTAGAAACTACAGAGCCGAGTCAAATGAAAACCTTAAAAGTGCAATAAAAATTTTATATGTTGTGCCATGGTTGTGTCTCTTGGCAGTAGGTACTGTTACAAAGAATTTAATGAATATGCTATATGTGGCAGCACCATGTAGACAAACAAGCACCACCAAGAAAGAATCAGTATAACAATGGCCACCTAACTTCAGGCATGGTCTGTTATTCAGTTTTTGAGGAGTGAATGTTCGAAACCTATTGAAATGCATGTTTGTCACAGCAACAACAGGACAGTGCTTGGTCCTATATTGCCCAAGTAACAGTTCTAACCATCCAAGACCTGCAATTTAAGTGTCTTCCATATCACCCCTTGCCTCTAGTGAAATCTGCATGTTGGGCGACTCAAGGGGGAAAGATGCTCTGTTAGGATGAAGATAGTACACAAATGGCTGCAAAGGCAACCAAGGGATTTTTTCTAGGCAAATCCATGCACTTTTTGTGTGTTGGAGGACTTATATTTAATGTAACAGAGACTATATAGAGAAATGATACAATCTGTACCACTTTTGCTGGATAAAGAATAAATCTAACAAACAACAAATGCATCTGGAAATTTAGAATAATGTTATGCTATGCAGTGCAGAATGAAAAGGTTAAAATAAAGAGAATGTTTAAAGGGAACAAATTGAATGATATGGATGAGCTATGGTACAAATGACCATCATAATTTGCGACCCATTGCACGGAAAGGGAACCAAAGTTGGCAATGGAAATTTTACAGGAGAGCTGAACAAAAGTGTCTGCAGTGTAAAAATTGCATTTCAATATTTTTACTTCTTGCACTACCTATGGGTCTTCTTAATAAACTAAATTATATAGAAGTTCGAGTCTTCACCACTCACTGTCATGAAAACTTTCTACAATTGGCAAGAAAATTAGTGAAAGCTGTAACAGCATTTTTCTCAAAATACAGTTTTCTTAATAGCAACAGTCAGTAATTAAGATCTTCTGAAGTATTGCACCTAGAATCATGAACATTTTTTTTAAAAAATGCTCAGTACCTTACGCCAGTTTTAGAACCACAAAAATTTTGAAAAAGAAAAATCCGACTTGGGTCCTTTTCAATGCAACAGGTCACCTTTATGAAGGAACAATGATAATATTAAATTGATATGTTCTCATAGGATGAATCAGAGGAGTAACTATGAAAACTTGTAATTTTTGTTATTGAAGGTACAGTAAGTCTTTACTTCTCTAGTGCACTGTTTGCCTCATTTAAATGAGACCTCAGAAAATATTTAAGACATAAAGTAGGAGCATTCCCATCGTAGGAAGAGGAAGTGATATCCTCGGTGCACTGTTGCAGTATTCTTCGATACAGCTGCATGTCATCTGATACCAACCAGCACCACTGCTCCTGCGGCAGGAATTTGCTGAACTGGTGTCCTTCCAGCCACAGCTACGGATGACGCGTTTTTCACCAGTTGCTTCTGAAAAATAACATACATTTCTCAGAAGATTAGACATTTAGCATATGTGAACAAGCTCAGGGGTAATTAGGGTTTCTGTGATGTAAATAATAAATTTGATTTAAATCAAATCATTTTTATGTCATTGATTTAAGTAAAAAAGTACAATTGTACATATTTTTGTGGAGCTGATTTAAATATATTAGTTATTTAAAATTATAGGAAATCTTATAAAAGTATCAAGGTTATAAATAATAAATACGGTCACCTCTGATATAGAAAAGTATATGTGTGATGGTTACCAAACTAAGAAAATAATTCCAGGTATCATTTCAAGAACTGTGAAACATGCTGATTTTCTAGTTATTGTCTGAGGATGTCCTTCCTGGTACGATGTTGACCAATATTTTGTTCCTATTGTTTACTTATGTAATGAAATCATAAAATGTTTAACACTGAACAAAATGCTGCTCAAAAAGTTAGAAGGAAAAAATTTGATCTTATGTACCATGTAAGTAGTCCATGATTTAAGATATATACTGTTGTTCTTATTCTTCTGAGATGTTTCAAGAACGAGGGGAATCCTCCACATTTTGTTGGCAGTAATCAAAGGTATTGTGTTATGCCGCAGGATGGAATGGACGAGCAATGTCTCACTCTGTCACCTAGTGAGTGTAAGTAAAGAGTACGTCTCTATACTCTTTGTGTACGTTTCATCACAAGTATGAAGGATGAGTTCTCCACCTAATCAATACTTTATTTTACATAATGTCAGTATTATTTACATAAAAGGACAGTACCGGTTTCGACCTGTAAATAGGTCATCTTCAGCTGTTGAAAAACCTGCTTAATAGCGACTGTACAGAATAAATACTACTAAAATTAAAATTAAACAAGAATGCCATTAAAATAAACATGAATGCCACTATTCTAAAAATTACGTAAGGTTAAGATATATACATATGGTACAGTTTTGGAGGTTAGAAGGCTTTTTCCCTGGCCCCATGATTTTTACATACTTCAAAAATTATATTTGCTGAGGTTGGATACAATTTCAAGAGTTTATCAAGAATCACTGACATTCTGGTGTCAAGTTTGAATATCTATGTTAAATGCCAATACTATGTCCAATGGTTTTATGAGATGTTTCAAAGTGCATCTTGCGGGGACATTGTATTCATTAGAATAAGAGGTTCAGTAACCTGTTTACAGATACATCGCTTATTCTCAGTCTGTATCAATGCTGAAGAACATGTTAGTGAAACATGTTTTTGAAACATTTCTGTATCATAATAATAGTATTATAGTCATTTAAAGAGTGTATACATTGTATTGGGACACCCTGTATTAACACCTAGATACTTACAATGATCCCCAAAAGTAACTTTCACCCCATCAACTCAATAATTAAAACTGAGAGGAATTTTCGTATTTGTGAAACTCACAACCTGACTTTTAACCCCGTTTATCATCATACCATGGCGTAATGTCCATCTCACAACATTATCAAGGTCATTTTGCAGTTGCTCATGATCTTGTAACTTAGGGGAGACTGGGGTATTGCTGAACACCTAAGCTTTTAAGCAAAATTTTATAAACTTTTAAAGACTGATGAAAAAAAAAAAAACAATGTGGATTAGTAAAATCAATTGTATTTACCCTGTAAGCACTCACAATTATAACATTCAAATGTAGACAGAACTATTTTAAAAATCAGTTCCAAAAAATTACTGCAATGTTCTTCATTACCCCTCATGCAAAGAATATGTTCAGAATGATGTGAAAACTATATTTAGGCTACTAAAGCATAACTTACAATATTGTGAACAGTATGATTTAGGATGGTTCATGTTTGTGGGTTACTGTAGTCGCGTCCTAGTTCGTGAACCATGGGCAATGGCTGAGTGGCCTAGTAAGTGGTCCTGAGAGTCGGGATACCAGTTGCTATGGAATGGGAGTGGGCATCTCGGACATATTCTAAGTCATGGCCCTCCTTGTGCTCAGGCGGCTAGGACTATACAATTCACCGATGGTCCATAACCCGTTAGATGAGAGATCCTCACTTGGACTATGTGCAAGTAAGGCAGCATCCTGCTTCATGAATTTACCGAGCTCAGAACATTTTAAGCAAGCCTCGGACCTATGGGAGTAACGGAGTCCCACTCCCACTTGACAGGCGAGGGACTCCTTGGAAACAACTTGGCGAACGAAATGGAATTCGATGGGGAGCTATCAATATTAATGGGGCTTATGGAAGAAAGAAGGTAGAACTGGCTGAGTCAGCAAAGAGGATGCATCTGGATGTGTTAGGAGTAAGTGATATTCGGGTAAGCGGAGATAATGAGGAAGAGATAGGAGATTATAAAGTGTACTTGACGGGTGTTAGAAAGGGAAGGGTAGAGTCTCTTTATCAGGAATACCATTGCACGCAACATAGTTTCTGTTAGGCACGTAAATGAGCGAATGATGTGGGTAGATTTGGCAGTTGGAGGAATTAGGACTAGAATTGTGTCCGTGTATTCACCATGTGAGGGTGCAGATGAGGATGAAGTTGACAAGTTTTATGAAGCATTGAGTGACATCGTGGTCAGGGTCAACAGCAAGGATAGAATAGTGCTAATGGGCGATTTCAATGCGAGAGTTGGGAATAGAACTGAAGGATACGAAAGGGTGATTGGTAAATGTGGGGAAGATATGGAAGCTAACGGGAATGGGAAGCGTTTGCTGGACTTCTGAGCTAGTATGGGTTTAGCTGTTATGAATACATTCTTTAAGCATGAGGCTATTCACCGCTACACATGGGAGGCTAGGGGTACCAGATCCATAATAGACTATATCTTAACAGACTTTGAATTCAGGAAATCTGTTAGGAATGTATGAGTTTTTCGTGGATTTTTTGATGATACAGACCACTATCTGATCTGTAGTGAACTAAGTATCTCTAGGCCTAGGGTAGAGAAAGTGAAATCTGTCTGCAAACGAATAAGGGTAGAAAATCTCCAGGATGAGGAAATTAGACAGAAGTACATGGATATGATTAGTGAGAAGTTTCGAAAAGTAGACAGTAAGCAGGTTCAGGATATAGAAAGTGAATGGGTGGCATACAGGGATGCTGTAGTAGAAACAGCAAGGGAATGCCTAGGAACAACTATGTGTAAAGATGGGAAAAGGCGAACATCTTGGTGGAATGATGAAGTGAGAGCAGCTTGTAACCGTAAAAAGAAGGCTTATCAGAAATGGCTCCAAACAAGGGCCGAGGCAGACAGGGATTTGTACGTAGATGAAAGAAACAGAGCAAAACAAATAGTTGTTGAATCCAAAAAGAAGTCATGGGAAGATTTGATTTTGGTAATAACCTGGAAAGGCTAGGTCAAGCAGCAGGGAAACCTTTCTGGACAGTAATAAAGAATCTTAGGGAGGGAAAAATGAAATGAGCAGTGTTTTGAGTAATTCAGGTGAACTCATAATAGATCCCAGGAAATCACTGGAGAGGTGGAGGGAATATTTTGAACATCTTCTCAATGTAAAAGGAAATCATCGTGGTGGTGTTGCGAACAGCCAAGCTCATGGGGAGGAGGAAAATGATGTTGGTGGAATTATGCTTGAGGAAGTGGAAAGGATGATAAAAAAACTCCATTGTCATAAGGCAGCAGGAATAGATGAAATTAGACCTGAAATGGTGAAGTATAGTGGGAAGGCAGAGATGAAATGGCTTCATAGAGTAGTAAAATTAGTGTGGAGTGTTGGTAAGGTACCTTCAGATTGGACAAAAGCAGTAATTGCACCTATCTTTAAGCAAGGGAACAGGAAGGATTGCAACAACTATCGAGGTATCTCATTGATTAGTATACCAGGCAAAGTATTCACTGGCATCTTGGAAGGGAGGGTGCGATCAGTTGTTGAGAGGAAGTTGGATGAAAACCAGTGTGGTTTCAGACCCCAGAGAGGCTGTCAGGATCAGATTTGCAGTATGCGCCAGGTAATTGAAAAATGCTACGAGAGGAATAGGCAGCTGTGTTTATGTTTCGTAGATCTAGAGAATGCATATGACAGGGTACCGAGGGAAAAGATGTTCGCCATACTGGGGGACTATGGAATTAAAGGTAGATTATTAAAATCTATCAAAGTATTTATGTTGACAATTGGGCTTCAGTGAGAATTGATGGTAGAATGAGTTCGTGGTTCAGGGTACTTACAGGGGTTAGACAAGGCTGTAATCTTTCACCTTTGCTGTTCGTAGTTTACATGGATCATCTGCTGAAAGGTATAAAATGGCAGGGAGGGATTCAGTTAGGTGGAAATGTAGTAAGCAGTTTGGCCTATGCTGATGACTTGGTCTTAATGACAGATTGTACCGAAAGCCTGCAGTCTAATATCTTGGAACTTTAAAATAGGTGCAATGAGTATGGTATGAAAATTAGCCTCTCGAAGACTAAATTGATGTCAGTAGGTAAGAAATTCAACAGAATTGAATGTCAGATTGGTGATACAAAGCTAGAACAGGTCGATAATTTCAAGTATTTAGGTTGTGTGTCTCCCAGGATGGTAATATAGTAAGTGAGATTGAATCAAGGTGTCGTAAAGCTAATGCAGTGAGCTCGCAGTTGCGATCAACAGTATTCTGTAAGAAGGAAGTCAGCTCCCAGACTAAACTATCTTAACATCGGTCTGTTTTCAGACCAACTTTGCTTCATGGGAGCTAAAGGTGCGTGGACTCAGGATATCTTATTCATAAGTTAGAAGTAACAGACATGAAAGTAGCAAGAATGATTGCTGGTACAAACAGGTGGGAACAACGGCAAGATGGTACTCAGTATGAGGAGATAAAGGCTAATTTAGGTTGAACTCGATGGATGAAGCTGTACGCATAAACTGGCGTCGGTGGTGGGGTCATGTGAGGCGAATGGAGGAGGATAGGTTACCTAGGAGAATAATGGACTCTGCTATGGAGGGTAAGAGAAGTAGAGGTAGACCAAGACGACGATGGTTAGACTTGGTTTCTAACGATTTAAATTAAGAGGTATAGAACTAAATGAGGCCACAGCACTAGTGGAAAATCGAGGATTGTGGCGACATTTAGTAAATTCACAGAGGCTTGCAGACTGAACGCTGAAAGGCATAACAGTCTATAATGATAATGTATGTAATGTATGTATGTACGTATGATTTAGGTTAAACTCTTATGGACAGTTTCTGGTGCAAAAATCACATAAGTAACATTCAGATTTCTTTTCCCAAGAACTGCAGTCTTTGTGAGTCCAATGTTTGCAAGGTGCATTTGAACAGTAATACCATAACTCACTGTCACGTCCAAATTCTGCACAAACACAACATAACTCGTCAGTGTCGTCACAAATATTTTCACTTAGATTTTCATCTTCTGATGTTCCAAAATTAATTGACCTACTGCACGAAGGCTTGTCAATGGTATTCTTCTTTTTCCTTCCAACACTCTTTAGATTCTTTGGACACCACCAACTGTTTTTCTGTGGATTCAACTTCTTTCTCTTCTCCTTTTCTTGAAGTCTTTCATTGGAATTGCCGTTAGATTTTCTGAATGGTATGTTTTTCATCCACCTGCTCCATTATATTTTTGTCCAGATTTCTATGAAGGACCTGGGATTGGTGAAATATCTGCAGGAGAAATGTACCCATTCCACTTTTGCTTGGTGCTAACTGGCAAAGTTACATGATCTGCTGAAATTGTGTTTGGCCTGCTTTCAACTCCTTCATGAAACTCTTCCTCGGGTTGTTCTCCTTCTTCAGGTGTCTCATTGTCATGAACAGTTCTCACTGTAGCACCAAGGAAGTCCTCCTCACTGAAAACACCTGTCCTTCTGAAGCCGGACACCCCTTTCTCAATGTTCACTACTTTGATAAAGACTCTCTTGAAAATGACCAGCACATCTGACATGATGATATTTGGGTTCTCTCTCTCATGTGTATGCAATGTGAATCACACTCTTTATTGAAAGCAGCTTTCAGAGGCCCACAGAAAGGAATGTCAAGGGGTTGCATGTGATGAGAAGATTGTGTGGGTAATGATAGCATGCATATACCATTGTCCGTGCAGAAATTATATGAAGACAAAGAAATGTGGCTGCAGTGATTGTCCAGCACTAGAAGAATGGGGTTTGATCTTGAGGCACCAACAAAAGAAGCAAAATGTAGTAACCAGGTGTTAAACAACTCTTCTGTGATCCAACCTGATTTGAAGCAAACATAGATTGTTCCTTCTGGTCCACCACGACAAAATTCGGCTTTAAGGCGCAGTGCAGGAAAAATCATTGGGGGAACGTACGATCCAACAGCATCCATTGCACAGCATACAGTTATTATTCTTCCCCTTTCTCCACCAGTAGCAGCTCCTTCCTGCTTCTGACCTTTAGGAGCCAGAATAGTACCTGGTTTCTGGACACAACTTAAGCTACTTTCATCCATATTAAATATCTTTCATGGAGGCAAGTTGTACTTAGCCATTAGTTCAAACAAGAGTGAAAAAAACTTATGAACTTCATCTTTGTTGGACTCATTGCGCTTACAGAAGGATTTCTTTTTAAGAATCCAGCTAACCAATTGTCACTAGCTTCACATTTCTCTTTATTGAAGTTATTTGTGATTTTATTTTTTTCTGCATACTCAAATGCAAGACGTCTTAATTTACTTGGACTAATTCCATAGAACGCTTTGGCTAAACAAATTAAATGACAGGCCATATCTTGTTCTTGATCTATAGAAAATACAGGCTTTCTCTTGGGTGCCTTCATGTTACCAGATTTAAGTCTATCATAAAGAGTAGTAACAGGAATATTGAATAATCTAGCTACTTCTCATATAGGTCTGCCTTCTCCTCTAACTTTCTTGGCTCTTTCAAGGTCCTCCTCTCTCCAACTCACTTTTGCTGTCTTCTGCTTCGAATTGCTCATCTGAAACGTTTTTAAGATGTGTTAATGAATAAACTGAATGAATAAATGAACAGATAAATAAATAAATAAATATATATATGTCTGAGTTAGATAAAATGAGACATATCACCCTAAATTGAATGTTTTAAATTAATAAAATGAGTTTTATCAATCTATAAATACTGTACATGGGGCAATGCCAAACAAGTTGTTCACAATAGCTCTGTTGTATGCCATGATATTGCTTTGTCATTAACTTACAAAATAAACAGTTTAAAATAGTTCTGTAGGATTGAGATATTGTATAAATGAAGGCAAATTTTACAGGTACTATCCATATAAATACAGAGTAACCAAATATGTACTTACTTTTGCAATTAATAGCTGCACAGTGTTACAAACAGTCATGTAGTAAGCACATTTGACCTTCTCACACTGGCGTCTTTCAGCCAGCTGGAGTTTAGGCTGATGCGGAAGTCAGAGGAGCACTCGCGTTAGGTAGCAGCACCAATTAAGACGCAAGCATACCAACCGTTGCCTGCAAAATACCCTGTTCACCATTACCTCAGTGTTCGCCAATACCCTGGTCTCCCCTATTTAGTACTCGGTACAGAATAACATCATCTGCAAAAATGCCTTATCTCTGATTCAACTTCTTTACTCATATCATTGATATATATAAGAAAGCATAAAGGTCCATTAATACTGCCTTGAGGAATTCCCCTCTTAAATATTACAGGGTCAGATTAAGATTCGCCTACTCTAATTCTCTGAGTTCTATTTTCTAGAAATATAGCCACCCATTCAGTCACTCTTTTGTGTAGTCCAATTGCACTATTTTTGCCAGTAGTCTCCCATGATCTACCCTATCAAATGCCTTAGATAGGTCAATCACGATGCAGTCCATTTGACCTCCTGAATCCAGGATATCTGCTGTATCTTGCTGGAATTCTACAAGTTGAGCTTCAGTGGAATAACCTTTCCTTAACCTGGACTGCCTTCTATCAAACCAGTTATTAACTTCGTAAACATGTCTAATATAATCAGAAAGAATGCTTTCCCAAAGCTTACATGCAATGCATGTCAAACTGACTGGCCTGTAATTTTTAGCTTTATGTCTATCACCCTTTCCTTTATACAGAGGGCCTACTATAGCAACTCTCCATTCATTTGGTATAGCTCCTTCATGCAAACAATAATCAAATAAGTACTTCAGATATGGTACTATATCCCAACCCATTGTCTTCAGTATATACCCCAAAATCTCATCAATTTCAGCTGCTTTTCTAGTTCTTAACTTTTGTATCTTACTGTAATTGTCATTGTTATTGTTACCGTGTTTTAGTGGTAGGTAGAGGTGAAAGAAGGTGCGGGCGTGAACGGGTCTCAAACTACGGAATCAAAGTTAATGTAAAATTTAACAAGGTTATATTTTCTTTTCAAAAACAAAGAAATAACAAGCATGGCAGGTACAAAGTAGCAAGTCCAAAGGGTAGTTACAATATTTACAGGATTTGGGCTTCGCGCCCTGACTTCACAATGCTTGGGCAATCAGCTCAGTTTTACCCCAAACACAAGTTTCAACAGAGCGGCAGAAAACCCCATTCATGCCTAGGAGTCCTTGCTCCAAATTACACTGAAAAGCCTCCACGAGGCATACAACACTCAATTTTCAAAAGAGCCACACGCTCTCAACTTTAAGCCTCTCAAAGGCCACACCAAACTCCACCTTCGAGTTGTCCTCACTGGACATAGACACAGGGGTAAAATACCCAACCTACTGAGGTCTATTAAATGAAAAGGGGCAATTACATGACCTCTAAAATAACAATTTGAGAGGAGGCGATCTGCACTCCTAATACACTTGTTTTTAAAACCTAATCTGGCTCTAGGCCACTAATGCAAAGGCTAATCCCATACTACAGAGGTGACTTTAGAAAAGAGCAATTTGTTTTACGTTAACGAAGAATAGGTTGAGAAAATAAGTTCACCTCAAAACAATGTGAGTGGGAGCTCGAGAGGGTTAGCACTCTCTATCCCAATATGCAGCTTTAAAAGAGAATAGATGAAAAGATTGGTTACATTTTAGGAAAAGGTTACATGGTGGAAACGCTTCGAACCCGCTCCGAGAGTTAAACTGCCAACCTAGCAAGAAAAGAAGTTATTAAGAGGCCATTACCTGGTGTTGAACAGCTGGAGAAGAAAGAGGCGCTTCCCGCCCCCTGCTATGTACTTTACACACTGAAAGATGGAACAGAAGTGGCCCGGAGACCCAAAAATCAGCAGTTTAAATACTCTCGCGGAAGGTTCTAGGCGTTTTAGAGAAGAGAACACCCGCCCACAATCACTTTATTGGCTAGGGTACAGAAACATATCCAAGTTGGGGGAAGATACATCGGATTGGTCGGAAATTACTCAAAGAAATTCGGGATTGGATTAATCTAAAACAAGGGGAAAAAGAGGGGTATACAGCCAACTTAAACAATAACAGAAAGAAATTTAACAAGAAACAAACTTTTGAAATAAGAACTTCTCCAAAAAAATAGTTCTTTCACTCCGCACTAGGGTGCACTATTGTTGATCTTCAGTAGTGTCCTCTAGAAGAGAAAGTTCACACTTCTTACTACAAGCAAAACAAAAATACGTCGAAAATGACACAGTTCAAAAACTCCAAAATTTCCAGGTAGAGACATCTTCTGAGAAACTTGAAAATTAATACCGTCCATAAAGTTCAGACTTCCTCCAGCAGAGGAGTTTCAACAGGCGCACATTTTAAATTAGCGGTGTGGAGGTGCACCGCCCGGTACAGTTATCATAGGTCAATTTTAATATTTCTTTAGTATTAGTCACCTCCTTTATCTGGACATTATCCTTGTAAACAACAGTCTTTATTTACTGCTGACTGAATACTTCTGCCTTTTGAAGATCCTCACATACACACTCCCCTTGTTCATTAATGATTCCTGGAATGTCCTTTTGGAACCTGTTTCTGCCTTAAAGTACCTTAAAGACTCGGTCCTCTCCACTGAATCCTTTGTCAATGTGGGGTAATTATAGTTTCTTTGTTCTGCAGTAATACTTGCAATGTGACCAACAGTGAAATCTGTGTACTATCATAGGTTTGGATATTAGAGAAATTTTTAAACTGAATGTTCATGAGTTTACCAACAGAAATTGTGTGCAGACTAAAAGTAACCATGAATTTGCTGTTCAACTGAATATAATTAAGTATTGGCAAAATTAGAAAGAAAAACTGGCAGCAAAAATAGCCAAATTGTTTTGTGGGTCACAATTGGGAAGTATTCAGGACTGAATAAGGAGTCCCTCGAAATGCTGCAAATGGAAACTTATGAAATTGCTAAGAATAAGGGAAGTGATGGAAGCCAGCAGAGACTGGGCTGTGCACTTGATGTAGAGAAGCAGTTTTGCCAATGAATGCCTGAAGAATCCAAAGAAAGTATACCGGTACATTAGGAAATTTATTGGTTTGTATTATGATGGCAGCATGAACATGATTTTCACTGGTAGGAAATGCAGACGTGACTCCCATTCTGATATGTGCATAAAGACCTTCCTCAGTTTTTAATTTAAAGATTTTTTTTGCTATTTGCTTTACGTCGCACCGACACAGATATTGGCGACGATGGGATAGGAAATGCCTAGGAAGTGGAAGGAAGCGGCCGTGGCCTTAATTGAGGTACAGCCCCGGCATTTGCCTGGTGTGAAAATGGGAAACCACGGAAAACCATCTTCAGGGCTGCCGACAGTGGGGCTTGAACCCACTATCTCCCGATTACTGGATACTGGCCGCACTTAAGTGACTGCAGCTATTGAGCTCAGTAATTTAAAGATTTTAAAAAGGAGGATTTTATATATGGAAGATTTTAAAAAGGAGGATTTTATATATAGATAGATACAAGCATGTCCCAGTGTATGCCACACAAATTTGAAATAGAGAAGCAAACGTAGAGCAGTTCCTGGAAGAATTTTAGAAATATAAGCATGATAGCGAAGTATTGAAAATGGGGAAATATGAATGTTCTGGTGGGGAGAAAAGACTCTTGCTAGGGGCTTTACGTCACACCGACACAGATAGGTCTTATGGCGACGATGGGATAGGAAAGGCCTAGGAGTTGGAAGAAAGCGGCCGTGGCCTTAATTAAGGTACAGCCCCAGCATTTGCCTGGTGTGAAAATGGGAAACCACGGAAAACCATCTTCAGGGCTGCCGATAGTGGGATTCGAACCTACTATCTCCCGGATGCAAGCTCACAGCCGCGCGCCTCTACGCTCACGGCCAACTCGCCCGGTGAAAAGACTCTTAGGACTCTACATGTAACAGTTAAAGTAAAGAAGGAGTATGAAGGTAGAGAATATACTTACTGCCTCTTAAACCAGGTTCAGTATTCAGCACAGCCTTCCTGCACAGCGGATTGGACACATTATACTTCTCTGAACAGTTAGTCTTGTAGGTCTCATGGGGAATATCATCATCACATCCCGTATCAACATAACTGTTGCACTCGTAGCAGTTAGCTGCATCTCCTAAAAATATAGTTATTAAATGTAAGTGGGAAGTATACCTCATCAAATATTTCCTAACAAATAGTATCTTTCTCAAACTTCTAACAATAATTTTTAAAAATGAAAAGCAGTTTGAAGTAAAATATACATGTAAGTCCCCTTATACCACATTACATTTTAAATATGGATCCTTTAAAGTATCTGTTAATAGTTTTGGAAATCCACCAACTGCAACAGAACTTTCTTACCATTGATGCCATCTATTTACACAGTCCCACTGTCGACAGCCCTGAAGATGGTTTTCCGTAGTTTCCCATATTCACACTAGATAAATTCTGGGGCTATGCCTTATTAAGACCACGACTGCTTCCTTTCCTATTCCATCGTTGCCGTAAGACCTATCTGTGTCAATGTGACATAAAGCAACTTGTAACAACTATTTTCACAATAGTTCCTACTTCAGTGTTTTGGGAGCATGGATTGGTGATCAGGGGCCCCATAGCTGAGTCTGGCTTTGCTTCCACTAACTTGTGCCAGGCTCCTCTCTTTCTCCTTCCCTACCTGACCTCCGTAGGTCGACTCCTGTTCTTTTCCAACCCTGATTTAGGCTTGCAAACCCTAGGGAATCTTTTATTTGTATGCCTTTCGTGGCCCTTCTCTTTTCTTTGCCAGTACCTTCATTCTTCAAAGGGTCAGACCTCTTCCATTTTAATTTCTGGTTAGTGTTAAGAGAGGATGGTTGCCCAGTTATACTTCCTCTCACCACCACTACTTCAATGACCAGAGCTGCCAAATTGAGGTTAGTAGTCATCACTGTCTACTCCATTAATGTTAGTTAGAATGAGTTTGTTGTCTATTCGTAATACCTTATCTGTAGAACTTGGGATTTTCTGGTGGTAATGTTGGTAATTAGTAATTATTTCCAGGCAAAAAAAAAAAAAAAAGTCAGCCTCCCTAAATTTAAAAATTTAAAGACATTTCTAATTAAATTTTCACTTCATAATTTTGTTATTCACGTTCTTCAGTACCTTAATATTTGAGTTCAACCTATACCTGGTGGTCCACCAGCCCCTTGTAGTCTAGTTTTATGCATCCTGCCGCCTTTACTACAATTCTGAAATACTTCGGTCCCTCTCCCTAAACTGGGATAATATGACAAGATGTGTGGTTATGGGCTAGAAGATAGCAGGAATCATGAGCACAACTGTTAATTAATTATGGGTACCTCAAATGAACCCATAAAATGATCACAGATACTAAGAACACGTACCTTACAACAGGAAGTGCACACACAGATCAGGAGCAGATATTGTATAGGTTGGGAACTGCACACTGCATGTCAAGCCTCTCAATAGTTTACATGGCAAGGGCACAGTGGGAGATGTAATGGTGGACAGTGCTTGAAGATTCGAATCCCACGCAAGTGGTTTGGTTTTCTTTTTTACCACCAATTGCCTGGGATTTGGTAAGGTTACATACTTGATAGCTTTCACATACGATACCGATTTGTTTATTTGACCCTGTAAATGGCCATATGTATCGTGACATAGGGTAAGGCACTAGGTTGGATGAGGATGAGGAGGTGATGGTCTGTGGTTAGGACACAGGCAGCGAGTACATGTTCCAAGCTTCATAGACCACTGGTAGGGCAAAGTGTGCTCCATTAGAATTACAATAATATGTGATGGCAGATAGGTATGTAACTATGCAAACTCCCCTCTTTCAAGTCAAGTCACAACACAACACAACACAACACAACACAAAAGCTTATTCACTACCTTGTGATGTATTCCAGCGACGAGTATGTGGTCATGTTACTCATCTATGTGGAGAAACTAGACAGAATGCATACCACGCACAATGATTGTATAAAGAATGCTATCCAGATAGATGGCAACTGACAGGGATGACATTTCAGAGCTTGGAAAGATGTTTGCAGGCTACTGCATCCCTGGGAAGGACAAAGCCTGTTCGAGATCATCCCGTGACGTATGCTCACGATGCAGAGATTGTCTTGAACGCTATTTGGCATAACCCTCATACTAACACTCTGGGCTCCCTGTGGGTGGGGGTGGTAGAATAACACTCACAGTATCCTCTGCCTGTCATAAGAGTTGACTAAAAGGAACCCCAGGGACTCTGAACTTGGGGAGCATGGGTTGGCTACCACGGGGCCCTCAGCTGAGTTCTGGCATTGCTTCCACTTACTTGTGTCAGGCTCCTCAATTTCATCTATCCTGTCCAACCTTTCGTGGTCAACTCTTGTTCTTTTCCGACCTGATGGTAGTAGATTACTCAAGGCCTAGGGAGTCTTTCATTTTCAAGCCCTTCATGGCCCTTGTCTTTCTTTGGCCGATACCTTCATGTTTCGAAGTGTCAGATCCCTTCCATTTTTTCTCTGTGAGTGGTGTTATATAGAGGATGGTTGTCTAGTTGTACTTCCTCTTTAAACAATAATCACCACCACCAGCACTCGGCTCATTGCACAGGAGACAAACATCAGCCGAGCGTCTGTTATGCGGATATTCCATACCCGTCGGTTTCACTCGTACCATCTGCACTTACACCAGGAGCTCCATGGTCATGGGTGGTGTCCTATTAATGGACCCTGCAGCATTTGGAGATCAATCCTGCCTTTTTAGCGTCCATCTTATTTATGGACAAAATGTGGTTCCACAACAGTGGAACCATTGATCACCATAATATTCATTACTGGAGTGTGGTTAATCTCCATTAGGTACTACAGGGAGCTCTTCAGGTTCACTGGGATGTGAACGTATGGTGTGACATCGTCAGTGATCATCTCGTTGGTCTCCATTTCTTTGAGAGACCTCTGACGGGAGAACACTATCTGTGGTGGCGATCATCCAGAACCATCTCTATGCGATGTATCCTGGTAAGTGGTTGGGAAGGGGAGGACCTCCACCTGACCTGCCAGATTGCCTGATCTAACGCCTCAGGATATTCTTCTGTGGGGCCGTGTAAAACAAATGGTATATGCACAGGAGCCGACCAGTTCTGGTCACCTTAGACAGCTCATCACCATGACATGCCGATCCATTACACTGGAGATGTTGCAACATGCCAGATGGTCCTTACAACATCATGCACATCTCTGTATTGACCACAGAGATCGTCAGTTAAACCAGGTGCTGCATTAAACAACATAGGTAGCTGAAATCCTGTCACATGTTTCCTAGCCTCTTTTCAACCCAGCTCCATACCATATGCCACCAAACCAATAGCCCTTTTCAGGGCCAAAATAAACAAATCAATCTGTGGAAACTATTCAGTATGCAACTTTGACATATCCCAGGCAAAAAAAAAAAAACTTCTGTGGGATTCAAATCTCCTAACTGTCATGCACTGTTTACTTTCAGATCTCTGACCACACCCCTGCCAAGTGAGCTACTGAGAAGCTTGACATAGCAGGCAGTTCCCAACCTATACAATATCTGCTCCTCGTATGTGTGTGCAGCTCCTGTTGTAAGGTGCGTGTTCTTCACATCTGTGCTAGTTTTACAGGTTCATTCTTGGTACTCATAATGAATTAACAGTGGCACCCACAATTCCTGCTGTTTCATAGCCCGTAACCACACATTTTGCTATATTACTCTGGTTAAGGGAGAGGGACCGATGTATTTCAGAATTGTAGTAAACATGGCGGGTTGCATAAAACAAGGTTGCAAGGGGGCGGGTAAATCACCTGGTATATTTGATGTATTTGTATTCATTCACGCTGTTTGATTTTGATCTTATTTTTTTATTTATCATCAGCAGAGTTAATATTATTGCGGTCAGGGGCGCGCGGCTGGGAACTTGCATCTGGGAGATAGTGGGTTCGAATCCCACTGTCAGCAGCCCTGAAGATGGTTTTCTGTGGTTTCCCATTTTCACACCAGGCAAGTGCTGGGGCTGTACCTTAATTAAGGCCATGGCAGCTTCCTTCCAACTCCTAGACTTTTCCTATCCCATTATCGCCATAAGACCTATCTGTGTCAGTGCAACGTAAAGCCACTGGCAAAAAGAAATTTATTATTGCAATAATAATAATAATAATAATAGAGTAGAATGCAAATTAATCCTAACACAGTCATTTATAAGACCATTTATAACTAATGTTGGCAGAATTGTGCGTTCCCACTAAATACTGTTCCCACTTTCATCCTAATTGCATTGTAGGGTTATGGCAGCATTATTGTGCATTATTGGGTGTCCTTTATAATGCAGTGATTAGTTTAATGTCTCTGGGTAAGATCATATACATTTTCAGTATAGTGTCGAGTTATTGCATTGTAAATTAGTAAAGGATACCACCCCGCGGAAATGTTAAAATATTGTGATATTTGCTGATCATACCTCTATGACACAAAAGCAAATTGCTTCACAATGTGTTGTTTGGCTACAGTAAATTCAATTTTGAAGCGATACCAATAAATCGCTGAAGAAAGGAAACTCTAATCGGAAATGCAAAACTTCACTGAAAGAAGACTGTTTACTCATTAAGAAGAGTAAAATAAAGCCCAGGCTCTCAGCTGTTGACCTAAACTGAGATTTAAGTCAGATTGAGTGGAATTTTCATGTTACAACAGTTTGTCACAGTCTGTTGGAGGCAGGAAGAAGAGTACGCATATCAGGAAAGCAGCAACTCTAATGGATGTTGTACGTAAAAAGCAATTGTTATGTGCTAAACTACATAAAGACTTTTCTTTGAAAGATTGGAAGGAAATCGTATTTTCAGATAAAGCCATTTAGAAGTTTGTGGTTAGCATGTTCCTTATGTGCATAGAGAAACATCACAGAAAACATGGCAGGCTTGTATTCATTAAGAATTGTAAAGCATTGTAAATTCTTCCCTTGTTTGACATTGGCAGCTCATAGGAAATGTTCAACTTATGGCAACTCAAAGAAAATGTTCAACATGTCCTCCTCATGCACGTGTTTCCAGCCAACACATAATGTAATCACGGCCACAGTGGCGGAACCTGGGGGTGGGAACCAGAGCAGTAGTGTTGGTGGTGCTTTGTCATGTGGGAACACTTACTGCTCTTTTCCATTTATGACTATTTTTTTGCAATGCACGAACATCACTGACCTCAGCTGAGATCAAATCCACAAGCTTGGTTTTAAGGGTCCAATGTGCTAATATTGCTAATATCACTCAATTATCTGGGAAAATGAATTATTCTACAATATTCTACAATATTCAATGTAGGCTATAGCAGTTTCACTTACCTTCAGTTCCCCAGAATGTGATATTTTATTTCAAGTGCGAGGTTAAAGACTAAACATAGTGGTCCTTTTATGACATCCCCCAACCCTTGTTAATGTAGGGAAGAATTAAATCTGGACCTGCTCATGCTTTTCCTTTTAACTTCTTAATTGCAGCTGAGATATCATCCATAGTTATGTATTTTATATTTAATACATCAGATAACGCATAGTCTGCATCGAGAATATTGTAGTTTGCTTGTTCTGAGAAGTATACAGACTGAAAGAACTGAGCAAACCTATCAACAGTTACCTTACTACCAACTGTGCCAACAGTTTATTTCATTCCATGTGTCCAGTTAATATTTTATTCATGATTAGTTTACTACTTGTTTGTTCTTAGTCATTAGTTGAAGATTATTCAAGAGTTGCTGTTATGTGATTAGTTAATCTCAAAATTTCACAGCTTGCCGTCAAATTGACCAGTTTATACTAAACTTGTGTGGAGACTTAAGAATTCCACTACGGTGGTTCACTTATTTATAAAATTGCAAAGGCACTATACTGTCAGGTCGCTTTCGGAGGAATTACTTTATCACTGTCCCCAGTGCACCCACTTATGGCAAAATCTAACCCGTCTTTAGCTTGACTTGAAAAATACATTGCTTGGTCATATTCAAAAGTTCACTAGTTTCTAAAATACAGTAAGAGATTTCATCACTGTTAATTAAAAACTTTAGTTATTTGAAATTTCACGATGGTGATTTTTAGTCTGGTAATAATAATAATTGTTCCGGGGTTTCCATGGCTCACAGAGGATTAGGAAGCACTTGGTTTGAATCAGTAACGGTGATTGGGGGGAGTTAGAAGTGGGGGGGGGGGGGGGGGGGCAAAAAGTGTGTATACAACAAAAAGTTCCTGGGTCTATGGCTATAATGGGGGAAGAGGGAAGGTATCAAAATTGAAAGATATCTACAAAATGGTAGTTTTTGAAGCTCTCTGAGGGAATTTCGATAGAGACATAAGGTTGAGTCTCCCAACTTTAGTGCAGTAATAATCTATATATATATATATAACATAACTTGTTCTGACTGACTGATTCATCATTGCCGAGCCAAAACTACTAGACATAAAGAAATGAAATTTTGGGGATACATACAGGTACATACTAACATGTAGGTGCTCGCTAAGAGAGGATTTTTGGATATTCCTTCGCTGAGGAAGTGGAAAGGGGGGTGAAATTTTAAAAATGACTGTATCTATATCTCAAAAGTTTAAAAGTTTACAGATGTAAAAATTGGTATTTAGAATCTTCTTTAAAAATAAAGAAACACATATTTTTTCGTTTTCGGAATATCCCAATAGGAGGTGAAAAGGGTGAAAAAGGGGTTGAATGCCTTTAATGAGGATAATTATATCTCAGAAACTGAAGATATTACAGACCTGAAAATTGGTATTCAGGATCTCCTTTAAAAATAAAGAAACACGTATTTGTTTGTTTTTGGAAAATCCAATTAATGGTAGGGTGAAAAGGGGGGTGAAATTTTAAAATGAGTGTATCTAAATCTCAAAACTTTAAAAGTTTACAGATGTAAAAATTGGTATTTAGAATCTTCTTTAAAAATAAGGAAACATATATTTTTTTCATTTTTGGAAAATCCCAATAGGAGGGGTGAAAAAGGGTGAAAAGCAGTTGAATGCCTTTAATAAGGATACTTATATCTCAGAAACTGAAGATGCACTTAAGTTCCATCTGACAACATATCGGTTGTCCTCAATTAAAGTATTTACACGCCGTTGCCCCGATGTGGGCTTATCTATTGTTCAATAGTTATAGGGTTCACTGTTCCCAAAAGGAGCTAACACAGGGAAAACTTGACACACACCAATAAATGTACAGGGGCATAATTACCCATACCAAGTGGCCTTAGTGTAAAAAAGAAAAAGTTGAACATGACTGGTCATAAACAAAAGGCTAGGAGGCGAAACACTTTCCCTCCTTATAGAAATACACTAGTGAAAAGAAATATCCAAACACCATGAAATAAGAAATGTAGAATACAGAAATTTTGGCAATATATTGTTGAGGTAACATATTTACTTGGTTAAACGTTCAAGGCTACAGGTTAATATCCACACGAGAAAAGCCATCACAAATGTGCCATGTTGGTCCATTAATAATTGGTGTAATCGCCTGACTGTTGAATGCAAGTATGAAGAATGAGATTTCCACCTAATCAATACTTTATTACAAATGTTTGAAGTTATCTACACTGAAACAGTACCGGTTTTGACCTGTAAAAAGGTCATCATCAGCTGTTGGTGAACCTGCTTAATAGCGATAGTACGTAAAACATTACTAAAACTAATTTAACAAGAATGCCTTATTCTAATATAATATTACTTAAGATATATACATATGGTGCAATATGGGGCTTAGACTCATTGGAGTTCCATTCAAAAACCTGTGCTGTTGCCAACATTATGTCAAACAATATACATATATACATATGGTGCAATAAAGGGCTTTGGCTTGCTGGAGTCCCTTGAATGCCACACACTCCAAAAATTGTATAACAGAGGTTGAAAATACAGTTCCTATAGAATAGAGGATCACTGAGGTTTCGGTGTTAATTTGAAACGTCTTTGCAGCATGTCGGCACTGAGACCAACCATTGTGAATACACAATCGAGGTGCTTTGTTGGGCCGCAATTTTGCGGGGAGCGTAATCGACTGAGGTTCTGTAGCTTGTTCATTCTTATTGTATGATGTTGCTGATAAATACTAATTTCCAGGTTCCCTGTTGAGGCATGTCATGCTATGGATGAAGTTTTGAAATTAAAGAAAGGTTGATAGAGTCCCCTCTTCACACTTGCATTTGTGCTCAGGTAAATTCAAAGTCAATGCGGACAGTGAAGCTGATAGATTATAGTGACTGTTGAATGCAGGCATGCAAACGTGCATGCATTGTGTCGTACAGGTGCCGGATGTCAGCTTGTGGGATGGAGTTCAATGCCTGTTACGCTTGGTCGGTCAATACAGGGATGGTTAATGCTGGTTGTGGATGATGCTAGAGTTGTCGTCCAATGATATCCCATACGTGCCCAATTAGGGACAGATCGGGTAACCGAGCAGGCCAAGGCAACATGTGGACACCCTGTGGAGCACGTTGGGTTACAACAGAGGCATGGCAGCATGCATTATCCTGTGGGAAAACACCCCCAGGAATACTGTTCATGAATGGCAGCACAACACGTTGAATCACCAGACGGACGTACATATCTGCAGTCAGGGTGCGTGGAATAACCACGAGAGTGCTCTTGCTATCATAGGAAATTTCTTCCCAGACCAGAACTCCCAGTGTAGGTCCAGTGTGTCGATGCCGTAGACAGGTGGAATGCAAGCACTCACCTGGCCTCCTCCTAACCAACACACGGCCATCACTGGCACCACGGCAGAACTGGTTTTCATTGAAAAACACAACGGACCACCACTCCGTCCTCCAATGAGCTCTTGCTTGACACTACTGCAGTCGCAGACGGCGGTGGTTTGGGGTAAGTGGAATGCATGAAGCAGGGCCCATGGCTCAGAGCTGTCCTTCAGGTAACCCATTTCGAACAGTTCGTTGCGTCACTGTGGTGCCAACTGCCACTCAAATTTCTGCTGCAGACGAAGTCCACTGTGCTAGAGCCATACGCTGAATATGGTGGTCCTCCCTCTCTGTGGTGCCATGGGGACATCCGGAGCCCAGTCTTTCTTTGAGCGTACCTTCTTGTGACGACTGCTGCTAGCACGCAACCAGAGTGTAGACATTCCTGTCAAGTCGTTCTGCAATAGCGCGGAAAGAAAATTCACCTTCACGTAGCCCTATTATACGGCCTCGTTCAACCCCAGTGAGCTGTTGATACTGGCTTCTTCGTTGTTGTAAAGGCATCCTCGACCCGCTCACAGTCACTCTGTCCAATCTCAGGTAATTAACACTCTCGCACAGTACAGCTGTATTTAAAGCAAACCTGGTCTGCAACGTCATGGAGCTGATATTAGTGCCACACTAATGTGATTTGCGGGAAATTTGAATCAGCGTCATCTTTCAGACATAAAAACACGCCTACCAATGTTCGTTAATCTAGCACAACTCCTTCTTAGCATTTGGATATTTCTTTCCGCCAGTGAAGTTAAAACCATAAGTGGGCTTATGGCCCAATGATACAGAGGCTAATCCATTCTGCAACAGGGTGACTAAATGAGAAACATTAACACCAAAAGGTTTTAAGAACTTTAGAGGTTTAAAACAATTTAGTTATCCTAAGCCAAGTTAAATGGGAACTGACAGAGGGTAATCACTCTTTCTTCCCTTACATTACATTCCCAGTAGGGAATAGAACAGAGTCCTCAGACTTGCCAAAATTTCTACATTTAAGCCACCAAATTTAGAAATGTACATTACATAAAAGAGGTTAAAACCTTCCCCTCACACTATCCGCAGGAGCTATCACAATTTATGAGAATTCTGCCATTACCTTAAATCACTGGGCCTTCCTCACGCAGGCCACGCCTCTGCCTCCTGGTTCACGTCTATTCACCCTCCTCACACTGAAGCAATTCAGACAATACCGCCCTAAAGTGCCCTGCTTTCATAGTATTTTTTTAGGGAAAGCTTCCAGAACTCTTTACTGATAGGCTGGATTCCTGTACATACCCCCTATATTAATTGGCTAGAGAAAATATTTGCAAGTTTCTGATTGGTTGATTACAATTGAAGAAGGAACCAACTGAAGTGTTGACAACTTCAACACTTAAACAAAACAATCCCCAAAACCTAAGGTGTGCCACCTGCAAAAATAGATGTTCCTTTATGAAATAATTAGACTTTTTCTCGCTAGAGGGAGCAATTTATTAAACCGATGGTAGAGACATCTAACAGTTGAAGACCAAAGTATCTTGTAGTACACCAGTTCAAGTTTGTTTACATAGATGGCCTCAGAGAAGGCACACAGTTTAATTGTTTTTATGTCACTGAGTGAGTTGGCTGTGTGGTTATGGATGCGCAGCTGTGAGCTTGCATTCGGGAGATAGTGGATTCGAACCCTACTCTCGGCAGCCCTGAAGATAGTTTTTCTATGGTTTCCATTGTCAAACCATGAAAATGCTGGGACTGTGCCTTAATTAAGGCCACGGCCGCTTCCTTCCCACTCCTAGCCCTTTCCTATCCCATCTTCGTCATAAGACCTATCTGTATCGGTGCGACGTAAAGCCAATTGTAAAGTTTTAAAAAAGTGTTTTTACGTCTCACTAACTGCTTTTGCATGGCTTTTGAGATGCTGAGGTACTGGAATTTTGACCCGCAGAAGTTCTTTATCGTGCCGGTAAATCTACCAGATGATTTATTTGAGGACTTTCAAATATCACCGAACTGAGCTGGAATCGAACCTGCCAGCTTAAGCTCAGAAGGCCAGTGCTCTACCAACTGAGCAACTCAGCACGGCTTGTCTGAAAAGGTTGGCTGGTATAGCTAATGAAACACCACAAAAGCAGTGCAGTACAAGTCCATCTGGTACCTCCTTTAACATATTGTACAGGTAAGTAATTTTAACAGTACCCCTTAAAAATGTTTTCCATCTACAGCACTGTGCTAATGAGTGAATGTCTACGATGATATAATGATGTTCTCAACATAACGGATTTGATTCCGGTTGAGGTTATTGGTAGTTGAGGGTGTTTTAATGCGACAGTGCCATATCCTTCAATTCCGGCAGGTCGAAGTGGTGGTGGTGGTGATTATTGTTTTAAGAGAAAGTACAAATAGGCAACCAACCTCTAGTACACTAATCCGAGGGAAACAACGGAAGGAGCCTGGCACTCGAAAAATGAAGGTATCGGCCAAAGAAAGACAAGGGCCGTGAAGGGTGTGAAAGGCTCTCTAGGCCTCTATACCTAATACCATCGGGGTCGGAAAAGAACACGAGTTGACCAGGCGAGGTCGGATAGGATAGATGAAAGTGAGGAGCCTGGCACAAGTAATTGGAAGCAATGCGAGGATTCATCTAAGGACCCCGTTGTTGCCAACCCACGCTCCCAAGGTAAGAGGCCCCTTTTAGTCGCCTCTTACGACATGCCGGCGATACCCTGGGTGTTATTCTACCGCCCCAACCGACAGTGTTACGGCACGTCGAAGAACTTGTACGTACCGTACGTAACAAAATTCCGATAGGCCGAGTCTACTATAGTACTTTTCAAATTTCTTGTGGCATCTTCAAATAAGATAATAATACAAGAGATATGTCTAAAACTGGCAATTAGGCTATGCAGCATGGCGGGGGTTCACTCTCGGGCATTAACTTGATTCATGATGCTTCGCATTTCAGAATTACGTCAGTCCTTCACACTGATTTCCGCCGTTTGCGTTTTTGTATGCTAATACTACGTAACTACGATAATAACTAGCCTTAAGTTCCGTATGCATTGCATAACAGTAGGATATTAGACAATTGGATACGAAGGTCAGTTGGATTGGATTGGATTGGATTGGATTGGATTGGATTGGATTGGATTGGATTGGATTGGATTGGATTGGGATTGACCTGCCTAAGGCATTTGATAGGGTAGATCATGGGAGACTACTGGCAAAAATGAGTGCAATTGGACTTGACAAAAGAGTGACTGAATGGGAACTCGGAGAATTAGAGTAGGCGAAGCTTTATCTGTCCCTGTAATAATAAAGGGGGGGAATTCCTCAAGGCAGTATCATTGAACCTTTTATGTTTTCTTGTATATATTAATAATATTTGTAAAGAAGTGGAATCAGAGATAAGGCGTTTTGCAGATGATGTTATTCTGTACAGAGTAATAAATAAGTTACAAGATTGTGAGCAACTGCAGAATGACCTCGATAATGTCCTGAGATGGACAGTAGGCAATGGTAAGATGATAAACGGGGTTAAAAGTCAGGTTGTAAGTTTCACAAATAGGAAAAGTCCTCACAGTTTTAATTACTGCATTGATGGGGTGAAAGTTCCCTTTGAGGATCATTGTAAATACCTAGGTATTAAAATAAGGAAAGATCTTCATTGGGGTAATCACATAAATATGATTGTAAATAAAGGGTACAGATCTCTGCACATGGTTATGAGAGTGTTTAGGGGTTGTAGTAAGGATGTAAAGGAGAGGGCATGTAAGTCTCTGGTAAGACCCCAACTAGAGTATGGTTCCAGTGTATGGGACCCTCACCAGGATTACTTGATTCAAGAACTGGAAAAAATCCAAAGAAAAGCAGCTCGATTTCCAACAAAAGAGTAGCGTTACAAAAATGTTGCAAAGTTTGGGCTGGGAAGACCTGGGAGAAAGGAGACGAGCTACTCGACTAAGTGGTATGTTCCGAGCAGTCAGCGGAGAGATAGCGTGGGAGGACATCAGTAGACGAATAAGTTTGAGTGGTGTCTTTAAAAGTAGGTAGGATCACAATATGAAGATAAAGTTGGAATTCAAGAGGACAAACTGGGGCAAATATTCATTTATAGGAAGGGGAGTTAGGGATTGGAATAACTTACCAAGGGAGATGTTCAATAAATTTCCAATTTCTTTGCAATCATTTAAAAAAAGGCTAGGAAAGCAACAGATAGGGAATCTGCCACCTGGGCGACTGCCCTAAATGCAGATCAGTAGTGGTTGATTGATAAGGTGCTGTGTAATCTTGAAAGACACGTGCAGCCGGTATATCACAGTGGGAAAAAACCCACAGTTTTGTCCAGTACTGAATCACATAGCACTGATTCGTTTTCTGTCCCTAAATTCTTCTATAGACATTAAAGTTCAGGCAACTGAGGCAACATCAGCATTTCATACTGTGTGACATCATCATTCCTACATTTTCATGGGTTGCACATGCAGATTATATCAGTGACGAAGCTGTTAGTTAATTAATGGGTAGGCAGGAAATCTTAACTTAAAGTTTCTTGTTGAGGAGTTCCATAAATCGAGTTTTCTTGGTCGTAAAATGGTCAATCACACGGCCCTTCAATACTTGATCACTCATCAATTCCTTCACAAGCATTTTCTCGATAGAAATGGTACTAAGACTGCTGAGTCTTTCATTGTTCATTGAATTACACAAAAATGTTTTTATCCTCTTCAGAGTGATCATACTCCTTACAGAGGAAGCCGTGGCCACAGGAAATGTTTTTTGCTAGCGGCTTTACGCCGCACCGACACAGATAGGTCTTATGGCGACGATGGGATAGGAAAGGCCTAGGAGTTGGAAGGAAGCGGCCTTGCCTGGTGTGAAAATGGGAAACCACGGAAAACCATCTTCAGGGCTGCCGACATTGGGATTCGAACCCACTATCTCCCGGATGGAAACTCACAGCCGCGCGCGCCTAACCGCACGGCCAACTCGCCCTGTACAGAAAATGTTAATATTAAATGAATCAATTTTAACACTTCCTCATACATTGGTTCGAGGTCATTGAGGACAATATAGCCTAATGCAAATTTTTTGAGGGGACAAATGTTTTTCTATATCGGAATAAATGTTAAGCAATTCATTTTCCAATCTTTCCCTATTAAAAAGGGATAAATGTTCGTAAGACTGCTCAGTTCAATAGCAGGGAAGCTCTCTTTGTAAACTATGAACTGATTTGGATCTAACAACTCAACAAACCGGATGCTTTCAAAATCGCCAAACCGCATTTCCATTTGCATAATTAAGGTATCACCACCAAACAAAACACACGTATAACAGAAAAGGTTCTTGCTTTCGGAACAGGCTGTTAACCACGAATATCGTGTATACCAAGAAAATTGAAATTTTCTCGCTACTTTACCGTCAAAATACGGTACTTAATAAGTTAATAACCAAATTAAGCATACATCTTTTGTATTTGGCTTCACACTTCTCTTCGTAAGTCTAAGATGAGAACGGTTTACGTTTTAAAGAGTTCAAAAGACTCGTTAAGTTCCCGAAGGGGGCCTACATCACATATCATTTCAACGCGATTTTCAACCGGATGATGTCAGTCTCGTTTTACGCAACTAACAGTCCATGTCTGAATTGTTACAAATAAAGCCAATAACCTAATCCACGGATTTCTCACTAATTCCAAAGAAAAACACACACTTAACAATAGGGTACCGGTACTTCATTGTCACCTTCGCTCTGGGAGTTACTACGCTCTCAAACAACACAGGAGGCTTGCCTCTCTGTGGTCTAGACCTTGCGGAGAGCGGAGTGCGGGCGGTAAACCTAACTTCCCTCCACCACCCCGTGGCAGTCAACAAGCTAAGGGAAATGAAACAAAAAATCCTGGGTGAGACAACTTACAGACTGCCTCCCTGTCAGAATAAGTGGTCTGCTGTCGCCACCTAGCTGGACGATAAGCGAAGCACATCATGTAGCACATATCAAAGAGATTATTGTTGATTTAACACAATAACAACAGCAGATAAATTTGTTACGATATTTATGTTTAATCATATTTCTTGGGGTAGGCATTGCCTCAAATGACTCCAAGTAGTTTCGCCACTGGATTATATACAGTTAAATTTTAAACTTTAGCGTAAATACTTTACCCTGCTTTTTAAACATCGAAAGTCTGGTAGTGTCTGAAAGAATCCCCTGCATTTGAAAATGTTAACATGCCTCCGAACCATAGTAATTCATAAACACTAATCTATATGATCCAGCGCCCTCAATATTCTCATCTCATAAGGAGATAACAAAGCTGTGGATTTTGTGGTAGGTACTGATTCGTGTGAAGGCCAATTTTCGGGATTGCAAAATGACGGCTTCCATTACAAGGTAACTTGCATGAAAACAGCCTTATACTACTCTGATTCGTTACATCCGCGTCTCTTTCTTCTCTTTTGTAACCTGTGTCTTTTGTTCGTTTTGAACTGGGACGAGATTCAAGGTGACTTCACCACGGAACGAGATACTCACTACATCACAGCACAAGCAACACACTGGATGATTGCTGTCACATTGGGAATTATTTATATTTTACATTCATCCTGTCCGCCTCTGTGGTGTAGTGGTTAGCGTGATTAGCTGCCACCCCCGGAAGTCCGGGTTCGATTCCCGGCTATGCCACGAAATTTGAAAAGTGGTACGAGGGCTGGAACGGGGTCCACTCAGCCTCGGGAGATCAACTGAGAAGAGGTGGGTTCGATTCCCACCTCAGCCATCCTGGAAGTGGTTTTCTGTGGTTTCCCACTTCTCCTCCAGGCGAATGCCGGGATGGTACCTAACTTAAGGCCACGGCCGCTTCCTTCCCTCATCCTTGCCTATCCCTTCCAATCTTCCCATCCCCCTACAAGGTCCCTGTTCACCATAGCAGGTGAGGACGCCTGGACGAGGTACTGGTCATACTCCCCAGTTGTATCCCCCGACCAAGAGTCTGAATCTCCAGGACACTGCCCTTGAGGCGGTAGAGGTGGGATCCCTCGCTGAGTCCGAGGAAAAAGCCGAACCTGGAGGGTAAACAGATGATGATGATGATGATGATGATGATGATGACATTCATCCTACTAAGTGAAATTGAATCGAAGTGCAGCAAACCTAACGCAGTTAGCTCGTAGTTGTGCATGGGGAGATTTTGTTTTGAACATTTCCTAAATTCTCCAAATTCTCGATCCACCGGGCGAGCTGGCCGTGCGGTTAGGAGCGCGCGGCTGTGAGCTTGCATCCGGGAGATAGTGGGTTCGAATCCCACTGTCGGCAGCCCTGAAGATGGTTTCCCGTGGTTTCCCATTTTCACACCAGGCAAATGCTGGGGCTGTACCTTAATTAAGGCCACGGCCGCTTCCTTCCAACTCCTAGGCCTTTCCTGTCCCATCGTCGCCATAAGACCTATCTGTGTCGGTGCGACGTGAAGCCACTAGCAAGAAACAAACAAAAAAAACATTTTATCGATCCAGTTTAATTCTAGGATGACCGTACTCCACTAACTACTGCTTCTTTGCCGAGCTGAGAGGCTCAGACGGTTGAGGCGCTGGCCTTCTGACCTCAACTTGACAGGTTCGATCCTGGCTCAATCCGGTGGTATTTGAAGGTGAAGAGTTACTGGCACGTAAAATAACTTCTGTGGGACTAAATTCCAGCACCTCAACGACCAGGAAAACCTTAAATGTAATTAGCGGGTCGTAAAGCCAATAACATTTTTATTTTCATTATGCTATTTCTTTACAAGTCTCTCACAGCAGGATTCCAGCTGGGCAGTCTTTACCTGGTGCAGGATATAATCCTTACTTATAGACTCCACTTTTCAGTTGCGCTTGCATACTCAATCACTTTAACAGCAGTTGGATGCAGACAGATACAAACACAGGGTTGCTGACCACCACAACACACAGCGATTGTTCCTTGGCTCGACTCCAGAGAAAGTCCACCACTCGCACAGTCAGCACAATAAATTCATATGGCCGCTCCACACAGTGAACTACTCATCACTGGCAAACCAACTGTTGCAAATACTGACTCCACGTTGCTCTAAAACTGTTTCAAACTTCTCTTTCTGTAAAATCTATTTGAAAGTAAAAAAAAAAAAAAGTTTCTGTAGATTGTTTTCGAAAGTCCCCCTCTTCGATAAATCCTAACCCCATCCAATTCAGTACGACACAATACTCCGCTCAGTACACAACGATACTCCGTTGGAACAATGACGACAACCAGCACTACTGCCGTCCCAGTCCAACTACTGACTGATTGGCAGACTGTTCACAGCCTGCCTCCTTTTTATACTTCGGGTCATGAAGTACTACATTCACATTGCACTTCCGAGAAAGCGTACGGCGAAACCCAGTAGCGTAGCGAGGATCGGCCGATGGGAGGGTTTTGTAGTTACTCAATGAAGGTGCATGAATGACCTGTCATTATAAGGACACTGATACAAGTCAATTACAGATCTCTTCGTTCTACAATTATGTCTCTGAATGTTTATTTAGTTTATTGTAAATTTCCGTATATTTTCTTTTTGTAAAAGAAATCCATGGGCTGGGGGGAGGGGTGTTAGACACCCCCCACCCCCGCCTAGCTACGCTCCTGGGGAAACCAGACGTAGAAAACAATAGAGGAGAGGTCGCTGCATGTTCTCGGGCCGGCTGGGAGGTCTCCGGCCTGGCTTTGTCATTCCTTCTAGGAAACTCCGAAGGGGGTTACGACAAGGCTAGCACGTAATACTATATTACTAAAAGGTAATGTTACCTGGGAGAGTACTTCTTTGACTGATATCTTCAATATAAATATAATCATTTAATTCGGATTTCTGGTATTGCAAAATTGTACTTAAATATATAATAAATAATTTAAATACCAAAATAAAATGTCCCTCGATAAATTGTGATGGTATGAGTTACGGATATAAGAAGACGGTAACAGAGGAGAAATTTAGGCGCAGGGATTCTTAAGTAAACAGTTAGAAAGATGACTTATGGTGTTATTAATAAATTAAGCTATTCGAGGACTGTTAAAACCTCCAACGATTTTCGGTCAATATCCCACAGAACGGCCGATTGGCGTCTCTCTTGCTTTCTACCCAAACTCGTGGTTGTTCCTTGGGTAGAAAGCAAGAGAGACGCCAATCGGCCGTTCTGCGGGATACTGACCGAAAATCGTTGGAGGTTTTAACAGTCCTCGAATAGCTTAATTAATAACACCATCAGTCATCTTTTTAACTGTTTACCTAAGAATCCCTGCGCCTAAATTTCTCCTCTGTCACCGTCTTCTTATATCCGTAACTCATACCATCACAATTTATCGAGGGATATTTTATTTTCCAATACATCCACTTGTCCTATCCGGCTGTCCTCAGTTATAATCCTACTTTCTGTTAATTTCAACTTTCTTAACTGTATCACTTTCTTCCTTAATTTCTCCGCGTGTATGCGAATGCTAATCCCGATATCTGGATACTTTCTTTGAGGAAAATTTCCAAGCTGTTCAAATGTATAACATTTTGTCCCGAAAGATATCGAAATATGGATGCATTTTAATGACGGTGCAGACCTTCGTTTCGGGATAATTGATGGCTAAATGGTAAGTCATATTACAAAACAGATAGCACAATCGCCGTTCTATAGAGATCAACAACTTTGGTCCTATGACAAATTATTGTGTCTCGATTGTTGATACGTTAGATAGCGCTGCATGTCTCGATTATAATCAAATCTTTCGAACTGGATTGCTACTTGCATTAGGAAAAAGGGCCTGTCTTTATAATGAAAACTTTCCATCTCTATTGTGAATGGCAGTTGCCAAGTGGGCCCACCGTTGTAGTAGTAACTCCCGAACTCGATTGTGATTGGCAGTAGGAAATCTGACCTTCCATTATCTTACATCGGAAACAACGTATGGCGTCCTCCCTGTTTTGTTTCTAGGATAGCACTAAGAGGCATGCAATTAAATATAATCTTACTGGCCTTTACAGTAAAATACGGAGAAATTCGTATACAATGTAGAATACCGTAGCGAAGCACGGGTACATTTGCTAGCATTAGAAATACATCCCTTCACTTAGGGCTGGCGTTAAGAGGGATACCCCACCGTAAAACTGAACCAAGTCCACATGTGCGAAACAGATCGCACCCGCAACATCACCAGTGCGCAACTCGGTAGAAAAAAGTTTTATTTAACAGCGAACTATAAATAATATATGAAGAAGGAGAAGATTTAATACAATAATTTGTAAAAGGAGATGAGAATCTATTTGTGATGGAAGCTTGGAATGCAGTGGTAGACGAAGGTAATGTAGCAGGAGAATTTGAACTGCGACAAAGGATTGAAAGAGAAAGTCGGCTAGTAAAATTCTGCACCGATCACAATTTAATCCTTGCTAATACTTTGTTCAAACTTCGCAATCAACGGCTGTATGTATACGTGGACGTGCAGGACAGTATCAAATACACTTCATTATGATTACGTAGAGATTTCAGAAACTAGGTGTTGGATTACCAGTCCTTACCAGGAAGAGATGTGGACTCTGAAGACAACTTGGTGGTCATGAAATGTTGTCTGAAGTAGAAGAAATTGAAGAAAGGAAGGAATACAAGGAGATGGGATCTAGAGGAGATGAAGGGAAAGAGAGTGAGGGATTGTTTCAAGGAACATCTTACACAAGGACTAAATGAAATGGTTGAAGGGAACAATAGATGAAGAGTGAACAGTCCTGAAGAATGAGATCAGTAAGGCTGCTGAAGAAAAGTTAGGAAGGAAGGTAAGATCAAGTAAGAATCAACGAATAACTCAGGAAATAGGCTATTAGACATGATTGGAAAGTAAACGAATGCAAAATATGAGGAGGGAAGAAAAGAATACAGGCGATTAAAGAATGAAGTAGACAGAAAGTGCAGGACAGCTAAGGAAGAATGGTTGAAAGAGAAGTGCAAGGATGTTGAATGTCGCATGGTTGAAGGAAAGGTAGATGCTGCATATAGAAACACCAAGGAAACCTTTCGAGAAAGGTAAACTAGGTGTATGAATACTAAGAGTCACTTTTGCGGAAAGAAGGCAGGAACATATTCAACAAAAATCAAGTTAAAGAACTAGTACTAAATGATAACGTCCTGAAACAAAAGAGGCTATTGGTACTCATGAAACGGGAGGCCCAATTTTGAGGTCAGAATTCGATACATCTTTGAGATACCTAAATAGGAACAAGGCACCTGGAATTTATGAATTTCCGTCAGAATTACTGATTGCCTCAAGAGAAACCGGCATGGCGAGATTATTTCATTGAGTGAGTAAGATGTATGGTGTAGAAGAAGTTAGACAGAATATTGATATACCAATTCCGAAGAAAGCAGGTGCTGACGTTTGTAAAACTACCTCACCATTAGTTTAATATCTCTGGCTTGCAAAATTTTAACACAAATATTCTTTACAGAAGAATGGAAAGACAAGTTGAAGCTGAGTTGGGAGAAGATGAGTTTGGCTTCAGAAGAAATGTAGGAACACGTAAAGTAATCCTGAATTCACGTCCGATCTTAGAGGATCGAATTAAGAATGACCAGCCTACGCTCAAGGGATTCGATATTGTTGTTTGGACGAGGTTATTTCAGATTCTATCAATGGCCAAGTGCACGAACCTTGTTTACCGTAATCAACATTTAAGATTTTTCCTAACGCCCAAGTGCACTAACCTTGTTTACCATAATCAGCGTTTAAGATTTTTCCTAATGGCTAAATGCACGAACCTTGTTTACCGTAATCAGCGTTTAAGATTTTTCCTAACGCCCAAGTGCACAAACCTTGTTTACCGTAATCAGCGTTTATGATTTTTCCTAACGCCCAAGTGCACGAACCTTGTTTACCGTAATCAGCGTTTATGATTTTTCCTAACGCCCAAGTGCACGAACCTTGTTTACCGTAATCAGCGTTTAAGATTTTTCCTAATGGCTAAATGCACGAACCTTGTTTACCGTAATCAGCGTTTATGATTTTTCCTAACGCCCAAGTGCACGAACCTTGTTTACCGTAATCAGCGTTTAAGATTTTTCCTAACGCCCAAGTGCACTAACCTTGTTTACCATAATCAGCGTTTATGATTTTTCCTAACGCCCAAGTGCACGAACCTTGTTTACCGTAATCAGCGTTTAAGATTTTTCCTAACGCCCAAGTGCACGAACCTTGTTTACCGTAATCAACGTTTAAGATTTTTCCTAATGGCCAAATGCACGAACTTTGTTTACCGTAATCAACGTTTAAGATTTTTCCTAATGGCCAAATGCACGAACTTTGTTTACCATAATCAGCGTTTAAGATTTTTCCTAATGGCCAAATGCACGAACTTTGTTTACCGTAATCAACATTTAAGATTTTTCCTAACGCCCAAGTGCACGAACCTTGTTTACCGTAATCAACATTTAAGATTTTTCCTAACGCCCAAGTGCACTAACTTTGTTTACCATAATCAGCGTTTAAGATTTTTCCTAATGGCTAAATGCACGAACCTTGTTTACCGTAATCAGCGTTTGAGATTTTTCCTAACGCCCAAGTGCACGAACCTTGTTTACCATAATCAACGTTTAAGATTTTTCCTAATGGCCAAATGCACGAACCTTGTTTACCGTAATCAACATTTAAGATTTTTCCTAACGCCCAAGTGCACGAACCTTGTTTACCGTAATCAACATTTAAGATTTTACCTAACGCCCAAGTGCACGAACCTTGTTTACCATAATCAACGTTTAAGATTTTTCCTAATGGCCAAATGCACGAACCTTGTTTGCCGTAATCAGCGTTTAAGATTTTTCCTAATGTCCAAGTGCACGAACCTTGTTTGCCGTAATCAGCGTTTAAGATGAGTCTGCAGAAGATCTGGAGAAATTGCTGAATGGTATGAAGGAGGAGGAGTACAAAATGAAAACAAAGAAATCCAAAAGAAAAGTAATGGAGCGCAGTGGAACAAAGTCAAGTGATGTAGGGAATACTAGATTAGTAAATTAATTCTTGAAGGGATTAGCTCAACGTTTTTTACTTGGATAATATAACAACTAACGATGACATAAATGCAGACTAGCACAAGCAAAGAAGGTCTTTCTGAAGGAAAGAAATTTTCCTCACTTCGAACATTGATGGAGGAATTAGACAGATGTTTTTGAAGACTTTCGTCTGGTGCGTGGCATTGTATGGAAGTGAAACACGGACAATAACTAGCTCACAAGGAAAGAGAATACAGGTTTTTGAAATGTGGCGTTACAGAAGAATGATGATAGAGAGATGGGTATAATGAATCACGAATGAAGGAATACTTGATGGAATTGGTGAGAGGAACGATTTGGTGAAATTTTACCAGAAGAAGACGACGAAGAAGAAGAGGAGGAGGAAATAGAACGATAGGGCACATCTTAAGACACCCAAAATCTGTTCAGTTGGTTTTTGAGGGAAGTATAGGAGATAAGAGCCGGCCCCGTGGTGTAGGGGTAGCGTGCCTGCCTCTTACCCGGAGGCCACGGGTTCGATTCGCGGCCAGTTCATGGATTTTTACCCTGATCTGAGGGCTGGTTCGAGGTCCACTCAGCCTACGTGATTAGAATTGAGGAGCTATCTGACGGTGAGGTAGCGGCCCCGGTTTCGAGAGCCAAGAATAACGGCCGAGAGGATTCGTCGTGCTGACCACACGACACCTCGTAATCTGCAGGCTTTCGGGCTGAGCAGCGGTCGCTTGGTAGGCCAAGGCCATTCAGGGCTGTAGTGCCATGGGTTTTTTTGTAGGAGATGAGAACGGTAGGGGTACACCAAAGCATGAATATGACAAAGAAATGTAAAGATTAGTACATGATAGGATGTCCTGCCCCGCGGTGTAGGGGACAACGCGTCCCGTATCACCCGGCGGCCCCGGGTTCGATTCCCGGCCGGTCAGGGTTTTTTAATTGTAATGATTAATATCCCTGGCCTGGGAACTGGGTGTTCGTGACGTCCTTAATCTTCCTTTCCTCACACACAACATTCCACACTTACCGCCATTCCAATTTACCGGTACACGCAGGTTCATACAATATGGTGCCAGTAGGGGTAAAAGATCCACATGGGTCGACACCCCGAGCAAATAGTATTTTAGAAAAACATGATAGGATGTCACGGAGTTTTGTATCAAACCAGTCTTGATGACCCAAAGAACAATAGTGTTCCTCAGATAAGGTGGTTGAAAATTTGACTAAATGAATCAATTTTGCAATACTGTATTTACTTTATTCCCCTTTTATAACACATATTATGCCCACCGGTTAAATGAAGAAATAACGAATCTAAACTTCCTGGAGATTGCGAACACTTCAAAAACGCGACGTGTTTAGCGTTCATGTGAAATCGAATATAAAATTACGCTGGACGGATCTTTGCTGAATTATTCGTTCAGACATGTGTCCTACAGTTGACAATGTTGTTATTTAATCAGCTGGTGATTACATCTGCTCTAACAAGCGAGTATCTATCATTGCAAATGTATGTACACAAGTGCTGGTGTCAATCCTTCAACACCGGGTGAGTTGGCCGTGCGGTTAGGGGCGCGCGCGGCTGTGAGCTTGTAGCCGGGAGATAGTGGGTTCGAATCCCACTGTCGGCAGACCTGAAGATGATTTTCCGTGGTTTCTCATTTTCACACCAGGCAAATGCTGGGGCTGTACCTTACTTAAGGCCACGGTCGCTTCCTTCCAACTCCTAGGCCTTTCCTATCTCTTCGTCGCCATAAGAGCTATCTGTGTCGGTGAGACGTAAAGCAAGTAGCAATCCTTCAATATTCATTCTACACCCTATGTTTTGTTTCAGTATGAATTATTCGCGTGCCACTTCTATGTTCGATACGACCTGAATTTCTGTTTAAGCAAACCTGACCAATTCTGGAGCGAATATTTGGGATATGTTACCTCCACGGACAAAAATTGAGACTTCTTACGATAGAACTCTAGAACATTGAGCTAAATTATCTGTGTTATACCGTTTGCTTATTGAATTAAGTAACAAAACTAGAATTCTGTAAAACCTCAACAATATTAAAATGTTGCCTCATATATTTTATTACGGTATAATAAAGGTTAGTAGCCGGCCCCGTGGTGTAGGGGTAGCGTGCCTGCCTCCCGGAGGCCCCGGGTTCGATTCACGGCCGTGACTTGAAGGCTGGTTCGAGGTCCACTCAGCCTACGTGATTACAATTGAGGAGCTATCTGACGGTGAGATAGCGGCCCCGGTCTAGAAAGCCAAGAATAACGGCCGAGAGGATTCATCGTGCTGACCACACGACACCTCGTAATCTGCAGGCCTTCGGACTGAACAGCGGTCGCTTGGTAGGCCAAGGCCCTTCAAGGGCTGTGGTGCCATGGGGTTTGGTTTGGATAATAAAGGTTAGTATACATGCAGTAGCGGATTTAGCTTTCACTGACTTCACTCGCAATATAATAATAATAATAATAATAATAATAATAATAATAATAATAATAATAATAATAATAATAATAATAATAATAATAATAATAATAAATAGGTAGAAGAAACAAGAAAAATATGGAGGAAGTTGACATCAATCCAAAAGAAATCTTTAATAGAGATATGTTTCGAGCTAAAACTGATGAATTCAAGGGGTTCCAAGAAAAAATGAAAAGTCCAAGAACATGTGGTCAGAGGAGAGGAACAACAGCGAAATGATGAAGAGGTTCTGGGAGAAGAAGAAAGGACTAGTCCGCAAGTCAAATGTTTACCGTGGTCCAAAGTAGGCCAAAATCGAAGAAATAATAATAATCGTCATCATCATGGTGGCTGATGGCAATTTCTTTTCTTATACTGACTCACAGAAAGGCAGTGAATTCCCTCATTTGAAATATAGAGGGATAATTCAAAACTGTTTCGACTCCCGAAAGTTTCAGGAAATAGCTTAATGGTATAATTGAATAAATGCAATTCTAAGAGATTGGTGATATCAGCTTGGAAGCTTAAATATTTAAAATCTTCACTGAGAACGAAATCTGTAAAGAAGGCACTTCATCGTATGGGGGAGTATAAGAGAGCTAAAGTGTGAAGGTTACGGGAAGGAGACAGGTAATTGAAGCATTTTCTTGGTTTCAGTATTTAATAGCTTTGGGGTAAGAGGAGTGTGCGTTCTTTTCATTTAAGATTTCTTTTGTAGCAAGTAGCCTATATTGTTTGCATAATATTTTTCACCTGACAGCTAAGGTAGTATGTTGGCCTCTTTGTTGAAAGGATACAAATGTGTTTTCTGTTTTCATCTTATGTACAATGAAGACACAGAGTTCAGCACGTAATTGTTACATGTTTTTACTAGTGAACAAAGAAGTGACTTTTTGACATTTGTAGATGAACACGGTTGTTGACGATAACACTGCCCTACATTCACTTGGAGTATGTTCTAATTACCTTGATTTGTCTTGGTTCACGTTATGTTAATACAATAATTAGCTAGGTACTGTCTTTTAAACCGTCCTCATCTATTTGTTTAAAACTGTTTCCTCTGTGCATCAATGGTAGTGTGTTGGCCTCTGGGTCCCAAGATCGTGGGTTCAAACTCGGCAGAGGTAGTCTAGTCCATTTGGCACTCCACGTCGTACAATGCCGGCATGTAAAAGATCCCTGATGACACATTGGTGCTTATCCGACACAATTAATTAAATTGAGATTTGAATTATACCGACCAAAATATCACGGATGCTCTTCGTGTTATATAAAGTACGATGGCGCAGTCGAGACAATTCTTCTTTTCCAGAAAATGATGTTATTTTGTTACTTCTGCGTGCGCGATTCATATTGAACTCACCGTATTTACTGTGTCAGAGCGCATACCACTGCCCGCTGCTGTGTTTCAGGGAAGGGAGGGGAAGTGGGGGTGAATGTTCCGCGCGAATGCACAAGTTCCTTCGTTCGATTCACGCAGAATTATGTTTGTCTCTTAAAGGCGATATACACAATTTGTTTATTAAGCAGCTGTAATTGCACATACAGCATAAGTAATTAAGAAACAGGATGCACCCGCTCATTTCTCCTCTCGTCTGTTGGTCTCAGGAACGTTCTTTATTATTTAACATGCGCGAAGATGCATCGCTGTTGCCACACGATCGTGCCTTCATTTACTGACATCATAAAAAAATGAATGCAATACTGTACGAAAGAAACAGTACGCCCAATGGTTTGATTACAGTAAATGTTCAATATTCCCCCGCCACCCCCCTCTTCACTTCGATTTTTACGTAACAGGAAAAGTCCATGGCAGTTAATTCGGCCGAGCGCGAAGGCCATTTAACTGGCCCACCACGGCTTACCCATCTGGGTGGATGATGATCATTTAAGTGCTGTGTGACATGACGAGTGAAAGCGGTGGAGTGCCGTTATGACATAGCCAAATTCGCTGCCGAATACGCAGAGGAACATCTTCCAATAATCCGTTCCCTGCTTATGAACAGCACTTATTCACACAAGTATAATCTAAAGTGATCTCGAATAATAATCTTCTCAGGGGAAATTGTTCCTATGTTATAATAATAATAATAATAATAATAATAATAATAATAATAATAATAATAATAATAATTGTACCGGGCGGTACACCTCCGCGCCGCTTATTCAAACTTTGCGCCAGTTGAAACTCCTCTACTGGAGGAAGCCTGAACTTTAACTACAGTGCTAATTCTCTAGTTTCTCAGAAGATGTCCCTACTTGTAAATTTTGAAGTGTTCTGAACTGTGTCGTTTTCGATGTATTTTTGTTTTGCCTGTAGTAAGAAGTGTGAACATTCTCTTCTAGTGCGAAGTGAAAGAACTGTTTTTTTTTCGGAGAAATTTTGTGTTCAAAAGTTCGTTCTTTGTTAAATTTCTTTCAGTCATTGTTTAGGTTGGCTATATAACCCTGCTCTTTCCCCTTGTTTTGAATTTACCAATCCCGAATTTATCTAATTAATTTTTCCACCAATAATGTGTTTCTTCTTCATCTGGTGTAGGGGTTTTCGTTGTTAGCCAATAAATGATTGTGGGCGGGTGTTATCATTCCTGAAAGGTCTCGAATGTTCCGCGAGGGTATATAAACTGCTGATTTTCGGGTCTCTGCGCCACTTCAGTAACACCTATCGTTGTGTAAATTATGTAGCAGGGGACGGGAAGCGCCTCTTTCTTCGGGCAGCAGTTCAACCACCAGGTAATGGCCGTCGTATAACTTATTTTCTTGCCAGCTCAGCAGTTTAACCCTCGGGGCGGGTTCGAAACCTTCTACCGTGTAACTTTCCTCTAAAATGTAAAAGACTTTTGATTTAAATTCTGCCTCTGTAACTACAAATTTGGATAGAGAGTGCCTAACCCTCTCGAGCTCCCTTTCAATTGTTTTTGAGGTGACTACGTTTTCTCAACCATTTTTCTTCGTTTCGTAATGTAATAGTTTACCTACCGTGTCACCTCTTTAGTATGGGATTAGCCCTTGCATAAGCGGCCCAAGGCCAAATTAGGTTTTAATTAAGTATATTCGGAGTGCCAGTTACGCCTCCACTCAAGTTTGTATTTTGGGGCCTTGTAATTTTCCTGTTTATTTACTAAATCGGCCTCAGTAGGTTGGGTATTTTTACCCCTGTGTTTATGTTCTTAGAGGACAGCTTGAAGGTGGAATTTGGTGTGGCCTTTGATAGGCTGGAACTTTGAGAGCGAGTTGCTCTTCCAAAAAAAATTGTTTCTGTGTACCACGAGGAGGCTTTTACTATGTAATTGGGAGCAAGTGCTCTTGAGCATGATTGGGGTCTTCTGCCCCTTGGTTGAATCTTGTATACGAGTAATGTTGGGCTAATTGCTCAAGAATTGTGTGTCTGGCTCTCGGAGCCCAAATCCTGTAACACTGTAATTGTACATTCTCGATTTGTTGCTAGGCTACTGAGTTCCTGTTATATTTGTTATTTCTTGATCTTGAAAAGAAAATATAACCTTGTGAAATTTTAAATTAACTTTAATTTCGTAGATTGAGACCTATTCATCCCAGCACCTTCTTTCACCTCTAACTACCACGGATAACTCCGTAATAAGTGGTAGCAGAGCGTGGTTGAATGGGTCTCAAAGTAGCCTCTTTTGACGGCTACACAGTGCTTTGTTTTCGAACTCTAACAATTTTCTCAGTTGCTGGAATTTTTTGATTTTTCCCTTTAAAAAAATGTTTTGTCATCATGCCCGGCCCTCGCGATGTCCTCCATCTCAACTATTTGCGCAAGGAGGAATTGATCTATGAATTAAAAATTAGAAGTGTGCAATCTGGAGGCACGGTTGCGGTAGACACAAATAAGCTTAGAGAGTCCCTTGATTTGCCCATTTCCATCCCCACTTTGGGAGAGAAAGAAATTGACGACTCTCTTTCCACGATCACTGATAATACTACTGAGCTGGCATCTGTGATTACCTTTTTTGAAGAAAATGACCCTTCTCCTAATCAAATCAAACGTGTGCAAGCAAGGTTATTTCATTTTTCTAATAGAGTTAATGATCTGTTGTCTCTGAAGTTGAATGACGTTCAGAGAAAGGAAGCTAGGGTTGTTCTTGAAAATCTTTCTGAATTGTCCAGTAAGGTTACCCAATTGTTAACTGGGGAGGTTCCTCCCAAAACCGACCAACCCGCTACGGTAAACGTAGTCAGCGAGTACCGTTCTCCCACCGGGGAAGAAAGTACTAAATCGATAGGAGTTCAACAAACCTCTGCCCCATTAGACCATGAATCTGAACGACGTACCTCATTGAATAATGTACGTTCTGAATTAGCTTCTTCGCCACTTAAACCTTTACCTACTATGTCACCCGGGTTCAGCAGCTTGCCTCATCCATTAGCAATGTTACTCAGAGGTATTTCTATGTTTTCGGTTAACTCTACCAGTGAAGTTATTTCATTCTTAAGGTTTTTAGTTGAATTTCAGGATCATGCCCTTGTTTTTTCTCTTTCTCCGTGTCAAATTTTGCAGATCATTTATCCCTATGCAATTGGTGTTCTCTCAGACAAAATTGTTAGGGCAATAGCGGAACAGTCATCTATTGAAGATTTTCATGCACACCTGCTTGCTAATTTCATCCCTGCTCGTGCGAGGTCATCTCTGATTCAGAAGTACTATTATCGAGTACAGAGACTGGATGAAAATCTTGCTGATTTCATACAAGACATTAAATTCTATACCAGGGTGTTTGCTCTTCACTTCCCTGAAGATCAGATTGTACAGGCCATTGTGGAAGGCATTTCTCCATCTTACAGATCATACTTGTGTTTCGCGTCGCGTCCGCAAACTTTTGCCGAGTTAGAGGCTATGGCTGTCTCAGCCGAAGGAGTCAGATACGCCGATACTTTGCGTGTCGCGAAAGAACCCCCTCCTTCTTTTAGTAATCCCCGGCCTCCACCTCGCCGACCAGTCACACCCCGTAAATGTTATGCTTGCGGGTCGCCTGACCATCTTCGCAATAAATGTCCATTGGTCAAATCTAGTAGGACAAATAATGGAGCAGGTTCATCACAAGGCTGTTTTAAATGTGGGGCTTTCTCACATATCGCCAAGAATTGCCCAAATTTGAATAGCACCCCCTCCTGCTCAACTTCTGGTGCAACTTCCACCAATGCCAATAATAATAAGTGACTAGTGGCTTCGGCTGAGTCAACTAATCCATCTTTCCGAGGCTCAGCCCCTTGTAAACATGTCGAAATTTCAGGGAAAACTCTGTCTTCAAATTTATCCTTTGAAGGTCCCAAAGAATGTCTTAGGATTGCGGCGGATACCCCCGCACCTGTGCCTTTTCTCAAAATTGAGTTAAATAATGAACCTGTAACAGCTTTACTAGATTCAGGCAGTGTGGGTTCTATTATTTCAGCTGAATGGTATTCCAAATTGAAAACAGTTTGTAAACTTCCTGACTATTGCTCATCTTCTGTTCAATATGTTTCGGCTAATTCATCTCCATTAGAAATTTTAGGTTCCTTAAAAGCCAAAATTCGTATTTCTAAATTTACTTGGAAAGTTAAATTGTTTGTGGCTAAGCATTTGTCTTGCCCCATTATATTGGGAGCCGACTTCATGTCCCATACTGGTCTTGTGCTCGATCTTCAGAGTAGGTCGTGCACTTTCAAATTTGCTTCTAATTGTAAAATCCCCTTATTGAAATGTAATTCTGCACCATGTTCATCTATTTCGCTTACCCAGGATGAGATGTTGTTAGATCTTAGACATCTACCTGAGGAGCAGGCTGACAGTATTCGTAAGTTGTGTCAGTCGTTTCCAGAGGTGTTCTCTGATACTCTTGGTGTTACTGACCTGATCGAATACAAAATTGAGGTCACGGATTCGATTCCTGTCCGTTTTCCACCTTATAGGCTATCTGCACCTAAAATGAAGGCATTGAAAGAAATCATCGATCAAATGTTAAAGGATGGTATTATTAGGCCCTCTAAGTCGGCGTATTCTTCACCTATTTTTCTAGTCCCGAAACCCCAAGGTGGCTTCAGGTCTGTTATTGATTATAGGGCTCTCAATCGGAAGGTGGTGTTACAATCTGTGCCCCTTCCTGACCTCCATTCTTGTTTTTCATGGTTTCGCAAAGCTAAGTTTTTCACCATCTTGGATCTAAATCAGGCCTATAATCAAATTCCTCTGGCTGAAGAATCCAAACATCTTACAGCGTTTGCCACGGATTGGAATTTGTATGAATACAACCGCGTGCCTTTCGGGCTCCCCACCGGAGCAGCTGTACTCACTAGACTGCTAGATAGGGTCTTCTCCGACATCAAATTCGAGTACTTGTACCACTATCTCGATGATGTCGTCGTATTTTCGGAGACTTTTGAAGAACATCTAGATCATCTAAAGGAAGTTCTCAATCGCCTTCGTAAGGCTGGGTTAACTGTGAAATTGTCTAAGGTCGCCTTCGCTAAACCCTCTATGTCATTCCTAGGGCATATTGTCTCGCCCGATGGTGTCGCAGTCGATCACTCTAGAACACAGGCCATCCGTGATTTCAAGCCTCCCAAGGACATCAAAGGTATTGCCAGGTTCATTGGTATGGTGAATTTCTTCAGGAAATTTATTCCTAACTTCGCTAATAGAGCGGCGCCCTTGAACCTCCTTCGTAGGAAAGGCATAAAATTCGAGTGGGGGCCTTCGCAACAAGCCGCTTTTGAAGACCTGAAATTAGCCCTCTGTAATGCCCCTGTCCTTGCTATGCCAGATTTCTCGAAGAAATTCATCGTCCAAACCGACGCGTCGTCGTCGGCGGTAGCTGCAGTCCTTCTTCAAGAGACTGAACTAGGGAGGCGCCCCATCGCCTATGCATCTAGGACTCTATCGGCTCAAGAAGCCAAGTATTCCATCTATGAGCTCGAAGGTTTGGCAGTCTTATTTGCCTTAGAAAAGTTCCGTCTCTATCTGGAACATGTCAAATTCGACCTGGAGACTGATAATCAAGCCGTAAGCTGGGTCTTAGGTAGGCCGCGTCGTACTGGTCGTATAGCCCGGTGGGCCATCCGAATTTCTGCCTTCCAATTTGATGTTAGGCATATCAGAGGTACTGAAAATGTTGTCGCAGACGGACTCAGCCTATGTTTTCCAATGACGTCGCGACCCATGAATCGGTCGATAGTTCATCACCTCCCGAGTCCATGCTATCTGAGATTAATGCCATCTTAACAGATGCTCCCATGCTCTTTAGCGATATTGAGAAATATCAACGTGAAGATCCAACGCTGGCTCCGATCATGGAAACCCTTTCTTCTGGGGAATATGTTGTCCCTTATGTATTGAGGAATGGTGTTTTATGTTGCCCGTCGAGGCATGATCAAAAATGAAAGTTGTAGTTCCAGCTGTACTTGTGCCAATGATCTTCAAGTACTATCATGAGACCCCATTAGGGGGGCATTTAGGCATCTTCAAAACCCGGGAAAAGATACGTGAAATGTTTATCTGGAAGGGTAAGGACGGTGAAATTCGTGAACTAGTTAAAGCTTGTAAATCTTGTTTGCTTAGTAAACCAACCATGTCCACCAAGGTAGGCCTTTTGTCTTCTCATCAAGCGTCGCGCCCCATGGAACGTCTGTACATTGATTACGTAGGACCCTTCCCCCAGTCAAAGGTGAATGCCAACAAGTTCATCCTTGTATGTGTAGATGGTTTTACAAGATTTTCTTGTTTTATTCCCGACTAAGCTGGCTACCGCTCAGTCCACCATTACCTGTTTAAATTCAATCTTTGCTTCTTTTGGTCCGTGTCAATATATTGTGTCTGACAACGCTAAGGCTTTCACATCCAATCTATTTCGTAAATTCTGTTTTGATCTGTCCATATCTCATGTGACTACTTCTGCTTATTATCCCCAACCATCTCTTGCCGAAAGAGTCAATCGTAACCTCAGGTCGGCTCTTATTGCTTATCATCATGAAGACCATTCCAGGTGGGACACGTCCCTGCGTTGGTTAGCTTTCGCTCTGAATTCGGCGGTTCATGAATCACATAAATTTACTCCAGCTTCTCTGATGTTCAAGTTTGTTCCCAACACGCCGCTCTCTAACCTCTGGTCTCTGAGTGACATTCTACCCGAGACAATAGATCCAGATAATATTAAAGATCTCTGGAAGAAGGCTAAAGCCAATCTTAAAGTGTCTCATGAAAAGGTTAGGGAAAGATATGATCGTGGACGGGGACCCACCAATTTGAAGGTAGGCGACCAGGTGATGGTCAAGAATTTTGTTCCCGTGGGCAAGCTTGCCCCCAGATTTCATGGGCCGTGCATAATCCTTGATTTTCTTACGCCGGTTACGTTGTTATTAAGCAATCCAGCCACCGAGAGGATATTTAGGGTTCACCTGTCGCAGGTGAAACCTGTGTAGCTTCCGCGCTAACGTAGCTGATTTTATAATTGTTTTAACATTTTGAAAGTATTCGGAAGGTTATATTTTGGGGGGAGGGTTCATTTTGAGGCCTTCTGCTCTTGGAATCAGGTTCTTTAAGCATTTACTGTACACCTTCCTCGACCAGTTAAACTGCCATCCTGTCTTTGCCATGGCCATTACCATGCTCCCGTCTCCTGCTTACATAAAACAGTGGCTATTTAAATGAAATAAATTTCTCCACGCCGCTGGCCCCTCAACCTCACCACTAAGCCTGTGCCCTAAAAGAATTATGGTCCAACAAATTCTGCCGCCGAGATCTTAATGTATCAGTGCCCCCGCAGCAGCGCGGCGCCGTACCGCCACTGAGGTGGGGTATGGGCCGCCCCTTTTCAGTGAGGCCAACCAGCGTACGGCGAGTCGGAGCCCTCCTCCCGGCCAAGGCTGATGTGCGGCGCACAACCGGCAACTTGCCCGCGACCTGTATGTTCGCCGCGGGCGCGGCGTGCTTCAATTCCACGGCTCCTCTCATAGTGCGGGCGAGCGGTATCTCAGGGTACTCGAGGGGTCCGAGCGGCCGCCTCTGGACACAAGCAGCAGCGGCCGGTCTGGCCGTCAAACTTAATCAACATTGAATGTACTTAATCAGCTGCATGGACATTTAATATCAACAATTACTACATTTTTGAATTCAACTGCAATATTTGGTGGACTTAGAAAATTTTCCTTCACTTTCAAGTATTAAAAGTTTTTCCTTCTGAATTCAACTTCTACAAGCATAAAGACATTCCTTCAAAAGTTACTACAAAGAAATTTTGAAACTGGATCCAATCATTTTAAGAAAACTTGTTTGTAAATCCTTCTGCAATTAATTTCTATTTCTACAGCATAACTTGGACCTTGTTTTAAAACAAAAGTTTATGTTCTTCTGTGTTACCCCTTCTAGGGACTTTTGGGTGGGGAGGTCTGTACCGGGCGGTACACCTCCGCGCCGCTTATTCAAACTTTGCGCCAGTTGAAACTCCTCTACTGGAGGAAGCCTGAACTTTAACTACAGTGCTAATTCTCTAGTTTCTCAGAAGATGTCCCTACTTGTAAATTTTGAAGTGTTCTGAACTGTGTCGTTTTCGATGTATTTTTGTTTTGCCTGTAGTAAGAAGTGTGAATATTCTCTTCTAGATGGCACTACTGAAGGACTACAATGGTGCACCCTAGTGCGAAGTGAAAGAACGGTTTTTTCGGAGAAATTTTGTGTTCAAAAGTTCGTTCTTTGTTAAATTTCTTTCAGTCATTGTTTAGGTTGGCTGTATAACCCTGCTCTTTTCCCTTGTTTTGAATTTACCAATCCCGAATTTATCTAATTAATTTTTCCACCAATAATGTGTTTCTTCTTCATCTGGTGTAGGGGTTTTCGTTGTTAGCCAATAAATGATTGTGGGCGGGTGTTATCATTCCTGAAAGGTCTCGAATGTTCCGCGAGGGTATATAAACTGCTGATTTTCGGGTCTCTGCGCCACTTCAGTAACACCTATCGTTGTGTAAATTATATAGCAGGGGGCGGGAAGCGCCTCTTTCTTCGGGCAGCAGTTCAACCACCAGGTAATGGCCGTCGTATAACTTATTTTCTTGCCAGCTCAGCAGTTTAACCCTCAGGGCGGGTTCGAAACCTTCTACCACGTAACTTTCCTCTAAAATGTAAAAGACTTTTGATTTAAATTCTGCCTAGCTGTAACTACAAATTGGGATAGAGAGTGCCTAACCCTCTCGAGCTCCCTTTCATATTGTTTTTGAGGTGACTACGTTTTCTCAACCATTTTTCTTCGTTTCGTAATGTAATAGTTTTCCTATCGTCTCACCTCTTTAGTATGGGATTAGCCCTTGCATAAGCGGCCTAAGGCCAAATTAGGTTTTAATTAAGTATATTCGGAGTGCCAGTTACGCCTCCACTCAAGTTTGTATTTTGGGGCCTTGTAATTTTCCTGTTTATTTACTAAATCGGCCTCAGTAGGTTGGGTATTTTTACCCCTGTGTTTATGTCCTTAGAGGACAGCTTGAAGGTGGAATTTGGTGTGGCCTTTGATAGGCTGGAACTTTGAGAGCGGGTTGCTCTTCCAAAAAAAAATGTTTCTGTGTGCCTCGAGGAGGCTTTTACTATGTAATTGGGAGCAAGTGCTCTTGAGCATGATTGGGGTCTTCTGCCCCTTGGTTGAATCTTGTATACGAGTAATGTTGGGCTAATTGCTCAAGAATTGTGTGTCTGGCTCTCGGAGCCCAAATCCTGTAACACTGTAATTGTACATTCTCGATTTGTTGCTAGGCTACTGAGTTCCTGTTATATTTGTTATTTCTTGATCTTGAAAAGAAAATATAACCTTGTGAAATTTTAAATTAACTTTAATTTCGTAGATTGAGACCTATTCATCCCAGCACCTTCTTTCACCTCTAACTACCACGGATAACTCCGTAATAATAATAATAATAATAATAATAATAATAATAATAATAATAATAATAATAATAATAATAATAATAATAATTGAATGGCTACAGCTGCAATGTGCAGGCATTGTCATTTATATTACCACACGGCAAAGTAAATCACATCTCTCTCGAGCGATGGCTTAGTTTTTAATTGATTTTCTCGGACAAATAATGTCACCACAGATCTTTTACCTGCCGTCATGCGACATGGAGTGCCGAATGGACATTTTTCTGCCCTTCAAATATCCGAGTACATGTTTGAACCCGCGATCTTGGGATTCGGAGGCCGACACTCTTATCGTTGATCCACAGAGGGAATAATAATAATAATAATAATAATAATAATAATAATAATAATAATAATAATAATAATACGCTTCTCGTGTCATTTCCACTATATCTGGTCTTACGAAACCCCAGACTGTTACATTTTCGTCTTATAGATAAGTTGTTTAATGTGTCAGGTAATCTGCTGACATGCATTTTTCACATCCAAACACTCATATGTCAACTGTTAGTGTTGGGGAATCGAAACCATAAATTTGAACATTGGAAGCGAGTCTTTAATGCTACGCCGCCGGTCTACGATATACATCAATGAGGTTGAAAATACCTCATTTCTGAAGAAGAGAAAAAGCTTTTATTTTGTCGTACTTTAAATGTGTGGCTTGATTACTCGTATTTATAACTTTTCTCTGTGATGGGTACGAGTGTCAACACAAGGGAGTCCATACTACCAGCGAGGACGGCGCCAAGCAGATGGGTGTGGTGGGCATCTTCCACACGTGATCACCATAAGGAATTTGGGAGCATTTACTTTCGACCTACAAACTCTCCTATCCTTTCCAATACATCACAGGCTTATTATAGGTAGGTACAGCAAATTCTTTTTTTCCTACTCATCCGAACAATTGAGGACTCATCCAATAGGGTACGTTTCGACGCGTTACTGCAAAACGGCACGCTGAACATTTCATGTTCCTGGGGTTAATAGTAGAAGAAATTCAGAATTTCATCTTGAGAAAATTAGAACAACCACTCATGCAAATTCTCCTTTCCACATACTTTACCATCTAGGCCTATCTACAATAATACAGTTCGTGAAAATGACTCCTTGGACTTCAGCGCGCTAATTAAAAACTGCATGATAGATATCGTCATAAAAAGCATGTAAAACATTTAATCTATTTACGAACTACGAAACTGTAAATAACTGCATTTCACATTTGTCTAACGATATGGATAGATCGCAGCTTGTTTCCATTTTTAATTTTCATTTTGTTAATGCTCTTATTTCCCACCCTGAAGGGGTGAGGCAGGCCACCCAGAGGGAAACTCTCTCTCTCTCTCTCTGGCCAGGAGAGTGGACTTGGTAAAGGAGGAGAGAGGGATTGGTGCGGTGGATGGGAGGGTATTGTAATATATTATAGGTAGGTTTTTATTCTGTTTTGTAGGTGAGGAGGACATGAGAAAAGAGTATCCTTTATTTATTTGTATGCTGGCAAGTAGTGGTTGGGGAATTTTCATTCTTTCTTCTTTCTGTGTTTCTTTTTCAAATTACTACTACTACTAAAACGTTTCCATTCCAATCCATCCTCGTCGGTAACGCCGTCTCTCAGGCCAGGGAGATGTGATACGGTGAAGGAGATGATCGGAGAAGGTGAGGGGATTGGTGGCCGTGGCCTATACTATGAACTGTCCCAGCATTCGCCTTAGTGCAGGAGAATGGAAAACCACGGCGAACCACGGCAGAGCCGCGGCCACCCCTCCTCTGCTCGGTTGATCGGTCGAAGTGCAGAGCCGTCGAACCACGACCAGACGTGGCCACCTGGAGGCCGAAGCACACTCTGCAATCGCCGACCTCAAATTGTTTCCTTTTATGTAGAACCATTAGCTCATCACTGCTTTTAAATTTAAGTGAAATTTATTTTTATATTTTACTTATATTTAACTATAAAACGTATCCCTCTTCATTGTTTGTGAAATTAACGGTATTATTAGTTGAGTAGGGTAAAGAATGGTATATTGGTGACACAGGTAAGTTCGTGATAAACTTCTGAATAAGTATCATGAACTTCCGTATTGCAGACTAAGCATTTCAACTTTATTACTAGTTCACTGAGTTCTCAACAAATTTCTCTAGCTACTTGCATTGGTCCTCATCGCGCTCTAGCGGACACATGATACTTACTCAAAGATTGTTCACGAACTTACCTGTATCACCCTATATTATTATAATATAGGATATTATTTGTATCAATACGTCGCCATAAGACTTAGCTGTGCCGGTGCGACGTAACGTAAAATTGTAATACAAAAATCAATATTATGTTATAGTATTAAGGTAAAGTACAGAAATAGCAGCATCCTGTATATGGAGTAAAGGAACCCTGTCGTTTGGTATATATATATAAATGAATAGATAAATAAATATATGTCGATTGAAGCTGCGGGGCTAATTTCTGTAAATAATAGGGACGGCTTGTGCAAGAAATCATATGTGAGCTGCACAACTAACCTAAAGGACAAAGAGCAATCAAACAAATATGCAGATGATATTATAAATAAAAAAATAATGGCGTGTACAGTGCAGCGACTTAGCAGCTCATTATCCACACGGACGACTGAGGTTTGAATCCCGTCGAAACTGGGTTGGAATTTTCTACTACAAAATCACGGGGAATCTGGAAGGGCATCCGGCCGTAAAACTAGGCAAAGTCTATATCAATGAATATTGAATTTTCACGACCGCATTGTAATCGAAACAGACTTTCAACGTATTAGGTCGTGTTACGTACATGTAGTACGTGTTGAAGACATGTTAAGTACAGAACAAAAATGGCCAGCCGGACACCAGTGGGATCCAAACCAACAACCTCCCGATTTCGCGTCGGTTGCTCTACCAATTGAGCTATGGTGGCCTAGGCCATCTTTGTTCTGTTTGAAAGGATCTGAGCTACAGATCTGGCACTGCTGCTAGCACACTGTAGAGTGCGTTTAAGTCGCCCGTTGTGGGGCATGTCAATATCAATTGTCAACCACAATAACATGGCATTAAAGCCAGGAAGAAGATATGATTAACAATAAAAAATGTATTTATTTATATATTTATTTATTTATGTGGTTCATGTTTGTGGGTTACTGTAGTCACGTCCTAGTTCGTGAACCATGGGCAACGGCTGAGTGGTCTAGTAAGTGGTCCTGAGAATCGGGATACCAGTTGCTATGGAATGGGAGTGGGCATCTCGGACATATTCTGAGTCGTGGCCCTCCTTGTGCTCAGGCGGCTAGGACTATACAATTCACCGGTGGTCCATAACCCGTTAGAGGAGAGATCCTCACTTGGACTATGTGTAAGTAGGGCAGCATCCTGCTTCATGAATTTACCGAGCTCAGAACACTTTAAGCAAGCCTCGAACCTATGGGAGTAATGGAGTCCCACTCCCATTTGACAGGCGAGGGACTCCTTGGAAACAACTTGGCGAACGAAATGGAATTCGATGGGGAGCTATCAATATTAATGGGGCTTATGGAAGAAAGAAGGTAGAACTGGCTGAGTCAGCAAAGAGGATGCATCTAGATGTGTTAGGAGTAAGTGATATTCGGGTAAGCGGAGATAATGAGGAAGAGATAGGAGATTATAAAGTGTACTTGACGGGTGTTAGAAAGGGAAGGGTAGAGTCTCTTTATCAGGAATACCATTGCACGCAACATAGTTTCTGTTAGGCACGTAAATAAGCGGATGATGTGGGTAGATTTGTCAGTGGGAGGAATTAGGACAAGAATTGTGTCCGTGTATTCACCATGTGAGGGTGCAGATGAGGATGAAGTTGACAAGTTTTATGAAGCATTGAGTGACATCGTGGTCAGGGTCAACAGCAAGGATAGAATAGTGCTAATGGGCGATTTCAATGCGAGAGTTGGGAATAGAACTGAAGGATACGAAAGGGTGATTGGTAAATGTGGGGAAGATATGGAAGCTAATGGGAATGGGAAGCGTTTGCTGGACTTCTGTGCTAGTATGGGTTTAGCTGTTACGAATACATTCTTCAAGCATAAGGCTATTCACCGCTACACATGGGAGGCTAGGGGTACCAGATCCATAATAAACTATATCTTAACAGACTTTGAATTCAGGAAATCTGTTAGGAATATACGAGTTTTCCGGGGATTTTTCGATGATACAGACCACTATCTGATCTGTAGTGAACTAAGTATCTCTAGGCCTAGGGTAGAGAAAGTGAAATCTGTCTGCAAACGAATAAGGATAGAAAATCTCCAGGATGAGGAAATTAGACAGAAGTACATGGATATGATTAGTGAGAAGTTTCGAACAGTAGAGAGTAAGCATGTTCAGGATATAGAAAGTGAATGGGTGGCATACGGGGATGCTGTAGTAGAAACAGCAAGGGAATGCCTGGGAACAACTATGTGTAAAGATGGGAAAAGGCGAACATCTTGGTGGAATGATGAAGTGAGAGCAGCCTGTAAACGTAAAAAGAAGGCTTATCAGAAATGGCTCCAAACAAGGGCCAAGGCAGACAGGGTTTTGTACGTAGATGAAAGAAACAGAGCGAAACAAATAGTTGTTGAATCCAAAAAGAAGTCATGGGAAGATTTGATTTTGGTAATCACCTGGAAAGGCTAGGTCAAGCAGCAGGGAAACCTTTCTGGACAGTAATAAATAATCTTAGGGAGGGAAAAATGAAATGAGCAGTGTTTTGAGTTATTCAGGTGAACTCATAATAGATCCCAGGAAATCACTGGAGAGGTGGAGGGAATATTTTGAACATCTTCTCAATGTAAAAGGAAATCATCGTGGTGGTGTTGCGAACAGCCAAGCTCATGGGGAGGAGGAAAATGATGTTGGTGAAATTATGCTTGAGGAAGTGGAAAGGATGGTAAATAAACTCCATTGTCATAAGGCTGCAGGAATAGATGAAATTAGACCTGAAATGGTGAAGTATAGTGGGAAGGCAGGGATGAAATGGCTTCATAGAGTAGTAAAATTAGCGTGGAGTGTTGGTAAGGTACTTTCAGATTGGACAAAAGCAGTAATTGCACCTATCTATAAGCAAGGGAACAGGAGGGATTGCAACAACTATCGAGGTATCTCATTGATTAGTATACCAGGCAAAGTATTCACTGGCATCTTAGAAGGGAGGGTGCGAACAGTCGTTGAGAGGAAGTTGGATGAAAACCAGTGTGGTTTCAGACCACAGAGAGGCTGTCAGGATCAGATTTTCAGTATGCGCCAGGTAATTGAAAAATGCTACGAGAGGAATAGGCGGTTGTGTTTATGTTTCGTAGATCTAGAGAAAGCATATGACAGGGTACCGAGGGAAAAGAAGTTCTCCATACTGGGGGACTATGGAATTAAAGGTAGATTATTAAAATCAATCAAAGGCATTTATGTTGACAATTGGGCTTCAGTGAGAATTGATGGTAGAATGAGTTCTTGGTTCAGAGTACTTACAGGAGTTAGACAAGGCTGTAATCTTTCACCTTTGCTGTTCGTAGTTTACATGGATCATCTGCTGAAAGGTATAAAATGACAGGGAGGGATTCAGTTAGGTGGAAATGTAGTAAGCAGTTTGGCCTATGCTGACGACTTGGTCTTAATGGCAGACTGTGCCGAAAGCCTGCAGTCTAATATCTTCGAACCTGAAAATAGGTGCAATGAGTATGGTATGAAAATTAACCTCTCGAAGACTAAATTGATGTCAGTAGGTAAGAAATTCAACAGAACTGAATGTCAGATTGGTGATACAAAGCTAGAACAGGTCGATAATTCCAAGTATTTAGGTTGTGTGTTCTCCCAGGATGGTAATATAGTAAGTGAGATTGAATCAAGGTGTAGTAAAGCTAATGCAGTGAGCTCGCAGTTGCGATCAACAGTATTCTGTAAGAAGGAAGTGAGCTCCTAGACGAAACTATCTTTACATCGGGCTGTTTTCAGACCAACTTTGCTTTACGGGAGTGAAAGCTGGGTGGACTCAGGATATCTTATTCATAAGTTAGAAGTAACAGACATGAAAGTAGCAAGAATGATTGCTGGTACAAACAGGTGGGAACAATGGCAGGAGGGTATTCGGAATGAGGAGATAAAGGCTAATTTAGGAATGAACTCGATGGATGAAGCTGTACGTATAAACCGGCTTCGGTGGTGGGATCATGTGAGGCGAATTGGAGAGGATAGGTTACCTAGGAGAATAAAGGACTCTGTTATGGAGGGTAAGAGAAGTAGAGGGAGACCAAGACGACGATGGTTAGACTCGGTTTCTAACGATTTAAAGATAAGAGGTATAGAACTAAATGAGGCCACAACACTAGTTGCAAATCGAGTATTGTGGCGACGTTTAGTAAATTCTCAGGGGCTTGCAGACTGAACGCTGAAAGGCATAACAGTCTATAATGATAATGTATGTATGTATGTTATTTATTTATTTATTTATTTATTTATTTATTTATTTATTTATTTATTTATTTATTTATTTATTTATTTATTTATTTATTTATTTATTGTCTGTAACAGAGCACAGCTCCAGTTACAACAGAAAACTACAACAAATTTTATACACTCAAATACAAATCATTTTCAAAGTGAACACAAAAGTAGAAAGAAAAATAAATCCAAGTAATCTTCTATAAAATATATAAAACTGAAAGAGTTGAAAAAATACAGATATAAGAATGCATTATAATGCAAATTAGTTATTGAAATGTGTAGTGTCATGCACTAAAGAATAACATCTAATGAGATATTGATAGGGCCAATGACCTTCGATGTTAGGTCCCTTAGAACAACAAGCATCATCAAGATATTGATTAAAATACCAAACCCCATGGCGCAACAGCCCCGAAGGGCCTTGGCCTACCAAGCGACAGCTGCTCAGCCCGACGGCCTGCAGATTACGAGGTATCGTGTGGTCAACACGATGAGGATTTTAACCTTCATTGATCAATTTGAGTGGCTCGGGGGCTGGGTTTATATGCAATTTTCAGCATTAGAATTAATCACAGGTAGGGCCCCTTCCTTACAGACGCGTCAACTGCACCAGGCCTCTTCGGAGGCCTCACGCCATTATTATTATTATTATTATTATTATTATTATTATTATTATTATTATTATTATTATTATTATTATTATTATTATTATTATTATTAGCCTCTGTGGCTCAGGTGGCAGCGCGCCGGCATCTCACCGCTGGGTTCCATGGTTCAAATCCCGGCCACTCCATGTGATATTTGTGCTGGACAAAGCGGAGGCAGGTTATGATTTTCTTCGGGCACTCCGGTTTTCCCTGCCATCTTTCATTCCAGCAACACTCTGCAATATAATGTTATTTCATCTGCCAGTCATTAACCATTGCCCCAAAGGAATGCGACAGGCTTCAGCAGCCGGCACAATTCATATCCTCGCCCCTAGATGGGGGCTTCATTCATTCCATTCCTGTCTCGGTCGAATGACTGGAAACAGGATGAGGATTTTCATTTGAATTATTATTATTATTATTATTATTATTATTATTATTATTATTATTATTATTATTATTATTATTATTATTATTATTATTATTATTATTATTATTATTATTATTATTATTATTACAGACTGTGTGTGACGTGATGCAGTATGTGGCTCACGCTAAACGAACTCTAAGAATACTGGTAAAGAAATGGATTCGTTCATGGTTGCGCACGCACACATTCTACACGAAGAAACTCTTCCAGAGCACCTTGCCAATGAGTTTACGTCAGAGATATACACAGTACGCCATGTGGGGATTTTGGCTCGTTTGAGTAGTAAAATGAGGAAATTAGACGTTGCCTTATGTCGGTCACATCAACTCGGAAATAAACTTGCAGCATACACTACACCTGATTAAAATGGGAGCCATCTGCTTCTCGCCGAAGATATAATTTGTCAGTTGAACTCATTTTATAGCAAATCACTGAGACTGAATGGAAACGTCTGCTAAATTGTATTAACACTATCTTGAGAACTAAAGATCTTATTTCGAAGAGAGATGGGGCTTATTATCGGCGCCACAATAGGTAATGCAACTAAAACTCACCCAGTTATGAATCAGTTATCGTCTGTAGGCGATGCTATTCCGTATGGGGCCAGTCCCTGTGATGGTATGAAAGTAATGTTCGTAACGATCGTTTGATGTACACTGACTGACAGAGCAAATGCAACACCAAGAAGGAGTGGTCAGAACTTTATGCCAATTGCAGGGTAGACTGACGTCACTGAGGTATGCTCATGATGTGAAATGCGCCGCTGTGCTGCGCACGTAGCGAACGATAAATGGGACACGGCGTTGGCGAATGGCCCACTTCGTACCGTGATTTCTCAGCCGACAGTCATTGTAGAACGTGTTGTCGTGTGCTACAGGACACGTGTATAGCTAAGAATACCAGGCCGCCGTCAACGGAGGCATTTCCAGCAGACAGACGACTTTACGAGGGGTATGGTGATCGGGCTGAGAAGGGCAGGTTGGTCGCTTCGTCAAATCGCAGCCGATACCCATAGGGATGTGTCCACGGTGCAGCGCCTGTGGCGAAGATGGTTGGCGCAGGGACATGTGGCACGTGCGAGGGGTCCAGGCGCAGCCCGAGTGACGTCAGCACGCGAGGATCGGCGCATCCGCCGCCAAGCGGTGGCAGCCCCGCACGCCACGTCAACCGCCATTCTTCAGCATGTGCAAGACACCCTGGCTGTTCTAATATCGACCAGAACAATTTCCCGTCGATTGGTTGAAGGAGGCCTGCACTCCCGGCGTCCGTTCAGAAGACTACCATTGACTCCACAGCATAGACGTGCACGCCTGGCATGGTGCCGGGCTAGAGCGACTTGGATGAGGGAAGGCGGAACGTCGTGTTCTCCGATGAGTCACGCTTCTGTTCTGTCAGTGATAGTCACCGCAGACGAGTGTGGCGTCGGCGTGGAGAAAGGTCAAATCCGGCAGTAACTGTGGAGCGCCCTACCGCTAGACAACGCGGCATCATGGTTTGGGGCGCTATTGCGTATGATTCCACGTCACCTCTAGTGCGTATTCAAGGCACGTTAAATGCCCACCGCTACGTGCAGCATGTGCTGCGGCCGGTGGCACTCCCGTACCTTCAGGGGCTGCCCAATGCTCTCTGTTTCAGCAGGATAATGCCCGCCCACACACTGCTCGCATCTCCCAACAGGCTCTACGAGGTGTACAGATGCTTCCGTGGCCAGCGTACTCTCCGGATCTCTCACCAATCGAACACGTGTGGGATCTCATTGGACGCCGTTTGCAAACTCTGCCCCAGCCTCGTACGGACGACCAACTGTGGCAAATGGTTGACAGAGAATGGAGAACCATCCCTCAGGACACCATCCGTACTCTTATTGACTCTGTACCTCGACGTGTTTCTGCGTGCATCGCCGCTCGCGGTGGTCCTACATCCTACTGAGTCGATGCCGTGCGCATTGTGTAACCTGCATATCGGTTTGAAATAAACATCAATTATTCATCCGTGCCGTCTCTGTTTTTTCCCCAACTTTCATCCCTTTCGAACCACTCCTCCTTGGTGTTGCATTGTCACTGTCTGTCAGTCAGTGTATATGTTTCAGTGGTCTTAGCAGACTGGTATGTAACAGCATCATCTAGGTCAGTGAGGAAAGAAACAAGAAACTACCTCGCTCCGCATTTCCCTAGTAAGCTTCTTCAATGACATCTGGGCTTTCTATAACAGCTGATGCTGGAAATGTTGAGGATCCAACAACTTTGGGCTGAAGATTCAACATGCAGTACACTGAACTGTTGTGAAGATGAAATACGTCTTAAATAATAATAATAATAATAATAATAATAATAATAATAATAATAATAATAATAATAATAATAATAATAATAATAATAATAATAATAATAATAATAATAATAATAAAGTACATCATCAAAGACACCAGCATACTCTCCGACAAATGCAGACGATGCTCCGTTCATCTCGAGACCATCGACCATATCACTGCGGGCTGCCCAGTACTTGCCCCCGTAGAATACACGAGACGACACAATCATGTCTCGGGAATCATACACCAGGCACTTGCTCAGGAAAACCAATTAATTCAGGAGCGCATCCCTTATTACAAGTACCACCCAACACCATTCCTGGAGAACGAGTCGATTAAGCTTTATTGGGACTCTGCTGTAGTGACAGACAAAACAGTCAACCATAACAGGCCAGACATCATACTGGTAAACAAGAAAACTGGGACGACTTTCATTATTGACATCGCTATCCCCAATGACACCAACATTGACAGGAAGTACAGTGAAAAAATCTCCAAGTACAAAGAACTTGCAGAAGAGATAAAGAGGATCTGGAAGATGAAACTGGTACGAATAGTTCCTGTGATTCTGTCAGTCAACGGCCTCATTCCACACACACTTCACAAGAGTCTGCGAGAACTGGGTCTTCCACCGAACATCTACAAAATTATGCAACATTCTGTCCTCCTGTCAACATGCAACATTGTGCGAACGTTCCTCTCGCAAGAATGAATATCCCGTGGTCTACAGTTTTGTATATACCTGTACATCAACGTTTGTATTATAATGTGCAAATACTTTAATTATGTAAGGCACTTGGTGCATCCCGTACCTCATTACTACACATATTTGCTGTGGAGAAGTGTATGAATAATAATAATTGTACCGGGAGGTACACCTCTACGCCGCAAGTTTAAATATTGCGCCAATAAGTACTCCTCTACAGGAGAAACTCTGAACTTTAAAAACTGGATCAACTCATTAGTTTCTCAGAAGATGTCACTACAGTAAATTTTGTGATTACGAAGTTGTCAATACTGAGTGGATTTCAACTTGTTTTGTTTTCCATTGATCAAGAAGTGTGGACTTTCTCTTATAGATGTCTCTACTAAAAAACTATGACCATGCACCCTGGTGCGAAGTGGAAGAACTTTATTTGAAGACATTTTGTATTCATAAGTTTTCTCTTTACTAAATTTCGTTCTTTCATTTGTGGGTTGGCAATATTAATCTTTTCTTTCCGCCTGTTTTGAATTGAGAATTTCTGTAATTAATTTTTTACCAATCATGTATTTCTTCTTCGACTTTGAGTGTATTTTCAAGACGGACCAAAGAGGGTGTGGCTTGATTATTCATGAAAGTCTCGAATCTTCCACGAGGGTATAAAACTGCTGATTTTCTTGTCTCTGGGCCACTCGAACAACATCTAGCATAGTGTAAGGAAGTGTAGCAGGAGGCGGGAAGCGCCTCTTTCATCCGGCAGCAGCTCTTCAACAAGGTAATGGCCACTTAACATCTTTATTTCTTGCTAGCTCAGCAGTTTAATCCGTGGGGAAGGTCTGAAACCTTTGTTATGTAATAAACATGTAATCTCCCATCGTTTTTGTAAAACTTCAAATATCTTTAACTGTAATTCGGGGATAGAGAGTGCTTTACCCTCTCGAGCTCCCCTTCATACTAATTTGAGGTGACTACGTTTTATAACTGGTTTTCTTCCTCCATAGTTTGGGAATAGCCCCTGTTTCATCGGCCTAGTGCCTCTTAGGTTTTAAAAGGTTTCATGTAGGAGTGCAAGCAACGCCTCCATTCATCTTGGTATTTTGGGTCATTTACTTAATCTGTTCTTTTTCCACTGAGGTCCAGTAGGTTGGGTACGAGATAGCCCCGTTTCATTTGATGTAAGCTGTGCCTTGATGGCAATTTTGTGTAAAAGTCTGGTATTGCCTTTAATAGGCTGGAAAAATTGAGAGCGGGTCAGCTCTTTCTAGTATTTAGATATGTGCCTCTAGGAGGCCTGACATTGCTAGGTGGGAGCAAGTGCTCCATGTTATTCGGGGTTTTCTGCCCTTTGGTAAATACGTGGTTGTGAGCGGAGAGCTCAGGAATTGTATAAAGTGGGGTTTGTAGCCCAGTTTGTTAAATTATCTCCATATCTTGGTTTTTCCTGGTCTTGTACCTGATTTGTTAACTTGTTGTTATTTGTTAAACTCTGAAATTCTATATGAAACTTGTTAATTTTTGCTATTTTCGAAAATATAACCTTTAATGCAATTTTAATCAATATCTCAGCTTTGTAGTTAGACCCATTCCAGCCCGCACCTTCTTTCACCTCTGCTGTTCCACGGGTAACTCCGTAACAACAACAACAACAACAACAACAACAACAAAAACAACAATAATTCTAATAATAATAATAATAATAATAATAATTGGTAGTTCTTGTTATTCGCATACTCGCAGGTGCACACCCGAATTGGATAACATGCATGGAATTTATTTTAACTAAAGAACATTAAAGAAAATACAAGTTTTATGTAAACTAACTCCGTTTTATATTTGCAGGCGCTCTACCCTCTGCTATTGTCACATCTCATGAGAGGCTATGGTAAAATACACTATAGAGTACAGTGTATTTGCTACGGTCGCTTCTTTCCCACTCCTAGTCCTTTCCTATCCCGCCGTCGCCTTAAGACCCTTTATGTCGATGCGACGTAAAAAAAAAACTAGCATACTAACAACAACAGATCTTTCCATTAATATGCCCTTCCTCCCTCATTCTTTGAGTATTGGAAACACACTATACGTGCATTGAGACCCCTGAAAATTTATAATGGGTTTCACCTTTTCGCACAAATCTTTCATACTTGGTACATAGTCAGCCTTATACATCCCTTGCATCCGGGAGATAGTGCGTTCGAATCCCACTGTCGGCAGCCCTGAAAATGGTTTTCCGTGGTTTCCCATTTTCACACCAGGCAAATACCGGGGCTGTACCTTAATTATGGCCACGGCCGCTTCGTTTCCATACCTAGGCCTTTCCTATCCATCGTCGTGTAAAACCTATCTGTGTCGGTGCGACGTAAAGCAAATAGTAAAACAAATTACACATCCCAGAATTGTCGTGCGAACTAATACCCTGTCGAAATTCAACATTTGTTTCCGTAACAGGTTTCTTTCTCTTTTTTACTCAGTGTTTTAATTGGCGAGCCACGTTCATCTGATAACTACTTCTGCTTCAGAATATTCAAAACACTTTGCTATGAAAGACCAGTGCCTGAACATATTCTACCCATCATCTGACTCTCATATTCAAGTTTCTTATTATTTCTCACAGAATTGAAATTTTTCTCGCAGTAATTGTAAACCTTCCCGATAATTACCCTCGCATCGGAACGACCTACTCCAACAAAAATTGTAACTGTTTCCAAACAAAATGTAATCAGTATGCCAAGAAACTCCATGTCAAACACTATTGCTAGGCTACTCACAACTCCTATTCACTCGATTCTATGCAACCTTAAGTCCGTAAAATGCCACTTAACTGCACTTCATGAAACAACACGCGGAACGCAACAGAGTGAGGTGAAATGAAATGGCGTATGGCTTTTAGTGCCGGGAGTGTCCGAGGACATGTTCGGCTCGCCAAGTGCAGGTCTTTTGATTTGACACCCGTAGGTAACCTGTGCATCGTGATGAGGATAACATGATGATGAAAACGACACAGACAAACCTTCGTGCCAGCGAAATTAACCAATGCTGGTTAAAATTCCAGGCCCTGTCGGGAGTCGAAACCGGTACCCCTGTGACCAAAGGCCAGCACGCTAACCATGTAGCCATGGAGCCGGACACAGAGTGAGGCAAGGAAGTGGAAACGTGTCGACAATACGCAGAATCCGCAGCTGTGATTGGTGGCCTTAAGGCCGTGCCATGCCTACAGACCAGTGTAGCTGCGGGAAGTGCCGCAAGTTATGCCTTCTCAACAAGGACATGTTTATAGGGGGACGAAATTTCATCAGTCTTTTGGATACTTTGACGTAGGCCTATTTTTGAATACTTTACGTTGCAACCTGAAGTCACTAGCTGATCAACCTCCACTAAAATTGACGTTGTCTGTAGAATCAGATAATATATAAATCATACAGTCTCTAAGAAAAAGCATGTAATTTATACAGCAACTTAGAAATGATTACGAACTTCAGTTAGCAGCCTACAGTGAGTTGGACTGGAAGTGGATAGCGTACCGTTTGGTCCATCATTCAGATTGCAAATAAGAAATAGTATTATCAAATTAACGAATAGTCATTTTAAAATCATTTATCGCAACTGAATACTACTACTACTACTACTACTACTACTACTACTACTACTACTACTACTACTACTAATAATAATAATAATAATTGTACCGGGGGTATCGCGTAGGTGTTGGTTGCTTTAGTCATATGTTTGCTGGTCAGGCCTGATTGGTGTGTTCTGTGCGCATTGTTTGCTTGATACTAAAGTACTTGTAAGGCTCGTTTGAAATCATCGTTCTGATTGATCGCTCATCTCTTAGTTCAAATTAATCTCCCTCACATAATTTACCTTTGACCATTCTAACCATTTGGCATTATTTGTCAATCCCAAACTCCACACATATGTCCTTCGAGAAGTTCTCAGTGATTCTTAGTACAGTAGTTGCTCAAGCTGTTGTTGGTTGGCTGCATACAGTTTGATGTCATCCATGTACAAAATATGACACAATCGGTACTCGCTTCGTGATTTGGACTTGATGGAATAGCCAAATCGAGTGGAATTCAATATCCTTGACAATGGATTCATTGCCAGGACGAATCACAATGGAGTTAAGGAGTCTCCTTGGAATACTCCACGCTGTATGCTTATAGTATCTGTTTCAGTGTGCCCTGTAGATGTATTGAGATGCATTCTTGTGCTCCAAGTTAGCATGGCATGCGACATGAAGTTGATGAGTTGAGGATCAACCCTATAAATCTCCAGCACTTTCAGTAGCCTGCTATGCGGCACGGAATCAAAGGCTTTCTTGTAATCTATGTATGTCATGCACAGGTTGCGATGCATAGTGTTGGTGTGTCCACATACAACTGCATACATGATGTTCCTTACATCCTTTCGAACCGCGTTGGCTTCCTTTCTGTTGTATTGCAATGATGTTATTCTGCTCTCAGTGCTAGTAGATTCATTTGGTTATACATGATGTTATGATCTTGTACAATGTGGATAGGCGTATAATAGGTCGATATTATTATTTGTTTTTCGAATTGCGCCTCTATGGACCGCGTGTTAACAACCAACCTCATTTTCAGTGTCTGTGTCTTGTTCATCTCCAGCTTTGACATCCTGCCAGCATCTCTTGAGCCCATCGATTAGCGCTTTCTTCCGTTCCTCTGGTAAAGGGCCTCTCCGTCTTCTGAGTTCTGTTCACCATAAAACCCTGATAGCTTTTCACCATCCTTCTGAAACTAACCCAGCCATTGGTTTTATCCTCCGTAATGCCCACCTCTCTCAGATCTTTCTCACACTCTTGGAAACATCTCAACTTAGATGTCTTTTATTTTAGAAAATTCAAGATATTCATACGGAAGATGTGCCCATAAAACATAAATCTGGTTTTTCTATTGTTGTTGTTATCGTTTCCATCTTCCTGTATACTTCTTTATTGGATTTCAGTCGAACCTGCCCGTCAGCCCCTCTGTTGCCCAAGATTTTCCGTAGTGGCCTACGTTCTCTTTTAAGTAGCTGATTGGCTTGTCCTTTTCGATTAATGCACAGGGTCTCTGAAGCATATAAGCCTTCTGGTCTAACAACAGTGCTGTAATGTCTTAATTTGGTTCAGAAACTCTGCATCTTCTTATTATAGATGTGTTTAGTCAATTGGAACGCTCGTTCTAATTTCCGGATCCGGATATTGGTCGCTTCTTGTTCTAGCCCATTCTCTTGGATTACTTCACCCAGGTACTTAAAATGTTAACATCCATTCTGGACCATCACTGATGTTCGTCATGTATTTAGGTTTCTCAAAGGAGATTTGTAATCCTACTTTCTCTGCTGTTTCTTTATTATTGTTATTATTATTATTATTATTATTATTAGTATTATTATTATTATTATTATTATTTTCTTTGCGTTTAGGCCATCTGTGGACCACGGTGCTTGTGTTCTAGCTGTGTTTTTGTCGTTGTCTGCCCCTTTTAGCGTACTGGATTGTGTTCTTAGTGGCCTCTTGAGCCTTCCTGTTGGCCCAGTATTCCTTCATTTTATTGCTGAATTCTTTCCCGCGCTCCTCTGACCAATTCCCGGCTCCTTTGTGGCTAGCTGATGTAAGGGATGTTAGGAAAGGTTTAGTTTTGACCGTTAAACGGTATGCATTTCTGTCAGTAATGGCGGCTTGATTAATATTAAGCTCTGCAAGATCTTTGTCCATTATTATTATTATTATTATTATTATTATTATTATTATTATTATTATTATTATTATTATTATTATTATTATTATTATTATTATTATTATTATTATTGCCTTTGCTGGCGAGATGTAGTGTTTACAGTGCACTGTGTCTCCTGGTACGGACTAGAATAAATGTGTTACTTTCATTGACCTGTCTCAGTCTCATCCTTGGCTTTGACAAAATGAAGGTGACTGAGGTATGAGCGATGTTAGTAATGCCATTCCTTATGCAGCCAGTCCATGTTATGAATGGTGTGAAAATATCGCTCATAGGGTCAGCTGGTGCATGCATTTCAGTGGGCTTGGGAGACTGATATGTAATAGCAACTTCTGGCTCGGTGAGGAAAGCAACGGGAAACTACCTCACTCCTCATTTCCTTAGTATGCCTCTTCAGTGACGCCTATGCTATGAATGACAGCTGTTGGTGGAACTGTGGAGGATCAAACCAGCCTTCGGGCTGAATACCCAACACATTATTATTATTATTATTATTATTATTATTATTATTATTATTATTATTATTATTATTATTATTATTATTATTTATGTATTTTTCCTGAAGTGACTGAGGTTGCCAAACCGACAACGAACATCATACAGTATAAATTTAGTACCGGTACCTAATCTAATTACAATACAGAATAGAAGATAAGCAATAATTCTGTATGTGCCATGCGGAAACACCAGTCTATGTATTTAGTTTCAGCACTATTCTATGTAACCGGGATTTGAAGTCCTCCCTTTCTAACAGCAAGCAGCCGCCACTAAGTGGGTCCTAACTGAAGAAGTCTCCTTGTACACGGTCCAAATACTTCCAGTTTCCATTGGAATCCGTTAGCGTTGTGCAGACAGAGTACCTATCCCTTCACACGCCCGGGAAGCTTTCCATAGTCTATCTGTATTAGGAGGGCGTCTGCTTCACAGTGACTGGAGTTTTTTTTTTTTTTTTTCTATTTGTTTTACGTCGCACCGACACAGATATGTCTTACGGCGACGATGGGATAGGAAAGGCGTAGGAATTGGAAGGAAGCGGCCGTGGCCTTAATTAAGGCACAGCCCCGGGATTTGCCTGGTGTGAAAATGGGAAACTACGGAAAACCACACTTCAGGGCTGCCGACAGTGGGGCTCGAACCCACTATCTCCCGATTACTGGATACTGGCCGCACTTAAGCGACTGCAGCTATCGAGCTCGGTGACGAGTTAAAATGGGTTCGGAAAATCAAGAGAATTCCACCATTTACCTTACAAGGGCCAACGTAAGGTTTCATGCAGGAACTGAGATGTTTCGAAATGAATAGATGAAACAATTTCGCTGCTGTAACCTACATTCTTAACAATTTGCTTTACGTCACACCGACACAGATAAGTCTTACGGCGACGATGGGATAGGAAACAGTTAGGAATGGGAAGGAAGCGACCGTGGCCTTGGTTAAGGTACAGCCCCAGCATTTGTCTGGTGTGAAAATGAAAAACCACGGAAAGCTATGTTCAGGGCTGCCGAAAGTGGGGTTCGAATCCATTATCACCCGAATGCAAGCTGTTAGCCATGTGACCCAAACCTCGCAGCCACTTGTTCGGTCGAGGTCAAGATACTAACTACCGACGTTGATAAGGTCATTAGCGCTGAACCATCAGAAAAAGTGCAATGGCTCAGAGCTTTCCAGCTTTGTTAGAAGTCACATAGTGCATTGACCATGAGGGTATCTGAAGTGGTGCTCGCCAATGAGTTTTGATCAAATAAACACTCATAGCATTGGAGTGATGGCAGTATTATGGCCGGCGTTGGGAGTAAACAGGAGGCCTTCGCTGAGCTTGCTATTTCCCCACTTCAGCATCTACATGGCTTGCTCTAAATGTATATCGATTTCAGCAATGTTGTGTGGAAATCTTTACCTTCCCATCATTGATGGGTTGTTCAGATATTATATAATATATATCTAGTAATTTACATTTCTTATGTACAAGTGTATACTTTGACGGCTGCTATAGCATCGGATGTTTAATGCTTAATATATGATTTGATTTGATTTGATTTGATTTGATTTGATTTGATTTGATTTGATTTGATTTGATTTGATTTGATTTGATTGGAGCAACTTCGATACGAGTGTTCAAAATGCATGGACGTAACTTGAATTATTTCTTCAGCACCGGCATTGTATCGACCTTCATTAAACAAGACAATTAGCATTCATCGCTCACAATGAAGGAAGTACTTGAAGCGTTTGTTCGTGACCCCATTGTATTCCTGCTCCGAGAAGCTCAAGACATTTTGGGTTGACTGTAACACCTGTGACGAGCGAGGTGTAAACTTCTGTATGCTACAGCCCCACTTCATGCTTGTAATTGTTAGACATCTGCCTTCACAGCGACATTCCACGTTCAAATTTCAGTAATTTTGTGTAAAGTTCTAATTCCTCTCGGAAACGCGATGTTTCTCAAATTCCGCGAACGTTCTTTTTTTTTTTGCTTGAGATCTCAGATTCCCTTCGAGTTGTTGGATAAGGCAATCGAATTCCTACAAACAATAGAAAGCAATATTTTCCTTCCCATTTTACATATTTAGGTCTAAAGTTAAGTCCAAGAAAAAACGCTAGTGTGTTGGCATATTGTAAGTAGGCATGTTGTCTGTACAAGTAGTCACTGATGCAGTCTAAGTCATTGAAGTCTAGCGTGAAAAGGTCGAATTTATGGTCGAAAATTATTCACTTCCATTAATTTTAAGGTTATCTTCTGGATAAGAGTTCGGGTCCTGAACACGTATGGTAAGTAGTTACGAATTCCGTTCACATTCACTTGGGTCAAACATTCAGTTTTACTTTTTCATAAGTTCAAAAGGAAACTCGTGGTACGTACAGTCTAATAGTGATTTCGGCTTGCTTAGACGACTGCTGCCGAGCTAGATGGCCAACATATATTGGAGTGTCACGTGGTCAGAATGATGACGCCCTCAACCGTATCTCTTAGCTTTCATGACCGATTATTGTAAGTTCACAATGCAGAAATTTCACGGTCTTAGATTTTGTCATCGTTACATTTCAAATCTTTCTACAATAACTTCCAGTATATTTGTCTTCGTGACTGACCACGTTTCCTCTGTCGTACGCGATTTAAGTGAGGTTATAATTCTCTTTTCTGTTTAATGTTATACCCTTGGGAGTTCATTGCTATTGATACGTTGTTTGTGGTGGTGTGGTGCAGTACATTTCAGGATATTTGATATTTTGGTTGTTCTTTGCCCCTCATTGCACCTTCGGTGCCTAGACACTGGTCTGATGTGGGCCTATTTCATTCAAAATCGTGTCAGCTGTAAATTGTTATTTGTTGTGAGCTTAGTCTCTCTTATTTGTTCGAAGCAGGTTCTCCCAAATTTTCGTCTAGTATTATTACTATATTTGTTACATACTTTTTAAATTTTCAGCTATCTTTATTTCATATATTGTCAACTGATTTCAAAATAAGAGGAAAGAGTGAAAGTATATTGATAAATACACAGTGCAGTTCAATCAATCAATCAATCAATCAATCAATCAATCAATCAATCAATCAATCAATCAATCAATCAATCAATCAATCAATCAATCAATCAATCAATCAATCAATCAATCAACCAAACAATCAATCAATAAATAAATACTGATCTGCATTTAGGGCAGTCGCCCAGGTGGCAGATTCATTATCTGTTGCTTTCCTAGCCTTTTCCGAAATGATTTCAAAGAAATTGGAAATTTATTGAACATCTCCCTTGGTAAGTTATTCCAATCCCTAACTCCCCTTCCTATAAATGAATATTTGCCCCAGTTTGTCCTCTTGAATTCCAACTTTATCTTCATATTGTGATCTTTCCTACTTTTATAAACGCCATTCAAACTTATTCGTCTACTAATGCCATTCTACGCTATCTCTCCGCTGACAGCTCGGAACATACCACTTAGTCGAGCAGCTCTTCTTCTTTCTCTCAATTCTTCCCAACCCAAACATTGCAACATTTTTGTAACGCTACTCTTTTGTCGGAAATCACCCAGAACAAATCGAGCTGCTTTTCTTTGTATTTTTTCCAGTTCTTGAATCAGGTAATCCTGGTGAGGGTCCCATACACTGGAACCATACTCTAGTTGGGGTCTTACCAGAGACTTATATGCCCTCTCCTTTACATCCTTACTACAACCCCTAAACACCCTCATAACCATGTGCAGAGATCTGTACCCTTTATTTACAATCCCATTTATGTGATTAGCCCAACGAAGATCTTTCCTTATATTAACACCTAGATACTCACAATGATCCCCAAAAGGAACTTTCACCCCATCAACGCAGTAATTAAAACTGAGAGGACTTTTCCTATTTGTGAAACTCACAACCTGACTTTTAACCCCGTTTATCAACATACCATTGTCTGCTGTCCATCTCACAACATTTTCGAGGTCACGTTGCAGTTGCTCACAATCGTGTAACTTATTTATCACTCTATAGAGAATAACATCATCTGCAAAAAGCCTTACCTCCGATTCCACTCCTTTACTCATTTATATACAGTATATAAGAAAACATAAAGGTCCGATAATACTGCCTTGAGGAATTCCCCTCTTAATTATTACAGGGTCAGATAAAGCGTCACCTACTCTAATTCTCTGAGATCTATTTTCTAGAAATATAGCAACCCATTCAGTCACTCTTTTGTCTAGTCTAATTGCACTCATTTTTGCCAATAGTCTCCCAAGATCCACCCTATCAGATGCTTTAGGCAGGTCAATCGCGATACAGTCCATTTGACCTCCAGAATCCAAGATATCTGCTATTTCTTGCTGGAATCCTACAAGTTGAGCTTCAGTGGAATAACCTTTCCTAAAACCGAATTGCCTTCTATCGAACCAGTTATTAATTTCACAAACATGTCTAATATAATAAAAAAGAATGCCTTCCGAAAGCTTACATACGATGCATGTTAAACTTACTGGCCTGTAATTTTCAGCTTTATGTCTATCACCCTTTCCTTTATACACAGGGGCTACTATAGCAACTCTCCATTCATCTGGTATAGTTCCTCCGACCAAACAATAATCAAATAAGTACTTCAGATATGGTACTATATCCCAACCCATTGTCTTTAGTAAATCCCCAGAAATCTGATCAATTCCAGCCGCTTTTCTAGTTTTCAACTTTTGTAACTTATTGTAAATGCCATTGTTATCATATGTAAATTTTATTACTTCTTTGGCCTTAGTCTCCTCCTCTCTCGACATCATCCTTGTAACCAACAATCTTTACATACTGCTGACTGAATACTTCTGCCTTTTGAAGATCCTCACATACACACTCCCCTTGTTCATTAATTATTCCTGGAATGTCCTTCTTGGAACCTGATTCTGCCTTAAAATACCTATACATACCCTTCCATTTTTCACTAAAATTTGTATGACTGCCAATTATGCTTGCCATCATGTTATCCTTAGCTGCCTTCTTTGCTAGATTCAATTTTCTAGTAAGTTCCTTCAATTTCTCCTCACTTCCACAGCCATTTCTAACTCTATTTCTTTCCAGTCTGCACCTCCTTCTTAGTCTCTTTATTTCTCTATTATAATAAGGTAGGTCTTTACCATTACTTACCACCCTTAAAGGTACAAACCTGTTTTCGCATTCCTCAACAATTTCTTTAAACCCATCCCAGAGTCTGTTTACATTTTCATTTACCGTTTTCCACCGATCATAGTTACTTTTTAGAAACTGCCTCATGCCTGCTTTATCAGCCATATGGTACTGCCTAACAGTCCTACTTTTAAGACCTTCCTTTCTATCACATTTATTTTGAACTACAGCTTCATGATCACTAATACCATATATTACTTCAGTTTCCCTATAGAGCTCATCTGGTTTTATCAGCACGACATCCAGGATATTTTCCCTCTGGTTGGTTCCACCACTTTCTGAATCAGCTGTCCTTCCCATATTAACTTATTTGCCATTTGTTGGTCATGCTTCCTGTCGTTCGCATTTCCTTCCCAATTGACATCTGGCAAATTCAGATCTCCCGCTACAATCACATTTCTTTCCATGTCGTTTCGCACATAGCTGACTATCCTATCAAATAATTCCGAATCCGCGTCAGTGATACCCTTTCCCGATCTGTACACTCCAAATATATCAAGTTGCCTATTATCTTTAGAAATGAGCCTTACACCTAGAATTTCATGTGTCTCATCTTTAACTTTTTCGTAGCTTGCAAATTCTTCTTTCACCAGAATGAACACTCCCCCTCCCACCATTCCTATCCTATCTCTACGATACACACTCCAGTGCCTTGAGAAAATTTCTGCATCCATTATATCATTTCTCAGCCATGATTCAACTCCTTTTACAATATCTGGTAAATATATATCTATTAAATTACTTAATTCTGTTCCTTTCTTTACAATACTTCTACATTTCAACACTAACAATTTTATGTCATCCCTACTTGATTTCCAGTTCCCTGTTCCCGTATCACCGCTCCGTAGGTCATCCCGTTTCCCTGAATGTACCTCCCTATTAACCTTCCAAACAAATTTCCTAACTTATACGTACCACTGCGGTTTAAATGAAGGCCATCCGAGCGCAGATCCCTATCTCCTACCCACCCATTAGGATCTAGAAATTTCACTCCCAGTTTCCCACATACCCACTCCATAGTCTCATTTAAATCCTCCAATCACCCTCCAGTCAGTATCCCTCCTACACAGTATTCCACTGATAACAATCTCCGCTTTCTTAAACTTCACCCGTGCTGCATTTAACAGATCCCACACATCTCCAACTATGTTGGTACTTATATCAGCTTGCCTTACGTTGTTGGTACCAACGTGAAACACTACCACCTTCTCCTTCCCCTCCTCCCTCTCGTCTACTTTCCTCAACATCTGCCTCAACCTAATTCCTGGATAGCATTCTACCCTGGTTCCCTTTCCTCCACACACTTTCCCCACGTGTCTAACGATGGAATCCCCCACGACCAGAGCCTCAACGCTACCCACCTCATTTGATCCCCTCCCCTCCTGGTCAGCCTTATCTTTCCTGATAGCTGCAGAAGCTACTTCCTCCTCCCTTTTCTCCTTCCCATGACCCTGTTCCACCTGTCTTTTCCTATCCTCTACTCTACATTTCCCTTTCCTACCTTTTCCCTTCCTCCTACTTCCACACATCTCAGCAACAGTTCCCTGTCCCTCATCTTCCCTCTGTTGTTCTACCTGGAGTGACTCGTACCGATTTCGCACAGACACCTGTCCTGAATTCTGATTCTGAATAGAGCCCTTAGCCTGCAATCTCCTTCCCCTTTAAACGTTAGACCACCTGTCTTCTACAACTCCTCCCTTTCCTTCCCCTCCCTCTTGTACACCTACTGTAACCTGTACATTGTTTGAGGGAGTCCTATCTTCCTTCCTGTCTTCTGTGAGAATCCTAATTATCTCCCTCAAACTTTCCAACTCCTCCCTCATACCCCTCAATGCCACGCCACACCCACAGTAAGTATACTCGCGCTCCTTAGTCATTCTTTACGAAAAAAATGAAATGAAAAATAAAATAACTTATTTGCAAAAAATAAATGAACGGAGGGATATATTGTCTGGGATAGTACACAACAATAAGGTAATTAATGTACGACTACACTACAATACTACTTAGTCGTGCACTATTTTTTTCCTACAACCCCTAACAGGATAAAAAACTGCTGTTAATTACTGAATATCGAAAATAATACACAAGAACTAAACAATTCCAAACTGCAATTAAGCCTATCCTAATTACAACAACAGTATTTTAGTAAGAGTTTCTACGGATACCTCTACTACACCAGTACTACACAAATATTTTACAATAATAAAATAAGCACACTAAATTCTAATAGGATATTACTCGTATACTACTGTACAGTACACTACAGTAATTTTAAACTACTTTCAGACGTATCCTAATTACGATACCGGTACCGTACCGTATGCCACTACTAAGCACAACAGAAATGAAATTTGCAAGAACTACTGTACTCAAAGATTACCAACGAAGCTAAATGCTTAGACAAATTATTATTAGTATTACGGTCTAATAGATACACACGAAAGACACACGAATATAGCAGGCAAGATACGGCACTATCTAAATGTACTGTATCTATACTACAATGTATCTACACTACACTACACTGCGTTTGGTTAAATGCTTAAGTATCGAAAGGATTGCCGTACACGAAGAAAAACACGAATATAACTGGCAAGATACTATCTAATATATTATACCTTATCTTCACCACAATTCTACTGAAATGTGGTTATGTGATTATTACAGCTGGTGGATTACTATTATTTTCCTTACTCCACGGGACGGAGAATAAAAGTGTCCTTAATTAGGCCTACTGAAAAATACGATTCTCAAATATTTCTTTCAAAACTACTACTACTACTACTCCAGGGACTTGAACTGCAATTACTGGGATATATGAACTTTATTATTATTAGCTAACCGCTCATAAATACTGAAAGATCGAGGGAGCGAAATATAAATTACGGATACTTTAACTACCTACTCAGAAGTACAAATGATGGAATACAAGGTCAGCTGATTTTTATTTATATTTAGTGGACTACACTACACCCTTTGTTCATGACTGTAGCCAACAATGCAATATTTGAAGATGAGGAGTGACAATAATCAATAACAATACGACTGTTAACTATTACCGTGTAATCTCTTTAACTTCTTTTTAAATATAAGTTTACAGGCGTATCGTGTTTTTTAATGTAGTAAATTATTACCTTCGCGATAGTTTGAACGGATATCTATACGAAATACCGGAGAAGTTGCTGCAGAAGTTACGGTTCTATTCCTTATGATAATCTGCCTTTGTACAGTAAGTATAACCAGCATACCTACAGATATTTACAAATATTTTTAAAGTTAATATTATTACCTAAAGTATTTCCTAAACCTAAATTCGAAACAAGGTACACCTAGCTAGCCTACGTGACCTAGAAAACGTAATTTACTGAAGACCAACTGAATTACTTGTTACAAAATTTAAATAAATGTCACTACTCCCAATTTCTACCAACAAGCACTAAACACCACTATATAAACAGCACTAAATGAATCAGATATACACAACATTAAGCTATTTCAATAGGTTTTCACTACTTTATCACTACAATAATGCAAGAGCTCTCTCAACAGCCAACCGTTCTCAAGCGCACCCAACAATGTGTTCAAAGAGTGTTATTCCTCTCTCAACTGCCTTGTCCATCCCTGAGGCTCTGCCCTTTCCTTAATCCTACCCTCTGGTGTAACAATTATTTGACATTCATGCTTTTAGCGTTCAGTCTGCAAACCTCTGTGAACTATAAGCTCATTTCACGTTAAGAAAACTGTTTTGCTCTTATGGACCTACAAAGAGTGAATACACCGTCCTCTGAGACACCCATAATTCCTCGTACTGTACTTTGTAATGTATTATAAAAGATAGATAAAAAGGATGAGGCATTTTTGCCCGCGAGTTATTAAAATAACCACATAACATTTTATTTTCCATAAATACATTTGAGGGAGGAAGCACAATGGCAGGAACAGCCATCGCTTCGTTGCCTCCCTTCATTTTCCTTCTTCTGTGTTGGTACAAGCCTCGTGTAGTCCCTCACTCTGTGAACCGCTGGCAGCTCACTTCTGTAGTAAAGTCATATACAGTATTTACCGTATTTGTTGCGTGCGTGTTTTTAGGCTTAAAATCAGTGCGTAGTTGCCTTGTGTTGATTGAGAATTATGCGATAAGCTTACATGCGTGATTTCTTTCTTTAACATTAATATTGTGATCTTTTGTAGAGTCATCTACAGTATTTATTTGTTGCGTCTGTTTTCTAGCCTTTATTTCCTGGAAAAATTTATTAAATGCAATTAAGTGCATCTCTCGCTCCTCGAGCCCATAAAAATTATTTGTCTATTTTCTCCCTCAGTTTGCTTTACACTTCAATACTGAGGTTTTTTATGTGCCGTAGTTTACCTCTGATTCTGTACAAACCAAAAAATAGACCCTGTAAAATCCCGTCCACTTAAGTTCATAATATTAATTTGTAGCTTACTTTCTTATGATTTTTGCCTTGAAATTAAATACTACTTAATTTCACAAATTTATGTGCCGCCGTTTTCCCGTGATGGCGTTGAGCAGAGCCGTTCGATATGGCAATCCTGTTTTCTAAACATGGAATGAGCTATAGCTATGTCTCCACAATCCTCTGTTTGCAGCTATTTTTGTGGCCTGGTTTAGTTTTACACGTGTTATATCAAAATAATTAAAAACTGAGTCTAACCATCGTCCCTTTGGTCTTGCTCTGCTTCACTTACCCTCCATAGCCGAATCTATTATTCTCCTGCGTGACCTATCCTCCAGCTCACATGACCTCACCCTCAAAGCTGGTTTTGCGCACAGCTTCCTCCATCGAGTTAATTCCTAAGCTTTTATCTTCTCATTCCGAGTACCTACCTGTCATCGTTCCCATCTATTTATACCAGCAATCATTCTCGCTGCTTTCATTTCTGTTACTTCCAAGTTGTACATGAGAGATTGTGGGTCCACCCAGCTTTCGCTCCCATACAGCAAACTTGTTCAGAAAACAGATATGTGTAAAGATAATTTCGTCCGAAAACTCCGACAGAGTTTTGCTGTATCTTGATCTTGTTTCACTTAAAATACTATCATCCCGAGAGAATACATATTCTAATGACGTCATGCATCGGCATTTACTGATTCACAAATGGTTCTTGACCTTCACGCAACTACAACTATAAATGCAAGAGATCGCACTGCGGAAAGTCAGTGTTTATTCCTCCGACACTATTTCGTATCGTAAACCTGAATAACAGTCGTTGAGGGGGCAGCGACGCACTTCCAGTTGGGAATATGGTGTAGATGGTTCAAACTTTTTCAGTTGCTGAACACATGAAATTAAAATTATTTGCAGCTAAAATGTTGACCGTACTGATTCTACTCTTTTCAGTGAGCGACCCATTTCACTGACGAACATCTGATGGTGCAGCTGATAATACCTTATACTGAAATAAATCCCGAGTTTAGTGAAATATTTTGCAAATGTAAAAGAAGGGATGTAATTGAAAGTAAAAATCTTGTCATTTATAATTTGTTGATTTAGGCGTTGTTGTAAAGATGTAAAGGAAAGGGCGTATAAGTCTCTGGTAATACCCCAATTAGAGTACGGTTCCAGTCAATGGGACCCACACCAGAACTACTTGATGCAACTGGAAAAGATCCAAAGGAAAGCAACGCGATTTAATCTGGGTTATTTCCGACAAAGGAGTAGTGTTACGGTAATGTTGCAAACTTTGGGCTGGGAAGACTTGGGAGTAAGGTGACGAGATGCTCGAGTAATAGGTATGTTCCGAACTGTCAGTGGAGAGGTGGCGTGGAATGACATTATTAGACGAATAAGCATGAGGGGAGTTTTTCAAGTAGGAAACAGCATAATATGTTGATAAAATTTGAATTCACGAGGACAAACTGGAGCAAATATTCATTTATAAGAGGCGTAAGGGATTAGGATACATTATCAAGGGAAATGTTCGATAAATGTCCAGGTTCTTTGAAAACATTTAAGTGACCCCGGGTTCGATTCCCGGCCAGGTCAGGGGATTTTAATTGTAATTGATTAATATCCCTTGCCTGGGGACTGGGTGCTTGTGTCGTCCTTAACGTTCCTTGCCTCACATTCAACACTCCACACTTCCGCAATTCCATTTACACGCAGGTTCCACTCAAATGGTGAAAGTAGTGGCAAAAGATCTCCAAAGGTCGACGCCACGAACAAATATAAAAATAAATGAAAGCTAGGTAAACAATTGATAGGGAACCTGCCACCTGGGCGATAGCCTTAAATGCAGATAATTGATTGATTGATTGATCGATCGATCGATTGAATGGTTGATTCTTCTTCTTATGGTTTCTAACTTACAAAGTACACAGACTAAATGACCAGCGTGCATCTAGCCCGCAAATGAAGTGGCAACAACACAACGATAATGCAGTACGAATAATGGGCGTGGTAGTACCATCTGAGTCGACGAATCTAAAGATTACGTTGTCTGAATCACTGTTATTTGGTAAAGACATGCACAAATGTATGCCCAATGACAAGCTATCCGGTGTAGCCTACAAAGTAGATGTTTGCTCATCCCTACCGTTGACACATTCGGCTAACACCGATAATGCACGGCCCACGGTGTAACCTTCAACATAACGACAGGTTTGCACTATTAAGATCGAGACCTGAACTTGTCACTCACAGACATGATATAGGCTTTTGGGCTTATGCCGTGTCAAGAAAATAAGGTGAAATTCTTTACGTTTCGCAGAGAACTTCCCACTGCGTCTTCAGAAGAAAAGCTCGACTGTTCGCGAGAATGGCTTCCCAGAGAATGAGGTTTGAATTTAAACGATATAATAGAAGTGAAAGTGGTACGTTAATTCGTCACCAGATGGTTCAGTGGACGCGGTGCAGTGCTAGCGTTCGAAGTGAAAGCTGGCGGAACCATCAGAATCAGTCTGCGAGGGAGTCGCATAACGTAACAGGAGTACACACATGTGAAGGCATAACAGACACAAACCTGGAATGAAATGCCTGGCAATGAGGAACGTACGAATTTGGAAAACACCGAAACGAAATAACAACAGTGAAGGGACAGGGAAGGGAATTACTTACGTAAATCCTCAATAGCTGGCAACCACGTATTTCTTAATTGATGGCCAGTGTCCCTGTTGAAATTGTTAGGATTTCTACGTATTTCCACAGCTTCCCGTACAATCCTGGACCTGTAATGTCTAGTGTGGGTAAGACCTCGAGCATCTTGGAACACACAATGACCCGATGATAGAGCGTGCTCAGCTATTGCTGATTTGTCTGGCTGGTTGGGACGGATATTTTGTTCGTGTTCCTTGATACGAGTGCCAATGGACCGGCATGTTTGGCCAATGTATACCTTGCCGCAGGTACAGGGAATTTCGTATTTCGACTTTCGAACGGGGCATGCCAGTGGGGGTTAGATGGATGGCACATTCCATTATCGAAGTTATGCAGGCATTTAACATTCCCCGATCGACAGTGTCACGTGTATGTCGAGGAAACCTCGTGGAAGGGATAGCCAACCACAGCGAACAACGCAGTGACCGACCACGGATGCTTAATGATCGTGATCAGTGGCATATGGCTAAAATTGTTCATGGTAACAGACAAGCCATGCAGGCTCAGATCACATCCACATTAAATGTGGGAGGTATCAGACACATATCCTAGTAGGTCAGTGCAGCGTTCTGTGGCGTCCGTGGGATATGGGAGCAGAAGACTCACCTGAGTGTCCTTGTTAACACTGAAACTGCGGACACAGTATCTCCCATGGTCGCGTAACATTGTTAATTGGACCTTGAATGGCTGCGATATATGGCATGGTCCGATGAGACACGGTTCCAGCAGTTTAGAGCTAATAATAATAATAATAATAATAATAATAATAATAATAATAATGTCATTGGCTCTTCGTCCCACTAAGTACTATTACGGTTTTCGGAGACGTCAAGGTGCCGAGATGTAGTCCCGCAGGAGTTGTTTTACGTCTACCGACATGAGGCTGACGTATTTTGAGCACCTTCCAGGATCGAACCTGGCAAGTTGGGGTCAGAAGGCTAGCACCTCAACCGTCTGACCCACTCAACCTGGCGGTTTCGAGCTGTTGGTAGGCGCAGGCCCCATGAAACCATTGAGCCCAGTGGTCGACAAGGTACAGTACAGGTTGGTGGTGGCTGTGCTCACATGACATAGGCTGTGTCCTCTGGTCCACCTGAACACGCTGTTGACAGGCGACCGCTACAGTGCACTGCTTGGTGATCGCTTAGAGCCCTTTCACGTACTCTCTCAAGGATGGGATATTCTAGTAGGGTAAGTCACCGTGTCATAGGGCTCAAGTTGTCCGGAATTGGTCCGAGGAAGATTCTGGATAATTTCAGCGATTGTTGTGGCTACCTCGTTCACCTGGTATGAACCCTTACAAACAGTTATGGGACGTGATGGGAAGGTCCATTCGCACCAAGAGATCCTGCACCTACAAATGTCAAGGGAGCTGTTTATAATTATCTAGACGAAATAGATCAGTACCTCCCAGCAGATCTTTCGTCCACTTGTGGAATCGATTCCACGATTAGTTTGTGCAGTTTGCGGGGCTGAAGGTGAATCTCCTTTATGTTAAACCCTTATCCCATGAGTTTTGAAATGGCTCGCTGTTGCGGATGCAAATTACAGTCGGGAGATAGTGGGTTCGAATCCCACTGTCGGCAGCCCCGAAGATGGTTTTCCGTGGTTTCCCATTTTCACACCAGGCAAATGCTGGGGCTGTATCTTAATTAAAGCCACGGCCGATTCCTTCCAACTCCTAGGCCTTTCCTATCCCATCGTCGCCATAAGACACCTATCTGTGTCGGTGCGTAAAGCCACTAGCAAAAAAAAAAAAAAAAATACAGTAGGACATGTTAAACATCCACAATTTATAGCCATTTGTTGCAGTTTGTTATCTACTCAGTATAAATCCACAATATGTTTATGACTGGTATCAGGTCGTGAATGAGAATAAAGTTTAATATATTACTATTGATATTATCTACAGTCTTACTTGATTGATATACGACAAGTATTTAGCTAGGATAAGGAAGCCTCCGTGGCTCAGGGGTCAGCGCGCCGCCCTCTCACCGCTGGATACCGTGGTTCAATTCCCGGTCACTCCATGTGAGATTTGTGCTGGACAAAGCGGAGGTGGGACAGGTTTTTCTCCGTGTACTCCGGTTTTCCTTGTTATCTTTCATTCCAGCAACACTCTCCATAACATTTCGTTTCATCTGTCAGTCATTTATCATTGTCCCAGAGGAGTGCGACAGGCTTCGGCAGCCGGCACGTTAGCTATCCTCGCCGCTAGATGGGGGCTTCATTCATTCCATTCCTGACCCTGTCGAATGACTGGAAGCAGGCTTTGGATGTTCATTTAGCTACGATAAGGCTCTTCCTAATCCTAGTAAGCCGGGATGAGTAGCTCAGACGTTTGAGACGCTGGCCTTCTGACCCCAACTTGGCAGGTTCGATGCTGGCTCAGTCCGGTGGTACATGAAGGTGCTCATATACGTCAGCTTCGTGTCGGTAGATTTACTGGCATGTAAAAGAACTCCTGCGGGACTAAATTCCGGCACCTCGGCGTCTCCAAAAACATAAAAATGGCCTTAGTGGGACGTAAACAACAATGACACAATAATCCTAGAAAATATGTATCTTGCATTTAAAAATAATAGCATTGCAAATACTGCTATACTTTACATTTCATCACATACATTTAAATATGTCTGTTAACTCTGCAGCTCGGAGATTGGTTAGATCCTCAGATAGCACCGCTAAAGGTTACGCAATTATAGGGAGGCAGAAAGAACCAATGGCAGTGCCATAATGAGGCGTAGACGGCATAATGAGGAGTGAGGTAGTTTGCCATTGCTTTCCTCACTGGGCCAGAACGTGTTATTGCAGCATGACCAGCCTTATGAGTAACTCATTTCGTAACGTTCAGATGCAGTAGCCATGCTCTGAAGTATGCATGGGAGCAACTTTTGTCGAAATCTTTCCTTCGCTTTCTCCGATTCTCCGAGTGTGCTCAGTACCTATTCGTTTGTAGGGATCGTCTGAGTAATATGACTGTATCACTTTTCTTTTGGTACTGTTTAACGCTGTGCTAACACACCGACGGTTTCGTGGTGGTGGGGATTATTGTTTTAAGAGGAAGTGCAACTAGGCAACCATCCTCTATACAACACTAATCAGAGAGGAAATATGGAAGGGATCCGACACTTCGAAAAATGAAGATACCGGTCAAAGCAAGCCAAGGGCCACGAAGGGCGTGAAAATGAAAGACTCCCTAGTATTCGCAACCTAATAACGTCGGGATCGAAAATAACAAGAGTTGACCAAGGGAGGTCGGATAGTGTAAATAAAAATGAGGAGCCTGGCAAGAATAAGTGGAAGGAATGACAGGACTCAGCTGAGGACCCCGTGGTCGCCAACCCACGCTCCCAAGTTAAGAGCCCCTGAGACCCCGATTATTTCGGCTACGGGTGGATGGGAAAAGGCTAGGACCAGGAAGGTAGCGGCAGTGGCCTTTAGTAGGTACAGCCGCAGAATTTGCCAGGTATAAAAATGTGAAACCATGAAAAACCATCTTCAGAACTGCCGACGATGGGATTCGAACACACCATCCCACGAATGCAAGCCTACAGCTACGTGACGCGAATCAAGAAACAAAGTCGCTTGCTGTATAACATCTCTCGTTTTAGTAATAATAATAATAATAATAATAATAATAATAATAATAATAATAATAATAACTCCGCCATTGCCGGTCGCAAGCCCGGGGCCTCATTTTGCAAGTGATGAGGAGGAGCGGGAGGAGTATCAACCTCGTAAAAAAAAAAAAAAAAAGAACACGGTCCATCTGGCTCCGGATGGTAGCACCCTGTTATAGGGCCCCTACCTATGGTTCCTAGGCGAAACTGGCCAACGGTCTCAGCTGCGGAAGAGGAATCTATATATTTCCCAACGGCACAGAGAGCGGAAGAACCTAAGGGAGCACACCCCGAAAAGAAAAGCAACTTAAAACACAGGCGCGACTGTTCCCGAATCGGGCGACTTCCTGGTCAGCGTCGGTTTCCATTTTAGGGACGGCTGTTCTATAACTCCAGGTTTCACCAACTTGGTTTTACCTTTGGATGGGGTTCTACCCTATCCCCCAAACCTGAAACCACGCAACTACCATGATGGCAAAACGTATGGAATCTAGTACCCCAACCGGTTTAATCCGGAACCAGAGTTCTGGTTCAAGTAGGGCAAAGAATTCTGGGGATCCTACACCTTCATGTTTGTATCAGTCGGAGGATCCATCATCCCGCAAACTCAGAACGAAAGAGAAGCATTTCTTTGGCACACTCAATGTGAACACCCTTTTGAATGTTGGTAAACAAAATGAACTAATCAAAGTACTCGAGGAATATAAGACCAAAGTTCTAGCGGTCCAAGAAACAAGATTTATTTCAGATGAAGTTCGGCTATTGGAAACTACAGAATACTGAAAGGACGGCCAACTATCAAAGTTAAGAATTCAGAGAAAACCAAGAATCCAATGTTAATACTCGGGACAGCCTTCTTTATTCACAACTCTATAACAGAATCTATAGTTGACTTCAGATCTCCATCTCCCAGACTGTCTGTACTAACTCTCAAAAGTGGAAACAAATTGTACTCCATCTTCAATGCTCATGCTCCAATTAATCAAGATAACAGAAAGAATCCAGAGAGAGTAGAAGAATTTTGGTTACAACTTGAAGAAGAACTGTTCAGAAGGACAAACAGAAATGGTGAAAGACTGATAGATGTTTGTGAATCATTTGGCATGAAAATAATATCCACTCGGTTCAAGAGAGCTCCCAAGCGGATGATGACATGGCGTTCACCTAACTCCGTGTTAGGAGAATTCCAAATTGACCATGTAGCGACCACCAGCCCAAAGGAAATAATGAGTGTCAAATTCCAGAAACGTGCTAATTTTGATTCCAACCACTTTCTAACAAGGATAATAGTAAAGCCCACACCTTGTAACCGTAGAAAGGACCCCCTTCGAATACAGAAGTAGAATTGAAGAACTCAAAGTCAGCGAAGAAATAGTAGTGAAGTATCAGAAAGAACTCGACACATTGGCTCGAAAGATTCAGGAAGCAGCGAAACAAACAATTTTTCTTGCTAAGAAGAAACATCCATGGTGGAATGATGAGTGTGAATATGCTCTACGAAGACGATCAGAAGCTTGGAACAAGTGGAACTCCAACAAACAGAACTTCGAAGAATTTAAGATTCAAAGGAAAAGGGCCGCAAAGGTGTTCAAGAATGCCAAAAGGATGCAAAGAGGAAATTGACGTTCTACGGACATATTAAAAGTATGGGATCAGAGAGACTCGCCAAAAGGATCCTCACCTTCCAGGAGAACAGGAAGACACAAGTCCCGTGGGTAAAAGTAGTCCACCGAGATTTAGAAAAATGTAGGATCACGGCAGAAGATATACGTAACAAACAGAAAAATCTTCAGGCAGAGAGTTGCAGACATGAAGGACCTAGCTGATGAGAAGAATAGAGTATTCTCGGCAGAAGAACGAGCACGAGCAAGCCAACGGGTGAAGGAATACTGGCGAAAAAGGAAGGAGAAATCACTTGAGAAAGCAATGGAAGTTGCGTAATCGCAGCCCATAGATGGCTAGAACGTCAATTCAAGACCAGACCATTAAGAGAGATCTTACGAACGAAAATTAGCATTACTCTGTCTACAATTTCTTGTTTTAGAAAATGAAATAATTGCTCTAAGTGTAAATCTCCTGCTGATCACAACAAAAGTATTAGAAAGTAATTTATGATATTTAATGCCCTACATCATTTTTCATAAATGGCACGGCTCCTTGACTGAAAATGATCATCATAGCGGTCTTTAGTTCAGTGGGTCCCGTGTTCGATTCTCGGCCAAGTTAGGGATTATAGCTGCATCTGGTTAATTTCTATGGCTTGAGGACTGGGTGTCTGTTTTCACCATAAGTGTTTGCTATTGTTTTATATCGCACCGCCACAGATAGGTATTATGGCGAGATGGGATAGGAAAGGGCTGGAAATGGGAAGGAAGTGACCTTGGCCTTAATGAAGGTAATTGTGTGGTGTAAAAATGGGAAAGCGCGGAAAACCATCTGTAGGGCTGCCAACGGTGGGTTTCGAACCCACTATCTCGCGAATGCAAGTTAATAGCAACGTGACGCAAACTGAGTGGCCACTCGCTAGGTGTTCATTTTAATACACACCTATAAGTAAAACACACATCACACTACCAACCACCACTGAAACATGCAGTAGTGAATACATTCCTCCACATAGGGCTGGCGTCATAAAGAGCATTCGGTCGTAAAAATGGGCCAAATCCAACATATAATTCCTACTCCCAGCAATTGGGAAAAAGCCAGGAGAAATAAGACTATTGTTTACGAATAATAACAGAGATATAATTTATTATTACTCATTTCTCTACCAAGTTAGGGGCGCACAGCTGTGAGCTTGCATCCGGGAGATAGTGGGTTCAAATCCTACTGTCGGCAACCCTCAAAATGGTTTTCCGTGGTTTCCCATTTCATACTAGGCAAATACTTGGGCTGTACCTTCATGAAGGTCACTCCTAGCCCATTCGTATCCTATCGCGCAATAAGTCCTGTGTGTGTTGGTACGACGTGAAACAACTTGTAACAATAAAAAGTAAAAACCTTTTCTCTCAGCCAGTAATAATAATAATAATAATAATAATAATAATAATAATAATAATAATAATAATAATAATAATAATAATAATAATAATAATAATTTTCGTTTTTTAAACTTTAAATTGCCGCCTCTGTGGTGTAGTGGTTAGCGTGATTAGCTGCCACCCCCGGAGGCCCGGGTTCGATTCCCGGCTCTGCCACGAAATTTGAAAAGTGGTACGAGGGCTGGAACGGGGTCCACTCAGCCTCGGGAGGTCAACTGAGTAGAGGTGGGTTCGATTCCCACCTCAGCCATCCTGAAAGTGGTTTTCCGTGGTTTCCCACTTCTCCTCCAGGCGAATGCCGGGATGGTACCTAACTTAAGGCCACGGCCGCTTCCTTCCCTCTTCCTTGCCTATCCCTTCCAATCTTCCCATCCCTCCACAAGGCTCCTGTTCAGCATAGCAGGTGAGGCCGCCTGGGCGAGGTACTGGTCATACTCCCCAGTTGTATCCCCGACCAAGAGTCTGAAGCTCCAGGACACTGTCCTTGAGGCGGTAGAGGTGGGATCCCTCGCTAAGTCCGAGGGAAAAACCGAACCTGGAGGGTAAACAGATGATGATGATGATGATGAAACTCTAAATTACCTTATCAGCGCTTAAGTACTGAATTTTTGAACTGAAAAGATTTCTCTAATATAGATCTACTAGTAAATCTGGCCTACCTAAGGCCCCTGTGGGTTGGGGGTGGTAGAATATATCCACTGTATCCCCTGTCTGTCGTAAGAGGCGACTGAAAGGGTCCCCAGGGTCTATCAATTTGGGAACGTAGATTAGTAACTGCGGGGCCATAATTGAGTCTGGCTTTGCCTCCACTTATTTGTATCAGACTCTTCACTTTCATTTTCCTATCCGACCTCCCTTGTTCAACTCTTGTTCTCTTTCGACTCCAACGCTGTTAGGTTCACGAGGCCTGGGGAGTCTTTCACGTTCAGGCCCTTCGTGGCCCTCGCATTTCTTTTGCCGATATTATAATTCTTCGTAGTGTCGGCCTATACCTACTGTACCTTACTGTATCCCCAGCCTAATTTCTTCAGAAATGCTTGATTCCACAACCAGATAACAGTCTTTATTGTATCTGCTATTAAAAACAAAACAAAAGTTACTTCTGTTCATCCTACACACATAATCACATGCAATACACTGCCTGTATCAATCAGTTCAGGTACTTTTCAGTCAATCCTTCCCGGATGTCCTTAGCGTGCATGTGTACAACACTGTCCGCCAACTCGTCGAGGACGGATATCGCATATCCCACCGGGAGCACAGTTTGATACCGGCTTTCCAGCTCAGATTCTTCAGTCCTTTGTACAAAAAACGATGGAGGGTGCGACCCACCGAGGGGAACAAGCATAATTCCTTCTGTATCCTAGGTCCAGATTTATTTTCCAGGACTGTCTCTCTACTGCAGCCTCGATTCATGAGACAGTAGCGTAGCCAGGATCGGCTGATTTGGAAGGGAAGGGGGGGGGGTATAGTTTAATGATAGAACACAATGAAGGTGCTTGTGAGGGGTGGTGGTGGTGATTATTGTTTTAAGAGGAAGTACAACTAGGCAACCATCCTCTATATAACACTAATCAGAGGGAAAATATGGAAGGGATCCGACACTTCGAAGAATGAAGATATCGGCTTAAGGAAGACAAGGGCCACGAAGGGCGTGAAAATGAAAGACTCCCTAGCCCTCGCAAACCTAATAGCGTCGGGGTCGGAAAAGAACAAGAGTTGACCAAGAGAGGTCGGATAGGAAACATGAAAGTGAGGAGCCTGGCACAAGTAAGTGGAAGCAATGTCTGGACTCAGCTAAGGGCCCCGTGGTCGCCAACCCACGCTCCAAAGTTAAGAGCTCCTGGGGCCCTTTTAGTCGCCTCTTACGACAGGCAGGGGATACCGTGGGTGTTATTCTACCGCCCCACCCACAGGGGGAAGGTGCTTGTGAGCGTGTGGTGCGCGCATATAAGACGTGTCATTACATGGACACTGATTCAAGTGAATGATGTTGATATTCAGACTGCAGTAAGTTACATTAAAATACAGATCAAGAACAATAGATCAAGGTCAACAGTTTTGCAGCGAATGTGTTCAGATTACAATCTAAAATCCAACTTTCGAGGCTTCTTATCAAATACGGTATACTGTATTCACAGATCTGTTGATTCTAGAATTGTCTCGGAATGTTTATTTAGTTCATTGTTTATCGTCAGTTCCTGTTTATTTTATTTTTGTAAAACTTCCATGCCCCCCTTGGTTAAGCCCCTAGAGAAACTAAAGTAGCTACGTAGCATTTAACAGTTGAACATTGAAATTAACTGCCGAATTAGCCCAGCAGCAGAAGCTTCTTTCGAGGAGTTTAGCCGACGCGTTTTCGCGTCCCATGACCAGCAGTTACACACAAAACTGACTATTTCAGGGCTGTTCTGTATACTTCTCATACTTGGTGTCCCTATTGACAGCATATCAAGACGTTAGACATTATCCACCTGAAATGTTTCAGGCCAATCCTGCGCATCAAATGGGATGATTACGTAAGAAGTACTGATCGACGTCGAAGGGCAAACTTATTAGATATTCAGACAGTGGTTACGAAAAAATATTACAGTGGACGGGACATGCTATTCGGATGCAAGACCACCAGCTACCTAGAAATATATTGTACGCTGGATTACAGGACGGGAGAAGAAATATTGGCGGACATAAACTTCGGTTGAAAGATGTCCTGAAGCGTAGTGCTGATCTCCAGTGTTTGGCTGGTGATCGTTTCAAATTGTGTCGCATAATTAATACATAAGCAAACATACGCTTTCGGAAAGGAGCGCCTGCAGATACTGGATAACAAACGGGATGAAATGAAGAATAGGCAGAGGTCAATCGCGATACAGTCCATTTGACCTCCAGAAGCTGGAATCCTACAAGTTGAGCTTCAGTGGAATAACCTTTCCTAAAACCGAATTGCCTTCTATCGAACCAGTTATTAATTTCACAAACATGTCTAATGTAATCAGAAAGAATGCCTTCCCAAAGCTTACATACAATGCATGTCAAACTTACTGGCCTGTAATTTTCAGCTTTATGTCTATCACCCTTTCCTTTATACACGGGGGCTACTATAGCAACTCTCCATTCATCTGGTATAGCTCCTCCGACCAAACAATAATCAAATAAGTACTTCAGATATGGCACTATATCCCAACCCATTGTCTTTAGTATATCCCCAGAAATCTGATTAATTCCAGCCGCTTTTCTAGTTTTCAACTTTTGTATCTTATTGTAAATGTCATTGTTATCATATGTAAATTTTATTACTTCTTTGGCCTTAGTCTCCTCCTCTATCTCGACATTATCCTTGTAACCAACAATCTTTACATACTGCTGACTGAATACTTCTGCCTTTTGAAGATCCTCACATATACACTCCCCTTGTTCATTAATTATTCCTGGAATGTCCTTCTTGGAACCTGTTTCTGCCCTATAATACCTATACATACCCTTCCATTTTTCACTAAAATTCGTATAACTGCCAATTATGCTTGCCATCATGTTATCCTCAGCTGCCTTCTTTGCTAGATTCAATTTTCTAGTAAGTTCCTTCAATTTCTCCTCACTTCCACAGCCATTTCTAACTCTATTTCTTTCCAGTCTGCACCTCCTTCTTAGTCTCTTTATTTCTCTATTATAATAAGGTGGGTCTTTACCATTCCTTACCACCCTTAATGGTACAAACCTGTTTTCGCATTCCTCAACAATTTCTTTAAACCCATCCCAGAGTCTGTTTACATTTTTATTTACCGTTTTCCACCGATTATAGTTACTTTTTAGAAACTGACTCATGCCTGCTTTATCAGCCATATGGTACTGCCTAACAGTCCTACTTTTAAGACCTTCCTTTCTATCACATTTATTTTGAACTACAGCTTCATGATCACTAATACCATATATTACTTCAGTTTCCCTATAGAGCTAATCTGGTTTTATCAGCACGACATCCAGGATATTTTCCCTCTGGTTGGTTCCACCACTTTCTGAATCAGCTGTCCTTCCCATATTAACTTATTTGCCATTTGTTGGTCATGCTTCCTGTCGTTCGCATTTCCTTCCCAGTTAACAACTGGCAAATTCACATCTCCCGCTACAATCACATTTCTTTCCATATCGTTTCCCATATAACTGACTATCCTATCAAATAATTCCGAATCCGCGTCAGTGCTACCCCTTTACCGATCTGTACACTCCAAATACTGTATATCAAGTTGCCTATTATCTTTAGAAATGAGCCTTACACCTAGAATTTCATGTGTCTCATCTTTAACTTTTTCGTAGCTTACAAATTCTTCTTTCACCAGAATGAACACTCCCCCTCCCGCCCTTCCTATCCTATCTCTACGATACACACTCCAGTGCCGTGAGAAAATTTCTGCATCCATTATATCATTTCTCAGCCATGATTCAACTCCTATTACAACACTAAAACAACCATGGAGTTTGTCATGTTGACGCGTTTAACGTAGAGAGTTCAGCATTTATCTACATTCGAAACTAAGAATTTGGGAACTTGAGGATTATCCTCACCCTTGATCTACCGACACTGTTACGCTACTCGATAAGATGTATCAGAAATACAAATATAATATGAATGATGCCGTCAGGTGGAGACTCGTTCTCTGTGCGGTCTGCACCCACTAGATATAAGATGCAATGAATGATGCCGTCAGGTGGAGACTCGTTCCCTGTACGGTCCGCACCCCCTAGATATAAGATGCACATCCAATAATGTTACTAGCGGATGCGATAATGAGATTCATCAACAAGCCGAGAACTCAGGTGCAGAGCTTTCCTTAGAAACTGTTAAGGTGAGCTCTGGCCCGAAGACCGATCCGAGTTCTGACACGCGTTAGCGATGTTCTCTCGACTAGTGATAGGCAAAACTCTCGTTCGAGATACTCAAGACTGACGTCACTACTCTCGATGCATCTTCGAGGTTTCGTAGGGATGGGCATAACTCTCGTTTCAGATAGTCGAGTCTGACGTCACTATCTCGATGCATCTCGAGGCATGCTTTAATTTGACCTCAGCCACGACGAAAATGGTAGAAACAGAAAAGATGAGTAAACATCGAGCACGAGCTGCTAGCATGGCTCAGTTGGCTAAATAGCATCGGTGGGTGTTATTCTCCGCTACGTTTTGTCTTAGTTCGAATCCTCTCTTCAAATATTTTTGTTTGTTTTTGTTTTGCAATCGGAGTTTCGGCTTCCAAACACACGCCTGTTAGTGCAGAAATAACCAAATCGCTAATAGAAGTAATTGTAGCATTACTGAATATACAAATGGACCAACAGATAAAAAAATATCTTCCATTTGAACACATGCAATATAAATCAATCATAATATAAACAAACCTGATTACCTCGTGGCCATGTCATCAGATCAGTTAGCTTTGTATCTGTATTGCACTGAGAATAATAATAATAATAATAATAATAATAATAATAATAATAATTGTTTTGCCTCCGTCCTAAATGCTAGTTCTTGACAGACGCCGAGGTGTGGGAATTATGTCTCGCAGGAGTTCTTTAACGTGCTGGAAGCCAACGACATGGAATTGTTACCTTTAAAACAGTACACTGACAGAACATATTGAACACACTGTGTTAAAAGTGTACGTGTTTTGACAGAGGGTTATCACATTACTCTGTGTTTCGTGATGTATGTTTTGGTTGTTACATATTACAGGCTTTGCTACTCTGGGTTCTGTGTTCTACGTTTTGGTTAATGAATATTGCAGGCCTTTTCTCTGTTGTGAAGGTATTTTCACAGAAATAAGGTTGTTTGCGGTAATAAAACAGAATAAATCATAATTTAATTACCGGTTCTACTCTGTAACGAGCCACCGGAGACCACGGGTCCCTTGTACCAATATACACAGAAGGTTTCTCTGAACAATTTCCGAAAGTTTGTCGATGGAGTTCGGCTTCATCCTGTATATGCGCCTTCAGGTCTGATAATATTGTAGCTGATCTTGAATGATCCTTTTCATGGAAATGATCTATTTGTTATTTTGTTACCATAAAAGTATCGAAAGTCCAAAAGGAGACTTAACCCGAGAACGAGTCCCTTTTCAGATGCATACACACGTATACCAGTATCTTTATGCCATTACCGGTATATTTTCCTTTCTGTTCAAATTATTACACTATTCGATGCGTCATAAAAGAAATACTGTAGTTTCAATTAAATCTTAAAAATACGTCGCTCTCTTCATTACTATTTATTTCACATGCCCAGTCCCCGAACCATAGGAACTAATCAATGAAGGTTAAAATATCCCACCTAGCCGAGAATCGAACCTGTGTACCCTTGGGCCAACGGCCACCACGCTAACCATTTAGCCATGGAAGCGGACAGTGCCTGAGCAAAGTGCAGAAAGTACCGGTACATAAGTTGACTGCGAATAGATTATTAAAAAAATGGACGTATCGTCATAAGTTGATCAGCAGGCGAAGTATTGTCGAGGGATAACGCACCGCATGCGCATGATGTCCTGATTCAAACTTCGAGATAGGATTACGAGTCATGGACTGCTCAAGACCAACTACAATAGTTGGTCGTGGACTGCATCAGTTGCTCGAAATGCATTGAGAGCTCTCGATACGTTTCCCAGCTCTGCCTCGAGACAAAGAGCTCATGCGCCTGACGTCACTATACGACATCGAGATAGCATTATGAGGTACGTACTGCATCGCTTCCTCAGAATGCATCGAGAGCTTTGCATCACGCGACCCATCACTACTCTCGACTGAGGCGGGTGTCATGGCGTACAATATTGTAATACTTCTCTTCCTCTGCGCCGTGCCAGAATTGCGCGTCGCATGTCTCGACTAGTTGGTGAATCTCTTCTTGTGGTTGATCGCCACGCTGAGCTGGGAGCCCCCTGAAGTACACCAGCTAACCATCATGCAACATGAACTCTGAAGGTAATGTACAACGTGTAGCATATAAAATATGAAGATATGTCCGGAAGAGTGAATGTAATGTAGAATGTGCAGCAAATATGTCCGGAAATGTGAATGAAATGGAGAATGTGCAGCAAATAAAAACACATTAATATTATGTTCTTGTCTCATTGTGTAGGTATACAATAACCGTGATCATTATTAGAGGTAGTAATATCCTTCAGTCAAAACTGGACAGGGTTGGATTGCCCAACCACAATATAATTATCCGAGAGGTCTTCCTTTCGACTAAATAAATAACTGACATGTTCAACTAAGTGAAACGAAATAACTTCAAAATCCAAAGAATGACATGGTTCAGACCAGATGGCTGAGGTATTTTATCATCTTAGCACATATGCGCTTGTGTTAAGCCGTCTCACTCGGCTTATTCGAGCATGTGTTGTTTTTCAGAATAATGCAAAACAAACGAGGTAGTTTGTGACAGGGAGACTTACATGTAAATTATGTCATGTACTCAACGACTTTTTAAGTGACTGCATTTTCCTGTGCGAAGGAAGTGGTTGAAAAGGGAGAATGAAACAATGCTCCTAAAAATAAAAATATCTGAACCACTTTGTCTAAACAACGGTGTATGCTAGCACACAGAAATTAACCAGATGCAGCTATAATCCCTAACTTGGCCGAGAATCGAACACGGGACCCACTGAACTAAAGACCGCTATGATGATCATTTTCAGTCAAGGAGCCGTGCCATTGATGAAAAATGATATAGGGCATTAAATATCACAAATTACTTTCTAATACTTTTGTTGTTATCAGCAGGAGGCTTACACTTAGAGCAATTATTTCATTTTCTAAAACAAGAAATTGTAGACAGAGTAATGCTAATTTTCGTTCGTAAGATCTTTCTTAATGGTCTGGTCTTGAATTGACTGGGTTTTCTCCAGGAGGCATCATGCTATAACTAGACCCAGTCCACTATCTGGTGCTTATAATTTAATGGGATCCGCAGTAAAAGAGGAAGGTACCTCCGAATTTTGTTAAGGTACTACTTCGGTAATTGTTTGGATTGAATGAGGAAACCAGAATCACGGAAAGCATGTAGAATTCATATTCGATAGTAAAATCATCGAGCTGATTTCCACTACTGTACGAAACCCCTCTGACCGAACTGGCAGCAAGTGTTGCCGATGGGGAAAAAGCGTGAACGAGATCCTAACTTCCCTGTGCTACGTTCCCACAAAATCCTGGTTTCAACATTTGCGTTTGGGACACGGCTGTTACCCTAGCCATTTACATCGAATCAATGTGTTGAACTCTCCCATGTGTGATTGTGACCCGTCAAGTGTTGCAGATCTGAACCACATAAACACCATCAATTCAAGAGGAATTCAAGAGGACAAACTGGGGCAAATACTCATTTATAGGAAGGGGAGTTAGGGATTGGAATAACTTACCAAGGGAGATGTTCAATAAATTTCCAATTTCTTTGAAATCATTTAGGAAAAGGCTAGGAAAGCAACAGATAGGGAATCTGCCACCTGGGCGACTGCCCTAAATGCAGATCAGTATTGATTGATTGATTGATTGATCAAGCTGCTCAAAACCGCCTGTATAAAAGGCCACACGACCTTCGAACCACCCTTACTGCCAGTGTTACAGTGCTGCTATCTCTTTTAAGCGCGAAGTGTATTTAATTTTAGTTCAGTATTTCCGTGAAACAAATTTGACCATATGGACGTTTTGGGGCCATCAGAAAGTGGTGAATGTTTATTTCATATGTTTCTAAGTGTTTTCTCTTTCAGTCGTGAATGTTTTATTGGTGTATCATATTTTTTCTTATGTATACCATTCTTTGTTTTATTCATGTATATGGGCATGGTGGCTGCATGGTCGCAAGACCGAAAGCCAAGATAATAAATAAATAAAGCTTCCATGTCCTACTACAATCGTATTCTTCTTCTTCTTTTCGTTCTAGCCATCTATGAGCTGCGATTACGCAACTTCCATTGCTTTCTCAAGTTATTTCTCCTTCCTCTTTCGCCAGTATTCCTTCATCCGTTGGCTTGCTCGTGCTCTCTCAGTCCTGTAACTTATTACTCCATACACTATAACATCATCCGCAAAATGCCTTAACTTATCTGTGAGGGGCCGATGACCTAGGTGTTAGGCCCCTTTAAATAACAAGCATCGTCCTTATCTCTGATTCCAGTTCTTTACTCATATCTACTGCATAAAATAGAACACGGAGGTCCAATAACACTGCCTTGCGTAATCCCTCTCTTAAACATTACTGGAACAGGTAATGCTTCACCTTTTTTATACCCCCTGCGGGTGGGGGACGCAGATGTAGAATACACCCGCGGTATCCCCTACCTGTCGTAAGAGGCGACTAACAGGGGCCCAAGGGGCTCTCAACTTGGGAGTGTGGATTGGCGACCACGGGGCCCTTAGCTGAGTCTTGGCATTGCTTCCACTTACTTGTGCCAGGCTCCTCACTTTCGTCTATCCTATCCGAACTCCCTTGGTCAACTCTTGTTCTTTTCCGACTCCGACGGTATTAGAGCATTCGAGACCTAGGGAGTCTTTCATTTTTACACCCTTCATGGCCTTTGCCTTTCATCGTCCGTTATTTCATTTTTGGAAGTTACGGATCTCTTCTTTCTTCCTTTTCCTCTCTCTTTACCCCCTGTGCGTGGGGGACGCAGACGAAAAATACACTCACGGTATCCCCTGCCTGTCGTGAGAGGCGACCAAGGGATGATTGAATTAGAACCATGAAACTACTTTTGATTTGTACCATCACGTGGGGAACACCATGGGTTGCTTGTACTTCCGAGTAGTACCACTATATTACGTGCGAAATAGGTTTGTGTTTAGTAGCAATAGGGGGGTGAATCAGTATGGGTTTTTCAGTCCCCTTGCGTCGTACCCATGTGAGCAACACCGCGGGTCTGTGCGTTGCCTGTGAGTTGTACCACTATATGAGCGACGCCGTGAGTCTGCGTTGCCTGTGATTAGAGAATTAGAGTATAAAAAAGGTGATGATGATGATGATGATGATGATGATGATGATGATGATGCTTTTTGTTTAAAGGGCCCTTAGATCGAGGTCATCGGCCCCTAATGGTACGAAATGAAATGACAACAAAAAGTTCAAAAAATCCACTGACCAAAATAAATTAGAGAGACCGCAATAAAAGGCCTTGGCCAAGTTGTGAGGTAGAATGTTGATGGAGTGATAGTAACTCATAGGGATCACTGTAAGTACTTAGGTGTTAATATAAGGAAGGATCTTCATTGGGGTGATCACATAAACAAAAGGTTACGGATCTCTTAATTTTGTTATAGGTTAGGATATAAGGAGAGGACATATAACTCACTAGTAAGACCACAATTGTCCGGCCTCGCGGTGTAGGAGGCAATGCGTCCGCCTGTCACCCAGCGGTCCCGCGTTCGATTCCTGGCCTGGGGACTGGGGACTTTACACTTCCGCCATTTACAAAAATACACGCAGGTTCCTCACACATGGCGCAAATTGGGGCAAAAGATCTTTCTAGGTCGACGCCCCGAACAAATAGCATTCTAAAAAAAGACCTCAATTGGTTAGGAGCGTGCAGCTGTGAGCTCACATCCGGAAGATAGTGGGCCCCACAGTCGGCAGCCCTGAAGATGGTTTTCTGTGGTTTCCCATTTTCACACCAGACAAATGCTGGGTCTGTATCTTGATTAAGGCCACGGCCGCTTCCTTCCCATTCCAAGGCCTTTCCTGTCCCGTGTCGGTGCGACGTAAAGCAACTAGCAAAAAGGAAAAAAAAAAAACTCAATTAGAGCATGATTCTAGTGGGTAAGACACTCACCAGGATTACTTGATTCAAGAACTGGAAAAAAACCAAAGGTAAGCAGCACGTTTTGTTCCGACAAAAGAGTAGTGTTACGAAAATGTTGCAAACTATGGGCTGGGAGGACTTGAGAGTAAGGAGACGAACAGCTCGTCTGAGCGGAATGTTCCGAACTCTCAGTGGAGAGATAGTTTGGAATTACAATTTATGCATGTTGGGTATTCCGTCCGAACGCTGGTTTGATCCTCCACAGCTCTGCCATCAGCAGTGATAGCCTCGGTGTCACTGAAGAGGCATACTCAATGGAAGTTTTAAACAAAGCATCTAGGGCGGCAGGAACGAGAGAAATAAATACAGCCTCAGTTGATATCTCTTCTCGAAATAAAAGAGTTATTTCACGGGCATCGACATAATTATTATGTCGCGCTAATCAACATATTTTGACTTATTTTATGCCATAATTTCGCTTATTAATGAACGGAATACGACTTAAAACAGCATTTGGATTGACGTGATGAATGTTTGAAAAGCAAATCAGATCTTAATGATACCTTTCTTTTTCTTACTTCTTTTTTTCTTTTCTTTTCTTTCTTTCTTTCTTTCTTTCTTTCTTTCTTTCTTTCTTCCTCTTTTCTTTTTCCTCGATGACCACAGTCCCTCTTGGACTCTCTTCAGCAAGGGGACCGATGTTCGGCGTGAAGCCTACGCAACTAATTACAATGGATGTGCGTTCAGCGTAAAGTCACCTTCAGTCTTAACCTTGCTCTCGCGAATATTTATTTGGTATATTTTCAGTTTTACATGCATATTTCTAATAATATTATAGAGTGGACAAAAAGCTGCTAAAATATTTATCTGACGGCACTTACGCCGGTTTCCTTCAGTATAAGCATTCCCAGGACCGGTAACGATAACACACAGACACAAAACTATGTCTGCAGGTTCTGCGAATACCTCCTCCTTTGGCTTGGACCCACGGGCTTTCATCGTGGGAGAGTAGGTTGGCGACCACGGGTAACCTACCTGAGTCCAGCATTGCTCCCATTTACTTGTAACAAGCTTCTCACCTTCGCCTTTCCTATCCGATGGTCCTTGATCATCTCTTGTTCTTTTCCGACCCAGAGGGTATTAGGTTTGCGAGGCCTAAGGTGTCTTTCATTGCCATGCCTTCGTGGCTCTTCGCTTTCTTTTGCCGATACCTTCATTCTTCGAAGTGATAGAACTCTTTCCCTTTTCCTCTGATTAGTGTTAACAAAGGATGGTTGCCTAGTTGTACTTTCTCTTAAGACAGTAATCATCACCACTCCTTTGACTACTTATTTAGTTATTATTGCACTTAATATGAAATGGCGTATGGCTTTTAGTGCCGGGAGTCTCCGTGGACATGTTCAGTTCGCCAGGTGGAGGTCTTTTGATTTACTCCCGTAGGCGACCTGCGCATCATGATGAGGATAAAATGATGATGAAGACGACACTTACACCCAGCCCAGCCCCAATGATGCCGGGAATCGAACCCAGGACCTATGGATCAAAGACCAGCACGCTAACCTTTTAGCTATGGAGCCGGACTACACTTACTAGCTCTGATACTACTATAGTACTATATGGATTTGCACAGGCCAGTATAACTGTGCACTAATTGACAGGAAGACAAAATACTAACAGCCACGAGCTGCATTTTCGTCTCGGAATAACACAACTGAGAGTCCGGCCCCGTGGTGTAGGGGGCAACGCGTCCGCCTCTCACCCGGGAGCACCGAATTCGATTCCCGGCCGGGTCATGGGATTTTAATTGTAAATGATTAATATTCCTGGTCTGAGGACTGGGTGTTTGTGTCGTTCCTTTCCTCACATTCAACACTTCACCCTTCCGCCATTTACAAAATACACGCAAGTCCTTTCCTTCTTTGCAAGTTGCTTTACGTCGCACCGACACAGATAGGTCTTATGGCGACGAGCGGACAGTGGGGTTCGAACCCACTGTCTCCCGAATACCGACACGCAGGTTCCTCACATATGGTGCAAGTAGGCGCAAAAGGTATTTCTAAGTCGACGCCCCAAACAAGTAGCATTTTAAAAAACTACCGAGAAAACTCCCGCAAAAGTAAAAATGTGCTAACCAGAGTTCGTCGATTTTTAACGTCACATAACGGAAGTTCTCAGTCCAACGATCTTCTCTACGTAATGCCGAAGAAAATAGTAAGAATAGCCTAAAGACAAAGCGTAGTATCCATATGAAAGAAAAGCAGTTGATCGTGTCGTATGGGAAATTGCAAGAATTTCAACAAAATCTACCGTAAATACCCGCACTGCTATTCATACCAACTGGCAGCGGAGTTTTAAGTTCTTAAAAAAAAAAACCGAGAGAGTTAAACGAAGTAAGAAAGATATGTAAACCTACATTCTTACCTCGTTTAACTTTTTTTACATCGTAATCATAACCATAGGACATCCAGCATCCAGTTTTACGTGGAATCCGAACCACAGGACGTGGCTTGTCATTTTAAAAATCCCACATGTCCTGCCCGGAATTAGAATCGCGGCCGCCTTGGTGAGAAGCAAGTGACAATGCCACTCGGCTAACACACCCACTTAAAGGAAGTGAAGACAGAAAACGAAAAGAAAGATGTTCCTACAGTATATTAGAAATTCCTAACAGGTACAATATAACTCATTTGGTACTGCTCCACTGCAAACATCGAAACTTTCTACCTGCAATGTTCCAGTGTTTATGATTCTTTGAGTTATAGCAAATTTCCGCGGAATGATATAACAGATACACTTAAGAAAATGGAAATTGCAACACCATGAAGGCATTGGTCGTTTGTGTTGATTTTCAAGATATGGAACGATGCCATGAAGGTATGTAAACGATCAAAGTTTCAGACCCATTGGATTGTTGCTACAGGTCTTCCCACGTGATTGGTCGCGGAGGAATCAACTCCAGTATACGGACACAGGTGTAGCGTAGTTGACTTGCAGTCTGTGCAGTGAAGTGTTCCCCATCAAACATACCTCGACGACAGAGAAGAGCACGCTATCAACAACCTGTCGCCGTTTGAGAGGGCTCGGATAATTGGGCTGTGTGAGGCTGGATTATCGCGAAGGACTGTCGCTGCACGTGTTGGCCGACAGGCATCTACGATACAACGTGTATGGCAGCAGTGGTCAAATGAAGGTACCCACACTCGTAGACCTGGCACAGGCCCAGCGCGACAGACAAGTGTGAAAGAGAATCGCCGCATCATTCGGATGGCCCGAATGGAACCCCATGCAACAGCAGCGCAAATTTGAGCAGCTGTGGCACCCCACGTTACACAACAAACAGTTGGTAATCGTCTGTAGTGATGAGCTGCGAATGGACTCGCGAAGACTCGAGTCTGGGGTCGTAAAACTCGAGGTACTCGAGTCCGGACTCGAGGCCGAGGACGCTGGCAGCGTTATCTGCGAGCCGTGTATGGAAACTACACGATGCTTAATATTTTAGGTAGGCCAAGGACAAGTATTGGGTCTGTTTCCAAATAATGCACAGTGATATAATGTACAAGTCCGCCTTTGTGGTGTAGTGGTTAGCGTGATTAGCTGCCACCCCCGGAGGCCCGGGTTCAATTCCCGGCTCTGCCACGAAATTTGAAAAGTGGTACGTGGGCTGGAACGGGGTCCACTCAGCCTCGGGAGGTCAACTGAGTAGAGGTGGGTTCGATTCCCACCTCAGCCATCCTGGAAGTGGTTTTCCGTGGTTTCCCACTTCTCCTCCAGGCGAATGCCGGGATGGTACCTAACATAAGGCCACGGCCGCTTCCTTCCCTCTTCCTTGCCTATCCCTTCCAATCTTCCCATCCCTCCACAAGGCCCCTGTTCAGCATTGCAGGTGAGGCCGCCTGGGCGAGTTACTGGTCATTCTCCCCAGTTGTATCTCCGACCAAGAGTCTGAAGCTCCAGGACACTGCCCTTGAGGCGGTAGAGGTGGGATCCTTCGCTGTGTCCGAGGGAAAAAGCCGACCCTGGAGGGTAAACAGGTGATGATGATGATGATGATATAATGTACAAACTGATGTACATTATGCCGTATTTACATGAATGTATAGGCTTACACAACAAAACCACATTGTAACGTAAACTAAGGAAAGTATGGACACAGATGCTTACGAGCTACATGGTTAGCGTGCTGGCCTTTGGTCACAGGGGTCGCGGGTTCGATACGCGGCAGGGTCACGAATTTTAACCATCATTGGTTAATTTTGCCGACACGGGGGGTGTGTGTGTGTGTTGTCTTCATCATTATTTCATCCTCATTATGACGAGCAGGGCGCCTACCGGTGTCAAATCGAAAGACCTGAATCTGGCGAGCCGAACATGTCATCGGACACTCCCGGCACTACAAGCCATACGCCATTTCATTTTATCGGCGCACAGTGTGAAATTGTAGAGATCAGGCAGGACAAACGTACATGTTCGACTAATCTATTTATATTATAAAGGGCATTATTGTACGCTCGTGACTATACAAAGAATACCTGACCGCAAAGCTTTAAAAGCTGTGTGTGGTATATCTGATCTCTACAATTGTTTGAACATTGCGCCCCTTACCGAACCTTGCGTCTCGCACTGCCAATTGTCTACAGTGTGTTCAGATGAATCTACGTAACTAGCGACTGTGTTAAGATATTTTTAATGTGAAATAGGGATGGTCCGCCTCTGTGGTGTAGTTGTTAGCATGATTAGCTGCCACCCCCGGAGATCCGGGTTCGATACCCGGCTCTGCCACGAAATTTGAAAAGTGGAACGTGGGCTGGAACGGGGTCCACTCAGCCTCGGGAGGTCAACTGAGTAGAGTGGGTTCGATTCTCACCTCAGCCATCCTGGAAGTGGTTTTCCGTGGTTTCCCCACTTCTCCTCCAGGCAAATGTCTGGATGGTACCTGACTTAAGGCCACGGCCGATTCCTTCCCTCTTCCTTGCCTATCCCTTCCAATCTTCCCATCCCCCGCCAAGGCCCCTGTTTAGCATAGCAGGTGAGGCCGCCTGGGCGAGGTACTGGTCATCCTCCCCAGTTGTATCCCCCGACCCAGAGTCTGAAGCTCCAGGACACTGCCCTTGAGGCGGTAGAGGTGGGATCCCTCGCTGAGTCCGAGGGAAAAACCGAACCTGGAGGGTAAGCAGATTAAGAAGAAGAAGAAGAAGAAATAGGGATACAGCTAGATTGCTTTCTTTCTTGATCTGCTTACCCTCGAGGGTTGGTTTTTCCCTCGGATTCAGCCAGGGATCCCACCTCTACCGCCTCAAGGGCAGTGTCCTGGAGCGTGAGACAATGGGTCGGGGGATGAAACTGGGGAGAATGATCAGTACCTTGCCCAGGCGGCCTCACCTGCTATACTGAACAAGGGCCTTGGTGGGGGATGGGAAGATTGGGAGGGATAGACAAGGAAGAGGGAAGGAAGCGTACAATGAATAGTTAAATCATGTTCCTAATCTTTACTCCGTATCTCAAGTTACCAAAGGCTAACCTACTGGGCGATATAATGCAAATATGCTAACTCATATCCTCATCCCGTGGTGGTGCAGCTCCTTTCGGGAAAACCCCCATTGCAGGTGAGCTGCATGTACCATTTCAAACATATACCAGCCTTCCGGACATTCTAAAATTTCTGGCGGTACCGGGAATCGAACCCAGGGTTCCAAGGATGGGAGTTAGTAACATTACCCGTTACGCTACAGAGGTGCTACAATGAACGCGCCCAACTAAATATAGACGAAGGAGAAAAGGCAGAATGTCATTGTGTGACAAACTAAACGAATGGCATTTCGAAACAAATAAGTTACGGTCATACACTCGCGTGTTTCACGTTATGGTCATCATTTACGTAGCTGTTGTAATAGTATTTAATGATTGGGGCATTTCTTCCGACTGCTCGGCAACAGGTCGCAGTTATGGATCGTGACGTCACAGTGGAGACTCGAGTACTTCGCACGGGTTACTCGGCGAGGCTTGGACTCGCCAGACTCGATTCTCGCGAATCCAAGCGTTACTCACGCACATCACTAATCGTCTGCGTGCAGCTGGCTTACGAGCCCGTGTCCCTGCAGAAGGTGTTGCATTGACCCCACAACAGCGACGTGTAGGGCTGGCCTGGTGTCGAGAAAGATCGACGTGGGTCGACGAATGGCATAGGGTCGTCTTTAGTGATGAATCGCGGGAGAGGCACACAAGGCCAACACCAAGCATTATGGTCTGGGGAGCTATTGGCTTTAATGTGAAATCACAATTAGTGCTTGTTGAGGGCACTATGACTGCTCGACAGTACGTTGATAGGGTACTCAATCCAGTGGTTGTCCCTATGATGGCGAACATTGCTAATGGGATGTTTCAGCAGGAAAATGCCCGGGTTCACACTGCACGCATCTCCAGAGAAGCTCTCCACGACATCACAACCTTAGAATGGCCCGCCAGATCCTCGAACCTCAGTTCTATTGAGTATGTGTGGGACATAATGGGTCGACAACTGGCCAACCGTCCTCAGCCACCCACAACTCTGGAACAACTGACCCGTGCAGTACAGCAAGCATGGGCCAAATATTCCTCAGGAAGCGATCCAGGGCCTTATTGACTCCATGCCTCGACGAATTCATCAATGTATTGCAGCTCGTGGTGGGCCCATCCTGTATTGATTGTTGTCCAAACTTGCGGTCAGAGGGGCCTGAAAGTGTAATCATCGAATCACAATCGAACACTCGTCCTGCATGTTCAATTGCAGCAATGTAGCACCACTCCTTCTGGGCGTTGCAATTTCCAGTTTCTTCAGTGTACATTCAAAGAAATAAATACAGCAACAGATTCCTTTTAAAGACACACAAGCATATAAAATGCGCGTCCTGTACAGTATTCAACATTTCATTCCATTTTCAGAAATAGGTAAGAGCATCCAGAGGACCGAACGAGTTGGCCGTGCGGTTAGTGCCGCACAACTGTGAGTTTGCATTCGGGAGATAGTGAATTCGAACTCCATTGTCGGCAGCCCTGGTTTTACGTGGCTTCCCATTTTCACACCAGGTAAATGCTGGGACTGTACCTTAATTAAGGTCACCGCTTCCTTCCCACTCCTACCCCTTTCCTATCCCATTATCGCCATTAGACGTGTCTGTGTCAGCTTAACGTAAAGCAGTTTGTAAAAGAAAAAATCCAGACGTGCCTTAAATAGCAACAGGCAACATAAGGTATATTATAAAATATTTCCGATATGCCTTCCACTAAAATGCCAACATTCATACCAAACACTCCAGTAGATTTAGTGTGATCCTCTACAAACAAACGTAAAATAGTGAAACCAAAAAGGCGGAATTAATAATAATAATAATAATAATAATAATAATAATAATAATAATAATAATAATAATAATAATAATAATAATAATAATAACTGCACATTGACTAAACCAAAACATCTATAACAAAAAATGTATCTACAAGCATACAAAACTGAGACACTACAATACAGTCATTAAACCAGAATGTACCGAGCTCGATAGCTGCAGTCGCTTAAGTGCGGCCAGTATCCAGTAATCGGGAGGTTGTGGGTTCGAACCCCACTGTCGGCAGCCCTGAAGATGGTTTTCCGTGGTTTCTAATTTTCACACCAGGCAAATACTGGGGCTGTACCTTAATTAAGGCCACGGCCGCTTCCTTCCCATTCCTAGGCCTTTCCTATCCCATCGTCGCCATAAGACCCATCTGTGTCGGTGCGACGTAAAGCAAATATCATCATCAAACCAGAATGTCTTTATTGATCAGAGACGCTAATTTTGAACAGGAAAGCAGACATTGAGAAAAAGGAACGCAAATTCATAAGAAATAGTCTAGGCCCGAAACTCACCAACTGGCAATACCAACTTTGAGGTAGACAGGAAATCAAACAATACACAAATATTCACAGTGATATGAGAAAACGTGGGTTAATATTCTATGGTCATATTAAGAGAATGCATCCAGACAGACTTACCAAACAAATAGTCGAATTCTATGACAACAGGAGTAAAGCTAAAACAGACACAATGGAATGGATTGGCGAAATTAAAACTGATCTGAAACAGGCAGGAATTACACCAGCAGATGTCCAAAACAGAGTAATCTTCAGATCCAAAATTCAAAAATGGCAAGTTGACCAAGAGGAAAGACCAAAGAAGAAGTCTGGAACAACCTGGTCTGAAGACAGAAAGGAAGCCCACAGTAAAAGAATGAAAGAAATATGGGCACAGTGGAAGGCAAACACACGCCTCTAAGTACTTTGCATAGTCTTATGGGCTTATTCGCATAAATAATAATAATAATAATAATAATAATAATAATAATAATAATAATAATAATAATAATAATAATTTATTCTTGACATTTGGGGGAGCATTACACGTGGATTAAGCCAAGTCTTATGACTGGATGCCCTTCCTGACACCAACCACTACGTGGTGGGATGTAGCCTATTCACTACTGCGTGTTTTTGTGGTGGTTACTAGTCTGATATGCTGTGTATGTATATGGAGGCCGCCTCTGTGGTGTAGTGGTTAGCGTGATTAGCTACCACCCCCAGAGGTCCGGGTTCGATTCCCGGCTCTGCCACGAAATTTGAAAAGTGGTACGAGGGCTGGAACGGGGTCCACTCAGCCTCGGGAGGTCAACTGAGTAGAGGTGGGTTCGATTCCCACCTCAGCCATCCTGGAAGTGGTTTTCCGTGGTTTCCCACTTCTCCTCCAGGCAAATGTCTGGATGGTACCTGACTTAAGGCCACGGCCGATTCCTTCCCTCTTCCTTGCCTATCCCTTCCAATCTTCCCATCCCCCGCCAAGGCCCCTGTTTAGCATAGCAGGTGAGGCCGCCTGGGCGAGGTACTGGTCATCCTCCCCAGTTGTATCCCCCGACCCAGAGTCTGAAGCTCCAGGACACTGCCCTTGAGGCGGTAGAGGTGGGATCCCTCGCTGAGTCCGAGGGAAAAACCGAACCTGGAGGGTAAGCAGATTAAGAAGAAGAAGAAGAAGAAATAGGGATACAGCTAGATTGCTTTCTTTCTTGATCTGCTTACCCTCGAGGGTTGGTTTTTCCCTCGGATTCAGCCAGGGATCCCACCTCTACCGCCTCAAGGGCAGTGTCCTGGAGCGTGAGACAATGGGTCGGGGGATGAAACTGGGGAGAATGATCAGTACCTTGCCCAGGCGGCCTCACCTGCTATACTGAACAAGGGCCTTGGTGGGGGATGGGAAGATTGGGAGGGATAGACAAGGAAGAGGGAAGGAAGCGTACAATGAATAGTTAAATCATGTTCCTAATCTTTACTCCGTATCTCAAGTTACCAAAGGCTAACCTACTGGGCGATATAATGCAAATATGCTAACTCATATCCTCATCCCGTGGTGGTGCAGCTCCTTTCGGGAAAACCCCCATTGCAGGTGAGCTGCATGTACCATTTCAAACATATACCAGCCTTCCGGACATTCTAAAATTTCTGGCGGTACCGGGAATCGAACCCAGGGTTCCAAGGATGGGAGTTAGTAACATTACCCGTTACGCTACAGAGGTGCTACAATGAACGCGCCCAACTAAATATAGACGAAGGAGAAAAGGCAGAATGTCATTGTGTGACAAACTAAACGAATGGCATTTCGAAACAAATAAGTTACGGTCATACACTCGCGTGTTTCACGTTATGGTCATCATTTACGTAGCTGTTGTAATAGTATTTAATGATTGGGGCATTTCTTCCGACTGCTCGGCAACAGGTCGCAGTTATGGATCGTGACGTCACAGTGGAGACTCGAGTACTTCGCACGGGTTACTCGGCGAGGCTTGGACTCGCCAGACTCGATTCTCGCGAATCCAAGCGTTACTCACGCACATCACTAATCGTCTGCGTGCAGCTGGCTTACGAGCCCGTGTCCCTGCAGAAGGTGTTGCATTGACCCCACAACAGCGACGTGTAGGGCTGGCCTGGTGTCGAGAAAGATCGACGTGGATCGACGAATGGCATAGGGTCGTCTTTAGTGATGAATCGCGGGAGAGGCACACAAGGCCAACACCAAGCATTATGGTCTGGGGAGCTATTGGCTTTAATGTGAAATCACAATTAGTGCTTGTTGAGGGCACTATGACTGCTCGACAGTACGTTGATAGGGTACTCAATCCAGTGGTTGTCCCTATGATGGCGAACATTGCTAATGGGATGTTTCAGCAGGAAAATGCCCGGGTTCACACTGCACGCATCTCCAGAGAAGCTCTCCACGACATCACAACCTTAGAATGGCCCGCCAGATCCTCGAACCTCAGTTCTATTGAGTATGTGTGGGACATAATGGGTCGACAACTGGCCAACCGTCCTCAGCCACCCACAACTCTGGAACAACTGACCCGTGCAGTACAGCAAGCATGGGCCAAATATTCCTCAGGAAGCGATCCAGGGCCTTATTGACTCCATGCCTCGACGAATTCATCAATGTATTGCAGCTCGTGGTGGGCCCATCCTGTATTGATTGTTGTCCAAACTTGCGGTCAGAGGGGCCTGAAAGTGTAATCATCGAATCACAATCGAACACTCGTCCTGCATGTTCAATTGCAGCAATGTAGCACCACTCCTTCTGGGCGTTGCAATTTCCAGTTTCTTCAGTGTACATTCAAAGAAATAAATACAGCAACAGATTCCTTTTAAAGACACACAAGCATATAAAATGCGCGTCCTGTACAGTATTCAACATTTCATTCCATTTTCAGAAATAGGTAAGAGCATCCAGAGGACCGAACGAGTTGGCCGTGCGGTTAGTGCCGCACAACTGTGAGTTTGCATTCGGGAGATAGTGAATTCGAACTCCATTGTCGGCAGCCCTGGTTTTACGTGGCTTCCCATTTTCACACCAGGTAAATGCTGGGACTGTACCTTAATTAAGGTCACCGCTTCCTTCCCACTCCTACCCCTTTCCTATCCCATTATCGCCATTAGACGTGTCTGTGTCAGCTTAACGTAAAGCAGTTTGTAAAAGAAAAAATCCAGACGTGCCTTAAATAGCAACAGGCAACATAAGGTATATTATAAAATATTTCCGATATGCCTTCCACTAAAATGCCAACATTCATACCAAACACTCCAGTAGATTTAGTGTGATCCTCTACAAACAAACGTAAAATAGTGAAACCAAAAAGGCGGAATTAATAATAATAATAATAATAATAATAATAATAATAATAATAATAATAATAATAATAACTGCACATTGACTAAACCAAAACATCTATAACAAAAAATGTATCTACAAGCATACAAAACTGAGACACTACAATACAGTCATTAAACCAGAATGTACCGAGCTCGATAGCTGCAGTCGCTTAAGTGCGGCCAGTATCCAGTAATCGGGAGGTTGTGGGTTCGAACCCCACTGTCGGCAGCCCTGAAGATGGTTTTCCGTGGTTTCTAATTTTCACACCAGGCAAATACTGGGGCTGTACCTTAATTAAGGCCACGGCCGCTTCCTTCCCATTCCTAGGCCTTTCCTATCCCATCGTCGCCATAAGACCCATCTGTGTCGGTGCGACGTAAAGCAAATATCATCATCAAACCAGAATGTCTTTATTGATCAGAGACGCTAATTTTGAACAGGAAAGCAGACATTGAGAAAAAGGAACGCAAATTCATAAGAAATAGTCTAGGCCCGAAACTCACCAACTGGCAATACCAACTTTGAGGTAGACAGGAAATCAAACAATACACAAATATTCACAGTGATATGAGAAAACGTGGGTTAATATTCTATGGTCATATTAAGAGAATGCATCCAGACAGACTTACCAAACAAATAGTCGAATTCTATGACAACAGGAGTAAAGCTAAAACAGACACAATGGAATGGATTGGCGAAATTAAAACTGATCTGAAACAGGCAGGAATTACACCAGCAGATGTCCAAAACAGAGTAATCTTCAGATCCAAAATTCAAAAATGGCAAGTTGACCAAGAGGAAAGACCAAAGAAGAAGTCTGGAACAACCTGGTCTGAAGACAGAAAGGAAGCCCACAGTAAAAGAATGAAAGAAATATGGGCACAGTGGAAGGCAAACACACGCCTCTAAGTACTTTGCATAGTCTTATGGGCTTATTCGCATAAATAATAATAATAATAATAATAATAATAATAATAATAATAATAATAATAATAATAATAATAATAATTTATTCTTGACATTTGGGGGAGCATTACACGTGGATTAAGCCAAGTCTTATGACTGGATGCCCTTCCTGACACCAACCACTACGTGGTGGGATGTAGCCTATTCACTACTGCGTGTTTTTGTGGTGGTTACTAGTCTGATATGCTGTGTATGTATATGGAGGCCGCCTCTGTGGTGTAGTGGTTAGCGTGATTAGCTGCCACCCCCAGAGGTCCGGGTTCGATTCCCGGCTCTGCCACGAAATTTGAAAAGTGGTACGAGGGCTGGAACGGGGTCCACTCAGCCTCGGGAGGTCAACTGAGTAGAGGTGGGTTCGATTCCCACCTCAGCCATCCTGGAAGTGGTTTTCCGTGGTTTCCCACTTCTCCTCCAGGCGAATGCCGGGATGGTACCTAACTTAAGGCCACGGCCGCTTCCTTCCCTCTTCCTTGCCTATCCCTTCCAATCTTCCCATCCCTCCACAAGGCCCCTGTTCAGCATAGCAGGTGAGGCCGCCTGGGCGAGGTACTGGTCATACTCCCCAGTTGTATCCCCCGACCAAGAGTCTGAAGCTCCAGGACACTGCCCTTGAGGCGGTAGAGGTGGGATCCCTCGCTATGTCCGAGGGAAAAACCGAACCTGGAGGGTAAACAGATGATGATGATGATGATGTATATGGAGACGTGTGCAAGAAGACGAACACAAACACCCAGAACTAGAGGAATTAACCACACGCGGCTAAAATATTCGGACCGGCCGGGAATCGAATACGGAACCCCCTAAACCGAAGGCCACTACGTTGCACATTCGGCCAAGGAGCTGGATATATAATGTGATTGCTTTTAACCCTAACTTATTTTATGGGTACTTAAATGTTGGAACATACTCCATATTTGATGGGTGGCGTGTTCAACATATATCATTAACCCACCTACTCTACGCTCTTCAGTAGCGAAACATTTCTTAAAACTGCGCAACTTCCATTGACACAAAAATAAATGTGCCATAACCTCTAACCAAGAACAATAGAGAAATGGAAATTAAACGCACGTGCACTGATCGATTATCATTGAAGACGACAGTGGCATTCTTGATGAATCAGAGAACCATCTGCTGGATAGCATGTCAAGGTAACGGTAGAAGATTCCAGCAAGTGTTGCTTCCAGAAGTCCCAAGTGTATAGAACAAGCTTTTTGATGCAACCAAACTGTGTCTTTGAATTCAAGTCTTATGTTGATATTTATTTAATTTTCTTTCAATTGAAGGACTTCTGGCAAAAACAACCGTTGTCAAAAATATGAAGTGTTCAGGAGAAACAATAACATTTCTAAATGTGGTTCTGTGTTACAATGAAAGTAGGCAAAATGTTCATGCATTTGTTCATATGAAAGAAACAGTTTGTTGAGGTTTTTTATATTGAAAGTTTAAACTCTTAGAAAAAAACCTGAAATTGGTTGTTTTAGCCTGAAATTGTCATGGAAAACATAACATTTTTCACATTCACTTTTAATGTATATTTAAGTTAATGACAATATTATCGCAGTTTATTTAGCAAAACTTGATGACAGTCTGTGTTTATATTACAGATATTTGGTAGATTTTCTTACTTTTTCTACATCACATGGTATTGAAAACGTATTACGAGAAAAGCACTGTAATGCCATGGATCACTAGAACGTTTTCACTCGGTGCATCCGTCACTGTTATCTTCATATATAACAACATCACCATCAGCAATGCATTGTGGGTTCTCTTCCAGCTGCGTGTAGAACACGCTACCTTCTGGCTTCTGAAGGAATGCTCGCTACCATTTTAAGTCCTTCAACTTTACTAGGGGATTGGGACCTCCATACAATGGGGTTAGTTTTCAACTGTGAGGAAGCACGGTTTTCCTGCGAATGTTACACTTACCACAGCGGCCACTGTACGTACCCCGTTACAAAAGTAAGGGGCAGTCATCTGCTATTTCCATCAGGTGAAGATATTTGAGAGTTAGGTATGGTCTTGGTGTTTTAAGAAGTAAGGAGCTACTACAAGTTTGAAATCATTAAGCATAAACAACAACATCAAACGGAGATGGTTTGCTGCGGCAACTAATTATTTCATCCCATTTCTGGTGAAGTTTTTCCCTTCTTCTTATCAATGCAAAGTACAGTAAATAACAACCGATAGTCCAAACACAAGATGGCTAGAAAGTGTTATGGCTTGCAAGCAAAAACATCCAAAATCATTTCACTATGGTTATTCTTGTTGGAAACCCAACTGACATTGCTAGTTTTTACATACAGTGAGTCAAAATGAAACTCACACACTAGAGGAAAGCTTGTTTATTTGGATTCAAGAAAAAACTATTACTTTACTTTAATCTTGGTTCCGGTTTAACAAATACACATTTCTCTACTAAGGTACAAAGTAAATCAACTATTTCTTATACTTACAAAGAAAATTAATACATTATTCTTAAATATGCATCAAACAGGTCAAAGTAAAACTCATACACCTTCAAGTAGTTCCTGAGCAATCTCGACACAGAGCTCAACGACGTGCACGGGCCCGCGAAGATCGGCAATGGGCCATGGAGCATTGGCGGTGTGTGGCATGATCCTATTGGCGGTGTGTAGCATGATCCTATTGGCGGTGTGTGGCATGATCCTATTGGCGGTGTGTGGCATGATCTATGAATCCCGGTTCCAGTTGTATCCAGCTGATGAGCGCGTGAGAGTGTGGTGTATGCCCCATGAAGCTTTGGATCCTGCGTGTCAACAAGATTGTGTCCAGGCGGGAGGTGGCTCAGTTCTGGTGTGGGCGGCGTTCTCATGGTCGCAATTAGGCCCCATTGTCCGGCTGCAGGGACAGATGCACGTTATGTAGACGTTCTTTCAGACCATGTGCATCTCTTTCTGGCCCTAGAGTACCCTGATGGAGATACCATGTTTCAACAGGACAATACGCCATGTCACCGCTCTGTGGTGGCAAGCAGGTGGTTGGAGAAGCACTCCAGTGAAGTTGTGGTCCAATATGGGCTTCTAGCTCCACCGGAGTCCGGCTCCATGGCTAAATGGTTAGCGTGCTGGCCTTTGGTCACAGGGGTCCCGGGTTCGATTCCCGGCAGGGTCGGGAATTTTAACCATTATTGGTTAATTTCACTGGCACTGGGGCTGGGTGTATGTGCTGTCTTCATCATCATTTCATCCTCATCACGACGCGCAGGTCACCTACGGGTGTCAAATCGAAAGACCTGCACCTGGCGAGCCGAACATGTCCTCGGACACTCCCGGCACTAAAAGCCATACGCCTTTTCATTCAGCTCCACCGGAATATGCATCCTGCATTTTCAGAAATCCAATCTTCCTGAAGGTCAATAGAAAATCAATTCTAATACATTCACAGGGAGAAACTGGATTACACAGTAACGCGTTAAGCGGGTGCAGAGAAATGTGTGCCAGTTGGGTGCCAGTTACACCAAATGTGTGTCACCAGGGATCGTACGACATGGAGTGCCGAAATTACTAATTTCTTCCCTTCAAAACTCCGACTGCCTCTGTCGGGTTGCAGCCCACGATGCTGGGAATCCGGAGCCCAACACTCTACCAATGATCCATAGAGGCAGCTCGTATATTTACAGCTCGTTAAAGACTTCTAGCTTAAATATTCCTCAACATTCTTTAATTAAAACGTTATAAATCTAATACTTAGCTGCCGATAAAGGATTTGTAGGCCTATACAGTATACTGTATCTCTTAACTAAGTGATTATCGTTTTAGCAGTTAATCAGGATTATCGGCAATAGTTTATAAACATGTTATTATTGTTTATTCATCTGGAATTTCAAGGTTATCTGTAAAGACATAATTTTTTTTGTCATGCTGATCCCCTTTGTCTGTTTCGCAACTACACACTAGGTGCCATTCCATCACTTTCATGATAACAAATGGGAAATTCATTCGGGTGTGCCCTTCTAAATCTCTCCCTGAAATTTATATAAACTAGTAAGCTAGATCATATCTTAACCGACTTCGAATTCAGAAATCTGTTAGGAATATAGGGTTTTTCGGGGATTTTTCGGTGAAACAGACCACTATCTGATCTGTAGTGAACTAAGTATCTATAGGCCCAAGATAGAGAAAGTGAAATCTGTCTGCAAACGAATAAGGGTAGAAAATCTCCAGAATGAGGAAATTAGACAGAAGTACATTGATATGACTAGTGAGAAATTCCGATCAGTGGACAGTAAGCAGGTTCAGGATATAGCAAGAGAAAGGGTAGCATACAGGGATGCTGTAGTAGAAACAGCAAGGGAGTGCCTGGGAAAAACTATGTTTAAAGATGAAAAGAAAACAAACATCTGGGTGGAATGATGAAGAGAGAGCAGCTTATATACGTAAAAAGAAGGCTTATCAGAAATTACTCCAAACAAAGGCTGATGTAGACAGGGAATTGTATGTAGATGAAAGAAACAGAGCGAAACAAATAGTTGTTGAATCCCAAAAGAAGTCGTGGGAAGATTTCGGTAATAACCTGGAAAGGTTAGGTCAAGCAGCAGGGAAATCTTTCTGGAGAGTAATAAAGAAACTTAGGAAGGAAGGGGAAAAGGAAATGAACAGTATTTTGGGTAATTCAGGTGAACTCATAGTAGATCGCAGGGAATCACTGGAGAGGTGGAGGGGATATTTTGAAAATCTTTTCAACGTAAAAGGAAATCTTCATGGTGGTGTCGCGAACAACGGAGCTCATAGGGAGGAAAAAAAATTATATTGGTGAAATTACGCTTGAGGAAGTGGAAAGGATGGTAAATAAACTCCATTGTCATAAAGCAGCAGGAATAGATGAAATTAGACCTGAAACGGTCAAGTATTGTAGGAAGACAGGGAAGAAATGGCTTCATAGAGTAGTAACATTAGCATGTAATGTTGGTAAGGTACCTTCAAATCGGACAAAGCAGTAATTGCACCTATCTATAAGCAAGAGAACAGGATGGATTGCAACAACTATCGAGGTATCTCATTGATTAGTATACCAGGCAAAGTATTCACTGGCATCTTGAAAGGGAGGGTGCGATCAGTGGTTGAGAGGAAGTTGGATGAAAACCAGTGTGGTTCCAGACCACAGAGGGGCTGTCAGGATCAAATTTTCAGTGTGCGCCAGGTAACTGAAAAATGCTACGAGAGGAATAGACAGTTGTGCCTATGTTTCGTAGATCTAGAGAAAACATAAGACAGGGTACCGAGGGAAAAGAAGTTCTCCATACTGGGGGACTATGGGATCAAGGCTAGATTATTAAAATCAATCAAAGGCATTTGTGTTGACAATTGGGCTTCAGTGAGAATTGATGGTAGAATGAGTTCTTGGTTCAGGGTACTTACAGGGGTTAGGCAAGGCTGTAAACTTTCACTTTTGTTGTTCGTAGTTTACATGGACCATCTGCTGAAAGGTTATAAAGTGGCAGGGAGGGATTCAATTAGGTGTAAATGTAGTAAGCAGTCTGGCCTGTGCTGACGACTTAGTCTTAATGGCAGATTGTGCCGAAAGCCTGCAGTTTAATATCTTGGAACTTGAAAATAGGTGCAATGAGTATGGTATGAAAATTAGCCTTTCCGAAACTAAATTGATGTCAGTATGTAAGAAATCCAGGAGAATTGAATGTCAGATTGGTGATATAAAGCTGGCATAGGTAGATAATTTCAAGTATTTAGGTTGTGTGTTCTCCCAGGTTGGTAATATAGTGAGATTGAATCAAGGTGCAATAAAGCTAATGCAGTGAGCTCGCAGTTACGATCAACAGTATTCTGTAAGAAGGAAGTCAGCTCCCGAACGAAACTATCTTTACATTGGTCTGCTTTCAGACCAACTTTGCTTTACGGGAGTGAAAGCTGGGTGGACTCAGGATATCTTATTCATAAGTTAGAAGTAACATACATGAAAGTTGGGAGAATGATTGCTGGTACAAACAGGTGGGAACAATGGCAGGATGGTACTCTGAATGAGGAGATAAAGGCTAATTTAGGAATGAACTCGTTGGATGAAGTTGTACGCGTAAACCGTCTTCCGTGGTGGGGCATGTGAGGCAAATGGAGGAGGATAGGTTACCTAGGAGAATAATGGACTCTGGTACGGAAGGTAAGAGAAGTAGAGGAGGACCAAGACGACAATGGTTAGACTCAGTTTCTAACGATTTAAAGATAAGAAAACGATTTAAAGATAACTAAATAAGATCAAAGCACTAGTTGCAAATAGGGGATTGTGGTGACATTTATTACATTCACAGAGGCTTGCAGACTGAACGCTAAAAGGCATAACGGTCTATAATTATGTATGTATGTATGTATGTATGTATGTATGTATGTATGTATGTATGTATGTATGTATGTATGTATGTATTTATTTATTTTCAGAAAATTTCATCCGTTAACGTAATCCGTCGAACAAAAATATAAGTCTGGCCCCAGCTGCTCTGGCATTGTTTTGTGGCAGCTTATTCTCTTTCGTTTTGCTCATCTTACTTCCCTTGGTCAACTCTCGTTATCTTCCTACCCTGACGGTGGTAGGTATGCATCCTCAACTCAAGGAAAAGCGAACAGAGGGCGATGTCAGCGTATTCTGCTACTACTACCAAAATGTTTTCATTCCACCCCTGAAGGGGGGCGGCGGGCCTCTTAGACGGTAACACCGTCTCTCAGGCCGGGAGATTTGTTACGGTGAAGGAGATACTCGGAGAAGGTGCGGGAGTTGGCGGCCGTTGCTTATACTAGGAACTGTCCCGGCATTCGCCTTAGTGCAGGAGGATGGAAAACCACGGAAAACTATTCTCAGGACAGCCCACGGTTGGGGCCAGCCGTGAGGTCCAGCCCTGTCCCGTCTCCCGAATGCTGAGGCGTAGAGCCACGGTAGAGCAGTGGTCATCCCTCCTCTGCTCGGTTGGCCGGTCAGATTTCAGAGCTGTTGGACCATGGACCAGCCGTGGCCACCTATGGACCGAGACCCACTCTGCATCTACCGACGCAGCGCATTCTGTGCTAGCGAGTGGGCATCGAGAGACAGTTGTTTGTTAGAGTGTAGCAGCAGCGGACATTTGTGTGAATAGAATGTGGTGACGGCTTTTTTGCTATAATATGAAAAAATGCAATGGAATTTTGAAATACATCATTTCACTGTATTCAGTTTTCTTTTCCCCAAAATGTTAAGAACAAAAGATAGCAAGAGATCAGAATAACCCTTTCACAGGCCATTTTTGGTACAGTGCAACATATTTCTTTTTAGTCTGGGAATGGGAAGGCAAGTAAAGAGTAATAATTTTATTTTTGGTACCCCAATAATATGGTGAGAAGTATTCTTCCCACGGCCCATTTTGAATCTCACTCAAGTAATAGGTTATTTTAACAAAGGCTGCTAAAATAAATTGAGCTGGGCTGAATGGCTCAGACGGTTGAGGCGCTGGCTTTTTGACCCCAACTTAGCAGGTTCGATTCTGGCTCAATCCGATGGTATCTGAAGGTGGTCAAATACGTCAGCATTGTGTCGGTAGATTTACCGGAACGTAAAAGAACTCCTGCGGGACTAAATTTTGGCACCTCGCATCTCCGAAAACTGTAAAAGTAGTTAGTGGAACGTAAAGCAAATAACATTATTAAAATAAATTGAAAATTGTATACAACTCAAATTCACAGTTAGATTGTGTAAGGATTAAGTACATTCTGTTACGAAAACAAAAGAAGATAAATTCTCTTAGGACAGTGAAAACTTTGCTAGGAGTTATCTGTCTTACTTTCCTTGAAACTTCCGAAAACATGGATCCACACAGAGTGGAATAATATGACAGACAGTGCAAACATATCTTGTTCTCTTGTCATGCACTTCAGTAGAGCATAAACGTCAGTGTCTGCAGTGGCGCAAGGCGTGTTCTGCCCCCACCAAAAATGATCTTAGGGGGCAGAGTGCCATTTTGCACCCCCTCACAAAAAACTCTCCTACTGCATGTTAAGTCGCCTTAAGACCTGGAGTTCAGTAGTCTTTGGAGGCTACTAAGGCGTTAAATTTGGAGAAGGTGGAAGATGGTTTTATATCAAGAAATGAGATTAGAAAGCGGACATTCCTGACATTCTGATACTAGAGCTTTTCACATTTCGTATCGTGAAATGTATAAAAAACAGTAACAGGACATTTATTTGAAAAATGTATTTATGAAGCAACTTTTAGGCCCCGTAGTTAACGCCCTCATGAATGTTGGCACCCAAAATTGATGCCGACATCGTTTTTACGTGTACCTCCATGTGTCTTCCAAGTTTCATCGCGATCGGCGACATACCCATTGCCGATGTTCCCTTGTGAGAGTAGGTTTATCGATGGCGCAAAGCGGATGTTTAGAACAGGACATAATATTATGGACTTTACGTCCCACTAGCTACTCTTATGGTTTTCGGAGACGCCAAGGTGCCGGAATTTTGTGCTGCGGGAATTCTTTTATGACTTATTTGAGCACCTTCAAATACCACCGGACTGAGTCGGGATCGAACCTGCCAGCTTTGTCAAATACCAATGCTTATTTATCCAACTCTGTAGGCAAAGAAACTGATCTAAATAACACTGTAATGTCATTTCTACACTCCACGTAGCCACAATTTTTGTCCACTTTTATACCGATGGCTCCAAAGCATCAGATGAGTAGGATATGTATATTACTGTCCTCTTCTGAGTATATCCGCCAAGTTCTTCCTACCTGGGGAAACGTCTGTATTAAAACCCACAGCCTGTTTTCAGTCATTCGAGCGGGCCAGGAATGGAATGAAAATGAATGAAGCCTCCCACCGTAGCGGCGAGGATAGGAATTGTGCCGGCTGTCGAAGCCTATCGCAATCCTCTGGGTCAATGATTAATGACCGGCAAATGAAATTAAATGATATTGGAGAGTAGGCCTATTGCTGGAGTGCAAGATGACAGGGAAAACCGGAGTACCCGAAGAAAAACCTGTTCCACCTCCGCTTTGTCCAGCACGAATTTCACATGGAGTGACCGAGATTTGAACCAAGGAACCCAACGGTGAGAGGCCGGCGCGCTGCCGCCTGAGCCACGGAGGCTCAGTAAGATAACAATGCGTAAATTAAAAAATAAATTCTCCTTCTCCTTACCGGGGCGCGCGCTATCGCAGTGGTCTAGCTTCCTCATTCTCAACTTGAATGTTTTGGGTTCGTACCCTGCCGAATTCGGCGATTTCCACAATAAAGTTTGCACGTGACGGCACAGAGGACAACCTGCCTTAAACAGCTGATCCAAGTCCCTAACTGCCCTAGGTTACTCCGTCAACCCCTCATAAGCGTTCAAAAGTGACATTCATTAAACCGAACGTTTTATATTCTTGCACAATCGTTCCTTCCTACCATATGCTGTGACAATTGTTTCTCATTTACTGGCCCTGACTGATCCGCACAATATAATGTCAGAAAGTTCCCATAGATCTAGAGAAAACACGGGGTGTGGTAGCTCTCTGGTGTAGTCACTGACTTCACAACAACGTGCCCGTAGTTTACATCCCGGCCAATGCATGTGGGATTTTTAAAATCAAAGGTCACGTCCCTGTGGTTTGGATTCCACATAAAACTGGAGGTTCCATGGCCATGATCTCGACGTCAACAGCCTCAAAAACTACAAGCTTGCTTTAGAAAGTATGGTAAGGGTAATTCCTAGTCTCCTCCTCCTCCTCCTCGTCGGGCTTTTACCCAGTTTCACGGCCGGATGCCCTTCCTATCACTAATCCTATGTTGAGGGATGCATTCACTATTCCGTGTTTCTGTGTTAATTGGTACCATAATGTGTTGTATATAATTGAAAACGTGTATTAAGACAAACACAAACACACAGTTCCCAAGCTAGAGAAATTAACTAAATAATCATCGTATTGTCTTTACGTCCCACTAACTATTTTTGTACGGTTTTCGGAGACGCTGGAGTGCCGAAATTTAGTCCCGCAGGAGTTCTTTTATGTGCCAGTAAATCAACCGATGCGAGACTGACGTAGGCTATTTGAGCACCTGCAAATAACACCGAGCTGAGTCAGGACCGAACCTGCCAAGTTGGGGTCAGAAGGCCAACGTCTCAACCGTCTGAGTCACTCAGCCCGGCAAGGGAAATTAACCAAACGCTGTTAAAATTCCCGGGTCGGGCGAGAATTGAACCTGGGACTCTTTGAACAGCTGGCCATTCGGCCAATGGGCCGGATGTAAGAAGAATTTCTAGTATTACGGAAAAATAACTGGAAAACTTAGGAGAGAAAATAAATACAAGTCAGCGCAGTTAAAGTAATAGAACTCCCCAGTTCAATATAACAGAACACACGCGTTGGACACACCCATTGCAAGTATGTAATCGAAGAGATAAGGTCCTGAGATAAATCTTTCATTACGTTATGCTTCTGTGAATGACAGATCTACCTAATATACCTTGGCATTCCACAAAACTACGCTCACCATCTAAGCTTTGTGACCATACCAGCTGAACTGAGAGAATCTACCTTGACAATATGGTAATGAGGGCAACATCTAAACGCAAGTAAGCTCGCCGGACAAAAAAATAGTCACCCCTGAAGAAATCATTACAAGCATCAATCAATACCTTGTAACTCCGCCTCTGGACTTGATAACCTCCTGAGTTCAGTCAAGAAGTGAGTCCACAAGGTCGTGCAGGAACGCCACATCCGGGTTAAGCCACTCGCTGAGGATTTGATCCCCGCAATTCCACCAAATTGCGGGGATGCTGATGTCGGCGTTTTACCCGCTGTTTCAACATATCTCACAGATTTTCAATGGGGTTCAAGTCAGGTGATTTTGCAGGCCAATCGAGATGTAATAGGGTGGGGGCCTGTTCATAAAACCAATCACATATGCGTCGAGCCCGATGAATTTTGCTGTTGTCATCTTGAAAATTCGGCGTACTAATAGCGTAATCATCATGCAGTTGTTGACTGAAAGACAACACCTGATCATTCATAATGTTTACATCTTTTTCTTTTTGCTAGGGGCTTTACGTCGCACCGACACAGATAGGTCTTATGGCGACGATGGGATAGGAAAGGCCTAGGAGTTGAAAGGAAGCGGCCGTGGCCTTAATTAAGGTACAGCCCCAGCATTTGCCTGGTGTAAAAATGGGAAACCACGGAAAACCATTTTCAGGGCTGCCGATAGTGGGATTCGAACCTACTATCTCCCGGATGCAAGCTCACAGCCGCGCGCCTCTACGCGCACGGCCAACTCGCCCGGTAATGTTTAAATCAACATGCTGGTTCATGTTAGTGGTCACTTCAGTGAACGAGCCCCATCCATGATACGAAAAACACCCCCAAAATATAACAGACCCACCTCCGGCTTGAACCTGAACTTGTACACATCCAGGACGAAATGCTTCATTTGGACTTCGGTGCCCTCGACGACGTGCGTCATTGGAATACAGACAAAGGCGTGATTCGTCAGACCATATTACATTCCGCCAGTGAGCTACTGTCCACGTCCGATTATTTCTAGCCCATTGAAGATGTGCAGCTTTATGTGCCTGTGTGACGAATGAACACTTACCAGGTGACCGACTCCAAATGTTCATTGCATTAAGTTCCCGTCGCAATTCTCTCTCGCTAATAGGTTGGAATGGACCTTGATTCGCTGACTGCAGCAAATCCTGTCGGGTTTGAAAGCGATTTTCAACTACAAGCCGTGAAACGCGTCTCCCGTCCCTCTCAGTCAGGGTCTATTCCCGACCACAATTCTGACGTCATGTTTCGTGGCCACCACTGCTTGTAGACACGTAAACAGTCCGTTGCAAAACACCAACAAATCCAGCAACTTCACGCACCGTACAGCCATGGGCTCGGCGAAACACGATCGCCCCTTTTGGCTACTCTGTCACATCCTTACATCTACCTATGTTGACGTTCGCTGTCCGCTTAAAACATCAATGTCTCACAGATCGCTACTGACTTATGCTCACGTAGAGGCAGTGCGCGCGCGATTTAGCACTGGACTCTTTCGCTGCGCCATCTGTACAGGCTTAACGATGTATCTATGCGTGCGTACTAGGTTGACTAATTTTTTGTTCGGTGAGCTTATTTCCGATGGCGACCTTTCCAACTTGAAGTCAATATCAAGGAGCACTATGGAATCCCTACGAAACGAAAAACCCTTTCAGCTATAGTCCCTAACCTGCACAGACATCGACATAAGTAATCGTACAGCAAAACATTTTACAGTAAGCGACTTATTTAAGTCGATTGATATCTAGTGTGCTGACTCTATTCACCTTGGGTAACATGCATGAGATTTCCCATAACACCACAGATCAGTCACAAGTGCAAGACCGTATTTGAGTGTGAAAATGAGAAATGTTTACGTTGTAACGACCAATTATTCCAGGACAGAAGTGTTCGTATACCATGCTGTGAAAAAGGAAGCAACGGACATACTAGTTGTCTACCACACCCAGTCTGTATTAACTGACTGGTGGGATAAAAGTGGTTCAGATGGGTCGCAAAGGAAATGAAACTACAGTCGCTCGCATAAGTATTCGTCCGTCTGTCCTTTTCATATATTGAACACCAAAAATGCATTACAAGGCTTCGGATACTTTCAAAAACAAAAACGCAGTAAATATGCAATATATACGTACAATAATATCGGCAGAATATACCTCTTGCACGTCAATACTCTTTAATAAAAGATAATGAGTGTGGTTGGGCTAGGAAATGGCAACGTAAAAGTATTCGTCCACCTTGTACACTGGCGTGTGTAACGAACACAGCATTGAGGAAGTGAGACACATCACCAAGCTCAGTCCATCAGTGATACGGACAGTGTCGGTGAGTCAACATCTAGTGCATGCCTTGAGTATAGTGGGTAAGATAAGGGAACGAACTGTTGTTGACCGCCAACGAATTATCCAACTCCACCATCTTGGTAATTCGCAACGAGTAATTGCTGAGAAAACCGGAATACCGCGAACTACGGTCGCAAGTATCATTCAGCGATATAAGACCAGTGTAACTGTACTCAACAGAGCAGGAACTGGGGTGCCAAGGAAGCTGACAGCACGCGAAGAACGAAGCATTATACACACCGTCCAGAAAAATCCCCATGTGTCTGGACCTGTGCTTCGTACAGAAGTACAAACCTCCACTAGGAAGAACATCAGTACCGACACCGTACGACGTGTGTTACACAAAGCTGGTTTGCAGGGGCGTACAAGCCAGAAGAAGCCCTGGATAAGTGAGATGAACCGTAAGAAGAGGCTGGCGTTTGCCAAACAGTACGTTATGAAGCCACCAGCATTTTGGAAACGCGTGTTGTTTACGGACGAGAGCAAATTCTGTCTATTTAATTGCTCTGGAAAACGACGTGTGTGGAGAAAGAAGAACGCCGTGCTCCAAAGTCAAAATATGCAACCAACCTTAAAATATGGAAGGGGTTCCATAATGGTATGGGGTGTATGTCGGCGGCTGGGGTAGGCAACTGCCATATAATACCTGAACGGATGAATAAGATGGTGTATTTGAATATATTAAAGCAACACTTAACACCCAGAGTAGCAAAATTAGGTCTTGGTAGTGGGTACTTCTTCCAGCAAGATAACGACCCTAAGCACACTGCTCGGGTTGTTAGGGAATGACTGCTCTACAATACATCTCATGTGCTGCAGACACCACCCCAGTCCCCGGACTTAAACCCCAATAGAGCATTTACGGGTGGAATTAAAGTATAAACTGAGCAAGCAGCGTATTCCCAATAAAGAAGCTCTGAAGCAATACTTCATGGAAGAATGGCACAAAAATAGGCCCGAAAGTGACAGAAAAACTGGTTACATCCATGCTGAAAGGCCTTCAAGCCGTGATTGATTCCAAAAGACTTTCGACGCGCTACTGATACTTAGGAAATGACTGAACATTCCTTGAGTTCTTATTGTGGACGAATACTTTTGCAATGTGACTTTCCTGCAAGCAGTGCGATTGTTTTTTATTTGTTCCAAATGCCAGTGCTTAGGGTGCTATAAGTTATATCCTCAGCTGTTCAGATAGCAAATAAAACATACTATTACTTGTTTACAAATAACTTCGTTATTGTATTGGTGCTGTTGGCTATTGTCCTCACATGACGAGCTCGGACGAATATTTTTGCGAGCGGCTGTACATTAGGAATGAGGTGGCTGACTGTCTCATTAACTCGTGAAAGTAAATCATTTCCGAAAATGCAGATATCAGCGATTCAAAGAAACGAACTTGTTAATAAACAGAAAGAGTAGGTCGCCCACAGAAACGTGACACGTGATTCTCTCATTCCACCCTCTCCACTCTCTCTGCTCGTGACATGCACTTGCATACAACACTATGAAATTATAAGCACAAAGCACTTTCCCGCGTAGCGCAGTGGATCAGGTGTAGGCTACAAAATTCGTGCATAACATAACAGCTAGGTTGCGAGTCGCGGCGTAAATTCATCTTTTGTTCTCGAATGAATACACTGTGGTGACGCCAGGCAACGAACACACCACGTTTGGCCTTTCTAACCTTGATGCTAAACGCTTCATTCCATTCCATTCTGACTTGACACATTATTCACATGCGTCAAGAGAGAAAATGGTGAATCTCGTCCAACACGGTAATTTTAACATTCGTGGGGTAGCGATTCGGTATGGCGTTTCGCATAGGGCTGCTGAGAGATGGATATAGCAGTGACGGTTGTCAGGGGACATTGGACTTCTACCGGGCATTGGTTCAAATCCTGTTTCTACTAGGGAAGAAGACAACAGGTTAGTTGAAACATTACAGGAGAACTCTTTCTTAAATTCAGCGGAGCTCATGCAGGCGACCAATTTTTCTGGATGTCCATACACGGTGTGTATACGATTACGAGAAGTCGGACTCCATTGCATTAAAGCTGCCGCCAAAGAGTCTCTCGCCAATGAACAGATGGTTGATCGGTGAGACTTTGCCGAGATGGAGTTAAATCGTAATTGGGATCATGTGATCTTCTCTGCTTCAGTACGGGGAAGGTCGGGCCGGTTCCTGTTTACAGTCCACGAGTAGCTCGATACGACGATATATATAGTAGCCGCATATCTGTGTCGTGTTGAGTGTGGATAGCGTGTGAGAGGGCTGGGGTGCTTCATCGGATATATTAGATGACCGTTTCACATCGCACCAATATTTAGACATTCTGCAGAATATTATGGTTCTGAATGTGAGAGAGCGCTGTCCAGATGAGGTAGTATTGTTCGTGTAAGACAACCCCGATCCACACGAGCGGTCGTGCCCAGGGCTGGTTTTCTGAGCAGGACTCCGTTGAACTACTCACTTGGGTCCCTCGACCTTCAGACTTGAACCCCATGGAATGCGTTTTGGCAAGGTGACAACAACGTATTAAAAAATACATTAGCCTCACACTCCCCCCGCGTTCGCATGGTGCATTGTGGGGCTTTATGTTGGACGCATGGGAGATCGCCCTCGACGAGGAATACTTTAGGAAGGTTGTTGAGTCAATGCCACTTCGGGTCCGACAAGTTGGTCAAGCCGAATGATACTGGACAATATGTTGAATCATGTCTATAACAGTCCTTTTCAGGACTAACATAATTAAAAGCACGATGTCAGATTTCGCATCGAATAGAAGTACATATTTGGTTAACACAACACTCCAAAAAGTTCAAAAAAGTAATGCGTAGAGTGAGACTCGAACCCTAGTTCTCATCGCGACAGGCGGGTATGCTTCCTCGAAACTAACTGGAAATCGCATGAACTCGTTTAATATTTTATTATTATTATTATTATTATTATTATTATTATTATTATTATTATTATTATTATTATTCACAAACAGTCGTATCAGCACACTATTTTAAATTTTAAATCTAATCCCACCGTCGGCAGCCCTAAAGATGGTTTTCCGTGGTAGCCCATTTTCACACCAGGCGAATGCTGGTGATGTACCTTTATTAAGGCCATGGCCACTCCCTTCCCAATCCTAGCCCATGTGTTAGTGCGACGTTAAACCACTAACAAAAGAAAATGGTCCAGTTGCATAATAGAGTAACGGAGTCCAGTAAAAAAAGTCTATACCAGTATTGCAACGCCAGATCTCCAGATAACCAAGGATCTTTCCCCTTCACTAACATTAACTCACAGTAAAGTACTACACATCGAGCTTCACTTGCCAGACGTGACCCGCACTTCACAGTTTAATTAACCATTATGGCTGTTTCTCGTCCACTTCATTGTATCCTTTTATGTTATTCTGATATGCGGACAGTTGCATTTGTGTGCTGACAGTTGCACTTCGTCAGAAACGTGCCGTTTAAAAATAAACGGGTTTTATTGCCTCACCCGAGAACGTTGATACCCGATAAAGGACTTTAAAATTTTCCACACGTCAGTTTTTTATTGTAGTCCGCCTCTGTGGTGTAGTGGTTAGTGTGATTACCTGCCACCCCCGGAGGCCCAGGTTCGATTCCCGACTCTGCCACGAAAGTTGAAAAGTGGTACGAGGACTGGAACGGGATCCACTCAGCCTCAGAAGGTCAACTGAGTACAGGGGGTTCGATTCCCGCCTCAGCCATCCTCGAAGTGGTTTTCCATGGTTTCCCACTTCTCGCCCACTTCACCTCCAGGCAAATGCCGGGATGGTACCTAACTTAAGGCCACGGCCGCTTCCTTCCCTCTTCCGTGTCCATCCGTTCCAATCTTCCCATCCCCCACAAGGCCCATGTTCAGCATAGCAGGTGAGGTCACCTGGCCTGGACGAGATACTGGTCCTCCATCCCAGTTTTATCCCCCAACGTAAAGTCTCACGCTCCAGGACACTGCCCCTGATGCGGTAGGGGTGGGATCCCTCGCTGAGTTGGAGGGAAACCCTGGAGGGTAAACGGATGCTAGTAATCAATTAAGACTATTTCATATTTACTTTAATTTTATCAGTTTCATGAAGTTGTTAACCTTGGTTTAGTGTAAGAGAAGGTCATCATCGCCATGAGATCAATCTCTGTCGGTGCGACGTAAAGCAAATAATAATAATAATAATAATAATAATAATAATAATAATAATAATAATAATAATAATAATAATAATAATAATAATAATAATTTACAGAAACTAGTGGTATGATGTCCTGACTGAAAAATATCTTGAGTTATTGGTTATTGGTTGATTTACACCATTATCTCAGGTGTACATCACTTTTTTTCAAATCCAGTTGGTAATTGTTTCCTAATCCATGTTCTCTTTTAAAATGAGTTCGGTCTTTTTGCACCTAATAAGTTATAACTAAGCGTACAAAATATTTTTTTTCTGTAAAGAGAACATTCCGCTGGTATTTTGGGACATGTGAACACCTCACGATACCAGTGAAGTGAGCTGAACGCTGAATGAAATGTAAAAATTTAGGAAAATGGAATACTGTAAACAAATTCCTGCTTTCTGAATTATTCTCCGAAAAAGTTCCTCACTTCATTCCACTCTGAAAAATCCGTACGCCGAGGGAGAAATCCCTCAACTTGGCACTGACTGTGAAGTGTCTTAACTGGGGAATCGCAGATCGTGCTGAAAATCTGCAAAAACGTTGGGTGAGCCCAACAGGCAGAACCGTAAAAATAAAAATTAAAAAATCTGAATTAAGTTCTCATCGTACTAGAAGGCACAATTAATATTCACATGTTTAAAATGGCGCGCCGGTGGTGCGTGCATGATTGGCTGCGCCAAAGTTGTTTTCGCTACAGTACATGCTCATTGTGCTGTGGCGTTGTCACTTGATGAGGGAGGACAGACGCGGCAAACGCTTGCAATATATTCGTATACGGGAAATGTCCCGTGTTTAAATAATGAATGTCAACATTAGAAGCTGTTTTCGTTCTTTTTTTTTTTTTTCTCTGGAAGAAAAATATGTTTTGAAATGCCTCCCAGCATTCAATAACAGAACCTGTTGGACAGTTTGGATGGTATTTTAATTTCCTTTATGGCTTTCATTTCTTGTAACCAGTGTGCTTATTAGTATTTACAGGTATGATTACCTGTTGCATGGAAAGCAGTAACATAAACGTGGACAGTTATTTTAGAAATGAGCTATCATATGACCAGTAGCGGCGATTGGGAATCACAAGGGGAGTGGGGACACAGTATGTGCAGACAACAAAAGTACCCGAGTTTGTGCAATATATAGCGGACAGAGGACAGGGCTGTATACATGGAAACTTTAAAAAATGCTACGCTTTTTTTTTTTTGTTCTCTGGGCGAATTTTGATAGAGATGTAAAGGTTGACAGTTTACCAAATTAAGCGTGGTAATAATAGTTTTTTCTTTTTTCAGATTCTGAGTCAATACTATACAATAAATTTTTCATTAAAGGAACAATATTGCACATGTATTACAATTAAATATAAGTAAGGCGTGATTATACAATTAAAAATAATTTAGTATTTGACTACACACTAAGAAACTAACAGACGCTAAAGAGACTGTCAGACTGACGAATGCGCGCGGCAAGCGGGTGAATACAAATTAAATAAGTTACTTTATCCACGAAGTGCGGGGGACGACGACAATGACGATGAACCCCCTCCCCCGCAAATCGCCGCTACTATATATGTCAGGTAACGCAAACAACCCTGATGATAACTTGATTCCTCACGCAGGAACATGAGAGAAACATATGTACGTAGATTTGAACTATAAACGAAAGGCTGTTGAGTATGTGGAATAGCTTGGTCTCTTGTGTGACTACCGGGCGAGGGGCGTGCAGCTGTTAGCTTGCATCCGGGAGATAGTGGGTCCGAACCCCACTGTCGGCAGCCCTGAAGATGGTTTTCCGTGGTTTCACATTTTCACACCAAGTAAATGCTGGGGCTTCCTTCCCACTCCTAGCCCTTTCCTCTCCCATCGTCGCCATAAGACCTATCTGTGTCAGCGCGACGTAAAGCAAATTCTAAAGGAAAAAAAAAAAAGAATTCTAGTATTAGGTACAAAGAAAACGTAATTAGAAAAATTATAATGGGTTGACTGAGCCTCCGTGGCTCAGGCGGCAGCGCGCTGGCCTCTCACAGCTGGATTCCGTGGTTCAAATCCCGGTCACTCCAAGTGAGATTTGTGCTGAACAAAGCGGAGGCGGGACAGGTTTTTCTCCGGGTACTCTGGTTTTTCCTGTCATAATTCATTCCAGTAACACTCTCCAATACCATTTCATTTCGACTGTCATTCATTAATCATTGGCCCAGAGGAGTGCGACAAGCTTCGGGAGCCGGCACAATTCCTATCCTCGCCGCTAGATGGGGGCTTCATTCATTCCATTCCTGACCCGGTCGAGTGACTGAAAACGGAAAACAATCTTCATGGCTGCCGACAGTGGGGTTCGAACGCACTATCTCCCGGATGCAAGCTCACAGCTGCGCGCTCCTAACCGCACGGCCAACTCGCCCCGTGTACCTAATACTAGAGAGAAACAGTTTGTCTATTTGTTTGACGTAGGGATCAGTCCCACGTTCCCACCCCAGCAACACTGTCTATGCTGATAACCTAGCACTTTCGTCTCTACAACATGCTGCAATAGTACGTTTATAGCTGAATGATAGCAAACACATAGGTAATGACTTCACTACCCGGTTCTCCCAAGGATAATATTTGAAAAAGAAAACTTACGTCCCTCACTTTCATATATATAAATATAGTTTTTTTTAAAAAAAGCTACATTTTACAGAGGACATATATAAAAGCCACTGTCAGTTTACGAAAATTTTTCAACTTACTGTTTAAAGAAGAAAACTGATTTTTAAAATGACTTACCGGAATAAAAATTACTACATAACAGCAACGCTCCTAAAATAACACTAATGACGACACACACGCGCACCAAAACCATAGTGTTGTTATCACAGTAAGCGTCGTAGAGTTTCTATTTGGCGATCTCCCCGTACGCCGGGTTTTAAAGCACGGTGGAGTGCGAGAAGTTCTTTGCAACTGGAGTCCGCCTCAATACAGTCGCGCTAGTTGCTTAAACTATCGCAGCGTAAGTTCTGGCGCTGCATTCGCAACCGAGGCCCCCACAAGAGTACGATTTCGCTCCTCCCTTTAGGAGTAGGGAAATACTATTCGATACTGCGAAGGACAGTATTCCCCACCTGCTTTGAGTGACAAGCGAACTATGATTAATGATTGACAATTCGAGGTTCATCCCAAAAAGTTACTGCCAACTTCTCTAGCGAGAAAGTCTTTATATTATTATTATTATTATTATTATTATTATTATTATTATTATTATTATTATTATTATTATTATTATTATCCGCTTTCCTTGGCTAAATGGTCAGCGTAGTGGACATCGATTCAGAGGACTCCGAGTTTGGTTGCCTGCCGGGTTGAGGATTTCAACCCCGTAAAGTTAATCCCTCTAGCTCAGGTGGCTGGGTGTTTGTGTTCATGTTAATATTTTAATTTTGCCTGCCTGGTGGCCATAATCGTTACGACGTCAAGTATTTAAGGTCTGACTCCGTGGTTAGTCGGTTCGAGTCCCGTCGGTAAAAAAACATTACACCATGAGAATGTTGGCCGGCAGGGTAGGAGAGGAGGAGGTATACAGGTCCTAATCACTAAATCGCCTGCTAAAAGACTGCGTTTAGTTCTAAATCCCTCCGTAGTCTTCATTATGGAGTGAGAGCATAATGGCGCCGTTGATGGTGATTCGTTCGTCCGATGGAGACTTTAATCCTTGAGCAGGCGCCTTACTGTTATGTATGTATGTTCACTCCTCCGCTCTAAGGCTGGTTGGATCCTCAACAGCTCTGCCATCAGCTGTCATAGATGGCCTAGGCATCACTGAAGAGGCGTACTAGGGAAATGAGGAGTGAGGTAGTTTCCCGTCGCTTTCCTCACCGAGCCAGAAGTTGCTATTACATTCTGCGAAGCCCACTGAAATGCATGGATCAACCAACCCTATGAGCAACATTTTCACATCATTCATAGCAGGGACTGGCTGCATAAGAGATGGCATTACTAGCATCGCTCATACCTGTCACTTTCAGAATGTCAAAGCCAAGAATAAGACTGAGACAGATCAATGAATGTAACAAAATTGCTCTAGCCTATACCAGAAGACATAGTGCACCGTAAACACTAGATCCTGCCAGCAAAGATATGCCTTGGTGTTATTCAACAGGAATTAGGCTATACGTCGACGCCGAGTACACCCTCTTTTTATATGGGGGAAGCACAATAGATCAAAATAGTCGCAGCGCAAGCTCATGCAGTGACCACCCCCTTGTAACCTATTTTTATGTACTGTACGTACAAGACATTACAATGCAACCCATTATAGAAACATGCAGTAGTGAATACATTCCTCCACATAGGGTTGACCTCAGGAAAGGCAACCGACCATAAAACAGGGCTTAATCCATCCATAGTGGAAGTAGTTGGGAAAATACCAGGATTATTATTATTATTATTATTATTATTATTATTATTATTATTATTATTATTATTATTATTATTATTATTATTATCATTATTATTAACAAATTCATTGTAATTGGGTGATATACCGATGGCAATGGATAATTACAGTAGTACAGATAAATACGAAATTAAATTAAAACATAACTGTGCATAACAACAAAATGACAAACAATTACATGAAAATATTTTATAAGAAATTATATCAAAATAATTTCACGATGTCCACCTCTGTGGTGTAGTGGTTAGTGTAATTAGCTGCCTCCCCCGGAGGCCCGGGTTCGTTTCCCGGGTCTGACAAGACATTTTGAAAAGTTGTACGAGGACTGGAACGGAGTCCACTCAGTCTCGGGAGGTTAACTAAGTAGAGAGCGTTCAGTTCGCATCTCAGCCATCCTCGATGTGGTTTTCCGTACCTAACTTAAGTTACGGCCATTTCCTTGCCTCTTCTTTGCCTGTCCCTTTCAATCTTCCCATCTCCCACAAGGCACCTGTTCAGCATAGCAAGTGAGGCTGCCTGGGCGAGGTACTGGTCCTCCTCCCCTAATGTTGTCCCTGTCCAAATGTCTCTGCTCCAGAACACTACCCTTGAAGCGGTCGGACCCTCGCTGAGTCCGAAAGAAAAAACAACCCTGCACGGTAAACGGATTAAATAATAATAATAATAATAATAATAATAATAATAATAATAATAATAATAAAAATAATAATAAATGTTCCCTTCATGTTGTACTCAATATAATTCCCATTGGTTTACTAATTAGACCAAACCAAGTACACTTAAACCTCAAACTCAGGCAAAAGCTGTTGGGATGTTATCCTTGGTCAATACTTGACTCTCAAAGCTTCCTCCATGAATAGATTAAAGGCGTTTGAAATGTGGTTACATAGGAGAATGCTCAGAATAGCCTGGACACATTTTGTAACTAATAATGGAGTGTTAAGGAGAGCTAGAGTTAAGAGTGAGCTGGCAAACATCATCAAAGCCAGAAAACAGCTTATTTAGGCCATGTTCTGCGAGGTAGAAAGTACGAGCTTCCACACCTCGTATAATAAGGAAAAATAAAAGGCAAGAGAGGAGATGGTAGACCACCGACGTCATGGCTCCGAAATATCTAAGATTGAACTTGCATCAACGACACCGAACAACTCTTAAAGTTAGCTAAAGAAAGGGGTTCTTTCTCCAGGCTGATCGCCAACATCTGGGGGACCGGACGTCACTTGAAGAAGAAGAAGAAGAAGAAGAAGAAGAAGAAGAAGAAGAAGAAGAAGAAGAAGAAGAAGAAGAAGAAGAAGAAGAGGGATTCATTCATATTTGAATGACATGACCTTGTACTACTTACCGTCCATTATTCATAGTGGAGACTCGACTAAATCCGCATTGTATGTTAAGTATGTATGTATGTATGTATGTATGTATGTATGTATGTATGTATGTATGTATGTATGTATGTATGTATGTTTAGTACATAGTCCAAAGGGTGGTTGGATCCTCAACAGATCACCATCAGCCATCATACATATCCTATGCTTCACTGAAGCGGCAAACTAAGGAAATGAGGAGTGAGGTCGTTTTCCGCTGTTTTCCTCACTGAACCAGGTGTTATTACATAACAGTCTGCCAAGCCCACTGAAACACACCACACTAATTAACCCTACGAGCGACACCAATCATCACAGGGTCTGGCTAAACAAAGAATGGTGTTGCCAGCATCAATCAATCAATCAATCAATCAATCAATCAATCAATCAATCAATCAATCAATCAATCAATCAATGGGTGATATGAATAAACCGGAGACTTGTCTCTTGTCTCATAAATATTAAGACATATCTCAAATGTATATGAATAAAAAAGCGATGTCTCAGCAGTGACCTTTGCTCCTTGAGACACAGCTCGTTAGCGGATTTTCTCGGAGACACATCTCCAAATGTATATGAATAAACTGGAGTTTAGTCTCTCTGAATGGAGACTGGTCTCAGAATTTCTTGAGACAGCCTAGAAGGTGACTCAAGCCGATAGAATCAGGCTGAAAACGTGATGGCCGAGTTTATGATGGTTTTACAACGGAGAAGAAAAATTTATAAACCACGAAGAAATTCTCTCGAACATGATTATAAAGATCTCTACCGTTACCGGAAAGAAAATGTAGAATGGTTAGCACATTTTCTGGTGCGAATACACGAGATATTCATATAACAATAATGATAAAGATGATGACGATGATAGCCATTAGCGATAGGATTTATATGCATTACAAAGTCTAAAATGTTCAAAATCAAACCTGAAATATGCAAAACCGTGCAACATACAATTCTAATAACGTTCTTAGTAATTATTAAATTACTTTAATTACTCTTAATCTATTCTACATTTGTGATTTTTTCTGTACGTTGACATTTTTTTCTATTCACAAAACACGACTAACATTTTATAAATAAAATTAATTCACAATCACGAAAAAGGCCGAAATAAAACATAACTATGTTTAAGATATGACTTACAATTATTCAAGGTTTTCATTATTCACTTTGTCCTGCTCCTTAGCTGAATGGTCAGCGTGGTATTTTCGGTTCAGGGGGCCCCCGGGTTCGATTCGCTGTCGGGTCAGAGATTTTAACCTTAAATCTTCAACATTCCGGCAACTCACACACAACACTATCCTCTACTACAATAACACGGCAGATGACACCCCATCCTCGTCGGAGGGTCTGCCTTACAAGGACTGTACCAGGCTAGAAATAGCCACACGAAATTATTACCTATTATTATTATTATTATTATTATTATTATTATTATTATTATTATTATTATTATTGTTATTATTATTATTATTATTATTATTATTATTATTATTATTATTATTATTATTATTATTATTATTATTATTCACATTTTGATATCTGGAAGGATATTTTTTTCAAGTCTGAAAATTATCTCTCTCTATCACATGTTGGCCAAATGGTATTGAACGAATGTGCGAGTATCTTTGGTCCTGGTGTAAGCTATCCCATTTATGTTTAAGTGCCGTAAAATTTCCTGCCCATGCCTTTTTCGATTGCACTGTTTCTAAGTTTGTTTAAAAGTTTCAACCGGCGTCTCGCGCCCTTGAAAAAATATGCTGTAACAGGTCTCACAACATTTAACAGATTCGCATAATGACGTTATTCGGCCAATGATTTGCTGCCTCTATGAGTGCTGCTCTTTCTCAACCATCGCACCAAAATCTCACTTGCGCCGAATACTGCGAGGAAAGCATTTGGTTTGGATCAGACAGATTTCGAGGAAACTTCTATGAATTGTCAATCTACCTGTCTTAAATTTATTGCTGATATTCACTTTGTCATAAAATCAACGACATTGTTATAAGTAATTGCTAAAGAACAGCTGGGTGGTTTGCAGCTGTATTGACCTCGCGTATGTACTGTAGAATTTTAAAATTAACCCATTTTACTAACATGCACAGTATATGAATATTTCAAAATATTAGGTTTTTAATACTTCTTTGTCGTTTACAATTGAGGCTGAAATATGTAATATTATGAAATCCTCGTCATTTGTATATAAACTTGCATGCTATAAATAGCCTTAAACTTTCGGATTTTTGTTGAGATTGATTCATTTTGTCACACTGCGGGTAACCTATATAACAACGTCAATCATGCAGCGAAGTTCTGATGTCTTAATTGACCATCCTACCATGTTTCATTGAATACGCTGCCATCTACACACCACGTTCCATTTAAAACTGGAGCAAAAATTTACTGTCAATAAATACCGGTACGAAAATGTTATTTCACGGCAGAACGGTTATCATCATTGAGTTCCGGATGTCTTAGCTCATCATGTTACTAAGTTTCATTGCAATTTGTCCGGTCCAAATCAAACAACTCCCTTCGTTTATCAATATGGATAGCATTTTGTATTGTTTCTAAGTTTTGAAAGTTTGCAATTTTGACAGTTTATGCAACAGTATATAGGTATTGGTAGTATATTATATACCGGGTGATTTGGCCGTGCGGTTAGGGACGCAAGGCTGTGAGCTTGCATCCGGGAGGTAGTGGGTTCAAGCCCCACTGTTGACAGCCCTGAATATCGTTTTGCGTGGTTTCCCATTTTCACACCAGGCAAATGCTGGGACTGTACCTTAATTAGACCACGGCCGCTTCCATCCCACTCCTAAGCCTATCCCATCGTCGCCGTATGACCTATCTGTGTCGGTGCGACGTAAAACAAATTGTAGAAAAAAAAGTACATTATAGGCAGAAACACCCCTAGCTATGCACAGGTATGATCAATAAACTCTTCATATTCGTGAAGAATGAAGTACGAAGCGTGTGCTAAAAAGTGTTTGAGTGACTTTCAATGACCGCAGAAAATTATGCATTTGTATGTGGATCCTGAATGTGATGATAAATACAATGTAACTTCTTACACAATATCTTGAAGGAAACTTACAAAAAAAGAAACCTTAAATCAGTCGTTCACAAGCTGGGGTTCAAGTATACCAAATGTACGAGCCACTACGTTTATGTAAGCCTAGAAAGAATTGAAAAAAGAACTAGTGATTATTGAATACTGATTAATACGAAAGGTAGCCTGTAGTTTGCAGAATAGGCTCCCAAGTTAAACATAACTGAAGAAGAAGAAAAGTCTGTCAAGAACTATTCTAAATGAAAAAAATATCGGTGTGTGTTCCATTTCGATTGTACTTGTTTGTTCTGCTCTTCTCTCTCGTTCATGTAAAAGATTTTCCATTTGCAGTTGCAAAATCTGCTTTTGCACTGAAGTGAGTTCTTCTGTTTTTTCGAGAACACACTGTCGCTTTTCAATCTTTTTCGCTTGTAAATCTAACACTTTCATCTGTTCCAACAAAACCACATTTTGTAGTAATTCACTCGTCAGCTGACAGATACCAGAGCCAGTGTGCGAGACTCATCTCAAGCGGAAGGAGACAAGTCTCGTTAGCGAGAAACAAACTTTATTCATATACATGACGAGTTCTGTCTCGCAAGTGACTTCCGTCTCAATCCTCCTTCGAGACTTGTCTCCGAGTTACATCTCATTTTTATTCATGTCACCCAATCAATCAATCAATCAATCAATCAATCAATCAATCAATCAATCAATCAATCAATCAATCAATCAATCAATCAATCAATCAATCAATCAATCAATCAATCAATCAATCAATCAATCAATCAATCAATCAATCACTACTGATCTGCATTTAGGGCAGTCGCCCAGGTGGCAGATTCCCTGTCTGTTGTTTTCCTAGCCTTTTCTTAAATGATTGCAAAGAACTTCGAAATTTATTGGACATCTCCTTTGGTAAGTTATTCCAAACCCTAACTCCTCTTCCTAAAAACGAATATTTGACACAATCTGTCCTCTTAAATTCCAGCTTTATCTTCTTTTATGATCTTTCCTGCCTTTAAAGACACCATTCAAACTTATTCGTCTACTGATGTCATTCCACGCCATCTCTCCAATGACAGCTCAGAACATACCACTTAGTCGAGCAGCTCGTCTCCTTTCTCCCAAGTCTTCCCAGCCCAAAATTTGCAACATTTTTGTAACGCTACTCTTTTGTCGGAAATCACCTAGAACAAATCGAGCTGCTTATCTTTGGATTTTTTCCAGTTCTTGAATTAAGTAATCCTGGTGAGGATCCCGTACGCTGGAACCATACTCTAGTTGGGGTCCTACCAGAGACTTATATGCCCTCTTCTTTACATCCTTAGTACAACCCCTAAATACCGCCATAACCAAGTGCAGAGAGCTGTATCCTTTATTTGCAATCATATTTATTTGATTTCCCCAATGAAGATCTTTCCTTATATTAACACCTAGGTACTTACAATGATCCCCAAAAGGAACGTTCGCCCCATGAACGCAGTAATTAAAACTGAGAGGACTTCCCCTATTTGTGAAACTCACAACCTGACTTTTAAACCCCGTTTGTTGCTCATACCTCCGTCATTTTCACTTTGTCAAAGTCAAGGATGAGAATGAAACAGGTCAGTGAAAGTACAGTAACAAACTTCTGCTAGCCTTGCTAGAAGACATAAAGCAAAGCTACTTCCGTACAGGCCATGAAGGCCCCTGGAGGAGTGGGATGTAAAGACTTCCAATTTCGGTAACCTAGACACCAACAAGGAAACACTTCCAACTGAAAGTCTCCGATCTGATTGAGATTTGGTACGATAACTTCAGTAGAAATGCTTTATTCAGCCATATCAAAATCAGATGCCTAGTCATATATTCTGCTCCTGTGTTTGGGATGTCAAACTTTGCTCATTTAAGCACCGCGTAGACAAGAGTAAGCGGCGGGAAGCAGGCAGAGGTGGGGAAGTAATGTGTGTGTGCGAGAGAGAGAGAGAGAGAGAGAGAGCGTGACACAAGAAAAGGCCGGCCGCCCCGCCTCTACCTGCTTCCCGTCGCTCACTCCTGTCTACGTGGTGCTTAGCCTAAATGAGCAAACTTTGACACCCCAAACACAGGTGCTAAATATACGACTGGGCACCTAATTTTGTTATGGCTGAATAAAGCATTTCTACTGACGTCGTTGTCTGACTCGTTGGCTGAATTTTCAGCGTACCGCCCTTCGGTTCAGAGGGTCCCGGGTTCGATTCCCGGCCGGTTCTGGGATTTTAACATTAATTGGTTAATTCCAGTCGCTCGGGGGCTGGGTGTTTGTGCTGTCCCCAACATCCCTGCAACTCACACACCACACACAACACTATCCTCCACCAGAATAACATGCAGTTACCTACACATGGCAGATGTTGCCCACCCTCATCGGAGGGTCTGCCTTACAAGGGCTACACCCGGCTAGAAATAGCCACACGAAATTACAAATTATAATACTGAAGTCGTTGTACCAAATCTCAATCAGATCGGAAACTTATAGTTGGAAAGGTTTCCTTGGGAAGTGGAACTGAGTGGTTAGCCCTACGCCCGACCACTTTTTCTGCCAGGGATTAACCTGGAACTCACTTTTGGTGCAGGCTGAGTGAACCTCAGGACCACGTGACGCTCCAGTAGTGGAAATTTCATTCCTTAAATGTTTCGACTTCCTTACATGGAATCGAATCCACGTCCTTCCGGATGAACCGAGCACGCCTTTACTGTCTCGGCCAGGCAGCCCCTTACCAGAAGACACAGTGCACTGCAGACACTGTATCACACTAGAAATGGATCTGGGCTAATTAAAGCAAAATTGGAATATGACGCATTTTTAGAATGATTTTATCAAAATAATAGCTATACCCTGGGACAACTGTGACTTGCGCTATATATAGTATGGTATTTTACTTTTCCAGTTAATAAACTTAAATTGTAATTATAATACTTCGGCTAAATCCGCAGCATTGTCTGGATAATTACGCGGTTGTCCATGAACTGTTGGCTAATAACACCTAAAATAATAATTGGCTACTTATCAGTAGAAAGGTACAAAGGGCCAAGGAGAGATTATAAAGTGTTCTTGGATCTTAAGACCATTAAAAGAAGGCAGTGATGTTAAGTTTGCAAGGTTTCATCTAGGAAAGGTGCAATGTGCCTTTCGTTTATTTTGATTGATGTTCCTTTTTCTGATAGCAAATGGGTTATTTGAAACATTGGACAGAGATTCCTTCCTTGTAATTCTGATTTCGCTCTTATATTATTTATGTGAGATTTGTGCTGGACAAAGCGGAGGCGGGACAGGTTTTTCTCCGGTATTCCCTGTCATCTTTCATTCCAACACCACTCTATTATCATTTCATAGAATATATCACTTTGGGAGTGGCGACCCCATTGTACTAATAGCCTATATGATTCAATCATTACATCCCTGACCCGGTCTAAGACTAGAAAACAGGTTGCAGGTTTTTTCATAGTGAAGGAAAGTCGTCGCAAAGCATAATATCAAGAAACATTGCGTATCTGACAATGCTCTTCTATCCATTAGTTTCCTTAAAATTAATCACTCTTCCCAGCCCCAAATGGAGTCCCTCAGAACAATTTTCGTTGTGTTCATTTTCCAAAGCGTGTGTATAAAGGAAAATGAATCTTATGTACAGCCCACTGTAGGAGTGCGTAAATACGTGATGCACGTACGCATAGGAAAATGAACAAAACGAACATTGTTCTAATGGACTAATATGCATGCGTGGCTGGGAGGCGTTACCAGTCTTAAGGGTCATAATGAATAGGAAGACCATTGTCACATAGGTGGTATTGTTTTCTTTTCAATGTGCTTTAAGTTGCACCGACGCTAGGAAGCGACCGTGAACTTAATTAAGGTACAGCTCCAGCATTTGCCATGGAAAATCATCTTCAGGGCTGCAGACACTGGGGTTCGAACCCACCATCTCCCGAATGCAAATTGATAGCTACGTGACCCAAACCGCACAGCCACTTGCTCGGTGGTATTGTTTCTTAAGAGACGATATGTTCCCATTGATCTCCATGATATAATGGAAAAAGCCAGTTCAAAGCAGTTCCTACGAATGGTGCAAATTTCTTTAACATTGAAACGTGGCAATTAAGATTGGCAATACAAGAACATTGAATATTCTCAAAGTTGTCACCTATGACTCATCAAAATTAGCATGTGTCCGTCTGTAAGAATCCTACAGCGAGAATTTAAGATTGACTGTAAGGTAAAAGTTCTGAAAAAGGGAAACACCTAAAAGTCCAATCAGCAATATTAGAAGTTATCCCCTCCATACGCTGTATGTCACTCGAAAATAAAATAACTATTTGAAAGCTATGATCCCTAATTGACCAAGGAAGAATGTAAAGAATATTACACACCGGGCGAGTTGGCCGTGAGCGTAGAGGCGCGCGTCTGTGAGCTTGCATCCGGGAGATAGTAGGTTCGAATCCCACTATCGGCAGCCTTGAAGATGGTTTTCCGTGGTTTCCCATTTTCACACCAGGCAAATGCTGGGGCTGTACCAAGACCGACTACAATAATATCAGACCTTAATGTTACTATCGTTTCGGAGGAAAATGGCGACTTCGTGGGCGAGCGTTTGAGACATGTGGTTGGTTCATATCTGTGTTTACATTCTGTTAAAGAGTGTTATTTTGATCGAGTTATTGAAGTATAAAGTATATGTTTGGTAAAATAGTAATCTATAACGGTTTATCAGTATGGTGTTTTGTTAGAAATTTATATGATGGTATTTTTGATGTATAATAGTGTTTATATTGTCATGCTGTAACATAGCACAAAATGGGTCATTCCTGCTGCGTTAGTGGTTGTAGACCTAATTATACCGTTGCTGAAGCTTTTAAATTCCCTGAAGATAGATCTCTACAGGAGAAATCGATAAGGAATATTCACCGGGAAAATTTGGAACTCAAAGACCAAACTATCGTACTAGGCTATGTGTGTAACCAAAATTTGTGGTTAGGGAAGATTTCTTTCCAACCGATAACGGCGAGCCTATTCGTTTTAGTATTCTCATTCAGTCGGAGTAATTTCACGTAAGTTGACGATAAGTATTAGTTTCTATGTAGAATATAAGTGTGTGAGTGTATTTATATGGGTCACTAGTCACTAGGATCAGGAATTATACGCAGTCATGTGAGAATATATTAGTTTTGATGGTGTTGTGAACCGGATTTAAATCGAACTATGGCAGCGCCTCTCATACATCTATTCTTAAGTTCTCGAAGGAATAAAAGATTAAGAGAGAAGTGGGTTAGGAACATACATCGTGAATATTTCTACAAAACAGTAGTATGCATATGTCATCTGAGAGTAAGTCTGAGATTAGGGAAGACTATTTTTTCTAATTCTAAATGGTTGACCTATTCGTATTCCTCAAAAAACAATTCATTTAGATATTGATAATTGATATGGTGATGTTCCTTCAGTGTCTATGTGCTTCAAAGTGTCGTGTGATTTAGATGCAATTGTATTTTGAAAGAATCTGTGCTTGCCTGCGGGAACATTTGGCTAGATCTTGGTGTATGACAAAACTTATAGTGTGATAGATGGAGCAATCTGAACACTGTTACACAGAAGAAATAGTGACTTGCAGGGATGGTGGTGGTGGTGATTATTGTTTTAAGAGGAAATACAACTAGGCAACCATCCTCTATATAATATTAATCACAGAGAAAGAATGGAAGGGGTCCGACACTTCGAAAAATGAAGGTATCGGCCGAAGGAAGACAAGGGCCACGAAGGGCATGAAAATGAAAGACTCCCTAGGCATCCATACGTAATACCATCGGGGTCAGAAAAGAACAAGTGTTGACCAAGGGATGCCGGATATGATAGATGAAAGTGAGGAGCCTGGCACAAGTAAGTGGAAGCAATGCCAGGACTCAGCTGAGGGCCCCGTGGTCGCTCCAGAGTTCAGAGCCCCTGGGGCCCCTTTTAGTCGCCTCTTACGACAGGCAGGGGATACCGTGGGTGTTATTCTACCGCCCCCACCCACAGGGGGATTTGCAGGGATTAGATTTGTTTGTAACTCAGGGGTTTTATTGTACCAATACCTTCCGATTCATGCTGTGGATATCTGTTATCAAGCAATCTACACCAAATTGTAGCTCGTCCATCTAGGTTAAAGACATCATTGTTTAGAGTCAATAGAGTTGTTTTACTCATGTTCTTCAATGGGGAAAATCCTATTATATATTTCGTGTATGAACTCTTCATTGCTAAGTTTACCACCATGGTTGGAAGTGCTACTATATCATATGTCAACATATGATATAAGAGTTTCCAGTAAGGAAGGCTTAACATCACCGGGGCTGTTCATTGGGCTGGCATAATCATTTCGGGTGTACTTCATTTTCATTTTCTTCGTTTTCATCGAGTGCTGAACATTAGAAATTGTCCACCACTGCGAAACTAAGACAACACGTTATGTTTCATAGTTCTTATGAGAGTGAATAAATCGAGGAATTTCGCACCTTAAAATATTTTTAAACATTCAAAATGATGTTATAAATATCATTTTAACAGTTTTATAATGTATTTCCATCTATCCAGCGAAGTGTAATCTAAGAGAAAACGTTATTTGACTAAGTGACATTTCGAAATAATCAGCTTGTTGTTCTCTTTTGCTGTGGGGCTGTCCATCTATTCTAGCAGAATATGCGTGATTCTAGTTGATCATATGTGATGAGTACTTGTTCGCGAAGGTTTTCATAGGTGCAACAGTGATTTTCCTTATGATGTTAGATTTATCATGTTAAATTACCTACCACCGTTTGCAAAATATGTACGCGATCTTTTCTTAATTTCTGGCGGATTGAACCAGATATTGTGTAGCTCTTTCAGTGGTATCAACACAAGTAATTTAATGTGAGTGGCTCAGGCGGTTGAAGCTCTGGCCTTCTGACCCCAACTTGGCGGGTTTGATCCCGGCTCAGTCCGGTAGTATTTGAAGGTGCTCAAATACGTAAGCCTCGTGTCGGTAAATTTACTGGCAGGTAAAAGAACTTCTTTGGGACGAAATTCCGACATCTCCGAAAATCGTGAGTTGGTTTATCGTCGAAATGAAGTTATTGCGTGCTACCCTAAACTTCATCAGTCGGCAGCTACTGCGCCCACGACGTCCACCATCTTGGTTTTGATATTACGGTCTGATATATTGTAGTCGGTCTTGGCTGTACCTTAATTAAGGCCACGGCCGCTTCCTTCCAACTCCTAGGCCTTTCCTATCCCGTCGTCGCCATAAGACCTATCTGTGTCGGTGCGACGTAAAGCCCCTAGCAAAAAAACAAAACAAAACGAATATTACTTGCATATCTGTGAATAATAATTGTAACAAAGCACATATGAAATATCTGCAGGACATAGCACCTTTCGTAAACTGTGATGTTTGTTTATCTCTCACTGCAGTAATTTCTATCATCAATCCATTGTTAAAGATCGATCAAAAGTTGTCATTTGTTAATTTGATTTAATTCCCAAACATAAATCCCTTAAGCTCTTTGTCATAGACATCCTGTAATGAAATGTTAATCGGTTTTTAAGATATCTGGTACTCCAAGAAATGGATTTAACTCAGTATTTAATGGCAAGAACTATAGCCGAGAGTATTCGTCGCTCTGCCTGGTAGTTTACAGGTCTTCGAGCTGCGCGGCGGGGATTTTATTTTGTTTTGTTTGTATGGACTATCTTCAATATTAAAACTCTCGCTTTCGGCATTCGGCATTACATCTTAATATGTAAAAAAAAAATCCATGCATACACTCTTCATTTCACAAAATGATGGTAAATATCAGGCACCTATTTATTTCGACTTTCCCCAACTGGAGATTGCTCCTGAGGACTAAGTATACAAAAAAAGACAAGATACTAAAAGTAATTGTCAGCTAGGTAGCACATTTGACCTACTGTATGTTGTTGCATTAAAACGTTTCGGATGAAATATTTCAAGGAAGTTGCTACAATTTCTTTCATTCATACCTGATTGAGGTTAAATGATTTGCAAAACTAATGAGAGGAATGGTTTCTTCAGCGTCATACATTAATACTGTGACTTCGACATCATCCACCTGGTATTCCTCTTGATAGAATGGGATAGTTGGTTCATATGTTGTTTTCTTTTCCTCTTGTACCCCATTGGGTTCTGTTTCGGATGTCTCGAATCTGATCGTCGGATCTATTATAAAGCCCTCCTTTCGGTGGTCTTTGAAGGTTATCATGTCAATTCAACGGGTGCTGCCAGTAACAGAGAGACCTCCCCAGTGAATGAAACATTTTGATTTTGAACAAAAAACAGTTTTTACTTGTAGAAATTTGGAGAAATAATGACATCCATAATGCCGAATAGTACATGCCTTTAAAAATAAGTCATAAGCCAGCCATCCCCTCACCCCCATCCCATTTCTCTTCCAAATGTAAGAGCTGCCACCAACACATGTTTTCGACTGTAGAAGATGATGCCTATCATATTCATAATAGAAACGTGTATGATTTCATCTCGCAAAACTAGGTACCATTCTCCGCTCAGCCTGTTCCAGATGTGATAGGAGCTAAATATACGCCACACCAGTGCCAAAGAGCTCTTGCCATTAATCACCCAGTGACCGCTGAACTTTCTCCATCTTCAAATATGGAGCAATACTGTCGTGAATATGGACAAAAAAGTAAAAGTAGCAGGACTTTTCTATAAAGGTTTTAGTCTACCTTCTAGAATTGTTCCCTTGTCCTGTAATCATATATTTTGTTCTTTGTATTCGTTTCCAACAGTGTTTACAATATATTGTTTTACAGTTAATTTTTTATTCTATCAACGTTGATTTTGAGTGCACAATTGGTGTCATCAGTTCTCTCTTACCACAGTACAAAATTTCAGTATTGCTACATCGTAGCCTAATTCCTGGATTTTACCGAGCTCGATAGCTGCAGTCGCTTAAGTGCGGCCAGTATCCAGTATTCGGGAGATAGTAGGTTCGAACCCCACTGTCGGCAGCCCTGAAAATGGTTTTCCGTGGTTTCCAATTTTCACACCAGGCAAATGCTGGGGCTGTACCTTAATTAAGGCCACGGCCGCTTCCTTCCCACTCCTAGCCCTTTCCTGTCCCATCGTCGCCGTAAGACCTATCTATGTCGGTGCGACGTAAAACAACTAGCAATTCCTGGATTTTAAAAAAACATACACATCTGATCCAAGTTATATGATCAAGGCTTTATTTGAAATTCTTTAACCGATCAGAGTTGCTGTTTAGGTCCTCAGTATAGCCATTAATTTAATGTAACCATTCATGCCATCCTATCCTGAGCTAAGTAACTCCGTAGGCTAACTATTGAAGCCTTCATATTAGACTTTCAGCATGTATGTCACACCGAGTACATACAATACATGCCGAAGCGTTGTTAAGTACAGAGCAAAAATAGGCAAGCAGTCACCGGCGAGTCCCGAACACGCAGCCTTCTGCTTTCGCGAACGATCTTCTAGATATTAAGTTAGCATAACTTTGGCATGGAGGCCTACAATTACGTTCTTAACACGATCTAAAAGCTGAAAATTAACTTTAAGTGCCATTTGTTCGTGAAACTACATATACAATTAGTTCAGCGCACTCTACACGTGTGTTAATAATAGCAGCTAAGATACCTAGCCAACAGAGCAGAAACGTCAAGGCTACCGTAGCGTAGTCAGTTTTTCTTATTTATTTAAGGATTCATTCATTCATTCATTCATTCATTCATGTGACATAAAGAAAGGACGCAACCTCGTAAGTTCTAGACATTTCTATTTGATATTAAGGTAAGGGTGTATTCTGCCTGCAGGCAGGTCCGAACCTCTGCAGAGGAGTGTCTGAGCCGGAGTTTACTAACGGTAGGGTGGCCAGTTCATTTCCGCTCCTCCATTCCCTTTATTTGGTGTTAAGGTTTCTTAATTTTATCCTTACCGATATCACTTTCGTCACGGAAACTTAGATATTTATTGTATACCAATGGAAGCTGGAGGTGTCTGAAGCTGGATGTTGCACCGACATTTTCTATGGCACATTTTTACATGAGAAGCTTACAGAAATAACAAGAAATTCTGTTATCGTTATGTATTCCCCCTCCTCCTGTGGATGAGGGTGGTAGAATACATCAACGGTAGCATCCGTCTGTCGTAAGAGGTGACGAAAAGGAGCCCCAGGCGCTCTGAACTTCGGAACGTGGGTTGGTGACGACGGGGCCCTTTGCTGTGTCCTGACGTTGCTTCCACTTACATGCGCCAGGCTCCTCACTTTCATCTATCCTATCCGACCTCCCTTGGTCAATTCTTGTTCTTTTCCGACCCGGACTGTATTACACATGGAGGCCTAGACAGTCTTTTATTCTCACATTTTCCGTGGTCTTTGCCTTTCTTATGCTGATACCTTCAATTTTAGTCGTGTCGAACCTCTTCAATTTTCCCTCTGATTAGTGTTAATGGAGAATGGTTACCACACCACCACGTTAGGTAAGTAACTACCCATCTATGTAGGCCTATATAAAATAAGAGTTTTGTCTGTACATTGCTCAGAATTTAAAAATAATTGTATTCCTATATCGGTCGTGACCACAGTAACAAGGAAATGCACTTTTTATTTTTCCGTAATGTCTGTCTGTCTGTCTGTCTGTCTGTCTGTCTGTCTGTCTGTCTGTCCGTCCGCGTATCACGAGAAAACAGCTGAAGAGAATTTAATTAAAATCGGTATGTAAAGTCGGGGAACAAGTCGCTGCAATCTAGGACATCGATAATTTTATTCACTCTGAGTGAAATGAGAGTTTAGGGGAAGGCCTAAAATTTAATTCTCAAATATTTATGTTGTTAGTGGTCTCATCGGTAAATACTACACAACTTAAGTTATATACGTTTTATTATTACACTCCCGATCATTTATGTCTTATATATTTTTACCGTACCGGCTATGATAACAGAGATATTCATAAATTTGGATTTTTGTTGCTAAGTCCATATCAACGCCGAGTCACGAGAAAATGGGTAAACAGATTTTAATGAAAATCGGTATGTAAAGTGGGAGAATAAGGAACTACAGTCTACGATATAAATAATTTTATAAGATGGTCTGATATCACAGAGTCGGAAGAAAACTAAATGTGAAGGCCGACAATTTAGGTAGCTCATAAAATTGATCAACAATAACATTATCTTGACCATTGTTTGTTGATGTGCTTTATGTCTTCTCCTGTAGAGATGGGTTGTGACAAGGATTTCTAGTCTCCACTCCGAATTGCTCTGCTCCAGGAAAGTTACTGTGACAAGAACCTGTGATTTTGTCACAGTTGTGATTTTACTTACCATTGTTCCGTGTCCGTAAACACCTAGTTCTATACATCTATGGATGTAAAACATTAAATAAATCTATAAAATATCCAGGCCTAGGAGTGGTAGAACTCTCCATAAAAAGAGGAAAAAGAGACTAAAATGGCAGAAGAAGAGACTAAAAAGAGACAAAGTTGTCAAATGATCAATATGGTCAAATGTTTGGTGTTCACATGTTTCCGCATCGAAAATAGTGATAAATAATATATATATATATATATATATATATATATATATATATATATATATATATATATATATATAGTAATCCCCGACCAAAAGAAGGCCAGTGGAGATCAGAAAAACTAATTGTGTAAGTACAAGTGTACACACATAAAGTACCAAATGATAAAGAAGAGTAGTTATTTCATTTTTATGTTTTAGGCCAAGTTTCATTTGTTTCTGCTCCTGGACCGGATATAGCCTGTTAATTTATTAAGTAAACAAGCATGAAGATTATATTACATGGAATGCTTATGTTCGAGGAACACGAGTATAATATTTTTTTCAATTTTTACATAAAAATCTATCCAAGAAATAATTTTGTTAGATTACTGAAAGAAGACAGTGAAGCAGGGATATACAATTATTATTCCCATGTGATAGAGACAATACAGCCGCAAAGCTGCCAATTCATTACATTGTTTCTGGCCTGCTACATTAGTTTTTTTTTAAATCCCAATAACTATCCATTCTGCCATCGAAAGCTGGTCTCTGTCTCTATCTGCAACATCTTCCATTCGTCAACGAGCACATCCTCTTTTATGTGGTCATTTCTTGATGGATACAGTACTTGTGCATCCATCTCTTGGCACAGGCCAGAGTAAAGTGTAGCTTCCACTGAAGTCCCAATCTCATCCATGGCTGTGACAATATGGAAGCTGCTGGGGTATGAGTAGTGCTGAGTAATGACATTCAGAGCATGACTAGTGCGTCCGAGTGTTACGAAAGGTGCTGCTCATAGGGTCAGTCGTGCTGCAATAGTACTTTCTGACCCAGTGAGGAAAGCAATGGCAAACTACCTCACTCCTCATCTTGCCTAGTACGCCTCATTTTGGTGCTGTCATTGGTTTTTGGGGTTTCCTTATAACCGCATAACCTTTAGTGGTGCTATTTGAGGATCCAACCAGCCTCTGGGCTGATGACCTAACAGACATATCTCGATAGCTTTGTCGGTTTCTCACAAGAGAGTGGTTTAAACATCTAAGCGCTTTAATCAAATAACAGTATTTAATTATTTTTTCAATCAAATAATTTCATCCGAAAATATAATGCTCTTTAGCACTGTTCATGAAAACCAGACAATGTGAAAGTTCATTTTTAATTTTTCTGTGAAGCAACAATATCTTTCACGGGCAACAGAAATAGACTTGCAAACATGTCGATCCAATTTACCTTAACAGATCTTGTACCTGAGGGTACAGGTTATAAATTAAAGGCTCATCTCATTGGAATATTTCGGTGAAGCGTGTAAAAAGTTCTGCAGAAGACATAGTGGAGTACAATTGTGGTTTGATTGTTGAACAACCTAAAAGTTTGGTGCCGGGCTGAGTGGCTCTGACGGTTGAGGCGCTGGCCTTCTGACCCCAACTTGGCAGGTTCGATCCTGGCTCAGTCCGGTGATATTTGAAGGTGCTCAAATATGTCAGCCTCGTGTCGGTAGATTTACTGGCACGTAAAAAGAACTCCTGCGGGAAAAAATTCCGGCACCTCGGCGTCTCCGAAAACCGTAAAAGTGGTTAGTGGGACGTAAAGCAAGTAGCATTATTATTATTATTATTATTATTATTATTATTATTATTATTATTATTATTATTATTATTATTATTATTAAAAGTTTGGTCATCTTTTTGTACAAAGTAGACTGTGACGCAGCCTGATTCTTTACTGATGGCAAGAATTTAAGAAAAAAATGATATTATCCTTCCCACAGTTCAAGCAATTTCTCAGTAGTGGGACGAAATGTAAGCCCCCTAGACGGAGAATGTTTCAAGAATTTCTTTTGAGGTAACTTGAAATCTTGAGTCCTTTCATATTCCTTCCTCCAGCCTGGCTGGTCATCCATCAAAATAGTGATGAAGAGCAACAACAGCTAATTCAGATGCATCTTCACCAAAAGTCTTTTAAATATGCATCATGAACGATGTGAACGGGACAGGTCCCGATATCAACTAATCCGCAAGAGCTCATTCATTCTCCATGGACAAGTCTTGTGAGCTTTCTTATTCACATCTTGTCCATCTGAGCGAGTTATAATAAATTTAACTCCCTCTGTGGATCAGTGGTAGAGTGTTGGCCTCCAGACCCCAAGATAGCAATTCAAACCCGACAGAGGTAGTCGGATGTTTGAAGGGCGGAAAAAAAAGTCTCTTCGACATCGCATGTCGTACGATGTCAGTATGTGCAAGATCTCTGGTAACACATTTGGTGTTTACCTGGCAAATATCATTAAAAACTCAGTCATAGACGCCACCCAAGGGAGATTCGGTTTACTGTGAGATCTAGTGGAACGTCAAAACTTGTTGAACAAGCAGCCAGACAGCGACAAATTAAAATGCTTGCACAAAGTTGCCAAGGCCCGGGGTGGGAAACTTTAAGTAAGAGAAGGGAGAAAACTAGACTTACAGGATTATATAGAGCCTATACAGGAGAAGAAGCATGGGGAGATATCCGTGAGAGGCTTCAGTTGGAAAATAATTATATCGGCAGGACTGACCACAAATATAAAATTAGAAGGAATTTTAGCAGAAGCGATTGGGGTAAATTTTCATTCATTGGGAAGGGTGTGAAGGAGTGGAACAGTTTACCAGGGGTAGTGTTTGATCCTTTTCCAAAATCTGTACAGATATTCAAGAAGAGAACAAACAGCAACAGAGAAAATAAATGAAATGTTAGAGGGCATTCGACCAGTGCAGGTTATTGTATATAAAAAAATGTGTGTGAATAAATTAATTCCATCCCCTGGTCTAAGGAGTTTGGACAGCCAAAGTAGGGGACTGCCTGTAGGGGTGAAGTACAGTGGGGACTTCGAGGGCCCTGGGACCGCTACGGTAGCTGTGAAGGCCCTTCAGAAACTCTGAAAAGTGGTGGCAAAAGGGGCTCTGGTTAAGACGCAGCAGGTCGTTATGCTACTTAGGATCCAGAACGGGTAAAAAAAAAAGTAAATAAATAAATGCAATGTAAATATTAATGTTATACCAGTTTTATAGTATCATTTGAAGCAATTCCACATACTGTATATCAGTTGACTATATTTGTAAGTAGGACAGGATATATTATAAGTAGAATTTTGTAAACAATATAAATTTATTAAGGATGAGCTGTGTGTTTAATAGAAAACATTGTTAGCGTAAATTGTATAATATTGTATTATAGGAAAAATTTTCTTCTCTTGTTAATTTAATATTTAGTGCTTGACAATAATGTATTTTAGTGTACCATTTGCCACCGAAGTAGACACCTCATTTGCAAATAAAGAGATTTTGATTTTGATTTTGAGGCCATACGATTATTATTATTATCATCATCAATCATAACCATCATATAACCATCATCATCATCGTAAGTATGTGAACAGGTGGGTTTGAATTACTGATCGCAGAGTGAACTTTTCCATGAATAGTTTGTGCATATTTTTTTCTGACGAAGAATGTCTGCAAGTGTCTTGAAAGTACCGTACTCTCTGACTCTGGCCAGTGTTTCTCCAATATCTTTTCACCAATATCTGCAGCTCTTTTTTGTCTTCAACATTCTTTTTCATAAAAACAGACTGAATAAAAGGAGGTTCTACATCACCTGAGATCATTTGTTAAAAATATAGTCCCACTGCATTACTTATTAAATATCGCATCTTCAAGTTGCAACATTTGCAAATATTTGATTGAAAAATTAATGAAAGATTGTGATTTGATTAAAGCACTGAGATGTTTAAACCCCTCCCTTGTGAGAAACCGACAAAGCTATCGAAATATAGCTTCCATATAAAAGAGGATGTGCTCGTTGACGAATGGAAGATGTTGCAGATAGAGACGCGGGACCAGATTTCGAAGGCTGAATTGATAGTTATTGGGATAAAACTAAAAAAATAACTAATGTAGCAGGCCAAAAACAATGTAAGGTGTGGTGCTCTTTCATAAAGAAGACTGCATCGAATAAATCAAGGAGTGTGATAACATTAAGAGCTATTATCGTCATTATCAATCAACACGAGGACCCGCTGAAATGGTGGCATGATCACAAGTATAATTACCCGTATCTGAGTGGATTGTGAAAGAAAAATGTTGTGCTCTAGGAACTTCGATCCCATGCGAGCGGATCTTTTCAAAGCTGGAAATGTTTTAACTGAACGTCGCAAACAACTCAGTGCAGAAAAAGTTCGACAGCTGTTATGTTTTAATGTAAATATAAAGTTCATTGACACATAGACACAAAATGGCATAATTAATACTTCCTTCCATTTCATTCCATTCCTTCCATTTTAATGTTATTGCTTATGCATGTATGTAAATATGACTAAAAACTAGTTGACTAATTAGTTCAGATACTGTTGCCACGTTCTTCGAATTGTATTATAGGGTTTAATAATATGCACAGAAGAACTATATCTTGACTCAGTACCTTCACTTATGGATTGTGTCAGAAGAATCACCGGAATTTGCGGTGACTAAAACTACCTGCTTATACCCTAGAACATCAGACGCTAATTTTTTCTTAAGCATAGTGTGAGTGTTGAAGAGGAGCATGACGCCCCTTGTTTTGATTTTTTTTTACACACACATAAAGATTGCAAAATACTTTGGTTCCATTGTACCTTGATGCCCATGTTGACAATAAATGACCATTCTTGTCATTTTTAAGCAGCTAACTGGTTCTAAAATTGCACTTTCATATTATTAACACTTCACATCACAGATCAGCAGCCAACCATTCCAATATAAATCCCGAAAGGAAGGGAAAAATAATAGAAAATGACAAAAAGTACAATACAGAAAAACTCTGTTTTAAACCGTTCTGCTGAAAAATGTAACTCAACGTTAGTTTCGTCAGAGTATTACGAACAGCACACAGAACAGTTTCTGTGTTCATTACACGTATATTCTTATCATAAGAAACTTTATTCTATTTGGAGAGTAACACCTCACACAATTCTTCTACTTCAACTCCACATTTTTTAAATTCCTCACCTGCCAAAAGCAATAAAGGTATAAAAGAGACTTATTCTGAATATAAAAGAGACTAGCCCCCAAAAAGGAGACTGAGAGCTAAAAGAAGAGATGAACTCCTAGGCCTGAATATCATGTGTTCACAGGTTAAGTTGTTAAAGCTTAAGGCTCTCCATAATATAAACTACACATGAATAGGTTATAGGCTACATCGGAATACAAATATTTGAATTTTATGCAGAATGATTGTTTCTATTATATAATTACCGTATATTATCATATAGTAATCAGCACCCATTCCAAAATTTGTCAACTAGTTTATAGTCATATTTTCATACATGCATAGGCCATAACATTAAAATGGAATGGAATGGAATGGAATGGAATGGAATGGAAGAAGTATTAATTATGCCATTTTGTCTATATGTGTCATTGAACTTTAGATTTTCATTTTTAAAATAACAGCTGTCGACCTTTTTCTGCACTGAGTCGTTTGCGACGTTCAGTTAAAACATTTCCAGCTTTGAAAAGATCCGCTCGCATGGGATTGAAGTTCCTAGAGCACAACATTTTTCTTTCACAATCCACTCAGATACGAGTAATTATACTTGTGATCATACCACCATTTCAGCGGGTCCTCGTGTTGATTGATAATGTCAATAATAGCTCTTAATGGTATCATACTCCTTGATTTATTCGATGCAGTCTTCTTTATGAAAGAGGACCACACCGAGATGAAATCCTAGTCCTGAGACTGGGATGTGGACTGTCAGTGAGACACTCTTGCAGTGCTCCTACCTCCGCTGACACCCTATGACTTATTATAATTATTTATAATGCCTTGTTCTGTTGCTTCAGCTGCTGAACTGTCTTGAAAAGCGTGAAGTTTAAAGAGAGACTCCAAGAATGTACAAAGAGAAAATGTTTGTCTGTACTCAACATGACCCATTCTTGAAGCTATACCATTCTTGAGGCTTTCTAGTACCTTATTTAACCCTTAACTGGTACGGCTGGGTCCTGAGGACCCCGGGCAACTTTCGAATTTACGTTACTCTTCCGTCTGTAACGGTAGTTCATAGTTGTTCCATGTAAATTCATTTTAGTTGATGAGAAGCAGCTGTGAGATGTGGACGTGGTCATTTTCTTCTGCACACCCAGGTAAGTTAGTAACACAAGGTCATCGGGACCCTGGGGTACCATTAATGCAATATTTTTCAGGTATTTTCAAGTTCATGTTTGACATTTTTCTTCTTTTCTTCGCACATTTTCGCTTATAGAATGATTTCTTGAAGGGTCTTTCTAGTGAACTGACTGTTCTTCAGATGAAGAAACGTTTCTACACCAGAAATATTTCAAGGGAAATTAAGATAGGACTTAGAAGAGTTCCGCAAGTGGAGGTGCCAGAGGAACGCTATGCTCAAGCACCCGAAACACCTAAATCCAAAAGAAAAAGGTGTTCCACCTGCCCATACAGCAAGGACATAAAAACGGCTATTGTTTGCAGGATGCGCAGCAAACCAATATGAAATAAATGTGCACAAAAGGTGTGTAAAGTATGTGCAAGTAGTGAGTGACGTAAGAAATCAAGAGACAACTACAACCAAAAGTTGGTGGTTTGTAAGAATTTTCCTGTTAAGGTTTTATACCATAAGACATTATTATGAATCAATGTAGACATTGTTTTGTCATTTTGTGTCATTGTATTGAAAAATATTGAATCATAATACTGGATTATTGATCAAAATTGGCAAGGCAACATTAGTCCTTTGAAAATGTATTCAAACAAAAAAAGTCAGTCATTAATTGGTTTAATAAGTTTAAGAATACTTGAAAGTTGTTGATTTCTGATGTAAACAGTGTGTTGAGCTAAATAAGTTTCTATGTTAATAAAATGTAAGTTTTTTGTATTTAAATTCAACATTATAACCTGGGTCCCTGTCGTACCATTTATGATACAAAAGTGAACCCGTACCAGGTAAGGGTTAAGGTTCGGTTCAGGCCAGTTGTTGTACTTTATATGCAGCTGTTCACAAACATCAAGCAAGCCTCCCCTAATAAAAATGACCAACGACGCAGTCATGTATTTCTCTCCACTAATTTCTTTAGGCGAAGATTCAAAAGGTTTTAAAATCATGACGACTTGTTTCAATGTGATCCAATCGTTTGCATTTAAGGTAGGAGTTCGGTATCTAACAACGCAACTGTACTCCGAATAGTATTTTTCAGGTCTGTGAATCTTTCTATCATGTAGTGCGTCGAATTCCACCTAGTGACAATATCCTGGATGACGTTCTTAGGCACAACTCCATTGTTCTTATGGTAGCCTGCTCTGCTAGTTTTAAGTTTACCGTGAAGATCCTTTTAAAGAGTGACACAGTAATGTTCACTGTTTTCAGAAGTAGTTCAATATTTGTAAGGGCATCATTCAAAATTAAATTTAAGGAATGTGCATGGCAACCTAAACTTTCTTTACAGCTTTCTTAATATTACTCCCTTTGTCATAAATTGCGATCAAAATTTTATTACTTAGACCCCATTCATCTGTAACACGCCTCAATTCTTTGGCCAATTCGAAACTAGTATATTTCTCATAGTACGCTGCGCAGTCTAAAAGAAGGGACTTAGGTCTGAAGTTGTCAATAAAGTGCACAGTGATAGCTATTAAACTTTCATTGTTCAGCGAAGTCCAACGATATGGTTTCCGCCACTTTTCTTGCGTTGTCTAAACATTTTTCGAACTCTCTTGGAATTGAAGTGTTTGCAATGTATTTACGTGACTGTATTTCATATGAAGGGTTTAGTCGTGAAATAAATTTCTAAATCCTTGGTCTTCAAAAATGCTAAATGGTTGGAAATCATGGGTAAAACGTTGCAGAAGAGATTCACTAATTTTCTTTCTTGCATAAACTGGAATTTTCTTAGAGAGGTAGCTTGTTAAGCGTTCTTGTCGATGGAATGAACTGGAAGTAAAAGCAAAGCAAAGCCATCTCCACCCAGGCCATGAAGGCCCTTGGAGGGGTGGAAAGTAAAGGCTTCCACAATCCGCAACCTCGGCACTTGATGGGGTAGAGTGGTTAGCTCTACGCTCGGTCACCTTTGCCCCCAGGAATTAACCTGGTACTCATTTCTGGTGTAGGCTGAGTGAACCTCAGGCCCATGTGCACCTCCGCAAGTGGAAATCTCGTTTCTTAAATTTTACGACTTCCTGACGGGGATTCTAACCCACGTCCTTCCGGACGATCCAAGCACGCCTTTACCACCTCGGCCAGGCAGCCCCTATGAACTGGAAGTAGGTGAACAAACTGGAACATCCATTAGCTATTACATCTCGGGTCTAATCTTTGAAAGGAAAGCATGTGCCTAATGTAAATACTACTGATAAAATCTAAAATATATTTGTATATAAATCGAAACACAAAGTGACTATTTAGGCGTTGACTGGAGAGGTCACACTTTTGATAATACAGTGAATGCGGATTAGACTATGAATTCCACGACTCTCTTACATTATTAAATCGATCTTCTAAAAGACAGAATTATCCGTCTACGTAAGTGGCTCTACACTGTAATCGGAATATCAGCCTATAGAGCAGCTTTACAAGTTGTACTTACAGTTTCTGATGAGCCTGCCATTTGTTGCTTTGCTATTTTACGTTCAGGCTGTGTCTGAAGATCTTTGGATAAATGCATTTGCACTGTTGGTTGCTTCCTAATAATATCCCGCTTTAACTTAAAAACATGTCGGTTTACACATATCGCATTTTACCTTACTCGAATTTTCTAATGGAGTGAAAAAATTTCAAACAGGGCTCAAGTTTCTCCTTTTCTCGTCAGACGTGCTGCACTTCTTCACGATTACCATGTGGACTGCGGAGCTACAACAGTAAATCACAGCAATCACGGTATTCAAATATTTGGAGATGTATACGCAAGCGCCAGCAGCAGTTTCACACGGTTTGGCTCCACACACAGACTAGAACACCTATCACGGTGTTAGAACATTTGGAGATGCATACGCATGCACCAGCAGCAGTTCTACATGGTCTGGTCCCATACAGAACTAGAAATGGAAAAGCGCCGAGCGAATGTGTTGCGACTACAGCTGTGCTAGTCCCGATAGATGATCGACTCTTGGAGTACACGCGCTTGTAGCACTCGTCACTGGGTCGGCCCTCGGAGTGGTGATTTCGTAAGCTCCGTCACAGGTGTACACAGCTCCAATCAAATCACAGTGATAAAATCACAGGTCGTGAAATCACAACCCATCCCTATTCTGCTGCCACTCATCTCTGATAGATGGGATTACTGCTGCGTATCGCGTATAACAGCCTGCCTGAATATTGGCGGAAGTAGCTGAGGAGTTAGAATTATCTTATTTAGCTAGTCATTCCTTTTCTCTGGTTCATAAATTTTTTGATACTACTGGTACGTAACACATTGCTTCATCATAGCATTCCAGCTATTAAATCCCTACTCTCAGGCACTGATTAGAATGAGCAGTGTGCACACGTAACGGAATAATGGCAGAGGACTGTTCGCGGTGGTCTGCTTTCTGGTCATTCCAGCACTGGAACTTTGGACTGTTAGTTCGGCAGCGTAGTGCTGTTCGTTAAAAGTGAGAAAATGTGTGGTTTTTCATTTGATCGAGTATTATAATGATAACACTGCTTTTAATCCCTACATTCCTACTGACGTCATTGTAATGATCTATGTTGACTTCAATTGGAAAAACCACAAAGACAGTCTTTCTGAGAATTCCGTAGTGAGGCACGGGTACATCACCTAGTTCCTGTTAAAACTGAAATATATCCAACATTTCAAACACAGGAAATATGAGGTTAATTACGTACAGTACCGGTCAAAAGTTTAGGACCACATTAAAAAATCATGAAGTTCCATCTACAACCTAAAATTTTGCTACTAGACCTCTGTATTTTTTTCCTAAGCTCTCGCATCTGATATGATCTACGTCGCCTGATTTCAGTTATTTACGCCAAGTAGTGTATAAGTTATACATTTTTAACTGTTGGAAGGTCACGTCAGAAAGTCAACATTTTTGGAAATATTATGTAGAGAGAGAGATTTATTAAAGAAATAAATCATCCGTCCTCCAATGAGGGTGACCATTTGGATCCGGAATACAGTTTCAATTTCAATGGTTTAAAAATATCAAAGGATGAACATTTAATCGTTAATGCTGTTAACTTCTTTTTTTCCAGGGTTAGTGGGGGAGGAATGTAACTCACGTTCTCAGGTATAGGTGGAAATGAATGATTTGCAGCGAGTCCCTCAGTATCTGTATTACTATTTTTTCTAACTCGCAGAATGGAACTTTTAAATTTTGTAGGAAGTTCGATGTCTGACTAGGGAGGGTGCCTCTTGCTCCGAAAAGCAGGCCTGTGACAATCCACCGATCAATAGGTATTTTATACTTAGATGAAAGGTAAGGCAAGCACGGAACATAAATAGCTTGCTTTTTTAGGTCCACGTCCCGAGCCTGATTAAGGTCTCTTTCAAAGCGAATGGTGGGATCTAAGACCATCGCTTTCATGTCCTCTCTGTTGATGGCTACGATGTCCGCCCTCCGATTAGAGTCATCAGTAGAGATGCAGTGAACCTCCTCGTGCACCTCCCATCCACGCTGTCTCAAGCCTCGAGCAATCGACGTTCGTACACGATGGTGGCGATGGTTGCGCATTAGCTCAGTACTCCGGCAGAATCCCAACACATGTCCAAGGGTTTCTGTCTCGTTGCAGCCATTTTGGCGGCAACGGGTTGTGTTGAATGACCTACCGGGAACCGACCTGACTGCGGTGAGGTTGCATGTCATTTTCACTCTAACCGACTTCAAGTATCACCAACAAGATTCTTTTATAGACTTAGCAATAGTTGGGGGTCATTTTAGTATAAATAGAAAAATTCCGAAAAAATGCGGCACCGACTTTTGTGCTTTTATATTTTGTTTCAAATCAGCTCTAAAATGGTCAGTTTTTCCTTGTTCTTGTCATAGGTCTCAGTGTGAGCTATCGTCATCAGAAATGTGTTCTTGGTTGCCATCCACAAAGTGCAAATGGAACTATCAGGGCAGATAAGTTTCATGCCGATAGCTCGTCCTGAGACCTTGGGCCATACATGATAAAGGCAAAGAAAAATCAACCATTTTGGCCCTGGTTCGAAAAAAATTAAACACGCAAAAAAAAAAAAGGTGCCGCATATTTTCGGAAGTTTTATATTTATACTAAAATGGCCCCCACCTATCTCTAAGTCTACAAAAAAATCTAGGCGGTGATACTTGCAACCAATTAGAGTGTACAAAATTTTTGATCTTTTGTTGTGACCGTCCAAGAGTTAAAAATTCATAACTTCCACATTATTTGGACTAACTCAATGAAATCAGGTGACATATATCCTATTAGATGTGAGAGCTCAGAAAGAAAATTACAGATATCTCGTGGCACAATTTTAGGTTCTAGATGACATTTCGAGATTTCTTTACGTGGTCCTAAACTTCTGACCGGTACTGTATATAGTACAACTACAGTTATTCAATATTCTTATCCACTTGAATTGAAAATTTGCTCTCCTGCTTTTTCATAGGTGCAAGAAGTTGGTAATATTGTGGGTTGCCGGGCTGAGTGGCTCAGATGGTTGAGACGCTGGCCCTCTGACCCCAACTGGGCAGGTTTGATCCTGCCTCAGTCCGGTGGTATTTGAAGATGCTCAAATACGTCAGCCTCGTGTCGGTAGATTTACTGGCACGTAAAAGAACTCCTGCGGGACTAAATTCCGGCATCTCGGCGTCAACGAACACCGTAAAAGTAGCTAGTGGGACGTAAAGCAAATACCATTATTATTATTATTATTATTATTATTATTATTATTATTATTGTGGGTGGACCGGTATGGTGTACCCTAATGGCATGGGACAGAAATTACCGTTGCGAGAGGAGAGAAAGCAAGAATGAAGTCATCTCCGCAGAGTGGTGCAACCTAGGAGACATTTGGAGTTGTTTCTGGATAGAGGGTTTGCCAGTCTCGTACAACACCCAAGGACTGATACTGGCGAGCGTGCTACCTGATGCTACGTACATTATGCTCGTCCCTGCTGAGACTACACTGCGCCGCGTTGTTCACTTGGGAGTTGCCGTAGGAAGGCAAACTCCCTGAGTTTGATTCGCTACCGGCAGCGTGTATTGGTCCATTACGAAGCATTAATACATCAAACGACCATAGGTGGTTTATTTTAACTTATTTTTCAATATATATGTTAGGTTTATTACATTAACAAATTCGAAGGAAAGGCGACAAATGAAGTGTACAATTATTGGGAGTTATGCAACATTGCAACAATTGCTGTAAACTACAATAAACTCGCTGGGTTTCTCTAAATTCGCATATACTATCTATCATTAAAATTCATTGTAAATATAGATGCATGTGAAGGTATGCAAGAACCTGTCGTTCTTATATTCAGGATGTTTCAAAATTATATGTACAATTTGAAAAGGCGAGCATCGCGCAATGAAACGAGAAAAGAAGTCCTAATAAACATAGATACCGAATTCAAATCTTTCTGAGATGTGAGTCACGTTTGCAACTGGTAAAACATTGTTCATGCTTAGGGTGCGCCTTTAATGTTACATTTAATTCCATTGAGGGATCTGTTTGATGAGTCACATGTTGTACCGGAGAGTTTCTGGTTGTCGTTGGCTTTATGGACATACTGCTGAGGAACTTTATCGCCAATTGAAGTTAGTTACACGTACGTCTTAATGTTCATTTAATATTTTGATACTACGCAGTTTGATTTTTCTTTTGGGAGCATTTTTCTTATTTTTGCATTTTAAAACTGTATCGGAGTACAACATCTCCGTCCTGTTAAACTGCTCGCCTTCTATAAGGCCGTCTATGTAATTGAACTAATGTTATAACTTACAAGATACTTAGATTTTCAACCGATAGATGTCTCTATCGGTTTTGTGTTGTATTTGTATTGTGACAGGTGGCAAACCTTAAGTTTGTGAAGATTGTTTTGTTCTGATGTCAAAGTTGTCAATACTGTTTTGTTCTTATGTCAAAGTTGTCAACACTCCTACTGCTTCCTTCTTCCTCAGTTACGAACCAATAAGGAATTTTGAGAATAATTTCTCTAGTCACTTAGAATTGGGGTGGTACAGGTATCCAGCCTATCCGTAAAGAGTTCTGGAAAATTCCCCTCAGAAATGCTATAAAAACTGGGCGCTTTAAGGCCGTTTTGTCATCTTCATCGCTCCAGTTTAGTGAGTGCGGCCTGTTATTCGGAGGGAGAAGCCACAGATCGGGGTTCGGAAGGCCTAACAACTCAAGGTAATGGCAGAAATTTCTTAACATGTGAGAGGTCCAGGCAGATAGCTTGAGGGGAAGGTTTCAAACTTATTTTCTTCATGTAAAGCTCTAATTTCATAGCTTAAATGTAGATTTTTCGGCAAGTCTGAGGACTCTGTTCAAATCCTTGTTTTAAAACATATAATGTAAGGGAACAAAGTGTTATTACCCTCTGTTGATTCACATTCAACTTGGTATAGGGTGACTAAAATTTTCTAAACCTCTAAATTCTTAACACATTTTTGGCATTTAATATTTCTCGTTTAGTCACCCCTTCGTATAATACGCTTAGCCTCTGCAACTTGGGGCCATAAGCCCATTTAGGGTTTTAAGAGTTTTTCTAAGAGTGCAAGTCTTTCGCCTCCTAAACCTTTTCTTTTCACATTAAGGCCATTTAGAATGGGCACTCATTGTCTCTATTTACACTGACTGACAGAGCAAATGCAACACCAAGAAGGAGTGGTCAGAACTTTGTGCCAATTGCAGGGTAGACTGACGTCACTGAGGTATGCTCATGATGTGAAATGCGCCGCTGTGCTGCGCACGTAGCGAACGATAAATGGGACACGGCGTTGGCGAATGGCCCACTTCGTACCGTGATTTCTCAGCCGACAGTCATTGTAGAACGTGTTGTCGTGTGCCACAGGACACGTGTATAGCTAAGAATGCCAGGCCGCCGTCAACGGAGGCATTTCCAGCAGACAGACGACTTTACGAGGGGTATGGTGATCGGGCTGAGAAGGGCAGGTTGGTCGCTTCGTCAAATCGCAGCCGATACCCATAGGGATGTGTCCACGGTGCAGCGCCTGTGGCGAAGTTGGTTGGCGCAGGGACATGTGGCACTTGTGAGGGGTCCAGGCGCAGCCCGAGTGACGTCAGCACGCGAGGATCGGCGCATCCGCCGCCTAGCTGTGGCAGCCCCGCACGACACGTCAACCGCCATTCTTCAGCATGTGCAAGACACCCTGGCTGTTCCAATATCGACCAGAACAATTTCCCGTCGATTGGTTGAAGGAGGCCTGCACTCCCGGCGTCCACTCAGAAGACTACCATTGACTCCACAGCATAGACGTGCACGCCTGGCATGGTGCCGGGCTAGAGCGACTTGGATGAGGGAATGGCAGAACGTCGTGTTCTCCGATGAATCACGCTTCTGTTCTGTCAGTGATAGTCACCGCAGACGAGTGTGGCGTCGGCGTGGAGAAAGGTCAAATCCGGCAGTAACTGTGGAGCGCCCTACCGCTAGACAACGCGGCATCATGGTTTGGGGCACTATTGCGTATGATTCCACGTCACCTCTAGTGCGTATTCAAGGCACGTTAAATGCCCACCGCTACGTGCAGCATGTGCTGCGGCCGGTGGCACTCCCGTACCTTCAGGGGCTGCCCAATGCTCTGTTTCAGCAGGATAATGCCCGCCCACACACTGCTCGCATCTCCCAACAGGCTCTACGAGGTGTACAGATGCTTCCGTGGCCAGCGTACTCTCCGGATCTCTCACCAATCGAACACGTGTGGGATCTCATTGGACGCCGTATGCAAACTCTGCCCCAGCCTCGTACGGACGACCAACTGTGGCAAATGGTTGACAGAGAATGGAGAACCATCCCTCAGGACACCATCCGCACTCTTATTGACTCTGTACCTCGACGTGTTTCTGCGTGCATCGCCGCTCGCGGTGGTCCTACATCCTACTGAGTCGATGCCGTGCGCATTGTGTAACCTGCATATCGGTTTGAAATAAACATCAATTATTCTTCCGTGCCGACTCTGTTTTTTCCCCAACTTTCATCCCTTTCGATCCACTCCTCCTTGGTGTTGCATTTGCTCTGTCAGTCAGTGTATTTCGTAATCGTTTAGAGACCAGAGTGTAACACACTGTTGAGCAGAGGTGACGGTAAATACATTGTTTGAAGTTTGTCAGGCATAACCTTGTAAGAAAGTTGTGCCTCTGAGTGGCTGGACTATATTAACTTTTGGAGCTCAGACACCTAGGCTATGTTAATTATTGGAGCAAACATGCTGTTATAAATAGTACTTGATTTTGGAATTAAAGTCGTCGTTGTTGTTGTGGGTGATGACGAGCTCATTTGTTGTTGTTTATTCAGACTTTCTATCTATCAATTTTTTAAAAAGAGGAAATAAATAAAAAAGTCAAAATTTAGTGCTTTAACTTGTGTTCAGCCGGGCTGAGTGGCTCAGACGGTTGAGGCGCTGGCCTTCTGACCCCAACTTGGCAGGTTCGATCCTGGCTCAGTCCGGTGGTATTTGAAGGTGCTCAAATACGTCAGCCTCGTGTCGGTAGATTTACTGGCACGTAAAAGAACTCATGTGGGACTAAATTCCGGCACCTCGGCGTCTCCAAAAACCGTAAAAGAGTAGTTAGTGGCACGTAAAGCAAATAATATATTTTTTTAAAAACTTGTGTTCTGGTAATTTCCTTGTCCACCTATTCACCCTGGAACCTTCTTACACCTCTGCGTTCCACGATATTTCCGCATCAGGAACAAAATAACATTATCATGTTCACTCTCTGAAGTTTCAGATTCTGATGATGAACAATTTAGCAACTTTCCAACATAAAATAACACAATCTTGCTGCACTTTTAAACTACTGCAACTTGGAAAATACAAACACATAATGGCTTTAAAAAAGATGTGTACTGCCACGATTATACATATTGCAACATATGAAAGCTCACCTTTGCCGTAAATTGATGTCATTCCACGATACCAAATAGTGTGTAGATTACTTTTTTAAACTATAACACATAAATATCTTCAGCATACCCTGAATTTCAAACAATGCCATCAAGTTTAATTCACGCACAACACAAAATATAATGATACCACGTTAGACTTGTTTTCAAATTACGAACACGGAAGTCACAGTGTTGACACCAAGCGACGTTGTCGGATCTTCACTGTCACGGCCTTATAGTGTAGTCCGGCCATGCTTCTAACAAAGCAGGGTTTCGCGATTGCTGTTGAGAACGTTGCCTAAATTCCGCCAATAGTTGTATTTTAGGTATTACAGGATGTCTGGCTAGTGCCATTCTTTTCAGTAAACATTTTGAAGCTAAATACAATCTGCGACAGCTTAGAGGCATTTTACACGTTTCAGCAAATAGAGCGCGGGGCTGAGTGGCTCAGACGGTTAAGGCGCTGGCCTTCTAACCCCAACTTGGCAGGTTCGATCCTGGCTCCGTCCGGTGGTATTTGAAGGTGCTCAAATACGACAGCCTCGTGTCGGTAGATTTACCTGCACGTAAAAGAACTCCTGCGGGACTGAATTCCGGCATCTCGGCGTCTCCGAAGACCGTAGAAGTAGTTAGTGAGACGTAAAGCAAATAACATTATTATTAACAAATAGAGCGTTAGTCGGGGTAGAGTTTAAGTTCCCTATACATAATCTGAGAGCTTGATGTTGAATTACGTTGAGCTTTTGAATAAGAATGGATGATGCAATATCAACATAAAAGGATCCGTAATCTAAATGCGATCGTATAATATGCCTATAAAGTAGTAAAACTGTTACTGGATCAGCACCCCATTTACGTCGAACTGTCATTTTAATATATTGGTAATTTTTTTGCGTTTTCCTCTATAGGTATTCAAAATGGGTCTCAAAGGCAGTTTGTTATCAAAATATGTGCCTAAATATTTGTATCCTCCTACAATCGGAATTGTAATATTAGTGATTCTGAAAGCGACTTTATTATAGTTACGTTTATGCTTGAAAATTATGGCCACGTTCTTGGTAGAGGATAAATCCTAACCGTGGTCGTTAAATCATACCATAGCATTAGTTAAAAATTCTGTTGATATTACGTCTGCATTCTTCCAGACATCCATTAGAAAAATAATTACTATATCATCAGCATAAATGAATATTCTTGTGTCTCGTGTTACTATATCTTCTAAGCCTTTTAAGTATAGAGCAAATAATAGACCACTTAAAATATCGCCTTGAGGCAATCCATTTGATGCACATCGTACATTAGTATTGGAGGTCTGTGATGTTACTTGGATGCGTCTAAAGTGTAATAGATTTTGTAGCATTTTGAAAAAGTTATCAGTGAGGTTCCACTTATTGAGTTGTGTCAATAACATGTGTACGGGCACGTTGTCGTATCCAGCTTTTTTAATCAAGAAATGGAGCAATTGTTCCTTGTTTGCGTTGTTTTGTGAATAACAGATACATTAATAATATATTGATGGGGCTTCTGTGCTTCCTCTTTTTATTAAGGCGTATTGATATGTGGGCAGCAAATTGTAATAAGCTAGGCACCATCAAGGCTTTTCTAACATAATGCTATTGAACACCTTCCGCAAACATGATCCTAAACAGATTCCTCTATATTCTATTAAATTTGTGGGCGAGAGTTTTTGTTTCTGTGTGGGTACTAGCGTAAAAGTATTCCATTCACAAGGAGTGATAGTTGAGTTTAATATTTGATTGTAATATGCTATTATTGTCTTCACTGCATGGTAAGGAAGTCGGGTGATCATTTTATAGGTAATATAGTCTGGGCCTGGAGCAGAAGTATGTTTCTTTTGGAGCATATTCAATAATTCTAGATAGCGTAAATAATAGGTTGTGAAAGCGTGACAAATATATCAGAAATAGTCACTGTATTATACTGCCTATATTCATGGACAACAAAATCCGGTGTTAAGGTATGATAGAATTGGGAGATGCTTTCGAAGTGCATTTTTTCTATTTTATTGCTTCCTGTATGAGCTATTTTTGATAGCGTCCCATATATCTTTTATACAGGTGTTTCTGTTGAGGGAGTTATAAAAAATTTCCAAGATTCTCGTCTTCTATCATTGAAAAATTCTCTTATGTGTGCAGTGTACTTTTTGTATAACACAAAATTGCCAAGTGTAAAATTTTGATTGAAATTTTTAGCAGGCTTCTTCTTCGTTTCACCATTGCCGCACATTGTTTATTCCACCATTGAATGGTAAGACGTCTTTGAGTGTTGCTATAGTTTCGAAAATGAAGAGGGTGATATATATCTAGATAGTTCTGAATATGATGGTATGAGGTGTTATATGTGGACAATGTGTGTGATATGAACTTAATGTTGGCTAAAATAAATCATCGAATAGGCCGAAATCAAAATCGCGCAGATTTCGAGTTCGACGGTAAGATTTTCAAGCTGTGTTCTGAGAATGAATTTGTGTACTCATGTCTATAAATATTGGAAGATGATCACTGAGACGAGTGTCTTGGTGCGTATACCATATTAATTTACATGCGGTATTCCCTGAACAAATTGATAAGTCGACTTCACTATTTTTTTTGCTTTACGTCGCAGCGACACAGATAGGTCTTATGGCGACGATGTCTTAGGAAAGGGCTAGGAGTGGGAAGGAAGCGGCCGTAGCCTTAATTAAGGTACAGCCCCAGCATTGCCTGGTGTGAAAATGGGAAACCACGGAAAACCATCTTCAGGGCTGCCGACAATGGGGTTCGAACCTACTATCTCCCGAATACTGGATACTGGCCGCACTTAAGCTACTGCAGCTATCGAGCTCGGTAACTTCACTATTAAGGTGTCCTGTGGTGATAGTCGCGTAGGTGAACAGTCGTTTAAAATAAACAGTTGGTTATTTAAACTGCATTAAAAATATTACGACCCTTTGTTATGGTATCGACACATTCCCAGTCAATGTGATGTCCTGCTATAATTAAATTTTCTTGGGGTGAAAGTTGAGAAAAATATTTATTCCATTGATGGGCGTTGCCTTGTATTGCAGGTGGACAACATATGTTCACAATAAGGCAATGGTTTACTATCACCGCTAATGATTATGTGTTAGGAAGCGTATAAGATTCATACTTACAAACATCCAAACGTTCAACATTGGAACCCGGTACTGAAGAACTGGATTCAGGTTTTAACCATGATTCTTGTATAGGATGATATGGGGATTATATTCTTGAATTAGTAATATTAATTCATGGTTTTTTCCGGAGCAATACTCCTATTGTTCCATTGCAGTATTCGCATCATCCTCTACGAAAAACTGACTTCGTTAAAGAGGATTTGTAATAAATGAGCCCATTGAGGGTTTTCCCCCAAGACTTCGGCTAACCGCTTGAAATCGTTCTGTATTTCTGCTTGAACATGTGATAGTACATATATCACACCCTCGCACTTTACTGTATTTAGAAGCGAGATATATTTTTGTCAGTATTCGATTTATTATTATTATTATTATTATTATTATTATTATTATTATTATTATTATTATTATTATTATATCATTTGTACGTTTATTCTTCATATTGTAAGCTAAAAGGTCTCCATATGTGGCATGAGTAATTTGTTTTGAACAAACTGATGGGAAAACATTGCTATTTTAACTCAGGAAATTCGTTTGACTCATGTGTATATCCCAATGTCTGATGAGGTGGACTTGTTATTGTAGTCGAAAAGTTCCGAAGACTCATGTGAACCAGCCAAGTCTCCGTTGATGGTGTTATAGTCTTGGGGGCAGGAAAAGATTCAGGTCGTGTTCTTGACTAGAAGATCTACTGATGAGTGGCTGGCCAGGATGAATCTAGTCGGATCATGTGAGAGGAAGGGGAAAGCTGATGTCTATTCTAGGCATGTGAGGATACGGCGAGGACACTGGAAAACGTACAACTGAATATACGGTACTGGGGTAACACTGCCGTGCTATACTGAATTGGACTTCAAACGTTTGTGGAACGTAGTCTTATAATGTTTGTGGAACGTGACTGACCCACAACTGTGGAGTGCTTAGGCACTTGGTATTGTATTACTTGTGGCGGTTTGGTATTATATGTTGGTGAAAGATATGAGGTGATATACCTCAGACTTTCTAGAATTTACATTTTGGAACGACGAGCGTGTGTTGCTCAAGATCTTTAAAACAAGTGTTAGAGTCAGTGAACACAGTATTATAATGTACAGTATCTGTGTGATATAATAAGTGCCAATTATGAGAATCTACAAGTCGTGTTGATACACAGAGACAGTGAAGGTACTTTTCTACATATATGTGCATTGTTCAACGGACCAACTGTAAATGTTGGCTTGGTTCTCGCTTTCGTTTTCCCACTGTTTTCATTGTTTTTGTTGTAAATATGGAATCTTCCAGCAATATTTTGTGTGTGTATTATATGTATAGTCTGGTATGTTGATGAGGTGCTCATGCACGGATTTTATTGTGAATATAGTTAGTTATTTTAGAATCAGTGGAGTTATTGACGAACCTAGGTCAAGTTCCTACCTATTTAGTCGTTTTCAGAAGGTTAGGTAAGGCCTGAGGCAGATGTACCAGTACGCAGCTTTTATGTTCATGCTCTGAGAGGGAGAGAGAATTATTATCATGCTCTATCAAAATTCGAGCGATCCATTCTGGTGAACTCTGGCGCTACGGACATTTCGATTAATTAATTTTATTCATTTTATTTCAATTATTTTATTAAGTTTTGAGTAATTTTATTTACTCAGTTATTTATGATCATTAATATTAACAGTAAAGTTACCAATACACTTTTTGAAGCGAGGGAGTGTAGTGCAATCTGATGGACTATGATGATTTTCTGAAGTGGAAGCTGTGCTAATCAACTGTTCCACTTGCACCTTTTTCATCTGGGTCTGTGAGATAGATACTCTTGGAGCATTTTCCAAGATAAGATTGAGCAATATCGCGTGATAGCCTGCCCTATCAAATCCTGGCAGCAGGGTTGGTCGAATTGGTTTGTGGTTCACTTCAGTGAATTGTCATTTACGGAGAGTCTCATATGGCAACGGCGAATCGCGTTCACGAAGCTGTGTAAATACAGTAGATGTGTTACCCTAAGAGGCGGAAAAGTCTTTCGGGTGTAGTTTTTCGTGGGCTTCTTTGAAGGATATATTGTCCACACACATAATGTGTTTAATCGCTATTTGTTGCTGATGTACTTCACATCTATCTGAGCCTACATTGTTATTCAGCCCATTATGCAGGCATTTACGCATTTCATCGGAGCATTTGTTGGTTTCATGAGACATAGAGCAGTTACCACATCTCGGGAGTTTTGTTCTGCAGTTCTTGGCTGTATGCCCATAGCGTTGGCACTTGCTACAGTTAATGGGGTGAAAAATGAATGTCTGGACCTCTGACATTACGTGGAAAATAGCAACAAATTCTGGTTGAGTCTGGCATTTGCAGGTTCATTTTATCAGTCCAGTGGGAACAAAGGTAGTTTGTCCATCAACTGTCACACGTCTGTTGAACTGCTGGGCCTTAACTGTAGGAACGGGGGATTTAATGTATTTGATGTCATCCTCTGTTAAATTCTTATCAACTCCCCGAATTAAGCCAATGCGAAACACGCTCGATTGCGGGATGAAAGCTTTAAGGTGGTGAGATTCCAAAATTGGGTTGAAAAGGAAATTGTTGGCATTGGCAGCTGAGTTAAAGAGAAGTTGAGTTCTCTTAGCTCCTTTTTGTGATAGATGTTATTCCTTTAATGTGATTATCACAGAAAATTCTACCAAGTGCCAATGGATGTATATATATTTCCAATATTTTATCACATACCGACTCCACATAGAGTACGTACGGACCTTGATGCCCAGGATAGTAGTAAAACGGATTTGGTATACTACTACTAAAACGTTTTCATTCCTCACCTGATGGGGGAGGCGGGCCTCTTAGATGGTGACACCGTCCCTCAGGCCGGGAGATTTGTTACGGTGAAGGGGATGCTCGGAGAACTTAAGGGGGTTGGCGGCTGTGGCCTGTACTAGGAACTGTCTCGGCATTCGCCTTAGTGCAGGATAATGGAAAACCACGGAAAACCATTCTCAGGACAGCTGACGGTCGGGGCCTGCCATGAGGTCCAGTCCTGTCCCGTCTCTCGAATGCAGGTGCGTTGAGCCATAGCCACCCCTCCTCTGTTCGGCTGGCCGGTCAGAGTGCAGCGCTGTTGGACCACGGGCCAGCCGTGGCCATTTATGTGTCGAGAACCACTCTGCACCTACCGACCTTTTGTATAGCGGTCTGATTAGGTTGAATATTAGATGAATGTTGTTCACCACTGAGAGCTGGTTTGATAATGTCACTAGTATTGGTTGACTGCACTGTTTCTTCTTGATCGATGTTACTGGAAACCAGTGGCGGTTCGTGCATGAAGGGCTTTTGGGCGCCGCCCCGCCGCCTTTACTAAAACACGTAACATAATTTCACTCCGTAGCTGATTATATAAAGAGATGAACAATGTAGCAAAGTCTAACTTATGGTAGTGTGTTATTCAGTTATACAATGTTATCTTTATTGTTTTGGCTGTAAACGTTTCGCTTTCTTATTTTCAAAGACATAGCATCCGTTCAGCAAGCACGATGTTTTCTCTTTAGTCCAGCACAATGTTTTCTCTTTAGACATTAGGCGGTCGGGTGCTGGCAGGAGAGCCCTCAGTAAGCTCCTAGAGTTTAACAAGGGTGAGGGGTGCGGGAGGAGCCTTGGAAGACGATATGGGCTTGTCAGGGGAAGGAAGAGTGCAGGTGGGGTGTATGCTTAGAGCATTTAATACTTGGTCTGTTCGGCAGAGCCCGTAGCAACGTCGCCAACCACTTTACAATGTATCTAGGCCTTTTCTCACACGTCTTACGTTAACTGTTGTTAGAGGTTAATTCTAAAACTGTTTACAAAACAATGGATTCCATTAGACTGGCTATTTAAACAATTCAGTTCTAAAAATAAGCTTAAATAAAGATTTAAAATCTAATCATAAGGTGACGGCACTATTTGTACGTTGGTCACATTGCTTTGAGATTTGAGGAAGCCGAAAGGAATTCTGGCGTGCATTGTTTATTTGTTCTCGTGAATGTCATTGTCGTTTGTGATCAGTGAAACAGGAGTAGCCGTGATTGCAGTAGCTGTTAGCCGACTAATGTGTGTGTGTTTAAATGCCATTGTAGTGTAGTGTTGCTGTGCAAGTGTTCAGTAGATAAAACTACGGTACCATAATAGTTTAAAAAACATTGTAAATTCTACCTTCAGTTTTAAGTATCGTTTTAATATCTTCATTCGTGTGTTTAGTACTTACCTGCCCATTTGAAAACTAAATGTTACAGTCTTAATTTAGGAAGACAAGGAAGATGAATTCTGTAAATAGTATTTTAAGTAGTGACGGAAATTTAAGTTTTGAACATAGGATAGAATTAAAGAAATTAGGGCCTCCTCGACCGAATTTAAATATTGCACAAGAACAGAAGGGTTACAAGAACAAAAATGCATATACTAGGAAATTCAGTCCGTCACTTTATAAGCAGGCTGATTGGCTGTGCGGATGTGAGATAAGGAATGCGTTCTTCTGTTACTCTTGTTTAGCAATGAATGTCGTTGACGCTCCATGGACATCAGTCGGGGTATCAGACATAAAACACCTAAGTGAAAAAGTGAAAAAGCATAAAATGAGCGAGAAACATATAAACGCTGGTATTGAATTTGTTATGCTTGGTAGAGTAGATATTCGATGCCAATTAGACAGTGCATACAGACTTAAAATTAAACAATCAAATGAACAGGTTTCAAAGAATCGATACATTCTTAGTAAATTAATTGATGCTATTAAGTTCTGTGGGAAGTTTGAACTAGCGCTCAGGGGCCACGATGAGACATACACGTCTGATAACCCAGGCATTTTTCGAGGTTTAGTCAATTTAATGTCAGAGCTCGACAGCACACTGAAAGAACATATCGAAAGAGCAAATAACAGAGTATTTGTTGGGTTATCTAATACCATACAGAACGAGCTTCTGAATTCAATCTATGCCGTGTGCCATCAAATGATTTCGGAAGAAATCTCTCAAACAAATTTTGTGGCAATTCAAGTTGATGAAACCACCGATTGTTCCACCTTATCTCAACTCGTTTTTGTTGTACGGTACGAGCTGGGTAGCAAAATAAATGAAAGATTCATAAGTTTTGTGTCGCCTGATAATCACTCAGCAGAAGGCATTACCTCTGCAGTATTCCAGGAGTTGGAAAAACTTAAGCTGGACCAAACTCCGGACAAAGTTATTGCGCAGACGTACGACGGCCATTCAGTAATGAGTGGAAGGCAGACTGGCGTTCAAGCAAGGGTCAAGGTCGTTTACAAAAACGCTCATTTTGTGCACTGCTACGCGCATCAATGAAATTTAATTGTTGAGCGATGTGCTACTCAGAATAAGCAGGTCAGGATCTTTTTTAGTAATTTAGAAGGGTTTTCATCATTTTTTTCAAAATTTGCGAAACGAACTGCTGTTTTGGACGAAGTGGTAAAAAGGCGCATCCCAAAAAATGCCGCCACAAGGTGGAACTTCAAGGCACGATGTGTTAGTACGGTTTTTATGTACAGAAATGAAATATCGGAGTGTCTCGAGAAGATCGCCGATGACAATAATGACTATTCGACAGTGAGAAAAGCTGTAGGCCTAAGGAATCTACTGAAGGATCCCGATTTTCTATTCTGGCTAGAGCTATTCTCTAAAGTTATGCCTCACTGTGACTTTCTATTCAACGAGCTTCAGCACCGCGAAATTGATAGTATAAAAGCTCAAAAAAGTATATCTGATTTCAAGTTATCGGTGCAACGAGTCAGAAACTCTCTCGATTACGACCATCACTGGCTTAATGGCACAGACACCACCGATGGAAATCCAGCAGGCTCAAGTCAGAAACGCGCACGGTTTGAAGATAATAGAAAGATTGCAGCGAGAGAGGTGTGCGATGTTATTTTATCCGGGATAGAGGACCGTTTTTTGTTCAGTGACCATCTGTCTGTTGCCAAACTTTTCCAGCCTAGTTTATTTCCGAGGTATAGGATACTGTTCCCGCAACCTGAATTTGAAATTGCTGCTAGATTATTTCCTATTAACCAAATTGAACTAAGGCATGAACTCTCAGTTTTATACGGCAGAAGTGATTTTGCTAACGCTTCAGGTGCCCTAACTCTTCTGACATGCATTTGTGATAACAACCTGGAAGTACTTCTTCCCGAGTCAATTAAGTTATTACGAATTATTTGTACAATTCCGATGACAACGTCAGAAAATGAAAGGTGCTTCTCTACGCTGAAAAGGATTAAGTCGTTCACTAGGAATACCATGGAGGAAGACCGACTTAACGCTCTTGCTATGCGCTCCATCGATAAACAGCTGTTGGCAGTTCCTAACTTCAACGAACGTGTCATCAACCACTTCGCAGAGCAGAAGGAGAGGAGAATGGATTTTGTATACAAGCAAGTCAGCTAAGGTATCGTTACTTACTTTCTTGTATTATTTTCATGTGTATCTTCATCTCGTCATTATCATCATCATCAAAGTACGAACTGTATACTTATAATAACAATTGACTGACATTTCGTAATCTACTAGAATTGTTTTTCGGATACAGTTGTTGAGTTTTCTTGTTAGTGGTGTTCGCTTAGATGTCTTCACACTTCACTTCACTTCACTTCACTTCACTTCCCTACATGTGTTGTAATATATTAGCCTATGTTTTTTTTTTTAACCTCAACCTGAAAAGTATACCGAGTCATGAATTTAGTGGTTTTGTGAACATAAGTATATGTTTATTGTCGATGTTTTAAGGATATGTAGATTGTAATGCTTCCGGATTTGTGATACTTTAAGTTTCTACTTTTTTCCGCTTCGCGATATTATCTGATTTTCGCTACGTGATCGTTCTGCCTCGGAAGAAGATACATACGGTATTTAGCCAGTATCATCGGATTATTATTATTATTATTATTATTATTATTATTATTATTATTATTATTATTATTATTATACTTCATCTACAATTATCGTGGTGCTGGACAGTGAAAACTGGGTCGTTGGAGGGGGCGGGGAGGAGATGACGGCACAGCCCTGCCAGAGGAAAATGTCACGAACCGCCACTGCTGGAAACGTCCATGTCTAGTGAGCGGTTAGTACCGCCACCTCCACTTTCAAAGACAGCCATACTTCTAACGTAAGGCTTGCACTATTTTTCACTTAACCTGTCGCACATGACTCAATCAGAACTTACAACAGCACGCTACGACTGTTCGAACCGAACTGCCTCGCTCATCCATATCATCAAAATGTTGTACATTCCGTAACAATATCCTACTCGCCCTCACCGGCGTTTTATTTTACAGTTACAATTTTTTGATAGCAACCTTCAGTATAAACAGCTGATAGCAAACAAAGAGTACGTACGTTAGAAAACATTGGACTATGCGAACCGATGCGAACAAACACAAGGAGAATAATTTTAAAACTACCGTAATGGCGGAAAAAGGGAACCAACAGGCGTTGGGATCCAGCCGGCCGTGAGTTGGATCCGTAGACTAGACGCAGCACGCAACCCGGGCGGAAGGAAAGATAATGTTCCAAGTACTTTATTGCATGCTTTCGTTAAAATTTATAGAAAATTGTTTCTTCTTCGATGATATTCGCTACAATAATACCAGTCGTGCATGCAAGAAATAATTATTTTGACATTCTCTTCAGTTGGTACCGAGAGTCTTATTACAAATACCGGTACTCCTTACTACACTTCCCATTTAACCATTTATTTCCAAGAAATATTTATCTACTCATTTCCATAAGGTACTTCTTTAGACATTTCGCTCAATTTTCCATTAAGCGTTTTACATCTAAAACAAAGATGAACATACTGGAAAGATGTCCAACTTGAAGCAAAGGGGAAGCGTACAAGTGTGGAAGTAGACACAAAAAGGAGATTTAAAAAAATGATGGCTACACTACCTCTAATTTGTCAGTAGGAAAATTAGTGGCCAATGGCAATGAGATGTGATCGTTCGTCAGTAAAACCTCTTAAACCGAATCTCGAGCTTTAAAGTTGTATGTTGGACGAGAACGAATCTGTGTACACCAGGTGTAAACAGAGCTGAATGTCATTAAAGAGAGGTTATGGGGGTCGGGACAAATTTTGATGTTGACACGCTTTTGTTGTAACGTTTTCTCAAACATTCTGTTCAATCGTTATATTTTCTAGAATTTATGATTCATTGTGTACTGACAGTTGTGCACACGTGGAGAGAATGCATAGATATAAACTTTAAAGTGCACTTCCTGTGGAAAGAGGTTATGCTTTTTTTTCCTTCGAATATGTTGTAAAGGTGCCTGGAACGATGGCAGCGGGCTCATCAAAGGATAGTAAAGGTAAGGAATATTTGAATGATGCTATATCTCCAGTCCTGTAGACAAATCTAGCCTCAAATAATTATTGTCATGTGGATAAGCTCAGTCGTCGCCCTAGTTATGAACCAGGGACAACAACTTTGTACATGGCTTTCTTAGCCAGAATTTTATGATATCATTTTCTAGGGAACAGGTATGAAAATCATGGACATATTGTGGATTATGCCTCCTTTTCCATGTACAACTTTGACCATCTAACTCAACGACCTGTCTCAAATGAAGTACGGTATACGTGATTATGTTTAAGTGCAGCTAGCGAGATTTATCACAGGCCTCATTTCCTCCCCCAAAATCTGCTTTGGAAAACATTAGCAAAACTTAGTTTAGGCATGACCAGTCTTAAGTATAATAACTTAATAGGCCTATAATGGATATGAAGTGCATTGCGACATATGAAGTTTGGTTTCTTCACCGATGATATATCCTTAGGCCTATACATCAGTTGGAACATATTGGACTTGACAGTAATTATATTATCATCAAGAAGCGATATTGGAACCAGACAGTTCACATCAAAATTGGAGATAATGCTACTGGAGAGATCAAGATACAAAAAGGTGTAAGAAGTCCTTCTTACTTACACTCTGCAGCTATTTTTCAAATTGCCCTTTGTGAAGTTGATAAACAACAATGGGAAGGAAATAAACACCATCTGCTATAGGCTACAGATGACTCCGTGACACTTGCTAATAGTTTAGAAGATTTTTGACACCTTTAGAAATGGCATTAGTGCAGTAAGCAGGAACTTTGACCTGAAATAAACATTCAGGAAACAAAATTTAGAGTAAGCAGCAAGCAATATTTTCATGCCTGAACTTGTTTCTCGTACCTTCATGAATATATCTAACAGCATTTAAGAGTGTCAATGAGTAAATTGCCAGTATTTATTCGTATCAGAAGCATACATTTTACATAGCATAATGGTACTTAATGACATACATATCAAATAGTGTCTGCCCAGAATTTTGCCAAATCACGTGCATTAGGTGTCACAGGTGTCCTCTATTGTGCAGCTTAAAGGACGTTTACTACAGTCCATGAAATGGGCTGTGGTTTGGTCGTCACCACATTCACATTGTCTGGATGTGCCAGGAAATCCCCACTTTACCATATTGATTCTTGATCTACCAACCCCAGTGCGAAGCCTGTTCAACGATTTCCATGTAGACCAATGTTCCTCGTGTCCTGGAGGGAGATGTTCAATTGGTAGCATCCAACCAGCAAGTTGAGGATTTCTAGTTCTCCATAATCTCAACCTTGTGGATTGAGCAGATTCGTTCAAATCTTCGGTTGTATTCAGGAAACTCCTCCTAGACCTCAATCAATCTTCAGTAGGCATGTTCATATCCATACAATGGGTGTGCACATGAGGCAAGTGCTTTAGTTCTCTCATTCATGGATGCAACTTCTCTTCTTATATCTGGTGGGGCAATTCCAGCCAAACAGTAGATTCTGTGGTAATACTAAATTCCCATGAAGGGAATTAGATATTTTTCCACCAATAGAGCATATCAAAAATCAGATCAAAAATTGGATGTATGGCTTTTCAGGCGTTTGCTCTATTAACCAGCATTTCGTCTTAGGTCTGACACTAGACTCGTCAGAGTGGGATGTGTCAGACCCTACCCACTGATGCTGGGGTGTATGCAGGTGAACTTATCAGAAGCCTCTTATGTGGCACAGTCTGATAACTGCATACGGGAGATAAAACTCCACAATGGAATTAATGCCCGCCTAGCAATTCCAAATGGTAATACTAAATTCCCATGAAGGGAATTAGATATTTTTCCACCAATAGAGCATATCAAAAATCAGATCAAAAATTGGATGTATGGCTCTATTGGTGGAAAAATATCTAATTTCCTTCATGGGAATTTAGTATTACCATTTGGAATTGCTAGGCGGGCATTAATTCCATTGTGGAGTTTTATCTCCCGTATGCAGTTATCAGACTGTGCCACATAAGAGGCTTCTGATAAGTTCACCTGCATACACCCCAGCATCAGTGGGTAGGGTCTGACACATCCCACTCTGACGAGTCTAGTGTCAGACCTAAGACGAAATGCTGGTTAATAGAGCAAACGCCTGACAAGCCATACATCCAATTTTTGATCTGATACTAGTAGATTCTGTCTCATGGAGTTGGTCTCAAGCAGCCAGTAATGAGTCGACATGTTTCATTTAGAGAAATGTCAACTTGTTTAGCATGACTTGATCTGTACCAAACAGGGCAAGTGTGCTCTGCAGCGGAGTAACACAGAGCCAGGGCTGTAGTTGTCAGTGTCTTTGGATGTGTACCCCAATTGGTTCCCGACAATTTGCGAAGGTTGTTATTTCTAGCCGACACTTTGTGCTTGATGTTCATGCAGTGTTGTTTGTAGGTGAGAGCACGATCCAATGTTACACCTAGATATTTAGGTGTTGGGCAGTGATCTAGTTGAGTATCTTCCCATACTACCTGCAATTTCCTTGATGCCTGTCTGTTCTTTAAATGGAAGGCACATACCTGAGTTTTAGATGGGTTAGGCTTCAGTTGGTTTTCTCTGTAGTAGTAGGATAGTTCAGAAAGGGCCTCTGATAACTTTTCTTCTACAACCTCAAAGCAGTTTGCTTGAGTAGCAATAGCTCGATCATCCGCATATATGAAGCTTCTGGTGCCAACTGGAAGTGGTTGGTCATTTGTATAGATATTGAAGAGCATAGGGGCGAGAACACTGCCTTGTGGCAAACCATTCTTTTGTTTCCTCCATCGACTATTCTGATCCTGAAATTCAACGAAGAACCTACGATTTTGGAGAAGAATGAAAATTACTTAAGTCATCTTGTAATCTTTTGTCATATTGTATAATTTGCGCAACAGTATACAATGATTAACTGTATTATATGCAACAGATAAGTCGATAAAAGCCACCCCTGTGATTTTATGTTCATATCCATCTTCGATATACTGTGTCAGATGGAGGACCTGTGAAGTACAACTTTTCCCTTTACGGAATCCTGCTTGCTGTGGGATAAGAAGTGGTTCAATGATCACAGTAAGTCTTTCCAGGATCATCCGTTCTAGGATCTTGTACAGATGACACAACAGTGAGATAGGTCTGTAATTTTTCGGATCATTTGGGTCTTTTCTTGGTTTGAGAATTCCAATTACTCTGGCTTTCCTCCACACACATGGTAACTTGCAGGTGTTTATACAGTTGTTGTACAGTTCTAGTAACCATTGTTTAGCAACAGGTCCAAATTGCTTAATTTGATTAACACATTTCATCTAGGCCGACAGCCAAACCGATGTGGATTTGATGGTTGTCCATTTCGTAGAAGTTGATGTGCTATTCGGTTTGCTGTGACATTGAAATGTGTTGAAGTTTTATTAGGATCACTACTGAGTCGTCTAAGTAATCGCCAAGCTTTTTGACTATTTCTACCCATGTCAATCTCTTCCATCAACCTTAACCACTGTGCCCGTTTTACTTCAGAAATAGAAGAAATTACTTGTTTTCCCATTGTGATGGTGTCATTGCTGAAAGGGTTTTCTTTGAATAGTTTATGATATTCTGTTAGGAGGGCAGAGGTTTCTTGAGTTAGACCTTGTATGTAGTTTGTTCTACATCCTCTAGGGATTGTAGCTCTAGAACACTCCCTGATTATATTATTAAACTGTTCATATGCTTCTGGAATTGGATTGAGTGGTTTGATCTTCTCGTCCAGTAAGTTGGTGAATCTCTCCCAATTAGCTTTCTTAAAATTATATCTCCTTATAAAATAGACCTCTTGAGGTCTAATGGCAGCTACTATTCGGAATAGGAGCACATACACACTGATGTGCTATCTTTTCGCTCACAAATATTAAGTCTGGATTATAGCCCCGCTTCCATCTACCACTGTTAAAAGAAGAAGGGAGCTTGCTATCATGGATAAGAGACAGATGGTGTTCCTCAGCCCATTCTAAAACATTCTCACCACTCTTGTTGTCTTGTTCATAGCCCCAAATGCTGCTATGGCTGTTGAAGTCGCCAATGAAGATACTTTCCAATCATCGAGATTGTTAGGTGGCATGAATGAGAATGTTACATTAGGAGGTTTATAGGTGGAAACTATAACCGAATTGCTCAATTCCACTGTGATCAATTCTATATCATTTTCTTCTGTAATTGATGTGAAGAGTATCTGGAGATCTGGCTTGACAAAGACTGCACTACCATATCGTCCATGCGGTCTCTCTGCTGCCAATTTCATACCTGGTATTCTAGGATGTGGTTGGTGTACATCCCTGTGAGTTTCCTGTACACATATTACATCACAGTTTGTTGTTTGGCAAAGTTCTTGTAAGAGCTGTTGTTTACAAGTTGACATACCTTCTATGTTTATAGATATAATGGTCATGTTTGGTTCTGAAAAGAACCTTTCCCGACTTATGAATGTCATTATATAATAGTTGATGTTACTTCTGGATTGGAAAGATCAGCCGGTGTTAACACCTCACCGTTGCCCAGGGAACGCCCAAAATGTAAATCATACACTCTTCGGGGAGGCTCTTTCCCTGTCCCCCAAAGTGGCAGTGATTGACTTCTTTACAGATACAAACTAGAATTGGCATAGTGAGAAGTGTGTTTCAGAAATTAAAACATCTTGTATAACTGTGACTGAGTCTTAACTCATTAGTGATGTGTTATTTACATGTAATCAGTGTCCTCATCCTGAGGTTGTGAAGCTCTTTTCAGACACACCTTCATTGAAGGTGAGCTGCATGTACAGATTTAACCACATATCTGCCCTCCTGCCAATCTTACATTTCTGGCAGTATCACGAATTGAATCTGGCCCCTGATGACAGCAGTTAATACACTACAGAGGCAAACAGTTACATTGTTGATGGATGGGCACTAAATGCTTCATCAGTGATCTAATTGCAGACCTTTGAAATATGGATATGTAGCAGAATGTTGAAGAACTCATAGGTTCACTATGTCTCCAACGAGGAAGTACACTGTTGTTCCAGGAAATTGTGTAAGTCTTAACTCTCATAAAATGTAGGAAAGCAGTTTGTTTCAGTTGCATCTTCCAAAATTACAGATACAATCTCACACAACTGATCATAGAAAGGAAACATGGACGTGGGCAAGGAAGATTACCTGGGCGCTGAACCTCTGATGGTGGTTCGATACCACGATATGGCAACCCTGATATGGGAAACGCAAAATAGGAAAAATGGTCATCATCTTTGTGTAAGGAGATGGCACCAGGAAGGAGAAGAAGTAAACCTGCTTGCAGTATTTTGGGCATGCATCATGTAGCCTATATGGAAATGAATGAGTTTCACTACCATTTAACAGATCACAGACTTTCTAACTGACATTTAATGGAGTAGCCTAATTATTAACTTCACTCCTTAGCCCTAGTGAACTCTGTACCTGTGACAAGTCGGAGACTAATCATTTATGTACCCTGTAACTCAATTATCTTTTATTTTCATCTCTACATTCCATGACTCTTAATCTTATGTGGCCTGTAGAATATGAATCCATCAGATCAACTGTTAGACTTCACTACCACGTACGGTAAGACAACAACCAGAAACATCTATTTAAATTATACAGAATATCCACAATGTTTGACACCTTAGCCTAATTCTCAATATTTCAAACCACTCAAAAAAAAAAAAAAAAAAAAAAAAAAACCACACACACACATTCTGTTTCATGCCACATTGATTTAACAACACACTGTTCTCTGCTGAAGGTTGCAGTGAAGAACTGCACACCATGAACTACCAGGCAGTTGGTATTGGTTACAACCACACTGCCTCCAACAAAATAGCAAGAACAAAGAGCACAACCTGCCCAAAAAGCAGAACAGAGATTTATATAGCTAGGGTCACCGTATATACCATATACCCCAAATAAAGAAACATTTCCTGGATTGGTGTTGGATAGAAACACGTTTATCATCGCCAGTAGACCTATCTGTTTCAGTGTGATGTAAAGCAAATTGCTTTTTTTAAAAAAGTTAATTTTTACATGATGTAGCATGAAGTGGTTTCAGCCATAACCTTTCATAATGGTGGGTTTTGATGTCAGAGTAAACAGAGGGACTGAATAAGCTATTGTAATAATAAGAAAGGCCTCTGCACTTCTATCCTCTCTCTCTCTCTCTAACCTGATTTAAATTTTTTTTTTTTTTTTTTTTTTAACATGCTTGTTGCTTTGGGGACAACACATTTTGGCACCCTCTTATTTTGTATTATCAGAGAAGATTGGCATGATTATTAAAATGACACCCACTTTGCATGAACTTCCTTATATTCTGATCATGTTAATCGTATTTTGGCCTGGACACATAGAGGCCTCTCTGAAATTATTCCTATCATGAAAGCCAACAATTGGTTAAACCTGAAAGGCGAGTTCTCGTTGTATAAGACGTCTCTCAGACCAATCCTCGAGTATTTCAGTCCCATGTGCGGGATCGCAGGCAAAATCCACGTGTATAGGTTCAGCACTTACAGAATCGTTTGATGCGCCTTATCTCAGGAGCACAATGATTCAAGTGAAATTGAGATATTCACACCTCATTAAACATAGATGATATTTACACCAGAATCAATAAGACATCACAGAAATTCTATTCTGGTCTAAATTCAAACCCCAACGAGGTCATCTCCACGTTGGGCAATTATGAAGCTGAAGGCCTGCATTACAGGAGATCTAAGGGCAGCCTAAATTAACCCACCTCATAAGGGTGCAGGCTGTATCCTGGCCAACTTGATTTCACTCTAAAAGTTCAATCGCTTCAACCATCAATGCAGTACTTGTTAAAATTTAGTTCTGAAATAGCACTCAAGACCCTTAGGGTCAAAGGGCAATAATTCTTCTTGAAAAGCGTGGTTTGTCAGATGTAGAAGCTATTGAATAGTTTTCTTAGCTGGATGGTAGTAGAAGTCAAACTTGTTGATTTATTTCTCATTCAACATTTTAAACGAGAGCTCCAAAGGAAAATGAAAATGGAAGACAGCAGTACTTCCTAATCTAATGCTATAAGTTATGAACTTGAAACAGAAGCTAAATCTGTTCCAACAGATTTGGTGATATACAGGGTGTATCTGTGATGATGTCACAAACTTTCAGGGATGATGTAGGACGGCAAATGAATTAATTTGAGATAAGGAACCGTAATCCGGAAACATTAGAGTCAAAAGTTATTAATAATCCAAGTTGTTTAACGTCTGTCCATTCTTAACAGGTGCCAGAGTGTCGTAATTTCGTCCCGCAATAGTTCTTTAATGTGCCAGAAGCCAATAACATGGGATTGTCACCTTTAAACACCCTTAAAAGCCACCAACGTCAGTTGGGTTTGAACCCGTTAACTTGGGATTAGTAGACCAACGTCGTATCCACTACACCACTACATCACTGCAGCCGGCAGTCAAAAGTTAAAGCAAAAATCGGTCTTATACCTCCAGCTGTAGTGTACACTACATATGCTAAGAAATCGGTCTTATACCTCCAGCTGTAGTGAACACTACATATGCTAAGAGTACAGTAGGGGAGACAATCCCAACGAGCAGAAGAGGCTAGGATAATAACTCAAAGACTTCAGTCTGTGTTTACGGGTTAAAGTGGTACGTTGATCAGCCCTATCCAATTGGAGTTGTACCCGGTTGAGATGTGACAGACTCAAGGTGATACCAAATGTTATCTAGCGGTTGTTGTAACGATATGTGTTTATGTAGAGTCCAGGGATGGTTAATAAAAAGGATTAGGTTGTAATAAACATGGTGTTGTTACTCAACATTTTTGGTGCCGACACTCAGGATTATTTTGAGAGTTTACATGAACCATGAATACTGTCGGCTTCTGAAACATCATTGGTCATTTCTGTGAGGAGAAAAAGGTGATAGTGAAGTGCATTTCTGACGGATTATTGAAAAGGTAAAGCACTAGCCACACGTCATCACGTTCAGCCTCAGCATGATGGATAAGTACAAGCTTCACCCTCTTTGTTAATGAAATATTATACTTACTGGCATACAAGTAGGGCTCCATAATTTTCCTTCAGTAATTATTGGTAACGGTATGCGTTTAGTTGTACTATGAATGCCTGAACGCATGATTTGATTTCGAAGGTGTCATTTTATGACAGAAGACTTGATACCACAAATCCATGCACCGGGCGAGTTGGCCGTGCGGTCAGGGGCATGCAGCTGTGAGCTTACATTCAGGAGATAGTGGGTTTGAACTCCACTGTTGGCAGCCCTGAAGATGGTTTTCCGTGGTTTCCCATTTTCACACCAGGCAAATGCTGGTGCTGTACCTTAAGTAAGGCCATGGCTGCTTCCTTCCCACTCCTAGCCCTTTCCTATTCCATCGTCGCCATAAGACCTATCTGTTTCGGTGCGACATAAAACCAATTGTAAAACAAATCCACGCTGGACATCTTGACTAGTGCTGCCATCTATCATTTCTTTAGGAAATAAATGTAATATGACTGAGAGAAGATCTGTCATTTCTACTCCAAAATATGTACTAGTGAGAATCCAGCATCAACATGACTGAAATTGCACAGTGTCTTTCAAAATTAAAACCTAAACGGATAACTCATCGAGCAAATGCCACAGGCTTCCATAAATCAAATAAATATGTTCAATCATTCCATACCTGTTGACGAAGTAGAGCATTTCAGTGAACGCTTACTCAAAGCTTTGGACAACTTACTTGCCTTAGATGACTCTCTTCAAGATCTGCTCGATGATATAGAATACATTGCAGATACAATAGCATGTGAAGAGTACATAGACGGAAGCAAATGATCTATTAGAAAGGCAAAACATCTTCTGGAGCAGAGTCAAGTTGGAAAAAGCACGAATGTCACCAATCTTCTACAAATCTAACAGTTCGCAACACTGTCCCAAAAGCCAGGTTACCAATGATAAAACTACAATCTTTCATGGGAAGAATTGAAGAATGGTCCTAGAACTTGCAGATAGGGTGTTTGTGTATGGGCAAGCAAATGGAAGCAGCAGAGAAGCTGAACGGTTATACAGAACCAAATATTCACGCAGGAGACATCTGGCACACATCATGTTCCTGTTCCAATGATTAAGTGAAACAGAGCAATTGGTACCCCAGTACAATGACCGAGGAGGGCGATGAATTACATGGACTCCCGACTTAGGGGATGCAGTGCTTGCTCGCGTGGATGAGGCGCCTGCAATCAGTACTCGAGCAGTTGCACGTGAAATGAATGTTTCGCATATGACTGTGTGGCGAGTGTAACGTGATATGCAGCTGCACCCCTACCATCCACAGAAAGTGCAGGCTTTGAGTCCTGCTGACTTCGCACCTCAAGTCGTGTTCAGCCAATGGGTCTTGCAGTGCCTTGCAGTCGATCCTCACCTTCCTGCGTATGTACTTTTCACAGATGAAGCCTGTTTCACCAGAGATGGAATTCTAAATAGTCACAATAGTCATGCTTGTGCTGATGAGAATCCCCACGCTACAGTTGTGAAGAGCCATCAGCACAAACTTTCAGTCAAAGTGTGAGCAGGCAAAGTCAGTGATTACGTAGTAGGCCCGTTTCTTGTTCTTCTCCACCTAAATGCAGCAGTGTTCACAGTGGTGCTCAGAGATGTACTTTCCATGTTTCTGGAACACATCCCACTTGCCCTTCATCAACGGATGTGGTTCCAACATGATGGAGCCCACCTCACTTTAGACTGAGGGTTCGTGAACACTTGAATCAGACATTCCCTGCAAAGTGGATAAGAAGAGGAGGTCCTGTTTCATGGCCCACTTGTTCACCTGATCTCAGCCCACTTGATTTCTTCTTGTGGGGCAATGTGGAAAGCCTTGTGTATGAGACATCTGTTGAGTCTGAAGAGGATCTCTTGGCAAGACTTCTCGCTACCTGCGACGCTGTTCAAACAACACTGAGGATATTCGAACGATAAAACAGAATTTTGTGTTACATGTTACAAATTTCATGTCTGGTCCGTATTGAAATGTATATCAGTTTTAAAAAATATTACTAAAATTTATTACTAATTATTTATTATTAATTATTCATTATTAAATTTATGTATGCAATAGGTTGATCCTAATAAATTTTGGGAATATTTTTAAAACTGAGAACTTTGTGTGACGATGCTATGCCTGCATTGACGCAGGGCGATGTCATTTCGAACATTTGTTATAACTGGAGCAGCTTGTGAAACTTATGCAGGTAAACAGACTTAAATGAATAGAATTTTGCTCAACTTTTGACTTGATCGTTTTCGGAATATGGCTCTTTATATCAAATTGATTCATTTGCCGTCCACCATCATCCCTGAAAGTTTGTAACATCATCATGGGCACACTCTGTATAAAAAAGTCCATAAAGAGCAAAGATCCATACTAAACGTCTAAACATGTTTTGTCCATGTGATTTGGTTCAGAGAGAAAATATCTCATCTATAGGAAAGTACAGAAGTAAACAAAATATCTAGCTCACTGAATCCAGTCAGTGAAATTAAAGTTTGTAAACATGCTAATCACTATTAATGTTCTCGTAGTTTTGTCACTAAATTGTCTGTTAAGTTATCTGTATAACCATCAGAACGATGGCTTCAATTATATTAACACCAAAAAATAAACCATTGTTATACAGGGACAATTTATCATCATCATCATCATCATCATTCAATGAATACTCATTCAGCATCCATATAAAGGCATTATTTTGATGAAAGTGTAAATTCCCATTGCACAACAAATGAATGTTTAATTATACTTTCTTAATTTATCAAATTATTTGTATTTGTATAAAACTGTGTGAATAAATATTTCTATTTCCGTAAACTGCTTTTGAAAATTATTTAAATTTGAGAACATTTAGGTTACTGGATCTTACCCAATAATTTCTGGACCTTTTTTTTTTCATTTTGTACCACAGTATGAAGAAGACATTTCCAGTTTGGATATTCTATACAATGGGACATTTTTGAGTATTGGACCATCATGTGCTATGGGCATTTACATAGATTGCATCTTTTTGTATTGGACGTTTTCTCTGATAACCACCATCTCAAGCGTGATTTCAGCATTTTATTCTTACGGCAAGCCTCCGTGGCTCAGGCGGCAGCATGCCGGCCTCTCACTGCTGGGTACCGTGCTTCAAATCCTGGTCACTCCATTTGAGGTTTGTGCTGGGCAAATCGGAGACAGGACAAGTTTTTCTCCGGGTACTCTAGTTTTTCCTGTCATATTTCATTCCAGCAACACTCTCCATTAACATTTCGCTTCATCTATCAGTCATTTATCATTGCCCCAGAGGAGTGCGACAGACTTCGTCAGCCGGCACATTTCCTATCCTCACCACTAGATGGCGGCTTCGTTCATTCCATTCCTGACCCGGTCGAATGACTGGAAAAGGCTGTGGATTTTCATTCTTATGGCAGATAAATCCCTGTAATGGTGATAGAGGAGAGGTTTTTATCTCAAATTGCCTAGAACTCGTATAATTTAGTAGATTTCTTTGCTTTTTGATTTGATACTGAGCAGAGTGTGGTGCTTATTAACTCAGTATGGCTGTGGAGCCAAGCTCTGCATTCCGGAGATGCATCTGTTCAACTGTCCTGGAAATGGTTTTCTGTGGTTTCCCATGCTCACCTTCAGGCAAACGCTGGACAGTTCCAATTCATAGGCCGCAGGCGATTCCTTTTGTCTCCTTGCCCAATTTTCATTCACCATAATTTATTTCATCTTCATTAGCTGCTCAACTGAGGTTGGCATCAGAAAGGGCATCCGGCCATAAAAACATGCCAAATAAATTCATCTCGCCTCATTCCCTACCCCGCATCAAGAAACAGGACTGAGGGGTAGACAATCACCACTGCCACCACTAATTACTACTACTTTGCCTTTTGATGCCATTTCACCTGTGTCGGAAATTATCTCTTGTTAACTGATTTGAAGTGGAGTTTTGAAGAGTTGGAACCTGCACTCATTCATTGAATTTAAAGTTGATCATGGTGACATGTATAAAGTACAAGATAATTTAATTCTCTTAGTTGAATGTTATACTTTATGAATTACGTTTCTATGACAGTTTTGAATAAAAAGGAATATTCTGTAGTCTTCACTGTTCTTTTTGCACTTATGTTGAATTGTAACTTAGGTGTTTTGGATATACTCTTCAGGTAAACTCTTCTCTAGTCTCTTCTTTTATTTCTCTAATGCAAATTTCTCTTTATTTGAAATAAAACATGATAAATTAGATTTACTTATTTGAGCAGTACAATTACATGTTCTGTTCTCTTTTTCTCTCCTACATAGTCTCAATACACGAAGAGGAAATTGCAGCTATAGATTATGAACTTCGTGAAATTGAAGCAAAGATCGTCAGTTTGGAAGATAGAAAACAGTACCTCTTGAAAGAGAAGGGGAAGTTAAAAGATGCAGCTTTGCTGAAGAAAAGTTTGTCCCTGGCTGGTCAGAACTGGAGTAGCACAGGTGAATATTTATATGATACATTAAATCACTCAAACCAGTCTGATTCTTTCAGGTTTTTTTTCTAATTCTCAACATAATTATCCCTTTCTCGCACTTATCCTAAACTCCAATAATTTCTTTCGAAGGTTTATTTCTAAAACATTTTTAAGGCCTGCACCAAAATTTATTTATTTTTCAAGGATCCTTTGAGTCCTTTCAAACTCAGCAACTATCCTCTTGACTTTGTTTGTTTCTTCTACTTAATATTGTGACACCAGTCAAAGAAAAGTAAATAATTTTTAAGCCAATGGTTGTTTTCCAATAACAGTTTCTGTGTTAAAAACTATGTTATTAGATTTTCTGTGGTCTAAGAAGCTGATTGAAACTCGAGAATCAGTATTCAAACTCAGTTCTTTTCGGCCGTACCAACTGGAGACTATAAATGCTGCCTTGTCAAAGGAGGATGTTATTCTCATTATGCCAACTGGTGGTGGCAAGAGCTTATGTTACCAGTTGCCTGCTCTTATACTACCTGGTAGGTACTTTGGTAAACAAAACAATTTCGTTTTTAAGTTTCATTTTATTCAAGAAATGCTGAATCTTATTCTGTTTACAGGAATAACATTAGTTATTTCCCCTCTGGTATCACTTATGGAGGACCAACTGATGGCATTGAAAGCTCTTGGTGTTAATGCTGGTATGCTCAGTGGAACAAGCACCAAAGAGGAAGTTAATTCAATACAGCAGGTATTATGTTATGATTTGATACTTGATAGGTTTATGTATATTCTTCAAAAAGTGTAAAACTCTAATGCTTTTAAACTGTAAAGGGAATATATGCTTTCTACTTCCTGGCCTTTTCCCAGTTATCTGGAGTCAGCACTTTGTATGGATTCAACCCACTTTTATGGCCAGATGCCAGCCCTCTGCGGAGGGATGTATTCACTATTGCGTGTTTCTGTGGTGGTTTGTAGTGTAATGTGTTGTGTGTATGATGAACCAGAGGAATTAACTATATGCCGTTAAAATGCCTGACCTGGCTGGGAATCAAAACCTGGGGCTGTTTGAACCAAAGGCCAGTGTGCTGACCATTAAGCCAAGGAGCTGAATTTCAAAATATTTCATACCTCCATAGATTAATTTGTTTGGTTTATTTATTTATTTATTTATTTATTTATTTATTTATTTATTTATTTGGTGAGTTGTTGTTGTTGTTGTTGTTGTTGTTGTTGTTGTGGGGGTCATTAATCCATAGACTGGTTTGATGCAACTCCATGCCACCCTATCCTGTTTCACTTCTATGCAATGCCACACTCCAGACGAAAGTCTTTAAAAACATGTTATTTCTATTGAATGTTTATTAAGAAAGGCCTTCCTTGCTTGTGCTAGCCTTTATTTTATATTCTCCTTACGTTTGCCATTGTCGGTTTTCTACTGCATTAAATAACATAAAGACTTCATTTCCTAATCTAATATTTTCTGCATCACCTGTTTTCATACGACTGTACTCTATACTTGTTTTGGATTTACTTATTTTTATCTTGTACTTCTGTGTCCATACCATTTGGCAATTTCTCCACATCTTCTGCAGACTCACATGAAATGACATTATCATTGGCAAATCTCAACGTTTTAATTTCTCTCCCTGGATTGTGGTTCCATTTCCAAAATTTTCTGTTCTATATAAACATCAAAAAAGAGAGGGGGGAAGACTGCAGCCTTGCCTCACTCCTTTCTGGATTGCTGCTGCTTTTTTATATCGCTTGTTTTTTATCATGGCAGACTGGTTTTTGTACAGTGTGTAGATGACCCTTCTTTCTCAGTATCTGATCCTGATCACCTTCAGAATCTCAAATAATCACTGTTATTGAATGCCTGTTCTAGATCTACAAATGGCTTTTATGTGGGTTTTCCTTCTTAATTAAATCTAGATCAGATGTAGATTGCTTCACGTGTTCTTACCTTTCTTCTGAAGCCATACTAATCTTCTCTCAACTCTGCTTCAACTTGTCTTTCCATTCTTCTGTAAATAATATGTGTTAAAATTTTGCAAGCGCAAGATACTAACTAATGGTGTGGTAGTTTTTCAGACTTGGCAGCACCGGCTTTCTTGGCAAGAGGTATATAACAACATCTATATATAAAATAAGAGTTTTGTCTGTACATTAGTCAGAATTAAAAAAAAAAGAAAGGTATTTCTATATCGGTTGTGTCCACAGTAACAAGGAAATGCACTTTTTAATTTTCTGTCATGTCTGTCTGTCTGCACATCGCGAGAAGATATAAAGTCTAAGAATAGGGTACTACAGCTTAGGCTATAAATAATTTTATTCACACTGGTTGGAATGGTAGTTTAGGGAAAGGTGCCTAAAATTTAATTCTTAAAATATCTATGTTGTTGGTCCTATCAAAAAGTATTACATAACAAAAGTTACAGAGATTACAAGTGCTGATCATTTATGTCTTATACAGTTTTACTGTACCAACTATTTTAATTCAATTAATTAATTTAGACTTTTGTTGCTTAGTCCATATCAACGCTAAGCATTGCTAAGATGGAAATATTGTTTAATCATATAAACTGGCGAAGGTTTTTGTCATGATTGTCTTAAGGTGTAAAACCGCATGGTCATCAGTCCATATCAACAAGGAAAATTGTGAAGATGATTATTTAAAAAATGCAAAAATATCATAAAGGAACGGTCGCTTGAAGAGAGAGTCATGAAAGAAGGAAGGCCTCCCTTTACATTGGATGCCCTAATATCAAAGAGTTGAAAGAAAACTAAATGTGAAGGCCTACCAAATCGAAAGCTTGTAACACTGATCAACAATAACATTACATTGGCCATTAATGTGATATGTCTCTTCTGCTGCCACTCATCTCCGATAGATGGGATTACTGCTTCCCGGAGTAAAATATTGGCGGAAAGTAGCTAGGGAGTTAGATAAATTTGCATATGCTATATGACTGTTATGTCAATGACAGGTACTACAGTTAGTTCTGTCTAAAATCAGATGGCACTTCTCCTGTATCACACATCTTGCACACTAAATGGAATAACCTCACCATGCTGGTATCTGATAAAGCAGTCAGTAATTCTGAGGATAAGTCATAAATTCCAGGTGCCTTGTTCTTATTTAGATTTCTCAAAGCTCGCTCAAATTCTGGCCTCAAAATTGATCTCCCATTTAAACAGTATCAACAGCCTCTTCTTGTTTCAGAATTTTATTGTCTACATCTTTCCTATGATACAATTGTTGAATATGTTCCTGCCTTCTTTCTGCCTTGTCTTCTTTCCCTAGAAGTGGTTTTCCTTCTAAGCTTGTAATATTCATACCACTAGTTTTTCCCGAAACAGGCATGGTCCCATCAAATTGAGATAAATGAGTTTGTGGTGTAGGTGTATTCAGTAACTAACTATTTTGGCGGGTTTTGTACTCAGTTACCGTATAATCCCGAATACCACCTGCCACCGAATAAGACCCGCACCCTAAATTTGAGACAGCAAAATACGGGAAAAAATCAAAAATCAAATAACTTACATACCTATTTGATTTTCTTCAAATATGCAACAGATATAAATTCAAACAGCTTACAACTAATAAAATCATCACAAAATCTTAAATAATATCGGTCCAGTACTCAGATCATTTACAATTCACCATCGTCATCTGAAGTTTCACCAGCGTATTGGTAGGTGTGCTAGGTACCAACTGATGAGCCCACCATAGCACACGAGGGCGAAACGCTGGCAACCAGGAATGAGTTAGCTGGAAAATTTATAATGTCCAATAACGGACCATTTATATTGGTATTATAAATTTACTCATTCAGGACAAATATTTCAGATTCCCTATGGGAATCAACATCTATATCATATAGGAACTTTCGTCGCTGGCATTTTTCCACAAATAGTCGTCCTCACTACCTTCCACTGAATTTGAAATTCCACTTTTCTTAAAGTTTTTGGACAGTAGATTGTTGGGAATGTGCGCCCATGCGGTCTTGATCCTCTTCACTCGTCCGTTTGGTGTTAGCGCGTGATCACCATCAGACATCCATTCGGTGTACAACTGTTTCATTGCAGTTTTGAAAGGCTGGTTCACGCACACATCCAACGGCTGTAGAATAGAAGTGAGTCCTCCGGGAATTATCGCAAGATCGGTTTTTCCTTTCCTTATCATATCTTTTATGGCGTCAGTGTATGTCCTCGGTAACTGTCCAACAAAAGCATGTTTTGTTTTTGTAACAAAGCTCCTGGGCGACGTTGCCAAATGCACTTCACCCAGTCCTCGACTAATGCACTGTCCATCCAGCCGGACTCGTGTTCTAATAATAACACCGGATGGCAAGTTTCCTTTCAGAACCACATATGGAGGGATTTTGGTTCCATCCGCTGCTTCGCACAACATTACCGTGCATCGTTGCTTTTAATTACCACCTGTTCTGATTTTTACACTTTTAGAACCCTTCGTATCCACTGTATTTTCCAACGGCATTTTAAAATAGATAGGTGTCTGTTCAGCATTACCAATTTGCGACAGCAAATAAGAATTTTGCTTCCTCAACTGAATAATGTGACGCTGAAAGGCCGTTAATTTTTCTTCATACGTCCCAGGGAGAAGTTGTGAAATAGACGTACATTTCCGAATGCACATTCTCTTTCTCCGATAAAAGTTTCGGATAAGAAGTTACTATATCAATAAAACCACCTTTTCAATACACAATAGTCCTTTATATTTAGGATAAAACCATTTAATTACAAGTAGGATTGAGCGAAACATGTCCTACTTGTAATTAAATGGTTTTATCCTAAATATAAGGGACTATTGTGTATTGGAAAGGTGGTTTTATTAATATAATAACTTCTTATTTGAAATCCAATACGGTTTTATAATGAGATTTATAACTTGTAATAAAAGTTTCGGATCCATCCACGGCTTGCAGTAAAACCCTGTGTTTTGAGTTCTTTTGAGATCTCTAGTGCTTTCAGTTGACACATTTCACCAGAAACACCATATCCTAATTCACGTTTTTCTATCACAAATTTGTGGAGTCATTCTTCAATTTCCGGAAACACTACTCCGTCCGTGGAACGCTCTGTGATCGCCGTTACTTTTTAGAAGTTTTCCTTCTTCTTCTGCTAATCAAGAATACACGATTCATCAATATCGTACTTTCTGCCTTTCCGTATATTTCAACTTCGCTTACAACTTTAAGTTTCTCACGCACAGTAAATGACCGCAGGCATCGTTTTGAATCCATTGCTTACTATCAAGACAGCACTTACACGGGACAGATACGGAACTCAAATGTGAGCGAGTAGACTTCCGTAAGCAACAGTCTTGACTCTCGCAAAGTATGATATCCCACGAGATCAGCTATTCACGCACCCAGCATGCCAGCAACACTTGTGAAACAAATGACGATCGAGCATCCACAGCAGAGGCTTTCATATTTAATGCATATTTACCCATATTCTTTGATTTACTGTAATTCATTACCTTACATTTTGTGTTTACATGCCACTGTAACCATATTGAGAAAAAATTGATTTTGTTTTCTAGAACGCAACAAAAACACAATAAGATCTGAATGCCCGTTTACATGTGATATATTGAGTACGGTAACCGTATTCAAATCTGTTTCAATACTCCATGTAAACGTAGTGAATTTTTACAAGAATGAACAGCTGGAATACGACTCGCACCCAAGATTTAGAACCAATATTTTGGGGAAAAAAGTGCGGGTGGTATTCGGGATTATACGGTAATCTTTCACACCTACTTCAGGTTCTATCATTGACAGTTCGGGCTGCATAACCCAAGAAAGCGCTTAATGGCCGTGGTTTCTTTGATTTCCTTTGCTAAAATCGGCACTGCTTGGTACCCTTTTGTTGCAGATTTAACTTTCATACACATAAACATTCTTCGATCAAAATATGTTTGTGGTACTTGAGATTAACCCATACAAAGTCAGACAGACATCTTTGGAGACTTCATTTGTTCAATATGCTCATAAACTTGTATAGCCTAGTACTACAGTTTTTGGGAAGTGACAAGAGGTGTGTAGGGCAATTTAGAGTGAAGATTATCATATGTTGTTCTAAAGGCATAGATGTGCACCCTTTATTCACAATGTGTAGATGTATGTGTAGTAGTGTTGGCTACTGAATGCATAATTCAAAGCGGTGTATCAATTCATTCAAGTGTCCGAGTGAATCGATTCACAGGAACGGTGAACTCACGGCACACGATTCAGCTTACTCCCAGCGGACAGTGCTGAGTGGCGCACTCACTGGACGTTGACGGGGAGCCGAGCTTCCACTGCAGCAAGACAGTGAATCATGGCACATTGAAAGAATTGTGAACGAGCGCGGCTCAGTGAGACATAAGATATACACGGCTCCTTATCGGCTCCCTGGACACGCAGAGAGCCGAGCTTCCGCTGCAGCGAGACATACAGTGAACCATGGCACATCGAAAGAATCGTGAACGAGCACGGCTCAGTGAGACACAAGATACACACGGCTCCTTATCGGCTCACTGGACACTGGCGGAGAGCCGAGCTTCTGCAGCAGCGAGACATACAGTGAGCCATGGTATACTGAAAGAATCGTATGCTATAATGCACTCACGAGCTCAGCTCATTTGAAAATAATACCCATTTTCATTCACTGTCCTCTTCTTACAGGGAGGTTTAAATAATAGATGGATTTATTTGCAGTGTTAAAAAGGTAGTCAAAACATAATTCTGAAGTAGCTAGTAAGTAGGTAGGCTGTTAGGTTATACTATTTATTAGTTTAATGAATCTTAGTATTATAACTTAGTTGACATTTGACAATTAAACTAGACTCTAGCCTGCCCTATGACTCTGAGTCATGCTCATGACCACTCAAAAGTACCTGTTTTATATTGGGAAGAACCGCTCATTATTCTCTCAGTTCATATGTCACATCGTTGCACAAGACTTCAATCATATGTGGACAGACGCAATAACTTAACCAACAGTATGTTGAATCAGAAAACCAGCGGGGTACTGTATATCTCGGGTAGCCTATACTAAATATGACGATTTAAAAAAATCTCAGCTGATAGAAAAGTACATATTTTCAAAAATGACTGAGCGAGTTGTCGTGCGGTTAGTATCGCGTAGCTATGAGCTTGCATTCGGGGGATGGTGGGTTCAAATCCCACCGTCGACAGCCGTTGAGATGGTTTTCTGTAGTTTCCCCATCTTCACACCAGGAAATGCTGGGACTGTACCTTAATTCAGGCCATGGCTGCTACCTTCCTAATCCTAACCTTTCCCACCCTGCGTCACCGGAAACCTTCGATGTATTAGAGTGACTAGCATTTTTTTTCTAAGAAAGGAGTTCATAGCATGAAGACCAGATGGCAGCTGCGAGCACTGAATGCTGTTGCTGCTGTCTTACCAGCACATTCTACACAGATGCAGTAGGAGCAGAGACTAATGTGTCGTGAATCGGATCACTGTATCAATTCAGTAATGTGAACGGAATCAAATGAATCGATTCAGTAAAATGAATCAAATGTCCCATCACTAATATGTAGTGTATTCACTGGCCAAGAAATCTCCATGATACTTTTTTTTCTTCTTTTTGGTCATGTTGTCTTGGGGACTTCCCATCAAGCTGTTTCCTTTCCGTGCTAGGAAGTGTACTATAGGCCACCTTAAATAAACCACTTGTGGAACTATATTCCTGCTGAATGAACATATTTTTTAAAATCAATCAATCATCATTGATCTGCCTTTATCAATTGTTTACCTAGTCTTTTCTTAAATTATTTCAAAGATCTTTGGAAATTTATTGAATATTTCTCTTTGAAAATTATTCCATTCCCTAATTATTTTTCCTTTAAATGCATATTATTTCCAATTTGTCCTCTTGAATTCCAACTTTATCTTCATATTGTGATCTTTCGTACCTTTAGAAGCTCCACTCAAGCTTACTTGTATTCTAATGTTATTCCACAACATTTCTCCACTGACAGTTCAGAACATCCCCCGTAGTCAAGCACCTCATCTCCTTACGCCTAAATCTTCCCAGCCCAAAGTTTGAGACTTAAATGCCCTCTCCTTTACATCCTTACTACAACCCCTAAATTCTCTCATAACCATATGAAGAGATCTCTAGCCTTTATTTACAACCTCATTAATGCGGTTATGTAAATTAAGTTCTTTTTATGAATTACTAAATACCTACAGTGATTGTTGTGAGGTACTTTTATCTCATCAACACAGTAATTAAAACCAAGAGGACTTTTTATCTATATTCGCATTGTTATAAAAAGACCTTCTGAAAGAGATTCCGCAAAATGACGATTGTATGGATGTGTTCATTTTATTTACAGGCTATGGTGGATAAGAATGCAAAATTAAAATTGTTATATGCTACTCCAGAGAAACTTGCAAAAAGTAAACGATTCATGACGAAACTACAGAAAATGTACGAGCAAGGAAGATTATCATTACTTGCTATCGATGAAGTTCATTGCTGTTCACAGTGGGGACATGACTTCCGACCAGGTATTTTAATATTATAGTTGCAAATTCAGGTTAAGTAAATAAGTTCTGAGACCAGTATATCCTATCGTGAAATTTGTGTGGGGCTACGGTAGGTCAGGACATTAGGAGTTCATGTCAAAAGGTTTGGTGATCAACTTATGATCAACTTATGTGACAAATCAAGTAAATCCAATCAAAAATGAAATTCATTGCTTATAAATCAAGTTATGGAAAGATAGGAACATGTATAGCAGTATATAATGAGATAAACATTATGACAGGTCATCATCGGCAGGGGAAGCAACAAGGACAAACATGCAAAATTAGAAGGACAGTCTCCTCTTCTTCATGCACTGCAGTCTTCAAATAGATAAACTCTCTCCTCATAGTGGAAAAGATCTGAAGTTAAGCAGCACAATTTGTTCTGGGTTATTTCCAATTAAAGAGTAGTGTTACAAAAATTTGCAAACTTTGGGAAGACTTTGGAGTAAGGAGATGAGATGCTCAACTATTTGGTATGTTTTGAGCAGTCAGGGGAGAGATGGGATGGAATGACATTAGCAGACAAATAGGCTTGAGTGGAGCTTTTAAAAGTAGGAAAGATCGAAGTTGGAATTCAGGATTACAAATTGGGGCATTTGTTGCTCATTCTGGGATCATTGCCAGTTTTTTTCAAACTCATGTGGGGGTTTGCATTAACATGTGCCAAAACATCATGTTGCTGCTTCTCTCACTTAGCAATCTGTCGTCTCACTCTTGTTCTGCAATGCCAATCACCGCATGACAAGAGGCTTTTAAAAATCCTTCCTGTCATTCGCTGTAATGTGGGCATATGATTAGGATAACTTTCACTGTATATTCTGGTGATTTGATTGGCATTTCTGTCATACCCATGATTAATAAGTACAGCATTCAATTTTTTCGTGTTCATGAACTTCATTATGTACACAATGCCAGCCACACCACTAACCACAACAGATAATGGGTACTAACTGGTGCTGCACTGCTACGATTCAATCACAGAATGATTGCATTGGAAGTTTTGTCTACAAATGGAAGTAAAAACCACCTGTCCCGTGAAGCAGGTCCAGTGATTCCATCACATCCTGGGCATATTTGTGACACATTTAATCGCACATCCCGTATCATTAAAATTCTTTATCAGAGCTTCCAAGTGCAGTTGGAAAAACATATTTCTATTTGGTTGAATTTCTTTATACATACAAGTGTTACAAATGGTAGCTATATGACAAATTACTCACACCCTTACATATTATCATTTAGCAAGTAGTTGGGTAACTGCGTTACCTGGAGCACCCGGTATAGAATGACAGAAACATGAATAGAAACACATTACTGGATAAACACAATATCAGGTCAAGGGAAGAGGGAGGAATCGAAAGAGGAGAGAAGGACGAACATGGTAACACAAAAGGTCAAGGACAATCTCCACATCTTCATATATACTGCTGTCTTGAGTTAGATAGGCTTTCTCCTCATCAATTCCATTTCTTCTACATCCATGTTTTCTCAGCTATCAATGAGTCATTTTTGTGTTAAATGTATTTTGAACATCATCTTGTCAACCAAGCGAGTTGACTACACAGTTTGGGTCACGTAGCTGTGAGCTTGCATTCAATAGATAGTGGGTTTGAATAGACTGTCAGCAACCCTGAAGATTGTTTTCCATGGTTTCCAATTTTCACACCAGGCTGTACCTTAATTAAGGTCCCGGTTACTTGCTTCAGTCCCAGCTCTGTCCTATCTCATTGTTGCCGTAAGACTTCTGCTATGTCTGTGCAGCATTGAATAAATAGTAAAAGAAAGTTAAAAATAGTCTTATCAAATTTTTTAAGAATTTATGTATGGGGGTGATTTGTGTAATAAAGAAATCTTTTAATGCTCATACCTCAAGGTCTCAAACTTGTCCTTGAGCTTTTCTATTTGTAATTTTTGGTTTGCTGTGATTTATGGGACATTTTCTGTGTTGTGTGTGTGTTTTGTATTGAATGATGTTGTTTTCTTAGGGTTTTAAAGTTGAAAACTGTTGCTATTACTACACACGTTAATTGTTTATGTACCTATCTATGGTTGCCACACACGGACAAATATTTATTAATAATTGGAATCTGTTGCTGACGTCGGTCCTACTGCAATGTGTCTCGTATGATTGCATTACATGGTTGGCGGATGTGGAGCCGCTAGGAACCAAAGTAATTTATGGAACTACAGGAGAGTCTCGATTATCCGACCTAAACGGGACCTGGAGTACGTCGGATCACCGAAAATGTCGGATAATACAGAATAACTTTGAAAATGAACTGAAACAAAGAGGAAGGCTATACTCTAGAACTAATAGAATGACATGTTTTACGATACTCTATTTATTGAATTATCAATTCAATTGTACAGTACATGCAGTATTGAACGAAAACATTCCAGATGTCTTACGAAAAGAAAATTTTCTCCACAGATATTAAGCTGCCTAATGCCGTACAGTTTTTTCCACCGATCATGCCACCCAGCACTGGCAGGAAAATTAGGGTCCCCTTAATTAAACTCCTTCTGGAAATACACAGCCTTTTCCTGCAGAATGGGACCAGATATTGGTAGGCCCTTTTCCGGGTGTTGAGATAACCAAAGAAATAGTGCTTCACTTACTTTTTCGTACTCACATTTGTTCAATGTTTTTCTCTGCTCTGGTAGAGCACCAATTTTCAATTTCTCCCCTCTGCTTTTTCCAGTCTCCCACTGTAACACACCCAACACCATAATCTGAAGCCACATTTTGAAGAATTTCCCCTTTGTCCAGTGTTTTTAATGCACTCAACTTGTCTTCCCTAGAAACAATCACTTTCTTCAATTTACTCACTATACTCACAGAGGATATGAAAATTATAACATCCACACCCAACCAATACTACAATGAACAATTACTGAAGACTCACTGCACCTGTCCTTGAGAAAAAACTGTCCTACCGCCAGCGGTCAGGCCAGTGCTTGTCCCATGGACCCACTCTCCACACCGGGTGTGCTTGAATTTAGTCTCCACCAAAAGTTCAAATTAAGTCTACCAATGTCGGATAACACGGAATGTCGGATAAGCGAGGGTCGAATGAGCGAGACTCTACTGTATGTGAAAATAATAGGTTTTTGATTGACCTAACTTAGTAAATGTAGATATGTTCTATATATATATATCTTCCAAATGTTCAGTTTCCATCTTTACCTTTATTTGACTCAGTTATTTATTTTTTATAATCTTAGTTTTAGCCATTTTTGAGTGATGTATTTAAATATTATATTAATTATTGGAGTTCTTACTCCCAGATCCGATTAAAGGAGGAGGGTTGGATGTAGGATTAGCACCTCTACCCTGTTAAAAGTTATAGGCCTACCGTTATGGAAACAGCAAGAAGAAACCAAACATTTTGTCAATCTCAAGACAACCGTCATATTGATATTGTTCCACCTTCGACAGTGCTCAACCCGTGCCCTATGTATAGTCTAATCGCATTTGAAACATGGAATGTTTGAACCCTAGATCAAGTTGGTATGTTAGCATAAGTTCTACAGGAATTTGACAACTACCACCTGCCATAAGTGAAATGAGATGGACTGGCTGAGATCGACTGGTTAGTGATGGGAAAGTTATTATACACTCTGAACATGAGATTAAGTACATTCGTGGTCTTGGAGTGATCCTGAAAAAGGAAGCAACAAATATGTTGATTGAATGGAAGCCTCAATAATCGTATCATCACCACCACTTTCCGATCACGCCACACAAAATTCACCATTTTTCAGGTCTACTCACCAACACAGGAGGCTGAGAAAGCTGCTAAAGATTCTTTCTATGATCAGCTTCAGGAGACCTTCAATAAAATCCCTATGCGTGATATTAAATTCTTATCGGGCACCTAAACACCATGTTCATGGACACAGGCATGGCTTCGAACATGTCATTGGGCCGTATGTTTCGCAGTTCCAATGAAGGATAATGGCAAACATCTCTTATTCTGTAGCATAAACAGATTATGTGTTGGGAATACCTACTTTCTGGATAAGCACATTCACAAGTCAACATGACGCTCGCCCGATGTTTCGGCTAGTAACAAAATCTCTATAAAGTATATGTAAATGGAAGTTGGTTTGGTATAAAAGTGAAAATAGATGTGAATTAATGAGGCACTTCCAGGCATCTTAGAAACTAAAAACTTTGTACCAGGGAAGTTGAATGACTTCAGGATCACTAGAAAAATTGAGAATTTCCTAAATTCCCCAAGGGGACCAGGCTAGGGTGTTTCAAATTTGGGGCTCAGCATAAGAACCCAGTCACCCAGTTGGATATGCTTTCCCAAGACGATGACCTATAGTTTTTTTGGACTTAAAAGTTTCCTGAAAGTCCAAATTAAGTCTCAACATCAAAGCCCAAGAAATGTTGTGGGAAATTTTTGAGATATTAAGGATACTAATAAATGGAACTCAATGTGAAGCTATCTATACAAAAGTGTAAAAATTAAAAATAGACATGAGTTAATAAGACACTTCCAGACATCCTACAACATAAAACTTGGTACCAGAGAATTTGATGCCCTTAGAATTACTAGAAAAATCAAAAATTACCAGAATTCTCCGAGAGGGTCAGGCGGGGTGAGTATTTCAAAATAGGGGCTCAGCATAAGAACACAAGTGTAAGCATTTCTTTCACCCACTCGGATATCTTTTTCCAAAACAATGACCTATAGTTTTCATGGTTGTAAAAATTTTCTTCAAGTCCAAATTAACTTTTAACATCATACCCCAAGAAAATGTTCAAGGACATTTTCAAGACATTAGGAGGATAAGTTTGCTTTGGACAAAAATATTCGACTGGGGGAAAAAATGCTTGCACTTGCATACTTATGCTGAGCCCCAAATTTGAAACCCTGCAGCCTGGTCTCCTCAGGGAATTTTGAGAAATGTTTACTTTTGTAGGGAACCTGAGGGTCTCTGGTACCAAGTTCAAAGTTTGTAGGATGCTTGGAAGTGCCTTGTTAATTCATGCCTGTTTTTAGTTTTAAACTTTTACATGTAGATCACTTCACATTGATTTCCATTTTTTAGTATCCTTAATGTCTCGACAATTTCTTTCAACAATTTCTTGGGGTTTGATGTTAAAAATTAATTTGGACTTTCAGGAAACTCTTAGCCCACGAAAACTATACGTCATCACTTCAGAAAAATACATCCAACTGGGTGAAGGAAATGCTTACACTTACGTTCGTATGCGGAGCCCCAATTTTGAAACCTCATCTGGTCTGGTCCCCTCTGGGAATTCTGGGAATTTTCAATTTTTCTAGGGATCCTGGGCATCAACTTCTATGGTACCAAGTTTTACGTTTGTAGGTTGCCTGGAAGTACCTCATTAATTTGTGTCTATTTTCATTTTTATACTTTAATTCAGATTGCTTCACATAGTTCCATGTATTAGTATCCTTAAACTGTGACTGTCAGGAAGAAAGGGGGCCTACCATTATCATGAAAAACCCCCAACACAATTGTCATTGATTGAGACTGGCAGTAGGCAAGGAGACCTGCCATTATAATGAAATCTCCCCAACTGCTTTGTGACTGGCAGTAGCTAACAAGAGCCTAACATTATAACAAAAACTTCTCAACTCAGCTGTGACTGGCAGCAAAGAAAGGGCCTGCCATGATAATGAAAACTCCTCAGCTGCTTTGTGACTGGTGGTAGCAGGCAGGGGTCTGTCATTATAACAAAAACTCCCCACTTCAACTGTGACTGGTAGTAGAGAGATAATCTGTCATTATAATGAGAACTCCCCAAGTTGACTGTGACTGGCAGTGACCTGGCGTTATAATGGATATTCCTCAACTCAACTGTGACTGGCAGTAGGAAAGGGGCCTGCGGTTAAAATGGTAACTCCCCAGCTTGACTGTGACTGGCAGTAGGAAAGGGGCCTGCTGTTAAAATCTTAACTCCTCAGCTTGACTGTGACTGATAGTAGGAAAAGACGCCTGCCATTGTAATGAAAAATCTCCAACTCGATTTGACTGGCAGTGGACAAGGGGCCTGCCATTGTAGATAAAACTCTCCTACTCGATTGTGACTGGCAGAAGGCAAGGGGGCCCGCTGTTATAATCAAAACTTTCCACTTTGGCTATGACTGGCAGTAGGAAAGATGACCTGTCATTATAATGGGAACTCCCCATTTCAGTTGTAACAGGCAGTGAGCAAGGAGGTGCAGTGAGCAAGGAGGCCTGCTATTATAATCAAAATTTCCCAACTAGATTGTGACTGGCATTAGGCAATAGGAGGTGCCATTATAATGAAAACAACACAGCTCGATTTTGATTTGCAGTAGGGAGGAGCCTGCAATTATAATGAAAACTCCCAAACTGAAATGTGACTGGAAATAGGAAAGGGGGCCTGCCATTGTAATGAAAACTCCCCAGATTGATTGTGACTGGCAGTATGCAAGGGGGCTTGCCATTATAATGAAAACTTCCCAGCTTGATTGTAAATGGCAGTAGGCAAGTAGACCTGCCATTAAAGTGAAAACTCTCTAACTCAGTTGTGAATACCAGTAGGCAAGGCGGCCTGGCACTAAAATCAAAACTCCCAAACTCGACTGTTACTGGCGGTAGGGAAGGGGAGTTGCCATTATGATCAAAACTCCCTAACCCGGACTTTACATGAGAAATGGCGTGTGGGGACCTCCGCATGGTGTTTCTCGGGTAACGCTAAGAGATATGTAATTTAATAAAATCTTACTCACAATGTGTACAGTAATTTACCTAGAAATCTGTATGCAATGAAAAATCTCATAGCGAAGCATGGGTACATTAGCTAGTTGATTATATATGTGTGAGTAAGCATTGGTATTGTGCATTGCTAGAAATGCATACCTACCGAGGAGCAGATGTGCATTCAGAGCACTGTCTAGTCACAACTACATTTCACCTCAGGCTAAAGAAGATACAACAACGGCAAACCGAGTGCCCCTTTGCTATCGGGAAAATGAAGGACCCTGCTGTTATTATGCAGTTCCAGCTCAAACAGCCAACACTTCTGCAGGACGATGTGAACATCAAAGGTCAGTGGACGCACTGCAAACGAGCCATCATTGAAAGCACACAGGAAGTGGTAGTTCGAAGGCAAGGGAAAAATAGGGAGTGATGGATTAAAGATGGTGACTGGAAACTCACTGATGATTGCAGGACCGCAAAATGTCAGAGGGACCAAGCAAAGACATTATTCCATAGAACAGTAGCAGTAGAAGAATACAGAGACTTGGACTGCCAGGTCAAGAGGAGCTGCCATGCCAACAAGAGAGTATGGCTGGAACACAAGGGGGCCGAAGCACAAAAGGCAGCAGATCAGAATGACACCAAGATACTGTATTGTATTGTTCGTGAATTGATTGACCAAAGAAACAGCTCACATGTTTCTGTTAAGGACAAGGACGGCAAAATCCTTTTTGCCTAAGAAAAACGGGACGAGAGATGGGTGCAGTATTTCAAGGAGACTTTGAACCAATCATCCCCAAGTTTTTTCCATGATTTCCACACTGCTCCATTAAACATTTAGCTGGGAGTGATTGAAATTGATGAAATCAGGCATGCATTCAAAGCTCTGATTAAGAGTAAAGTTACCAGGCGAGTTGGCCGTGCGGTTAGAGATGCGCGGCTGTGAGCTTGCATCCGGGAGATAGTGGGTTTGAATCCCACTGTCGGCAGCCCTGAAGATGGTTTTCTGTGGTTTCCCATTTTCACACCAGGCAAATGCTGGGGCTGTAACTTAAGGCTACGGCCACTTCCTTCTCAGTCTTAGTCCTTTCCTGTCCCATCGTCGCCATAAGACCTATCTGTGTCGGTGCGATGTAAAGCCACTAGCAAAAAAAAAAAAAAAAAGTTGCTGGCATAGACCAGATCCCAGCAGAATTCTCGAAGGCTGGTGGAGAAGATCTGGTAATACAGCTAACTAGATCATTAAGTGAGTGCTGGCACACACACAATGCCTACCCGATGATTCACAGTGGTGTTGTAAATATCCCCAAGAAAAATAATGTTATCTCAGGGACTGCAATAACTGGAAAGGAATCACCCTTCTTTTGGTACCTGCTAACGTGTTCTCGATCGTTCTACTCAGGCTTTGGGAAAAAAGTAGTTGATAAACTGTTGCAAGAGGAACCATTTACTCTCAGTTTTACAGTTTACAAGAAAGCTTTTGACAGCATACCGGTACTGCAGGTCCCATGGAACATCGTAAGAAGCTATGGTATCTCACATAGATTTATCAATATCTTCAAAAGTCTGTATCATAACAGAACAGCAGCTGTTTTGTGAGGGCCGATTGTGGTACAGTGAACTTTATCAACAATACAGGTGTCAGACAAGGATGTATTTTATCACCCTTTCTGTTCCTCCTCACCATCACTTTTATAATGTGGAAGGCACTGAATGGACCAAACGCTTGAATTTTATGGAATTACCACGTGCAACTCACCAACCTTGATTTTGCCAATGATGTCTCAATGGCCTGTCAACAAAACATGACTAACAGCTTAGACACCAAAGCTTGAAAAGTTGGACTACATATTAGTATTGATAAATCAAAAACCATGTTGACGGGTAATTATGCTACTATCACAGTTGGGCAACAGCCAGTTGAAGAAGTGAAACAATTCACTTATCTTGATAGTATCTTATCACAAGATGGCAGTGTAGATGCCGATGTCCGCTACCAGAATTGGCAAAGCCTCAGCAGTTTTCAGCACTTGCAACCCATCAGGTCCACTTAATCGGTCGAGAAAGAGATGAAATTCAAACTTCCCATCTGGTCCATGTTCGTCATGCCAACAACAATCTACACCAGTGAAACGCAGAAAATTACTGTATAGACAGCTTAGAAACTGAATGTATTCCACCTGTGTTGTATACACAACATTTTAGGCATCACTTGGCATGACTAAGTCACCAATGTGGAAATTTTGCAACAGAGTGGATGCAGGTAACTGCAAGATATTGTGGCAGAATGCATCCAGCTGGCCATATTCTTCACTTATCAGACAGCTGATACTCAAATGCTATGTGATGGGAGCCTTCAGGAGGCAGGCGGAAGCTGGGCAGACCACTCAGAATGTGGCATCAAATGTTCAAAGAAGACCTACGAATAGGTAACATCAGATGGGACGATATTGAGAACGCCACTTTGAACAGGATTTGTTCACAGAAGCTTGCTGCAGTTCAGTAGTGATTCAATTTGATTTGATTGGCATTTAAAAGTACTACTACTACTACTACTACTACTACTACTACTACTACTACTACTACTACTACTACTACTACTACTACTGGCCCATCAGTTTGATTGCTACATCTGTCCAAGACACTGGCGGCTAATGCACCGTTGAGAGACCACTGCACTGTAAATTATTTTCTTTATTTTCTTACAGATTTTAATACGATATTTACTCGTGGATTAGACCCCCTCACGTATTAGACTCCCCTTGGCTTTTCGAGACAAAGAAAAGGAAAAAAATAAATCTTGCATACAAGACCCCCAACGTAATTCATCAGAGAACAACAACTATTCCACTTCGAAGCGACTACAAGCCTTATGCGGCTCTGATGACATCACACAAATTTGTGAATAGTTTTCTCCCTATGACCCACGCAGTGAAAATGCGTCGAAGTCTTGAGGTACATCTGTGTAATGGTTAGCACAATTAGCTGCCGTTCTCGGGAGCCTGAGTTCGATTCCCGGTACCATATTGCCAGAGATTTACGAATGGCAGGAAGGTTGATTTGCAGTAACAGTGGTACATGCAACTCCCTTCCACTGGGGGCCTGTCTTGAAAAAAAAAAAAAAAAAAAAAAAAAAAAAAGCTGCACCACCTCAGGATGAGGAAACGAGTTTACTTTAGTTGAGAAATATTCATGTTTGCCTATATATAGGCAGGTGAGATCATTAACAAAGTGATTGTTTAGTATCTCGTAACTCGGGCCAATATAGGGTTTTTTTGGGAGAGAAGTAGGTTTAAAATGTGATAAAAACAATCCAATCACAATTGTTTTACTCGCTGAAGTACCTAACAAATAATAATAATATTGATTTTTATGTCCCCACTTACTTTCAACGATTTTCGGAGATGCCAAACAAAACATACTAGGGTATGTGTTAATAAAAAATGGGAGACAACGAATGTACGAAATTAAACATTATGATAATAAAATGCATTACCGCCACACCTGTAGATTATCAAATTATCAAATTATTATAATTAATGAACCACCTTTCCAATACATAAAATCCTTATATTTAGGATGAAACCATTTAATCACAAATTGGACATGTTTCACTCAACTTTGTGAGCATCATCAGCAATAGTTAACATAAATCATTGGTGGGTCAGGTCCCTGATCCTGGTGTATATCACAAAAGAATGTCTAATATACATTGATAAAAATATATAAATTTAACAAATTTAAAAATAATCAATAAGATTATTTATGTCTATTAAAACAAAAATTTTTTTTTTTAACATTCAGATTGTTTAAAATGTAAAACAAAACGGATGGCTTAAATGTTAAAAATAGTATATGGTAATTAGATGTTCTTAAAAACCGTTGTCCAACATATCTACGCTCGATTATATTAAGACTGTTTATGATAAAATCAGTTTTTCAAATCAGGGTGAGTTCTTATTATAGACTATGTTGCTGTTTTTTAAGAATAAACATGATGAGAAACGCTAAAATCGCACATGATGGTTGAAAAACGAGTTCACTGGTGATAAAATGTCGTCTAGATCGGCGTAATTTAGCCTTTATGGGACTCCTTGCGTTGTAATTTCTGCCATTATTTTATGCAGTAATATGTTGAAATTGTTCTTCTAACGAAAAAAAAATTAAAAAAAAAACCATGCTGATCTATTATATCACAGGTGATAAAATGTCGTCTAGATCGGCGTAATTTAGCCTTTATGGGACTCCTTGCGTTGTAATTTCTGCCATTATTTTATGCAGTAATATGTTGAAATTGTTCTTCTAACGGAAAAAAATGCTGATCTCTTATATGAAATTGATCGAATGTATCCTGAAAAAGAAAAAAGGGGGGAAAAATATGAGTGTCGTCTATTGGAAAATTTAAAGAGTGTAGCACTTTAAGGAGATGATAACGGAAAGCACTTACCAGTGTGTGAACTGGTCCCTTGGTTATTTACTTAGGTTTGACGGTAACTGGCTTACTGCTGCGTGTATTGTACGAATGCGGTCGCGGAGACGGGGAAGGTAGCGGTGAGGGGAAGGGAGGCGGGGCATTGCGCGAGTTGTCGGCCAATTGGGGAGGATGCAATGGTAGGAAGCGTTGTGGGAGTGGCTACTGTTGTTGCTGATGCTACGGGAGGATTAAAAGCATGTTTATAATGGAAAATCTTCAGGAAATTATTAGCATTAATTCCGAATTTAGCAATTAAGTTGGGGATTTGTTCAATTATGGGACTGTTAATATCCGATACTTCATTTAAATTACTATCCTTATTGAAGTATTGGTCCAAAGAAATGTAAACATTTTCATACCCGGTCATTAGACTGCTTTTATTTACGTATTTGAGTATTTGCATATCTTGATCGATAGTACTGAAATTATGCCCTGTGTCTCTCATATGAATACTCATAGCGGAATGTTTTCTGTGTTTCAGGGCATTATAATGTTCTAAATATCTTATTCGAAAACTGCGGCCAGTTTTCCCTACATAAGAAAAATTGCACTGCGTGCATTTGAGTCTATATATTCCCGAGTTTGAGTATTTGTCGTAAATTGTATTGACGGAATTAGAATTGAAAAAGATATTACGATTGGTGTTATAGGTTCGGTATGCGATGTTAATATTATGCTTATTTAATGGTTTAGTGACATTATAAATAGCTGGGTTGGTGAAAGTAAAAGTAGCGAAATTTGTTCTTTTGGTTTTTTCGGGAACTAGTGTAGTTGAATTCTTTAGTTTAATTTTACCTATGATTCTGGTGATCATTTCAGGTTTAAAGCCATTCATCATGGCTAGTTCTTTGATTAAACGTATTTCTTTTTCTCGATTAGCTTTAGAAAGGGGAATGTTCATGGCCCTGTGAATCAAGCTGTAAAATGTAGCTTGTTTATGGGAGCGGGGGTGCAAGGAATCGCTTTTTATTGTTATAGGGGCAGCAGATGGTTTCCTGTAAATTTGGTAAGTGAACTTATCTTTATCTCTAGTCAAGGTTAAATCTAGAAAGTTTAGGGAGTTGTTGATCTCGTCCTCTTTAGTAAACTGAATACTAGGGTTAAGGTTGTTAAGAAGCCTGAGTACGTTGTCACTATTATTCAATTGTTTATCTATGATTACGAATGTATCCACAAATCTCAGCCACACCTGTAGATATCCATAAATGCGGCAAACTTTCCTGTTATTTATTTTTATTGTTTCCGTTGTGGAATTTTTGGCACTATCCGGGCGATACCATACCTAACCTAAACAATGCGGTCTCTCTTATCTCATTTACAGCTGTTTAGGTAAATCCTGATGTGATAAATGTAGAGAACAAGCATGAAATATACTTAAAAATAAGGATCTGGCTTTCAACAGCCGCAGTTGTCAAAAGAATGCTTCCAGTCACTATGTATTACATTCACAAATACAACTCATAACATACGCTAGTTATCAGCTGGTGGTTTGGCACGCTTTCAACAGCACGGCTTTATTCAGATGGAGTGGCTTCTGCTACACATACACCAGTTGGGAATATCAGAGACCATCTCCAGAAACCATTTGGGAATAGCTTCACACAGTTTGGACTATGTAGTCGGGAACGAAACTATTTTTAAAGGGTTCAAAAAGACAGGACCTCAAATGCTCTCGGTCTTGATTGCAGTGCATGGCTGACGAGATGGCATTGAAGATGACGTCACTTGGAATGACCACATGCCGGTAGCAGGGAAGTTAGTGCCTCAAGACAATTAAAATGAAAACATTGATCAGGTTGACTGTGTGGTAGGCCTACTGCTCAACTGACAGAGACAAATGACTGGCCTTTGAGTTATTTTATATCAGTACTGCATAATATGATAATACGATACCCTTATCCCTTTTCTCTACGGGGTTGAATATGAAGTGAGTCTGATCTTCCTAGCAAGTTTTTACGATTGTGTGCCCTTCCTGATGTCAACCTTTTCAGAGGAATTAACGAGATGAAACAAGTGACGTGTTATGAGTAACTAAAATGGATTATATTTATTTTATATGTAGGCCTAAAAGTCATGTTCACCATTTATAGACTTTTTACATTTAGAAATACTGCCTTCCAATGAAAATAGCCAGTATAACTCAAATACATTCATAGGTTTGTTAAAGAACAGTATAGAATGTTTACATGTACAATTTATACTTCTTTATAGCCTAGAAGTCTTGTGTTCACTACACAAAATTTGAGGTTATCTCATATTGGACCCCACTTTATTTTTTTTGGCTCTAAAAATAGGGGGAAAAAAGGGGGTCTAATATGTGAGTTAATACTGTAGTTTGATTTTCTCATGGTTTGTGTTTGCTGCTAATATTTCAGGTGAGACCAAAACCTTCAAATCAGAAGGAATGCTACGATGAATTGTATGATTTACTTAAATACCGATTTGGTGGAAAATCTGGAATTATTTACACAACTTCAATTAAGGACTGTGAAGAACTGATGCAAGAATTACGAAGCAGGAACTTACATGTGGCTTGTTATCATGCTAACTTAGATGCTAAACTGAGAAGCAAAGTGCATGCGAAATGGATGAGTGGCGAGTATCAGGTGAGAGAATATAAAACCAACATCTTTGTATCAATTCATCCTTTTTTTTTTTCCTTTAGTATATGAAGAGCTTTTTTTTTTTTTTTTTTTTTTTTTTTTTTTTTTTTTTTTTTTTTTTTTTTTTTTTCAGAAAGCCGTAAGTCCATCATGAACACTTTTGAGATATTTGAGAAAAACTTCAAGGGGCCTATATTATCTGTCTGAATCTTTTGATTAAAATTAAGTTAAAATGAATAAAACTAGACTTACAGATAAATGAAAGGGCTGAAAAATTTGTCTTTGCATAAGCCTTGTACGACATTACATTACATTACATTACATTTATTGAACATAACAGGCGACTTCGCCCCTATACATGTTCACATGCAATAATAATAATAATAATAATAATAATAATAATAATAATAATAATAATAATAATAATAATAATAATAATAATAATACCGATAAAATGAATAATAAATAATAATAATAATAATAAAATGGATAATAATAATAATAATAATAATAATAATAATAATAATAATAAGGATAATAATAATAAGAATAATTAGCAGTCATTAGCTGAAGCAGTTCACTCACTCAGTGTTCATCCAGTGTCCTTATTATGCTCTGTACTTGCGTCACATTCTTGTTACTGACCTACACCTGATCAATAATCAAACAACAACACTCAGCATTTCAGCACTTGCATTCCAGCTAACTTTAAAACAAACAGACCATGCAATCCTGTCCTCTTACCCAACTCCACCTGACTAAGTACTCAGTCCCTATATTCCCTAATCCATTAGAATTTTAACATACTATCCCCTTCCCTTATACAGATAACTATTCCACCCCCCTATTCCCCTGCCCACCCTCTAACTCACTCTCCTTCATTTTACTCTCGCAGGCCTTTTTTGTCGCACAAAAATACCTGTTCAATTCACCCCCTTTTTCCCATTGTTTAATAATCCATCTCAGTATTGCGTTCTCATCCCCTCTCCCCAATATTTCCCGATGCTCGGCACTCAATAATCCATGTCTTAACCCCCTCGTTACCTCACAGTCTCTTAGCAAGTGAAACTCATCATTCACATCTCCACAAAGTACACACCTTGTCTTATCCCTCCCCTGTAACCAGCCTGTATTCCTTGGCAAACCTAAAAGCCACCACATCATCCCATATCGTTTTGACCTATCGACGTATCTAATATTCAACCCTGCTATCTCCTCTATTTTCGTCAAAACAGTCAGCGAATTTCTTAGTCTGCTTTCCCCCAATAATTTCTGCCTATGGATATCTCTAATTCTCCTTTCCAGTATATTCATCCCTCTCACTTCTGTCTTTGACCAAACCTCCCCCCACAGGTGTCCTAATCCTATCCTCTCCAAATATCCCTTTATTTTTTCTAACCATCCACCCTTATACATGCTCTTAAATTGCTGTACATATGCTGCCTGTAATACTCTCCCACCTTCCTGTCTTTTTAAATTCATCCAGTATCTAACTATTCTTTTCACACCCTCTGATTCCAAATCCTCCCCACACATTAATTCCGCCCCTACATTTGCTGTACACCTCGGTAAGCCCATCACTAACTTAGCAAAACTACTAACAATCCTTCTTAGTTCCTCTCTTTTCTCATCCAGCCCCCAAACTTCTGCTCCGTATAATACCCTCCCAACGATTACCGACCTGAACACGAGTCTCAGTGTTTTATAACTGATCCCCGGGTACTTGAGTAGCAAATTTCTGACTGAGGCTAAGGCTGCCAATCCTCTATATTTCACTCTTTTGATCTGGTCACTCCAAGTTCCTTTATCATTAAAAATAACTCCTAGATATTCCAACTTCCTTACCTGTTCCAATCTTTCTCCCTGAATTACCCAATTTCCTTCTATCTTTCTTCTTTTGTCCACCTGTACTACCAATATTTTAGACTTATTTCCATTAATTTTCAATCCCCATTTCCTCGCAAATAGCATCACTGACTCTAAGGCCCTATTCATCGCCCCTGAAGTTAGCGTCATCAATAACACATCATCCGCAAATATCAGTCCTGGTACTTCCAAACCATTAATTACTGGTACAGCCCAATTTTCTGCCCCAAACCCCTCTAAAATATCGTTGATAAATAAAATAAACAGTATTGGCGATAACTTGCATCCTTGTTTTAAACCCACCTTGGACTCTAATGGTCCACTCATTCTCCCTTCTCCCAATTTTACACAAAACCTGACGTCCCTATATATTCCTTCCACTGCCCTCAACATCTTCTCCGAAATCCCTAACCTACCTAATTTCTCTAGTAGGGCCTCTCTATTCACCTTGTCAAAAGCTTTCTCAAAATCTATTGCTGCTACATAAACCGTACTTCTAGCCATATTCTTATACTTTTCTAAAATAGTCTTTACTATCATTATATTATCCACTGTTCTTTTCTTTTTCCTAAATCCCCCTTGGTAATCTGTCAAAATTTCATTTTCTTCCGCCCACCCGCTTATTCTGTTCGCTAGCACCCCAGTATATATTTTACTCAAAGAATCCAACAGAGATATACCTCTATAACTGTTCACATTGTTCCTACTACCCTTCCCCTTGTATATAGGGCATATAATTCCTGTTTCCCATTCCTTAGGGTAATTTCCTCCCTCAAATATCCTATTGAATAGTTTAACCATGCCCTCTATCATTATCTCATTTTTACTAATTTCCTTCCAAAACTTGTTATTTATACCATTACACCCCCCGGCCGACTTCGCTCTGGCTCTGCTTATCACTCTCCGGATTTCCTCTCTTGTGATTTCTTTATCCAGGTCATAAATTGCCACTCCCCTATTCCTCCAAATTACTTCTTCTCCCGGACCTCTCCATCTATCACCCCCCTTTTTTCCTAGTAATTCATCAAAGTGCCTGACCCATTGCACTTCCTCAATACTCGTTCTCTCTATATTCCTTCCACCCTTAATAATTCTATTAATCTTATCCCAAACTCTCTCAAAATTGTTTGTCTTGCAGTCATTATTTATGGCTTCCATTTGTTCCTCTAACCACGTCTTTTTTGTCTCAGAGATTTTCTTTTTATACTCCTTCCTCAATCTACAGAAAAACTCCCTTTCTTGGCTCCCACCTTTCCTTCTATATTCTCCTAACGCGTCCATCACCTTCCTCCGCAATCCTTCACACTCCCTATTAAACCATTCTTCTCCCTCTTTCTTATTTCCTTTTCTAGCTTTCACCTTCTGCGCTATCATCTTTATTGGATGTAGCAACAATTCCAAGGCTTTATCAGTATTATTCTCTTCTAACGCCCCTTCCCACCCATATTTCAGAAGATGTAGCTCCTCCTTTACTACCCTATTCCAATCCCGGCCCACCTTCTCTGTCCATTTATACTTATTATAACCACTCCCTCGTTTATCATTTGTCTCATCTCCCTTCATTGTACACTTCTCTTCCTCCCCTTTTCAGCATAACCCTCACCGGGAAATGGTGTGATTCAATCCAATCTCCTATTTCCATACTTACAACTTCCTCAATCATCCCTTCCGAACTTAAAACCATATCTATCACACTACCCCCCTTCTCCGTAACATATGTCAATTTCCCCGTCCTGTCACCCTCTATCCACCCATTCAGAATATACAAATTTCTCACAGCACACATCTCTAGGAGCTTCTCTCCATAACTATTTGTAATTTTGTCCTCACTCCTTCTACTTTCCAACAAACACATTCCATCCTCCCTACTATAAACTGGGCTCTGTTCTCCTATTCTCGCGTTCCAATCCCCAAATAACAACATATCCTCCTCACCTGGATACATTCCCCTTATCCTACCAATATCCACCAATAACTCTTCACCTCCAACCTCAGACCTCTTATTCGGGCCTTTAGCCCCTGGTTCCTCGCTCTCCATAGGTGCCTATTCAAGATCTTCATATTTTCACTTCCTTCTCTTCCCATGTCTCCTTTCACCCCTATTTTCAGCCCTTGTAAATTCTTGCTGTTACCTAACACAGTTTCTGCCATTAAGGTTGAGAACAATTTAACCCTAATTGGCCTCCGACCTTTGATTTTACCAACTCTCTCTACATCATCTATGTCTATCTCACTAAAGTTTATCTTCATTGCATCACGTATAACTTCCACCACCTTATATATCAGCTCAATCTTGCTCTCTCTCGCCCCTTCCTCAACTCCATATATAAATATGGCTTTTTTCAATCTCTCCTGCCTGTACCTCTCCGCTTCTTTCTTCATCTTCGTCACCTCCTCTTTCAGATGTTTCACTTCCCCTCTCAATAACTCGATTTCTTTCTCGTTATTGACCACTCTCCTGCTCGATTCCTCTGTCTTCGTTTCAAGCCATTTCTTCATGTTCCCTATCTCCTTTCTCTGCTCCTCCATCATGTCCTTTATTTCCTGCACCTTATCCCATTGACACTTTTCCTGCATAACTTCACTTACAACCACCCTGAGTGCGGCCAAATCCTCCGTACTATATTTTCCACTGGTATTTGGGCCTGGGTTTACTTCCACCCCCCCAATAACCAGTAGCACTGCTATCACTGTCACCACCAGCACCGCTTCACTCATTTTCAATCCGTCCGTACTTATCACCAATCCACTCCTGGTCTCCTTCTTCTGCCTTGCCTGCCATTTCCCAATAGCGGCCCGGTACTGTTCAATGCCGACCATGTTTACAGCACGCACTTCACTACGCAACCTCTCTCCTCGACCGCTCGAGCTAGACTGGGCATAAGCCTTGTACAACCTATTTCAGTTTTGACATACAGCAATTTGTATGATAAATCATTACCTTACTGCATTTTGAATGATAATAATTATAAAGTATCTTAATATTTATTGAAATATTTTTATATTATTGATATTAATATTGTAAAAAGACATACCAGTTTCACAGCTTTTTCATTTATAATTTATTACAACATAGATAAATGCCTGTATCTCTCAATACACACTCATGTGTAGGTGCCTAAGGTCTCAGTCCACAACCTTCTTCTTGACAAAGACGTTGCTCATCATCATTTTCTTCTTCTTGGGGCAACTCGGAATGCATGAAGACATTGTCTTTGTACCACTTGAGAGCCTCATCTTCTTCCCAGTTCTCGCCTCTGAACTTCTGAGTTACTTTCTTAGGTCCTGCTTCTTTTCATTAGAATAGGAGAGAGAAGTGGAAGATTTTTCAATGTACTGTTTAATGTTTTCCCTCTCTTCACCTCTTCAGCAGTGCACATGTATTATCTTCATCTGTGTCGTTCCTGTAGTATTTGTAACATTCCACACTGACCTTGGGCTTACCCTTTACGATACTTTTCTCTATAAGAATCCTCTTCATTTGTGAGATGCCATCTACTTTCTTCAGATACTGTGACAAGCCTTTAATGTCCTTACCTATAATTTTCACTTCGACAAATCGTGATAAATTTCTGTGTATTTGGCAGATGTTAGGATGACTGAATGTTTCTTCAATACCTTTTCTAATCGGCCAAACACCCTATCCGCCAGAAGAAACGAGTGTCCTCTAACTGGAAATATCACTATCACACGTTTCAGTTTCTGAGGAGAGTGAAAAGTAAGCCAAAACAAAATAAGATGAACAATATGTGATTTCTTGTTTTGACCTGCACACGCATCACAAAACAGCTTTACTTCCTCAGTTTCTTTGAGATTATTACACTTCTTACCCAGAAAGTCAAATAGTGCAGATCCAACTTCATTGGGACGGGGAGCTTGGTTCTCAGTCCATGTGTAGAAGTATGGATGTTTTGTATCCGGGCTTGTGATACACAGAGCATAAAATGCTAACTGCCTTTTGGTAAAACATGGACTTGTTGGAAGTCAAAACAGTATGACACACTCTTGTCAATTGTCTCATTCAAAAGTAAGTAGAACTGCTTTGCTCTTAATATATGCAGCCGATATTCAACCATCATGTTACTTCCTCCTTGTATACCTTTTCCACAGTTCAGTATTTCTGCCTTCAGCCTCATACATAAAGCACAGGTATATGTTGCAGGTGACCCAAAGCCAATATTGAACTTTGTGATGAAAACTATGTAAAACATTAGATACTTTACACAATAAGGCACCTCAACACTGTCATTGTAAAGTTTGTGCAACAAAGACACACTGTACTCTGCAGGTAAGTACAGTCTGCATGATTCTGACCTATTGTAATGATAACCAATGGTGGTAACCAATTCCCTTTCTAACCCCTGTTTTAATTTTGAATGCCTCAGATATTTCTCCTCTGAATTTTACTTTGGATTTGGTGTTTGTTAGGCTTAATCTTATAATTTTTATTAATTTGTGTTGAAGTCCAAAATTCCTTAGTATCTCCATCATCGAAGATCTGTGAATACATTCATAAGCTTTTTTGAAGTCTACAAAGGTTATGACTTGTTTTTATCCGTACTATGTGACATTCTTATTGTATCAGTAATGTTTTAATAACATGTTATGTTAGTCAGTTGAAGATGAGCTTCACAAGTTCGAAACCAGTACTGTAAAATAACAATACATAAATAAAGTATTGATTAGGTGGAAGCTTCAAAACTTCATATCTGTGAATATCAAAAATCAGTACGGACATGAAACTTATAGATTATGACCTATCTGTGTTGGTGCGAAGGAAAGCAAATGGTAAAAAAAAAAAAGACATGAATATAGTTGAATGTAGACAATCAACTGGTGCGTACTGGTGAGTTGTTGTTTTTGTAGACATCCATTACTAATTTTAAGGTGATTATCTGTCCCGGAAGCTTCTCCAGGGCCTAAATCCTCTTTAGCCTTCTCCTAGTTCCAGTTCAAGTTGATCTTTACAACAATTGTATTCATGGATTATTTTTAAATTTTTTGCTAGGGGTTTAACATCGCACTAACACACTGAAGGTTTTCTGTCACGTAAGGATGACAAAGGAGTAGGAGTGGGAAGGTAACGGCTGTGGCCTTAATTAAGATGATTCACAGCATTTGCCTGGTGTGAAAATGCTAAAACACAGAAACCATCAGGGCTGCTGACAGTGGGATTCGGACCAATCATCTCTCGAATGCAAGCTCACAGCTGCGCAACCCTAATTGCATGGTCAACTCACTCAGTTTCATTGATGTTCAAAAAGGCTTATAACAGTGCTGCAAGAGAGAGATCATTTTATTAGTATTATTGCTTGCATAGGAGGAAGGTGTCTGAAGGACTTGTAAGAAAAGTCCGGATGTTGCACAAGGACTGTACAAATGGTGTGCGAGTTGGAGAGAGGCATGATTTATGACTAATAGTGTAGTCCAACAGGGCAGTGCACTGCCCCCACTACTATTTATCACAGTTATGGATGATATAATGAAGAGCATTAAGAAAACATTGGGTGAAATAAACTCATTTGCCTTTGCTGATGATGTCATGATTTGGGGAGAAAGGTGCAGGCAAGACGTAAGATATGGAAGGCCAGGTTTCAGGAATTCAACCTCAAGATCAAGACTAAGACAGTGACGACCAGGGAGAGTGTGGTCAGTTTCATCTACCTTAGCAACATGATCTCCAGGGACAACTTAACCTCAAGAGACATATGGAGAACTGCGACTGCATGGATAGAGTATACATAGAAGAAACACATGGGTCCAAAATTTTCAACTGCAGCCTTTGTCAGTGGAGGATAGAATAATAATGGTAGTGGTCATTGTTGATAAGTGGGGAGACAGACCAATCATCAAACGTGGTTTCATGGTGCTGGTGTGAATGGGGACAGGAAGATCCCTACTAGGGGTTTTGCAGGTATTGCAGTGGCTGCATATTCATTTGGCTAGAATGTTGGAGAAAGCTGGGCAGAGTCTGTATCGAAGCTGGGAGATGATGTTGAATCAAGTGCACCTGGCTGAGTGGCTCAGATGGTTAAGGTGCTGGTTTTCTAAGCCCAAATTGGCAAGTTCGATCCTGGCTCAGCCCATTGGTATTTGAAGGTGCTCAAACACATCAGTCCTGTGTCAGTAGATTTACTGGCACATAAAAGAACTTGTAAAAGTTGTAAAAAATGAAATCATCTTATGAATTGACTATCACCTCATCAACCCCTGTTCTTCTGCATCCATTTCTTCTCAGCTCCTGATGACCTCATTTCTACTTCCCAGCTTCATCAGGAGGATGGGCACCTACGCTCATTAAAGAACTTTCTGGACATATCTTTAGTCTTAATGCAAGAAGTGTCAGGTACAAAGAAAGTTAGAGAAACACAGGAAAAGGAAAGAATAACATAAAGATGGATGTAAGTCGTAAAAAAAAGTAGGAACGTAGGTTAAACACTGAAGGAGAAACAGTTTCCAATGGAAGTAATGGACAGACATTGTATGAAGAGTTGAGAATGTCCGTTGTCCTTCTGTATTTTCATATTTGTACATGTCCCTTCTCTCTTTTGTTCCATCTTCTCACAATGGCCTGTCATTGTGTTATTCTTGTTATGCATTCCTTTTCATGTTCCTATCTCTGTAAATATGGCTTGGTTTGGCACTTGTTTATTCCTTATAGAAAGAAGAAAATGTGATGCAAACTAAATGCAGAGCTTCCATTCAAACCAGTTCTTCCCACTGTTAAACATGAAAGGAGGTGGCATAAATGGATTGAAAATCTGTCAATAACGAAGCATACAAAATAAAATGACGGAGTTGCGGTGAAATTTACATTATGCTGAACTTGGATCTCAATATGATCTACCATTTCCATAAGGACATTTACCCTCAACACACTGCCATGAAAACTCAAGAATGGTTACACTGTACAGTGCCATAAGGAAGGTATTTACCCTGCGACAAAGTTCACCACCACCACCACCACCAACCACCACCACCACCATCTGGACTCTTTTCAATGAAGAAGTCAGAAAAGAAAGGTGTTGGAGGTAGTCCTGGAAGAATGTTCTAAAAATCACTCCATGGTAAGGCATCTGATAATTTATTGTTATTGAATAGTGTTCACACTGGCTATTAAAATAGAGGAAACAAATATTTGTGGCTCTTTTATGCCAGTACTTATTTGTTCTGAAGAATCTTTCTGTGGATGTTTGATGGTGTTTGATGGTGGTTTTAATGTTTTCAATTTGAGCTGAACAATCTTTTATCTGTGTCAGTAATTATTATAGATTTTGTTTATAATAGGCACATTTTTTTACATGAAATGCAATTGTAGGTTTTTTTAGTCATTCAATAAATACGAGTTAAGCCAAAAGCTGTCAAGTAGCAGTGTACCTATTCATACTTTCTTCCAGTATTGAATAAGTAAGATTTGATGTATACATTCTAGAATTCACATTTCATTGTAGTTTTAAGCTGATTTTGTTTCAGTTGCATTTTTTGTCTGAAATCAGTCCCTCAACATATTACATTTGTACTGACTTGAATTTGAATTGTGGGGAATCAAGTTCTGTTCAGGTGCTAGAAAGTGATACAAGAAGATGAGATGACATTGGCAGTAAGATTAATGTTTGAGATTAAAATACTCCCTCATTCTTTACAGGCTGTAGTTGCAACTATTGCATTTGGACTTGGCATTGACAAACCTGATGTACGATTTGTCATTCATCATTCACTATCCAAGTCTATGGAAAATTTTTATCAGGTAAGATTTCTGTTGTTTCTCTTTTTTCTGTATCTCATTTTCTGAAGTGCAGGATGAAGGACGAGGGTTTGATGAAGTGTTTTTAGAACTTGGAAACAATTTGTTAGGATTTTTAAATGACAAGTGCAGTTCCTTTGTTAAAAAGCATGAGAGTTATAGCATTAGTTATTTGAAATGTTGTTTTACATTTACATGTTTCAATTTGATTCTCTGTGTTTGCTAGACAGATCTATGCTACAGTGAAACATTGTTCCGTTGTCTTTAAAACTGCTTAACTTAGAGGTGGGTTTGGAAAAAGATGTCATAACAGGCCCAGTAATCAGAGAGAAAAAAATGTATTTGCATATTGTGTTCCTGTAGTGCAGACAATGGAAAGTCGGGAGTGAGGATAATAATATGCAATAGGGTAACTGTATTGATGGGCTGAGTCATTAGAAAAATATGAATATGAACAGGACAAACACTATGACAGGTCAGTGTAGGAACAGAGAGAGGAGAGACATGAATACACAAATGGACAAGAATGTCCCTCATCAAATACTAAAGATCTGGCAAGATGGCCCCTCGATGAGTGCTGAAGCCTGCCCTCCAAATGAAGCTCAGAAGCAGAAACGAGCTCATTGGGAGCTGAAAAGACTTGGATTGATAAGGGGAGAGTCTGTCTATTTGAAGATTGCCATGTATTGTACCAGTAAAAGGTAGCCCGACCTAACTGACAATTTAAAAGAGCACGGATGAAAAGTTCTCAGAGCAATTCCTAGGTAAAATATAGCTAGGGCTTGGTACAGGAGGATAGGTTCTATCTACAGTGAGTGAAGATTCCTTTTAAAAGTGAATTTATTCAAACTTATTGGCAAGTTGAAATTTATATCTCCTTGGTGCAGTAAATCGCTATCTCCCGAATCACCTTCTCGAATGGTTCTCCAGGCAGACTCGTACTCCTGGGTCCTCTCGTCGCCATGGAATTGGACTCGTATTCCCAAGTCCGTTCACCAGCATGGAGTAAAACCCGTACCTCGAACATGAAGGTCTCGAAATTCTTGAAGGTCTGCGGCGATCTCGATGCGGGGTAATCGCTTGTGGTGTAACTTTATACGAGTGTCCACAGTCGTACAGTCCCCCAACACGTTCAGAATCACTTGACACCAAAGACTGACTTTAATATTGATGTAGGCGCACAGCACTAAGTCTGAAGTATGCCAAAACTTCACTTGACACTTGCAGATAGAAAATGTTGAATGTCAGCTTAAAAGTTGAAATGCAGATATAATTGATTTAAGAAATAAAAGAATAGAACACAGTTCATGGTTATTTACCACTGAAACTAAATATCGTTCACTTGTAGTGCACTGTCCGTGGTTACTTCCCACAATGAATAATATTGTCGCATTTGACACAGAATGGCTATTTAAGTGTTTATCCAAAGGACAGTGCTAATAGCGATGAAATAAATAGTAATTTGTTAGTCATCCTTAGCACAGTGAGTTTCATGAAATAATAAACTCACTGAAGAATAGTTGGAAATAATTATGTACGAGTTCGAATCCAGTTACCACTATAATGGATTATCGCTCACTTTAACAGTGCGATTAGCACAATTTATCACACACAAAATTAATCACTTGTTCAGAAACACTTAACTGTTGAATGGGCCAACACTTGTATTATTACGGTGAAATATTTTAAACACTTTTAAAGATCAGATTTGCATAGCAATGAAATAAATTAGGCACTTCACTGGGTCTCTGATGGAAGAAATGCTAAGTTATATATCACAGTTACTGAAATAATGTTCCAATGTTTCACTTGGAAATAATTAACACCTTTACGACACTTGATGATGCAGATTCTAAGTTCCACTGTCTATCTAAATATTTCAAAGACTCGACAATTTTCTATATTCTTGTTTACACATGAGATTCGAAGTTCAGTTTACTCACAGAATTCCAAGTTCACTCGAACAGTATTTCTAATAGACTTCCAACAACACTTCGTTCAGACGAACAATATCGGGGCGTTATGTGGCGAGCCTGACAAGCCAGAACTCCCAGTGATGAATGCTTGTCACCTGCCGAGTGGTCTTGCTTTATATATGCTCGACGCTTTCACGTCATCAAATAGCGTGATTATTTAAAAGTGGAATTACATGAAAATCCCTTGGTGGATTTTCTTGAAATTTGATAGTGGAGACGTTCTTGTAATTCGCTACAGAATGACATATCTCCCAGAATGATACAACCATTGTTAAGGAAGTTTCCAAACTCTCTGAATCGAAAGTTCGACAATGTGTGACGTTGTTCCAGAAATTCTAGTCCTTGCCATGTGGCGAGTTGATGAGTTGGGCAGGTAGTCTACCTCACTCCTGTACCTATGTCATTCACAGCTGTCTTCACTCACGCTGGCTTGTTCTGCTAGATGTAAACATATCGAGCTTGTAGTTCTTAGCGCGCGTGACAATTAAATGACATTGCTCTTTAAAAAATATGGCATGTACCGTGCGTTCCTGGTACAGTATGAAGATGTGGACAATGTTGTCATCCTTTCATATTTTTGTGTTTCTCCTTGTCTCATCTTTCCACATTAATTCATTATTGTATATATCCTATGTTCCTGTCATTTTTCTCTGCATAGCTTGATGTGTTGCTTGTTTGTTTCTTTACAATGCTTGTATTGCCATTCAGTTTGCCAGTAGCTTTACCTGAGTGGATATCTTGTAACACCTATAGCCATTGACCAAGGAAGGTATTAGCTTCTATTTGGTGACCAGAGTCAATACTCTTAATTCTATAAGATTAAACCTTGGGAAACCGGGTGAGTTGGCTGTGCGTTTAGGGGCACACAGCTGTGAGCTTGCATCCGGGAAATAGTGGGTTCGAACCCCACTGTTGGCAGCCCTGAAGATGGTTTTCTGTGGTTTCCCATTTTTTCACCAAGAAAATGCTGGGCCTGTACCATAATTAAGGCCATGGCTGTTTCCTTCCCACTCCTAGGCTTTTCCTCTTCCATCGTCGCCATAAGACCTATCTGTGTCGGTGCGACGCAAAGCAAATAGTGAAAAAACCAGAAAAAATACTTTGGGAAGATTTAAGGAATGTATGCCAGTGTATTGTCTATGATGTGATTCACTCTGCTTTGTGACTAGCAAATATTATGCACAGCTGTAAAAGTGTTGTCACATCATGGAACCCTTGAAAAGTTTAGTTTTCCAATCAGATTGGTTTACATCCTTTGTAGGCATGTGTGGTATTTGGAGCAAATACTCTTGGAAGAAGTGTTGGTCTACTCGAAATATTTAGTGAACTGAACGGTTACTTATGAAAAATGCAATTTCTGCTGGTTGCACTGCATCATACCCTTCTTCTTCTTCTTTACTTAGAATGCCTTCTCCGTACGAAGGTTAGGAATCCAATTGATTATGATTAATGGTGAAACAGCATTTAGAAATATTTAAATAGAAGTTTGTCCATACCAGCTGCGCAGGTGTTTAAGCCGTCTCTCCACAGATCATTGTCCTTCAGTTCTCCACTCAATGATGAGTTGGAGAAGTTCATATCGTTCACCTTTTATGATATGCCCAATGTATTTAAACTTTCACTCCTTGACCACTGTTAGAAGCTTTTTATTTTTTAACAAGTTGAGATTCCTTCAGTGGTCTCCCTTTCTACCCAGGATATTCAAAGCATTCTTCTGTGCAAGTACATTTGAGGGGGTGAATTTCAAAACCTGCCACATGACTTTTTCGGTCAAATTGAGTTATGCGTGCCATCCGGTCATCAATATCAAACTCCTGTCGTGTCCTGAAAAGTAATCTTGCATAAGTCAATCATGTGCTGTAATATAAGACTTTGAATATTGGGGTGAGTTTCAAATCCTGCAATCTGAACAGAACTATTTCATTATTTTTTCACCTTTCAAAATCTGCAACGTGTATGCACCAATCATAATGCTTTGCGTCAGGTAACGCCACTCTCGCTGCCTTGCTTTTAGGGTGTTAGAGCAAGCATCAGTTAGTTTTTGTGAGCTTTAGTTGTGAGTACTGAGTGTGTTGACAGCCAGGATGGAGAGGACCATTACCTGAATGCCTAAACTTGAATAACCACTTAAGTTTTCACAATGTTAATTCTGAGGATAGAATAAAGCATAATGTTATTAATTATGAAAGTTGTACTTGCTCTAAAAAAATCATATAACAATTTTTTTTCACAGTTCCTTTCAATTTGAGTTTCAGAACCGACAGCATGCAAATAAAATACACAAAATTCTTGGCAACAATGGCTTCAGATCTTTGAATATTCTGGATACTTATAGAGATCACGAATAGCAATTAATTCACCAAATTTGAAACGTGTAACTATAATAGTATTGAAGTTACATGCTTTTAAAATTTTTCTTAAAATGTTAAAAAGGTCACATGGCAGATATTGCAACTCACCCCCTCATTTCAGAAGCTTCAATCTGCCTCTCTAGCAAAGGTCTAAGCATTCAGCCTTTGACACCATACAGAAGGATACGTAAAACATAACAACACAACATCCAAGCTCGGAGCTGAAGGTTGAGATCTCTACTGGTGAATAGGACCCCTATACTGTTCAACCAATTTTGACTTGCCTGATCCTGGATAAGATTTCATTTGTGGGATTGCAGTAATCATTCACTATAGTGTCCCAAGATATTTGAAGGATGACACCTGCTGAACAATTGTGTTGTTGATGTGCAGCGAGACCTGCTGAGGTATTTTTAAAAATACAATCAGCTTGATCTTGCCAAAATTCATGAACAGACGGAATGCTGCAGTAATCATTACAATGTTATCCATATATATATAATAAGAATTTTGTCTGTACATTGCTCAAAATTTAAAAAATAATTGTATTTCAGTACTGGTCATGTCCACAGTAACAAGGAAGTGCACTTTTTAATTTTTTGTAATTTCTGTCTTAACAGCATCTTAAGCAGAGACCTTCGCAATGGCGAAGATGGTGGATGAGGCAACCCATCCTCCCTAGGGAAAATAAGAAGAGGAAACCACTGCCTTGTGGAGAAGAGGGATCTTCAAAGGCTCAAGGAGTAAACCCCGAAAGAAAATCCTCAAATGCGTTAGGCTTAGCAGGTCAGCAGATGAGTAAATTTGTACTTGCTTTGAACTATAATACAAGCCTCGGATGGAAGTTTAAAAATGGAAATGGAATTGACAAGTCTCTGGCTACAGTTGCACAGTATGATGGTAATCCTGATGTTCATGCAAGTGTTAAATCAGAGAACAAAACCTGATTTGAAACAATAAATATTATAACAATGAATGGGAAGGAAAATGAATTGATTGACCTAATGGAGAGATGAAAACTGGACATCCTGGGATTAAGTGAAGTAAAATGGAAAGGGAAAGGAATGAAGAAACTAAGAAAGGGGTATACTTTGTACTGGATGGGTAACAGTAAAGAGAAAAGATTTGGAGTGGGATTTGTAGTGAATCAGAATGTTGAACCAATAGCTGAAGTTGAGTATGTAAGTGAAAAAATGATGATAATGCACATACATGTAAACAAAGAACTACTGAAGATAGTACAGGTGTATGCTCCACAGACAGGATCTAGCATGGAAGAAAAAGAAGAGTTCCTAAATGAACTGGAAACGCATATTGTTGGAGATAGAATCATAATAATGGGAGATCTGAATGCTCATATGGGAACTGATAAAATGGGATATGAGAATGTTCTGGGCCCACATGGGTATGGCGATAGAAATGAAGATGGAGAGAAACTGATGGACTTTTGTATCAGAAATAACCTGATAATAAAGAACACATGATTTATGAAGAGGAATAGTCATAAGGTCAGCCGATATAGTTGGGATGGACAGTATGGAACACTCATTGATTTTATAATAACAGTCCGAGAATGGGGAAGATACGTCATCAATACGAAGATAATCCCCAGTGAAAGTATGAAGGGTGATCATAGATTATTGATTGTGGAATTAAAACAAGTAAAATTCCCTAAAATTGTATTGAAGAAGAAACCGAAGATCAGGATTTGGGAATTGAAGGAGGAGAATAAAAGAATAGCATTCCAAGATTGTATAAAAAGGAAGTTGCCTAACACGGAAATACGAAGTGGAGAAGAAGAGTGAGACAATTTAAGACAGACATTTGTAGAAGCAGCAATTGAGGTATGCGGGAAAACAAAAGCAAAGGTTTAGGGAAAGGAGACACGGTGGTGGACAGACAAAATAAAAACAGAAATAAAATAAAGGAACAAGGTGAAGAAAGAAATATATAAGGAAAAGCAAAAAACGTATCAGAGGGATGAGAATAAGATAGAAAGGTTACATGTGGAATACAAAAGATTGAAATTACAAGTAAAGAGGAGTATCAAGGAAGAAAAGGAGAAATGCTGGTGATAGTTTACCAACAAAATTGAGCAAGATAGTCGAGGAAATCAGAAACTATTATACCGAGTAATAAAATAAAAGAATAAATCAAGAAAAAATCAAGTCATTAGACAAGGAAGATGGATCCATAGTACATGACAAAAAGGGTCTTCAGAAGGTGATGGCAAAGTATTTTGAAAAACTTTATAATGAGGATGACTGCTCGGAGCAAGAAGGAGATAAGAAAATGGAAATAATAGATGGAGAAAAAGAAGAGAACTCGGGAACATGGTTGGAATTTGAAAGGGCAGTGAACGCAATGACCAAAGGTAAAACAAGTGGAAAAGATGAATTCAATGCTCATATGATTAAGGCAGCAAGAAGCATTGGACTACAGTGGCTATACAGAGCCCTCAATGCCATATGGAAGGATGGAAGGATACCTGAAGATTGGCAACAAGGAAGCATTGTACCATTGTTCAGGAAAGGAAGTACAAAGGAGACTGGACATTTGGAATGAAAATCTGAAGGAGTTTGGAATGGAAATTAGTAAAAACTGTAGTCGTGCACTGTGGAAAAGAGAAAAAGAGAAGCCAAGTGAACATAGACGGAGAACAGTTAGAGAATGTAGAACTGTTTACATATCTGGGTAGCATTATTAATAGAAGTAATGAAATCAACCCTGAAATTAATAACAGACTAAGTAAAGATACAACATATTATCATCTAGTCAGATAGCCTTTATGGGATGACGAAGTACCAAAGAGAACAAAATTAACATTATATAAACAGTATTTCATACCAATTGTAATATACGTACTAGAAATGCTGGTAACTAATAAGAAACAAGATAGTAAGATCCAAGCAGTAGAAATGAAGTTTTTAAGAACATTGTTTAAAAAGACAGGAAGAGATAGAATTCAAAATATAAAAATCAGAGAAGAGCTAAATATAGGACCATTAGTACAGAACATACAGAAAGCAAGACTGAGTTGGTTCGGACATGTAAAAAGAATGGGAAAGGAACGGGTAGCAAGAGGGGAATTGGAAAGAGAAGTTAAGGGAAAGAGACCAGTTGGAAGACAGAGAAGAAGGTGGATGGATGAGATTTGGAAGGACATTAGAGAAGCTGGATTGGATGTAGTGGAAGTAATGGAGCAGGAAAAGTGGAAGGACAGAAAGGAGTGGAGGTGGCTTGTTAACCACACCCAGGCGACTGGAGTGGGACATTGATGATGATGATGTACATACGTGCATCACGAGAAAACGGCTGAAGAGAATTTAATGAAAATCAGTATGTCAAGTCGGGGAATTAAGTCGCTACAATCTGGGCCAGAAATAATTTTATTCACGCCGAGTGAAATGATAGTTTAGGGGAAGGCCTAAAATTTTATTCTCAAATATTTATGTTATTAGTGGTCCTGTCGATAAATACTACATATCTGAAGTTATATAGTATAAAATTTCTGAGCATTTATGTCTCGCACATTTTCACCGAACCAGCTATGATAACAGAGATATTCATGAATTTGGATTTTTTTGCTGAGTCCATATCAGTGCCGAGTCACAAGAAAATGGGTAAACAGATTTTAATGAAAATCGGTATGCAAAGTCGGGGAATAAGGAACTACATTTTACACTATAAATAATTTTATAAGATGCTCTAATATCACGGAGTCAGAAAAAAACTGAATGTGAAGTCTTACAATATCAAAAGATCATAAAATTGATCAACAATAACAGTGCATTGACCATTGTTTGTTGAGATGTTCTTTGTCTCTTATGCTGCCACTCATCTCCGATAGACGGGATTACTGGGATTACTGCTGTGTACCGAGTATAACAGTCTGCCTGAATATTGGCAGGAAATAGCAGGGAAGTTACATAACTTTCTTTTCTAGCATTCCTCTGGTTCATACATTTTCTGATACTGGTGGTACGTAACACACCGATTCATCATAGTATTCCAGCTATATGATCCCTACTCTGACACGCTGATTGGATTGACCAATGTGCGCAATTAACGAAATAATGGCAGAGAAGTGTTCGCGGCTGCCTACTTCGTGGTCATTCCAGCACTGGAACTTTGGACTGTTCATTAAAAGTGAGAAAATGTGCGTTTTTTCATTTGATCAAGTATTTTATATGATAACATTGCTTATAATCACTACTTTCCTACTGACGTCATTGTAATGATCTATGTTGACTTCAGTTGAGAAAACCACAAAGACAGTCTTTCTGAGAATTCCATAGTGAAGCGTTGGTATATCAGCTAGTTAATATTAATTTGAAGATCAGTAAGGCCCCTGGCTAACACAACCATAGCATCATCAAAGCAGATGTTATTAATGACATTGCCATTGATCCTGATGCCTAAGTTAACATCCTCACCTGTTCTTCTGAATACTGTCTCAGAGTAGATATTAAAAAGGAGAGGGGACAGAACACAGCCCTGTTACACACGCCTCCGTATAGTTATGTCCTCAGTTGTGTCTCCCTCTATTTTGACCTCTGCTGTGTGGTTCCAGTAGAGACGAGTGATGATATGTAGATCATTAATCTATTAATAATGTACTGAATAGGAGGTTCAATAAATACATATACCGGTATTATTGTAAGAGTTGAACCGCCAATACGGAAAATGAAATTTATAGTCTGTAATGTAGGTCACTAGCATCAACACCAGTAGTTTTTAAAACCTCAGCAAGTTTTGCATGAGATATGCAATTGAAAGATTTTCGATAATCGATGAAGCATGTGTCCATGTCAATATTCATATCCATATATCTCTGGGTCAAAGCATTTAAAGAAAAAAGAGCCTTGTGAGTTCCTGCTCCAAAACCAATTTGGGTTCACATTTTGCATAGATAAGAGTGTGGCTGACATGTAGGAATACATTTAAGACATGAAACATAGACTGATCATGTGATGATCATTACAATATGATGCAATAGCTTTTTTTAGGTATGGTAACAAAAGTTGATCTTAACTGCTCAGATGGAATTCTTCCTGCCATATAAACTGTGTTGAATAGTGCAGTTAGCATGCTTAGGCCCTACAATCACCTTCAGGAATGAGTTTGAGAGTTTCTTCATATATCTTGTCCAGACCCACAGCTTTACCTTCCTTCTGAAGTTTGATAGCATACAGTACTTCCTCTTTAGTTATGTCAGGACATGGTTTGTTGCATTCATCAATACAGGGTTGGCATCCCTCAGTGTAGCTTTATATGGCTTGCTGTATTTCCCCATAAGTTCCTTGATTTTCTTATGGAGGTTGAAGCACTCATGTTTCTCCAGAAGATATTCTATTTCTCTGCATCTTTTCATCAGTCACAGTTCTTTTGCCTCCTTGCATTTTGTTTGCACTGCCCTGTTCAGCTCTTCATACTGATTTTCATCCTTGTGTGTCAGTTTCTGTTTTTCTTCAATAAGTTGTAATATTTCATCTGTCATCCATGGTTGCTTCTTTGGGTTGCTTGAATATCCAATGTCTCTTTCTTGAGTATCAATGAGTACATTCTTTAGAACACTCCATTGTGATTCAATATCAACTGTTCCCAAGCTGTTTACTGCACTCAAGCTTCAAGGTTGTTTGAGCCTGTGCCTCGAGATTTCAAGTCTCCTTATATGAATGCACCTAGGTTTTTCAGAGTGTCTGATCTTGACAAAGCGATGGAGTTTGAAATCAATGATGATGGAATTGTGGTCACTATTAACATCCGCATCTGGGTAGGTTTTAGCCACTTTCAAGAACCTTTTCAGATAACTTTTAATGAGGATGAAGCCAAGACCATATTGACCAAGATTGCCATCCTCCATGCCAAAACCTATCTGGGTAGGTTTTAGCCACTTTCAAGAACCTTTTCAGATAACTCTTAATGAGGATGAAGCCAAGACCATATTGACCAAGATTGCCATCCTCCATGCCAAAACCTATCTTTGTGTTGAAGTCATCGAGGACCACTGTTATCTCTGCTTTCTTTGCCTTCTCAAGAGTGGAATAGAAATCCTCAACCAACTTGTAGTCTTCATCTCCCATTGGAGCCAAACCTGGACAATGTTCATGGCATGATGTGAAGTGTGCAGTTTAAGAAGTATAACTTGATTTCCTTGGGGAATGAAATTTATGACTGACTTCACCAGATCAGAAAAGAAGCGCACAGCTTCTCCATGTTGATGATCAGGATCATCACTACCAGATTAATATAGGACCCCATGTTCAGTCTTGTGTGTCCTTGATCCAGGCTGTCTAACTTCACCAAGGCCTAAAAACTTATGCTGCCTGTCTGCTTCAACATTTGCAAGCTTTCCAGCTGTATACAAACTTTGTACGTTCCAAGTGGCAACTCTTGTTCTTTTGTTGTATATTGAAACTTATCACTATTTGTCTCTGGGAGAATTCTTAGCACCCTCTCCCTACTTAAGGGGTGCACTGGACTAAGGGCCTATGCTTTAGTAACTCTAACCGTAACCATATTGAATGTTTTGGAAAGTTAGCGCAGTAGGACTTCCGTTTCCTTTCTGTGCCGCAGTGTGGGAACTGTAGAGGCTACTACAGGTGTGCATCCTTACGTGCCACTACATAGTACTGTTGCGGCTGCTGACCTCCATCAGGAAATGTCCACTTAACCCTGGACAGCCTCCTCCATCAGCTCTGCCATACTGAAGTCCATCTTCTCCACCTTTTTGATGATGAATCTTTTACTCATGTTGAACCTGAGTACAGCGCTGCCTTTTCTGCCATTTACACTGTACCGAAAGAACATCTTCTGCACGGCAGATGCCATTGAGTTCTTCACTCATTACCCGGAGCTAGGGCCCTCCTTGTTTATCACCTCTGCAGATAGGATGTCCTAGTATTATTAAATCCCCAGTAATTGTGCTGACCCTTCTCTTAAATGTCTTAAATCAAATTATCATTTTAAAAATGTAGAATTCATTAAGACTCCCATACACTCTCAGGTAAACTGTTCATTTTTACTGTTTGAAATCATGTTTGAATGAATAAGTATATGAACTTTGCAGGTAGCACAGTTAATTACACAGTTTCTTGTGAACTGCGCAAAATGGGTCCTTTTTTGCATTGTTAACTGTTCAGATCACGCAGTTTATCATACAGTTCCCCCAGTTGGCTTTATAATATCAAGATGGTAGTATCCCGCTCCATGCAACAAGATGCGACCCTTATCTTTATTGAGGTTTGTTGTACTTTGCCAGAACTGTGGGACACGAGGAATCAGTATTACTCAGCTTAAAAGACAAGCAGCTTACGGTATGCTTGCTGTAAAACATTAAGTGTTGGAGCCAGTATCTTTATTATTGCATTGCAAGTTTTCATTACGATTCTTCCCAAAGCTTGCAGGGATACTCTCATAGAAAAATGTATTTCCTTGAAAATTCTGCAGTTGCCAAGAATCACACCATGGCAGTTTTTCTCTGTGTCAATGAAATTGCCCCTTTTTTTAAATGTACGGTGACACTGCAGTTAACAAATTGGTTAATGTTTCTTTATCTATTATTAAATAGTTATCATAATCTTAAGTTTCAAGTTAGCATGATCGGACTGTAAATTAGTGGGAAAAGAGAGGCAGTTATTGTGTAATAAGAAAAGTAAACAGCCAAAGAAGCTAGCTTGTGGTTTTACATGGTTTATTGATATTGTGATCAAATATAATACCAATATAATGGTCTGTTATTGGACATTACAAATTTTCCAGCTAACTCATTCCTGGTTGCCTGCGTTTCGCCCTCGTGTGCTAAGTTGGGCTCGTCAGATGGGACTTAGCACACCTCCCAAGACGCAAGGCTAGTGCATACCGTGGAGGCCACTGCATAGGCTACTTGAAGCCACCAGCAGTGCCAATGCACTATGAGAGCTATGTCTCATTTCCAAAAATTGATGCCTGCCTGGCCATCAGATGATAGATGTTGATTCCCATAGGAAACTTAAAATATTTGTCCTGAATGAGTAAATTTATAATACCAATATAATGGTCCGTTATTGGACATTACAAATTTTCCAGCTAATTAGCACACGAGGGCAACCAGGAATGAGTTAGCTGGAAAATTTGTAATATCCAATAACGGACCATTATATTGGTATTAAAAATTTACTCATTCAGGACAAATATTTTAAGTTCCCTATGGGAATCAACATCTATATCATTGTGATCAAAGTCAAAGGACCTCTAGTTTTATATGGAATGTGAACCACTGGGACATAATATTTCATTTTAAAAATCCCACATACATTAACTGGGATTTGATCCATGGTTACATTGGTAAGAAGCCAGTGACAGTGTTGCTCAGTTATCACACTGCTTTGTGCTAGTAAAACATGTTTCTTCTGGGTGGTCAGGGATAAAAAGATTTTTTGGTTTGTATCTTTCTGTTGTACCTTTCCCAGTTTGACGATGTACCTGATATTCTACCTTTGGCTGTTTGGCTTTATACATTATTCTATGTATTCCTCCTTGTCTGTATTCCCTCTTTCCTCCCCTATTATTAAATCTTGTTTCACATTTAGTGATATGTTTTGTAGCCAATAGAGAACAAAATGGTTATTGTTTTTGGATGTTACTTAACATAGTAATACAGAATACTCAACATATTTGCCTTTTTTTTTCCTGAGACAAAGAAACACCATTCCATGCTCATGATTATGCGAAATAAATGTAAAATTTATCGTATGATTTTTTTTTCAGGAGAGTGGCCGAGCAGGTAGAGATAACCAGCCATCAGACTGTATTCTTTTCTACCGATTTGCTGATATATTTCGACTGAGCACTATGGTGTTTACTCAGCAGACTGGGTTGGAGAACCTGTATGGAATTGTTGCTTACTGTTTGGACAAAGTCAGGTTAATATGAACAATTTTCATTTTTTATTTTTTATTTTAGTTCAGGAACTAGCCAACAATTTAAATTCTCTGTTGAGGTAGAGAAAGCTAATTGTAATATGTAACTTCTGTGCACTAAACCTAGGTATGAGTTTTCTATTTCTTATATTTCTGCCTATACCAATTTAGGTAACTGTCAAGAAAAGCAAGCAATACAGCCAAGAAAATCATCATACTGACCTTGTAATACTCTTGCTTATTTAGCTGGGCACTAGTTTGCCTGGACAAGACCCGAACCTGTAAATGAAGTGTATAGGCATCCTATGATTTTGATCAATTTAGTGTATTTATTTACTGGATATTTGTTGCAACAAATTGTACAGACATTCTTCTTCTTCTTCCTCCTCTTCTTCGTCTTCTTCTTCTTCTTCTTCTTCTTCTTCTTCTTCTTCTTCTTCTTCTTCTTCTTCTTCTGTGCCTTCTCACAAGGGTGTTAACCACCATTAATTTCTCCTATTTAGCGTTTCCCATATCAGGGTTGGCGTATCACGGATGTCGAACCAGCATTGGAGAACCTATACCAAGGATAATCTTCTCAGCCCAAGTCTTCACTTCCCTTTACCTTGCCTTTTGTGGTCAGTTACATCAGGCTGTTCTTGTAATTTCAGAAGAAGTGACTGAAAGAGGCTACTTTCCTGCGTTTTGTAAGGGTTAAGACTACGCATGCATGATTTTCCACCACAGCAGAGTACTTCCTTGTTGGTAGTGTGGTTTACCCATGAGATCTTCAACATTCTGTGATGAGTCCACATTTCAAAGGCTTGTGGTTGGTTCATTGCCAAAGCCTTTAATGTCCATCCTTTGACATGATAAAGCAGCACCAATGATGACATGCCAGTGAATTTTGAAACAGATATCATGGTTGCACACACAGACACACACTTCTTGCAATGCCGATTCTGATTTCATATTCTATATCAAGCTATGTACCCCAACAAGTAAGTACTGGTTGAGGTGGAAATTTTGCCACCCTCCATGGAGCTTTGACAGATATACCTTTTTCATGTGTGATATCAACCTATCAAAATCCAGAATATTTTACTGTGTTTCCCAGGCAACAGTATGCAAGCCATGACCTAGGCAAGTTAAGTTCAAAAACTCTGATGGGAAACTAGCTTATAATGAAAAAGAAAATTGCCAGATTATAGCGAAGTACTTTGAATCTCTTCTCAATCACTGTTGCTTCCTTCCGACTTCTAGCCCTTTCCTATACCATCATCGCTATGAGAGATATCAGTGTTGGTGCAACGTAAAGCAAATTGAAAATAAAAGGTAACAAAATTGAACTATTCCCAATGGAAGAACACAGTAGACATAAACAAACATTTTGTATCACTCCACAAGTTCCATGTGTCTTGCCCTGCTCTTTACGTCAGTATGAACATAGAGTAAATGAAAATTGACATATATAGACATATGAACATATATGAGATACAGAAACAAAAATACATCATCATTGCTATAAAATATATTTGCCATGAAAATTAATAAGCATGCCTACTTACGTGACATTTCATTATTTCATTAATCCAAACCTGCAAGAGGCTTGATTCCCTGTAGATCGGAGGATTCGCTGTCACTTGCATCACTAGAATCCTCTCCTAAATTGATAACCATTTTTTTTCAATTACAGTATCTGTGGCACTTTCCAGGTCCCTCATTGTATTCTCTCTTCGCGCACCACCATTGATCAGCTGTCACCTCACGAAATGCTGTGTCGAGATGTTTACGCACGTCATGAAGTTTGAAAGTGGTGTTAAGGCTGGCAACATAACATTTGATCTGACTCCACACCATCTCTGTTAGGTTTAATTCACAGTGATACAGGAGCAGTCTGAGTACAGTGTGGCCCGCTTGTTCGACTGAGTCATCTATTACATATTTCTCGAACCGAGACCTGTGAGTCTTCACCAGTTCCAGCAATTTGGTTTTAACAAGTCCTTCATCGTATGTTACATGTTGACTTCTCAGCCATGAAATTACTTCAGCTTTCTTCCGGGATTTGTTTGGGATGTGTTCTAACTTCACATCATGATGAACATGATAACACTACCAGGCATCAGCTTTGGTAATATTCTTTCAAACCACAATTTAAATACCTCACCAGTTGATAGTCTCTATACTTTTTAGACTTGAACACAAGATCACCACCCTCCACAAAACGTCATAACTTCCAGTGTGTAACACTGTAAGTCGAATACCCCTTACTGTTGGATTTTTTTAGCCCTGTGCTTAAACCCTAAAGAAATGCCTGTTTCTTCTACTTTACGGTAGTGTCTCGCCATGCCATTGATGGTGTATATCCTTTGTTAATCCTTGTCTGTAAATTCTCTTATCTTGCGGAGATAACGCCTATCCACAATATAATATCATCTCTGTCTACTACGACTCTTTTCCGATTTCTACTTATGAACTCAAAACCTATTTCTTTCAGTAGCATGTGAAGGGAGGATTTTTTAAAATCTGGAAGTTCAGAATCAGAATTTATAGCCAATAACACTTTGTTAATTTTAGGGGGTTTATTGTTTTTAACTGGTCTAGAAAGCTAAGAATAACGGCCGAGAGGATTCATTGTGCTGACCACATGATACCTCGTAATCTGCAGGCCTTCGGGCTGAGCAGCGGTCGCTTGGTTGGCCAAGGCCCTTCAAGAGCTGTAGTGCCATGGGGTTTGGTTTGGTTTGGTTTTTATTGTTTTTAAAAAATATGTGCACTTTCCTCCGGATAGCAGAACGAACAAATTCATCGCACTCCATCTCCAAAATACTTATAACATGTGGCCTCTTTTTATTCGGTGTGGTAACACAGCTGGTAGTAGAAAATTATTTCCACACTCTGTAAACACTCAAAACAGACACACCTGTGAACTCTGTTGTTAATTTCACAATATTGTCAATTGAATTGTCATTCACTGTCAGGATATGTTTCCATAAAGTTATTACTGTAATTACGTTTAAAGCAATACTCTTCTCTCCACTTTTCATAGGTTTCCCTCGCTTATGCTTTACAGCACCAGCCATTGAAGCGCGATTGAAACGAACTGACTCAAGGTCATGCAATCGCGCATGACTTTCCTCACGGCTGACAGCTACCAATACGAGATAAATAGGGATTTCCTTGAGCAGATATCAGATATTTCACTTATTGACCAGAAGCTTAGAACAATAATGTAATTTTCAATTGATAAAATGCTTTTGCATTCTATACTTTAAACTTAAAACTTTCAGAAACAACTCGTATTTTAAAATTTTAAAATGGACTATCTACTGGGCTGACGAAGAAGGAAAGAAGTTTGAAGCAGTCAAAGTCACTTGCTTTTGTTTACACTTATTGTATTCTCTAGTTGGAAACAGTTTAGGACAGTTGCTTATTCTTCTTTCGTCCAGCTATCTACCATTTTCCGCTGTCGTTGTTGTCCGCTTCTATTATAATGAGTGGTTCAGTTTCCATGTTCTCCTCAGCAGGGAGAGACACAACAACTGAGCAGTCTGCAGATGGTGAGCTAACAGATCGGGAACTGTGGGCTCCCGGGAGAATTTGGTTCCCCAGAAAGTGATTAAGCAAGTGGACTCTGAGACCCCTCACTCTTGCCCACTGTTTTCACACTCTTTGGAGGAGGGCTGCCAGATGATTTTTCAGGCTTTTCTGGAGATACTATCCCTGATCGCTATGGAAGAGGCTTCTTCTCCAACTCTGTAGGGGAGCGCTGAGGCTTTCCCTTCTCCTCCTCTTTCTGGGCATTTGAAGGAATGCAGGAAGCAGATTTTCCAGCCCTAGCTGGATAAACTTTCTTATCCAGAGGCATGGAGGAACTTCAAATCAATGCTCCTTTGAAATTCTCAGTCTCCTTTGCTGAAAAGACAGTTCCCCGACAAGGGTGAGGGGAGAAACTTCCTCAAATGAACATACCTGGGAGGAGACCTTCCCAGACGACTTCAGCAGTAACACACTTACTGATAGCTTAAATTGAAACTTTTTAGAACTGTTTTATTAATGGACTTGTTTATGGTGAGGAGGTACAAACCTTGTGAAGGTACGCGTACTTTAGCTGTCTTCTCACAAAGGAGACTGAGAATTCCAAAGAAGCATTGATTTGAAGTTCCTCCGTGCCTCTGAATAAGAATGTTTATCCAGAGTCTTAATCTGCTGGATCTTTTTCTCCTCCTCAAATGTTGGACAGTCCGTGGAGTGAGGGGTATTTTCATTAATGCAGTTAATGCACACTGGTGGTGGTGTGCATTCCACACTGGCATGCTTCCCTTTTCTACTTGCCCCTCATTTTTGATCCTTGGGAGCGCATAGAGATGTGGCCAAACCACTGACAGTTGTAGCACTTAATAGGAGAAGGAAAATATGGACAAACAGGCAGTGTCTCTGAATCAAAGGTTCAAACGAAAGGCCCCTTGTCATAGAGATTGTCACAGACATGCCTCTTGAAATGTTTAATATTGGAAACTCCATAATGAGCAAGGCTCCGGATAAGGTTGTCATCTGAGGCTTTGACCAGGTCCCTATTTAGGGACTTTTACTTTTCAGTGTTCAACGATCAGCAAGCACACAAGCCCTCACATTCGTTCAGAGGAATGCAATTTAGGCTAAGCAATTGTCTAGGTTACATATTTATTTGATTAAAGTTTCCAGATCACATATTCAAGTATGCACGAGAAGATGTGTGATATGGTGGTACATTAATAGCCTCTGTAGTCGTCATGATTTTGATTGCAAGCATTGTATCGTATAGGTGTTGTATGTCATTTTGTGGGATGGAGTTTCATGCCTGTTGTACTTGGTCAGCCAAATCAGGAATAGTTAATGCTGGTATTGGATGATGGTGGATTTGTCATCCTATAATGTCCCATACGAGCTCAGTGCATGAAAGATCTGGTGATCTCTCACGACAAGGCAATTAGTAGACACACTGATGACAGCAGTGGTATGAGGATGAGTGTTATCCTGTTGGAAAACACCCCCTTGAATACTGCGAATGAATAGGACTGCAACTGGTTCACTCACAAGTCTGACGTACAAATCTGCTGTCAAAGTTCTTGGGATAATAATGAGAGTGCTCCTGCTGTCGAAGGAAATCGCTCCCAAGACCATAACTCCTGGTGTAGGTAGTGTGTCGATGTCGAGACAGCTTGGTGCCAAACACTCAGCTGGCCTCCTCTTTACCAACCTACGGCCATCACTAGCACCAAGACGGAAATGTCTCTCATCTGAGAACACAAAATATCTCCACTCCGCTCTCCTATGAGTTCTAGCTTGGCAAAACTGAAGTCGCAGAGAGCAGTGATTCTGAGTTAGTGTGACACGAGCGTTACAGGATGTCTAGCTCGGAACTGTCCCTCGAGTAATCAATTTGTTACAGTTCGGTGTGTCATTTTGGTACGAGCTTAAGCTCAAATGGCTGCTGCAGATGCAGTATGATCCAGCACAAACATGCGGTGAATACAGCGGTCTTCTCTCTCAGTTGGGCCGTGTGCGAGCGGAACTCGGTCTTCTTGAGACAGTGCCTTTCCGTGACCATTGTTGCCAACCCTGCATGGCGAAGCTATAGTAAGGAGCACTCGCGGTTTAGTAACACGAGTGACCGCTAGGTGGCGCACGCCAGTTCACTGTCGCACTAGTAGCTCTGAGAGAGAGCGCCGAGAGGAACGACAATGCTGCCAACTGTTGGTTTGATATGGCTATACTTTTATTCTTGCCGTGTGGACAGTATGCGCCACGGTGATAGAAAAGAGCCTCTCGAAGGGAGTGTGGCCCCGAAGGGGCCACTGTTCTCATGACAGAGATTTGCCTCGAGGTGCAAAAATACCTTAAATCTAATAAATGATCTTTATTTCTCGCACCGAGGCCATTTCAAACTTCCCGGGCCGCTTCATAATTTTTTTTTTCTGCAATGGTTGGTAACAAATTCTTGGCCTCCTCCTAGGTGTCAGTGACGTCATCCTCTTACTTACACGAACCAATCACCGTTATAAGCAATGGAGTATGGCGTCTAAAACAGTATTTCTTATTATAAAAGTAAATGTACTTCTAGGAGCGGGCAAGTTGGTCCCTGGCAAGCGTATTGAACACATCTCTCTTCCTCGATCATTATAAGGTAAAATTGGAAGCATTTCAAGTAACATTCTATGTAATAATCCTGAGTTCCCCTTTGTATAGTTTTACCCAATGCGTTATGGATGCATCTCTGCCAGGTCTTTCTGCAATATCATGGAAAGAACATTCACCTTCTCGTAGCCCTATTACACAGCCTCATTCAAACTCAGTAAGCTGCTGATGTCCGGCCCCGCGGTGTAGGGGGCAATGCGTCCGCCTGTCACCTGGCGGCCCCGGGTTCTATTCCCGACAGGGTGAGGGGTTTTTAATTGTAAATGATTAATATCCCTGGCCTGGGGACTGGGTGTTTGTGTCGTCCTTAACGTTCCTTTCCTCACATTCAACACTCTACACTTCCGCAATTACAGTTACACGCAGGTTCCTATCGTATGGTGAAAGTAGTGGCAAAAGATCTGCAGAGGTCGACACCATGAACAAATATAATTTTTTTTTTTTAAACAGGCTGCTGATATTGCCTTCTTCATCTCCTTAAAGGCATGTTTGACTCACACATCATGACATCAGTACTGGACGATGACTAAAGCTCACGAAGTGTACAGTGCGTATTTATAGTAAACTTGCTTTGCAAGGTCTTAGTGATGCTACTAGTACCACTCTTCATCGACTAGAGCACAAATTTGAATAGGCATCAATTTTCAGATGTGCAAAAAATGAATTTCGTTTATCTAGCACAAATCCTTCTTGTTAATACAGATGTTGATTCCCATAGGGAATTTAAAATATTTGTCCTGAATGAGTAAATTTATAATACCAATATAATGGTATAGTGCATTGGCACTGCTGGTGGCTTCAAGTAGCCTATGCAGTGGCCTCCACGGTATGCACTAGCCTTGCGTCTTGGGTGGTGTGCTAAGTCCCAACTAATGAGCCTAACTTAGCACACGAGGGCAAAATGCAGGCAACCAAGAATGAGTTAGCTGGAAAATTTATGATGTCCAATAACGGACCATTATATTGGTATTATTAATCCTTCTTGTTGTTGGGATTTCATTTTATGCCCATGTATTTGTGCTTTTTCCATGACCACTGTAAAATGTTAAAGATGCTTCTCAGTGCTCAAAGGATAAAAACTTTTGCTAGAAGCACAATGAAGGAAGATAGGTTTAAAGCTCTTGCTAGGTGTGTGTTCAATTGCAAAAAATCTACTCTTTATACCCGACTTCGATGAAAAGATCATCAACCATTTTGCTGAGCTAGGAAAGGAGAATGAACTTTACCCACAAGCAGATTAATTAGGTGAGTATGTATTAATTAAAATCCATTTGTCTGGTTATTAATGTTTTTTATTTTTTATAGCAAGACCTGTCCATTGACGAAATTAGGAATTAACATGAACTCTCCTCCTATCAGATGGCACAAGCTGCCACTGCTATTTTATCTGGCTACAGCCTTTTTTACAAGTATTACTCTTGTAGCCACATTCAGCAGAAGTATAAAGAATAACAGTTTTATATGAATAATATTTTTTTTAGTTCTATGACATGTCAGAGGCATATGAAATCATTATTTACTGTGTATGTTGCATAAGAGAAAAGTCCCTAGTTGGTTTCAAGCTCTATAAATAATTCATCTTGGTTGGTATCCATTCTCAGTATGTTTCTATGATGTGAATTTTAAATATTCATTCATCTAGCTATCTAGAAATGCAAATCACTTTTGAGTTTGTAAAATTGTATCTGCAGAGCAGAAGAGTTACGAAAAAATTCATACTCTTCCCTCCACTGGTTTCATGAAATCGCCATTCATTTATGTTGTTTTCAGATGCCGACGTCAGATTATTGCTTCTCATTTTGATGAAGTTTGGGAAAACAAGGACTGTAAAGCTATGTGCGACCATTGCAGACAACCTCGAGAGAGGAAAGAAGTGGAAATAAAGGAGTATTGTTCTGCATTGTATCAAGTCATTTCTAATGCAGCTGGCAGTGACACAAAACTGACAGGTATTTGTCTCTTTAAGAACTTTGCATTAGTACGATATACAGTACATACATTAAAAATACTAGAATCTTAGTTGTTTTCATTAAAATGGATCTAGGTTATATTTGTGTTTCCATCCCCATCTATTACCATATTTACTTGCATATTAGACCTCATTCCCCGCCCTTTTTACACCCACAAAAAAGTAATTGGGTGTCCAACATTTAAGAACCTCCCATTTTGTGTGGTAAACACATGACTCCCAGGACTACATAATTGTAAAAGGTGAACTCATGACTTTCAAGCCGTATTTATTCATGTAATGGTTGCCACCTCATAACGGATGCACCCCAGTTTTTGCCTTAATTTATTTTTAATTGCCTGGTGAATGCATGCATTTCATTTTTAACAAAAATGGTCTTGGTACCTTATAAAATCTCGAAATGAGATGTATTGCAGTATGGAAATCAACAGCTTCAAATTTGGTTGTGCTGACCACACAAAATTGTAACCTTTCTGTGAAGGATAGCAATGATTTCCATAGCATACTTTATACGTAAAGGGGATAACAGTGTGCAATATAATGAGAAATGAAGGGCAGAGTAGTTATGTTCATATTCAAGTTATTAAACAATGTTTAATAAAGTCTAATCATAATCAATTGTTTTTAATGCACACAAAATACACTTGTCTACTAATAATCCAGTATTGTTAAAACACTTGCTGTTGTCTGTTGTGTTGATGAATAGTGTGTTTGCTGTGGATAGAAATAAGTCAAAATATTCAACTTATACACAAAGTTAGTAATGTTTAGATTTACCAATAACTACTGCTGTACTTTGTTTCCATTTTAAGTTATGGCATGCTGGATGGCATCTGTGTTTCATTACCGAAGTTCACAAATGACGTTAGTTATTGATCCATTGATCAATTGTAGATTCGTTTGCAGTGAGACCATCAATGCATTGTTTGCCGTAGTCAATACTGATTTGCTATATCACTATTTATACCCTGGATTGTTTCACATTTGAGATAGTATAACTTTACTTACCATTCTTTACTTAAACTTTCCTGAAATATATATAATAATAATAGTAATCTGAAATGTCTGTAATTTGGGCCTTCGTTTGTAGACAGTTTGACTAATCCCAGTCACTCAATGTGAGATTTGTACTGGACAAAGCAGAGGCAGGATAGGTTTATCTCTGGGTACTCCGGTTTTCCCTGTCATCTTTCATTCCAGCAGCACTCTCTAATATCATTTCATTTCGTTAATCATTCATTAATCATTGCGTCAGAGGAGTGCGACAGGTTTCGGCAGCTGGCACATTTCCTATCCTCGCTGATAGATGGGGACTTCATTCATTCATTCCATTCCTGACCTGGTCAATTGACTGGAAACAGGCTGTGGATTTTATAATATTGTGGACAGATTAACTAATTCCTGAATATTTCTTATGAGAGCATGCGATCTGAAATTTTGTATATTTAGCTACTCTATACGTTTCTGCAGACCTTCAGGGTACTGAATTTTGAGAGAGTTTAAGAACTAGATCTCTTTATATTTACAGCTAAGCATACTGGGTGGAAAGATTTACTTTAAAAAAATAGGCCTGGAAAGTAAATCTTTACTTTATAGTATTCTTCATCCAATCTAATACATCTAGTCATGAAACATCTCCTAAACAGGTAAATGTTCTGCAGATGTACTGTAACTGCTAATATAATTTTGTTCTACCTGTAATTTATAACATATTTGTAGGAGAAAAAATTACTGTATTTCTCCGAATCCAAGACTACCACCACTTTTCCCACCAAAAATGTTAATTCAGACTTAAAAAGTGCTTTGTGAAATCATAATTTTATTTATAACAAATTTCAAATTTAATTTGAGAAATAAAATAAACACACACAAGTATCATGTAAATCCTATCTACTTCCCTAATCATTTTCATTAGAGGTATCTGATATTGCCTTTGAAACATCAGGGAATTCCTCTTCGCGAGCCTGCATTTGTACCGCATCTTGTGTTATGGCCATTGCGATCTTGCGTTTTTACCGAGCTCGATAGCTGCAGTCGCTTAAGTGCGGCCAGTATCTAATAATCGGGAGATAGTGCGTTCGAACCCCACTGTTGGCAGCCCTGAAGAAGGTTTTCCGTGGTTTCCCATTTTCACACCAGAAAAATGCTGGGGCTGTACCTTAATTAAGGCCACGGCCGCTTCCTTCCCCTTCCTAGGCCTTTCCTATCCCATCATCGCCATAAGACATATCTGTGTCAGTGCGACATGAAGCAAAATAGCGATCTTGCGTTTTTCGCGCACATATCTTACAATTTCATGTTTGACTTCTTTAAAGCGTCCATGTTGCAGGCCACTGAATGCCTTTCTTGCACAGTATGCATTTTTAGACTACCTTTGCCGGGCCGAGTGGCTCAGACGGTTGAGGCGCTGGCCTTCTGACCCAACTTGGCAGGTTCGATCCTGGCTCAGTCTGGTGGTATTCGAAGATGCTCAAATACGTCAGCCTCGTGTTGGTAGATTTACTGGCACATAAAAGAACTCCTGCAGGACTAAATTCTGGCACCTCGGCATCTCCAAAAGCCATAAAAGTAGTTAGTGGGACGTAAAGCCAATAACATTATTATTTTTAGTTACTTTTACTAAGCGTCAGGTACAACTGGCTGCCGCTAGACGCACGTCTCGCTTGCTGGCTTCGGCCGGTTTCAGCGGCTAGTGATGTACAGTTTAATAAAGACGCGGATGTTTGAAACTCAATGAGTTTTGTGCAGCGTAGTATGACCATTCCACCTTGCATTTTTTGTGCACGTACCTCATGATTTCACCTTCGACTTCTGTAAAGCATCCTTTTTTGCGGGCCTTTGAGTGCATTTTCTGTACAGTACGCATTTTTTAATGATGTTGGTTTTATGTCCCACTAACTACTTTTTTGGATTTTGGAGACACCGAGGTGATGGAATTTAGTCTTGCAGGAGTTCTTTTACATGCCAGTAAATGTACCAACATGAAGCTGATGTATTTGAGCACCTTCAAATACCACCGGACTGAGCCAGGATCGAACCTGCCGAGTTAGAGTCAGAAGGCCACCGCCTCAACCGTCTGAGCCACTCAGCCCCGCACGCATTTTTTAAGCTATCTTTATCGATGAGAACCCGTTGAAAATTTGCCGGCAATACATGTTCCACATGTATAATACGACAATACGATGATCCATCACAGAAATATTTCTGCTGTTTATAAAACTGTTACTTTTATTAAGCGTCAGGTACAGTAGACGCATTATAACTCTGTCATTGAGTAACCATGGCCTTTCTAAGAATTCGAAGGGTCGCATCCTTGCTGTTCCAATTCAAATGACATTTCCTGCGCACCGGGGGCTCGGAAGTACGTACATTATGGTCGACCTTGCAATTAACTCAAGAGAGTACGTAGGCCTAATGTTTTGATGCCATTCTGCGGATTTGAGAAACATTTTTGTAGAAGCTAGTAGAATGTCATTGTCCTCACTGTTTTCCAAGAACCATTAATGTTACACAGAGGTACTGTACAATCCACTGCCACGTCTAGCGATGTATAATAAAGACGCGGGCATAGAAAGTTGAGTTTTGTGCGCGTGCACGGTGGGAGGGTAAAGGGAAGTAGTGTGGCTACCGTGGTAGCTACCAGTGGTGTTGATTACTGTTACATCGCAAATGCAAGACAACCCTTGACTTTTCAGATGAAATTCTGAGAGAAAAAAAAAAACCCGTCTTGGATTCGGAGAAATATGGTATTGTTTTTGTTGCTCTACTATAGTAGCTGGGAGCATAGCAGTCATTAACACATGAATTCTGATGGTGATGATTGTTTTAGGGTAAGTACAACTGTGCAACCATCCCTTTTAATACCGATCAGAGGAAAAATGGATCTGTATTGTGGGTATCATTTTATTACGGTTTGATTTAGAAGTCAGGATACTTTTGATCAGATAGTATATTTTTGTCACCTCATGTAATATTACTTGTTAATATCTTCAAGTGTTGGTGATCGTATCTTATTCTACTGGAGGTTTGGGCTATAACAACACCTGCAAAAGCTAGACAACAGTATCTTACAACTGGCAAGAAGTGGTTAATAGTTTCTGCCTGAAAAATATCTCTATTTCTTTTTCTATTACGTTTGAGGCCAATCCATGCTATTATTCTTTCCTCTCTGCCTGGTCTGAATTTATGCTGTTTCAAAATTTCAGTAGACCTAATTTTGGTAGTTTGAGGGCTACTATGAAATTATTTATGCAAACCATTTAATTTAAATATATTGATTTAAATCTGAAGGTACTTTCTTTCCTTTCTGCTTTTGTAGGACAAATGTTAGTTGATGCTTGGTTTGGAAAAGGGAAGGCAAATCTTCGAGTGAATAACGTAAAGGTACCTACATTTACTCGGGAAACTGGTGAAGCTATCGTAGCCCATTTATTATTTGAAGGCTATCTTAAAGAAGACTTCCACTTCACACCATATTCAACTATAAGCTACATCAGACGAGGTATGTTTGTGTATAGTCCTTATTGCATTTAAAATATGTTATCTAATACATACATACATACATACATACATACATACATACATACATACATACATACATACATACATACATACATACATTTAGATTTTAAATTAATAACTAAAGAATAGGTCGGTATTCACAATAAATATACGCCACTATTTATTAAAATCACAACTCCTAAAAGAAGTGACACACTTACTGCACTGAAAAAACAGGAAATAATGAGTCTGCCTTATCAATACTGTCATGTGTCTTCGCGCTCCTCACTCTGCGCCGCCTGCTCCGCACACGCAACAGCCTGGATTGTTCTCGACTCTACGAGACGTCTGCACTGCGCTTGCCTGTTACATCAGCCAGCTATATAAAGGTGCTGCCTTCCAGCCACAGGCGAGGACTTGCCAGTGCCCAGCACCAGATTACAGCGAATGTCGAACACGGAGGCTATCCCTCTTAAAAAGGTGTCTCGAATAGGTAGACTGATTCTGAGTGTTTGAGGTTTCACCTCGGGTTACTGCCTCCGCTCCCGTTTCCCGCAGCCACGTCGAGCCCGATGACAGTATTCCTTCAGTCCCACCTAGGTTCAAACACATCAATTAGTATTCTACTAATTATACATTTCAATGTCAGTTCCTGACAAGTTACAGAAACAACTAATATTCTATTAGTGCAAGCTTTCGCTACTGTTTACACTTGTGACGGTATAGAACAGATAGTTTTCAACTATCAAGAACTCTAGCTTTTCAGTGGACTTTCGCATCAAGATAGATTCATGTATATATGTATATAAAGTGTACATTTTTTTTTTGGAACTTCAGTCTTCAAGCAACGTTAACTGTTGTAATTTTCATACTGCTTCGAGGAAAGTTTTATTTGAATGTATGTATATATGTTATTAAGACTATCTGAAGCAATAAAATATAGTTGTGTTCCTGTATACCTGTTCATGTATACAACAAATACTATTCAGAAAAACTTTTAATCAAGTCATTGGAATTTGTGAAACATAAGTTCGCTTAAGAAGGGAATGATCTTTTCTCAAAACATGTATTATTAAATGATATATATTAAATAGTTTTTTTGAATAGTATTGACAAGGCAGACCCATCATCTCCTATTTTTTCAGTGCTGTAAGATTGTCAATTGTCACTGTAAGTAGTCAGTACAGACCGCTATAGGCCATTAATATGGTCAAGTTTATACAGTAAAACCTTGATAATTCAAAGTGATCGGGACCAAAAATATCAAACTTTGAATTAAATTAATTTCCACATAACAAAAAAGTATAGAAAACGTGTAAGTCAGTATTGTATTCGCAACTCAAACCCGGATACCTCCGATCCTCAAGATGAATAAAGGAGAAATTGTAAGAAAGATAACAATTCCCATTTTTTCGGTCTAGAATACAAGAATAAAAGGAAGTGGCGAAAATTGGGTAATTAAGAACTAGTATTAGGTTTAATGGTCCACCCAATCAATACACTTCACTTTACAAGTGAGAACACATTAAATATTAAAATATGTTATACAATCTTTGGTATATGTTTCGTCTAATTTAAGACTTCTTCTGTCATAGCGTCTTGTATCTAATTAAAATACATAATTATTACTGTCTGATAATTTAAAATGGATGAACTCATGTCTTTTCTGAAATGTTTGAAAATACACTAAAACAATACACACTGTTTTTCCATAAAACTGTCCATCACTTTCTTATAAAAATTCTTCACATGTTGAAATTGGTTTTAAATAATATTTCTTGAGATTTGGCATATGGTACCAGTAGCTTCAGTGTACTAAGGTAGAATTTGAACTTTGGCCTCGGAAATGGGAAAATGGAACCTTATCATCAATTGAAGAATACTGAAACTTTAAATCTAATGAAAATTTCTTTTAATAAGATCCATCTTTCCATTACCTTTGAACAAATGTATTATCTAGTACATGTTTTGGTCCAATTGGACCTTCTGCAGCTATATAACATGAAAAAATTAAAACATTAGATATGTGAATTATGAGAATATTGTTCATTTCTTGAAACCGTCATGAAAATAACTTTTTTAAGAATCTTAAATCTTGAAAATGGTTAAAAATCGCCATACTGTCCTAAAAATCTAGAGGGTTCATTCTCAATAAAATAAGCTGTTGTAAATACAAATTTGGAATTAGATTTCACAATATGTAATACGATTAATGAATTTCACAATATGTAATAAAAGTTATAAATCTCACTATATTTAATACAAACTATGAATCTACATTTTATTTTCCATTAATGACTATGATTTACAATTTTAGTTCTGGTACAGAAACTCCAGGGGCCTATTCCACAAAAGTATGGTCTTGTATACAAGTAAATTCTCTAGTAAGTAGAACAAATACCAGAGTTTCTGTTCTACAAAAGAATTTTCTACAGTTGTACTTTACTACTCCATACTTACATATTACCAGTGAATTTTTATGGGTGTGTTCCACGAAAGTACTAGTACTTGTAACTTACTAGTGAATTGAGAAGTATTCTCTACCAGTGTGCTAGTGCTGTAGGTTAAGTACAATACAAGTGGAAGAATTTTTGATAGATATTGGGCATAGGTTAAAACATCCTATGAATAGAAATAAATCTCTCTCTGCTAAACAACAGTTACTAACTGGCTAGGAAATGGTGGTCATTACCATGGTATTGCAGATATGCATGGGATGGCAAAATCTTCGGTCTGTGGTAGCTGCAATAATTGATATAAAATTTCCTCAAATTGTTCGTTGGTCTGGAAATACTGAACAAACATGTTCCAAGAAGAACATTCCTGAAATCATTAATGAGCAGAATATATCTTACATACATCCAACTTTTCCCCTCAAAAGCTCCATGAGCTTTTCCCAAGTCAAATATTTCCATCCAACCATTTATTTTGTCTTGTTTTTTCAGACTCTCGCTGAATGCACGAAACGAATATCTTTCCTTCTTTCTATTTCCTTTAAAATGAATAACTTTGTTTCTCTTGACATGATTTTAACAATTCATGCAGAGTTTGCAATTTCTTAACAATTAAGTTTGGCGCCAGAATATCGTTATTAGCAGCATCTGATTCGTAACAACAGACCAAGGTACCAGTACCGTATGTCAGACTATCGTGGAACATATGCGAGGATCGCAGAAGAACAGAATGGGTGATAATAACGGAGTAATTTCCTATCATCAAAGAAATAAACTGAAAAATAACATCGTAGCATTAAGAAATTCACAGGAATATTAGTTCTTTGAATCTTTGCTGCATAAGTTACCTTAAAATATGATATTACGATAAATGATGCAAGCATAACCTAATTCAACGAATGGAATACGAAGATAAACAGCTGATTCATGCTATGATGTAGTATGTTTATTGATATATCGTCACTTGTAACACTTGTAACAATTCACTGGTAATATACAAGAGACTTTCATGCAGAGGCTGCCTTGCGACAAAGCATACTTTTACATTTATTTTTAAAAGAGAAATGTTGAGAAATGTTGAAGGAACCTAATTGTAACAGTGATTTCTTAGAATTATCAGTGAGCCCCTTAGAGCTATGATGGCAATCTCCCATAATGTTGTAACTGGCAGAGACATCTGTTTCCAGAAATTAACGGCAAAAACGGGAATCATTCCCCTTGCTCCAATCATCAGACCTGCTTTGTCGATTTCCTCTATCTGGTATTTCTCCCTGTAGTAAGGAATTGTTGGTAAGTAAATATTCCTCTTCTTGAGGTTAACATCTGAGGGCTGCGACTTATGGTTTTCAAAGCGAATTGTGGGGTCGATGATGTAACCTCTCTTCTTATTCTTGAAAGCAATGATGTCGATCCTTCTGTGGCTTCCGTTGTCCGCTAAGCCATGAATCTCTTCGAATACCTGGAAACCATGGTCTTTCAGCGTTGTATTCCTTAAAAGTTCACCATGAGGGCAAGATCCCAGAACATGCGCAACAGTTTCAATCTCCTTGAGGCAGCGCCTACAAAGGGAATCGTTCCGAGATCTTCCTGGTACCAATCTAACTGCTGAAATGTTTGCTGTCATCTTAATTGCTTCACCCCATTCACTACATGATAAGCCTTGATGGTCTCGAATCCAGGAGTTGGCAGGAGTATATTCATTGTACAAACATACACCTCTTCCTTTCTGCTGCAAGTTCCACCCCTCACTGAATGTCCTTTCTCTCGGTACTCTTCTCACTTTTCTGGCATCAGTTATTTCTAGGCGTGGATATAGCGAATTGTCAGATGGAGGGACATTGAGGGACTGTAGTGAGAGAGTTATTTCTTCTTTCAGATTTCTCGTAGCACGGATGTATTCGTCACCTGAACTTAATTGTACCTTACAGATGTTAATGTGCTGAAGATGAGCTTCCCAAGTGGCACAGAAAAGTCCCAACCCCTTATATTTTTTCTCAGTGTAGACCATTCCATTAGGAATGTCTGCAGGTATTTGAAGAATTTCCTTAAGAGCACTTCGTATTAGTATGTCTGTATCAGCAAGGAACTTTTTCGGAATCTTCTCTGGCTTGATAGTTTGGAATGGGTATATGAGAGATGGGCATATCTCTGTTCTTAATACTTTAAATTTCTGGTCAGTCTGTAATAGTGGAGAAGAAACCAATTTCTCCATTTTATTCTGTAAATTTTTAAGCTTCTGTGTAGGTTGAAAAATAATTTCATTCAAAAATTTAACTCCCAGATAGCGGATTGTTTCCCCACGTTGCAAACTCGATATATCATACCTCTTAAATTCAGTTGGGTTTTCAATTAACTTCCCGCGTTCGATGCAGATTGCCGTAGATTTCATTGGGTTGATATAAAGCCCTATTTCATGAAATCTCCTTGTGACTATTTTCGAGAGCTCAAGTGCTGCTGTTCGACTATTTCCTATGACAACCAAGTCATCAGCGAAACCCATGATCGTTAAAGGTGGAAGATGTGGTACTAAAGAAAATCCGTAGTGGCTTGTGAGAGAGTCTTTAGTTAGTTCGTTTAAAATATGATCTGTCGCTAGATTGTGGAGACAGGGAGAAAGAGGTGAGCCCTGCATAATACCCCTTTTTAGGCTTAAGGTGGTGGTCATTCCAGTTTCCTGTCTGGAGATTAATTATTAGTTCCTTTAATTTCTCAGGTATTCCTAATGTCCTCAAGATCTCATGTAAAACGCCTTTCTGACATCTAGAAAAATCACTGTTACATCAGTTTTGTTCAGTTTCGCGGAATTCGAAACCGAATCGAGTGTAGAAGTATTGATACGTGTACTGGCTGAAGTTATAAATCCCCGTTGTTGTGGATTAAACGCAACGTATTCTCTCAGGCGTTTATCAAGAGCTTGCTCAATTACTCTCCTAACAACAGAAAATATTGTGATTGGTCTCCAGTTTGCAATGTCATCAGGGGCATCTCCCTTGTGTATAAGAACGGTTCTTGCCTTTCTAAAACATGGTGGTACCTGTCCCGTTTGAAGCATACGAGTGGCTATTGTGGCAATTATCTCAGAAGCTATGTCACTTTTAATAGCTCTAACGATGATGTAATCAGGTCCAGGTGAAGTGTCCACTCCAATTCTACTTGTTGCAAGCTGTATTTCATCTTTAGATATAACATCATTAAACGTGTCATTATAAACCGTTTATATAGCTTTACTCACTTTTGGGGGATAATTTTCTCTCACTGAATTATTTTCATGTCCTAATATTTCATGGAAATAGCCATATACATGTTGAGAGAATTAATCAGACATCTTTCATTGTTTTCATGGAGGACCATTCTAACTGCTTTCCTACGTTGATTGTGGAACTGAAATTGAGATAACTGATATAAATATTTACTTTGTCTTTTTTCTCTATCCATATTAGCCGACCTTTGCGGATTTGAACTTTGTTTATATCCTTTTTCCGTATTAACATACGGAATTAAGGCTTAAGACTTGTATAAATGGTGAGATTTGCTACTATATGTAGAAAGTAAGTTTATAATGTAGTTACAATTTTGCAGGGTTGCAGCGCAACTATTATTATACTGGAGTCATACTCTGGTTTATCCACATGTTACTACAAGGAAAACAGCATTCAATCTCAAAGCAGGAAGTGTTGTCAAAAGAGTATCACAACGTGGGGGAAGCCATGTGACTGTATAAGACAGTAAAAGAGCTTGCATCCCTTGGAAGCCGTCTGATGTATGGGGTATACTCCACGAGTGGTGAATTCTTTGGTTAGACGTCTTGGGTCTGTTTTAAACGCGGTGGATTCTTACGTCTTGGGTGTATTCTGTGAGCAGTGAATATTGAGTCTTGTATCTCGAAGCTGATATTATAGTATGCAACAGGAGAATTTAATTCAAAGAGCAGTATGCTTAAATATACAGGATTCATTAATGGGAGATCTTTCGTTAGTGAAAGTAAGTTACTAACAAGAAAATAGGTCGGCAGAACGGGTCTGACAAAAGCAGCAGCAGGGATGGCAGATGGTAGTTCCAAGAAGCAAGTCCAAGCAGTCCTTAAGCTGTCCAAGGTAAAATGGAACCAGTGTGGGATAAATATACGGCAAGAAGATATCAAATGTCCAGTCAAGTGCAACTTAAAGTCAATGCCTAGATCCTCATTTTATTTCAATTTCAGAGTCTTTTATATTGTAACCTTGTAAGTACAGCAAATCTCACGATTTTTAATTTGTTTATTATCAAGTGTAGTCAGTTGTTTATCTCATATAGTAAAGTAAGTAGTCCCAAATTCAAGGTGGCAATCATACAACAATATCCTCTTCCAAAACCTATTCCATGGTATGCTTGTCAAGTAAGTTTATTCTGCACATAACACTGTCGCCAATAGTGCATTCCATTTTGAAGTGGGCTGAACTCGACCAGTTGAATGTCCAAAACATTGATGGCATTCTGCTTGGGACAGGGGGGAGAGCTTTCTGCCTACAGCGCAGTGATGTTTTCAGTTGTATAGATAATGTTCCTTGGTCCATCCAGCAGACCCTATACCAGTAGGATTAACATATACTATAGATGAAGAAGTAACAGTTTCTTGTGCAAGGTATATTTACTTTGAACAAGATTCAGTTCCAGGATTTTTATCTTTGCTGTGCTGTGTAATCAAACCCAAACACTTCAAACAAAGCTCAAGTTTACAAATGATTAATTTGCAGTATGAAAAGAACAGTTTGACTCTGTAAATTGGTAGATGTGAAGAATGATAGAAAGTAATTAGTGAGAGAAATGCTATACAGTGACAAGTGGAAGGAGAGATGGAAGAAAGGCAATAAAATTCAATTGTGAATTTGTGGATAAATTCATTACTAAAGAAGTGGGAGAATTCAAGACTTGATATGGGAATCAGCAGGAGGATGCAGCTTGTGTTTTTCCTATTACAGAGTTTTTCATTTTCTAAGAACAAAGATATACCAGTGCAGGCTAAAGAAATTATATTCTGTATACCGTATTACCTATCTGGTAATACATATCTGTTTTAGTGGGAGGTTCACCAGGGCAACCATCCTCTCTTAACTCTAATCAGAGGAAGAGTGGAAGTATTCTGACCCTTCAGAGATTGAAGGTATCCGTAAAAGAATGGGAAGGGCCACAGAGGACATGAAAATGGAAAACTCCCTAGGCCTTGCAAACCTAATACCATCAGGGTCAGAAGAGAACAAGAGTTGACCAAGGATGGTCAGATAGGAAATCTGAAAGTGAGGAGCATGGTCAAGTAAGTAGAAGCAATGCCAGGCACAGATAGGGTATGTTGGTCACCAGCATTTAGTCCAAACTTCAGAGAACCTGGTGATTACACTTTTTAATTGGCTCTTAAGACAGGCAGGGAATATCATCGATGTATTCTACTTGCCCCATCATATTGCCTATCTCTTATGATATACCCTACGTAGCTGAGGGCTGTCTTTCTTCTTCATTAATGCAGTCATAAGTCTTTTGCTGATTGCAGTGGGAGTAAGTTGGTGATCAATAACCAGTTTAGTCTCCACAGTGATTCCCACACCATGGATGTGATGTTCCTGCTCCTCCTTTTCCTTCCAGAAGATGGTATATACTGAACGAAACTCAGTAATTTTACCTTCAGTGGACAGTCTAGTTTCACTCAAAGCAGCAACATCAATGTTCAGTTTAGAGAGCTCATGGATATTGATTTTAGTGCCGAGAGTGTCTGAGGACATGTTCGGCTCACCTGGTGCAGGTCTTTCTATTTGACACCAATAGGCGACCTGTGCATCTGGATGTGGGGTGATGATAATGAGGTCGGGAGGGAGTGAAACCTGGTGTCGGCATGTAGTCTACTCCTGTCGAATAACACCAATGGGTCTGCTCAAAGCTGTATGTCACCATCCGACGGACAAATCACCATCAACAGTGTCATATGCCCTCACTCCATATGAGCACTACGGAGAGGTTTTGGAATTTAATCCAGTACTACTGAGGTGCTCTTTCACAGCCAGTTCGTCTGGCATGACCTCTTCTGCATTCATGACATTTGGGAACAGTGAGAGTAACGGATTCCTTCTCTGCTCGTTTTGCCATTGGGCAAACACTTGTGATGAGTTCCGGTGTCATTTCCTACACTTATGGAACCATCAACGTATCTAAAGGGGCTCATATGCCCAAAGCCGTTGGACCCTTTAGGGGGCCGTGTTATTTACTGGTGCCCAACACTCTGCATTGAGTCGCTGGCTGTACTGTCTTACTCCATTGCCATAATGGAATATCTGGCCAGATCTGTACACCTATACTAGATATGCAGAATAGAACCCTTCTTTATAAAATTAGGCTGACAATGGGTGCTTTCTGGACTAACTTGAGTTTCTTGCTTATGTTGCTATAGTATCATATGAGATTCAGTACCTTTTGTAATGCCCAAAATACCGTAGGCAAGTATGATGATTGTCTTCCCAGCAAATTAATGTTGCCGGTTATGGGTTCCTGCAATGAACCTACTTGAGTGTTAGCTTACAAGCACAATGTCTTGTTAGGACCATTCGAAACCCTCAGTAATAAAAATTGTAACAGCAAAATATTAGCTGCTACTGACCTCTTTTGGAATGTATTTGGTACATACGGTACACTTCACAGAATGGGCAACATACAGTAGGTGTTTACAAAATGTTTGAAAAAAAAACTTGTAACTTGCATCTAGTTTAGCAAATGGATAACAATGCACCACAGCAGTTGCAAATAAATGGCGTATGGCTTTTAGTGCCAGGAGTGTCCGAGGACAAGTTTTGGCTCGCCAGATGCAGGTCTTTTGATTTGACGCCTGTAGGCGACCTGCGCGTCGTGATGAGGATAAAATGATGATGAAGACGACACATACACCCAACCCCCGTGCCAGCAAAATTAACCGATTATGGTTAAAATTTCCGACCCTGCTGGAAATCGAACCCGGGACCCCTGTCACCAAAGGCCAGCACGCTAACCATTTAGCCATGGAGCCGGACCCAGCAATTACAAAGTTTGCTCCGGCAAGATCAAAAGCAGATTCCTTGGGAGTTGTAAGAAGTTTAGGATGATCAGCTATGAATCCATTCTTCTGGTAAGCATAGAAAATAATATTGTAAGAATGTGAAAATCTAGTATGAACCACATCACAGGTTAAAATATGATTAGATAGCTGTAATTGCTCCTCTCAAGCTCTTAATGTGAAGGTATCTCAGTGGCCAGTTATGTAAATTAAAGCTCTTTTCAGAGCATCGTTCATTAGTTTCTGGATGCAGGACTGATATTTTTGAATGGGTTTTAGATTGGTGAGTATGCTTAATGGTCTTTCTTGAAAATAGAAGCTTGCTCCCAAAGTTATGTGACGTTCATTGTAGAGCATTGTGTTATACTGGTGGTGATTATTGTTTTAAGAGTAAATACAATCAGGCACTAATCATTAAACTAATCAGGGGAAAAATGGTAGTATTGCCAGGCTGAGTGGTTCAGACGGTTGAGGCGCTGGCTTTCTGACCCCAACTTGTCAGGTTCGATCCTGCTCAGTCCAGTGGTATTTGAAGGTGCTCAAATACGTCAACCTCGTGTCTGTAGATTTACTGGTACGTAAAGAACTCCCGCGGGACTAAATTCTGGCACCTTGGCATCTCTGAAAACCGTAAAAGTAGTTAGTGGGATGTAAAGCAAATAACATTATTGTTAATGGTAGTATTCTAACCCTTTGAAGTTATTGGCAAAATTTAGGGAAGGAGCATGAAAGACTGGAAAATGAAAGACTCCTTAGGCTTTCCAAACATAATACCATCAGGGTTGGAATAAAAGTTGACCAAGTGAGGTTGAATAGGAAATTTGAAAGCGAGGAATCTGGCACAGCTAAGTTGAAGCAAAGTTAGACTTATTGAGGAACTCGATGGTTACCAACCCACACTCAGAATGAAAGCGTTACCCCCTTTTAATCACCCTTTACAATGGGTAGAGGATGCCATGGAAGTATTCTATGCTCCTGTCCATAAAGGGACTCTCGAGGTCATACACACAAACACACACAAATGATTTCACTTTTTAGTATTTAAGAATATTATGATTTGACACTTAACCAAGGCAATTCTTTTTGCTTTTTTAAAAATTGTATTCAACTGTAGTATTCCCTCCTTGATTTTACTTCATGATTTTGTTGTTTACATCCACTGATACCTTTTCTCATTAACTTTGTGCTTTTCTTGTATAACTTTCCTTGTGTGTATTCCTCACTTTTCCCAATTCACTATGTTATAACATTGTTCTTGTAAATTATAATTCTGTAATGATAATTTATTAGTCCAAAGGGAAAAACTCTAAAATACCCATATGTCTGAGGTATATTTTCAGATGATTTATTATCTTGCTTTCAGGTCCTCGAGCTTCAAATCTTAATTCTGACAAGTGCAGCATCAAAATGGTTACTGTGGGGAAGAACATCATACCTCCAAAACCCTCCATAAATGAAGCCAGTAACGCAACAATGAATTCTAAAGAAAATTCTGTAAAACACGAAACTAGTGAATGTGATACAAATGTAAAAGTTGGTGTGAAAACAAACAGCAAAAAAAGCGGTAGTTCACCAAAAATTAATACTTATTCAGGAAAACGTGATAGTGAAGGCAAGAAGATTACACCTAAAAGTGCTTCTGATAATAGTTCTGTTTCACGTAGTAATCACGACAGTGAAAGAAAGAAGGATACATCCAAACATTCTTCCAAAAGTAATCACATCTTGTCAAGTAAACATGACGCTGAAAGTAAGAAAGACGTGTTTAAAAGTACTCAACAATTGGTGGATTTGTGTAGTGATTCGGAAGAAGAAGCATTCAGGACAGACAAAAGAGACTCGAAGAGAAAAGTAAAGACTATTTGCAGCTCTGATAGTGATACTGAAAACTCTTGCCATAAAGTGATAAGAACTAATTGATGTTTATGGAAACATTATTTATTATTGAGCATAGAAAAGTAAAAAAATGATAAAACAGTGGTTTTTCCAAGGAAAACAGCCGATAGATTTATTGACAAAAGGCTTGGGGAAAGAAAAGAGTGGGTTTTTTCCTCCCCCCCCTCTTTTTTTTTTTCCATGCCAATATGTTTGTCACATCCATTTATTCATATCACATTCTGTTAGTTGTAATTCATTTTTCTTTTCCATATTACCTCTAGGCTTGATTATTTTTTAAACCTTGTTCAGGGCGAACTTTGAAATTTTATAAGAAATGAACAGCATGGCATAGATGAGATGATAAAAGGATCAGTCATCCCTCACATTAGAGTGGAAAAATGGAAAAGAAATATGATAAAGAGCTGTCAGTATTTTGATTCACTGCCTTTATTCTTAATTTGTGTTTAGAAATCAGTCAGGCCATCAGTAAATGTCTTGTATTTTTATCATCGTCAGTGGTTTACAGTTGATGTGGATGTTGACTTCAGCAGAATCCAAGCAACTGAAATGAGATTCATTAGAACCATGAACCAAACAACCAGATAGGACAAGATCAGAAATGAAGTGAATACGAAAGTAGCTGGTATTGAGGTTCCTATTATCAGTGTCATAAAGAAATGCAGACTTCAGTGGTATGGTCACATAATGAGAATGAACAGGGAAAGAACTGCCAGAAAATATTTTGACCTTAATCTCTTAGGAAGAAGACCACAGGGAAGACCAAGAAAACGTTGGATAGAGACTGTAAGATCAGATGTAGAGGAGAGAGGATACAAATGGGAGGATGTACTGGATCAGAAGATGTATGAAGACAGAAGGAGATGGCGAGCGCTTGTACACCACACCCGGGAAACTGGAGTTGGGAAATGATAATGATGATGATGATGATGATGATGAATGTTGATTCCATAGGGAACCTGAAATATTTGTCCCGAATGAGTAAATTTATAATACCAATATAAATGGTCCATTATTGGACATTATAAATTTTCCAGCTAACTCATTCCTGGTTGCCAGCTCCAGTTTTCTGGTACTGTTGATAAGCCTCTTCAACTCCCGTCTATTCATTAATGTTTTGTGCTTCATCACGTCATTCTGTGTCCTTCCCCTAGCTGTCCCGACCATATCCATCCATCAGCCTTGTGTCCTCCAACCAGTGACTTGCATTCTACCTCTCGTTCCAAGGGCCTTTGAACTGTTCTTGTACCCGTCTGAATCACCATAGTCTGGACGTGCTAACTGTGTATAGTAGAGGTATCTAAATCCCAGCTTCCTGCCTCACCTCCTCATTTCTTAACTTGTCCATCATGGTCTTCTGGATAGTGGACCTCGAGAACTTCATATCTGATGCTTGCAGTCTTGACAAGTCTTTCTTCATAGTGGTGCTTCACCTATAAGTATCAAAAAGGTGGATATTTACTGTTGTTGATTCAATGTACATACCATTTAGTCGAGCAGCTCGTCTCATGTTCCCCCTAAGTCTTCCCAGCCCAAATTTTGCACAACATTTTTGTAACGCTACTCTTTTGTCGGAAATCACCCAGAACAAATTGACCTGCTTTTCTTTGGATTTTTTTCCAGTTCTTGAATCAAGTAATCGTGGTGAGGGTCCCATACACTGGAACCAACTGTAGTTGGGGTCTTACCAGAGACTTACATGCCCTCTCCTTTACATCCTTACTACAATCCCTAAATACTCTCATAACCATGTGCAGAGATCTGTACCCCTTATTTACAATCCCATTTATGTGATTACCCCAATGAAGATCATTCCTTATGTTAATACCTAGGTACTTACAGTGATCCCCAAAAGGTACTTTCACCCCTCAACGCAGTGATTAAAACTAAAAGGACTTTTCCTATCTGTGAAACTCACAACCTGACTTTTAACCCCTTTTATCATCATACCATTGTCTGCTGTCCAACTCACAAAATTATCGAGGTCATTTTGAAGTTTCTTACAATCTTGCAACTTATTTACACTGACTGACAGTGACAATGCAACACCAAGGAGGAGTGGTTCGAAAGGGATGAAAGTTGGGGAAAAAACAGAGTCGGCACGGAAGAATAATTGATGTTTATTTCAAACCGATATGCAGGTTACACAATGCGCACGGCATCGACTCAGTAGGATGTAGGACCACCACGAGCGGCGATGCACGCAGAAACACGTCGAGGTACAGAGTCAATAAGAGTGCGGATGGTGTCCTGAGGGATGGTTCTCCATTCTCTGTCAACCATTTGCCACAGTTGGTCGTCCGTACAAGGCTGGGGGCTGGCCACGGAAGCATCTGTACACCTCGTAGAGCCTGTTGGGAGATGCGAGCAGTGTGTAGGCGGGCATTATCCTGCTGAAACAGAGCATTGGGCAGCCCCTGAAGGTACGGGAGTGCCACCGGCCGCAGCACATGCTGCACGTAGCGGTGGGCATTTAACGTGCCTTGAATACGCACCAGAGGTGACGTGGAATCATACGCAATAGCGCCCCAAACCATGATGCCGCGTTGTCTAGCGGTAGGGCGCTCCACAGTTACTGCCGGATTTGACCTTTCTCCACGCCGACGCCACACTCGTCTGCGGTGACTATCACTGACAGAACAGAAGCGTGACTCATCGGAGAACACGACGTTCCGCCATTCCCTCATCCAAGTCGCTCTAGCCCGGCACCATGCCAGGCGTGCACGTCTATGCTGTGGAGTCAATGGTAGTCTTCTGAGCGGACGCCGGGAGTGCAGGCCTCCTTCAACCAATCGACGGGAAATTGTTCTGGTCGATATTGGAACAGCCAGGGTGTCTTGCACATGCTGAAGAATGGCGGTTGACGTGGCGTGCGGGGCTGCCACCGCTTGGCGGCGGATGCGCCGATCCTCGCGTGCTGACGTCACTCGGGCTGCGCCTGGACCCCTCGCACGTGCCACATGTCCCTGCGCCAACCATCTTCGCCACAGGCGCTGCACCGTGGACACATCCCTATGGGTATCGGCTGCGATTTGACGAAGCGACCAACCTGCCCTTCTCAGCCCGATCACCATACCCCTCGTAAAGTCGTCTGTCTGCTGGAAATGCCTCCGTTGATGGTGGCCTGGCATTCTTAGCTATACACGTGTCCTGTGGCACACGACAACACGTTCTACAATGACTGTCGGCTGAGAAATCACGGTACGAAGTGGGCCATTCGCCAATGCAGTGTCCCATTTATCGTTCGCTACATGCCAGCACAGCGGCCTATTTCACATCATGAGCATACCTCAGTGACGTCAGTCTACCCTGCAATTGGCATAAAGTTCTGACCACTCCTTCTTGGTGTTGCATTTGCTTTGTCAGTCAGTGTATTACTCTATACAGAAGAATATCATCTGCAAAAAGCCTTACCTCTGATTCCACATTTTTACTCATATCATTTATATATATAAGAAAGCATAAAGATCCAATATTACTGCCTTGAAAAATTCCGCTCTTAATTATTACAGGGTCAGATAAAGCTTTGCCTACTCTAATTCTCTGAGACTTGTTTTCTAGAAATATAGCCACTCATTCAGTCACTCTTTTGTCTAGTCCAGTTGCACTCAATTTTGCCAGTAGTCTCCCATGATCTACCGTATCAAATGCCTTAGATAGGTCAATAATGATACAGTCCATTTGACCTGAGTCCAAGATATCTGCTATATTTTGTTGGAATCCTACAAGTTGAGCTTCAGTGGAATAACCTTTCCTAAACCTGAACTGCCTTCTATTGAACCAGTTATTAATTTTGCTAACATGTCTAATATATTATCATTTAGACTTTCACAGCTCGTGTAACTATTCATGATGTATATTTTGGGTTTATGCCGTGTAGTGAACTATATAAACACTCTTGACGCGTTTCAAAAGGAACCTTGCCTTTCTTCATCAGGAGACAACAGAGAGATGAAATGTGACTTATGAAAGGTTGCTGGGAGAAAGCAACAAGGAACTTAGAATGGTGTCCTAAGATGTGAAAGGGACGCCATTTTAGCCCCATGCTAGAGACAATGAATGGCAACAGCAAGGCATCATTCTCTAATGGTTCTGATAATAGATAGCCATGATTTGCTGAGGTTGTAGCCTGTATTGCAATTCTTGTTTCTTGTTGCTTTCTCCTAGCAACCTTTCATGCATCATATTTCATTTCTCTGTTGTCTCCTGATAAAGAAAGGCAAGGTTCCTTTTGAAACGCGTGAAGAGTGTTTATATAGTTCATTACACGGCATAAACCCAAAATATACATCATGAATGTCTAATATTATCAGAAAGAATGCTTTCCCAACGCTTACATGCAATGCATGTCAAACTGACTGATTTGTAATTTTCAGCTATATGTCTATCATCCTTTCCTTTATACACAGGGGCTACTATAGCAACCCTCCATTCATTTGGTATAGCTCATTCATGCAAACAATAATCAAATAAGTACTTCAGATATGGTACTATATCCCAACCCATTGTCTTTAGTATATCCCCCAAAATCTTATCAATTCCAGCTGCTTTTCTAGTTTTCAACCTTTGTATCTTATTGTAAATATCTTATCATAGGTGAATTTTAATACTTCTTTACTCTTAGTCACCTCCTTTATCTGGACATTATCCTTGTAACCAACAATCTTTACATACTACTGACTGAATACCTCTGCCTTTTGAAGATCATCACAAACACACTTCCCTTGCTCATTAATGATTCATGGAATGTTCTTCTTGGAACCTGTTTCTGCCTTAAAGTACCTATACATACCCTTCCATTTTTCACTAAAATTTGTATGACTGACAATTAGGCTTGCCATCATGTTATCCTTACCTGATTTCTTTACTAGATTCAATTTCCTAGTAAGTTCCTTCAATTTCTCCTTTGCTACAGCCATTTATAACTCTATTTCTTTCCAACCTGCACCTCCTTCTTAGCCTCTTTACCTTTTTGTTATAATATAGTGGATCTTTACCATTCCTTATCACCTTTAATGGTACAAACCTGTTTTCACATTTGTCAACAATTGCTTTAAACCCGTTGAACATTGCTAATTTTGCTTTCTGTGGAATCTTTATAATCCCAAAGAAGGATCCTCACTTGTTCATAGAAGAGGAAACTATCTTGCACCCTGATGGTGATCTCTCTTCTAGTCAAAATGTCTCTGGAAACTGTATTACCAAGGTAGGTGAAACTGTCCACACTCGCCAGCTGGTGGTCTTGACGCTTGATGTTTGATGTTTGCTGGTCAGCCATCTCTGTTCACCATTATCACCACATCTTAATCTTGCTGATCTTGAAGTTGGACTTGTGGAACTTGGCCTTCCACGTGTTGTCTCTCGCCTGTGCCTCATATTTTGTTTCTCCTCAAATCATGACGTCATCACCAAAGGCAACTGTGTTGAGTTCACATGATATTTCCCTCTCTGTAACTGAAATAAAAAGTAGTGCGGACAGTGCACTGTTTTATTGTAATTTGGTTACGACTTTTGAGTCACAGAAATTATCTTTGAAAACTCTTACAATTATGAGCCAGGACCTCTGAAAGTTGAGTGCCTGCATAATTGTAAAATCTGTAATATAATACTGAGTATTTCTTTATTATAGAATTATGTTAAAACTGTGAACATAACATACCTGTCTTTGGTATCCTGTATAATTAAAAACAAGAACAGATTTCAGAATCGACCACAGTTTAGATTCTTGGTGAACAGAGCTAAGAAGGACTACAAGAGGTTTTTTTAAAAAAAAAAAAAAAGGTAGTGGCAATAAATGCATATTTACAAAACTATTTATTGTAAAACCACCATACCTCCACAGGCCTTCATTGTCATGCAACATGTTGCACTCATTGCCAGATGTGTGGAATATATAACTGTGAAGTTCTTCAGTCTGTCAAAAGTAATTCATGATAAAATAAATTTGTTTCTAATAACCTAATAACAAAGTCGTGTACAAAGAGCTAGAACCCATTACAGATACTATGCGTAAGAGAAGACTGGGATTCTTTGGACATATCATGAGGATGCAGGATTCGAGACTTCTGAAACAACTAGTACAACACAATCTCGTCTCAAAAAATACCACAACAAGATGTTAATGGATCAGAGAAGTAAGAGAGGATCTGAAGGAAATAGGTCTTACAACAGAAGACACCACAAATAAGATAAAATTGAATACAAAACTCAAGAATACAAACCTCCGCTTTACCCTTACACAAAACAAACCAACAACACGCATATTTTCAACTGAGGAAAGGGCACGAAGATCGGAGTGCCTGAAGAAGTACTGGGAGGACCGCAAAGCCCGAACAATCCCTTCAAAGAAATCTGAACAACGGACTGACTAAAGTGATCCTATGTGGTCATAAAAGAAGAAGTTGAAGAACCTGACATTTATTTATTAGCTAAGTTGAAACCAAAAATAAATGGCTCCCACTATAACAGACGCGTGGAAGGTGTGGGATACCAGTAGCAGTGCTGTCTTTGTTGATGTCCACGGAGGAACGCCCTACCACTTGAATTATGGGTCTAGTGTACGGAAATGTTTCCCTCAGAGTAGTTCCTTTAGTGTGTGGAATAGATTAAAGTTACAGGGACTCGGTGTCCAGTGAATAGGGATAGGTGGGATGCTCCAGGACTTCTCTCCTCCACTGTGCCAACAACTCCATCACAGGAGCAGCATTGTGACAGTGGGCGTTGTGTAAGATAATGGGCAGATGCATTTGGAAATGGGGCTGTTTCCTGCACAATGCAGGATGATGATAATGTTCCAGAAACCTTCGACACGTCACCTCAATCTTTATCCATGCTCACTGTTCCTTCCACCTTATAAAATATCACTTTAGGGTGGTTTGGTTTGACTCCACAAATTGACAGCTTCACATTCATTCATCTGTAAGACCTTCACCAGCACAGCTTGGTCTGTTATGTAGCTCAAACTCCCCTCTACATGTGATGCCAACAGCAGCACCCTCAGTTGTTCCTATGCATAGTGCAGACAGTGTTGCCACTATTTCTTTTCAGCCTTCATAATTATGGATGGAAAGTATTAGTTTTATTGACTACTTGTGGTGGTAATTATTGTTTTAGACAGATGCAAAGAGAAATTATAAGAAAACTTAAAATAGCTAAAGAAAAACTGATGGCAGAAATGGGCAAAGAACTGACCAAGAAAAGTGAAAAACATGATAATTTCAAACTGCACAAGAAGGCCAAGGAGATAGCACGGTTATATAAAAAAACCAACATCAACTACTCTTCTCGACAATGCCAACAGACCCATTCTGGACGAGGAGGAAATCACGCACACTTGGGAGAAATTCATAAATTAACAGTTCGGCAGGGGGTGGTGGGGGGTGGTGGTAGAGGCTAGAATATAAAATTCAGTACTGCTGATGGCCCAGAAATAAAGGACAAACTGCTGCATGCTCTAGTTATAACTCCTAATAATAAAGCACCAGGGACAGGATCAGATCCCAGCTGAAATTTTAAAACTGATAATAGAAGACAATATTGATCAAATCACCAAGCTCATCAACACAATATACAGTACAATATACAACATTCATTTCCATACCAAAGAAATCACACCCAAGGAAATGTGATGATTACCGTCTTACAAGTTTAATGAGCATAAGATTAGAGTGTGAAATTGACATGGACGACAACCAAATGGGATTCAGAAGTGGCTTTGGTACCCAAGAGGCATTGTTCAGTGTCATTGTTCTCCTTCAAAGATGCCAAGAACAACACAAAGATATGTTTGCATGTTTCATTAATCATGTGAAGGCATTCGACAGAGTCAGACATGAAAAACTGATCAAGATTCTCCAGCAGAAACGGTTACACATAAAAGATATCTGCATCATGCAATATCTTTACTGGAACCAGTAAGCCACAGTCAAGATTGGATGAACAAAGACTTCAGAGATAAGTATCAAAGATGAGTATGCCAAGGTTGCATACTTTCACCGCTTCTATTCAACCACTATGCCGATCACATCTTCAAAGAAGCCTTGTATGATACTGAGCTAGGTGTGAAAGTAAATGGAGTCATCATAATCAATATTAGATGACACCCTAATTATATGCGACACCATTGAAGGTCTTCAGTACCACAAAGTTCATGGTATTTAGCAGAAGCTACCATGAAGGTGTCTTCATTTCATTAAATAATCAAAACATTGAATGAGTAAGTCAGTTCATGTACTTTGGGAGCACCATAACAGACAATCTGAACCCTGAAAAAGAGATCAGACACTGTATTGAGATTTCTAGAACATACTTCCAAAAGAAGAGGTCATTCTTAGGTGATGATAATCTAAACCTCAAACTCAGGCAAAAGCTGTCGAGATGTTATGTCTCATCAAGACTGCTTTATGGAGTAAAGACCTGGACTGTCAAAGCTTCCTCCATGAACAGATTAGAGGCCTTTGTAATGTGGTTACACAGGAGAATGCTCAGAATAGCCCGGACAGATTTTGTAGCAAATAATGAAGTGTTACAGAGAGCTGATAAACATCATCAATGCCAGGAAAACACCTTATTTAGGCTATGTTCTACGAGGTAGAAAGTACGAGTTTCTACACCTCGTATAACAAGGAAAGACTGAAGGCAAGCATTGAGCTGATAGACCACCGATGTCATGGGTCCAAAACATCTAAGACTGGACTTGCATCAACAACACCAAACAACTCTTCAAGTTAGCTAAAGTAAGGGGTGCTTTCTCCAGGGTGATCGCCAACGTCTGGGGGACCGGATATGTCAATTGAAGAAGAAGTATTATGGCAGGACAACCATCCTCTCTTAATATTAATTTGAAGGGAATAAAAGGAGGAGTTCTGAGACTTAGAAGAATGAAGGTATCAGTAAAAGAAAGAGAAGGGCCACAAATTGCATAAAAATGAAAAATTCCCTTAGCCTTGCAAACCTAGTCACAGTCGAAAGAGAGCAAGAGTTGATGAAGGGAGGTCAGATAGGAAAGGTGAGAGTGAGGAGCCTGGTACACGTGGAAACAATTTCAGACTCGGCTAGAGGCCCATGGTCGCCAAGCTATACTCCCAAGTTAAGAGTCCCTGGGGTCTCCTTTCAGTCGGTCTTATTACAGACAAGAGATACCGTGGATGTATACTACTGCCTCCAGACACATACTGAGGGGATTTCATAGACTACTCAAAATGTTGTGATTTAATTAAGTAGTTTCTCAGCTATTTCTTGTTTGTTTTGTTTCTGGTATCTTCTCATACTAAAAATGAACAAATGATCAAAATATTTAAAGTTGCTATTCATAGCCATTTTTGATGCTTGTTGTTTAAAGGGGCCTAATATCTAGGTCATCGGCCCCATAGCCATTTTTAGTCCAGACTAAAAAAAGACAAACTGTTGACAGAAAGCTAGGAAGTTGCAACAGTTATGGTTTTAAGGGGAAATAAAAATAAACATACCTCAAAGGAAGGAGGATAGAAACATTCACAAAAGATAAACCTAATGGCAGATCAGTAATGGAATGGTAAAAACAAGTCACAAATCATGTTGTTTGTAGAAAGGACCATAAATAGGAACACACAATAGGACAGGCACAATGACAGATCACTATTGAAGAAGGAGCTTTAGAAAGAGGAGACAAAGATGAACATTTAAAAAAAAAAAGAAAAAAAAACGTGAGAACAAAATATTCTAAGCCTGCCCTCAAAGTTGTATGTCACATTTGGCAGCTTTACAGGAATGACAAAAACAGGTAGTTATTTATATAATAGAGGTCTAGGTTTAATTCTTTCTGTAAATAAAATGTACACTTTGTCCTGTGTAGTTAAGTAATATATTTGCATATAAATGTTATCATAGAAGGATTACTGTGAAAAAAAAAAAACCCAGCAAACTCCCTGAAAAAAGTTGTATATCTCCAGAAAGTTAGAATGTTGTAAATCACATCACGAGTTTTGCAGTATGGTACTTTTGTGTTATAAATACATGACTCTTCAAAACATACATTGTTCTGTAAAAAATACAGCATCAAAAAAGGAATATATCTACTCTTATAACTTAAATGGCCTTGAAATACAGGCATAATACTTCCTTATCATAATGAGGAGGCTATGAGGTATTTTAACAATTGAATAAATCCTACAAAAACAAGTCATTTGTACACTGTGCACGCTCAAATAAATTTGTACTGTATTTTTACACAACATGTCTGCATCCTATGTTTTAACTATAACACATAATAAACTTCGAACATACAGTTACCATAATACCTGCAAGCATTATGATTACATCTTACAGACGGCAAGTCCATAAAATTGCTTGTCTTCTGGCTGGTAGATATTGACACATATCAAACAAGTCTTTCTTTTTCTCAGCTGTAAGTGGAATTAAAGCAGAATACAATGAAGGGAATTGAATTACTGGTAAAGGCAACTCAAGTCTTGACTGATTACCTGGTCTTCTATTCATGACAAAATATCTTACATAATGGCTTTTTCTCACAAAGATTGCCTGGGGGTCATATGCTTCAAATTTGATCCACGTAACTTGTGTGATGTTTAATGCAGGGATCATGTTTCCAGTTCTCTATCATAGAAATGTCAACAAAATCCACCTGATCCATTTCTTCTACAGTGAATTGTCTAATACATGCATCTGCTATGACATACTTCCATTGAGATGGAACCATTACCTCTTTAAACTAGTTTCTGCTTTTCGATGAGTCTTTATCGCAGGGCACAAAACTATGCCCTTAATTAATTTTAGTAAAATATTCTCTCTGAGGCAAATAAAGGTATAGGGCAATGACCTTCCAGTTACTGTTTAGGCCTATACAGTAGTTGAACCAAACAGTTAGTTTACGCTCTTGACCAGGATTCAGGGACTGAAGTAAACCAGTAGTGTATTTCAGGAGGCAGGACACTACTTCTGCAAAACCTCACTTGATTTTACACTCATGCCACAGATGCATAACCTTACCACTTCCCAGATTATGAATTGCAAAAATCTTTGTAGACAGCCTAACACTTGAGTGTGTGAGTGTAGGCTGAAGATCTGTACACAAAACGATGACATTCTTATTAACCTTGGCTATGTCGCCATCACATTTCAAAGATTTGTATGCAATGTCTGCTCTGGCATGATGCAAATGACTTTGTGCTTGAATTTTCAATCTGTCCTCGTCAGTATCAGTAGCTACTCAAACTGAATGTTGCAATACTTCTACGTGTCTATAAGAGGAAGTCCAAATTTGAACTTGAAAACAGAAGTAAAAATATCCTGATAAAGATGCCAAGTAACAGGGATCTGCGGATATGCTTCTTTGAATAACCTAAACATTTTACTGAGATTTAAATCTCGACTCAGATATTCATTTTCAGTTTTCTTCCTTGAATAGTGGCTTGGCTGTTTAGGGAAACTGTTAACGTACTCTCAGATTTTAACTTTAATATCATCACTTACTGCATTTGGTCTGTTAGTATGTTTTCCATGCCTGTCAATCTTATTCTGAACCATTTGCAATCAGTGTGGGGTTACCGCAAATGTATCGCATACCGTTTAAATGCTCACTTCTGCTGTTCAGTCAGAAAAGGTTAGGTAATATCGGAACATGCTTTTCCTTCCGGACATTGTTTCTGTATTTCTACCATATCTTTGTATTGGCTCCAAAATTTGCATCAACTTAGTGAGTAATAAAGATTGTCCCTAGTAGTCTCATGAATAAAACTCATGAAACATTACCTCCTTTTCTTGGACAGTATGTAATCTTTGAACAGCCTTCCTTAAAACAACCTTCGGGATTGCAGACCCGGACCTGAAAGGAAACAAAAATTACCGTAATAAATATTGTTATGAAAAGCATGTTATGCAAATATATTCTTTAAACAACTGGCTATGTGATATACAACGTTCTTCCCTTACCTGTGTTGGATGCTGCTTTTCTTCCACTACACGCCCTGATTTTAGTATCCCTCAATCATTTGCATATATTGTCCTTCCAATTCAGTTGATTAATCTTTTTCTTGCTGCTCTTATTCAGTGTTAACATCGATCGAGGTGACACACTCAGATTACTGACATCGGCCAAGTTTGTTGTTGTACAGTGCTCTTGCAGGGAAGCCATGTTTGTCTAATAAAATTATTTGCTTACTTCTTTCATTTTTTGCTTTTCATAGCCCTTTCTTCTAACCTGACTTTTCACTCTTTGTAAAGCAGACAAAAAGGCCTCTAGTTATATCCATTACTCCTAACATACCATCTTTCTACTCACGCAATGGAGAGTTCAAAAATTAAATAACTGGACTGTTTAGCTCATAGCTCCAATGACCTACAGTATAAGAATATCAGAAACTTTAATCAATCAACAGCTGTTGTATTGCCATAATTTTATCCTTCTCTTATTACCATGTTCATATTATCACACCTACGTGCACTTGTTTTTATATAAATTCATCAGAATAGTCCACTAAAACACCTTCAATAATACATTTAACCATAGACCGCACAGTCAACAGGACATAACTGTATTATTCTGATGAAGCTGGCAGTCGACATATTGGGAGACTACATAAAATCAGCTTCATGGTCCGTATCGCACTTCAATAGATTCACAATTAAGTATTTAATTTATTTTCCACCTAGTCGATACAATGATTGCTTAAGGCAATTTTTAATGGTCAAAAGTGGTACATGTTTCGTATATTATCAACATATTCAGCCACATAACACTGTTTAGATATATAAAATTGACAAAGTAATGCTTTAGAGGAAGTGTCCTTAATTTTAAGATGAAAAATATATAAAATGCTAAAGCATTACTTTGTCAATTTTATATATTTTTCATCTAAACAGTGTTATGTGGCTGAAGATGTTGATAATATACGAAACATGTACCACTTTTGACCATTAAAAATTGCCTTAAGCAATCATTGTATCGACTAGGTGGAAAATAAATTAAATACTTAATTGTGAATATATTGGGAGACTGCAGACTGAAGTGTTTAAATGCAAAATGGAACATATTTCTGTGCCGAAAAGTTATGTTCTTAGTGTAGGTTATGAATGTCATTGTATTTGATTTGTTTTTTATTTATGCACATTACTTATTCAATTATTGTAGTTATTCTCTAAATAGTCAAAATAAATACAACTTGAGCTTCAGATTCTCTTTCAATAAATTCTGGAGCTCTCATATTACTGTAGACAGCAGTGGCGATTGGGAATTAGAAGTGGGGGGGGCGGGGACACAAAATCACAAAATTGTATAGGCAACAACGAGTGCTGGGAGTCTGTGTGATATATGGGTAGTTAGAGAGGGTTTTAGACAGCAAAATTGGAAAAAGAAAAGCTACAGAGTGGTAAGTTCTGAGTGACTTTTTGTAGAGAAGCAAAGGCTGACAGTTTACCAGCTTAACTGCAATAATAATTGTTTTTTGAGATTTTTAATCAATACTATACAATAAAACTCACCAAAGGAACAATTATACATGTAATCATCATTTTCATTTCTTGTCCAGCTCCTGCCAGGTCAGGGTTTTGATGGTACTTCTCCACATTACGGCATCATTATACAATAAAAAAGTCATTTAGTATTTGACTATACAGTAACAGAGTATCAGACACTAGAACGAACTATACAGACTGCCAGACTGACGAATGCATGCACCAAGAGCAAAAATATGACAAAAATATTACCCCTCCTACCCTTCATTACAGCACATGCTAGCCGCTGCTGCGTGAGTCTTCACCTTTTGCTGTGACGCTGTATGAATCGGTTAGCCGCGACGCATGACATTTTGTATTCGCGCAAAGTAATTTTTAAGGTGCTAAGACAAAACAAGCTTTGTATGTTTTTTTATATAATTCCTAGTTTTAGGCAGCTAAAATGGAATAAAAATTTAATTTTCCCACAAAGTGGAGGGGCAACTACCAGCCTGCCCCCCCCCCCCCCCAATAGCTACCACTGACTACAGATAAAATGCTTGCTTACACTCTACGTAATAATAAACCTTTCTAGGCATTGTTGAATTTTGTAAGACAAGAGGAGTAAAGAAATTGAAGCATGACTCAGGAATTGTGGTGGTGATAATAATAATACAACAAAAACAAATCCCATGACACAACAGCCCCAGTAAACTGTTATTCTTGGCTTTCTATACCAGGACAGCATTTCTCAGTGTGATGGCTCCTCAGTTGTTATCATGCAGGCTGAGTGGACTTTAAACTAGCTCTCAGAGCCAGGTAAAAAAAACTTGACCTGGCCAGGAATCAAACCCAGGACCTTCAGCTAAGAGGCAAGCAAGCTAGACCACGGGGCTGGCAATAATAATAATATGGTCTCAGCTACTGTAGTGTAGACCTTCTTGAAGTGGAGCCTGCTTACCAGTTTTGACATTCCAATTGTGCTGCTATCTAGCAATGAAAGCAGAATTCTACTGGAGCAGTTACTAAGGCTCAGTTAATTTTAATTTTTTCAGATGACATTGAGTACACTACTCAAAATCTTTAATATGTGGCTGCAATGACATGGAATGACAAGATTTTTAATTGTCCTTCAAAAATCAATTACCTCAGCTAGGACCAAAACTGTGAAGTTGGACTCATGAATCTGACACAGTTCGAAGATGGAAGATATTGGTAAAAAAAAAACAAAAAAAACAAAGGGAACGACCACAAAGGACGTGGAAGGACTCCTTTAGGCCTTGCAAACCTAATACTGTCGGGTTTGGAAAAGAACAAGAAATGACCAAGGGAGGAGGTCGGATAGGGAAGGAGAAAATGAGGAACTGGACACAATTACTGTAAGACTCAGGTAGGGGACCCCCAGTTGTTGACCTATGCTCCCAAGATGAGACCCCTAGGGTTACCTTTCAGTTGCCTCTTAAAATAGACAGGGGATACTGTGGATGTATTCTACCTCCCCCACCCATAGGGGGAGCCATGTTTTCCACTCCACTCTCCCAAGCTGAGTGCTTCTGAGAAGTTCCTCCTCTTACTTTTCTTACAAGGGGGTTATAAATTTCATTAGTGGTTCCATATTGAATTACGATTACATATAATTTACAAAGTTTATTCTGCCTACTCAATACTGTACAGTAATTGCAATGTCTTTAAATACATTACAATATGTTATCAAGGTACTAGTTTCGATCCTATCTGGGTCATCATCAGCCTAACTAAGATACACTTATGGATTTGCCAAAGTTCTAAGACAAAATTACATTGTGAAAATAATTTAAAAGAATGAACTGTGTATGTGATGCGATAATGTACATATGAAGTGGTGGAGTGATGAAATGTTATAGATAAAATAATGTACTGATGAATGACAAATAAAATTTTCAGGATTTACGTCAGTTACAATTAAACTGTAAGAATAGTATCACACAATTTTTACAATGATGATTAAAATATGCCCTTATTAGTGAATAGTCTAAAATTGCACTTTAAAAGTGTAATATGCCCGTTGAATGCAAAGTCCAGATACTTCTATTGAGTTCTAAATTTCAAGTGCATCTTCAGGTAGAGAATTGAAAGTTGAGCATTGGCGCAGAGGGTGTCTGTCATGCTTGAGGTCCAATATTTCTGATACAGAAATTAAATGTTAGATAAAACCATACAACATTCTTATACTGACTGACAGAGCAAATGCAACACCAAGGAGGAGTGGTTCGAAAGGGATGAAAGTTGGGGAAAAAACAGAGACGGCACGGACGAATAATTGATGTTTATTTCAAATCGATATGCAGGTTACACAATGCGCACGGCATCGACTCAGTAGGATGTAGGACCACCGCGAGCGGCGATGCACGCAGAAACACGTCGAGGTACAGAGTCAATAAGAGTGCGGATGGTGTCCTGAGGGATGTTTCTCCATTCTCTGTCAACCATTTGCCACAGTTGGTCGTCCGTACGAGGCTGGGGCAGAGTTTGCAAACGGCGTCCAATGAGATCCCACACGTGTTCGATTGGTGAGAGATCCGGAGAGTACGCTGGCCACGGAAGCATCTGTACACCTCGTAGAGCCTGTTGGGAGATGCGAGCAGTGTGTGGGCGGGCATTATCCTGCTGAAACAGAGCATTGGGCAGCCCCTGAAGGTACGGGAGTGCCACCGGCCGCAGCACATGCTGCACGTAGCGCTGGGCATTTAACGTGCCTTGAATACGCACTAGAGGTGACGTGGAATCATACGCAATAGCGCCCCAAACCATGATGCCGCGTTGTCTAGCAGTAGGGCGCTCCACAGTTACGGCCGGATTTGACCTTTCTCCACGCCGACGCCACACGCGTCTGCGGTGACTATCACTGACAGAACAGAAGCGTGACTCATCGGAGAACACGACGTTCCGCCATTCCCTCATCCAAGTCGCTCTAGCCCGGCACCATGCCAGGCGTGCACGTCTATGCTGTGGAGTCAATGGTAGTCTTCTGAGCGGACGCCGGGAGTGCAGGCCTCCTTCAACCAATCGACGGGAAATTGTTCTGGTCGATATTGGAACAGCCAGGGTGTCTTGCACATGCTGAAGAATGGCAGTTGACGTGGCGTTGGGGGGCTGCCACCGCTTGGCGGCGTATGCGCCGATCCTCGCGTGCTGACGTCACTCGGGCTGCGCCTGGACCCCTCGCACGTGCCACATGTCCCTGCGCCAACCATCTTCGCCACAGGCGCTGCACCGTGGACACATCCCTATGGGTATCGGCTGCGATTTGACGAAGCGACCAACCTGCCCTTCTCAGCCCGATCACCATACCCCTCGTAAAGTCGTCTATCTGCTGGAAATGCCTCCGTTGACGGTGGCCTGGCATTCTTAGCTATACACGTGTCCTGTGGCACACGACAATACGTTCTACAATGACTGTCAGCTGAGAAATCACGGTACGAAGTGGGCCATTCGCCAACGCCGTGTCCCATTTATTGTTCGCTACGTGCGCAGCACAGCGGCGCATTTCACATCATGAGCATACCTCAGTGACGTCAGTCTACCCTGCAATTGGCATAAAGTTCTGACCACTCCTTCTTGGTGTTGCATTTGCTCTGTCAGTCAGTGTATAATATAATAGATTCTTGCTGTGGTGTGAGGAAAATTTCCAATCCAAGTTGGAACCAATAGAACCTTGCACGCAATGTGAACGAGATGACCAGCAAGTGCACTTTGTTCCATATAGCATGGCAGCCAGATAAAGAGCGAAGAGTGTTGGAGCAAGCACACATCCCTGTTTCAATCTATGAGTGAATGGAAATGGTGGAAATGGATCAGAGATAATATTTTGATGAAGTGCACTTAAAGACTGTAACGCACAGTAGAGTTTACCAGCTATTCAATAATAAGTTGTATTTACAGTATCTACATTACATGGGACTAGTTTCAACCCTACTCAGGGTCATCATCAGCCATATTAAAACAAACACAAAATATATGGTGAAATCCTAAAACATGTTTTCTAGCAGGAAGTCTTATGAAAATATAATATTACAATATGAAGTGTGGTTGAAATGTTGCAAATGAAAATGAAATATGTGTGATGTAGGTGAGTAATAATTAATACAAGTACATTATACATGCTAAGAATTCTGGAACAAAAGTACAAATAAGGTACTCTGTGTTGTTAACATTTATAGACTCATGGAATTCAGTAGGTCCTGGTGATACATAATGGTTGTGGACCGAGTGCTATGGCAATAAGAATGAACACAAAGTAAACTGACACATATATAAAAATATACAGGTATGCACAATGTCTGTGTAAAAAAAAAAAGTGTAGTTGATACTCTCTGGAAGAAGAGTCGACTAAACACTGTATCAGCTTAAGCGGATAATTTGGCAGTTGGTGTAATGAGTAACGAAGCTGTGTTGATGGGCTGCATGGTTGATTGTTGTGCAGAATGTGTTTTTGAATTATTGTTGAGAAGAAAGTAGACATTGCGCATGGTGATATTAATTGGTGGAATTCTCAGTTCATAGCGGAAAACAAATTGGACCTATTAAAATTGAGAAAAGCCAGTAAAAAGCAAAGTGCGTGGAAAAGGAAAAGATTAACACGAAGTGAATGGACACTTACCTTGCGCTGTGGTGTGTGTAGCTTAGCTGATAGTGTGCGATTGATGACAGAAGGGAAAATGTGGGCGGGGAGGAGGGCATGCGCATGCGGGTTGGGTAGAGTGGAGGTGGCTTGGGAGGGGAGGGGATGGGGTGGGGTGGTTGGGAGGGGGGATTTAAGGCGGAGCTGAGGGGTGCGGGAGAAAGGGTAATTGTTTCGGAAAAGTACCTTTAATTAAACTTAGGATTGAGTTCTGGTTGGCTGAATAATTGTTTCTGAGAAAAGTGATAAATAAATCGTAAAGTATGTTGGGTTTCTCTGAGATTTCATTAAGATTTTAATTGGCGTTAAAATATTGGTCTAGGTGTATGCAGTAATTTTCCATTATGTTGAGTAAAGGACCCTTATTTGCTAATTCAAGGACGTCCATGTCCTGTTCGATAAGGGTAAAATTATGGTTATAATCTTGCATATGTTGGCCGATAGCTGAAAACTTATTGTATTTTATTGCGTTAGTGTGCTCATGGTATCTTATGTTGAAGTTTCTTCCAGTTTGCCCAATGTAGGATTTTTCACAGGTACTGCATTTGATCCTATAAACTCGCGATTTAAAAAAAATTCTGGTCTTGTTGATGTGTGAAGTATTGTGTAAAATGTTCATGTTTTTATTGTTGGCTTTGAAAACTATTTTAACGCCTTGTTTCTTGAAGATATTGGTTAACTTGTTAATATCATTGTTGAAGATGAAGGTGGAAAATGTTAGAGGTTTAGTTATTTCTTTTTTGAGAGTAGTTTTAGGGCGATGTTTTTGTTAATTGATTATCCTTTCTATAAAATGATTGCTGAAGCCGTTGAATTTTGCAATACCGCGGATAGTGTTAAGTTCATTCTTTAGATCGTTCTTGGACATAGGTAGGCCTATGCTAAAAGTTCGATGAACTAGGTTATTGTATGTAGCACGTTTGTGGGATTGGGGGTGTACTGAATCTTGGTGAATGGTGGAGGCTGTTTGAGTAGGCTTTCTGAATATTTTATAACTGAAAGAATCAGAGTTTCTAGTCATAGTTAAATCTAGAAAGTTAATTTTTTGATTTGATTCAGATTCTAGTGTGAATTTGATATGAGGATCGATATTGTTGAGTCTTAGGAGGGTGGTGTGAAGTGTTAATTGATTTTTAGTCCATGATTACGAAAACATCGTCAACATACCTGGCCCAGAAGTGAATGTTTTCAAATTCATTGTCAATTTTGGTGTATTCGAGGAAATCTAGGTATATTTCTGCCAAGATGCTTGATGCCGGTGATCCCATTGCCAAGCCATCCTGTTGGTATATGACATTGTCGAAAGTGAAAAAGTTATTGTTGACAATTAGTTTTAATAATGTGATAAAATCTTGTATCTCTAGTTTGCTTAAGTGGCTGTTTTTGTTTAAATTGTTTTTGATTATCGGAATTAATTTTGATACTTGTATGCTGGGGTATATATTTACAATATTGAAAGAGTGGATCGAGTAATCAGGTGGCATACTGAACTTGTTTAGTTTTTCTACTAGCTCTGATGTGTTTTTAATAGACTTTTTGGATAAAAATTGATAGTTTTTTCTTACGAAACTTTGGATGAATTGCGATATTTTGTATAAGGGGCTTGGTCTATAGTTGATAATTGGGAAGAGCTTTAGCAGTGGGGAGACCTGGGTTCATTAGTATGAGTTTGGATTTTTCCTATTCAGTGAATAAAAATGAAGTGTTTTTGAGAGTTTGTTTAAGTAGTCTTTGAATTTTTTGGGTGTGGTCTTTTTTGATTATAGAAAAGGAGCTATCTGTGAAAAACTTTTTTGTTTTATTAATGTATTCTTTTTTGTCCATGATTACTGTAGTATTGCCTTTGTCAGCTTTGGTTACGATGAGTTCGTTGTCATAACCCTTAATGAAGTGCACTTTGCTGGTCAGGTCGTTCACATTGTGCGCAAGGTTCTATTGGTTCCAACTTTGATTGGAAATTTTCCTCACACCACAGCAAGAATCTGTTATATTATAAGAATGTTGTATGGTTTTATCTAACATTTAATTTCTGTATCAGAAATATTAGACCTCAAGCATGACAGACACCCTCTGCGCCAATGTTCAACTTTCAGTTCTCTACCTGAAGATGCACTTGAAATTTAGAACTCAATAGAAGTATCTGGACTTTGCATTCAATGGGCATATTATACTTTTAAAGTGCAATTTTAGAGTATTCACTAATAAGGGCATATTTTAATCATAATTTAAAATTGTGTGATACTATTCTTACAGTTTAATTGTAACTGATGTAAATCCTGAAAATTTTATTTGTCATTGATCAGTACATTATTTTATCTATAACATTTCATCACTCCACCACTTTATATGTATATTATCGCATCACATACACAGTTCATTCTTTTAAATTATTTTCACAATGTAATTTTGTCTTAGGACTTCGGCAAATCCATAAGTGTATCTTAGTTAGGCTGATGATGGCCCACATAGGGTCGAAACTAGTGCCTTGATAACATATTGTAATGTATTTATAGACATTGCAATTACTGTACAGTATTGAGTAGGTGGAATAAACTTTGTGAATTATATGAATGTATTCTATCCCCCACTGGCTCAGGAAATAGAAATATTGGTGAGCAAATTACAAAAGTATTAAGTTTGACTTGAGTAACTCAAATATAATGGAAAATCAGGGATAAAAAGGAAATGGCTAATTTATGGACCAGAGGTGATTTGGGAAAAGCTACAATTAAGGGATTTTGAGAAAATTCAAAGCTTGCTTTCCCAAGTATGCCCCGAGAGTAGGGAAAATGGCACCATCAAGGATGATTTACAAACTCACTAAGGAGTCTTTCTACACCGAGACCTCAGAATAAGATTGTTCCTGCCATCTACGGAGCAGTACACTAAGTACCTGGAGAGAAAAGAGGCTAAGAGGAAAGAGATAGAACTAAACTTCTATGCTACAAATGGTGTGATTGAGAGAAACTGGATGAAAGAAAATCAAGATCAAAGACGCACAGTAACACGATTTGCCATTCATGGTTTCCACCACAAGATATGTACGGACAAATTATACCACAGTCCCGGCGATAGTTGTGTGTGTGAGTTGTGCAACCAAACATCTGACCAGTACCACCTAGTAGTGTGCCACAAAAAGGTAATGAGATTAACAGAGTACAGCAAGAGCCATTCGGATGATCATTTCTTCTTAATAATAAAAAGAAATGGCTACGCAGAATGATTAAGATTAGCATGAAATTTTGTTACCTTTTGATTGGATAAAATTCATTGCACTATCCTGAAACAAGGAGAACAGAAAGGATTTCCATAGTTGTCAAGATGTTTATTTTATCTAAACTACAGAAAACATTATCGGTAGAGCCCAGTTTTTACATTATATCAGATCAAGGAATATATACATAAATGTATGGCCGAAATTAGTTGGTAATGAAGCAATTAAATATAACATTGTTTATTAAATTGAGAGAGTAAATATTTTTAAATTTGCTTTAAGTTATGGCTAGTCTAAGTGAGGAATTCGTACATGTAATTTCAAAAGAATAATAATAATCAACTATCCTACAAATATTATGCAACCAACAAGAGGGAAGAATATTCTGGATGTGGTGCTGGTAAAACCAGATGAGCTCTATAGAGAAGATGAAGTAATAGATTTTATAAGTGTCACAAAGCTATTTTCATGTTAGTTAAAAATTAATGCAATAGAAAGGAGAGTTGTAAAAGTAGGACTATTAGGCAGTACCACATGGTTAATAAGATAGGCATGAGGTCATTTATAAAAAGCATGATTGGTAGAAAATGGTAAATAAAAATGTAAATAGTCTGTGGGATGGGTTTAAAGCAGTTATTGAGGAGATTGAAAACAGGAATGTACCTTGAAAGGTGGTAAGGAATGGTAAAGACCTGATATATTATATCAGAGAAGTGAAGACACTATGAACGAGGTGTAGGTTGGGAAGAAATAGTTAGAAATGGTTGTGGAAGTAAACAGAAATTGAAGGAACTTGCTATGAAATTGAATCTAGCAAAGAAATAAGCTAAGGATAGGGTTTCCAGGTGTCCCATTATACAGGATATTTGAATGTGTGAAGTACTGTCCCATTTTAACAGCATATAGGATGCCCTTTTTTTTTTTTTCCATATTTGAACGACTCAGTTTTGCCATGGTTAAAATTATCTATTTACAGTTGCATTTACCAATCCTGCATATTTCAGTTCATTATTCTCCATCTAACGATTCTACATTATGATCAGAACGTGTAGTCGGCGAGCGAACCGCCGGCGTCAAGCCCAAATGCGGGACTTGCAGGAGCAAGACAGGCATCTGATTTGTGTCAACGCAACTATTAAAGAAACCCTGCAGTCTTCCATTTTCAAATTCTTTCAGCAGAATTGTTAAGCTGGCAGTTTGAGTTGTGTTGTTCTGTGATGGGGTGAGAGTAAGAGAGTTCATACTGGTGTTGTTATAATGTGAAATTAAGGGAATTCAGAATGTTTGGAAAAGGCTAAAAGTGAAGAAAAATGCAGGTTTTAAAATTTTTATGTAGGAAATGAAACAGCAAAATACTGTAATAAAGTTTGTGCCTACAATGTAATTATACTTAGCACAGTAAATTATCTCAGCATTTTCTAGACCAAATGTCGTTATGTTGCATCAACATGATTTGTCCCTTATTGGCATTTCAAAAACCTGGCAACCCTAGCTAAGGATAAGATGATGGCAAGCATTGCTAGCAGTCATACTAATTTGAGTGAAAAATGGAAGGGTATGTATAGGTTTTTTTAAGGTAGAAACAGGTTCTAAGGAAGACATTCCATGAATCATTAATGAACAAGGAAAATGTTTGAGTATGTTTAAGGATTTACAGAAGGCAGAAGTATTCAGTCAGCAGTACATAAAGATTGTTATTTACAAGGATAATGTTCAGGTAGAGGAGGAGACGAATACTAACGAAGTATTGAAATTTATCTATGATAAAGACATTTATAGTAAGATAAAAAGGTTGAAAACTAGAAAAGCAGCTGGAATTGATAAGATTTCTAGGGATATACTAAAAACTTGCAATGCCAACGGATGGCTGCTTCCTGGTCTATGTGCTGAACATGAACTTTCCATAACTAATGCACAGTTTCACCTACCTAATCAGTTCAAGACCACACGGATGCACCCTCGCTCTAAGCATTAGCACATCCGTGATTATATCGTCACACGACAGTGTAATAAAAAGGATGTCCTTATCACCAGGACAGCTAGAAATGTTGATGATTGCTGGATGGTTCACAAGCTACTATTCTCTCGACTTAGGATCAGTCTTCGCCGTAAACCACCCAGGCAGGAGTTGATACAGCTAAACTTCGGGATGGTCCCACTGCCATGAATTTCCACGACTTGATCTCTGACGTGCTGGCAAATGCTCCAGTTAACAAAAAAAAAATGTAGAGCAGGAATGGGCTACATTGTATTGGTTTTAAGAAAAAGGTAAGGCAAGACTGGTTTGATGACAACAACAAAGAAAATTTGTATGTCATCATTGCTAAATGAGAAGCTCATCTCATCTATCCCTTCTTCAAGAGCCACAACTGGTGGCAGCAGAAAGCTTAGGAACTGCAAATTATGTCTGATGCCTGAGACCTGCGTAACTTCTATGCAGGAATAAAAGAGTTATATGGTTAACTCACTCCTCCTCCGGGACACTGAAAGCTACTGATAGTGCTACCACTCTTACTGATAGTCAAGAAATCCTAGAGCATTGGAAAGAACATTTCTCTACTCTTCTCAATGATATGCCTCTACATCCCTAACAACCATGGAGGCTCTCCCACCAATATTCAAGATTTTCAATACTGCTCTCAGTAAACTGAAAACTGGCAAGGCTCCTGGTCCATATAACATTATTCTGGAGTTGATTCAAAGTGGAGGCCTACCTCTAAAGACCAGACTTCATATGCTTATCCTCTTAATATGGAAAACTTGCAAAATACCTGGTGACCTTAAAAATGCCACTATCATTACTCTTTTCATAAAGAGTGATCATAGTGTTTGTGGCAACTATCGGGGTATCATCATTGCTATCTATAGCAGGTAAAATTCTTTCTAGAATTTTGCTCAGTCATCTGCAGATTATTACCGAGAGGACCCTACCCGAGTGGCAGTGAGATTTTCAAATGTCCAGAGGCACAACAGATATGATCTTCTGTGCAAGGCAAATGCAGAGATCAACAGACTCCTTTATACCTAGTGTTCTATGACCTGGAAAAGGCTTTCGACTCAGTCCTGAGACCAGCTATGTGGACAGTACTGAAACATTTTGGTTGTCCACAGCATTTTGTAGATCTGGTCAAGGCTTTTCACGATCTCTGATCCATTTCCACCATTTCCATTCACTCATGGATTGAAACAGGGATGTGTGCTTGCTCCAGCACCCTTCACTCTTTATCTGGCTGCCATGCTATATGGAACATCTACAGACAACCAAGATGTAAAGGTTAGATATCACTTCATTGGGGGACTGTTCAATCTGGTTAGACTTTGCTCCCAAAAGCTTATGAAGGTTTCCTCTGTTACGGAATTGCAATATGCAGATTATGCCGTTTCATCTGCTCTCACACCTGATGAACTACAACAGTCTGTCAGTTATTTCAAGAGTGCGTGTGACTGTTTTGATCTCTCCATTAAGGTTCAGAAAACTAAAGTACACTCACAGCCTGCACCTGAGTCGAACCTCCCAGCTTTCAATATCTCCATTGCAGATACTCCACTGGAGCAGGTCAATCACTTTTTATATCTAGGAAGTATCCTTTCAACAAATGCTAACTGCTCACAAGATGTGGATAGGAGAATTGGTGCTGCCCACTCAGCATTTGGATGTTTATCCTGTCATGTCTTCGTAATAAGGACCTTATTTACAAGGCATACCAAGATCATTGTTTACCATGCTGTTGTCACATCAACACTGTTTTATGGTTGTGAAACTTGGACTCTCTACCGTCAGGATATCAAAAAGCTAGAGCACTTTCATCTGAAAAAACTTAGGTCCATCTTGAACATCAAATGGGAGGACTGAGTCACCAACCTTGCAGTTCTTGAGAAAGCGCATTGAGGCTACCATCATTGGCCACCGACTCAGAAGGATAGGGCACATCCGTCACATGAGTAAAACCAGGATTCCTCGTCAACTGTATGGTGAACTCTGCTCTGGCACAAGACTTTTGAGGTGCTTCAAGAATCAGCTAAAGCTCAAATTAACACTCAATCCTGGGATACGCTTGCTGAGAATCATACACTTTGGTGTCACACTGTTTCTACATCAGTTACGGTGTTTAAAGAGGAACGGCGATGACATGAAGAGGTTAAACGACAAGCACGGAAGCTCCGTCAAGCTCAGCTCCGCCTTCCCCCAGTCATTCCATGTGATCTGTGTGGACGTATGTTTCATGCCAAAATTGGGCTACTAAGTCATATGAAACATATTCACAAAGCATTTTGAGTGTGAAAATGTAAACTGCTGAAGATTATGTTTACTCAGATATGAGTTGCAGCTGACGATGACTAAAGACAATGGGTTAGGATATAGTACCATATCTGAAGTACTTATTTGATTACTATTTGCATGAAGGAGCAATACCAAATGAATGGAGATTTTCTATAGTAGCCCCTGTGTGTAAAGGAAAGGGTATTAAACATACAGCCCAATATTACCGCATGTGTTGCATGTAAGCCATGGGAAAACATTCTTTCTGATTATATTAGACATGTTTTCAGAATTAATAACTGGTTCAATAGAAGGCAGTTTAGGTTTAGGAAAGGTTATTCCACTGAAGCTCAACTTGTAGGATTCCAGCAAGGTATAGCAAATATCTTAGATTCAGGAGGTCAAATGGACTGTATTGCAAATGACCTATCTAAGGCATTTGATAGGGTAAATCATGGGAGACTACTGACAAAAAAGAGTGCAATTGGGCTTGACAAACGAGTGACTGAATAGGTGGCTATATTCCTAGAAGGTGCACAAGTACAACCCACTGCTGTCATCCTGACTGAGGCAAGACTGAAACTTTCGGACTGTGCTTGGTGTCTGTCCCAAGGTGGTGATCATTGTTTTAAGAGGAAGTACAACTAGGCAAACATCCTCGATATAACACTAATCAGAGAGGAAAAAATGGGAGGGATCCAACACTTCAAAAAATGAAGATATCGGCCAAAGAAACACAAGGGCCACGAAGGGAGTGAAAATGAAAGATTCCCTACGCCTCGAGTGCTCTAATACCATCGGCGTTGGCAAGAGTTGACCAAGCAAGATTGGACAGGATAGATGAAAGGGAGGAGCCTGGAACAAGTAAGTGGAAGCAATGCCAGGACTCAGCTAAGGGCTCCATGGTCAGCAACCCACACTCCCAAGTTCAGAGCCCCTGGGACCCCATTTAGTCATCTCATACAACAGGCAGGGGATATCATGTGTGTTATTCTGCCATTCCCACCCACACGGGGAACTCTGTCCAAGGGAGCACTGCAAAGAAATAATCGCCATCATAGGGTTAGATCAGCTCTAGCTTCAGCATTAAGGGAAATGAAGTGGCAAGTTTATGAAGAAGTTCACTGAGTGTCTTCTACGAGGTCAAATAGAAGAGCTGACATCATTGCCATTTATCCAAAAAAGCACATTGCTTTAGTGTTGAATCCCACTATTCATCTTGAGAGAAACATTGAGCAGGTGATTGAGGTTGACACAGAAAAGAAAGATATTTATCAACCATGCCTCCCATATTTGAGTGAATATTACAACATCTGACTGAACAATGGTCATTCAAGGATTGCCTTTTGGTAGTAGGGGAGGTACTAAAAAAATACATCTGGAATATCTTGAAAAGTTTCGATATCCCCAGAAATATACTCAACAACATCATAATAGGCATTATCAAAGTCTCGTTAAGCATTCTGCATCACCACCTTTATATTTCATAATTGTTAATCTAGGCCACTTTGTGTGATAATCCCCTGTGTATGTGTTGCATTCCATAAAGTCCAAACAGTTTTTTATTTGCACATACACATAGTTTTTTTCTAAGTTGTAACATTATATTACTAACATTATTTTTTGTAAAATTCAGGATCATTGTGGTCACACACACAGTACGTGTACTGATGTTCTTGTGAAAATATATATATATATGATCCTGTAATCATTAAGATGGGAATTTCTCAGTGCAGTGTTATTGGACCTTTACCTTTTCTTATGTATAAATTATATGAGTAAAGAACTGGGATCAGAGAGTTTTTTTGTGGATGATATTATAATATATAGACTAATAAATGAGTTACAAGATTGTGAGTGACTACAAAAAGACCTCAGCAATGTTGTGAGATGGACAGCAGGCAATGGCATGATGATAAACAGGGTGAAAGGTCAGATCTGTATGTATGTTCAGTCTTCAGCCCTAAGGCTGGTTGGATCCTCAACAGCTCTGCCATCAGCTGTCATAGATGGCCTAGGCATCACTGAAGAGGCGTACTAGGGAAATAAGGAGTGAGGTAGTTTCCCGTTGCTTTCCTCACCGAGCCAGAAGTTGCTATTACATATCAGTCTGCCAAGCCCACTGAAATGCATGCATCAACCGACCTTATGAGCAACGTTTTCACACCATTCATTGCAGGGACTGGCTGCACAAGGAATGGCATTACTAGCATCGCTCATACCTCAGTCACTTTCATATTGTCAAAGCCAAGGATAAGACAGAGACAGATCAATGAAAGTAACAAAATTGCTCTAGCCCACACCAGAAGACATAGTGCACTGTAAACACTAGGTCCTGCCAGCAAAGGCAGAGGTCAGATCTATGAGTTTCATAAAGAGGAAAGTCCTCTGAGTTTTAATCACTGCATTGATGAGGTAACAGTTCCTTGTGGGCATTACTGTAAGTACCTGGTGTTAATATAAAGAAAGATCTTCATTGGAGTATTCACATAAACAGGATTGTAAATGAAGGTTACAGATCTCTTCACATGGTTATGAAGGTAGTATTAGGGGTCATAGTAAGGATGAAAAGTAGAGGATATATAAGTCACTGGTGAGACCACAATTACAGTATGGTTGCAGTGTATGGGACACCTCACCAGAACTGCTCGATGTCATTAGTAGATGAATAAGTTTGAGCGAACAAGCTAAAATATAATACATAGAGCTATAGCAGCTCGATTAGCACTATGGGTTCAGGCAAGCAGCACTACGCTGCCATGATATAAATGTACTAGCTGACGATAACAGCTGTCTGGATCTGTCCAAATCTGAATAATCTTGCATGTGTGTCATATTCATTGTTGATAGAAAGTCATTATGTATTTATTTATTTTGTATGGCAAAAAAATACACTGTTACGATAGTACCAATATGTGCACATTAGTAGTAATTTTAAATATTTACAGCGTAGGACTGATCAGTGACTAACTGCAGTACAATTAAAGATGAATATCCAGTTTTCTTAACCAGTTCATAGGTTCATCAGTGGCTCGTGGCTATCCTTCATTGTGCCATTAAATTTACAGAGTGGACACTCCATGACAATGTGATGGATGGTCTGAGGCACATCTGAATGGTTACAGTAAGAGCCCTCGACGATCTTCCATTTGTGTTTCCAGAGCTTACATTTGCCATGTTCGGTTCTTATTCTGTTAAGTGATGCCCAGACTTTCCTTGGTAAGTTGAAACCAGGAGGTTGCTCAACTGGATCCAAGATTAAACTTAATCTGTCTGGGTTAGAAGCTTTCCACCTGTCGCACCATGCTGCATTTACATTAAATTTATCTTGAACAAGTCTCCTGCCTAGTAGCCAAGAAGGGTTCCTAGATTTCAGTCTAAGATCTTCATGTGAGCAGTCTTGATATATTGATAGAAGAGGACTGTTGCAACATTTAAGCCATTCTTTCCCTCCATGCCTTTTGTCTTCCATGAACCCACTACACTGGCATAGCAGGGGGAGAGGAGATACTCCCACGTGGCGCTTCCCAGGTGGCGGATAGGGGGGTCCCAACCGGCTTGCCGGCAGACTTGAGCAAAATAAAATAGTTCTCACAGACCAAACACACATCCCCTGTAGATGGGGGATGCAGACAAATAATACACCCATGGTATCCCCTGCCTGTCGTAAGAGGCGACTTAAAGTGGCAACCAGGGGATGATCGAATTAGAACCATGAGACTACTTGTAATTAGTACCATCACATGGGGAACACAATGGGTCGCCTGTACTTGCGAGTAGAACCACAATGTTAGGTACACAATAGGTTTGTGATTATCAATCAATCAATCAATACTGATCTGCATTTGGGGCAGTCGCCCAGGTGGCAGATACCCTATCTGTTGTTTTCCTAGCCTTTTCCTTTAGATTTTTCACTAAAATTTGTATGACTGCCAATTATGTTTGCCCTCATGTTATCCTTAGCTGCCTTCTTTGCTAGATTCAATTTTCTAGTAAGTTCCTTCAATTTCTCCTTACTTCCACAGCCATTTCTAACGCTATTTCTTTCCAGTCTGCACCTCCTTCTTAGTCTCTTTATTTCTCTATTATAATAAGGTGGGTTTTTACCATTCCTTACCACCCTTAAAAGTACAAACCTGTTTTCGCATTCCTCAACAATTTCTTTAAACCCATCCCAGAGTCTGTTTACATTTTTATTTACCGTTTTCCACCGATCATAGTTACTTTTTAGAAACTGTGTCATCCCTGCTTTATCAGCCATATGGTACTGACTAATAGTCCTACTTTTATAACAGAGTGTGAATCAGGATGGGGTTTACAGTACGCGTGATCAGTACCAACACATGCAGAACACCATGGGCTTACATTGCCTGTAATTTGTACAATTATGTGAGAAACACTACAGGTCTGGGCGTTGCCTGTGATTAGTACTACTATATGAGTGACACTGTGGGTCTGCGTTGCCTATGATTAGTACCCACTATGTGAGAAACATCATGGGATAGTACAAGTCCCTGTAATTAGTACACCTATATGAGGAACACCATAGGTTTGCGTTGCATGTAAGTGGCGCTGCAATCTGAGAAACATCATAGGTCTGCATTACATGTGCATATTACATTACCTGTGAATAGTACAATAATGTGTGGAATACGACGAGCCAATGTTATTTTTTATTAGTATCGCAACATAACAAATATGATGGTTCTACTTTACTAGCAATAAGTACCATTATGAGCGGCCGATGACCTGGATTTTGGACCCCTTTAGATGACAAGCATCATCGATTCAGGATTGTGTTTTAGAAGCAGTCCCCTGGTCAGTAATACTATTGTTTTACGATAGTTTCTGGGAATGTGGGGCATTGTGGATCGGATCCACTGATTGTTTTAAATTCATATTCACCCATTCATTCTTTGTCATCACATTTTGAATTCTGGTCAGTGGATGATTTTTTACTTTAAAATTGTCATTACAACCTGAAAGGCATAAAATTAGACTACTTGGCATTTGCTGATGAGATAGCACTAGTTGCCCAAAATATCTCTGATGCACAAAAACGACTTGAACTACTACAAGAACAGGTAGCAAAAATTGGATTACAAATCTCGTTTGAAAAAGCGTAATTTATGATCGGCATCAGAATCGCATCAAATGAACTTCTAATTGGCAATAACAAAATCTTTAGAGTAAATGAATTTAAGCATTTAGGTGAATGGATTACAGTAAACTGTAACGAAAAGAAATCTATTGAATTGAGACTCCAGAAAATGGAGATTGCTTTTCAGTTAACAAAAAATATATACAACAAAAAGAGCCTCTCCTGGAACTGCAAAATCTAACATTATACAACTGTAATCAAACCTGAAGCACTCTATGTTTGAGAGACACTCAATCTCCAACACAAAACACTAAAAACCAAATAGAAGTGAAAGAACATAAAATAATGTGAAAAATCATTGAGCCAAGAACCAAAGATGGTGTACATTATCCAAAGCAAAACACAGAAATATATTTAAAAATTCCCAAAATCACAGACGCAATGCAAATGTGAAGAATTCAATTCATGGGACACTTAAAAAGAATGGACCCAAACAGACAAATGCACAAAATACATACATTCTTAAAGAACAAGGCTAATTGGTACAAGCTTACAGAAAAAGACCTGAAGGCATTAGGATCACCAAACCTACTTGACCGGAATGAAATCTGGAAAATCACTCACATACAGGGTTTTGAGAAAGAAGAGAAGACTACACAATATAAATGGTCAGAGCAACAAAAACAGATCCATTCGTTGTGCATGAAGAAATACTGGGCCAACAGGAAGGCTAGAAAGTGTTGATTCCACGTTGTCCTAAGCGACCCATTTGCAAAGAACCATCACATATTTTTTATGAAATCAACATGCACACAAACAGCACAGTAATTAAGATTATGTCTTTGGCATGAGAGTACTAAAGTGTTACCATTTTTAAATTTGTCATTTTTGTTAGCTGTCAAGAGGTAGCAGCACTCATGCTACCATCTCTTTGCTTTCCTGTAAGCTGTCAGGGTATAGCAGCCCTCATTATGCTTGAGAGCTCGGGGTAATGAATGTAGCCTTTCACTTGGAGATGTTGAACGAAAGCAATTCCAAACATTTTTCTGCTGATGGTGGTGGTGATTATTGTTTCAAGAGGAAGTACAACTGGCCAACCATCTTTTCTTAACACTTATCAGAAGAGAAAAGGCGAGTGTTGATGATTATTGTTTAAAGATGAAGTGTAAATGGGCAGCCATTCTCTTTTAACACTAATCAGAAGGGAAAAGGAAGAGGTCCGATCCTCGTGAAGAATGTAGGTACCGGCAAAAGAAAAAGAAGGACAATGATGGGTGTGAAAATTAAAGACTCCATTGCAGTTGGAAAAGAACAAGAGTTGACCTAGGAAGGTCAGATATTGGAAAATGAAAGTGAGGAGCCTGGCACAAGTAAGTGGAAGTAATGCCAGATTCAGCTGGGGAAATGTAGTTGCCAAATTACACTCCCAAGTTGAGAGTGGTGGTGGTGATTATTGTTTTAAGAGGAAGTACAACTGGGCAACTATCCTCTATATAACACTAATCAGAGAAAAAAAAATGGAAGGGATCGGGCAAAGAAAGACAAGGGCCAGGAAGGGTATTATAGTCGTCACCTTACGCTTCCAAGTTCAGAGCCCATGGTCCTCTTTCTAGCCATCTCTTGACTGGCAGGGGATGCCGTGGATGTATTTGACTGCCGCTACCTACAGGGAATCAAACATTTTGCTGTTGTGAAATGAATCTGCATGATTTTTCCCCATTTGTGTTCATTTTGCAAGATGGATGGGCTTTATTAATAGGTATGCTTTTAGTTAGTCATTTTACTTACTAAAGTGTATTTCAGTTAGCTCTGTGTAAATTATCAGGTATAAAGACTTTCAAACCACAAGTCGCCACCATCCTATCAATTTTAAATCATTTTAGAAAGAGGTGGTGGTGGTGGTGGTGGTGGTGATGATGATGATGGTAGTGATTCTTGTTTTAAAAGGAAGTATAACTAAGCAACCATCCTCTATTAGCACTAATCAGAAGAAGAATGGAAGAGGTCTAACACTCTGAAATATGAAGGTATTGGGAAAAGAGAGGGAAGGAGGGCCACAAAATGAAAGCCTCCCCAGGCCTCAAGAATGTAATGCTGTCAAGTTCAGAAAATAACAGGAGTTGACCAAGGGTGGTCAGATAGGATAGATGAAAGTGAGGAGCCTGGTACAAGTAAGTGGAAGTAATGCCAGATGCAGCTGGGGAAATGTCATAAAATCATACTCCCCAGTTGAGAACCCCTGGTCCCCCTTTTAGTAGCCTCTCATGACAGGCAGGGGATACCTTGGATGTTATTCTACTGCTTCCATCCCCTGGAGATTGTAGAGAGAGGAAGAGGTGATGATTATTTTTCTAAAAGGAAGTTCAATAAGCTTAGGGGGGCTACCCAGCCAAGGCGCTAAAAGTGTGCTCAGTTCATCTGAAAGGACATGGGTTGGATTTCTTGTCAGCAAGTTGAAAAATTTAGAAACTAGACTTCCACTTCTGTAGAGCCATATGGTCAGGTGACACACAAAAAAATGAGGTGGTGATGGTGATCCTTGTTTTAAGAGGAAATACTTCTGGACCACCATCCTCTGTCAACACTAATTAGAATAAACAATGGACAAAGTCTGGCCCTTCAAAGAATGAGGATATCAGCAAAAGAAAGGAAGGGCAGTGAATGACATTAAAATGAACGTCTCCCCATACCTCGTAAACCTAATACCGTTAGGTCTGGAAGGGGAGGGAAGGGAAGGGAACGGAGGAAAGACTGAGGTGATGAGCCGGACACAAGTGGATACAATGCTATACTTAGCTAGAGGATATGTGATAGCAATCCATGGACCTTAGTTGAGAGATTCTGAGGGTTGCCCCTATTACGACAGGCATGGGATACCGTAGATGTATTCTACTGCTCCCATCCACAGCAGGGTGTTGCTGATTATTGTTTTAACTCTAATCATAAGAGAAGGAGGTTTGATACTATGATGAAGGCAAGGGAAGGACCATAAAACATGAAAATGAAAGACTCCAAGGGCTCACAAAACTAATACCGCTGGAGTAGGTAGAGAACAGGATTGGACCAGGGATGGTGAGATTGAGGCACAACGACAGACTCGGTAAGAGTCCATTCCATACCCTCTGAGGAATAGTAAACCAGTAAGTAAGAAATTCGCAGTAATATATATGATCATAAAGGAATAATGCTATAAGTTCATGGAATTAATGTCTCAATATTCCATAACTCTAAAGTAAACCTAAAACTCTTTAACAAATACTGGTACATCAGTTATATTAAACGCCAGTTGTTCTCTGTTTTGTTTGTTTGTTATTTTTGACTCTGCATTGTGCTTTATCCAGCCGCTGCGTTTACATAATAGACATGATATTATGAGAAGGATTAGATCATGAGGAAAGAACTAGTTTAATATGGCATGGTATAAGGGGGATGATAATTGTTTTAAGAGGAACTAGGCAACCATCCTGTGTATATCACTAATCAGAGTGAAAAAATGGAAGAGATACGACACTTCAAAAATGAAGATATCGGCCAAAGAAAGACAAGGGCCACAAAGGGCGTGAAAATGAAAGACTCCCCCAGCCCTCGAATGCTCTAAAAGCATCAGGGTCGGGAAAAACAAAAAATAAAAAAACAAAAAACAAAACAAGAGTTGATCACGGGAGGTCACATAGGATAGATGGGACAAGTAAGTGGAAGCAATGCTATGACTCAGCTAAGGCCACCATGGTCGCCAAGCTACGCTCCCAAGTTGAGAGCCCCTGGGGCCCCATTTAGTGGCCTCTTACTAAAGGCACGGGATTGGGGATTCCGTGGGGTGTTTATTCTACTGCCCCTAGCCAAAGAGTAAGGTATAAGGGGAGTGGTTACCAGTACAGAGATACAGTGTACAAATACTTCACGCCTGTGTGATACTTCACGGCAACTATCTACAAACAACAAGATCTGATCAACATATAAGGGATGGGTTTAAAGGATTATCTCAGCTTAATTCATGAAATAAGAGATAATGCCAGCAATCTACAAAATAGGGTTGTGTACCAGGCAAGAGACACTCGTAGATTTGGAGACTTGTACCTTGAAGAGGCTCCCGATAAATTTTACACGCTGAGGAGAGAATAATGAGCATTGGAAAAGTAAGTGGTTTATCGTTCCAATTTTTGGTCACGGGGGAAATGTCTGAGTCTGAAAGATTCATTCAACGTAAGTGAGCAGGAGTACAGGCATGGTTTAATCTCATGCGGTTAATAGTAGTGATGTGACGGTGCGTACATCCGTAAAAAAAACAGGATTTGGACGGAATTTTCGGCAGGAATTGGATCAAATAATTAACGCCAGTTGATAATTTTGAAACATTTTTGTAGATTAAAAAGCTATTGGTTATGTTTAATTGCTACATTCTACTACATTACTAGGTACATGAATTTGCAGTAGTATTATGCGACTTCTAAAAATATTTTAAATATTCCGCCTTTATAATATCATTGCGATATTCTATTTTTCTATAGCCAACTCATACGGAGAAAGTTCAATCGTACTTCTTGATGTTCCAAAGCGGGAAAGAAATTGTGAATACACAGGGGAAAATATGAGTCTAAATACATATCTAAAAACGTATTCTATTATTTAAAAATATCTCAATGTAAACAAAGATCCTGACGGTCCTATAAACTATTTGCTTCTGAATATTGCCTGCACTGTATTCCTACAACCTGTTGCAATATAAACACGAACTTGACGTAAGGTTTGCCAGTTCGGGGCAGATCGGGCATGGCTATGCAGGTCTGAGTTAGGGTGTGAGGAAGAAACAGTGTGTCAGGGTCGTAGGTTCGTGACACAAAGTATATTGTAGTCTAACAGGGAGCTGTGCCAGTGTGCCCATATTTTTGAAGGAAGGTGAAAGCAGCCGTGTAATTTCGATAGTTTCCTTACATTTCGAGATTTATTTGAATCAATATGCTTCCGTGCATGTATTTCTCACTTGTGTTAATATTGCTTTGTGAAATTCATCCCGAGAGTGCTGTGAGTTTGCTAAATGAACGTGTGAGTATAACATACGGTTGATTTTAATTTATGTGTAAAATGTGTAGGCCTACATTTAATTTGGTAATCCTCCTTGAGAACTGTAGCTTATTCTACTTGTTAAAATTTCTCTAATTATGAATTACCGTTATTGTTCTATTATTAAATATGATTGCTCATGACATTAGCCTTAGTTAATTTGGTCTCGGTGAAATGTAGGTTTTGTCATCTGCTGTAATTAAGTGAAACCTTCATACCAATCCTAAAGTTTCATGTTTTGGGGGGTATTCTTCAGGAACACACACACACACACACACACACGGTCGTTCAAAACACTATAAAATAAAACCCACCCAGTTTTAAAAAGCATGTTAAACGTAATTTTTTAGTGCTTCTACATAAGACTTATTTCGAGATTTGAGCTTTATAACTTTTTTTCCATTTCTAATTTCAAGGATGCAAGTTTATATTTTTTCTTATTGTCACAGCTTTTTAACCAGCTGTAAGTTTATATATACACCTCCAGAGTATAGTTGTCAGGCTGGTTGGTAGATGTTCCAATTTACTCTTATGGTATTTCATTGTTCATTTTCAATGCTGTACCCATTGGCTGTCAGCCAATCTTGCTGGGTACTTGGGCCCAGTAGGAATGATGAAAACAGTGACATAGCTTATTCTTTGTTCAGAGGTGTAATGAATATGATACTACCGAACTTGATAGCTACCTACAGTCACTACTTAAGTGTGATCAGTATCCAGTATTCGGGAGACAGTGGGTTCGTACCCCAATATCAGCAGGCCTGAAGATGGTTTTCCATGGTTTCCCCATTTTCACAACAGGCAAATGCTGGGACTGTACCTTGATGTTTTTAAAAAACAATTTGTTTTACGTTGCACTGACACAGATAGGTCTTATGGTGACGATGGGATAGGAAAGGCCTAGGAGTGGGAAGGAAGCGGCCGTGGCCTTTTCACCTGGTGTGAAAATGGGGAAACTACGGAAAACCATCTTCAGGGCTGCTGACAGTGGGGCTCGAACCCACTGTCTCGCAGATGCAAGCTGACAGCTGCGCGCCCCTAACCGCACGGCCAACTCACCCGGAGTACTTTAATTAAGGCCACAGGCGCTTCCTTCCCACTTTTAGTCCTTTCCTGTCCCATCGTTGCCATCAGAACTATCTGTGTCAGTGCAATGTAAAAAACAACTTGTGAAATATGATACTGGTCCACCTGCAGAAATGATAGTTGAGCCCCCTCAAAGAAATTGTATGCAACCTATCAGTAACATAGATATAACTGCAACAAATATAAACTCATATTAAATGCAAACTTTTAATGCAGTATGTGCAAAAGACTAACTTTATGAAACTGATCTTAGATTTTATGTAAGTATTTTTTGAGGGATTGAAATAAAACATTAGCTTCTGTTAAAATATTAAAACTTCACTGTACTTGCATCAAAGTGTAATGAAACAGCCATGCTATGTGCTTTCTTCAAAGTATTGGTTTCACTATCATCAGTGGATTTTGCTCTTATACATTTGATGCTCAGGAGGCTGATTTCAGCGAGTCTGTCTGGGGTCGTATCATTTCATAGTTGGTTCTTTATAAGTTATAAGAGTGAGTTAGTTCTTTATAAGTTATAGGAGGGACACGCGGCCAATCAATTTTCATGTTGACCCAACAGTTATCCCGAATGACTCAGAGAGATTTTCGCTTAAAGAAATATAAGAAACTGTTAAACGCCTAAAAAAATGGGAAAGCATGTGGTCCAGATAACATTTATAATGAACATTTGAAAGGGATATTCACAGTGTTGAAAGAATCCATCTGACAGTTATTGAATGAATGTTTACAACAGGGTAGGATACCAGACAGCTGGGCTAAGTCCACAATAAAAATGATGTATAAGGGCAAAGGTGATACAGCAGACCCTAATTCGTACAGAGGAATTGCTCTGGAATGCACACTCTTAAAGACACTGACTCAGTATGTAAGCGCCTCACAATATTAATAGACAAGCTCCCAGATTCCCAGTTTGGCTTCAGAAGAAGATCAACCATTCAAGCAATCAATTGTCTACAACAGTATATTAATGAAGCTCTCGCAATTCCAAAGGGAAAACTTCATGCAATCTTTATTGATTATTCTAAGGCTTTTGATACGATCAATAGAGTTATCGTATTAGAGAAGTTGCGAAACATCATCGGGCCTAGTTGTTATCTACTTCCAATCATCAAGAATCTCCTTACAGATAACTGGGTAGAGATTAGTGATGGCATCACCAAGTCTTATCCGATACTTCAAACCATTGGCGTCCTTCAAAGCGACCCCCTAAGCCCATTGCTTTTCATTGCCACTGTTGTATGTCCGGCGCTCCCTTTCTCGCTCAGCCAGCCAGCTGCACGCGCGCCTGTGTATCATTCTGCTAGCTTCGACGCGCAGCCCTCAGTGCGCGTGCCTGACCATCGAGTGTACTATAAATAGGAGCTCCCTGACTGCTCACTTGCCCACTCGCCCCGGTGTCCAGCTCCAGAATACACCCTACGTCGAGCACGGAGGCTACTCCTCTTGAAAATGTGCTTCGACCAGGTGGACTGAATTTCTGGCAGTACGAGGTTTCACCTCTGGTCACCGCTCCCTTACCTGTTTCCGCTGCCTATGTTCCGTAATTCTTTCACAAGCCAATTTCATTCCCTAAGTTATGCAAGCTCCCTTAGTTTCGCTAGGTGGAATTTCTTCAATCAATTGAACTTGCTTTTTAGGAATTCAGGCACTTCAACAAACAAGGACTCTCAAAGACATTCATGTTAGTGTGCCAGATAGTTCTCGACTATCAACGTGTCAATTCACAAAGACTATCTTTTCAAGATAGGAGTGTATATAAAGACTGTAAACCTGTACATATTGTATAAAGACAGACTTTTCTCAAGATTCAATATTCCTTTTTGCTTCAAAATAAATTTCTGTTATTTATGTAAATATCATAACGTGAAGCAATAAAAGTTGTGATTTGTAAACTTCAACCTTGGTTACAACACAACTCTATGGCGACGAGGTAAAAAAAAACAGCAACCTACAATTCTTCGACACCAGTTGCCAACTCTATGGTGACGAGGTCAAAAGCAACAAACTACACGTCATCAGCCCCAATCGCCAACTCTATAGCAACGAGGTAAACCACGACACTACAATTCAACAGGCCCAGTTGTCAACTCTACGGCGACGTGCTAAACAACAACGACACTCCAACCAGTTCTGACACACAGCTTACCTTACTCTTTCTTGCACGCATCTCGCAATGGCTACTGCGGAACAACTCGCTACGGTCTTCCAAGCCTTACAGCAGCAACAACAACAGTTTATGCAACAACAACAGGCAGCATTACTTCAGGCTATTCAAGCTATTTCTGTCTCTACACAGCCATCAGCTATTCCTCCGTTCTCTGCTTTTGATCCGGCTAAGGAAGAATGGTCAGTTTATTTAGCCCGTTTACAACAGCATTTCATCTGCCATTCTGTCACAGATGATCAACGCCGCCGCGCACTATTTCTTAGTTCGGTTGGCAATGCTACGTGTGAATTACTACGTAAATTAAGTCCGGAAGAACACTTATCTGAGGTACCCTTCACGCAGCTCTTGGCCCGTCTCACGGACCACTATGCCAAAGCTCCTCACATAGTGGCTGCTCGCTATAAATTTTTTCAGAGCAGAAAGCAACCCCATCAGACACATACTGAATGGATAACTGAATTGCGTGGTCTAGCTAAACCCTGCCAGTTCATCTGCTCCAAGGACGGTTGTGGTTCATCCTACACTGATTCTCTCATTCGGGACATGATAATTTTACATACTCCTGAAGACAAAATACGTTTTGACGCTGTCAAGCAGAGTAACCCTTCTTTAGAAGACGTCCAGCGTATTGCTACGGTTTATGAGCTTACTACCAAGACTGCCGCAGCCATAGCTTCTCCACACGAAGTTGCACAAGTCTCGCCTCAGGCCCGCAAGTCCTCTGCTACAGTGAACCGTACGGATAAGGCGCTCTCCACCAAGCATTCTCGCCCGGTTCCCTCTCGTAATGCTACACGGAAGCCCAATTCTAAAAGCACCTCGAAACTCCTGCCTTCCTGCCGAGGTTGTTTCAAGCATCATGAACGTCGTGACTGTCGTTTTTTCAAAGCTACTTGTGAACGATGTAAGAAACTTGGACACATTCAGACTGTCTGTCAAAGTTCGCCCCGCCCTGCTAAGACTACTGCAGCGCGCCGGAAGCATATACAGCCCCGCCAAGACATGGAAGTTGATCAGATCAATCTTATTCTTCCCACAAAGGATTCTCACAAAATCATCATTCCTCTCTCATTCTCTGATCGATCTGTCGATTTTCAATTAGATACTGGATCACCTGTCTCTATTATTAACCTGACTACCTACCACGACTTAGGTTCACCTTCATGCTCTCCAGCTGACATCCAGCTAGTGACATTTAACAAGAAGAAAATTGACATCAAAGGTCAAATCAAACTTCAGGCTAGTTATAAAGGAATTCAGAAGGCCATTCCTCTTCTCGTAGTTAACAACTACACTGCATCAAACATTATGGGTATGGATCTATTTAACTTATTTGGTTTCCAGATACATGACAACATTAACGTCGTATCTACATTGCATCCTACTTCTGACGTTACCGCTCTCCTAGCGCAGTTTCCTGAAGTCTTCGACTCTCAGCTCGGAACAGCCAAAGACTATACAGCTCACATACAGCTGAAATCCGGAGCTAAGCCTCGCTTCCTCAAATCACGTCCAGTACCCCTAGCACTTCAAGACCAGGTCACGAAAGAATTAGAAAGATGGATACAAACTGGAATTGTTGTACCAGTTACTTCTAGTCAATGGGCTACTCCACTCGTGATAATCAAGAAACCTGATGGTAATGTTCGACTTTGTGGCGATTTTCGATCTACAGTCAACGCACAACTCGACACAGATATCTTTCCTATTCCACGTCCAGAAGACTTATTCCGTCGTCTCTCTGGTGGACAATTCTTCTCTCGAGTTGATCTTAAAGAAGCATATCTCCAGCTACTTTTAGACGAAGAATCTAAGAAATTTCTCACACTCAACACTCCTCTCGGACTGCTCCAGCTCCAGCGGCTCCCATTCGGTGTTTCATCCTCAGCAGCTATTTTTCAGCGCTATTTGGCTCAACTCACCGCCTCCATTCCCGGTTGTGCTAACTACCTGGATGATATTATTGTGACTGGAAAAGATCGTCAGGAACATCTCACCAATCTACGCCTCCTTCGCCAGAAATTGAAAGACAATGGCTTACGAGCGAATCTCGCTAAATGTACCTTCTTTCAGCCTCAAATTCACTACCTCGGACATATACTTGATAAGAATGGAATTCGTCCTAGTACACAGAATGTCTCAGCAATAGTAAACATGCCAGCACCTCAGAACCTCAAGCAGCTTCAGTCCTTCCTAGGCAAAGCGAACTATTATAATAAGTTCATTCCACGCTTCGCTACAGTGGCAGCTCCATTAAACGCTCTACGTAAAAAAGGTGTTAAGTTTCAGTGGACTCCGCAATGCCAACAGGCATGGAAAACAATCAACAACGCCTTAATTCAAGCTATACAACTCACTCATTTTCAGCCTGACAAGATCATCACGCTAGCTACTGACGCTTCAGACTACGGTGTCGGTGCCGTTCTCTCCCAGAAGGATCGTTATGGACAAGAACGCCCCATCGCCTTCGCTTCGAAAACACTTAATGACCATCAACGTCGATACTCACAGATAGAGAAAGAAGCTTTAGCCATCATCTTTGGTATTCGCCGTTTCAATGAATATCTCTATGGCAACCATTTCCTGATCATTACCGATCATAAGCCTCTCGTACACTTATTCCATCCTGGTAATAAGATCCCAGAGAATTCCCTCAGAAAGCTTCAAAGATGGTCCATGTTCCTTTCTGATTATTCCTATCAGATTGTATATCGAGCCACATCCCAGCATTGTAATGCTGATGCCCTCTCCCGCTTACCCGTTGGTCCTGATACTGCCTTCGATTCTCAAGAAACTGAATGTCTTCAGTTGGACATAGAACTTGAAGATACTGTATCCAGTTTTCCTATTGATGCTACCTGCATAGCTAAAGCTACGGATAAGGACAGTACACTTGCTACTGTACGTACTTACATCCGCAACGGTTGGCCTCTTCAGAGCACACTTCCTGCCCACCTGGCACCTTATCATCGTATGCAGCATCGTCTCACGACTCGTGCCGGAGTTGTATTACTAGAAGCAGGCACCATCTTCCGAGTGGTTATCCCACTTAGCCTACAGAAACAAGTTCTCGGATTATTACACCAAAGCCATTGGGGTATCTCCAGAACAAAGCAACTCGCCCGTCAACACTGCTACTGGCCCGGTATTGATGCCGCCATCGAAAAGCTAATACGTCATTGTGAGCAATGTCAAACGAATCAGAACGCCCCGTCTTCTGACCTTGCTTCATGGCCTCCTGCTACTACTCCATGGGAACGAGTTCACATCGATTTCGCAGGTCCTTTCCTCAATTCCATGTGGTTAATAGTCATCGATTCACTGTCAAACTTTCCATATGTCGTGGATATGCATTCGACTACTACAACCGAAGCTACCATTCGTGCTCTCCAGAAAATCTTTACTACAGAAGGTTTACCACAAGTACTCATTTCAGACAACGGACCTCAATTTACAGCTACTGCTTTTCAGAACTTTTGTACACATAATGGCATTCGTCATATCCTAGCACCACCTTTTCACCCTCAATCTAATGGTGAAGCTGAACGCTTCGTGCAAACATTTAAAAGAAGTATGAAGAAAGCTGTCTCTTCAGGCTTAACTAAAGACCAAGCCTTGCTCCAACTCTTAAACAACTACAGAACTCTACCCGGCGCTGATAATATCACTCCTGCACAGAAGCTCCATGGACGACCTCACAGAACTTTACTTTCTCTGTTACAGCCTCTTCCGACCCAGCATAAGACATCACCAACGAAGTTCTCCCTCAACGACAAGGTCTACACCAGGACATTCAAATCCAACCCACTCTGGATACCTGGAGTCATCTGCAGATCTTTGGGTCATCGTCTATACGAGATACAGACTACGGAGAAACGTATCTGCCGCCATCAAGATCAGATACGTCTGCGCTACCGCCCCTGTCCAGCTATTGATGCTATTGCTCAACCTGATAAATCTATTGCTGAACGCGCTTTAGATCATTTAATAACAATGGGTTCCTTTCAGGACGAGACAGCGCCACTCCGCCCAGTTCCAGCTCCGGACAATACAACAGCTACTTCAGCAGCTCCGCCCCAGCATCGCAGTCGCCGCCAGCGCCGCCGCCGTTTCACGCCGTACCGGCGTATTTAGGAGGGGAGGGTGTTGTATGTCCGGCGCTCCCTTTCTCGCTCAGCCAGCCAGCTGCACGCGCGCCTGTGTATCATTCTGCTAGCTTCGACGCGCAGCCCTCAGTGCGCGTGCCTGACCATCGAGTGTACTATAAATAGGAGCTCCCTGACTGCTCACTTGCCCACTCGCCCCGGTGTCCAGCTCCAGAATACACCCTACGTCGAGCACGGAGGCTACTCCTCTTGAAAATGTGCTTCGACCAGGTGGACTGAATTTCTGGCAGTACGAGGTTTCACCTCTGGTCACCGCTCCCTTACCTGTTTCCGCTGCCTATGTTCCGTAATTCTTTCACAAGCCAATTTCATTCCCTAAGTTATGCAAGCTCCCTTAGTTTCGCTAGGTGGAATTTCTTCAATCAATTGAACTTGCTTTTTAGGAATTCAGGCACTTCAACAAACAAGGACTCTCAAAGACATTCATGTTAGTGTGCCAGATAGTTCTCGACTATCAACGTGTCAATTCACAAAGACTATCTTTTCAAGATAGGAGTGTATATAAAGACTGTAAACCTGTACATATTGTATAAAGACAGACTTTTCTCAAGATTCAATATTCCTTTTTGCTTCAAAATAAATTTCTGTTATTTATGTAAATATCATAACGTGAAGCAATAAAAGTTGTGATTTGTAAACTTCAACCTTGGTTACAACAGCCACCACAGCTGACATCGTACAAAGAATAGATTCAGAAAATGCCAATATTCTCATGTATGCAGATGACATGGTTCTGACGTCAATTTTTCAGTTAGATTTGCAGACTACTTTTAATAAAGTTACGAAATGGGCAGAAGAGAACCAGCTGAGGTTAAATGAAAATAAGACTGTCTCTCTGACCTTCAGAAAAAGAGGAAAACGGGGAAGATTCTTAATCAATGACCAGCAACTAAAGTCAGTCACAAATTTTAAGTACCTAGGAGTCACTTTTCAAACACCGAGGAACGTGTTCTCTTTACATGTAAAAGACCGACTAAATGCTGCCATAAAATCCATTAACGACATCAGATCTTTGAGCCATCTCTCACTTTCATGTGCCATCGAGCTATTTCATCTTAACCCAGTATGTCCCAGAATTATAATTTTTTAATTAATGAGTAACTCTGTCATAATTGGTCTCAGTGGTCCTAAATGAATATGAAAATAACAATAAAATTATTTTCAGATATAAGATATTCTCGCAGGAGGGTGTTGCCATATGGCAACGCTGGGTCATACTGGGAAATATTGAGGAAAAGAAAGAAAGACAAGAAGAAATGTTTTGTACAATGTTGTGTTTATTTTTGTAGTAACTTGAAGGGTAAATCGATTAATTTAAGGCATTATCAGTTAATTTGTTAAGGCTTTTGGGCCTTCCAATAATGAATAGATCACTGTTTGACTTATTCTATCGATGTAATGGTAACATGCTATTAAGGTCACAATTCTGTTCTTTTTCTAAAGGGATAGTTTACTATGTCTGCGGCCATACTATAGTTTCTACTACTCCTTTCATTCCGTGATGTGGTATTTCACGAAGCATTTGATGCAAAGCCCTACATCACATTTCTTGCAAGCAGTGCGACCGATTGTGGAGCAGTTGTCAGCGGCGCATCTCCTCTTCTTGTCAATGGGAATCGGCCAATGGTTTAGTCCATCGTAGCGTAGGTATTCCCGAGGTGTTATGTCAGATTTCCGTTTACGAGTAGGTCCTGGGTCTCTAGGGCCTTCATCAAAGTGGTTGCAATAGTAAACTGCAATTTGACGCCTAAATTCTAGTTGTGGCATACTCAGATGAGCTACTCTATGCAACTGCCACGCGTTGTGCACACATACGTCGCTCAACCAAGTGAAGATACCACTCCACCACTTCTTGCCTCGGTTCCCAATGCGATACAGAGACACATTCTGGTCCTTGTGATCAGCACCATCCATGTGCTTATTATATTTGCCAATTACATTTGGCCTGTTAACACCTATTTTCTTTCTTCGTTCCTTGGAATAGCGTTGCACTCTAGAAGTGGGATTCATTCCGAATGTGGTAGATGCAGCACTCACAACTGAATTATCGACCCATTGAGTCACACGTATGTCAGTTACTTCCATTTTCACTGAAGTGCAATATCCTTGAGACTTCATTTTTAGGGTCGGTTGGTTCTCAAGTGGACAGTTTTTGGGAATTCTGTTGTCGCGAATAGTACCTGTGCCCGAATAACTTCGAGATTTCAAATAGGCTAGCAACGGAAGGCCGGTAAATACATTGTCAAAATAAAATGAGAATGGTAGCTGCTGTACATCAAAGTGAACATCATCAATCATACTCAACAGTGGAGCTGTAGACTTCCCAAATCTCTCCTCATAAACTTCATTTGCTCTAGGATTTCTACCTTGATAAATTTCAAAATTTATCAGATAACCTGCTGGAGTACATAGTGACCAAACTTTGTACCCGAAGCGTAATGGTTTACCTTTTATAAATTGTTTGCAACCGTGACGACCAAAGTATGCTATCATGCTCTCATCGTAGGAAAGGTGCTGTTCAGGGTGAAAATGTTTGAGCATATTGCACTTCAAATGGTCTGTGATGGGTCGAAGTTTCCACATTTTGTCATTGTCATTTCCTGATTTATGGCTGTCTTCAGAATGAAGAAACTGCAGTATCTGTTGAAAGCGATTTCTGCGCACTGATTTTGAAACAATTTCATTCTTTAGCCTTACATCTGATCATCTTCACCACTCAAAGCACCACTTTCAACGTCAGGAGGCTCGATAAACAACGCTTGAGGTTCTTCATCATCGGACAGTATTTCTTCCAAGTAGTCAAGAGCTTCTTTTAGAGTCAGTTATTGTGCGCAAACAGTAGTATACGGACTGCTATGGCAATGCTAGGAACAGATAAAAAATTGAAATACCCATTATGGCCCAGCGTTGCCATATGGCAACAGCATCATAAATCCTTATATATATCTTCACTTTATAGGAGCCAGCATATTTTTCATTTATACTAACGTAATGCTACAACTTTCGAAAGAAAATAGCAATAACCAGAAAGGAAGAATTCCTTGCTGGAATGTAAATATACCTGTTCATGAAATTGTGGTCCTCTTGATTTGACATTTCTTTTTCTCACTCTAACTTTGTGATGTTACTGCACATAAACCACTTGAGTAACTGACAAAAAAACATTCAGAATTAACAAAACAGGTCCCTATAATGTACAATTCTGACAATGGTTTCATGAAAAGTGAATTGTTAAATAGCCAACAAATAAAACAGACAAATGTAACCCAGCGTTGCCATCGGGTTAAGGTTAGTCCTGTAGCCACCTATGGATTAGAAAATATATGGATATATCTTGGAAAGAGGCAACTACATAGTATAGAGAAGGTGAAAGCATTCTATTTAAAGAAAGTACTTTGCCTGTCAAAGTATACTCCATCACGCATCATATACCAACTGTTGAGGAATTATTCTTTGTGGAAGAGCTGCGTTTGAAATTACTGCTCCCGGCCACCCCAGCATATAAGGAACTCCTACAAGAGCTTCAACAAAAGGGAGACAGCATATGGTGGGACTTTTACCAGTATGATGCGATGATCAACTGCAACTGGACTCAGGGAGGCTATGAGTTGAGACACGTTGTGACCAGACTCTCAGTCCATGGGTTTCACAAACGCCTGTGTATTAAAGCGAGCTTTCATGAGCCAAGTCCGGACTGCAGGTGCAAAAGATGCGGCGAACTTTGTGAACGCTATCACGTACTTAAGTGTAAACTGAGAATAGAATCCTTAACAAAATTCTGTACAGACGACTGCTCATAAGATTTTTTTCCATGCACATTTGTGCGCAATAAAACATTTATTATTTATAAGTTCTAGTTCGAAAATTATCATTTGGCAGAAGAAGCAGTTACTGGTAAAACACAGTGCATAAGTCTGGGACACTTGTAGCTATGATTGAGTTAACTACTACTAATAGCTCTGTTAAGTCACGTCCAGAGGTTGTCATGGTGATTAGATTACAGTACTTTTTTCAGTGCATTTTGTGGGATAGCGTGCCACTCGTTACGAGAGATGGCTGTGCTAGAATCAACATAATAATAATATTAATAATAATAACAACAACAATTGCAGCTAGATGCATTCACCTGATATCTGCTTGATAATTGTAAAAACAATAATTTTCAACCCATTCTACAAAGGCATCATTGTATATAATCTATCCCCTTCAGAATGGCATGTGGGTAAATATTTTATTTATTTTTGCGGGGAAGTATGCGGGCTCCCTTAAGCCGCAGGCCCACCTGCATTGCAGACCTTGCAGGCTCTAATGTTATGCCACTGCCTCTGTTACAGAGAGTAAAGCTGAAGTTATGGTTTCTGTTTCACTGGCAGTTCTCATCAACCATATTTTTGTCAGGATTTTACATTTTATCCAGGAAATTGATTATATATATTCATTCTATTTTAGTGGTTTATATATTGAATAGAAGAGTAGAAAGTAGACCCTTATAATACGGTAATGAAATAATACTAAATAGGTACTATAACACTACCAAGACTCTTCAGAACGGCTAGAACCACAATAAACATAATAGCTGATATGTGACCTTTTAATTGTTGATTATGTCAGGGGCATTCCATGGTAACGGGTGTGACATATGGACTACAAAGTTTACTCTTTGAAACTACAAAAAACATATTTCTAAAATATATTTTCACATTTAATTCATATGGCTAAATGTACAACAGTCACTTAAATCTCCTGTATAAATTTTGACAAAAATATGTTTTTAAACATGGAGAGAATAACTACTGAATCTATGCAATGGGCTGTGATGTGTACAAATACAAACATGAATCTTTCACTCATACAATGATAACATTAAAATTCTGTGATTTTAGTGAAATTAAATCTAATTTTTCTTCATCATGAACTTAAAGCATTTTAGCTAACTTGTAGGCTACCTTATTTCCGATAAATTAAATTTAAAGTGTAATTTAATACGTGTTTAAACATTTGTGATAGGTGTGACGCTTAATAGAGTTGGTGCATTATATATGGTCCATCATGATTTAATACATGAACTTCTTTATACTTCATACATTTTCTGCAAAAACACACTGTATTATGTTAAAGAAATAGATTTTTTTTTTTTCAATTTGGATCAAAACTCGAATTAGAAAAATTACTACATTTAATGAAAATTGTGGTATGAAAACCTCATAAAAGTTATTGGCATACTTTACCTTATGCTAGTTACATTATAGCCAATGAATTGATTGAAAATAAATTAAAATTTACATAGACCTATAACTACCTAACACACCAAGCCTTCTCGCTTACATCCACATTATTTTTGAATTCGTAATAATAGATGCAATTCCCAGCATTTGTGATGGCTGTGCGAGTATGCCTTTTATCTGTTCTACTGTAACATATGCTACGTATTCATCTACAAGTTTAAATAACTTTCAGTAATTCGTCTTGACAGACTTCAAGAAAGTCACTTTTATTTTCTCATCGTCATCAATTTCACTTTGACAGATACCAACATACTTACATTTCTTGGTACATGTGGTTTTCTTCCTGCTCTCAGTAAATAACTCAACCAGCACAGATGTTCCATTTCTCAAGTTATTTACTGTAGCAGGCATCGTTTTCTGAAAAACATTTTCTGGATTCAAGATTTCATCCTCACTTGACTCTGAATTCACATCAGAATATGAAAGTTTGCTTTTTGCTTCCTTTGAGGGGCATATTTTTTGTAGTTCTGACTTAGCTGTGAGCCCAACAACAAGACGAAGGACTCGATTTTTGAAAAGTTGAAAAATGATGCAGAGACTGGAGCTGGGGAATGGGAAGTATATTGTGCCACCTACTACCAGGAATTTTATGAATTAATTTAGTTTCACTCCTTTAATGTGTGTGTGTGCAAATGGGTCTAGCAATCTTCTGCTGAATTTATGGCCTCCTACCTTGCTTTCATATCCACCCACAGTTTGCGATTGATGCGTCCTCCAATACCATCAACCGCACCCTTGCCATGGCTTGTAGCAAGGAAATCCCATTTAAAATCTATGAAGAATTTTTCCTTCATGAAGGTAAGGTTAGCCCATGTATATTTATTTTTAAATTGAGTTGCAGCTCCCTCACTGAAAATCTTTACTTTCTTAATACCTGTATTGATAGCTATAATATCATTCAATATTTTCTTCATAAAAGCATACACAGCATATTTATCATGCTTAAAACAGTCACTTATTACTGCATAAACTGTAATTTTATCACTAGTCCAGGCACAGTCTCTAAAAATGGTCACTTGTTGATAGGACCAGTGCGCTGACTGGATTTAGTCTAGCTGGATGATAGAAAAATTTTCAATGAAGTCCACCTGTAAAACACAACTTCATTTTTGAAATATTAGCTTTTGTCTTTTGAAAGTGCTCTTCTTGGCCATTTTTCACACAACAATGGGTCTTAAATTGTTCGTTTTCTGTGAAGTAATTCAGCTGCACTTGTAGTTCTATTATCTTGTGTCAGTTTTGTTCTGCCATCAATTACAGACCATTGTGACCAAGCAACAGATTGTGATTCTGAGTTATTTAGTACCAAATCATACACAGTTTTACATTCTGAACATAAATCTTTCATACATTTTGCACTTTTTATGTCACAACACAGAGCTTCCAAGCATTCCTCAGATGTAAATGGAAATCCAGGCACTGAATTTAATATAGTTTGCACTATAAAAGTAAAATTAGCATGATACATACACACATAGTGTGGAGTTTCAGAATATAAAAGGACATTGTAGGGATGTAAATCATAAAATATTGACTTGTGCAAATTTATCATTGGATAGGCCTACTCTGCCTGAGTTAAAATAAAGGCTTCAAAGACTGACATTATCAAATATCGCTTTTGTGTGAGCTGGATTTTTAATTGACTTTGCATTCTTACAGTCAGGTGACAACATGCTTACAGCATCTTGACAGTAAAATTCTAATAAAAGATTTTAGTTTCTTCACTTACAGCATCAGGTCCCTTAATTTTTTCTGGTAAGCCAGTACTCGGAATAATGTCTTTGAACAGTTTTCTTATTGCACCTACCTTTTTTACAAGGACTGTTTGGTAGTGCTGCTTTAAGCTTTGATACAGCTTTACTCAGTGATTGCCCAAAAGAATAAGACCCTAATTCTGCAGAGCCTGGAGAGAGAGGAAGTTCAGTTTGAGATAGGATGAGTATGCTCAGTATGAACTGAATAATGCAAATATATAACGCAGCATAACAGGAAACAAACATTTTCCACAGTCAGTCATCACTTTTGTTCCTTTCAGCATCTTTCCTGAAACACTGTTTTCAGGTTTGAACATTTGTAGCAGGAGAATGGAGGCCCCACTTGGTCATTCCATCCTTTTCTAAAACGAATGGAATACAGTCTTCAATCAACGAAAATGCCTCTTCTTCCTCAGAACTTGCAGACGCACTGTGTCAGAGTTAGGATCACTTTCGGTGTTCAAGTCCACTTCCTCCAATGTTTCACCCAGCCATGAAATTATCTGATCAGTGGATGCCATTATAACTTGTGTAAATTCACTAACAGCAGTCACAATATAAAAATTTCACATTAAACATAAGCAAAAGACAAACCATGACTTAGCCTACTACAATGCACAAAATTTTGTAGCACTGTTACTCACTACTGAGCGCACTGCTCACCAAATATGTACTATTACATAAAATCAGCTTCATGGTCCGTATCGCACTTCAATAGATTCACAATTAAGTATTTATTTATTTTCCACCTAGTCGATACAATGATTGCTTAAGGCAATTTTTAATGGTCAAAAGTGGTACATGTTTCGTATATTATCAACATCTTCAGCCACATAACACTGTTTAGATGAAAAATATATAAAATTGACAAAGTAATGCTTTAGAGGAAGTGACCTTAAAATTAACATAAGATTGACAAGATGAAAACAAACAAATAACTCGAGAGAAAATATATAAATTATTTCTACAATAGAAAGCAGTCGTCAAGGAAACACTTGTACAATATTCCATAGAGAAATTGTCCTAATAAATATTCTTTTCTTAATAATTCATGAAAAAAGATCAATTTATAAATTATAAATTATACAATTTATAAGTAATTATCGAAATGAAGAAATCCTGATATCACAGTGCGGCTCTTATTATTAACATAGATGAAAATATAACTACTAATTCCTAGTTGTCAAATCTTATTAAGCCTGCTTTCCTTTGGAACAGTAACTCCTGTCATTCTTTCACAGTTTTGCGCCGGGTGTAATATTGATGATGCGTTCTTCCTTGCTCTTGCACCTGAGGAGGTGGAGGAGCGGGGGATATAGGTGTGTCAAGAATTTCCTTGCTGTCACCTATAGCTTCAACTGAGGAGGAATAAGTTGTAGGGCTATATGTAGGTGGAGAAATTCCAATTCTTTTTTCTTGATCCTTCTCAATTTCTCCACCTACATATAGCCCTACAACTTATTCCTCCTCAGTTGAAGCTATAGGTGACAGCAAGGAAATTCTTGACACACCTATATCCCCCGCTCCTCCACCTCCTCAGGTGCAAGAGCAAGGAAGAACGCATCATCAATATTACACCCGGCGCAAAACTGTGAAAGAATGACAGGAGTTACTGTTCCAAAGGAAAGCAGGCTTAATAAGATTTGACAACTAGGAATTAGTAGTTATATTTTCATCTATGTTAATAATAAGAGCCGCACTGTGATATCAGGATTTCTTCATTTCGATAATTACTTATAAATTGTATAATTTTTAATTTATAAATTGATCTTTTTTCATGAATTATTAAGAAAAGAATATTTTATTAGGACAATTTCTCTATGGAATATTGTACAAGTGTTTCCTTGACGACTGCTTTCTATTGTAGAAATAATTTATATATTTTCTCTTGAGTTATTTGTTTGTTTTCATCTTGTCAATCTTATGTTAATTTTAAGGTCACTTCCTCTAAAGCATTACTTTGTCAATTTTATATATTTTTCATCTAAACAGTGTTATGTGGCTGAAGATGTTGATAATATACGAAACATGTACCACTTTTGACCACTAAAAATTGCCTTAATAAATCATTGTGTATCGACTAGGTGGAAAATAAATAAATACTTAATTGTGAATCAAATATGTACTGTCGCCCCTAATAATGGATTGAGGGTATCTGTTTTCAAAGGTAATGGAAATAACTGACATCTCCCCTTCCTAACAATCTGTTTGAAAGGTATATGGAGTTTCAAAAGTAGTGGTGTTATATTATTCCAACAACAAGCAATATACTATGGAGGTGAGTGCTGTGTTCACCATGTGAGTAACCTTACTTTCACAAAGCATCAAAGATCTGTAAAGTTTCATGCTCATTTTAAATACACTTTTAGCTATTTTATGTAACAGGTGTGACAAAGAATAACATTATTCCTAAATACAAATAAAAGTAAGAAAGACCTTACCTAGAAAATCCTGCTTGTGTAGAAACATTTAAAAATAGTTCCTCCGCTTCAACAATGCTTCCAAACAAAACACAAACCTAGGAATTTCAGCCATATCATTGTTGCCAAATACGATACAATGCATTCAAAATGGCATCCAGCCACCATTCCATTACAGAAAACAAGTCTGTAATAAGTGAAAAGCAGATCCTACACGGTCAATAAAACTGTCAGTACCAAAAAATATTGATAGTAATACTGATTGCGTGTGGACTGGAATGATGGAATGACGGCCAGTACTGAAGCAGATTCAGATTTCCTGATCCGCGAGCGTCAGTACTGTAGAGTGGTGGGGATGCTGACAGTTATACTGACCGTGTGAGTGCGCTCATCATTATTTCTGTCAGTATTAATGGAGCAGCAATGGACGACAAATGTGTTTCTCACCAAGGCCAAGTAGAGGTGCTTGCGGAACCTTCAGGTATTGCAAAAGTTTAATGAACTATATGAAACGCTGCCAGAATAAACGTAACAAAATACTTCACAGGTTTCCACAACTGCTGTACTGATGGCAACTGGTGACATTATAGTGGAAAACTTTAAATCTTCAAAATGTCTACCAGTTGCAAGATACCTCAATGTCACCGCTAATCTCTCTGCCACTGATACTTCAGTGTCACCGCTAATCTTTCTGCCGCCGATAAACAGGTCCGCATTTTGTATTTTGCCTTAGAAAAGGCGTTACCATTCCTAGTAATTTCGCAAAGGTACCCTCACTTATTCGGAGATAGTTCTGATAATCTTCTGCTTTGTTATATTGTATTTCCCTCAACAACTTCATATGAGAATACTCTTCTCTTTTTCTAAGCCAGTCTTTAATCCATTTAACACTGCATTTCATGCAGAGCGCTAACATGATAGCTATAGTACGCAAACCTTTTCTTGAGCCCTGAACTCTATAGTGCTGAATGGGAACTAGGGCTCAAGAAAAAGGTTCACGTACTGTACACATGCCCGTCTTTTATGATCCATTTTGATAGAATACTGCAATGGTAAGCAAGTGCACTAGTACTGACCAAAATATTGACAGTAATAATGATCATGTAACGTCGCTACAATATTGATTCATCCGATTCAGTATTACTGACCGTGTAGGGGCTGCTAAAAAACTTTTGAATTGTTATTGAACACAAATCATACCGTAAGGATTCTACTGTCGATACAAAAAGTTCTTTTCATTTGCTTCAAATTAATTTTTTCATGTTGTGGTTTACTTTACTGTGGAATGGCCCTTGGCAGTATAATATAATAACTTACACCTGCAAACTTTTAATACGTATTATTCACAGAAGAATGGGAAGATAAGTTGAGATTGAGTTGGGAGAAGGTCAGTTTGGCTTCTCAAGAAATGTACGAACACGTGAAGCAATCATGACTTTACGTCTGATCCTAAGAGGACTGAATTAAGAAGGATAAGCCTACATACATAGTATTTATAGCTCTAGAAAAGGCATTCAGTAATGTTGATTGGACCAAGCTATTTGAAATTCTGAAGGTTGTTGGGATCAGATACCAATAACAAAGAATTATGTACAGTCTGTACAAAAATCAGTCTGCAGTGATAAAAATCGAGGGATTTGAAACAGCAATCCAGAAAGGAGTGAGGCAAGGCTGCAGTTTTACACCCTCCTTTTCAATGTTTATATAGAACAGGCAAAATAAAGGATATCAAAGAGGAATTTGGAAAGGGAGTCACAATCCAGGGAGATGATATCCAAACTCTGAGATTTGCTGATGATATTGTTATTTTATCTGAGTCTAGAGAAATTGCTGGATGGTATGGACAGAGTCTTAGGGAAGGAGTACAAAATGAGAAATAAGTCCGAAACAAAAGTAATGGACTGCAGTTGAATGAAGTCAGGTGATGCAGGAAATCTTGAAGAAAGTAGATGAATGTTGTTACTTGGGTAGTTAAATAACTAACGATGGCAGAAGTAAGGACATAAAATGCAGACTAGCACAAGCAGGGAAGGCCTTTCTTAACAACAGAAATTTTCTCATTTCAAACATTGATATAGGAATTAGAAAGATGTTTTTGAAGCCTTTCGTTTGAAGTGTGGCATTGTATGGAAGTGAAACATGGACGATAACTAACTAGCCCAGAAAGAAGAATAGAAGCTTTGGAAATGTGATGTTATAGAAGAATTTGAAGATGAGATGGGTAGATTGAATCACAAATGAAGAGATATGGAATCAGATTGGTGAGAGGAGATCGATTTGGTTAAATTTGAAAAGAAGAGACAAGTTTTCAGACAGTCAGGGCTTGTTCAGTTGGTTTTTGAGGGAACTGTACGGGGTAAGAACGGAAGGGGTAGGCCTAGTATGAATATAACTAGCAGATGTAGAATGTAGTGGTTATGTAGAAAAGAAAAGGTTAGCACAGGATAGGGTGGTATGGAAACTGCATCAAACCAGTCTATAGACTGATGACTTGAACAACAATGTAATATAATTTTCTTAAATTCAAAAGATATAATATTGAAAATTTCATTTCTTTTTGCAGGACCATCATGAAGCAAAACGTTTGACTGACAGCGAGGTGCTGTCCGTTGCAGCTATGACAAACATGAGTCACTTTGAGTATGTTCTGGATACAATTTTAATTCCACGAGTTGTTGGAACTCCAAACCATCAGTTTGTTAAGGAGGTAAATTGATTTAATTCAGAGGTATTTCAAATTTAATTCCAGGAACTGTGCACTTTTCTTGGTGAGCTAACTCTAATGCCTTATTAAGTGTCCCATCAACCTGTCCTACCTAATTTTCCATATTTGCTAAATGAGTATATATAACATGTGTTTAGTCCCATTCTTTTCTGTTGCTTCTTTAATTCATATGATTTTACCACACTCTGGAAAAGTTGTTCAATGTTTTCCTCATTTTGCTACCTAAATTTTGGATTTTTTGTCAAATTATTTTTTGTAGAGGAACTTTCTGGAGTTAAATACCTCATCATTTGTATTTTTCTTAGAAGTGCTTTAAAATAATGTTTAAGATTATTTGAGTATCACAGTTTAGAATAATAATAATAATAATAATAATAATAATAATAATAATAATAATAGGTTCCATAGGTTCTTCCTGAATCTTTTTTATCTACCATTTCGGTAGTGAATCCTTACTTTGAGCATGGATAATAAATATGTTATGTTCTTTAATATGTTTTAGTTCCTCATTAACTCCATGGAGAACTTGGGCTGGGATATTGAAACTGATCGATTCCAAGCAGTTACACCTATTTTTGGCTCACTGGTATTCGAAAATATAGTGGCAAGATTGAACCCCAATGCACGCAGATATCTTGTATTTGCTTGTCATTATGACTCCAAATATTTTAGAGAAGGTGCATTTGTGGGAGCTACGGATTCTGCCGTACCATGTGCTATGATGGTAAATTTAGCACATACTATGAAAAGACCACTGGAAGGAATCAAACATAAGGTTGGTACTTGTAGACACTAAGATGAAGAGAAAATTGTTTTATTGTCTATTAGTATTTATTCATTTGTGTGCAAATGTATTTATAAAAAATTTCTTATCCAGTTGCTGTATTTAGTCTATATTTATAGTTCTTTTTATATACTGCAAAGCCTCCGTGGCTTAGACGGCAGCGCGCCGGCCTCTCACCGCTGGATACCTTGGTTTAAATCGCGGTCACTCCATGTGAGATTTGTGCTGGACAAAGCGGAGGCAGGACAGTTTTTCTCCGGGTACTCCAGTTTCCCTGTCATCTTTCATTTCAGCAACATTTCATTAAATAATTGCATTAACATTTCATCTGTCAGTCATTTATCACTGCCCCAGAGGAGTGCGACAGGCTTCGGCAACCTGCACATTTCCTATCCTTGCCGCTAGATGGGGGCTTCATTCATTCCATCCCTGACCCAGTCAGATGACTGGAAACAGGCTGTGGATTTTCATTTATATACTGAGCAAGTTGGCCGTGTATTTTAGGGTCATGCATTTGTGAGCTTGCATTTGGGAAATAGTGGGTTCGAACCCCAGTGTCGGTGGCCCTGATTATGGTTTTCCATGGTTACTCTTTTTCACACCAGGCAAATGCTAGGGCTGTACAAAGGCCACTTCCTTCCCATTCCTACCCCATCAATGCCATAAGACCTATCTGTGCTGGTGTGACATAAAGCAATTTGTTCAAAAAAAAAAATTTTTATAGATGTGCTTTGTCCTTTCATATGTTAACTTTTATACATGAATTCCATTCAGTTCCTAGATTTTCTTTGAGTCCTCCTTGATATCCATTCTAATGTTATTATTTCAAGTGGGAGCTTGACTCTTCATGAACATTAATTCTTTGACGTAGAGTGTAGCTGGGAAGTTGTGGCATCCAAATGTGCTTGAAGTGAGCTAGGTTGGTAAGAAGTGGGACGGGAAGTGCTGACAGAATGCAAGAGAATGGGACAGTAAGCTCGGCCTTGAACTCTTATTTTGTGAATGTAGGTTTGGTAGTACTGTTCCACTTGAATGTACAGCTGTATTTCTTCCTTGATACACTTACAAATCAAACTTAAAACATGAAATAATCAACTCCAGGAGACAGCAGAAATAACAGTAATGTAATCAAGGAGAGTTACTTAATAATTACATAAGCAGAGGTAATTTTCACATAAAAAAGAATGAATCAATATTTAAAAAAACCCAAAATGTATGCATTATAAAACAAACACAGAACGAGCACTCGGTTTGAGGAATTATCATGTTTATATATTTGGTAACAGTATATTAAAATTCTGCTCTACAACTACATAATAATTAAGATCCCCTAATGAGGTTTAACATCATGGAAGATGAGATGAGAGAAACTATGTGTTTACTTCATAGAGTATAACACAGAGCATTTGAGACTTTCACGGCCGACATTATAATATATATTTTTCAGGCTTATATGCTGTGGTCCAAAAACATGTGGCAGTTCTGACATTTCACCAAAAAATACGTTTGCATTTTTAGGGGGTTTCAGTGTCTTCAACTGCTACAAAGCTCTCCAGAGCCCAGAAAATATAGGTACCTTATATATTAGACCACACAGCAATCAAACTTACCTACTTGACTGCTTGTTACGGACTGAACTGGCGTCTCTCAACGGGCTGTGATGGACAGATCCAAAACTAAGTCTGTACGCAAGTGTCACAATTCTCGTCTTTACTCTACCATGTATAAACCATTAGTATTCTTTGCTAGTACGTCATTTTAAAACAATAACCACTACCACCCCCACAAACTCCATAAAGGCTTGCTTCAAGGAAAAACAGTTAAAGGATTTGTGTGTTGGGCATGCTCAACAACAGTTCATCTACCTGTATCATCATCATAATCATCAACAACTTTATTGGCTACATTGGACCACTTGTGCCTTGTGCCTTTCCTATCTGCAGGTGGTTCACAGTTGTAGGTAATTTCTCAAGGTAATGCTTCAGGATTTTACAGTTGGCCTGTGTGTTTGTCTCAAGTGTCCCGTCGGGTTGATGGAAACAAAGACTGGGTGGCTTGTAGTTCATCAGTTCTTCCCTAAATGTCCTGTAAAAATGTTGTGTGTTGTTGCTTTTGAAATCGTTGTCAATTTCCTCTAATCCTTTGAGATGGTATACCCGTTTAGTACATCTGATTGTTTTAGATATTATTTCAGTACTTTCTTGACTCCAAGATTGTATGTTACAATCACATTTTTCCCACCAGATACTCTTCTGTTGCTGTATGGTTAACACTAGAACAGCTGAAAATCTCACATACCTAGAACAGCGGTAAGGGGTCATTTTGACACTTCATAAGAAATGCTCGGAAACGTTCAAATTAGAACACAAAAAAGAGATGTATTTTCTTCTACTGTGTTTCTACAACTTTATTTTACACATAAATACCTGACATTAGTGTATGGACCTTTTATATTACTGATGGACACATGAATATTCACACACAACTCACCATGTTTCTGTTTCTCTAAGAAGTTTTCACAAAATTAACCAATTGAACACCTTTTCTTAGTTAGTCGTCGATATTACAACGATTATACATTTTCAGTAATTCTTTAGGAAAACTGAAAACACGCTAAACACATTTTGCACACACAACTTCTACTTTTCGTGCACATTTTCCGCACACTGCTTTGAGGCACTTGCTGCAGGCATCGCTAGACTTGTTGCCTTTACACAGACCAACTTGGCACTTCTGCTTTTTAGGTGGACATGGTCCTGCAACTTCCTCCTCATTTTGTTGTTGTTGTTGTTGCCCTTGCTCGCCCCGCCTTGTTAGTTCACTTGCCAGCTGGATGATGAACTTCTTCCGCTTTATCTTCCTACCCGTTACTTGCTTGTAAATGACCCAAGCATTGATAGCTGTTAGGTCAAGGATATTGTAAAAGACATGCATTGGCCACCTTCTGCATGGAGCCTTGGTGGTATATTTACGGGACATTTGGTCTACCACATCTACCCCGTGTTATGTGCCGTTGTAGAATGTTACAGTTTCTGGCTTCTTCTTTCGCTCTGTGCTGATTGTTACTTGAGCGTGTCGTGTGCTGAGAAGAAGGACGTTCTTGTTCTTCTTTCCTTGGTACACTGTCAAGGTGCATTGTGGGTTCCCAGTCTGTCGCAAGATGGTTGTAGAGTACAATTCACACTTGGACTTCTTCACCTCAGTAGGGATTTCCCGACGGATGGGGTTGATTGTTCCCACCAACGAAGTCTTTTTCTCTTGGAGTTTCTTAGCAAGTTGGAGTGATGTGAAGAAGCTGTCTGTCGTCACGTTTCGCCCTTGGTTTAGAAACGGCTCCATGAGGCGAAGTACTACGGACTCTCCCAGAGGCTGCTTATCAGGACGCGCGTCAACTTTACCAAGGTATGTAAAAGCATTGCAGATGTATTTTGAGTTCACATCTGCAGCAATCCAGAATTTGAGTCCATACTTGTCGGGCTTGTTTGTCATAAACTGGGTAAATCTGCACCTGGTTTTGCTGGGAAGTAATTGTTCATCGACTGTAATATTTTCATGTGGGCGGTAACAGCGAAGGCAATTTTCTACGAATTTTTCCCAGATATCAGAGACAAGAGCGAACCTGTTAGTTGGCAGGCGCTCAGCTCGGGTTGATTTCTCGTCGAAGCGGAGGAATCTGAGAAGCTCCCGAAATCTATCTCTTGACATTGTGTCCTTCATGAATTGCTGTCCATAAGAACGTGACCATAATTCATCCACAGACAAACCTTTCGAACACAGGACACCGCAGTATACATGATGGCAATCATAGCCTCCAACTCTTCGAGCGACACGGTCCAGTCCGTGTTCTGAAGTTCTTTCTGAGCGTTTGATTCGGTGTGTCGTTTCATTAGACGAAGCATCGATTCATCAAAGAGGAGACGAAAGGCACTAATAACAGAGTTGTCAACTCGATGGTAAGAATATGTTGTGGGACCTCCCCACTCCCTCAGGATGTTCACTGAAGCCCGCCTTCCAGATGAAGAGTTCGAATCCAAGACCTCCCAATCGGTTCCGTCTCGGGCGACCATCTTCACTGATGAAACACCTAACTGAGACTGAGACATTTGGGACGAGTTCGGAGGCAGATTAGCACTTTCGACTTCTCCTGCGTATAATTCATCCTCTGTCTCGTTATGATCTTCGTCCTCGCTCGTCTCGCTTGTCTCAAGAAAAAAATCACCATCTGAATCGGATAGTTCACTTTCAGACTCAAAGTCTGAATTTTCTAGCATACGAGACACCTCGTCAGCAGAAAGACGATCGTAGTACGACATGCCTATAAGAAGAACACTTTCCAAATGACGAGATGAATACAATAATCCCGCTAACTGGAACACTCATCTGACAGTAAGAGCTCAACAATACTAATAATGGCCGGGTACACACTGTTGCCTGACAATGCAAACTGCTGTAATAAGGAATATTGTACAAGTGTCAAAATGACCCCTCCCGCTGTCCAGGGTATGGCATATCAGAAATCAATGAAAATATAAATATTTTGCTGGGTGCGATACAGCACCGTGAATGGGACGAAAAAAGATGAAAAGTCAAAATATTTGAAGGGAAATGATACAAGAGTGCGCACGTTATTAAAGAAAAATTGAAGGTGGGTGTCATATTGACCCCTTCCGCCGTTCTAGTGTTAAAAACATACCATACAGTATATTAAATAAATCACATTAATGAGGTTATAAATAAAGTTTACAAGTCTTTTCATATGGTTATGAGGATATTTAGGGGTTGTAGTAAGAATGTAAAAGAGATGGCATACAAGTCTCTGGTAAGAACCCAATTAGAGTATGATTTCAGTGTATGGGACCCACACCAGGATTACTTGATACGAGAAATGGGAAAGATCCAAATGAAAGCAGCAAGATTTGTTCTTACAAAAGTGGAGTTTTACGTCAGTGTTGCAAAATTTGGGCCTGAAAGACTTGGGGGTAGGGAGATGAGCTGTTCGACTAAGCAGTATGTTCAGAGTTTTCAGTGGAGAGATGGCGCGGAATGACATTAATAGATGAATAATCTTGAGTGGAAGAGCTTTTAAAAGTAGAAAAGATCATTAGATGAAGATAAAAATTTGAGTTCAAGAGGACGAATTGGGGCAAATATTCATTTATATGTAGAGGAATTAGGGATTGGAGTAATTTATCAATTTGAGTGTTCTATAAATTTTCAAGTTCTATAAAATAATTTAAGAAAAGACTAAGTAAACAATGATAGGGGAATCTTACCTGGGTGACAGCCATGAATGCAGGGGATTGATTGATTGATTGATTGATTGATTGATTGATTGATTGAAGATACTGACCTGAGTATTACCTAGACACTGATTTGTACATTAGGCATTATCTCTTGTAGAGGCAGCATAGACATTCAAAATTGATGTATATTTGTTTAAAATTTTGTGTGTGGGTTAATGTTTTTTGAAAATAATTATGGTAAATTTTCCTTTAATTGCTGATGGCTCTTTATTTAGAGACAAACGGTACTTGAATTTGATCTCGGGCAGAATGCAGAATGTCTAACCAACTGTGTTACTGTGTTGTTGGCTTATCTAATACATTGAGGAACATATTTATTGAGTTCTTCACCTTAAACTTGGGCATGTTAAATATTTTTACCTGTTATTTTAAATATGGATTGAAATGTTTGTTTAATGGTTAATACCTTGAGAGTTGACATTGACTTTCACAGGCCTCAGATCCAGTTCACCTTGTTGGTCAGGGTTACTTGGCCAGACATGTCCAATCTTCTTTGTGTTTATCTGATGCTTATTTAATTTGCAGCTTCATGTCTTGTATTTTAAGTTATTATTGAGGTTAGGTGTTGTTTTATCTGCTTGTACTGCCTTGTCCTTTTTGATCCTTTAGTATGAGGGGAAATTAAAAATAACCTGGACCGAGCTCGATAGCTGCAGTCGCTTAAGTGCGGCCAGTATCCAGTATTTGGGAGACAGTAGGTTCGAACCCCACTGTCGGCAGCCCTGAAGATGGTTTTCCATGGTTTCCCATTTTCACACCAGGCTGTACCTTAACTAAGGCCACGGATGCTTCCTTCCCATTCCTAGGCCTTTCCTACCCCATCGTCGCCATAAGACATATCTGTGTTGGTGCGACGTAAAACAAATAGCAAAAAAATAAAAATAAAATAACCTGGTGTATAAAAAATGTCATATTATGAACAATAGTCTATAAGTCTGTAGTTTACTATAACAATAACTCTCTTGTAATTTAAGTTCATAGTTGATTCACTCATATACTGTATTCCCTATCAGCTTTATACCTCTGTTATTGTAGTATAAATTTTTTTAGTTTTGGTTATGGCAGCCTTTTGTCCATGTACTTTCATATTTGACACTTATTTTGGATTATTTTCAAATCTATTACACCATTGCATAATCTTGCAGTAATAATAATGATGATGATAACATTTATGATGATAACAATACAAAACACAAGGCAAATATGAAAGGAGAGAATCAGTGGAGCGTAAAGGGGAAAGCTTACAAAAAATTATAGAGATTATACTTAGTGCAAGTTACCACAGGAAGATAAAACAGTCACTTATGGAGATTGTGTAAGTGATTCCTCAAGTTAGACAATGAGCTATTAAATACATGAATATCCTTTTTGTTTAGGTATCTTGCTATTCTTTTGATTGGACCATGTAATGCATAATTAGTTCTATGCTAATTGGTATACATGGTATGATTCAACTTTTTGTGTCTGTCTGGAACTTGAACTACTTGTTCTGCAGCTTATCCCATGTCATGTAAGGTCACTGTTTTTAATGAGTCTCTTCCATCATTCTCTGTCATGGGCTACTTCAGTATTCAGGTTCTTTTCTATCAGGTCTTCTCTCATCAGGTCCCACCCACCTCTTCTTTGGGTGCCCAGGCTTTCTGTTCACCTCATCTTGCATGCGTGAATTCTTTATGCTGGTGTAGGAGTTGTGAGCAATTCACCAAGGAGTGGAACGGGTTAAAAATTAAGTGTATCCAGAAATTCATGACATTTAGATAGACTATGTAGATTTAATGATTGTTCTATGGTTCATGTCAGCGTTTTCCGGGTTTGTAGGCCGTGGTCCAGGAGCGAGTGAATGTCCCGACGTTTCACCGAAGACTGCGTTCGGCATTGTCAAGGGTTCCGACTGACTTCGATAGCAGCGAAGCTCTCGGTGGAATGCTTCAACCGTAAGGAGGAATCTGAACGGGTAAACAAAGCCTGGTTTCCAGTCTTGAAAGCTCTAACCCTGAAGGACACGATAGCCACGGCAGACCAGAAGAAAGCAACGGGTGATCAGCTGCCTGTCTCCGCCAAGGCAGGTCAGTGTATATCGGGCTCCCTAACGCTTCAACCATTGGCCGAAGAACAGCCAAACAGCGACCGCCCCCCACCATAGCGGCCAATAGGCGAGCAGCGTACCGTATCCTGCATTATATAAGTAGGTGGAATTACAACAGCACTTCATTCCACTGAGAGCTTCGCTGCTATCGAAGTCAGTCGGAACCCTTGACAATGCCGAACACAGTCTTCGGTGAAACGTCGGGACATTCACTCGCTCCTAGACCACGGCCTACAAGCCCGGAAAACGCTGACATGATTTGTAACGCCGGCCGTGAAAGCCTCAATTGCTACATGTTCTATGGTTGTATAATAACGTTATCATGAGGGAACTTCTCTAAATACATTTCTTTGTTTGTATTCATGTTCAGTTAGATCTAATCTATGGACGGAAGTTGAATATTTGGCTATTGCTATGCATCTGGGTCTGAAAAAAAAAAAAAAGTTGCACCCCTGAAAAAGTAATATCACTGGGCAAGTTGGCCATGTGGTTAGGAGCGCGCAGCTGTGAGCTTGCATCCGGGAGATAGTAGGTTTGAATCCCACTGTCGGCAGCCCCGAAGATGGTTTTCTGTGGTTCCCATTTTCACACCAGGTAAATGCTGGGGCTGTACCTTAATTAAGGCCAAGGCTGCTTCCTTCTCACTCCTAGCCCTTTCCTATCCCATCATCGCCATAAGACCTATCTGTGTCTGTGTGACGTAAAACCAATAGCAAAAAAAAAAAAAAGAAGTCATATGTAGCAGTTGCACTGTACATAATGTGACACACATGCAACATTATCTAAAACATATTTACAAAGTGGCAAATTAACAAAAAAAAATATGGTACATCACAGTAAAGTTGACTAACCTTCAGTAGAGAGTAAAAAATTCCCCTTAAACTCAAAGCCAGACTGCTTGCTAAATGTCTGAAATGAAGGATAGAATGCTTATAAAACTCCACAAATTTTCTAATCGTTATAGAAATAATTATATTATTAAAAAAAAAGGAAAAAAAACTAAAACCAAATTAAACAGAGAATGTCAGTGGTTGAACAGTTTACTCCTTGGTTTATTAGTAGCAAACATAGTAATCACATTTTTAAAGTCTGCTTTCATAATCAGTTAATTTTTTATTGCCAGTTTAGCCATATAATTGAAATGCTCTGAGTCTGAGATACACTAAAATACTTCTTAACTCTTCCAGCAGTGTAGTCTATTGCTAGTATGCTCAAATAAATCTTTAGTGCAACATTGATATTAGGATAGAAACTCAAGAGGTGTTTGTCCCTTTAGCATTTTGCTCAACAGAAGTAAGGAAGGAGAGACTTCACCCCTGGAACTCAAAAGGAAGCTTTTGAGATAGACACATTGTGTTCCATAATACTCCTCCAAACTCCCTAGCTGACTCCATGTTATTATAAAAGGAAACTCCATTTTATTTCTGGCAATGGAGAAAGACTGTGGATATCCCATTATTGTGTAAAAACTGAAAAAAGTTGTAGATGGTCTGTAAAAGTAAAAAAAAGGTGTCAAGTTAGAGCAAGTGGCTCCACTTCTGGGAGGGATTAGAACAAGGGATGAAGAATGCCAGAGGATTCAAGGTCTTGATTCAGTCTTGTAAAAGAGATTAGATTCGTGAGATATTTACTGCTTTATCATATCTTCGGGTTTGAGTCTTTTATGTCTAATTTAGGAGAATTCAGGAATTTTAGCACAGCTGTCAGTTCTTTGCTAATATGCCCGGAATTTTTCATAAATTGTAAAAATTGCTCTTGCAGCACACCATCTGTATTCACATACTAGATAATGACCTGCAGCACATCAGGACTAGAATTCACAACTATAGAGAAATATTTATATTCAAATATTTCCTTCACAGTTTTTTTAAGTAAAAGTTTTCTCCATTATATTAATAATCTTTTCATATATGCTAAATGACAAATATGAAGTCCGAATGTGTTAGATGTTAATGATTAGTTGCATAAGGAGAGACAATGAGGAAGAGTTTAGGAGATTATAAAGTATTCTTAACAGGTGTTAAAAAGGGAAAGACAGAGTGTGGGGTAGGACAGTTCATCAGGAGTACTGTTGCACACAACGTAGCTTCTGTTATGAATGTTGATCAACAATGATGTGGGTAGATCAGCTGGAGGAATTATGATGAGAATTGTCGTTAAAAAGTTTTATGAAGCACTGAGTGGCAGTGTAAACAGTGTCAATAATGATGCTCATGGGCAATTTCAGTGTTATAATGGGTAATAGAACTAAGAGTATGAGAGGGTGACATGTAAATCTGGGGAAGATATGAAAGCTAATAGGAATGGGAAAAGTTTACTGGACCTCTGTGCTGGTATGGAATTAGTGGTTAAGAATTTGTCCCTCAAGCATAAGGTTATTCACTACTACACATAGGAGGGTAGGGACACTATAATCATAACAGACTTTGACTTCAGGAAATCTTTTAGAATGTGCAGTATTCCGGGGATTTTTTCGATGATATAGAATACTTTTTGATCTGCAGTGAACTATCACTAGGCTTGGGACAGAGAAACTGAAATCTGCTGGTGCATAAGGGTACAGAATCTCCAGAAGTACATGGATATGATTAGTGAGCAGTTAAGAAGAAAATAAATTGTTGTAGAGTCCATGAAGAGATTGTGGGAAGATTTTGGTAATATCCTGGAAAAAAGTTGTTCAAGCAGCAGGGAAACAGTAATAAAGAATCGCAGAAAGGGAGGGAAAAAGGAAATGAATAGTGTTTTGGGTAAATCAGATGAACTCATTGTAGATCCAAGGGAATCACTGTGCAGATGGAAGGAATGTTTTTGAAAATCTTCTCAACATAAAAGGAAATCTTACTGTTGAAGTCGCAAATGACAGTGTTTAAGGGGAGAAGAAGAACGAAGGCTGTGAAGTTATACTCGAGGAGGTGGAAAGGATGGTAAATGGATGTCAGTGTCATCAAGCAGAAGGAATAAGTGAAATTAAACCTGAAATGGTAAAATTTAATGGGAAGGCAGGGATGAAATGGCTTTGCAGAGTAATAAGATTAACATGGAATGTTAGTAAGGTACCTTCTGACTGAACAGAAATAGTAATTGCACCTATCTATAAGCAAGGGAATACAAAGAATTGCAACAACTATTAAGGTATTTCATTGATCAGTATACCAGGCAAGAAGATATGTGTTAATTGTCGAGAAATCACACTGATATCTTGGGTAGCAAAAATGGTACTGGAAAACAGAATGAGAAGAAAAGTGGAAGGGCAATTACAAGAAGAGCAATATGGCTTTCAGAATGAAAGATCAACACTAGACTCCATCTTCACTATGAGGCTTTAATGGAAAAACATTGGAAATACAGAAGAGATATTGGGGATGACATTCTTTGGTTTAAAAATTTTTTTTTTTTTTCTGGTGGTTTAACGTCACACTAAGCATTGAAGATTTTCAGCGATGCAAGAATGGGAAAGGGCTTGGAACAGAAAGGTAGTGCCATGGCCTTAACTAAGGTACAGCCCCAGAATTTGCCTGGTGTGAAAATGGGAAACCATGAGAAAACATCTTCAGGGCTGCCGACAGTGGGATTTAAACCCAACATCTCCTGAATATGTAGGAAAGGCTCACAATGATATAACCAGAGATGGGAAGTAATGGAAGAGCAGGGGCAGAAAAAGAGCAGAAAAAATATGTGCAAGCACTGAATGGAAATTGTTGTAGTAGTGTCCAGACACATGTGGGGAGGACACTGCAGTTTTGGAATGAAACTGGAGGACAACAAGGAAGTGTGCTGTCACCACTGTTATTCATAATGGTTACAGATGAAATTGTGAAGGAAACAAATGTAAGATATGAGGAGCGGTAGCTGAAGGTAACACTGTTTGCAGATGATATTTTGGTATGCGGAGCGAACATAAAGGAGGAACAAGGGCGACTCTACAAGTTGAGTAAGATTAGTGAAAATTGTGGAGAGCTTCAAGTATTTGGGAAACAGACTGGTGCAAGATGCACGGCTAGACATGGAGATAAAACAATATAACAGGGAAAGCACTAGGAATGGGGGGAGTTGGGAGTTAGCGGCCATGCCATTGCCTGGTGTGAAAATTGGTAACATACACAGCATGACACCAAAGTGTGAGAAACCTTGTGTGGAGGAAGGAAGTACCAATTAAGTTGAAAGAGGTGATGTGCAAGATATACTACTGCCCAGTGTTGGCATATGCAGTATAGACCTGGATAGTGACAAAAAGACAGGAATATAAAATCCAGGCCAATGGAATTAAATTTTTAAGACGATAGGAAGGATAAGAAAGGACAGAGTAAGAAACGACGACTCCAGGAAGGAAATCTGAGTGGGAAAGCTTTACAGCAGAATGTAGAGGGATAAACTTAGATGTGTGGACGTGTTAATTGGGGGAGTAGGGAGAGATGCTGAAGCAGATGATGGAGACACGGTAAGAAGGGAAGACAAGAGGGAGACCCAGACTAAGGTGTCTGTTTTCAGACACCTGGATTAGAACACAGTTAAGGAGGAACAATGATGATTGCATCGAGGCAGATGAAAAGATGCTATGAACATCTAAGCATGGCGGGAGCAGGACGAGGGAAACGGATGATGACAAAAAGTTACAGACTTGTTTGTTTCTGCTACATCATTGCTTATTTCACTACCTGTTCCTGTCTCTTGAATAGAGAGTATGTTGCATTGTGAACCGTCAATGCGTTTTAACTTCTGGATGAGGAAGAACCTACAGTATCCATCACTTTTCTTATTGAAAAATGACTCCAATTTAGTCTTCTGATGTAACGCATAATCTTTCTTTCTTTTGTGTTCGGTTAATTTTTGATAACCTGTACCACTCAAACATTTTCTGCCATCCATGTTGCTATTAATTCACAATACCTAATTGAAGATTCACCACTTCAGTATAGAATTGTTTAAAAGATAACGCCATATCAACAGTTCAGTAACACAAGCAAACACAATGCAAAGATGCAAGTATTTTTACGAAGCCAGAAAACTATCGATGCCACCATTTCTTCGACTTCAGATCTATCTCGTACATTGATCTTAGCATGTCAGCTTTGTCAACCCCTCTTACTAGTTCATTGTAGTCTTTCACAATTGTTGGCACTTCCACTTCTATTTTTGTACTATCCTTCATTGTTCTTGTAACTACACACGTATCAATGCCATGACAGTTTGGAAGAAAATGGACACTGCGATTATCTTTCCACTTTACATAAAGAACACCTTGGTCTGTTATTGGGTAATTGAAATCCCCTGTCTTGAAATCTTCAAAGCTGGAAGACCTTGTCTCATAGATTGCATTGTCTTGCATGCAAATATGCCTTCAGACTTCAAACTTTCAAAAAATGGCACAGAGTAGAAATAGTTATCCATTACTACAACGTAGTTTATACCCCTTAGTGATGAGGTCAAACCACTGACCCCCCAAATCCGAAATCAGTTTTTACACTGTTGTCACTTTTCTTACTTTGGTACACATCAAACTCGTGTATACATCCGGGCATATCTGAATGACGCCAGAGTTTATAGCCTCTTTTTCTCAGTTTCATAGGGTTGTATTGTTTGATGGATGAACATCCCTTGAATGAAATCATACTTTCGTCTATAGATTGAAACTGATCTGGTTTTCTGAGCCTCTCGATGTTATTATTAAGAGCAACTATCGGTGGCTGAATTTTGTATAATTTGTCCTTGTTGTCAGAGGAAATGGTATCATTATCATACATACATACATTATCATTATAGAATGTTATGCCTTTCAGCATTCAGTCTGCAAGCCTCTGAGAATTTACTAAACGTCGCCACAATCCTCGATTTGCAACTAGTGTTGTGGCCTCATTTAGTTCTATACCTCTTATCTTTAAATCGTTAGAAACAGAGTCTAACCATCGTCGTCTTGGTCTCCCTCTACTTCTCTTACCCTCCATAACAGAGTCCATTATTCTCCTAGGTAACCTATCCTCCTCCATTCGCCTCACATGACCCCACCACCGAAGCCGGTTTATGCGTACAGCTTCATCCATCGAGTTCATTCCTAAATGAGCCTTTATCTCCTCATTCCGAGTTCCCTCCTGCCATTGTTCCCACCTGTTTGTACCAGCAATCATTCTTGCTACTTTCAAGTCTGTTACTTCTAACTTATGAATAAGATATCCTGAGTCCACCCAGCTTTCGCTCCCGTAAAGCAAAGTTGGTCTGAAAACAGACCGATGTAAAGATAGTTTCGTCTGGGAGCTGACTTCCTTCTTACAGAATACTGCTGATCGCAACTGCGAGCTCACTGCATTAGCTTTACTACACCTTGATTCAACCTCTCTTACTATATTACCATCCTGGGAAAACACACAACCTAAATACTTGAAATTATCGACCTGTTTTAGCTTTGTATCACCAATCTGACATTCAATTCTGTTGAATTTCTTACCTACTGACATCAATTTAGTCTTCGAGAGGCTAATTTTCATACCATACTCATTGCACCTATTTTCAAGTTCCAAGATGTTAGACTGCAGGCTTTCGGCACAGTCTGCCATTAAGACCGTCGTCAGCATAGGCCAAACTGCTTACTACATTTCCACCTAACTGAATCCCTCCCTGCCATTTTATACCTTTCAGCATATGATCCATGTAAACTACTAACAGCAAAGGTGAAAGATTACAGCCTTGTCTAACTCCTGTAAGTACCCTGAACCAAGAACTCATTCTACCATAAATTCTCACTGAAGCCCAATTGTCAACATAAATGCCTTTGATTGATTTTAATAATCTACCTTTAATTCCATAGTCCCCCAGTATAGCGAACATCTTTTCTCTTGGTACCCTGTCATATGCTTTCTCTAGATCTACGAAACATAAACACAACTGCCTGTTCCTCTCGTAGCATTTTTCAATTACTTGGCGCATACTGAAAATCTGATCCTGACAGCTTCTCTGTGGTCTGAAACCACACTGGTTTTCATCCAACTTCCTCTCAACGACTGATCGCACCCTCCCTTCCAAGATGCCAGTGAATACTTTGCCTGGTATACTAATCAATGAGATACCTCGATAGTTATTGCAATCCTTCCTGTTCCCTTGCTTATAGATAGGTGCAATTACTGCTTTTGTCCAATCTGAAGGTACCTTACCAACACTCCACGCTAATTTTACTACTCTATGAAGCCATTTCATCCCTGCCTTCCCACTATACTTCACCATTTCAGGTCTAATTTCATCTATTCCCGCTGCCTTATGACAATGGAGTTTATTTACTATCCTTCCCACTTCCTCAAGCATAATTTCACCAACATCATTTTCCTCCTCCCCATGAGCTTGGCTGTTTGCAACACCACCATGATGATTTCCTTTTACATTGAGAAGATGTTCAAAATATTCCCTCCACCTCTCCAGTGATTCCCTGGGATCTATTATGAGTTCACCTGAATTACTCAAAACACTGTTCATTTCCTTTTTCCCTCCCTTCCTAAGATTCTTTATTACTGTCCAGAAAGGTTTCCCTGCTGCTTGACCTAGCCTTTCCAGGTTGTTACCAAAATCTTCCCATGACTTCTTTCTGGATTCAACAACTATTTGTTTCGCTCTGTTTCTTTCATCTACGTACCAATCCCTGTCTGCCTCGGCCCTTGTTTGGAGCCATTTCTGATAAGCCTTCTTTTTACGTTTACAGGCTGCTCTCACTTCATCATTCCACCAAGATGTTCGCCTTTTACCATCTTTACACACAGTTGTTCGTAGGCATTCCCTTGCTGTTTCTATTACAGCATCCCTGTATGCCACCCATTCACTTTCTATATCCTGAACCTGCTTACTGTCTACTCTTCGAAACTTCTCACTAATCATATCCATGTACTTCTGTCTAATTTCCTCGTCCTGGAGATTTTCTACCCTTATTCGTTTGCAGAGAGATTTCACTTTCTCTACCCTAGGCCTAGAGATACTTAGTTCACTGCAGATCAGATAGTGGTCTGTATCATCAAAAAATCCCCGAAAAACTCGTACATTCCTAAACGATTTCCTGAATTCAAAGTCTGTTAAGATATAGTCTATTATGAATCTGGTGCCCCTAGCCTCCCATGTGTAGCGGTGAATAGCCTTATGCTTGAAGAATGTATTCGTAACAGCTAAACCCATACTAGCACAGAAGTCCAGCAAACGCTTCCCATTCCCATTAGCTTCCATATCTTCCCCACATTTACCAATCACCCTTTCGTATCCTTCAGTTCTATTCCCAACTCTCGCATTGAAATTGCCCATTAGCACTATTCTATCCTTGCTGTTGACCCTGACCACGATGTCACTCAATGCTTCATAAAACTTGTCAACTTCATCCTCATCTGCACCCTCACATGGTGAATACACGGACACAATTCTTGTCCTAATTCCTCCCACTGACAAATCTACCCACATCATTCGCTCATTTACGTGCCTAACCGAAACTATGTTACGTGCAATGGTATTCCTGATAAAGAGCCCTACCCCAGACTCTGCCCTTCCCTTTCTAACACCCGTCAAGTACACTTTATAATCTCCTATCTCTTCCTCCTTATCTCCCCTTACCCGAATATCACTTACTCCTAGCACATCCAGATGCATCCTCTTTGCTGACTCAGCCAGTTCTACCTTCTTTCTTCCATAAGCCCCATTAATATTGATGGCTCCCCATCGAATTCCATTTCGTTCGCCAAGTTGTTTCCAAGGAGTCCCTCGCCTGTCAAATGGGAGTGGGACTCCATTACTCCCATAGGTCCGAGGCTTGCTTAAAGTGTTCTGAGCTCGGTAAATTCATGAAGCAGGATGCTGCCCTACTTGCACATAGTCCAAGTGAGGATCTCTCCTCTAACGGGTTATGGACCACCGGTGAATTGTATAGTCCTAGCCGCCTGAGCACAAGGAGGGCCATGACTCAGAATATGTCAGAGATGCCCACTCCCATTCCATAGCAACTGGTATCCCGACTCTCAGGACCACTTACTAGGCCACTCAGCCGTTGGCCATGGTTCACAAACTAGGACGTGACTACAGTAACCCACAAACATGAACCTTTATATGAATATTGGGCAAAATTTGAAAATACTGGTCATGATTCATTGTCTCCTTTATGACAGAAAAACCAAGATCTGGTTCATTTGACTAGTAATCTTGAATCCTTGGCACGTGATGCTAGCCAAAAAAGAATTGTAGGCCTAAAAAGGAATATATTCTTTTTTTTTTTTTTGCTGGTGGCTTTACGTCGCACCTACACAGGTAGGTCTTATGGTGACGATGGGATAGGAAAGGGCTAGGAGTTGGAAGGAAGCCGCCGTGGCCTTAATTAAGGTACAGCCCCAACATTTGCCTGGTGTGAAAATGGAAAACCACGGAAAACCATTTTCAGGACTGCCGACAGTGGGATTCGAACCCACTATCTCCCGAATGTATATTTCATCTGACCTAATGAGTGTTGGGACAAACGCAAACTCCCAGTCCCCGGGCCAGAAGAATCAGTCAGTGGCGATTAAAATCCCCGACCCGGCCGGGAATCAAACCCGGGACCCTCTGAACTGAAGGCCTCAACGCTGACCATTCAGCCAATGAGTCTGACACTGTGGCTCATATTTGTATCCAGAGTAATTTGTATGCTTAACAAAAACAACACTTTCTTCTTCATATTCTGACAACGCACTACGCTACCAACCACCCCCAGAAACATGCAATAGTAATTACATCCCTCCATATAAGGTTGGTGTCAGGAAGGGCATCTAGCTGTAAAACAAGACCAAATCCACATATGGACCAATGACCTTCGATGTTAGGCCCCTTTAAACAACAAGCACAAGCAAATCCACATGTACGACACAGTTCGCACCCGCGACCCCACATGTGTGCGAAAAGTGGTTGAAAAAGAAGACAGATATAAGCCACAGTGTCCTCTCCCAGGTACTGGATGAAATAATCGGTTGGTAACGTCAGTTCATCAAACACCTCAAAGGACACACTGAGAGAAAATATAGGCACAGTCATCACAGCGTTCCTCTTCAACCATCGTCTTCATACTACAACAGAATCGTCCTCAGAACTGGAATTTTCTGCTTCAGGGTCTGTTTCTGGAATAACAGTGGGGTCTCCAATATTTTGACAACACCTATCTCTACTATCCATGTCACTGTCTGGGCATAGCTCCTCTTCATTATCACTACAGTACTGAATTCACTGGGCGTGTCTGTATCCTCAGGTATATTATCCAGCTCATAAACTATGTCACTTACCTTAAGGCCTTTCCTGTAGAGCCATAATGTAAAAAGTAAGAAATAATTGTTTCTCCAGGCGTCATAAGAATGGTAATCTACGTCTTTATCTAAACACTCAACTGCTGAAATAAAGCTAACAAGTAATTTGCACTTGGCACTGATGCTATTTACTATGAATGAAATGTCCGAAAACCCGGAAATACTAATGTAGTTAGCGAATATCAAACATAACGTCAACCACTAATTGTTGTATGTGGAACCTGATGGGACTTCGAAGTTCCCAGTATTTTATAACACCATCATTGGTCATTGGTACGTAATAATAATAAGTTCATAGTGAAGAATTCATAATTTTAGATATTCATTTAGTGGAAACAAAATGTTGGCTTACTGTTTGGGCATTAGAAATGCTATTAAAAGACATGTGTTTGCACTGCAGCATTCACCAAAATGGCTTCACCACTATTGCATAGCACTCCACACTTCAGCCAGATAGCTGCTGCATCTCGTGTGCAATCGATGCTGCCATTTCTAACTGCATTCCAAAACTATTTCTAAAGGTGTCTGAGAAGTCCCGTCCAGTTTCCAGGTAAAATGCAGTTCCTGCAGCGATTTTTAGAAGATGGGACTTTAACATGCCGTCCGTAAACAAAGGGTTAGTTACTGCGTTGATGGTGTGAAAGTTCCTTTTGGGGATCATTGTAAGTACCTAGGTGTTAATATAAGGAAAGATCTTCATTGGGGTTTTCACATAATTGGGATTGTAAATGAAGGGTACAGATCTCTGCACATGATTATGAGGGTATTTAGGGGTTGTAGTAGGAATGTAAAGGTGAGGGCAAATAAGTCTGTGGTAAGACTTCAACTAGAATATGTTTCCAGTGTATGGGACCCTCACCAGGATTACTTAATTCAAGAACTGGAAAAAATCCAAAGAAAAGCAGCTCAGTTTGTTCTGGGTGATTTCTGACAAAAGAGTAGCATTACAAAAATGTTGCAATGTATGGGCTGGAAAGACTTTGGAGAAAGGAGACAAGTTGCTCGACTGTGTGGCATGTACAAATATAGATGGTCCGTTATTGGACATTATAAATTTTCCAGCTAACTCATTCCTGGTTGCCAGCGTTTTGCTTTTTGAAAATGATACAAAGTGTCTCGTAGTGCATGGGCACTGCCAGTGGCTCCAAATAGCCTACGCAGTGGTCTCCAAAGTATGCACTAGCCATGCGTCTTGGTAGGTGTGCTATTTACCAATTGATGAACCCAACTTAGCACACTGGGAGGAAATGCTGGCAACCAGGAATGAGTTAGCTGGAAAATTTATAATGTCCAATAACGGACCAACTATACTGGTATTATAAATTTACTCATTCAGAACAAATATTTCAGGTTCTCTGTAGGAATCAACATCTTCATCATATGTGGTATGTTCCGAGCTGTCAGTGGAGAGATGGCATGGAATGTCATTAGTAGACAAATAAGTTTGAGTGTTGTCTTTAAAAGTAGGAGAGATCACAGTATGAAGAAAAATTCGGAATTCAAGAGGAAAAATTGGGGGAAATATTCATTTGTAGGAAGGGCAGTTAGGATTGGAATAACTTACCAAGGGATATGTTCAGTAAATTTCCAGTTTCTTTGCAATCATTCAAGAAGAGGCTAGAAAAACAACAGATAGGGAATCTGCCACCTGGGTAGCCCTAAATGTAGATCAGTATTGCTAGACCCGCTGCTCAGCCCGAAGGCCTGCAGATTTCGAGGTGTCGTGCGGTCGGCACGATGAATGCTCTCGGCTGTTATTCGTGGCTTCCTAGACCGGGGCCACCATCTCACTGTCATGTAGCTCCTTAATTGTAATTACGTTGGCTGAGTGGACCTCGAACCAGCCATCAGATCCAGTAAAACTCTCTGACTTGGCTGGGTATCGAACTCCGGACCTACGGGTAAGAGGCAGGCATGCTGCCCCTACACCGTGGGGCCAGCTAGTAGGCAGAATAATTGTTCAAAATTTCTTTACTTCTATATTTGTATAAAGAGTGACCTTTAAGTTTGTGAGCTATTACTGCAGCACAGATTAATATCTTTTTCTTTTGGTACACAAAGGTAAGCTATAGTGAGAGATGTTCTGTTGATTGATTGCTTCTAGAATTGTGATTTGAAGATGCTTTCATAGTTGAGGCATTGCTATCATTAAAATGTTTTAATGAGCCTTGTAATGAAAAAGCTACAATATCTAGATCGTTAATCCTAAGCAGTGTTGTGCAGAATTATTGTATAATGTTAATTGCTTGTCAAAAGTTTATTAAATTGCATGTTCTTCATCATAATAGTATTTCAGTACATGCCTGTGGTTTATTAATTTCAAGCAACATTTTAGAATTCCATGAATGAATGATATTTGTATCAAGCGAAACAACATTGCTGTTCTGTGTTCTTACTCAAACTTACATGTGTTGTGAGACTTGCATGATGAGTTCAACTCTGATTGCTGTTCTGATAGTTGAAAACCCATGGGGAGAATCACAATCGCTGTTTAGCATATTGTTTATGTTAATAATATAATTATGGGTATGCTAACATAAAATGCTATAGAGGTCACATATGGGGCTTTACTGTTTTTCTAACCAGTACACATGAGATTTTCAAAATGAGAAGTCACGTACTTATCATTTAGATTTCTTGTAATACTGGAGGTCTCATTGCTATGGTCACAATTTCAATTGTGTAAAACCACATGATGATGATGATGATGATGATAGTTATTATTAGCATTAGCATTCATAGTATCCCCTGCCTGTCATGAGAGGTGACTAAAAGGGGCTCCAGGGAATCTTAACTTGGAAGCATGGGTTGGCAACCCACTGAGGCAGGCACTGCTTTCACTTGCTTGTGCCAGGCTTCTTACTTTCATCTATCCAATTCGATCTCTCTTGGTAAACTCTTGGTTCTTTTCTAGCCCCATTGATATTAGGTTTGTGAATTCTAGGAAGTTTTTAATTTATGTCCCCTTAGAGACCCTTGTTTTTCTTTGGCCAATGCCTTGATTTTTCAAACCCCTGATAGGCTTTGGCCTATCAATCGACCGCTGCTCAGCCCACAGGTCTGTAGATTACAAGGTGACATGTGGGCAATGCAGTGAATCCTCTCTGCTATTATTCTTGGCTTTCTAGACTAGGGCTGCTGTCTCACTAACCAGCTCCTCAATTGTAATTACTAGAGGGCCGATTTTGGCATATTTGCATGTTTTATTTGTTTCAGAATATAATGTGCCCATAAGAAAAAAAGATGATTCATACAAATCGAATAGCGGTGTTTTATAGTGCATATAAGTGCATATATACAGAATATGAGCATATTCTTCATGTATATGCATGTAAATGCATAATTGCAGTTTTATTATTATTTTGTATAAAACAACATATAATATTGCATACTAATATTCAGATCGCTAACATGTTAAAATTCTGTTCGCCGCCAGAAGCCTTTACAATGCGTTGTTGTTCATAGTCAACAGTACTGACAATTTTTCCGATGGTATTTTCGTATTTGGTTCTGATGTTGGAATCGTAGAAAAATAATGTTTTACATGACCTGAAGTAGCAGAGAGGAGAGATCCTTCCTTGATTTGTCAGGGACCAACCTACCTGCCCTAAAAATATTCTTACCGGGCGAGTTGGCCGTGCGCGTAGAGGCGCGCGGCTGTGAGCTTGCATCCGGGAGATAGTAGGTTCGAATCCCACTATCGGCAGCCCTGAAGTTGGTTTTCCGTGGTTTCCCATTTTCACACCAGGCAAATGCTGGGGCTGTACCTTAATTAAGGCCACGGCCGCTTCCTTCCAACTCCTAGGCCTTTCCTATCCCATCGTCGTCATAAGACCTATCTGTGTCGGTGCGACGTAAAGCCCCTAGCAAAAAAAATATTCTTACATAGAAGAATTAAAACAAACAGCCTGAAACTAAATAATTCCACAAATTTCTTTGTCCCTGTAGTCTTACCACTAGCAGGATCTAACTAGTCCAGATCAATTGTCTTGTCCAGACCGATATTTTATAGCTCTAACTTATCTTTACCTTTCGTTAATGATGGGCAGCCTGAGACGTGGTCTCGGGATTTATCGAGACTAGCGCAGGCACTATTTCTTGCGAGAAATTTCGAGAGATCTTGAGAGCGTTGTCCTCGCATTTTGCGGCGAGCAGCGTGTCGTAGGCCTACTGTACAGGTAGTCGGAGCTGATTGTTGTTTGTGCCGAGTATGCCTTCTCCATTTCGTAAATACGTGTCAACAAGCGACCATGGCGTTCATTTTTACCGAGTTCTATTTTGACGCAGTATAACATAATTATAAAGGATACGCATTCTGGCATTGTACGCAGTGGTAAGTACACGAATGAATAGGCTAAGTATAGAAACTGACGGTTACTGTAGGTACACGTACCTGGATACTAGAGGGGTGCATTATTCGAACTCGAGACGAGGCAAGATGCGCATGCAACCACCATTACGCGTGAGTGGAATGTGTAATCTAAAGTGCTTCAGTTTGTTCCAATTCTTTCGACAGATAGGTGTACATCGATATCAGACCCCACATTCAATAACATATGACCACTGCTTGTGTTTACCGATATTTTGGTGACGAAGGATGTAATTCCTTACAATGTTATAGAGTATTCCCGGCATAATTAGGTACTTCGATATATGACGGTGCAATGTGAAATTATACTAGGTGTATGCGACAACTTGAAGACGATGTACGAAACGCAACGTAAGTCGTGGATGTCGGTTATTTTGAAGAAATGCCACATAGAACAGCCCGCTGTGTTGTTTATTCAAAAGAAGTAAAATACGTCGGCAGAAATACTTCTGGGATGATCCGACACTTAAAAATACGTAATATAAATGAAGAGGAATAGTCGCATAACACCTCCGGCCCGGTCTGTATCACAAGAAGCTTCCCTGCCAACAATGATTGTGAGGCATCCGGGCAGGTTTACATCCTAATAACAGTTATTAACAAATTATGCGGGTTATTCAGCTAAGAATTCCACCTAAAATAACTCGTGAACAGTTTAAGATACTGGCATTCTGTTTTCACTTTCGTAAATGGTATTAAGGAGCTCATAGTTCAACATGCAGAGCTTTCCTAGGCTTTTGACAAAATTTATCGTCACACGTGTTTCCATACGAGAACTGCTGATGATAACTACCAAGCTTATACTCGTAGTTACTGGGACGTCGCGTCGCAAAGCTCGCAGCACACGAGAATCGGTCTCGAGAGCGTTGCCCATCATCCCTGCTGAAAGAATTGGAGCAAAGTCGGGCATTTTAGATTACACGTTCCACTCATACGTAATGGGGGTTGCATATGTAGCGAAGTACATCTTCCCTGTCTCAAGTTCGAATAATGCACGCCTCTAGTATCCAAGTAGATGTACACTCTATCTACAGTTATTCACATATTATGCAGGGTTATTCAGCTAAGATGTCCACCTCAAATGAGCCGTGAACAGTTTAAGATACTGACATTCCGTTATCTTTTGTTTGCTATTTTTTTACGTCACACCGACACAGATGGGTCTTATGGCGACGATTGGGTAGGAAAGGCCTAGGAAGTGGAAGGAAGCGGCCGTGGCCTTAAGGTACAGCCCCAGCATTTGCCTGGTGTGAAATGGGAAACCACGGAAAACCATCTTCAGGGCTGCCGACAGTGGGGCTCGAACCCACTATCTCCCGATTACTGCATACTGGCCGCAGTTAAGCGACTGCAGCTATCAAGCTCGGTCATTCTGTTATCACTTTCGTTAACGGTATTAACGGGTTCATAGTTAAACATGCAGTACTTTTCCAGGCTTTTGACAAAGTGTATTGGCTCACACGTTTTCATACGAGAACGATAAGTTTACAGTCGTAGTTACTGGTACGTCACACGCTTGCACTACAGGAGGATCGGTCTCGAGATTCTCGCGAGAGTCTCGAGATCTGTGACGTCAGTCTCGAGAGTCTCGAGCGAGAGCGTTGCCCATCACTAGTCAACAAGTGACTAGGGCGTTCATTTCTACCGAGATCTATTTTGCCGCAGTATGCACCGGTAGGTACACGAATGAGAGGTTCAAATACAGAACCTGACGGCTACTCTAGGTACACGTACCTGGATATTTGAGGAGAGCTTTATTCGAACTCGAGGCGAGGCAAGATGCGCCTTGCTGCATATGCAACCACCATTACGCACGAGTGGAATGTGTAGTCTAAAATGCTTGAGTTTGCTCCTTCTTTCGACAGGTAAGTGTTCATAGTTATCAGACCTCACATTCAACAACATGTGACCACTGCTTATGTTTACCGATATTTTGGTGAGGAAGGAAATAATTCCTTACAATGTTGTACAGTATTCGCGTCAAACCTAGGTACTTCGATATGACGGTGGAATGTGAAATTGTGTCTAATTGTACGCGACAACTTCAGGACGATGTCCGAAACGCGGCGTAAGTCGTGGATGTCTGTTATATTGAAGATACTTCACATAGCACAGCCCGCTGTGTTGCTTGTTCAAAAGAAGTAAAATACGTTAGCAAAAACACTTCTTGGATGATACGGCACTTACAAACGCATATCAGTGAAGAGGAATCGTCACAGAACACCTCCGGCCTGGTCTGCCTGGTGATGGACAGTCTGAGACGAGACTAGCGCAGACACTTTTTCTCGCGAGAAATTTCGAAATATCTCGAGAGCACTGTCTCCGCATTGTGTGGCGAGCAGCGTGACGTAGGCCTACAGGTAGGCGGAGCTGAATGTTGTTTTCGCCGAGTATGCGAATAGCAAACCACGCACCTGCTCCATTCTGTAAATACGTGTCAGCAAGCGACTAAGGCGTTCATTTCTCTCATTTCTAGCGAGTTCTATTTTGACGCAGTATAACATAATTGTAAAGGATACGCATTCTGGCATTGTATGCACTGGTATTGTAAGTACACGAATGAATAGGCTAATTACAGAAACTGACGGCTACTGTAGGTACACCTACCTGGATACTAGAGGCAAGATGCGCCCTGCTGTCTATGCAACCACCATTACGCATGAGTGGAATGTGTAGTCTAAAATGCTTGAGACCGGGCGAGTTGGCCGTGCGCGTAGAGGCGCGCGGCTGTGAGCTTGCATCCGGGAGATAGTAGGTTCGAATCCCACTATCGGCAGCCCTGAAAATGGTTTTCCGTGGTTTCCCATTTTCACGCCAGGCAAATGCTGGGGCTGTACCTTAATTAAGGCCACGGCCGCTTCCTTCCAACTCCTAGGCCTTTCCTATCCCATCGTCGCCATAAGACCTATCTGTGTCGGCGCGACGTAAAGCCCTTAGCAAAAAAAAAAAAAGCTTGAGTTTGCTCCAGTTATCAGACCCTACATACATTATCATATTATGACTACTGCTTGTATTTACTGATATTTTGGTGACGAAGGAAATAATTCCTTAAAATGTTATAGAGTATTCGCGTCATATGTAAAGTTAGCATAATTACACAACAACAAGAGTACAGCAAGCAATTCCATGGAAAGGAAATATTACAAGAAGTACTACTAATTTAACATTCTAAATCCAGCATCATACACAAATTCAGTATTTCCAGTGCTTAACACTACCGCTTACAATACTATAAGTTGAGCTTTCTACTAGCTTAACATTACAAGTGAAGTGAAGTTAAACCATCATTACCCTACAACTATAACGGTAACAACCACGAAAGAAAATATGACAAGAAGTTTAACTTTCTAAATTCAGCATTATTATACAGAAATTCACACAACTTGCGTATTCCCATTACTTAACACTATGGCTTACAGTACTATAGGTTGAATTTACTACTACCTTAACACTGCAAGTGATATTAAAATTAAAGTTAAAACATAACTACCCAACAACTACAACAACAAGAGTACAACAAGCAATTCCATGGGGAGAAAATATTAGAAGAAATACTACTAGTTTAATATTTTAATCCAGCAGAAAATCGCCAATTCAAAGTCCGTTGTGTACATCTTTTACTTTACAGTAGCACTAATCATCTTCTTAAACGATTTGATATCGTCGCCATAAGACTTATCTGTGTCGGTGCGACGTAAAGCGAATAAAAAGAAAGATGATTTGATACTGGGAGAGAATCTATCAAAGACTGCTGCAGGTATTTTACGAAGGAAAACTTGCCCACATCAGTATGCTGGTTATTATTACATTACTGTAAGTGACCATTACCGCAGGGATATTTCCCATTTGCGATGTATTTGTTATTAATAATAATTAGGTGTTTCGGTATATGACAGTGCAATGCGTAATAATTGTACGCGACAACTTGAAGATGTTCGAAATGCAACGTAAGTCGTGGATGTCGGTTATTTTGAAGAGATGCCACGCACCACAGCCCGCTGTGTTGATTATTCAAAAGAAGTAAAATACGTTGGCAGAAATACTTCTGAGATGATCTGACACTTAAAAACACATAATATAAATGAAGAGAAATAGTCACAGAACACCACCTCGGCCGGCCTGCACCACAGGAAGCTACCCTGTCAACAACGATTGCGAGGCATCCAGATAGGTTTACATCCCAATAACAGTTATTAACAAATTATACGGGTTATTCAGCTAAGAAGTCAAGCTGAAATAACTCGTGAACAGCTTAAGATACTGGCATTCTGTCTTAACTTTCGTTACCGGTAATACTATTAAGGAGCTCATAGCTCAACATGCAGTGCTTTCCTAGGCTCTTGACAAAATTTATCGTCACACACGTTTCTATATGAGAGCTGCTGATGATAACTATCAAGCTTACAATCGTAGTTACTGGGACGTCGCACAGCTCGCAGCACACGAAAATCGGTCTCGAGAGCGTTGCCCATCATCTCTGCTGAAATAATTGTAGCAAAGTCGGGCATCTTAAATTACACGTTCCACTCATGTGTAATGGGGTTGCATATGTAGCAAAGCACATCTTTCCCCCGTCTCTAGTTCGAAAATGCACGCCTCTAGTATCCAGAGTAGGTGTACATCCTATCTACAGTTATTCACAAATTATGCAGGATTATTCAGCTAAGATGTCCACACCAAATAAGTCGTAAACAGTTAAAGATACTGACATTCTGTTTTCACTTTCTTTAATGGTATTAAGGGGTTCATAGTTGAACATGCAGTACTTTTCCAGGCTTTAGACAGAATGTATTGGCTCACACGTTTTCATATGAGAACATTATTTCGCGCAATAACTGCCAATGATATTAAGTTTACAGTCGTAGTTACTGGTACGTCGCACAGCTTGCACTACAGGAGGATCGGCCTCGAGATCTGCGACGTCAGTCTCAAGCGAGAGTGTTGCCCATCACTACCTTTCATCTTTCATTTCTTCATTGTATGAAGACCAGTAACCACTAGAAATATTTTGTTATTATTATAATTAGTCATATACAGTCGTATCAGTACACTAAATTTTATTTCAGAACCGGTTTTCGGACTCTAAGGTCCATCATCGGTGTTGAAATTATTTTAAAAACATTTGATTTTACTTGAGGATTGTTAATAAGATAGATTTGATTATTTTATAATGATTGTAACTAGAAATCATGCCAAAATGAAAAGCAGCTAAAGTATTCTGCTTCAGTAGTTGATATTTGGAGAACCAACCTTAAACATAGAGGAAAAAGAAGTCATTTGTTTTTCAAAATATGCAGTAGTGCATGTATTGCTGTTTTTTTTAGTGGATAGCCTTTGTGGGTGGGGTTAACTTCCAATTAGTAACCAGGGGAACCTGACCCCTTCAGAGCGCGTCCCCAGGTGGCTGATAGGGGGTCCCTACAGTACGTAGGGCTGGTTGAAATACCTAATACAATCCGCGGACCAACAGGCAGCCCGATTCCTGGGGGCTTTAAAATACTGGGACACTCTCTCCAGGAGTCATAAATATGGAGGGCCCTTACCGTGGGTTGTGGGTAAAGACCTCAACAGCATCTATGCAGAGCAGGTGAACGGTACGGTGGAGATGGCAGAAGGGGCAAACCCGTAGAGTCTGTACTCCAGATGAGCGGCTACAAAAGGCGTCTGACTCCATGTTAGGAGCGGCCTAGTTTGAACCTGGCAGAAGGTAATAAAATGTTTTTAGGAGTGGTGAACCCATCGTACAAACCGCCTATTAAATGAGTGCGAGCGATTCGAGGCCTCAGAAAATGCTAGGGCGTCCCCCTGAAGTGACGCGCAATTCCCGGTGCTCTGGGGGAACTATGAGAAGTGGGCTACCAGAAAAAAATTAAAATGGATGAAATTCATAAGAACATTAAACAGAGATTGGGGAAGACAGGCAAGAAAAGCCATGTTGTTTGCAGATGATAGTGATATGGGGTGAGAATGAAACTGAAGTGCAAAAACAAGTAGATGTTTGGATTCAAGAGATAGAACAAATTTGAGAAGAAAGTAAGCACAGAGAAAAGTAAAATAGTGATGACAAGGGGAAGGAAGAAAGAGGAAAGATAAAACTGAAAGGTAAAATTCTGGAAGTGGTTAAAAGTTTCAAGTTTTGGGAAGTATGATCACAGAAGATGGAAAGATAACCAAGGAATTTGGGAAAAGATTACAACAAGCAAATAGCTTGTACGAGAGTGTAAGGGGTATTTTGTGGAACCAAGATATCCCGAAGAAATGTAAGTATTATATTCAACCTATCATGAACCTATACTAACTTATGCAGCTGGATCGTGGACTACAACAAAACGAGAGGAGAGCGGAGATGAAATTCCTAAGAGGTATCGAGGTTAAGACCAGAAAGGATAGATTTAGAAATGAAGAGATAAGGAAAAGGGCGGGAATCTTGAAACTTCAAGACAGGATAGAAACAACAAGGCTAAAGTAGTGTGGAGATATGAGAGAGAGAAGTTAACAGGAAAGCGACCACGAGGAAGACCCCGAAAGAGATTGACAGGTTCAGTGTGGGAGTGCATAGAGAAGAGGGGAGGAAAACCAGAAGATGCACTTGAAGAGACAGGCAGTGATGGAGGTCCTCGATTCACAACACAACCCGGGAAGCTGGAAAAGGGAAATGAAGATTGAGATGATGAGGTGCACGCACATTTTCCTGTTTGTAGTGCAAATGAATCCGCCCTTTTTTAATTACTTGGGCTGAGTGGATTTTGAAACAACCCTCAGATTCAGGTAAAAATCTCTGACTTGGCCAGAAATCAAACCTGGAACCTCAAGCGAGACGCAGGCCTTCCTCCCCAGGGAACATGGGGCCAGCGATTGTAAGAAATGCCTGTTGATATTCTAGAGAGAAAATAGAAAATCTAAGTTGTCAATTAGTGTTTACTGCGTATGCGTTGACATTGTAGGTACAAATTTGTTATTTTGTATCTTAAGCCATGTTTATAACTGCCTGTGATGTTGTTATTCTTTTTATTTTGTTTTCATTTTTCGTTTACCGTGCTCTGTAGATTTAATTGACAAGATCAATATAGTTTTTATAATAAATTTTGAAATTTCAACACTTATTTAAAAAGTCTTTTAAATTAATATAGAATGTAATAAAACTGTCGCGTATTACAAATATGTGTTACATGGTACTGTTTTATTATAAAATGCGGCACACCAAACAACACTAAAATTATTGCTCGCCTAATGTCAAAGTTTCCCTAACCAAACCAAACCAAACCCCATGGCACAACAGCTTCGAAGGGCTATGGCCTTGCAAGCGGCTGCTGCTCAGACCGAAGGCCTGCAGATTTTGAGGTGTCGTGTTGACAGCATGATGAATCCTCTCGGCTTCCTAGACTGGGGCCGCCATCTCACCGTCAGATAGCTCCTCAGTTGTAATCGCGTAGTCTGAGTGGATCTTGAACCAGCCCTCAGATCCAAGTAAAAATCCCTGACCTGGCTGGGAGTCGAACCCGGGGTCTCCGGGTAAGAGGCACTGCAGGGCTAGCCAGAGTTTCCCTAGCAACATAGTATGTATATATTATACCCGTGCTTCGCTACGGTATTCTACATTTTATACGGATATCGAAGAAAATTACTGTATACATTTTTTAAATTGCCTGTCTCTTTAGTGATATCCAAGAAACATCATGGGGAGTTCCCCATACGTTGTTTCCAATGTAAAGTGTGAGTTGTGGAGTAGTGATGATAACGGCAGGCTTACTGTTATTCACAATTGAGTTGGAAACTTTTCATTATAACAGAAGGCTCCCTTGTCTACTGTGCGGTCACAATCGCTTTGGGGAGTTTTGTTACAATGGAAGGCCCCCTTTTCTACTTTCAGACACAAATGGGTACGGGAGTTTCGAAGAAAATTGCATGCCTTGCCTTCTGCCAGTTGAATCGGGAAGGGAATTATTCATTACAGTGGTAGGCCCTCCTTACTAATGCCAGTTACACATGAGTTGGAGAAAGACCTGTTTCCTGCTGCCAGCCAAGTCTATGTGGGGAGTATTGATTACAATAGCTGATGCCTTCCTTCTGACAGTCACTATCGATTTGTAAAATATTAATTATAATGGCAGACACACCCCTTCAAGATCGCTACATATTAACTTCATTGAACATACAGAGATTGACATGCAGAAGTATATGCATGTTTACATATTGCAGAGCTTCATTTACAGATTAACTCCTGCTAAACAGTATGTTATATATGCAAACGGACTGCACCATAAGACTCCTCTTTTAGTGACCTAATGGCTGATCCTAAGACATATTCTCGTATCTGCTCTGTTTATGAGTTAGATTGAGTTAGAAAATTTGAATAGGGAGAAATTTGGGTAAGGTTTTCACACACTGCTTTAATTTTCGGATAAGTATGTAACAGAATAAGCATAGGATTTGGCTCATATATGGCTACTTGGGGGGCCAAAGTTCATGCCGAATTTGATGATTCAGTCTTTCCTATAAGTGTGTCAAACTATGAATTATACGTGTTAAAACTGCAAAAGATACGTACAATCGAGAAACACAGCCAAATCTTAACGCATAAGGGATAGAGATACGAAAAAATCTCATAGGATCAAAGTTGTAGATCACTCCAAATTGAACAGAGATTGATCCGTTTTGTGATACAACTTACCGTTTAGCCACGAAATGCATCGAAACAAAAGTCTGTACCGTCATTAAAATTGCCTCCATATTTCGATATTTTCCGGGGTAAAAAGTGAAAAATTTAAACATCGTCACATCTCTGAAATTTTCCGTCGGTTACAGGCTAAAACCTATAATTTTGTCAAATTTCAATTTTCTAGCTTGTTTGGCAATTGTGCCGCCATCTTGATTTTCTGGAGAGGGGTAAAAATGAGGACTTTCAGGAAACGAAAGCTAAAATATATGCTGATGGAAACTGAAAACTGTACAATAATTTAGCCAAAATAGTCAATGTACAGACGTATGGTCGTTATGATTTTATTTATATACATAAGTATCATAATAAAAATACTTCAACACCTATCCCCCTGTGGGTGGTGGCGGTAGAATAACACCCACGGTATCTCCTGCCTGTCGTAAGAGGCGACTAAAAGGGGCCTCAGGGGCTCTGAACTTTGGAGCGTGGGTTGGTGTCCACGGGGCCCTCAGCTGAGTCCTGGCATTGCTTCCACTTTTGACAGACTTCTCACTTTCATCTATCCTGTCTGACCTCCCTTGGGCAACACTTGTTTTTTTCTGACCCCGATGGTATTACGTATGAAGGCCTATGGAGTCTTTCATTTTCATGACCTTCATGGCCCTTGTCTTCCTTTGGCCAGTACCTTCATTTTTCGAAGTGTCGGACCCCTTGCATTTTCTCACTCTGATTAGTGTTATATAGAGGATGGTTACCTATTGTCGCGGCCACGAAATTAGGCGGGTCAGAGAAATTACGCTGTTGCCAAGGTTATGTAGCAACTGGCGAAGAAATGTCTAACTGAACACATCATTTCGGAGCGCGAGGCAAGTTGTTCTCTCTCAAGCTCCTGATGTTACTTCATACAATGTTTCGAAACAAATTATACTACAAGCTTCAGAAAATACTGCTGATTTCAGTGGTATAACTATTTTCCATATAAATTAGTTCAAATAATTATTAAAATTAAATCTTGAACGAGTAAGTTTAAATTCGTAGAATCGTGTATTGAAAATTTCAGTAAGCGGCCAAGTTTTTATTTCTTCAGCCAATAAAATTTTGTCTGCGGGAAAAATGTTAAAAATCACCTGACTTATATTTTTTATCTGAAACATATTTCCGCGAGTCTTGTAATTTTCCTGGAAAATGACCCGGAAAGCGATCATGTAAATATCACAAAGTGAGGCAGTTCTCGGCGCGCGCACCAGCACAGGCTGCAGGACCCCGTAAATACTTTCGGATTACATATTAATCCGTATCAGTTTGATTACATTATAACTTTAAATATTTGAATACTGTATATTGTACTGAGTAATATAGAAAAAGAACTACTGTAAAAGAATAGGTTTACATTAATTTATAATTAAGTAAGAATCGGTTTCTGGCTTCAAGGCAGCTTTAGTCACTGTCATCACTCATCTCACTATCTGTCGGTTCGTCTTTTATACTGATGATGAATGGCTCCATTCTTTCCTCTCTTACTATTTCCTTGGCCCAATCGTCTGTGTGAACATTTTCCGCGCGATTGAAGCACTTTTCCCAATCTCCAGCAGTCACACGGTCGATGGCTTCTGACTTATTTTGAATGTCTTGTTCCTCTGTGCCACTTCTCTCTTGACTTGAGCCCAAATCAATTCACATACACTATCCATCTTTAACTGCACGTACGATGCGAGCTCAACGGCTGCTTGACAGAGAATGACTCGGGTAAGGTGGCCTGGAGCGGATGGGCTTCAGTTTGACAGCACTGCACGATCAGCGTTGCCAATCCGTGCTCAGATGTAAGCGACTCTCGACCATCTGTCGCTTCGCCGTTCCCATATCTGACGACAGCGCAGTTTTCCTCACCCGCCTAATTTCGTGGCTGCGACAATAGTTGTACTTCCTCTTAAAACAATAATCCCATCACCTTCAACCCCTATTTCAATTCTTTTCAAGTCCCCCTTAAGTGGATTTTCCAAAAATAAAAAACACGTGTTTCTCTATTTTTAATGAAGACTCTAAATACAAATTTTCACATCTGTAACATCTTCAAATTTTGAGATATCAGTATCGTAATAAAAATAATTCATCCCCATTTTCAGGCCTTTTTTACCCTCCCCCTTGAGTGGTTTTTCCAGAAACAAAAAATATGTTTTTCTTTATTTTTCAAATAGATTAATAATACCCGTTTTTTCGTCTGTAACATGTTAAGTTTGAGATTTACTGCAGTGATGCTCATTTTAAATTCATACATTTTTCACCCCCCTTAAGTGGATTTTCTGAAAACAAATTATGCGTGTTTGTTTACTTTACAGAAGATTCCAAATACTAGTTCTCACGTCTGTAGAATGTTACATTTTTTAGATATACTTTTGATATTTGTAATCACTTGCTTTTACCAGTTTAAAATGCTAAATGCAGTCATATCACCTGAACGTTTTTAGTAGGCTGGAACTGGTGAATGCGGTTCCACGAACAGCCACTGGAACTCCATCGATGTCAGCACCACGTCGAACTACGTACCATCTACAACGTCGTACCACGATCCATTTCCCTCGCTGTACCACGTATTACATTCCTCGTCGAACTACGTACCATCTCCAACGTCGTACCACGTACTATGTCCCACGTCGAGTCAGGTGTTGGAGTTGATATGAGGATTGGACCGATGACCTTCGATGTTAGGCCCCTTTAAACAACAAGCATCATCATCATCATCGATATGATGATTAACACTCGGTCAAGATTTCTGGTATCGTATAAGGTTGTAAACACACGAGACAATTGACAACTGATCGTGAGTGTAAAAAAAATAGCAGTGATGGTGGTGGTGATTATTGTTTTAAGAGGAAGTACAACTAGCAACCATCCTCAAAGTTAGCACTGTCTGGCTAATTGATTATTCACAAGTCAGTGATAAGCAACATTCATAATAATTGCATTTAGAATCACAGTCTATAACGTGAACTTTGACTCGCAGTCTGTTACGTGCACTTTGGATCAAAGTCCGCTATATAACTTCAAAGTAATGATCACAATTAGAAATAACTATGGCTTTTAAATGAATTAAAGCACAGTCTGAAGCGTTTGTAATTTTGAAACACACGTCACAGTTCGAAGTTTCTATAGTTTTTAAATATTCATACTTCTTAAGTATAATGAGTTTCGAAAACACAGTTCATCTAATTCAGACTATTTACACGAGAAAACTGTCTTTGACATTTAGAACACGTTGCATCAGGTTCGAAACGAAACTTGATGTTTCAAAGCTTGTTGGAATGTTGAGTGTAAGTTCAGTCCATGTCCTACACACACACACACACACACACACACACACACACACACACACACACACACACACACACACACACACACGCGCGCGCGCGCGCGCGCGCGCGCGCGCGCGCGGTGCGTTTAACTGTCTCTGGCTATCACCAACACAAATCTTAAGGACATTTTCAGTGTTACTATTTCATAAAAATCACATAAAATGTCCTTAAGGTTTACTCAATTGTTTGTTATTATCGTTCAAACACAAGTCATATTTGAGAAAATTGTCACTCGGCTACGATAATATCCGAGTTCCTAATTCTCAAAATACTCAAAATTATGAGAAGTCACAGTTCAATGTTAAACACACGCAGAAATTTTATCAAGTTCGGAGATATCACCGATAACAATAGAGTTCGAATTAACACACGCAGTATTTTTTAAAGTCCGTAACACTGCCGAAATTTTACAAGTTATTGAGAATAACAGAGTTCCACTTAATACACGCCGGATTTTTACAAGTCCGCAACACAGCAGAAAATTTATGAGTATCGTCTTAGTACACGCCGGATTTTTCTCGTCTTTTAGCACGGCAGAAATCTTACAACTTCGCGTAACGCGACACGGCGACAGCACCATCTGACATGGTCGAGTTGTGGATTGCAACTGCTGTTTTTGAAGCCACAATTCTCGTTGGTGCCGGGAGGTCCCGGTACCGGTGAGGGTTTATAGCTCATCGACCTATTAAGGCCTTGAGTGCTATTTCTTAATAACTTTTCTACCTATGACTGAACTGTGGTAAGTTTGTGGACTTGAGTATTGGGATTGAACTGGCCAGAATATGGCTTGCACCCCTTAAGGGGGTGGTTTAATTTATGCTGGTTTGGTTAGGATATCCTTGGGCCTACGGTAGCGCAGGGCGTCGGTATCGTAATTCCCCAGGCTGGAGATGAGGGGGTTGGTGCTCAGATGGAGCTTGCTGTAGAGCTGGGTGGCTGTATTACTGATCCTGCTCTGAATGGTAGCGAGCTGGCACCGTTCATGCAGGTCAGTGTTTCTTTCATACCACTGAGCACCTGTCAGGTGGTTCTCTACGCGCTGCACCGCTAACAGGTGTGACATCCCTGCGCCCCCCCCCCCCCCCCCAATATAGGGCTGGCATGCTCTAGGATGGGCCTGATCATAGACTTATACAACAGGAGCCGGTTTTCTATTGTTAGCCCATTATCGGCGTTTATCATCAGCATCATTTTGAAAAGGCGCACATTTGCTTGCGCAGTAATACATTTAATGTGATCGGCAAACGTTAGTCCTCTGTCTAGGGTGGCACCTAAGTACTTTGTTTTATCGGTCCACCTGATGACTTCGCCAAAGAACATCAGGGTCTCGGAGGGTTCGGGACGGCGTTTAGTGAAAACCGTTGCACTCCTTTTGTCTACATTAATTTTGATTATCCACTCTAGCCAGGGCTCGAGAGTGGAAAGCGCGTCTTGGAGGTAGTAGTTAACTTTAGGTGCCTGCCACGAGGCAGAGGATATCGCTGTGTCGTCCGCGTACAAATGTAATTTACCGTGCGTTGGTTTTGGCATGTCATAAATAGGTTGAAAATTACCGATGAGAGCACGCTGCTCTGTGGCACTCCCGCCTCAATGGGGCGCGGGTTCGACAGCGCAGCGCCGACCTGGACCTGAAATTTTCGGCCAGCCAGGTAGTTCGTCAGAAGGCGTAGAACGTAGGGGGAAAAGCCTAATGTCCTTAATTTGTATATACGTCCATCGTGCCAAACCTTACCGAACGCACGCGAAATATGGAGAAAACAGACTCCTGTGTGTCGACGGTTGTTGAAATTCTTAGTAGTCTCCTCCGTTAAGCGAGTTAACTGGTGGGTAGTAGAATGGCCTCGCCAGAAGCCGAACTGTTCCTCGTTCATAAGTTTGTCTTTTGTAATAATGTTCAGTCGGGTTAGAAAAAGGGTTTCAAAAAGTTTGGAGATGATGCTGAGAAGGGAGATGGGTCGGTAGTTCTGTGGGAACGTCTTGTTTTTCTGGGGCTTGGGTAACATAATTATTTTCGCAATTTTCCAGCAGGTCGGGAAGTGGCCGTACTGGAAAATTGCGTTGGAAAGTTTAGTCAGACATGTCAGCGCCTTTCTGGGAAGGTTCTTAAGAAAGTACGCTGACACGTTGTGAAGGCCTGGGGATTTTCTGTTCTTGAGACGTTTTATGGCGGCGAACAGTTCGGACGGCGTTACAAACTTAAAGTCGGCGGGGGGGGGGGGGGGGGGTGTGTAGTCTCATCAGTTTCGTGAAGTTCGTTTTCGTTTTCGACGAATTGTACGAAATTTTCGTCGCAAGGCTCGTCGTTAGGCGTGCACGTGCTCTCGAACGTGTCCGCCAGGGCGTCGGCCTTTTCTTTGTCGGTGTAGGCCATTCCATTCCTACCGTGGAGAGCGGGTATGCCAGACCTATTGTTTGTGAATTTCCGTGCCAACCTGTGGAAGGAGTTATCAGCCACGCTCAGACCCGAGAGCCTAGACCGCCACGCTTCCCTCCTGTGGTTCCATGTCATAATCTGGAGGTTCCTTTTAGACCGGTTCCATTTACTCTTGGTTTCTCGCCACAGCCTTCGTACTTTATTCTTAATTTTGATCTACGCCAGGATCTCTGGGGGGAGCGTGTCCTTCTTTCGTTGGACGACGCTGGGGCCTGGGCATTTTTTTTTGGAGGGGGGGGGGGATGAGGGCCAGAAGCACGCTCCCCCCGCGTGACCATCGACTCAATCTACATGGCCTCCGACATGCTATTATTTCTAAGAAGAAGAGATAGCTGGGAAGAGTGGGAAGTGCTACAAGGAGTATCTTCCGTTTTCTGAGACTCGCTACCACGGCAAGAGTTTGTGTTGGTAAGGTAGTGTTAAGGTGTGGTATTGAAGGGTCAGAGAAAAACCACATAGGCAGAAAAGAAAAACTTGACATCATGTGATAGCACATGCAAGGATGTGGGCTGGATAGGTCCAGTGGTAGTGTTAGTTGAGAAGGGGTATCATGCACCAGTCATGATCCATCGTCTCGCCATTCCATCTGCCAGTGGATCAGTCCGTCTGGGCACTGCCGTGACTAGCGCAGGCCTTGCCGGCTGCGGAACCATGCGTCGAGTACCACTAGGGCCCGGCGCACAGCGCCACCTCCTTGGGGTCCCTCGTACCCAGTCTCCGATTCCGGAGAATGAGGCCAAGCCCACCGGGGCGGGGGCCTTCTGGAAGGGGGTGGGTCATGACGCCGGGCCTCCTTCCTCTCTGCCCGTGCCATGGCCCTGTAGACAGGGCAACTGTGGTGGGAGACCTGGTGGCCCCTCGCACAGTTGGCGCACATCGGCACCTCTTTACGTGCTGCGCAGGCCGTGTAGTGGTGATCACCCCCACAACGGTTGCACCTCACTAAGAGCCCACAACGTTTAGATCTCACCTGATAGCCGCTACCTGCTGAGGTACTCTCCTGTTTGGCTCCTCGCTCGGCTGCTGTCCTGGGAGCAGTCCTGGGTTGCGGCTGGCCGGCAAACGGCCTGGGCAGTTTTTTTTTTCTTCGGGGGGGGGGGCCCCGAAGCCCGCTCCCCCCGCGTGACCAACGTCTCAATCTACATGGCCTCCGACATGCTATTATTTCTAAGAAGAAGAAAGAGATAGCAGGGAAGAGTGGGAAGTGATACAAGGAGTATCTGCCGGTTTCCGAGTCAGACTCGCTACCACGGCAAAGTTTGTGTTGGTTGGATAGTGTTAAGGTATGGTATTGAAGGGTCAGGGAAAACCACATAGGCAGAAAGAAGAAAGAGCCTACATGTAAAACCTGACATCTTGTGATAGCACATGCAAGGATGTGGGCTGGAAAAATACCAGAGGTTGTGTTAGTTAGGAACAGGTAACATGCACAAAAAACATAAACCAATTCCTCGCCATTCCATCGCCTGGGGATCAGTCCGTCTGGGCACTGCTGGGACTAGCGCGGTCCTTGCCGGCTGCGGAGCCATGCGTCAAGTACCACTAGGGCCTGTCGCACGACTCCACCTCCTTGGGGTACCTCGTACCCAGTCTCCGATCCCGGAGAATGAGGCCAAGCCCGCCGAGGCGGGGGCCTCCTGGAATGGGGTGGGTCATGGCGCCGGGCCTCCCTCCTCTCTGCCCGCGCCATGGCCCTGTAGACTGGGCAACTGCGGTGGGAGGCCGGGTGGCCCCCCGCGCAATTGGCGCACACCGGCGCCTCCTTAAGTGTTGCGCAGGCCGTGTAGTGGTGATCACCACCACAGCGGTTGCACTTCACTTGGAGTCCACAGCTAACTTGACGGTGGCCCCACCTCAGACAGCGGAAACACTGCAAGAGCTGCTGAGGGGGACATTTGACTCTCACCTGACTGCCGCTACCCGCTGAGGTCCTCTCTTGATTGGCTCCTCGGTTGACTGCTGTCCTGGGTTGCGGCTTGGCGGTTCTCTCCTGGTGAGCCAGCGACGCCTTCTGCTTCCTGGTGCGGCGTCGTCTTCTTCTTCTTCTTCTTCCCGGGGGTTGCTTCTCGGCGGGGGAAGAGGCCTCGTCCTGGTGGCCCTCCTCCCGGCCTGGTGACCCCAGGGTAGCTGATGGTTCCGCTGCGTCGCCGTCTTCTTCCTTCTCCTGGCTGGCGGCGGCGTTGTCGGTCGCTGCTAACGCTTGACTGCGTTCCCTGTCCTGTGGGGCGCACATCGAGGTCTGCAGCTCGACAGACGTGCTGTCAGGCTGGGCCTGGACAGCAACCTCAGAACGCCAAGGGGCGTCCTCCTCCACAGAAGTCGCACAGTCGCGACGCCAGGGGGCGTCATGCCCCACCTCCGTGGTGGCGTCGCTGGTCGCCGGCTGGGTGGCCAGGACTAGGTCGGTATTAACCGCCCTATTCCTTAGCCTCCTCGGCGTCTCCCTGGTCTCCGTCGCGGCCCTGACTGCGCCGGTGTTCATCCCTGGCACTCCGTCCCTCCCTGGTAGACGGATGACCTGGAACAGAGAAGAAAGCTCCCTCTCTGCGTCGCGCATCCGCTCCTGGTCGTGATGCCTGATGATGAAGCCTCCTGGTAGGAAGCTCTCGACGGCCATGGTTGTCGAGATAATCCTGCCTCCTCGGCGAGGGCGCCGCATTCTGTCCAGGACGAGGCCCCGTTCAGAAGTTACAGGGCGCCCCGGCCTGTAGTACACGAGCAGCGCTTCGTGCGCCGGGTCGGTGTAGCCTTCGGAGAAGAAGAAGCCGTTAGGGGGGTCACACCCGTCCCTGTAAGGCTCCGTCTCCACCTCGATCTCCGGGTCCTCCTGTGGCAGCTCCGGCTCGGGTGCCGGGGTCTCCGGCACAGGTTCCAGCGTCTGCGGCTCCGTGTTGCTCTCCGGTGACGGTGTCATGCCGGTGAAGAGATCTCGGAGCAAGTGCCCGATCGCCACCGCCCGTTCCTGGGTCGTCATCGTATCCGCCTGGTTGTCCATCCTGGTCCTCCTGTAACAAACTCTGAAAGAGAAAGAGACAATGCTCTTTCGAAGATGTACTAACAAGTACAGCTGCCTGACTAGTACTGGGAAAGTACAGAGCGCCTGGCAAAGAGAGAGAGAGCGAGCGGGAGGAACACGTCCTTCCACTACGGCTGTCGAACTCGTCCTTGGCCTGGGCAGCCGAGGCGAGGCTCTTATATACTGGAAGCAGAGCCGGCACTCTTCTTCAAGCGAGAAAACGTGTTTCTTTTCCACCTTAATATCTCGGAAACCAGTAGGTGGATTTTCTTCAAATTTTGGCCACTTCACTTTTAAAATATGAGCTTCATGATGGTGTACTTCATTATTTCGTAGCTATCAGTGTTTAGTAGATATAAAAATTGTTCCAGTAATTTCTAGATGGGTGAGCTGGCAACACGTGGCGATTACGTCATCTGGCCGGTTCTTTGCCTGTGACGTAGCACTGTCTCTCCCACTCCCATAGCTAGCAGCTGAGTCTTGAATGTTCGCCTGGCATGCTGACTCTAAATGCTAGAGCTATCATATCGTAAATAAATTACGAATTAAAAATGCAATGTGCCGGGCCATATGAATTACTGCTACAATATATTTATTTTAAAAATTCACCCGTTATTCACTCCTTAAGTGGACTTTCCGAAAACAAAAGAATACCAGTTTCTTTATTTTTAATTGAGATTTCAAGTACCAATTTTCATGCCTGTAACATCTTAAGTTTTTGCGATATAAGTATACTCATAAAAGTTATTCAACCCCTTTTTTACCACTTTTCATCTCACTTTAGTGAATTTTCCGAAAACAAAAAATACGTGTTTATTTTTAAATTAGATTCCAAATACTAATTTTTAAGTCTGTAAATTATTAATTATTTGAGATATAGATGTACTCGTTTAAAGAGTTCACCACCCTTTTGGCCCCTTAGAGACGGAATATCCGAAAATCCTCCCTTAGTGAGGACCTACACTGTAATATAATAAATGTATCCCCAAAATTTCATTTCTTTATGTCTCATAGTTTTGGCTGGGCATTGATTGCAGCCAGTCAGAGTAGCCTTTTATATATAGAGATTATAGTTTGACATATTGTGAATTCAGTGTTAATTTCTGCGATTGTCTTTCTCACAACAGAGGAGAAGGTGTTATTCCAGTCAAACAGAATGAGCTGACTTTGCTTCACTTTTAAGTGACAGTAGGAGGAGTGATTTAATAAGGAGGCACCAGGCAACAGAACATTGTTAGCTGTCGTTGGCAAGTTCTGACTTAAGGGATCAGTCTTATGTCAACGAAAAGGGACAATAGGGTGTCCAAGAACCATCATCACAAACAAGAATCATGGATAACTTTTCCAATAGGTGTTACAGTTCCTAAAGCATAATCTAATGATGAACATCACTAAAACTCTGAACGATAGGTCTGTGTGGCGGATGTTTTAAGAGCTGGGTGGATTTGCACACTGCATTCAAGTTGCTCAGAATCTTACAGAAGGGGATGAGAGATCCCAACTATAGTATTGCAGCTGAGTGTTGTCCTTGATATATGAGTATCCAGATTCCTTTTGCAACACATGATTTTCAGATGAAAGCCAAATTCACCTTAACGGCTATGTCAACTGGCAAACAATTTTTTTATTTTTTTAAAGGTTTAAATGGTCTGATGTCTTATCACATTTTGAATATATACTGTACCAATGCAATTAAGTAACTTCTCATTATTCTTTGTTTTGCCGCAAATGGTACAAGGCAATCATAGTTTTGTCCTGTGTAATTTATGTAGTCTTTCCAGTGCTACGTGCTATGATTGCACCATTGACACTTACCTGCAGTCGTTGTGGTTTTCAGTGTGTGACTTCATTTACAACGTTGTATTGTTTCTATGAGATTTGCATAATTTCTGACTGCTGTGGTCATTTTTAAGGAGTTTGATGATACACTTAAAACTTCCGCTGTCTTTTGTTAGAGAAAGAAATATAACTCTGCGAGATGATGAACCCCACCAAGTAAATGCATGACTGACCTGATCAAGCCAGGTATGTTAAGCAATGTGAGTTTCTCAAGAAATAAAGCCCACAAACTACAAATTGATGAAATGTGATCTCCTTTCTACAATTTAGTACAATTATGAGTTATTCAGTGATAGCGAGTCCGATAGTGAGTTAGTTACACAAGAAACAGTGAATGAACGCTACTCCGAGACTCCTGTTTCTACAGCTGTTGGCAATAAAAGGAAACGCCAAGTGTATACAACAGTGGTAGGGAAACAGATGATTTTCATCCTGTGATTCACGGTTTTGATTAATAATAGCGGCTTACATGAAACCTTTGGGAATGAACCAAAGCATGTTGATATTCTGTTTAAATTTGTTACTCCTGATATGCTGAGCTACATAATGGAAATAAAATATTAGGTTTACAGCTGTTCGGGAACCTGCCACCTGTGCAACAGCCCTAAATTCAGATCAGTGGTGATTGATGATGAAATCATCAATAAATCCTAGCACTGGCATGTAGTAGTGCATGTTGTAACTGAGCACTTAAGGGTTAATGATCCGGAAGCCAACACATAGTTCTTACTGTCAATGTCACTGACTTATGCTGGGATCAAACTCGCTATCTTGAGTTAATGTGCGGGGCCTTATTTAAGCAGATGTGTTCTACAGTAGACCTTTTCTACAGAAAATACGATATACATGTAGGTTCTATTGTATATTGACTACAAATCACATTCATATCATTTTAAGTCTGTATGTGTTATATAATACAGCATATAAAAATGAGTATTTGTTTGTTCGTCTTGACTCGACTCAAAAACTACTGGAGCGATTCACTGAAAGTTTCACGGCTTGTTCTTGTTACTCCTTGGAGGGTTTAGGAAGTGGTTTGAATGGAATTTGATGGGTATCTTTTCAATGATGAGTGATTTTATGTAATTAATTTAAATGTAAAGCTGCACCAAGCTTGGATCGACTTGAACAAACTATTGCTAGTCAATAGCGACTTACTCTGTACCATAATAGTCCGGTAAAATATTCTGTATATGGGAGGATGGGAACACGCCGCTATGTTTTATGAAGTACCTTTCCTGCTAGGAGGTTCATGACCGTGGTTGTATATAGGAGGGTGGGAAGATGCTGCCATGTTTTATGAAGTACCTTTCCACATCTCCTCCTAAACCATTGGAGCAATTTCAACTAATTTTGGTACACTTCTGACTTACTGTCTACAGACGAACACTGCGGGGGTGGTGGGGTAATTTACTCCTAGCACCCCTAGGGGTGGGAGTGGAAACGGGGTGGCATATAACAATAATCAAAAATAGTGTCCACTCCATAGTTTTCAGTGTTGCTGAGATTAACAGTTTAGTCCCCTTTGGGATGGCAGTGAGAAGAATATGTCCAAAAATGACTGAGATTATGGATGTGTGTGTGTGTTCTAGTATAGCTTTCAACCAAACTTGGTACAAATATGACTTACTCTCTGAAAAAATAAAAATGTACTGTGTGGGCAAGACACCCCTAGAGGTGGGGGGTGAAATGTAAAAATAATAACAACCAACCAATGTTAGTGTCGAATCCATAGTTTTGGGGGTCGCTAAGATGAAATGCGACACTCTGGATGCCATGCAAGTCACAGTTCAACCGCAATTGGAATGGGAGTTAGAGAGAGTGAAAAAGAAAATGACCAACATTATGAATGAATGTATGTATGTTCCAGCACAGCTCTCAAACAAACTTGGTACACATGACTTACTATCTGGAAAAAATACTGTGAAGGTAAGACACCACCTGCACCCCTAGGGGAGGGGTTGATATGTAAAAATAAGTGAAAATGACCTATATTAGAGTTGAATCTATGCCTTTTGCATTCGCTGTGATGAATTGTGACATTCTGGATTTTGTTGAAGTCCAAGTCTAGCCTCCATTGGCATGGGGGTTGAGGAGGGGTGAACAAGAATATGTCCAAAATGACAGATATTTGTATTGAGTCCACAGTTTTCGGGGTCAATAGCCTGATAGTTGTCAGTCCCAGTGACAGATGGAATAGCGTACATAATATCTATTGTGTGAGGTGTAAATACATTGTTATAAAACCCACGGCACTTGACTCCCTTGAAAGGGCCTTGGCCTGCCCAGCGACCGTTGCTCAGTCCGAAGACCTGCAGATTACGAGGGGTCGTGTGGTCTGCATGACGCATCCTCTTGGCCGTTATTCTGGGCTTTCGAGACCGGGGCCGCCATCTCACCCTCAGATAGCTCCTCAGTTCTAATCACGTAGGCTGAGTGTACCTCGAACTAGCTGTCAGTTCGAGAGAAAAATCCCTTACCTGGCCAGGAATCGAACCCAAGGTCTCTGGGTGAGAGGCAGGCATGCTACCCCTACACCACAGGGCCGGCCATTCATTTGTAACTTACTTTTATTATTTGTTTGAAGGGATCAGCTACTTCCCTGACAATCTGGGCTGCTACAAGGAAATAGTTTAACGCAAAATTATCACCTCAAACTAAAACTGAAAATTAAACACTTAACAATAACTAAATTTACAAAGGGTTTGTAAACTATTATTCAACATCACAATAAAAATAAAGAAATCTACAAGAAAATCATTTCAGACAGTTAATACAAATCCTAATATTAAACATTCAAATAAATTGCCCAAGCAGAGCTGGATACTACAGCTAGTTAATATATTGTTTTAAGTTAATAAATGTCTTTTTTGTTTTCAGAATGATGTTAGTCTAAAATTTATTTTCTTTGATGGAGAAGAGGCTTTCCGCCATTGGAATGATAAAGATTCTATATATGGAGCTCGCCATTTGGCTAAGAAGTGGGAACGTATTTCACATCCTGCAAACAACAAAGATGGTACCAATTATCTTCATAGCATAGTAAGTGAACTTTTAATGTGTATTGTACGTCCCATTTAGTACTTTCTGTGTGAGCCAAAAAGTCCCTGAGGGGGCCAGGCTGCTTTTTTTGGTCAAATTAGGGGATCAGCATAAGAGCACATGTATAAGCATTTCTTTAACCTGGTGTTTACAAATTAACATGTAACCATTGCACAGCTTGATACTTTGGGCAAACCGGCCATAGTTTTTATATTCGTTACCAGTAACATGTTAAAGTAAAACAGTACAACAAATTTTCAGCCTTCGTCGACCGTATCTCAGATTTTCATTATTCTTTATCTTCAGTAGAAAAAGATCTTTCTATTCTCCTTTTGAATATATATGAAAATATCCTTATTAATTTAGACCAAAGATTGAACCTTGTAGACATTCTGAATGAGTTATCCGAGAATATCACCATCCTTATAGACTGGTGATTAATAAGTTTTTTGATCGTTCTTTGAATAAGAAGTCTCGTCTGAACACGAATCAGCATTCCACTTTTCCTTCCCATTCCACACCCTCCCTTATGTCCACACTTCAGGCCACTCGCACTCTTCCAGCCAACACACTCTCCGCCTCGCTATCAGCCCCTCCATCATGCCTGCAACACACTCAGTTTGGCACAGCAGACCCTCTACAGCAAGACGTGGATAGATCAGCTTAACCCAGCGAGGATGTAAGTTGCTTTTCTGTCATTTTCCATCCCAGTTTTTCTTACCCCACCCTCTCCCCCAACACTTCTTTTTGGCTCTCAATGCTTACAGCTTTTTTTCTGTTTGTTACAGATATGTTCTTTCAATACCTTAACTTTTAACAACCTGGCTTGAGCATGATTTCACACAACGTCCCACACTGCACAAGCCAAGATTTTCTCTAGACTCAAAAATAGTATTATAACGTCTAGATCAACACAGTCTATTTTAAGAAGAGCCCAAGTTTTGCTCCATATTTTTCGGTCACTGAAAGACTTTTAAACAATAAGAACTTGATATTTTAGCCTTTACATAATTTTACCCATTCTTTGTTATGTGATACCTTTATCATTATTTTAAGTGGTATTTAAGCTACAGCTGATGATGTCCACGATACAAGGACTAGTTGATTTTGATGAAATTGATATTTGTGTTGTAATATGGGATTTCTGTGAACTCTTATGTAACTTCTCGAAATCAAGAAAGTGGGTTGTTTGGTGATGGATGAAACAGTCAGAGTGAATGTGATTTTCATTGGAGATCCACACATTGAGCAAGAAATCTGGATCCGTGTACACCATGGCCAAAAATCTTGCACAGTACACAATCCTGGCTTGCATATCTTGCTTTGTCAATCATTGTCCAACCTGTATTTGGTAAGGAAATCCACTTATGTCTTTAAACAGTTGCTAATGCAATGTATCGCTGATGTTCAATTTCAAGGACGTTTGTCAAAGACCTGATTGAGGACACATCCACGATTCTCATTTGTGGACATAGTTACTGGCATACCAGACATTCCCTTCTCTTGACACTATACACTCACTACCAGTGTGACAACATTTCATAACAATAGATAGCATAACTGTGTTGCTTGGTGCCACATTATTAAACTGCTTGCAATATTGTTCCGCCACTAACTTCACACTTGGCTCGCCTCAGTAGCCATTTCCGTACAATCAGAAATAATACTCCATTATGAAAACTTTTTCTTCTGTTGTGAGCCCCATTTCCAGCTCCACCTCACAGCAGAATGTTCTTTGCTCTACTAGGAACACATAATGCTGATGCAGTTATATGCCGATGGATGGACATGTGCATGAGAGCTGCACGAAATCTGGTACTATATATTTTGGTGTGTATGATAATATCTTTTCTTACATGCAAATACAGTATTATTTAACAAGTCAAAATAAACTGTAAATATTAAAACATTATAGAAATTCTAAATCACAGATTATGCTAATAACAAAATTGAAAAGTAAAAATACCTACTTGTATTCTTTATAGCCTCAATGGGAACATGAGGCTTCCTTTTGTTATATCAAAATTACACCAAAATTATTTACCGTAAATCTGAAAATAAATATACAACTTAGTTTGTAGCTGTCCACTCAGAAACCTACCGAAGCCAATGCTGTCACATCATCTACCTGCAATGCACGCAACTCTTCTGTGTTGACATGTCTTTATCATATCCACTAAGGTAGCATCGGCCAATTTTGTAGTCTTGGAGGTGAAGAGCTGGAAGTTTGTGTTCAGTTCCCAGAAGATTCTTAGCTTTGTGTCTCAGAGGTGTTGAAATCATTGGCAGTCTTGCATGTTTTGCAATCTGAGGCTTCATCAGCTCTCACACAGTGATATCCAGGTACTTTCTTCTAGGTGTAGGCTTATAGTTATGCCTCACGGGTGCACGCTGTTAATCATTGATGCCACTAACATTCAGAAGATCAAAGACCACCACCACAGGCCAGCATTCATTGCAGAAGGCAACCTCATACTTGGCACTCTCCTGATCCAGAATGTCAACTCTAACCTCGGAACCATTGTAATGTGCAACCATGGCGGAGTTTTCTAAATCGCCAGTTTCATTGTCGATCTCCTTGTCAAGAGGCATAGATGAAAGCACTGACACTGCCTTATTCCTTTATTTAGAGCAATAAAACACTAGTCGTGTCTTGATGAAATCCAAATAGTGATGAAAATTGTGTACACTGAGAATTTGGTTAAAACTTCCACGACTGAGTGAGTTGGCCATGTCATTAGGGGCGCGTAGCTGTGAACTTGCATTCCGGAGATAGTGGGTTTCAACCCCACTGCCGGCAGTCCTAAAGATGGTTTTTCATGGTTTTTCCATTTTCATACCAGGCGAATTCTGGGGCTCTACCTTATTTAAGGTTATGGCCACTTTCTTCCCACTCCTGCCCCTCGCCTATTCCATCATTGCCATAAAATTCATCTGTGTCAGTGTGATGTAAAGCAACTTGTAAAAACAAAAAAGGAAAAACTCGTTGCGCAATCAGTCATCTGTTCTGTCGGATGGTTCCAACATATGCCAGCTTCTCATCAGTTAATAACTTCTCTGCCAGAGGAATTAAAGTGAACTGTCTGATCCCCAACACATTTTAATGCATAGCTTGAATTGGCTGGACCATCCTCAGAATGCCAGCAGCAGAGTTTGATATCTGGAACAGACTCTCATCCGGTTGTTTGCAAGTGTAGACCTTGAAATTCAGTGTAAATTCTCTTTGACGTGCTGCAATAGTTAAACTTACTAAGATCTGGCAGAACCGGGCAATATCAAAAGCCACGAAGATGCGCTTGGTAGAATCACTAGTGTTCTCCGTCTTTTTGTACGGCTGTGAGACCTGGACCGTGAATGCTAAAGACAAAAAGCGCATTGATGCCTTTGAGGTGTGGTGTTGGCGGAGAATGCTACGTGTACCCTGGACAGAAAGAAGAACTAAAGTTTCCATTCTGGACGAACTCTACATCAAGAAACGCCTATCTTCCCGTGTGAGTGAGCGTTACCTCCAGTTCCTTGGCCACATTTTAAGACGAGATGGAGAGAACTTGGAAAAGGTAATTTTACAAGGCAAAATTGAAGGCAGTAGACCTCGAGGAAGAACAGCAAGCAGATGGATAGATCAGGCGAAGAAGATCACTGGGCTACCACTTCAGATCATATTAACAAAATGTGAAAACCGCTCGGTATGGAGACATCTTGTCAAGGTTGCAACAGGAAATGATGGAGTTATGAGGTCACGACGCTCAGTAATGAGCACAATGACATGATGATGATGATGATGATGATGATGACTCTTTCACGCAAACTATAGATAAATGTTAACTTTTTATTTAGCTGGTGTACTAGGCATGCATACTTTGAAAGTATACTTTCCTGTGATCTCAACCAACTGTTCATCTTTGGTACAAAATTTATTGGTTGAATAGTGACATTTAAAATTTTGCGAAAACTTAGTGTAGATATCGTGGATAGACACAGATTGGTTAGATTCTTGTCACCAAACATGATCGCATAATTTTTTGCAAAAGAAAGTGAATTCTCTTCTGGCTCACAGCTAAACAGCATGATTCCACTCCATATCCCTGGGAATTGTCCCATACTTGATTAGTATTTCTTCCATTTGCTCCCAAACAACCAATGATCAATAAAATTCAGAAAAATGTTAGTCTCATCGATAAGCCTTTCATCTCATTCATACAAAAATTTATTCTTCATTTCCTTGATATAAAAGATCATGTACATAGTAATTATTCTTGTAATACTGTGATCTAGAAAGATGTCAATATGTTCAAGCTCTGTCTGGGCATTCGTAGCATTCCCTCTCTGTCCTGGCAGAGGGATGACAATCTTATGCACCTGAGGCTGCAGTGTCTCTTTTCTACTTAAAATTGTCTTTTGTAACAAAATACCTGTTTGTTCAGCGTTTTCCTCCCCATTTGAACTAACCTTATCAGAACCCTCCATCGCAGCTGCGGGATTGTCCACTTTGTTTCAGAGTTACGGTACTCCTCTGCCACCTGATCTACTTCACCTTCATCACTGTCACAGGCTATCTCCAGTGCAGTTCTATAATCCTCATCCAACCAGTCCACAGTGCAAGACCCATTGCTAGTCCTGTTAGAAGTCGCTAAGACATGGTCACTGCAATTAAAACACCAATAGTTGTGTGGGCTACTAACATAACCCAACTGGGTTGGAAGCGAAATAACACGGACGTGTTTCCAGTGGCAAGTATCAACTCACACTGAATCTTGAGAAGAGTGGCTGGAAGGAAGGTGCTTGAGACTCTCCACTGCTAAGAACTTGGGAGTAGCAATGTAAAAAAAAAAGAAGAGAAAGAGAGAGAGAGAGAGGTGAGGTGTGGACTCCACAGCTGTAGTCCACACTTATCAATCAATCCTGATCTGCATTTAGGGCAGTCACTCAGGTGGCAGATTCCCTATCTGTTGTTTTCCTAGCCTTTTCTTAAATGATTGCAAAGAAATTGGAAATTTATTGAACATCTCCCTCGGTAAGTTATTCCAATCCCTAACTCCCCTTCCTATAAACGAATATTTGCCCCAATTTGTCTTTTTTAATGGAGGGTTAAGAGCAGAGTTTTAGAGAAGAGCTGTCAGCTATGAAGATGGAAGTTTTGAAGATGTGGGGTTTGTCCTTGTTACTTTGTGTTGTCGTATTTATCCCTCTCTTGCTTCTGTTAATCCTTTGTCCACACCAACTTGTCGTGAGATTTATCCTTTGTTTGCATTCTAAGATTAGTTATTGAATTTGATTTTAGTTGTACATCATCTTTGCGTATTTCATAGACAAATATGAGAAACACCACCTTCTCATTATTTTAGTCTATGGAAGGTAAAGGGAGTCACTTCAGACCTGAAATGTTCAGCAAGGCTGTTACAGAAGATGCATTATTGTATGTGTATACAGTGAACAGGAAACAGTACCAAAAGTTGTCAGACATAATTTTACAGAACAGAGATAAATTTTTAGATCACAATGTCATCTGTCAGTTTAACCATTGTATTACATGGTCATGACAGTGGTGTTCTCAACACCGAGGAAGTGGGTGGAAAGTTTTGTAGGAAACTTTGTTATATAGATATAGGGATTTATATACAAGTGGAGTTTTATGTGCCCTAACTTGAAATATTCATCATTAATCAACATTGGCTTACTGTTCCCTTTTCCTGGGTACTGTCGATAAGGTTCCTCCATTCTTCTCTATTGACGAATGTCTTGTTCTTCATGATATAATCCAGTGTCCTTCCCTTAGCTGCAATGTTGGTCTTGATTACATCTATCCAGCGGGTTCTACGTCTATAAGTCAAGCGTTTTCTATCTCTCTTTCAAGTGCACTTGGAGTTTTTGTAAATTTAAATATGATATTCGTGGAAGATAATTTATTTTCCAAACTGTTCAGAAAGATAAGTATTTATGAATCTTGGTATAGTTTCCTATGCACGATTCTTAAAATTTACTTGGGTTTTGATCTGAGTTGAAAGGATCTGCAGCATATGCTCTTTGTAACCATTCCCATACTTCTTCCTTGGCCTTTTTCTCTCTTTTTCTTTTCTTTTGTGTTTGATTTGGCTGTGGTGAAGTGAATGTCACACTAGTGTGTTTTTTCTGATTTGTATTACAACTTTTTATTTTTCATTATTTGTTCATTTAATGGCTAAGTAGTTTTCCACTTGCCACATAAAGCTGAATTTTGGTAGGTTTGTTGCAAATATAAGTTCCAGGGGATGATTTTTCCTTTCTTTTTTTCCAGGATATGTTGATCTTGCTTGATTTATTGGGTGCTCCAGATCCTGCATTCTATAGCTATTTTCAGAATACTCAGCGTTGGTATAGAACCATGTCCGATGCAGAATCTAAGTTGGCACAACTTGGACAGTTAGAGAACTACTCCAGAGGCAAACCTGAACAGCGATATTTTAAAATGTTATCAAGTCAGTCTCATATTGAAGATGATCATCTTCCTTTCCTCAGAAGAAGTAAGTATTCATTACTTTTTAATCATATGTAAGAGCAATTAATTTCTCCAGATTTTTAATTTTACAAAAAAATTTCAGATGTTCCTGTTTTGCATTTGATACCTGCTCCCTTCCCTGACGTGTGGCATACTGAAGAAGACAATAAAAATATAGTGGATTTCTCAACAGTGGAGAACCTCAACAAGATCTTCAGGGTTTTTTGTACTAGCTATCTCAAATTAAAGGTTTAAAAATTTGCTCAATAACAAGTATGCTAGGTAGATAAGTGTATAGAAGAAATTTATGAATCATTTTACTTTTACATCTGGAACACATTCCTGAATCTTAAAGGTTATAGTTTTAACTGCCCTGTACTTTATTATTCATATTTGGATTGAACCTATACAAAAACATTTCTTATCCTAAGTGTTGAAAGCATCAATTATATTGTTTTGATTATGATTTATGACAGAAACAGGTATGGTTGTAGTTATATCTTTTTCATATCATTAGTGTCGTCATGGACCATCTCAGAGTGTTCGGGTGGAGTATATAAATGCCCTCTACTTATGTCTAGGTAGGTTTCTTTCTGCTGCGTATGCTGCTCCTCCAGCACTTGTTCCTCCACATCTTGCTTGATCTGATCAAACCATCTTTTTCTTGGTCTATCCCTCAGGTCTCTTGCCTTAAACCACAGTTTCCAACCGCTTTCTAACAGTTCTTTGCAGTTTCAACCATTTTAAGTGGCCAAGCCTCCGTAGCTGGGCTTAGAGTTTTTTTTCCTTTTGCTAGTTGCTTTACGTCGCACCGACACAGATAGGTCTTATGGCGACGATGTAAAAGGAAAGGCCTAGGAATGGGAAGGAAGCAGCAGTGGTCTTAATTAAGGTACAGCCCCAGCATTTGCCTGGTGTGAAAATGGGAAACCACGGAAAACCATCTTCAGGGCTGCCGACAGTGGGGTGTTTATTGGCGTAGTTAAAGCCATTAGGCCTTTTCTTACACTAAACCATTGATAGGATGGATTGTAATAATTTGAAATTTGTTTCCCTGAATTATTGACCATACCATCTGATAACCATTACTGGACATATCCTACTTACAGGATATATACTAAGATGTTGCACATACTTCAGGCATGATAAAAGTGTGTTATAATTGAATAGGTAATTTTCAACAGTCATTATATCAGTCTTGGAGAAATTCAGTAAAAATAACAAAACTTGTACCACACTTGGCTTTGGTATGTCAGGTTCGGAGAGAATTCTACATGTATTATTATTATTATTATTATTATTATTATTATTATTATTATTATTATTATTATTATTATTATTATTATTGGTATTGGTATTATTATTGGTATTATTATTGTTGTTGTTGTTGTTTTTGTTTTGTTGTTGTTTCTCTACTTTTTTCCCCTGAAACATGTCAGCAGACCCATCTGTACTACAGTAACTGATGGCCTTCTTATAACAGCACCATTGTCCACACAGGCAGAAAATTAACATTGATTTTTCAGGTGTTGGCTTTCTATTTCCTTGACTATCCCTTTACTAACTGGTGTTGCATACCGATGAAATTTATGGCTTCTTGGCAGACAGGATTTGTTTTATTTGTGAAATGAAGTGTATATCATGTGCAAACGTAATATATTTTAAAGTTTTCTATGTTTTTATGTATGAAATAGCACTGTCAGCTGTCACATAATGAAAATTGGGTGGAATTAAATTGTCAGGCATCTACCCAGATTTCGATGGTTGTATTCCAATTTATATAACTATTTGATGAATTCTTCTTTGTTGCTTTCTATGCCTTCTTTTTCTATCTCGTTTATATGCATGCAGTGAATCCTTTAAAAGATCCTAGGTTAAGATTCTTGAGTTATTGATTAGCTATAAAATATATTTGTATATATTTCTCATTTTCTCTGCGTGGTAGATGTGCCTTGTACTGCATACTTGTTACCAGACTGTGTTCAGAACATTTAACATTTATCAGGAGAGAATATGTACTGGATGCCATGCAGTGGCTCTATGCAGGAAAGAGTGCTGGAACAGCAGTTACGTTGTTAGCACAAACACACACTTGTAACAAGACAAAACTTAATTTGTGTATTCATAGTAATCATAGCAGATGCTAGAAGTGTCGTCCTCGTTTGAAGGTATAGATCAGTCGGTTTATACATATTGTTGAAGACTTCCGCTGATGTTCCTTGTATAACCAACTGCATATAATCATTATTTCCATTTTTTTAATCAATTGCTTTGAACCATAATAATTTTGTAGGGGTACAATTGGGGTTCTTTTTCTTACAGCTAGCTTCATGTTGCATATGCTTAAGAGTTTTCCTTTTTTTTTTTTTTTTAGTGCAGTCTTGAAATGTTGTTCAGTTAAACACATCAGAAACAAAAGTAGTAATCAGTGTAAATTATATAAAACCAAATTGAGTAAGAATTTTACTATTCAACTGAACTGTTGCACGTTACCACTTTTTCAAATGGATGTCATGTCCATAGTCTTCATGTTACCAACTATGAGCAACTGGATCCACAGTGCTTGTGGTGAACTTGCCATGAAGTCGTCTTCTTCCATATCACTTGAGTTAACTGCTAGTGTCATCTCTCTCTCTCTCTCATCGTTCTCTCAATTCTGAGGATCGTGATCTCCGAGGAGACTATTGGTCACTTGTTTCCATCTCTCACGGTCCTCGGCCAGATGAACTGCAACCCAGTTATACTCTTGATAATGTTTGATCATCAAGTGGGAATTCGTCCATGATCTCTTTTGCCGGGAACATTTCCAAGAATGATTAGTTTTTCTGTGTTGTTCATTTCCACGTCGCATAGTGTGTCCAAAGAATTGTAAAACTCTTTGTTTACATATTGATGATAATCTGATTCTGAGGTTAAGCTGCTTTATAATGGAATCATTGGTGTAAATTGCTGCCCAAGGTATGCATAACATTCTTCGCCAGCACCACATTTCAGAAGAATTGGTTTTCTTTAGGTCTGCAGCACGAAGAGTCCACTTCTTGGCTCCGTAGAGAAAAACTGAAAATACCAGACTGAATACTACTATCATTTTCAGTGGTAACGACATAGAGCGATTCTTCCATAAATGGGGCAAATTCATCATTACATTTTTGGCCATAGCTCTTCTTCCCTTAATCTCAGGAACACAGCTACCTAAACTGGAAATGACTGGCCCAAGGTATCGACTTTTCTTTCTGAGATGAGTGTCATACACAGTTTAATTAACCATCATAAGTACCCATGAAGATTCTGGTGACATGCGTTATACAAAGAGAGAGGCAGTTTTAGGTTTTAAATAGCAAATTTCTAGCTTTCAGATCCTGTGATATTGATTAGTTCTAATAGATTTTAGTTAAATCCAGAGACTTCTGATCCCAGCTTGGAGGAAATTTACATGGTTTACAAATCAGTGCGTGTTGGTGTTAAGCCCACTGAGAGGCCCCATTGTGTGTCTGCAGCAAAAACGGTCAGTGGCTCTCACATTGTGGTACATAGCGAGCTGGAAGTAAATTCATGTGCATAGTTTAAGAGTTTTAACAGTAACCGTTACATTACAAATAACAGCTCACTGGTGTTTATGTGCCTTTGACTCTGGTCAAGATTGTCTTTCTATAGATACTTGAAAGGAAAAGTTAAGTTTTCTTGAATGCACACATCTGGAACCCATTCTACAGATAAGCAAATGACACCTCTTACTGGAGTCAGAGACTTAACAAACTGAATATTGTGGATATGAAAATAAAAAAAATGCTATTTGAGTGCGTTCAAGCTAAGTAAAAAAGAAAATCTGACAACTTTCACTTAATTTTTATTTCATATTGCTTTTATGAACTTAAAGCTCTTGTTATTAACAACATATGTATGAAGTTGCTGTGTTGTTCCTTACATCACAAATGCAAAAATGATATGGTCAGAATAGGTCTGTTCGAATATACTTCATTTATTTACAGAGTTGGTAAAATTGAATATGACCCTTCTTATTACCAATACCACAAGTATTGATTTTGGTTGAAATAGTTTTTGAGAGACACCTCTATGTAATTTGGAGTCAAGAAGTATAGTATTCACTGTTTTGAAAGGTGGAAACTAATTTGGAGTATGACTTATGAAACACAAAGAATGAAATAATCTTTTCTCTAGAATCTTACAAGCTGTACAACTATCTTGGAGTTTAGCAAAGTAAATTGGTAGAACATGCAGATGTTAAGAAGAATTTATAAAATGAATGTGAGAAAACTCAAGTCATTCGTGAAAGCTTTCCTGAATTCATGCAACCTCAGTTGCCTGTGAATTCAAATGTGGTATCTGTTATCTCATACAACTTGGGTATAATAAAATGGAGTAACATGAACATCTTGTCCATATAACAAGATCACCGTTCCATCACAAAAAAAGAAAAAAGAAAAAAATGCAATTGAGAGTATACATTTCCTCCAGAAAACTTGGAGGCAATGAGATTGTTGATATCTCACGACTTCTAACAAGGCCAATTGAGAATATGCAGTACTACTTCATCAAAAAATCTCAGTCCTCACAATTGCATGAAGTGATAGGTTTGGCTGATAAGAACTATACTTCACTAAATCTCAGTCAGGGTGACATTCACCTAAAGTAGCCACATTGGAGGAAACTGCAACCACATGTAAACAGAAAATCTTGCATGGGAAATTTGCTGCTGAACTGGCTGATGTTAATGCAGACAAAGAAGGTCGAATACGTGGCTTACAGTGGGCAAAATGTTCCGTGAAACAGAAGATACACAATTGCTATCCATGATCAAGCAGTGGCTACAAGAAATTTTGGGAAAGATGTTGTTTAAGATTTTAACTCAATCGGTGATCGTTGCTGCACATGCAGTATGGAGCAAGACACAAGCGAGACGTATAACATATGGAAAGATATGATGTTACAGGAAAGCTGTTATTTTTAAGATTATACATTGTGTAGTTGCCATAAAATATGGTTTTGTCATAATATCTGCAGAACCATACTACTCGTACAGACTGGCTAACATATTAGTAAACAGATACAAGCTTTTTTTCAACAGGAGCATTTGACAGGAGCATGTCCACATAACAACCAGGCATGTTTGGATAGTTGATTTTGCGTGCTGTGTAGTTGAAATATTCATTCAACTTATCAAATGGAACTGTGGAAATATCAAGTGGTAACACAGTCGGTTAAAGTTTGGTAGCGGGTAGACCAAATAACCACAGTACCGGTTGTAATTGGAGCAACAAAACTGATGCATAACAGCCTGGAACAGTCCATGAAGAAGCTTCAGTTGCTCGTGTGTATGATTGGAGACATAAAATAATTAATCTGTGATCCTTAGCACCTGCAGAATTATGTACAAGTTCTTCAATGAAAGTTTACTCGAAATGTAGAAATTAACCTAAAGTATGATTGTACTTGGTAATTATTTATCCATGCAGTGGTACTAAAATATCAGATAAAAAATCTGTAAGGTAAGTAAATAATAATAATAATAATAATAATAATAATAATAATAATAATAATAATAATAATAATAATAATAATAATATGATATTCCATCACAGCTAATCGGCTCCATTTTTCCTTATCTAACTAAATGACAATTCTAAGTTAGCTCTTTTGTCGTTCATTGTACTCTTGTCATTGATACAATGGGCAAATTGTCTACCTCCATAGTTTAATGGTTAGTGCTATTGACTGCTGTCTTCAGAGGCCTAAGTTTGATTCCTGGTACTGACAGAAATTAGATTGGCCGGAGGGCTGGTATATGTGGTTAAGAAAAGGTAAATGCAGCTCACCTCTATTGGGGATGTGCTTTGAAAAGCGCTGCACCACCTCAGGACAAGAAAACAAATTTACATTTAAAGGGCAAAGTGTCAGGACTTAATCAAGAATATTCCCAGTTAAGTACGAGTTTTTTTTCTCCCCGTGTGGCTATTTCTAGCAGTGCAGCCCTTGTAAGGCAGACCCTCCGATGAGGGTGGGTGGCATCTGCCATGTGTAGGTAACTGCGTGTTATTGTGGTGGAGGATAGTGTTGTGTGGTGTGTGAGTTGCAGGGATGTTGGGGACAGCACAAACACCCTGGCCCCGGGCTATTGGAATTAACCAATGAAGGTTAAAATCCCCGACCCAGCCGGGAATCGAACCCGGGATCCTCTGAACTGAAGGCCAGTACGCTGGCCATTCAGCTAATGAGTCGGACAGTTAAGTCTGAGTGAGCCTTGCAGTTTGTACTGTTCATTTGTGATAAATGACAAATTTCTAACATTAGGCTTTAAAAAAAAATGTAAATAGTATCTTTTGTCCAAATTCTGTGTAATTAAATTTAAAGATGAAATTCACAGCACTGCTTCCCAAATAGCTGAATGATCAAGATATATATATCATTTGAAAGAGATATTTTTTTTTTTTGTCTTGTCTCTTTCCTATTATTGGTGATAGTTAACTCCCAGTTTGAAAGCATAGGTTCAAACATAAATAAAAGCTAAGAGAATTCTCCAAATCTGAGATCAGTAACTGATCACTGACTGAAATTTATAATCATTTGTTTACTTTTCCTGTTCTTATGAGAAAGATATTTTTTGGATATGGGATTTTGGCTTTTTTTGTGCATAAATCATTATAATGGATATTCTTCTCTCTCTGTCCCTCTCTCTGTCTTATTACTGCAATATTGTTGATGTAAAAGTTCATGGCTCATAACTTCTTAACAGGTGTAGTGTAGAAGGATTAATGTTGAATGAGATGACTTGTTGTATCTGAATTTTATGAGAGTAGTATTGTTTGCACAGGTGTTGCTTGTAAATCCTTAAGGTAAATAACCATGAAATTATCAGTTAATTACTTTGAATTACAGCATTTCTCTTTAAATAGTTTTGAGATATCCGATTGTATTTAGGAGTCTGGCATTGTTGATTTGATTTGATTTCTTTCCATGTTCTCTGATTACTTTTGTTAATGAAAATCTTAAGTGATAAAAGTGGGATTTACAGTATATAAAATGTCTTTGTTTGATGACAAAAGCCAAAATACAGGCAACATAATTGAGCTGTGAAAGGAAAAATTGAGATTCAGATTTATTTAGCTATCCAAGAATTGATACACACCTATGATCAGTAGCAGTGCTAAAATCTCAATGAAGGTGAAGCTGAGGGAAGGCTGAAGGTGAAGTAGGAGAAGCAAGAGCCAGGGCAACTTTCAGCAGTGGATTGAAGAATTAAAATACTGTTACATATCTATGGAGAATCAGAAGATATAGAGCATTGAGTATATTGGTCCACTATTGTCTGAATTACTGAGCATTATATTTTAAACAAAAGTTACATTTGAAATTTTGTGCCTACTGTACATGAATTTATCATAAAAGAACTGGTACATTATTAGGTTAGAGATGGCTTCAAAATGTAAAAATGGAGTGATTTTAGATTTTTGGCTGGTATGTTTTCTGAATTCTTACATGTGAGGAAGATAGCAGATAACTCATAACATTATTTGCAGCTTTTATTGAAGGGCAAAGAGGCGATTCTTCATATGAATGCATAGGCAATGTCATCCACATCTAGCCCTCTGGCTACTCTCCACTGTTTTCACTTCCAGGTTGCTCAGTCATGGTATTTTGTAAATACCTTTTTGAAGTTCTGTATGCAGAAGAATGTTCTCTCGTTCTCTCACACCTAGCGTTTTAAAGTAATGTAGTGCAGGATGAATTGGAAGCTTTAGAACACAGATGTTTTGATGGGTCTTGTAAAAGATTGCACATAATTCGGAGGTACGTGCAACTATGTTACGTATAAACAAATATCAATTGTATTTGTATTTCTACATAATGTTAGTTTCCTTTCCATTATTGATTCACTTTGCATGCACTAGAAGTGAAACAAGTATTTGGTCATGACACCGTTTGAAATATGTAACTCTACTCTGTGCTTCAGTGGGAAACAAAAATTTGGTGGGTGGGACTCTCCATTAATCCATTAGCTTCAATTAGGAATGATAATAAGGAAAGCTTTTCTGTAATGTCTTGCTTCAGACATACTCTCTCATCTGCCAGGCTCCTTCCTATTCACAGCTAATACATCACATATCGCTCAGGTTAAAACTCCTCAAGTTAAATTTAATGTCTTTGATGCCCTGATTTTCACATATACAGTAAAATAGAATTTAAAATCAAAATATTCTGAGGGATGTCTCCTTGCAACCAACCCCCTTCAACAAAAGCACTGGCAAGGTAAGCTGTACTGTAATTTCATTCATCACTGGCAAGGTAAGCTGTTCTTGCTCTCTACTTTTCCTTTCACATATTATTCATATGAACTACTATTGTTATCCATTCTTCATTTATTATGTGCATTACTTTTGAAGTTTAACAGAGTCTGATCAGTATTTAAAAATATTACAGTATTGGTTCAGCAAGTATTACAAATGTTACAGCGTACATGAACATGATTTTCTTGCATGTGGCTGATGACATCAGTTTGAATCAACTTCATATATTAATATAGTTTGTAAGTAAAACAATGCACTTTCATTGTTGGTATTGTCTATTTACCGTACATCCTTTTATCTCACTCTGTTCAGAAAAGAAATGCTAACATATTTGATTTTTATGTATCTTTTTTCTTCAAATTGAGCTTATCCTGAATTTCTGCATCTCTGAGAATGTTAAGCTCAAAATGGTATTACTGTTAATAAATTATTATTATTATTATTATTATTATTATTATTATTATTATTATTATTATTAATAAATATAAGAATGCCTCCAGATAGTAAACAGTTGTGTCCTAAACAAGACATTTTAAGATTTTAACTTAAATCAGTGCTTTTTTCCTGGAAAGAGAGGTGCCGGAACTCCTAGAAGAGAGAACGTGTCAAGATTTTAAAAACATTTTCATTTTCACGCAGTTCAATTTTCATTTCATTTTAAACTGCTTCCAGAATTTGGATACATCACTGTCCTCCTTGGTTCATTTCCAGATCATGGTGACCTTGAAGCAGCTATGGTTTGACATACAATAGTTGCATCAAACACAGCAGAGGTACAATGATTTTTATGAACAACTGTGAAATGAGATGAAAGTCTGGCTCCGTGGCTGATTGCTCTGCTTAGGGCACTGGGTTTGATTCCTTTTTAATCTTTGCTGGTTATTTCCTCTGGCTCAGGGACTGGGTGTTTGTGCTATCTTCAGTAATAGATTTCATCCCAGGTTGGGCCACATCCACAGCCGTATAGGTTGCCCACTGGGCATTAGCTCGAAAGACTAGCACCAGTCTTCTCTGGAAGCCATGCACTATTAAATTATTATCACAGTAGTGAAAGGCCTTTCTAGAATCATGATTAGGTTCATTTGGGAAGATCCCCTTTCATGCTTGGTGGAATAGTTACTGTATTCAGAGTCTGTAAAATTTTATGTACTTCCTAGGGCATTTCCCTTTCATTGAATTGATACCATCTTGCTTGTTTGTGTTTCTTCTTCCCACACAGCACACAGACCAATGCAGACACCAGGTGGAAGAATGTTCAGTTTCGTGAATCGAAACAATGAACTTGATGTGCAATCTCGTACCTAGTTAAGCACTTCCTACTACTTTCACCAATGTCTAAACAATGGCAATGAAAGATACTTTAGCGCAGGAGCCTCAAATATATTTTCACCTCATTAATTTGAGAAGTATTTAATCTATCCTATAACTTTATTTTCACATGTTATATTTCAACATAGAAATTGTAGAGCCAGGCAAGTGGCTCAGACAGTTGAGGCGCTGGCCTTCTGACCCTAACTTGGCAGATTCAATCCTGGCTCAGTCCAGTGGTATTCGAAAGTGCTCAAATACGTCAGCCTCGTGTTGGTAGATTTACTGCGTAAAAGAACACCTGTGGGTCTACATTCTGCCACCTTCGCATCTCTGAAAAATGTAAAAAAAAAAATATAGGGATGTAAAAACAGTATTAAATTTATTTAATATTATTTAATATTTAATATTATTTAATAATAATAATGATAATAATAATAATAATAGATTCTAGCATGCACTTCCGGTACGTTCCACCAGAAAAAGAGCCCTGACTTTAATTATAAGTTGAATGTACAAGTGAAAACATTTGGTAAAATTCTTGGGAGGGTGTGTGCCAGTGGCTACTTAATGAAGGATAAATAATATTCATACACAAATGTAGGGGGAGTAAGTGTTGCCAGCTTATTCCACATGCATATAGCACTTTTCAATTTCCACAGTGCTGGCAAGATATTTTTGAGTTACTTTGTTGGCTTAAATTGAACAGTATGCTTTCATTATGTGCGCGTGCACGCGCGTGTGTACGTGTGTGTGAGAGAGAGAGAGAGAGAGAGAGAGAGAGAGAGAGAGAAGGTCTATTACATTTCCAGCATTGCAGTGACTGTTAACCAGGGCTGGGTATTTTTGGTGGTAATTTTTCAAAAATTTCATGAATATATAAAATATTGTGTTTATGGGTACTATGGCAGTAATTTTGTGATAATTTTTAATGCCAATTGCAACGCCCCTAACAATTGAAAGAAATGACGTGCGTCATTGGGACGTGTGCACACAAGATAAATATTAAAAGAGCAATAATTCATAACAAATCTGATAACACAACAAACAAGGAAGAGTGCTGGAACCAACCCAAAATGGTAGAAGAGGAGGGGATCAAGGAACTACGAGGCAAAGCAACATCAAAGTGACACCAATATTAAAAAAAAAAAATACAATTAATAAATAATAATTTACATTACACTAAATTATGAAAAGAAAGAAAAATTCTGAAAAATAATAATAAAGTAATAGGAAGTATAGTAAATTTTCATGAAATAAATAATCTACATGTAAATAATGTTAATTCTGAAGTAAATAAATTCATTACATTCCCCAAGCTACCCTTACACATTTTTGAAAATATCTACATGAAATAAAATTTAAGATTAACACAGGAAAAATGGGTTGGATGGCAAATCAAGGGCCTCTGACAGCACCCAGCGGAGGTTAAGTCCCCACAATACCCACATAAATAAGTTCACCCGGCACATCACGTTAAAACACAAGGGAACACAAATCTCAACATAATGTCATCACACAAGATCCCACAGAAAAAGGAGAATAGCCCAAATAAAAATAATTTATTATCACAGGAGCAATAGAAGGCTAGAGTGATAAATAAGACGCTCAGAACATATCAAAATAGAAAGAGCCAGTTAACTTCACAACACCGAGACCGAAAAACAAATATGACATGAGAAGAACAATTCATTGTCATCCACACGGAGCACGTACAAGATGCTGTTAACTCGGCCAATACCATGCGCAACAATTATGAGTTACATAACTGGCAAGCACAAGAGATAAACAACAATCGGATATGAGATAAGACCAAACCCCAAACATCTCGTGCTAGGGCTGCCCAAGACCCTTGACTTAAACCAGCAGATGTTACAAAGTCATTGTTGAAATATGATGTTAATATTATGCGGGATTACACACCTAATTAAGCAAATATTACCTTAAACACCCGCAATAGAAATAAAACAAGGAATTCCGACCCAATCCAAGAAATAGGTATCCATGAGAAATTAAAAATTTATAAGATCAATAATAATAAATTTTTTTTAAAAAATTGAAAAATTAGTGCAGCCTAGCATTAGCTCGAAACACAGACAAGAAGGCCGAAACATACGAAAGGATGCACAAAAACCAAATAGAGAATCACAACACAAAACACCGGGGCAAACACGAATACAGCAACATTAGCGATACATACCAAATTTTAAAATAGTAACTGCACACACATCCAGGAAATAACACAGAAAACTTGCACATATACGCAGGTAAACAAAAGAATACCTGGGAAAACAATTTTAAACCAATGCAAATGCGAATTTCAAAGGTTACGCAGACAATAATGACCTTCACAGCTGCACAGGACCCTCACTTGAAACTAGAACACCATCACATCAAACTTAGATAAAATTCAAATCATAGTTAAAAACACAACCTATAATATAAATGACACACCACAAGAAAACAACATTAACACAAATAAATTAGAACAGCGTACTTACAGAGAGGTCACATGACTGAGTAACCGCTGTGTTTCGAACTACACTAATACACTCACTAGTAATTATATAATTAAACTTGCATACTATAAAGATAAATATCACCTAGAGCTCGAGGCACAATCCCTAAATTTATTGTACAGCTATGGGATTCTCTCGGTCTCAGCCGGACACGACTTCACGACATAGCTATCGCCGCAATACGAGGTTCAGTGACCATACTCCGTAATCATCTGTGTAACATCTGAAGAACCGTATTGCAAATTTATTCCTGAGCCTTGTGGTGATTTTTCTACCTGGCACACTAGCAAAGTCAACAGTAACTTAGAAGACAAAATACTGTGTAGTCGACATACTTTGTCCTTGTGGCAGTGGGGGAAGTTGTAATAATAAGAATAATAGAAGAATATTAAGGCAAGTACAGTCCCTTGCTGCGGTTCTTAGCCAATATCCGAAGGTAGGTTCATAGTTTTTTGTGCGGTAACCACTCCATTATTAGCAGTCAACGTCCGCTTTCGTTGAAGCCAACCAGTTGACAGGCACACTCAGATCAAGGCCACAAGGAGCGACACTGTCCAGCCTTGCAACACGCCCTAGTGGGCTCCGTGAAAACACACCTTGCGGTAGCAAAGCATGCACATAGCGCAAGACTACATGTTGCTGTCCACAGTACGATCAAACACACTAGATATAACTTGCAGGAACGTTACGCGCTGTCATGATACAATGAGTAGTATTACCATCCACTTAGTCACATGGTGTTGAATTCCAGTTTCAAATAGATAATGGCAATATTACTGCTCATCACATCGGCACATTGTCAATAAAGCAGAGTCCAGCAGTAAAATGCCTAATTCACAAAATGCTACTTGTGCGGATAGTGCACACAATTTAACAAGTGTCGCGTAGACAGTTGATAGTCCAAATTATATTACATAATTAATGTTTCTTTTGCGTAATAACGCCTCACAGTGACTTAAAAATAATGGTGCTAAATCAGTTAATGACTGTATACAAGGCATAATATTTGCAAAATTTCTGAGAAAATATGGTAAAGCTTAAAAATAGTAAACTGTAAACTGTGCCTGCTGAAAATCAACCTCACTCAGTTATATTTAGCTGTACCAGTATATTGCAAAAAAAAGTGGAGTGTAAAACAAAGGTGTATACAAAACAATCCGTCTCTCATTTATTTTCAAACATCAACATACAGCAAGTGAAAACGTTTTGCTCCTCATACATCATCTTGTATCTGATGCTATACGATTGCACTGTGAAAAGGAAAAACAGGAAAAACAAAAACAAAAATAATCACTAACTGCATTTGAGACTGGCATACATTTATCAACAAATTCTTTAAACTTATCACTTCATGCTTTTAATGTGTCCATTATGTCTTTTACATTGAGCTCAGATTTATCATTGAATACACACTTAGCTAATTTTCATAACTCTACATAGACCAAAATTAAGTCACATTGCTCACCAACATTTACAAACTGGTAATTTACCGAACAGTGCATTAAGTCTGTCAGAATTCTTCACCCCTACCTTGGAAAACAACTTTGTTGGTTCAAAAATATAATCCAATGCTTGAAATATTTCAATACTACGTTCATCATTTAGCAGCATAACTTAGTTTTTTAAGTGTTAATTCAGCATATATTTTTACTGGACTGGAGCTCTATTTTAAAATCAACATCTTCAATTAGTCAATTAATTAATTTCTTTATTTACCATCAAATTGGCCATGCTGTATTAGTCCACATTTGATTTTTAGAGATTCAGTTTGTGACTGAACTACAGGCTCCTTACATGTGTGAAATTATAATAAAAGTTTTGTGATCAAGTTTCAATTCAAACCAATGAAGGAAGCCTCCTCTCTAAAGAACCAGAGAAATAAGGAAATGCCATTTAGTCCTTGTTTCAGTGACGGTGAAATCCTGACATTCACCTCCCCGCGGTAGAGAGGGGGCAACGACTGCATATAAAAATAATATTTTATATGCAGGCGGCTAACGAATGAAGGGATCGATTATCTCCCGGTATAAGGAGATCCCCTATACCAAGTGCCAACAGTCTCTTTGAGAGTGGATGAGCGGGTATGGGTAAGGGCACTCTATTGTCCTGGGGACAAGAAATTGTTTCCAAAGGCGGAGGAACCAGTTTGGTCAACGGCATTAGGATGCAGAAGGCAACGGGAAACCACTGCATTAAAGATCCTGAGAGATATTCCAGTAAATCCACATGGCATGGCTGCAACGTCAAGATCGGAGCTGGCCGTGTGGATCGTCTACCTCCGTTTGGAGACGACGGCTTAAGAAGAAGAAGAAGAATGAAGCCTGTGTTTTCAGAATTTTACATTTGTATGAATTACAAAAATATTCCTTAACTAAATTTTTGATCTTGAGGTGATAGTGAATTGTATTGATTGAAAAAATTCTAAAATTGCTTCAAAATTTTCAAATATTCCATGGAATTAATCCAACTTGACCATCCTGATTCATAATGGGAATAGGAAAGACTTTTTGTATGATGTCAGGATAGTTTTATGCAGCAAATCTTTAATAATGTGATTTGATTTTCCTTGTGTTTTGAAAAATATTAGACCTGAAATTACGCAATTAAGATCTTTCTGATTTTTGTGCCTTATGTCTCCTAAGAGATTAAATTTATGACACCAACATGTACATGTGAAAACATTCCACTGACATCCTATCAATACTTTTAGAGTTTTAACACATTTCAGCATGTCAGTAAAAATTGCCTTTACATTTCAATAATGAGTATTTAAATAATTGTTTTTTACTACCACTTGGCTTGTTGTGGTGTCATTTGGTGCTTCTAGAAATTAACATAAACAATAAAATTTCTGAATTCCCTTCTATAGACCCCAGTAAAGACTGCAGATACACAGTTTCCATTAGAATTGGTAATTTCATCACAAAATATCATGACTGTTTTGTCTGCAAGATCTTCATTAATATTGGTCCTAGTTCCTGTGATGTATTTTGATACATTTTTCTGCCTCATCCAACTTGTAATAGGAAGATCTTCAGACCTCTGTTCATACTTCTCATCCATGCCCTCAGGGAAGGATGGCCCTCTTTTTCTAGAGGGTTATTTTCCTTAAAAAAAAAAAAAAAATAACTACTTGTTTCATTATTTCATCCTGTATTTCCTTTGAATTAATTTTCAATTGGCCTTTATCATATAGCTTAACGTACAAATTATGTAATGAAAGCCGTACTGATGACCATGGTTGTTAAGGCATCAATTCTGTATGGTCTGACTCCGTGGATAGCTGGTTCGAGTCCAGTTGGTCAAAAAAAGTTCACCATCAGAATGTTGGCCAGCGGGGTAGGAGATGTGGTGGTACACAATTTCCAATCACCAGATTGCATGCCAAAGCCCTGGGTTCAATTCCAAACCTCTCTGCACTGTTCATATGGAGTGAGGGCATATGACACTGCGATGGTGATTTGTCCGTCGGATGGAAACGTAAAGCTTTTAGCAGACCCTTTGTTGTTATCTGACAGTAGTAGACTATGTGCTGACTGCTAGATTTCATCCTCTCCGTTCCTCATTATCATCATCCCACATCCAGATGCGCAGGGTCAAATAGAAAGACCTGCACCAGGCGTGCTGGATATGTCCTCGGATTCTCCCGGCACTATATCGAAGAGTGGCCCGAACCGCCAACACGGGCTTCGAACCGCCCTCCTCCTACTTTCTGGGTGAGCCTTGGCATTACTTGAGCACTGTCATTGATGGTGACATTCTGCAAAATAGAAAAGAATAAGTAAATAAGAAAAATATTTAAGCTGGAGTCTCATCTAATGTGCAAGTAGGATTTTTTGGGGTTCAGCTATTTACTGAATACTGTTTAGCACTACTAGAAATGACAAGAATCATGGAATGGGGTCACAAATATAAATTTATTTCTGAATTGTGACATAAGGGTAAACAACACTATCATAATAAAAATTCCCGCACCATGAACAAACAAAAACTACAGTACACAAATAGATTGACTCTCTTGAAGGGTGTTCATTGATCTCAACTTATCACAAACTTCATCTGGCAATGAAGTATGATCAAAATCTGGCAATTAAATATCATCTTATCTTTCAGAATTGTCAGAATTGTCCTTTCTTTTGGTCGATCACCTCCAGATGTCCCCAACACAATACACTCTAGTCATAGCATGTAATTAACTGGTCCCTTTTTCTTATTCTTCTTCTTCCATTCCCTTTTTCAGATTCTCTCTGGGTAGGGTAGTGTAGCAAAGCTCTCCACACACTACATAATTAACACATAAGGAAAATATTTATATAAAAAAGTACTCAATGAGCAAAATTCTCCAGACTCACCGTATGCCCTGACACGATGAATATCAAAGAAATAAAATAATACACTGAACAAAAACTAAATGTACATAAGGGCCATTCCTGAAAGAAAAAAGATACACACTTCTGCTGTCCTGGCGAAGAGTTAACTCAAGCTTAACACAAGCTTGCGCAGGCTGGCTTTCCCAGGGTTCAAAACAGGCTCCTGACTGAGAGATACACATCTGGAAATCCCTCTCTACCTGTTTCCTGATACTATTACACATGGGGGGCATATCTTAACTATCATCTAAATCATCAATTATGGTTACCATATTATTATTGAACACCAACGTTCTTAACTGGACTATTGAAAAGAAAAAAGAAAAACGGTGTGTAGTCACAGGACAGCACAGTCCGTAACCTTCTAATTATAGCCACTAATTCCTTTCCTAGGATTCACTTTTTACTGCCAAATTTATTCATTTTCTCCACTTATTAATATCCTCAGGACTTTCCTAGAAACATTATCCACTCATCCATCATTTATTCATCCTTTTACACAGATTTTTTTCGGGGTACTATCACATTCTAGTTCCTTCGTAACTAGTCATTTTAGGGTGCTCAACATTTCTCATTGCTTCTCACATTACATACCGGAGTTCCAAGGGCAAATGGGCTATCACTATACTTTTTCTCAACCCTTCGCATTCTCTCTTCGCTTGCCGTCCAATCATATCATTCACTCAGCCCTTGGTATCCACTACAAGCTCACATTGTCTCTGCACAAAAGTAAAGGAAACGCTCCAAACAGATTCTAGTAAAAATCAGAAATCAAGGAAATTTTGCAAATTGTCCCTAACATTATTCCCCTAAGTAATCACAAGTTTGTATCTCTTTATCTCAGCCAGACCTCTTCTTTCTTGAGTATATCATGCCTTAATACTAATGTACATGTTAGCTAGGTATGCATTGTCTAAATGACCCTTGATCCCCCGGCTGTCTTATGTCCCCACGGCAACCATATTGAACATTAATAGCAACTTCTTGGACATGGTATTCCTCATTCATCACTCGCTACTGTTTCCATCCCATTTAGGAAAGCTCAAAATACTATTCTATCCTTATTCTCATGCACATTAACGTATTACAAGTCACTAATAAAACAAAAATAATCCTCACAAAATACTTAACAGGAAAATGTGGTTTTGTCTGGAAAATGTAGCTGTTATGATTTTACATTAACTCTGACAAAGAGAGAATCAAATTCAGTATCAGGGCATGCATTATTTACAGCTTTTATGTATTAAACAAAAGAAAATCCTACATTATGTCACCCCGGTTATCTTTTATCGTGCTAAGAAATAACATGGACATCAACTCATTTGTTTGGTGGTCATTTTACCTTCCACGTGAAACCCATGGTGGGATTCTACTCGTTCATCCTCTCGGCGCTGTAGACGAGAACCTGGTCTGTGACAGTCTGCCATGCTGGTACGGCTTGTCCAGCTGCTACAAATCTTGAAGTAATCCAATTAGTATCAGCTCCAGCACTCGTCACATGTTCCTTTCTGGCTACGACTCATACACAGAATTTAACACAGGAGTTCCCCTTATGGAGGCTCGGTCACTCTAGTCAAGGGTGGCACACGCTAACAATACGAGTAGGGTGACTCATAAAGACTTGAGACACCTTTACTCTGAATAGCGGAATTGTTCCTCTCAACACTAATCTTCCACCGAATTTTACTGCTCTGAATTTGATGCAACTAATTGATTGATATCAGGTTGTATGAAATATATATTTCTAGCAGTCTACTTAATTATGCACAGAATGTGAGACCTTTGCATAGGCACCATTGGCTATTGTTCAAGTTCCTAATACACAGTTCACAAGATGCACTCCCGGGTCATAAAGTTTACAATCACGACAGACACCAACTTCTTCTTTTGTTTGCTGTCATGTGACTGCTCTGGGTCAGCAGCCAGGCTTGCTTTTTATTGACAGCCGACCTGTACTTGGAGATGGAGGCTCTGACACGCTGAATTAAGAAATTGGCTCTGTTAATAGCTGGAGTTCAAGGCATTTAACTGGTCTGTATTATATGCCTTGGGTCCCTCTTTCACTTGAGCTAATTGTGATCGGAATTCGATCAGTTGGGTTGGATTGTTGCCCTTTGGTCATTGTACCTGCGGGCTAGGAAACTGGAAAACCACAGTGGTGACAATAGTCGTGGAAACAAACGACAAACCCAGTAGAATAATAGAAGTTTGTGTGGTCATGCCTTCCATTATTCTTGCAGCTAATAATAACTTTAAAGTGAATGCATTTCTAAATTAATGAAATGTTCCAAAAGATCACGAAAACCCAATCTGATGATCCTGCAGATCACAAAAGAGAATAATAGACTTAGGGTCAATTTATCTTTCCAAATGATTACTCATTCCTTTGCAGCCATTATCTTCAAAGCAAATATATATCTTATAAAATAAATTTTAACAAAAAATGCAATTTTTGTCATAAAAACAAGGATTTTCACAGAAACAGTCAATTATCATGAAAATTTGTGACATTATTACAGCCGTAAATAAGTGATATTTGTGATAAATTGTGCATATTGTACTTCTTGCTCCATCTGTCTGTAACATTTTACATTTATCGCTAATAATAAAAATACCCTGCCCTGTTGATAACCAACAGTCTAGTACTTATCAGTAATGCTTGTCCGTGTTGCCTTAGCGTCACCCACTGTTTGAGAATTTTATCAAAGGTTCTTTTACTTTCTGAGAATTGTCACACAAACTTCACTTGTTGGTGTTAGTGTACTTGTTAATTCTGATTTTAATTAATGCTAAATTTTGGAAATCAATGCAATAATGTAATATTTGTATGACATTTTCCCGTCCTGAGGGATAGATTCATGTTCCTATATTGAATTTGTACTATTCAATGTCAGTGAGAGGGTGTTGTAAAATATAGGCTCAATTATGCCCTAGAACATAGTAAATGGATGGGTATGGTTCGTATGTTCCTTAAAAGATATTATTGGATTTGAATTTCTTGGCTACCAGGTATTTATCATGTTATATGTTCATAGAATCTGTTCTGATGCAGATCATTGTTTGAAATGATTGAATTATACTTGACATTATGGGTTAAAACGACAGACAATAACTTTGTCCTTTGTTTGCTGTTACACTTGCACAATTGATATACTGTATACTACTTGGATTACCCCTTGGAAACAGTGTTTCTGGATTCTTACATTTCTGTGAAAATTTATATTTTGATGTATATAAAATGTACATTATACTTCTTACATGCATCTTGAAGGATGCATTTTATTGTTCGACTTTTCCTTTATAATTTTGTTTGCTGGTTGTGAGTGTAAAATAAGATTTTTTAAATTTTTATGGTTATGTATTTTAATTGTTGTTGATGTAAAGACCAGGGATCATTTTTGATCCAGTTTGTTATAATTTTTTGGTGTGAAGTTACTTTTTTTTTTCTTACACAGTTATGCACATTTTAAGTTGCATTTTAAGAAAGTAAGTACTTCTGTTTATGGATCTGAAGAAACATATGTTAGAGATATTCTGTATCTCATGTCTGATGATACAGTTGTAGTGAAGGAGGGAGTGAGATACCATCTGAATTGCTTGAAATTGTTTATGAATTGAATGAAATACTTTATTGTGTATTAAAAAAACAATTTCTTCTTTCTGTAACAGTTTTTTTTCTCAAGGATTGCAAAGGAGTGGGAGATTAATGGAACGTTGATAAGTTTTATTGCTTTTGAAGTAATTGTTTGTGATTTTAAAGTAAATTCTTAAAATAATATTTTTTTTACTATAAGTGATAAATGATTGTTGTAGATGAATTATAAATCTTGTAGTATGGTTTAAAAAAATGATTAGTCTTGTGTTTCACTATGATGTTCACAAATAAGTTATTTAAATTGAACTTGATGGTTAACTGTAGTTGTCTAGGGTCATCCGTTACAAATTGGACAATGTTCTCTTTATGATGGTGACTGTTAGTGTACGATACACACCTAAAACATTGTTACTAACTATGTGTGAAATATACTAAATTTCACAGATTCTAAAAGTAAGTAGTGAATGAAAAATTGTATTCACTGGGCATTATTCTACCTTCACCTTTTACTTAAGGACTGCTGTGGAGAGTTCCTTCATTGTTGATGTCGTTCATTGTTTGGGTCATTAGTCCATAGACTGATTTGATGCAGATTTCAACGCTATCCTATCCTGAGCTAACTTTTTCAATTCCACATAACTACTGCAGCCTACATCTATTCTAATCTGTTGGTCTTATTCATGCCAGTGAGGATATAAGGTGAATAATAAAGAGCATTTTTAATCCTTGACTGGAGTTCACTTTTTTTTTTTTTTTTACTAAAAAGAATATTTGCAAAAAGACTGGGACAAATCAAAATTCAGGGTAAATATTAAAAACAATACTAATGTATTCTATTACAAAATCCTCACATTATCACATGAGGAAAGACCATTTTTACTAACACAGACTTGCGTACTGCTAAGTGCAATATTCTGAAACTATTTGTCCTAGATAAGGTACTTGCAAGTTTTATGAATTACTTCAAAGATCTTTGGTTCCTTTGATATTAGATCAAAGAAATCTGTGCATGGCAGTGAATTAAAATGAGTCTTCAAAATTAATGCTTTGACGGTATCAGTCTTCGGTCCATTTCTTCAGTGACCACAAATAATTAACGAAAAAATTGTTCCACTTCTGCATTATTTCGTGGCAATACCAGACAAAAGTCTATGAAGTTTGTCATATTTTTAATGCTTTTATTTTCACTTTTGAAACATCTTAACATGTCCTTCCCTTTGACACCAGCACTTCGATTGCTCACTTTTTCATATCGAATAATTTGCTTTCCCAGTAATTCTGCTCACACAAATTCATCAAACAGCTGATCTTCATTCTCAGGCACAATAATCCCCAGCACTTCGATTGTTCACTTTTTCATATTGAATAATTTGCTTTTCCAGTAATTCTGCTCACACAAATTCATCAAACAGCTGATCTTCATTCTCAGGCACAATAATCCTGATGAAAGTACAGTGTTCATATATGATGCAGTCCATACATTGAAGTTACGACAGAAAAGACAAATACCATTCCTGGATACACTCATTGGTAGTGTCATAGGAGTCATTTCCATACTTAATCTGGTGTGCCAAAGTTATTTGTCATCCTGATTCCAGTTATTTTATGGCTTCAATCACTGTCTAGTTGTAAAGAAATTTTTGCATTTCCTGGAGTGCATCTTATTTCAAAATTTGTTGATTTCATTTCTAACTTTGACTATTGCTATACCTCCTTTTTCAATACATTTAATTGGAAGTTACTTCAAAATAATTTAAACAGGATCACAAGGAAATGGAGGATGGTAAGTGACAGTGGAATTTCAAAAGAGATTTAAGAATGACAGGATACTTACTGTTGTGAAGAAATAGGATTTTAGTGTTTAGAAAACATATCTAATTCTCTCCAAACATGGCGAATATGACAACCATATAATTTTGGAGTGGCTTAACACAGTCTTGTTTCTTTAAAATCATAGAACGATTTCAATGACTCGACACTTACATTACAAATATGAACAATGTATGTGATTAATAATCAGCTGGCAGTCGATTGGTAAGCAGTCTGCTCCTGTTTGAACAACATTATGCATCACATGTGCTGGACTTCCAGTGCCAATCAAATTATTCTTGTAACTTGTGGTACAAGTTGTTCTTCTCCTTTCTTTTCTTCCATCATAATCAGTGTTAATATCATCTGCAGATTTTGCTATTACTTTCTCATCAGTTTCAAACTTTCTTAACACCTCTTGCACAAAGGACAACAGTAAAACTGATGTTTCTTCACATAAGTTTCTTACGTCCAAAACTTTTACCATTACCCATTTCTTCATAACAAAATCTTTCTTACTAGAAATGTTCAAAATGCCCTCCGTTAGCACCGATACTTGCATCAACCCACCGTCGCATCGAATCCCGGGAGCCCTGATGTGTCCCTGCGACGGTGAGTTGATGCATGTATCAGTGCTAACGGAGGGCATTTTGAACATTTCATGTAAGAAATAGTTTCATATGGTATGCTGGTACATTCTGCTTTTGTGTATTTTCCTTCATTTATGTACTATGTAAAGTTGTAGGAGTTCTAACACGGGAGTGAAGCATTTCTGGACCCATGTCCATATGACAAATTTTCTTCTGAATGGACCTTTAAGATTGAGGATGTTTTAAACAATTCTATTTTAGAGTTGTGGACATTTTTCATAGGTGGGATGTCATTGATTGTTGAGACATATTATTGTATAGTGGACATTTTGAAAGTGGACCATATCTCTGATAACCCTCCTAAATTCAACATTCAGTTTGTGTTTCTTGGTTTTCACATGCCTGATAAAATTTGACCTCCTGCCATGTCTAGTATAATAACTTGTATTGAAGTAAGTGGACTCCACATTTGATGAATGGAAACTCTGTTCGTAAGTTGTTATTCATACCATACGGCATGAAGATGTTGATTGAAAATGCTTAAGATAGGTTGTAATACTGACAGCACCTCAGTCGCATGCCTGAGTGTAAAAGTTACCCCGAGTACCTAGTTTTAGTTCCTTTTCTTACTTCCAAGGGGCACTAACACAAAAAAATAAAGTAAAAGCAGAGAAACATTGTAGTCTGTATCTTCGCTTTGTGGGCGACAATGGAGTGACATTTCTTGCCGAAGATCATTCATAGAACAATATCTTAAATGAAGAGGAAAAGCTGAGCATAAATGGTGTTTTCACCTCAACTGGCAAAAAACGGGACATTTGGGTGTCCTGGGACTGATAGGATTCCTATCCTTGATACCTTGAATTTTTTATACATGTTTAATAATATTTCAACTAACTCTTGACAGGGAAACAAATCTTGAGGAAAATTTGACTTATTTTGGCTATGTTGATGCAATTCCGTATTTGACAATTAAGATGTTGAGAGCACAAATAAAATACCAATGATGGCTTTTTTTAACATTTTGAACTACTCATTTTCTTGTTACCTTATAATATGTTGAAATTACAGTACCTAATTGCATCAAGTTCAGTATATTTTATTACTACAGTACTTGATTAAAATTCAGTATGCATTATTTTTCCAGTTATATTGGCTACTTATACTGTATAATATTTAATTAGAAAACCTACAAGTATGGCATTAGGATAATGTATTTAAAAATTACATCAAAGTGTTAAGAAAACTTGATGTTGTCCCATTTCTAGTTCTTACTTAATTGATGGTATCTTAATTTGTTTCATGTTTATCTTATAACATGTAAGCATCTCTATTGTTGTAAATCATAAGAATAATGCACTTTCTTTTGATCCAACAGAAATGTTCATAACTTGTACATTATTTCCATGTAAGCTACCCAGTACAAATGCAGTAGTACTTAATGCCTTCTAACTAAATTACCTAGAATTCTTTAAAGTGTATATGGATTTTATGAAATAGTTCCATATATTGTATTTCCTTTCAAAAAAACATATTTTAAATAGAATTCTTCAGTATTATAATTTCGAATTGAGACATTTTGTGAAAGAATTTGTATAACATATCTTGTACTCAATACTTTATTAAAATATGCAATAAGGAAATGCATGTTGTAATTCAGGAGCTCAATCTCAGTAATAAAAATTATCTATTTTTGTATATTTTAAAGTTCTATTTTTGGAAACCACTTTAACTATGTTACTGCTTTTGAAGTCAACATGGAATTAAAGAAATGCTTTCATTGTACCTGCTTTATTAAAAGTGACCAAATTATGTTTTTTGGGTAGTTAATAAAGGCATCATATTAAATCATGAATTTTTGGTTTGTTTGTAATGTATAATCTGACTGTTCATTACTTTTATATGTAAACTAGCTGTTGTACCTGTCGTCGACTGGTTAATTTTTTACACTTGCATCTAACGGAGATGGGTGGCAGCAGAAGAGACAGACCACACCTCATCTAAGAAAAGTTGGTCTCGGTTATGTTATTATTGATAAGTTTTAGGGATTGTAGACATTGTAGACCATTATTTTTTGTTTCTTGCTGGCATGGCAATATTGGAACAACCAAGGTACAAGAGGTCTCCCTCTCATTCAGTTCCTTCACGTGTTCCTTCTCATAATGAAAGTCATTCTCTTCCCGATTTAAAAGGATGGATTATTACACTATTCTGCACCTTACAAAGTCAGTTACGACTACAACCACCACAATTCCCATGATGCCCTAACATTTCCACATCAGAGATGCTTTTTGTCGATGGATTTGCCAATAAAACTTTGAAATAATGATTACAGTATTTCCATTTAGATTGGCTCTGTGAAACATTTCTAAATAAAGTTGACTGTTTTAAATAATACCAATATGTCCAGCATCTAAAGTAACAAAATTGTAAAATATATGTTGTTTTCATATGCCAAAGTCAGACATATTTATGGTTCAAAGCAATACTATCGTAACTAGCATTTTTCACATCTTACATAACAGTATATTAAAAGTTTGTGTATGCCAGAAATCACCATGGAGATTTATGGCTCTTTATGTTCTAGGCAATACTGACAGTCTGTGGTTATTTCTGGCATACACAAACTTTTAATTTGCTTTAATATAAGATGTGGAAAATGGTAGTTATGATAGTAATGTTCTAAACCGTTGATATATGGAAAGGTTTTTTAACATACGAAGTGATCATTATCATAATGCACAGACAAAATATATATTTTATTAGTCAAGACTACTTTATTCAGAAGTCCTGTATTGAAGGAAATACAGTTTTTAATGCAATATTTGTAGACTTACATATTTAGAAGAAAGTTTGTGACATAATGACCAAAGTTTTATCTTGCAGTTTTCACCTATTTTTCTTAAAAAGATACGGTAACGGTTGTAGTATAGGGGAGAGCTTCTTTTAATCTGGTACCATTATTTATAAACACAGCAATCCAATTTGTAAATATTTAATGTCAATTGAACACCTTATGTCTCTGGTTTATTGTGCCATTTGTTAAGGCTGCATGTGTCCTTCCTGTATGAGATTTAGCATGTACATGGACTTGATGACAACATTGGTTCCCAGTGCTTTAATGAAACTGATCCTTAATAACTTCCAGCATTTTGTTTCTCTAGCGACATTCAAATTTTAGTGGGGTAAGTCATCCTTCTTGGTCTGGTGCTTGGTGTAGCAGATCATCGTAGATCATGAGTTTAATTTCTGGTTTTGCAACAAGTAGGCCTATAAAACTAGTTTGAGGTTCTGGAGTTAAGTTTATTCAATCTTGTCAAGACAATTGGGGTAGTTGTCTCATCTGAAAAGATAGTTGCAAGAGTCTAGTAAAATAACTGTATTGGCAATGGGATCTACTCTTGCATGCGTACATACATTCATTATAGACTGTTATGCCTATCAGCATTCAGTCTGCAGGCCTCTGCAAATGCCACGAAAATCCTCTATTTGTAACTAGTTCTGTGGCCTCGTTTAGTTCTATACTTCTCATCTCCCATTTTCACACCAGGCAAATGCTGGGGCTGTACCTTAATTAAGGCCACGGCTGCTTCCTTCCAACTCCTAAGCCTTTCCTATCCCATCGTCGCCATAAGACCTATCTGTGTCGGTGCAACGTAAAGCCCCTAGCAAAAAAAAAATTTAAATATATATACTTCTCATCTTGAAATCATTAGAAACTGAGTCTAACCACAGTCATCTTGGTCTGCCTCTACTTCTCTTACCCTCCACAACAGAGACCACTATTATGTATCCTGTTCTCCTCCATTTGACTTGCACAAACCCACCATCAAAGCCAATTTATGCGTACTGCTTCATTAATCTAGTTAATTCTTAACTTGGTCTTTATCTCCTCATTCACAGAGTAAGTGGCCATGCGGTTAGGGTCGTGTGGCTGTGAGCTTGCATTCCAGAGAGAGTGGGTTCAAACCCCACTGTCAGCAGCCCTGAAGATGGTTTTCCGTGATTTCCCATTTTCACACCAGGCAAATGGCTGTACCATAATTAAGGCCACGGCCGCTTCCTTCCCACTCCTGGCCCTTTCCTATACCATCGTCGCCATAAGACTTGTCTGTGTCAGTGCGACTTAAAGCAAATTGCATAAAATAAATATCTCCTTATTCTGTGTTCTCTCCCGCTATTGTTCTCACCTGTTTCTACCGCCGAACATTTTTGCTACTTTCATGTCTGTTACTTCTAACTTATGCATAAGATATCCTGAGTCCACCAAGCTTTCACTCCTGTAAAGCAAAGTTGGTCTGAAAACGGACCGATGTAAAGTTAGTTTTGTCCGGGAGCTGACTTCCTTCTTACAGAATACTGTTGACTGGAACTGGGAACTCACTGCGTTAGCTTTGCTGCACCCCATTTCAATCTCTTACTATACTACCATCCAGGGAGAATACACATCCTAAATACTTGAAATTATCTACGTGCTCCAGTTTTCTATTCCCAACCTGTCAATCAGCTCTTTTAGATTTCTTACCTACTGACATCACTTTAGTCTTGGAGAAGCTAATTTTCATATCATACTCATTGCACCTCTTTTGAAGTTCCAAGATATTAGACTGCAGGCTCTCATCACAATCTGCCATTAAGACTAAGTCGAGGGCATAGACCAAACTGCTTACTATATTTCCACCTAACTGATTCCCCTCCCTGCCTCTTTATACCTTTTAGTAGTTGATCCATGTAAACTATGAACGACAAAGTTGAAAGATTACAGTCTTGTCTAACCCCTGTAAGTACCTTGAACCAAGAACTCATTCTGCCGTAAGTTCTCACTGCAGCCCAATTGTCAACACAAATTCCTTTGATTGCTTTTAATAATCTGTAATCTGCCCTTAATCCTGTAGCCCCCCCCCCCCCAGTATGGTGAATATCTTTTCCCTCAGTACTCTGTCATATGCCTTCTGTAGATCTACGAAACTTAAACATAACTGTCTGTTCTTCTCATAGCGCTTTTCAATTACCTGGCGCATACAGAAAATCTAATCCCGGCAGTCCCTCGGTGGTCTGAAACCACACTGGCATTCATCCGACTTACTCTCAACCACTGATCGCACCCTCTCTTCCAAAATGCCAGTGAACACCTTGTCTGGCATACTGATCAATGAAATAACTTGATAGTTTTTGCAATCCTTCCAGTTCCCTTGCTTATAGATAGGTGAAATTACTGCTTTCTTCCAATCAGAAAGTACCTTACTAACATTCCATGCTAATCTTAATACTCTGTAAAGCCAATTCATCCCTGCCTTCTGACTGTATTTCACCATTTCAGGTCTAACTTCTTCTATTTTCACAACTTCGTGACAATGGTATTTATTTACCATATTTTCCACTTCCCCAAGCATAATTTCACCAACATCATTGTGCTCCTCCCCATGAGCTCAGTTGTTTGCGACGCCAACAGAAAGGTATTTTTACTCTGAAAAGATTTTTGAAATATTCCTTCCACCTCTCCAGTGATTTCCTGGTATCTATTTTGAGTTCACCTGATTTATCTAAAACAGTACTAATTTCCTTTTTCCGTCCCTTTCTAAGATTCTTTATTACTGTTCAGAAATGTTTTGCTGTCGCTTGACCTAGCCATTCCAGGTTATTACCGAATCTTCCCAAGACTTCTTGGATTCAACAATTACTTGTTTTGCTCTGTTTCTTTCATCAGCATACAATTTCCTGTCTGCATCGGTCCTTGTTAGGACCTATTTGTTATATGCCTTCGTTTTTACATTTACAAAATCCTCTCACTTCATTATTCTACCAAAACATTTCTTCTCATCTTTACACTCAGTTGTTCCTAGACATTCACTTGCTATTTCTACTATAGCATCTCTGTATGGCATGCATTCTCCTTCTATACCCTGAACCTACTGTCTATTGTTTGGAACTTTTCACCGATCATATCCATGTACATCTGTTTAATTTCCTCATTCTGGATCTTTTCTACCCTTATCTGTCTGCAGACAATTTCACTTCATCATTGGCCTAGAGATACTGGGTTTACACCAGATCGGATGGTGGTCTGGATCATAAAAAAATCCTCTTAATACCCACACATTCCTTACAGATTTCAGGAATACAAAGTCGGTTATGATATAGTCTCATATAAATCTGGTGCCCCTACCCTCCCATTGTAGTGGTGAATAGACTTAAGCTTGAAAAATGTATTGTACCAGGAAATGATTATGGGGCCAGAGCATGGGAAGGATCTCAGGTAGTGTTCAGTTACTTATTGGAGCAGGTACAGAGATGGATAGTTCCGCAGGGCGAATAATAGATGGTAAAATCTATTTGACAATATTTATTAAAAATATTCATGAAAATCACCCTGCAGTCGAGTCATCAAAATTAAATTTGCAATCAATATTTTAAAAAATGCAAAAATAAAATATCGTGCTGTTGTATTCTGAGACATACACTTGATTAAAAATGTTCAAAATAAATATCACTTTCTTGGAGATTGTAAACAGCCTACAGTTCATGTAAGGTTAAATGGATTTAAATACCAAAATAACACGTTGCACATAGGATTTCACTTAACCAAATTTCTAGGCTGCATAAAAATTAAGTCCATCACTTGTGATGCAAACCTACAGTTTTTCTAATATTTTTAAACATAGTATTAACACATACTACCATTAATAATGTGATAGTTCAAATAAAAGTTTCAAACACTTGCTGTATACTTCTACAGTTCATCTAAGTTGATTTTATAAGAAAATAAAATAATGCACTTGCAAGCCCTAGAGTTCATCTACGTGAAATTACTCAACTTATAAAAGATTTTAAAGAAGAATTTACAGTTCAAAAGCAAGACATGAAGCCTTCTTAAATTATTAGAAATAGCAAGCTGAAATTCACACGAAGCACTTTTCTGTTGTTGGATGGAGCACTATGATTAACTGAGTGCTTTGTTAAAAGTCAGTTAGTGTCTAAGTGGAATTACTCGCTCAAAATATAAGAAAATCACCTGGAATCTGCTTATAATGGGTTGGCGAAGTGCTGTCCTGCAGCTTGGTGACTGGAACTTTCTGCAGCCTGCAGCCAAGACTCGAACTCAGCACCAGCAGCGTGACAAATCCGTTCATTGAAGATACCACATTATTATCCCTCGTCGACGTCCCTCGATGGGTACCATGATCGAAGAAACCACGTTAATCCCACGCTGGAAATGACGTTCGACGCAGCAGAATCTCAACACTGCCAAGATTTCCGATGTTCTAATGTCGGAACACGGAAAGTTCAATTGGCACAAATAATCGACTATAGAGCTTTCAATTATCATTAAGATTGGTATTATACACTGACAAAAGTCTCAATGCACAGTTCGTATTCTCGCTTATGTTTTACGACGTTGAATACGTGACCTAGAATATCACAGTCTATGCTACAGTACCGGTATGATTCGTAAGTCAAATTAATGAAGTAATGATCTACGGTCGTTTTCAAAACGGATAACACAGTTTTTCACACACACAGTTTATAGAATAAGGGTTGAACACTGTCACAGTTCATAATAGTCACTGATTATGTCTTAGGTTCGACCGTAGAATAATCATCACAATCCACGAAACACTTTGAAAAAATATCATTAATAACAGTCTCTACAACAGTCTATGGGATAATACTGTTCATAGATTAAGAAGATGTTATGACTGAATTTGTATAACACGAGTCCGTACGACCTCATTTTGCCATAAAAAGTTCTTAACATTCAGTTAATTTCTCCTGGCAGTAATCGAAAGTTCGAGAAAATACACGAAAAAAGTCACATTCAGCCTTGTTAGTAGTTGAATGTTTGGTGGAATAGTACGGTATCTCACACAGTTCGCAATTGTACTAGTATAGGAGAAATGCGTCTCAGAATCATTTAAATGATCATAAATTAGAATTTTAGTGTATCACACGCAATGTAATAGAATTCTGTCACAGTTCAAAATTACGAGAAAATGACAAAGTCCACAATATCGTCAACTGGTTAATGAAATACTTGAATCTCCAATTGCACTTCAATTCACAATTTCTATTGTAACTTCACTTGGTTAACACACTCCTAAGCATTATATAATGACGATTTAATCAGAGAAAATTTTATAACATTTCATTCGTTACGACGCGGTAGAAACTTTACTTTCGACGTCTTCGCACAGTTTCAAAGTGCTCGAGTGTGACTTTTACGTCTTCGCAGAGCGCGACGGAGCATACTGCCATCGTAGAGTTCAAGGTGCACACACTAGCTATACGCTCAGTTCGTTGACCTATTTATATCCGGCTGTGCGCAGCACTCTGTGTCAGGTGATGAAGGGCTGATAACACTTCCCAAACTTCAAATTGTTATATCTTGGAAACCACTGGACGGATTAATCTCAAATGTGCAAGGTTGTACTTTCAAAATATGGGCTACAATTTATATTGTTGTTATCACGTTTTCATTCCCCACCCTGAAGTGGGTGGGGTGGGCCCCTTAGAGAGTGACGCTCTCGCCTGGGCCGGGAGATGCGAAGAGAAGCGGGAGGTGTGAGAAATGAGGAAGGTGGGTAATGCGGTATGAAGAAGTTAAGGAGATAAGAATAACGGATGTGTAGGTAATTTAGTGCTTTGTGGACAGATTTACAAATACTTGTTTAGGAGAGAAGCCAAGGAGGGAAGCTTTAACCAAGGTTGCAAGGGACAAGATGAGGTGCGAGGATGTGATAGGAGGAAGAGAAGTTAACAAGAGAAGTGAGTAGGAGGCTAAGGAGGTGAGAGGTCGGCGATGGTGGCGAAAAGTAACGGGGTGGGGCTGGATAAGGTCGGAGATGTGAACTAGGTGGTTGAGGAGGAGGGGCAGGCCGGGGACGGCGACGAGGTGTGGTACGTCGGGGCGAGGTTTGGGGAGGCGAGCAAGATGGTTCAACTCGATGGTGGCGGTCATAGAGGTTTATCCCGTTGTCGGTGAGGCGTTGAGCGTCTTCAGAAGTTGGAAGATGGAGTCTGACTAAGAAGGTTGGACCGTCGACGTTGTGGATGCGAAACGCTCTTCGCACGGGCAGTCCTGACTGGCGGAGTTTCTGGGCGATAACGTCAGCTGGTATACTTGGTTCCACACCGCGAACGACGCAGCTATACAGGATATTACTGTCCGAATGTGGTGGCGTCGATGGTGGACGTAACATACTTCCAGGAGTATCAGGAGTAATAGTTCCCTCGGCAGGTGGCTGAAGAGATGTGTTCTGGGGACGTGATAGATCAGGGGTGGGAGGGATGGGGAGAGAAGACATCATAAGGGGGAAAGGATGGGACATCGTTGTGGTGGTAATAGGAGTGTTGAGTGAGGTGTGCGCAGAGGTGGTAGTGGTGGTAGTGGTGGTAGTAGTAATGGTAGTAACGGGGGTGGTGTAACTAGAGGACGCGTGTGCTGGTGGTGACAGGTATGGAGGGGTTGCGATGGGCGAAGCGGCTGTAACGGGCGCGTTGTCCATGAGCTGCACGAAGACGTTGGAAGGAGTAGATTCCACTCGGTGAAGGCGATGTTGGATGAACACACCATTGTCGTGAATGTTGAAGTAGGCATCTGCAGAGTCGATATACAGAAGTACATCCGGTGATGGTGCGGGGCCGTCGTAGAGTCGTGCGGCATTATGAACGCCGAGGATGCGCAAATCGGTCTGGATGGCTTCGTCGGAGATCGCAAGGTCTACATCACGGACTATACAGGTATAATACATGGCGGGAAGGCCGACTTCCAACTTGGTGTCTGGCCGATGTGCTTTGTTGGGTCGGCTGGGTGCGATGTTAGAGTTGCTGCGTCACCCGGCCGAATCAAGAATAGTTTGGGATGAGGTAATGGAGAAGACAGTCCACTATAGAGACAGACGACGGAGGCGTGTTGTCAAGAAGTGTGTGATGAACCAGAGCCCTACAATGCAGTGTTGGTCTCATATTTATAGATCCAGTCGTTGAGAATCTTGAAAATGGTTTCGAGAGATTTCTAAGGGGAGGTAAGCTTCAGGCAGTACTGACGTCACTTGACCTTGCTCCACTCATGCGGTCTCCCTCACGCAGTGCAGTGAGAGCGAGAACCTTCTCTCGCACAGCTGTTTGTGCATCGTAACTTAGCTGTTCGCTCATGAATATTTATAACTCGTATGTGCCAGGGCCTGTGCCTTCCTGGTACAGTATTTGTAACTGGCAATAATCCCATACTAGCGCAGAAGTCTAGTAAATACACTGACTGACAGAGCAAATGCAACACCAAGAAGGAGTGGTTCGAAAGGGATGAAAGTTGGGGAAAAAACAGAGACGGCACGGACGAATAATTGATGTTTATTTCAAACCGATATGCAGGTTACACAATGCGCACGGCATCGACTCAGTAGGATGTAGGACCACCGCGAGCGGCGATGCACGCAGAAACACGTCGAGGTACAGAGTCAATAAGAGTGCGGATGGTGTCCTGAGGGATGGTTCTCCATTCTCTGTCAACCATTTGCCACAGTTGGTCGTCCGTACGAGGCTGGGGCAGAGTTTGCAAACGGCGTCCAATGAGATCCCACACGTGTTCGATTGGTGAGAGATCCGGAGAGTACGCTGGCCACGGAAGCATCTGTACACCTCGTAGAGCCTGTTGGGAGATGCGAGCAGTGTGTGGGCGGGCATTATCCTGCTGAAACAGAGCATTGGGCAGCCCCTGAAGGTACGGGAGTGCCACCGGCCGCAGCACATGCTGCACGTAGCGGTGGGCATTTAACGTGCCTTGAATACGCACTAGAGGTGACGTGGAATCATACGCAATAGCGCCCCAAACCATGATGCCGCGTTGTCTAGCGGTAGGGCGCTCCACAGTTACTGCCGGATTTGACCTTTCTCCACGCCGACGCCACACTCGTCTGCGGTGACTATCGCTGACAGAACAGAAGCGTGACTCATCAGAGAACACGACGTTCCGCCATTCCCTCATCCAAGTCGCTCTAGCCCGGCACCATGCCAGGCGTGCACGTCTATGCTGTGGAGTCAATGGTAGTCTTCTGAGCGGACGCCTGGAGTGCAGGCCTCCTTCAACCAATCGACGGGAAATTGTTCTGGTCGATATTGGAACAGCCAGGGTGTCTTGCACATGCTGAAGAATGGCGGTTGACGTGGCGTGCGGGGCTGCCACCGCTTGGCGGCGGATGCGCCGATCCTCGCGTGCTGACGGCACTCGGGCTGCGCCTGGACCCCTCGCACGTGCCACATGTCCCTGCGCCAATCATCTTCGCCACAGGCGCTGCACCGTGGACACATCCCTATGGGTATCGGCTGCGATATGACGAAGCGACCAACCTGCCCTTCTCAGCCCGATCAACATACCCCTCGTAAAGTCGTCTGCCTGCTGGAAATGCCTCCGTTGACGGCGGCCTGGCATTTTTAGCTATACACGTGTCCTGTGGAACACGACAACACGTTCTACAATGACTGTCGGCTGTGAAATCACGGTACGAAGTGGGCCATTCGCCAACGCCGTGTCCCATTTATCGTTCGCTACGTGCGCAGCACAGCGGCGCATTTCACATCATGAGCATACTTCAATGACGTCAGTCCACCCTGCAATTGGCATAAAGTTCTGACCACTCCTTCTTGGTGTTGCATTTGCTCTGTCAGTCAGTGTACTTCCCATTCGTATTAGGTTCCATATCTTCTCCACATTTACCCACCACCTTCTCGTATCCTCAAGTTCTCTTTCCAGTTCTTGCATTGAAATCGCTCATTAGCACTATCCTATCCTTGTTGTTGACCCTGACTATGATGTTACTCATTGCTTCATAAAACTTGTTAATTTCCTCTTCATCTGCTCCCCTCACATGCTGAATATACTAAGATAATTCTCATCCTAATTCCTCCAACTGCCAAATCTACCCTCATTTATGAGCCTAACAGAGACTATGTTCCAGATGAATAGTCCTTCACAACACCCTTTTTAACACCCATCAAGAAAACTTTTTACCGAGTGAATTGGCTATGAGGTCAAGATCGCGCAGGTGAGAGCTTGCATTGGGGAGATATTGGGTTTGAATCCCAGAGTTGGCAGCCATGAAGATGGTTTTCTGCGGTTTCCCATTTTCACACCCGGTAAATGCTGAGGCTGTACCGTAATCAAGGCCACGGCCGCTACCTTCCCAATCCTAGCCCTTTCCCATCCTTCCGTCGCCAAAACCCCTCATTGTGTTAGTGCGATGTTAAACAAGTGGCAAAAAAGGAAAGAAAACAAGAACATTATAATCTCCTCTTCCTCGTTATCTCCCCTTACCCAAGTATTATTAACTCCTAACACATCGAGGTGCATTTTCTTTGTTGGCTCAGCCATTTCTACTTTTTATTGGTGGCTAGTTGACATATTTTACCTTCGCTCTTCAGCTGTATGCATGGCTCTACTCTGCCCAATGTGCCGATACTGGGTGGTTCTGAGGGCTGTACGGATTTCCTTGTCTGAAATGTATATTTCTGGCCACTAGTTACTAATAATCGTGACAATACCATCGACCGGGCGAGCATCATCTTCCAGAGTGTGTTTGTCCCGGACAAATGGGACCAACTCCTAGCATAATGATGTGAGGCGCAATACGGTATAATTTTTGTTCTCCTTTGATGCTTGCGGAAGGTCCGTTGAACAGTACCTGCTACATCCAGGATGCTGTTCGATCTCTCTTGCTGCCACTCATGCAGCAGGTAGGTAATGTACTGTTTTAGCTGGATAATGCTCGTCCACTACTACTACTACTACTACTACTACTACTACTCGATGTGTTCATTGTGGTGTTCGACAACTGCCCTGGCTAGCACGATCCCCAGATCTCTCTCTCACTGAAGATATGAGAGATGATGGGATGCCCTCTGACACGGTCTGTGCGACCAGCTACTAACTTTGCACAATTGTGCCAATAGGTGCAAAAGGCTTGGGACTTTATAAGGCAGGATGATATTCGTCACCTGTTCGATCGCTTACACTACATTGGAAAATACAAGCCCGTGTGGCTGCCCAGGGTGGTACTCTGTATATTGATAAGGCGCTAGCATCTTCAGTGCCGTACTTAGCGTCGATTGCTTGGTTTGGTCTGTATTGTTGATCATGTAATGTCATCAAGTTATTTTATCTCTGCTGTAGGTAGAATTGTAAAGAATGAGGCATACACAGTCACGGTGTTGCAGTTTTTCTCCGCAATAATAATAATAATAATAATAATAATAATAATAATAATAATAATAATAATAATAATAGTGGATTTTGATCTATTTTGATTCTGCATGTGCAGATATCCACTTTCTTTTATCAGAAGGATATATTCAGAAACCAATAATAGGATATATACAATTCTCTAGTAATGACATTGATTTTAATTACACGTGGTTTGGAAGCGAATGTGGCAATTCATCTTGAAACAATACATGCTGACATATATGAGTGTTGGGTGTAGGAACAAAATTTCATGTTGACTCACATTCTCTAAAACCAACAAATGTGATCTGCCCATTTATCACGCTCGCAGTATTTATGTTCATCCGCGAACTAGGGCAAAGGGAATTTATTATGCACGAGAGTTGCCCACAGGAGTACTCACGCTGGCGTTACTATTTCATTATACTTAGGAATCAAAAGTTGGTTTTCTTAAAATATTCTTCGGAAGAATAATACCTTATTCTTTCTCTTAAGAAATGTTCTATTGGAACATATTGATTAATGACTATTTAATAGTGCAAGATATGTTTTGAGCTACTTAAAAAATTCACTACTCCTTCAGATATATGGGGAGAACGTTGAATAATGAGTTCATAAGGACATTACAGTAATGCAGTATTATCTAGGCAATTTAGGTACTCGAATGAATAATATTTGATTTCTTTAGGACCTCCTTAATAATATTTGATTTCTTTAGGACCTCTCTAAGACACTGGGGACTGTGATAGTTGAGTGGTATCATCACTGACTTCTCACCACATCGGCTGCAATTCGAATTTTGGTCAAGGCATGTGGGATTTTTGAAATGGAAAAGTTACACCTCTGTGGTTCGGATTCCTCGTAAAACTGGAGGTCCCGTGACTATCGTCACGATATCAACTGTCACGTTAATCTACAAGCTTGCTATTTCTTAGGACATTACACTCAATCAAACTCATCCACGGATATATTTGGTTCTTGCTGATTTTTGAGGAAATCAAACCTAGCCGTGGTTAATCTCTAAAAACAGTTTTGAAGTGTTAAGGAACTTAAGTAACCTTGTCACATTTAAAATGAACGTTCCTCTAAACTTCATTTCTTTTTTCAGTGCCCTGCCCCCCCCCCCTTCTTTTTGTACATTTTTGTGTAGTAGGAATTTACTTGAAACTGCAAGAGTGCATCCACCAAAAGGAGGATGGGAAAGGATTGGTTAAGTATGGAATTGTATTTGACATGGAATGACTGATGCGTTCGTTATTTCGTTTCATTCAATGATGTCTTCGCCCATACGCTGCTTGAAAATGGGGTGCCTGGAGAGATAGTTTTTAAATACACAGTCATTCAGTGATTTCATCACTTTCTTGCTTTAAGTCATTAAGTTGTGAGTAAAACAATCATCCCCGTAGTCAGTTTGCAAAACTTGAAGTTAAAAAAAAATACTAAAAACTTTCCAGGATCGCAAGATCCCGCTGTATGCACTTTTGCTAAACTTAACTAAACTGTTTTGCGGTACCATTTTTGTAATAGGGTAAAGTGGGGGGGGAGGGGGGATTTCGCCATCGTGGGCAATACCGCCACCAGTTAAATTTGAACAACCGCGCGTCGAACATGCGTGAATAAGCGTGATCTCTAGTGGATGACTACCGAAACACTGCAAGGTATGTCAGTTTCCTGTAAGCAAACGTGTTTCTAGTTGGAGATTAAAAATCTAAAATCATACTTTATCATCTTATTTTGTGACATCAAGTAAACTGAGGTAGGGTAGTTTAATTTAAATTAGCGATCGTCAAATTACGGTTAGATTTAAAAAGAGTATGATCAATATTAAGTATTTTATAATAAACTCTTGTGTTGTTCGATTGGTTGGTTAGGTTGCATTTCGATCCAAAGATAGCCATGTTTTAACGGGGTAATGCCGCCACAGGTGGCGGTATTCCCCCATGCAACTTTTCAGTGGGCGCAATTATATTCTTTTATTTGCAGATGCCTCGAAATAGACTGAGAACAGAAAAGGCTAAATGGACTGCGGAGGATTTGCCAAACGCTATTAAAGCAGTGATTCATGGACAGTCTGTTAAAAAGGTGTCTAAGACGTTCAACATACCAAGAACGACATTTGGAAATAGCTCAAAGACAGTAAATTAGAAAAACCTGCGTTGGTGTGATTACCTTTATTTTCTGAAGAACAAGAGAAAGAAATTCGTGATCATCTGTTGTTCTTACCACGTATATTTTATGGCTTTTCCATTGTTGAACTTCGTTGTCTGGCATTTGATCTGGCAGGAGCAAATGGGATTGTTCGTAATTTTAACCGGACAACAATGCTAGCTGGTCCAGATTTGGTTTATGGTCTGCACCTATGAAAGCCATATTTTGAAGAAGCGAAAAAGAATCTATGTATTATATGTGATGAATATGGAAAGAACAATGAAGTGTGGTATAGAAGCACATATTGCTCTAAGTGGGCCCATGCAGAATACAGTGGTCAAAATTCTCCTGAAAACTAGCTTTGTGATTTCTGTTTGTGTAATTAGATATGTAGCTTCTATCGTAATTGTGCGTTTGAAAATTTGCGGATAGCGCTATTACTCCATTGGTATGGCGGAATTGTCCTCGTGGCATGGGCAATACCGCCACATTCACTGTTTCATAAAAAATAATAAAATGAAAAATTGAAATGGCGTATGGCTTTTAGTGCCGGGAGTGTCCGAGGACATGTTCGGCTCGCCAGATGTAGGTCTTTCGATTTCACTCGCGTAGGCGACCTGCTTGTCGTGATGAGGATGAAATGATGATGAAGACAACACATATACCCAGTCCCCGTGCCAGCGAAATTAACCAATTATAGTTAAAATTCCCGAGCCTGCCGGGAATCGAACCCGGGACTCCTGTGACCAAAGGCCAGTACGCTAACCATTTAGCCATGGAGCCGGACACCTATAAATTATGTATAACAACTAATTATACTTAGCACTGAACAGACTATTATAATAAGGAAATATATTCTGGATTTTTTTACTTACTACAATAAAACATATCAAGACGAAGTGACATTATTCTTAAGGTGGCGCCATGCTCCCATCCTCCCCTAAATGGAAGTTGGATCCATTAATTTTACTATTTTGAAAGACTTCACGTACAGCGCTTTGTATGGACGGTTCCAAATCACAATTGTCATGGGACAGAAAGTCAAACCTATAGCAGTACATATTCCATGAATTTGATGGAAAGCATGTATGTTATATTTTGCTAGATGTTTAACGGCACACTAACACATTGAAGGTTTTCGGTGGCGCAAGGATGGAAAGGGGCTAGGATTGGGAAGGTAGCGGCCGTGGCCTCTAATTATCATACAACCCCAGCATTTGCCTGGTGTAAGCACGCATGTAAAGTTTCAGCAGATTTATTTGGCAACAATACATACACCAGTGGTACAAAATGATCATTACTGTGTCCATGGATGCTGAATATCAAGCAAAATAATGCAGTCCACTATTTGAAAGTAGGCTACTATCTACGTATATCTTCTCGTACTCACAAATTAATATGAAGTTTCTGTTACATGAATGTTATCACGTTACTCACTGTGCATTCATCAATTGTATTGGTAAAGAGCGGTCGTGCCTGTTCCCTCCTTATCTGTCTGGTGCATTGTTGTGGTAGCTTGTATTTTTTGCATGATGAGTGGCAGCTTGACAGCGTAGTGGATCCTGTATCTTTATTCTGTGTGTGGCCTCAAGCCTTTGTGTGTGTGTTTTTTTTATGGTGCTGTGTAGACCATACCTGTAGCTGTGATGGTGATTTTTCTGTGTTTTGGTGCTACTAGCTTAAATATCTGAGTAGAGTTTTAGAAATGGACTCTGCCCCGCCGGGAGGCGGGAAGTCTGGTTATGTAGACGAAAGCTATCTACGAAATGTCACTGTACTATTTGTGTCAAATGGAACGTAATAATTAATTTTACACAAATAAAGCGAAAAATCTGCGGTTAAATGAAGAAATACCGTCGTTACTAGAGAAATATGTATACGCACTTACGGGCTGTAGATAGGACTCCCTTATGTTGTATTCCGCTGCTCGTGCCGTCTTTTGTTTCTTTCTTGAGGTCCAGGGCTAGCACTGAGGAATGAGAGTGCTATGTCTGAGTTCTCATTATCTTTGTCCATATGACTAGCGCGGGCAGTTCAAACAGCAAAATAGCATGATCCCTGGACCAATAACTATATTACTTTTTATGTTGAAAGGAAAATAGCATGATCCCTGGACCAATAAATGTATCTTTTAATCAATGAGTTAGCGCACAAAACGAATGAGCAACATGAAGGAAACGACACCTAATTAATTCAGAAAACTTCAGTGAACAAAGACATCACACACGAAAGTGTTAGACAAACAAAACACACACGGAAGCGCTGCGAAGTAGCAGAAATAGTAGTTGTAAGGCAGTAAAGTATGTATCCATATTATTCTCTGCAAGTAAAATATTTCGCACTATTTCTTAGTTTACAGCAGATTTTACACTTTGTTTGAATGAAATCAATTATCATCTTCCATTAGGGACAGATATTACAGTGACTTTTCGTAGACACCTTTATACTATTATGATTCCTCCTCATGTTCTTCTGGGCCTTTAGTTGTGGGTTTTCCTTCCTCTAACGAGAGTTCAGTCACCGTTCTACCTGATATTGACCCGAAAGTGTTTACTGAATTCGTTAATACAGGCAATGTAGCCTCTAGTCTTGCGACCCTTCCGCCATGGCACCCCATGATGAAAGGGAAAAGGAAGACTGTTTCAAAAATGCGATTAAGAAAACTCACAAAATCTATGCAAAAACCTGTCCCCACCACCAATAAATATAACCTACTTGAATCCCTTCCCAGCAGTGGAGATCAAAATGTAGAAGATTTTACCCGACGCAGTCGGAAATAAGTAACACGACTGTGCAACAGCCTACAAATGTGGTTCAAACCCCAGGGGGCTCTATCATTCACTACTGATCTGCATTTAGTGCAGTCGCCCAGGTGGCAGATTCCCTATCTGTTGTTTTCCTAGCCTTTTCTTAAATGATGGCAAAGAAATTGGAAATGTATTGAACATCTCCCTTGGTAAGTTATTCCAATCCTTAATTCCTCTTCCTATAAACGAATATTTGCCACAATTTTCCCCTTGAATTCCAACTTTATCTTCATATTGTGATCTTTCCAACTTTTAAAGACTTCACTCAAACTTATTCGTCTACTAATATCATTTCACGCCATCTCTCCGCTGACAGCTCGGAACATACCACTTAGTCGAGCAGCTCGTCTCCTTTCTCCTAAGTCTTCCCAGACCAAACTTTCCACAACATTTTTGTAACGCTACTTTTTTGTCGGAAATCACCCACAACAAATCGAGCTGCTTTTCTTTGGATGTTTTCCAGTTCTTGAATTAAGTAATCCCGGTGAGGGTCCCATACACTGGAACCATACTCTAGTTGGGGTATAACCAGAAACTTATATGCCCTCTCTTTTACATCCTTACTACAACCCCTAAATACCCTCATAACCACGTGCAGAGATCTATACCCTTTTTTTACAATCATATTTATGTGATTACCCCAATGAAGATCTTTTCTTATATTAACACTTAAGTACTTGCAATGATCCCCAAAAGGAACTTTCACCCCATCAACGCAGTAATTAAAACTGAAAGGATTTTTCCTATTTGTAAAACGCACAACCTGACTTTTAACCCAATTTATCATCATAACATTGCCTACCGTCCATCTCATAACATTATCGAGGTCATTTTGCTGCTGCTCACAATCTTGTAACTTGTTTATTACTCTGTACAGAATAACATCATGTGCAAAAAGCCTTATCTCTGATTCCACTTCTTTACACATATCATTGATATATATAAGAAAAAATAAAGGTCTAATAATACTCCCTTGTGGAATTCCCTCTTAATTATCACAGGGACAGATAAAGTTTCGCCTACTCTAATTCTCTGAGTTCTATTTTCTAGAAAAATAGCCACCCATTCAGTCACTCTTTTGTCTAGTCCAATTGCACTCATTTTTGCCAGTAGTCTTCCATGATCTACCCTATCAAATACCTTAGATAGATCAATTGCGATACAGACCTATTTACTTCCTGAATCCAGGATATGTGCTGTATCTTGCTGGAATCCTACAAGTTGAGCTTCAGTTGAATAACCTTTCCTAAACCGAAATAACCTTCTATCAAACCAATTATTAATTTCGCAAACATGTCTAATATAATCAGAAAGAATGCGTTTCCAAAGCTTAGATGCAATGCATGTCAAACTGACTGATCTGTAATTTTCTGCTTTATGTCTATCACCCTTTCCTTTATACACAGGGACTACTATAGCAACTCTCCATTCATTTGGTATAGGTCCTTCATGCAAGCAGTAATCAAGTGCCGTAAGTACTTCAGATATGGTACTATATCCCGACCCATTGTCTTTAGTATATCCTGCGAAACCTTCACAATTCCAGCTGCTTTTCTAGTTTTCAACTCTTGTATCTTACTGTAAATGTCATTTGTTGTCATAGATAAATTTTAATACTTCTTTTAGTTTAATCACCTCCTCTATTTTGGACATTATCCTTGCAACCAACAATCTTTACATACTGCTCGCATATACACTCCCCTTGTTCATTAATGATTCCTGGAATATCCTTCTTGGAACCTGTTTCTGCCTTAAAGTACTTATACTTACTTTTCCATTTTTCACTAAAGTTTGTATGACCGCCAATTATGCTTGCCATCATGTTATCCTTAGCTGACTTCTTTGCTAGATTCAATTTCCTAGTAAGTTCCTTCAATTTCTCCTTACTTCCACAGCCACTTCTAACTATTTCTTCCCAACCTGCACCTCCTTCTTAGTCTCTTTAATTCTTTGTTATAATATAGTGGATCTTTGCCATTATTTACCACCTTTAGGTACAAACCTATTTTAACATTCCTCAACAATTGCTTTAAACCCGTCCCAGTCTGTTTACATTTTTATTTACCGTTCTCCACCGATCATAGTTACTTTTTGAAACTCCCTCGTGCCTGTTTTATCAGCCATATGGTACTGCCTAAAAGTCCTAATTTTAATATCTTCCTTTCTTTCACATTTATTTTTAACTACCGCAAAAAAACCAGCTTCGTGATAACTAATACAATCTTACTTCGGTCACTCTATAAAGCTCATCTGGTTTTAGCAACATCACATCCAGAATATTCTTCCCTCTAGATAGGGATCTGCGCTCAGATGGCCTTCACTTAAACCGCAGTGGTACGTATAAGTTAGGAAATTTGTTTGGAAGGGTAACAGGGAGGCACATTCAGGGAAACGGGGTTGTGTATGGGGCGGTGATAAGGGTACAGAGATCTGGAAGTCAAGTCGGGATGACATAAAAATGTTAGTGTTGAACTGTAGAAGTATTGTAAAGAAAGGAATAGAATTTAATATATATATATATACCAGATATTGTAATAGGAGTTGAATCATGGCTGAGAAATGATATAATAGATGCAGAAATTTTCTCACGGAACTGGAGAGTGTATCGCAGAGATAGGATAGGAATGGTGGGAGGGAGAGTATTCATTTTGGTGAAAGTAGAATTTATAAGCTACAAAAAAGTTTAAGATGAGAAACATGAAATTCTAGGTGTAAAGCTCATTTCTGAACATAATAGGCAACTTGATGTCTTTGGAGTGTACAGATCGGGAAAGGGTAGCACTGACACAGATTGAGAATTATTTGATAAGATAATCATCTATGTGGGAAACGACATGGAAAGAAGTGTGATTGTAGCGCGAGATCTGAATTTAGCAAATGTCAGTTGGGAAGGAAATGCGAACGACAGGAAGCATGACCAACAAATGGAAAGTAAGCTAATATGGGAAGGACAGGTGATTCAGAAAGTGATGGAACCAACTAGAGGGAAAAATATCCTGGATGTGGTGCTGGTAAAACCAGATGAAGCAATAGATAGCATTAGTGATCATGAAGCTGTTTTTGTCGTAGTTAAAAATAAATGTGATAGAAAGGATGGTCTTAAAAGTAGGACTATTAGGCAGTACCATATTGTGGATGACAGGCATATGGGAGTTTAAAAAAGTAATTATAATCGGTGGAAAACGGTAAATAAAAATGTAAAAAAACTCTGGGATGGGTTTAAAGCAATTGTTGAGGAATGTGAAAACAGGTTTGTACCTTTAAAGGTGGTACGGAATGGTAAAGATTCACCTTATTATAACAGATAAATAAATAGATTAAGGAGGAGGTGCAGATTGGGAAGAAATAGAGTTAGAAATGGTTGTGGAAGTAAGGAGAAATTGAAAGAACTTATTAGGAAATTGAATCTAGCAAAGAAGCCAGCTAAGGATAATATGATGGCAAGCATAATTGGCAGTCATACAACTTTTAGTGAAAATGGAAGGCAGGAACAGGTTCCAAGAAGGACATTCCAGGAATAATTAATGAACAAGGGGAGTGTGTATGTGAGGATCTTCAAAAGGCAGAAGTATTCAGTCAGCAGTATGTAAAGATTGTTGGGTACAAGGATAATGTTCAGATAGAGGAGAAGACTAATACTAAAGAAGTACTAACATTTACCTATGATAACAATGACATTTACAATAAGATAAAAAATTTGAAAACTCGAAAAGCGGCTGGAATGGATAAGATTTCTGGGGATATACTAAAGACAATGGGTTGGGATATAGTACCATATCTGAAGTACTTATTTGATTATTGTTTGGTTGGAGGAGCTATACCAAATAAATGGAGAGTTGCTATAGTGGACCCTGTGTATAAAGGAAAGGGTGATAGACATAAAGCCGAAAATTACAGACCAGTAAGTTTGACATGCGTTGCATGTAAGCTTTGGGAAAACATTCTTTCTTATTATATTAGACAAGTTTTCGAAATTAATAACTGGTTCGATAGAAGGCATTTCGGTTTTAGGAAAGGTTACTCCACTGAAGCTCATCTTGTAGGATTCCAGCAAGATATTCAGATATCTTGGATTCAGGAGGTCAAATGGACTGTATCGCGATTTACCTGTCTAAAACATTTGATAGGGTACATCATGGGTGACTACTGGAAAAACTGAGTGCAGTTGGACTAGACAAAAGAGTGACTGAATGGGTTGCTATATTTCTAGAAAATAGATCTCAGAGAATTAGAGTAGGCGAAGTTTGATCTGACCCTGTAATAATTAAGAGGGGAATTCCTCAAGGCAGTATTATTGGCTCTTTATGTTTTCTTATATATATAAATGATATGAGTAAAGGAGTGGAATCGGAGGTAAGGCTTTTTGCGGATGATGTTATTCTCTATAGAGTGATAAATAAGTTACAAGATTGTGAGCAACTGCAACGTGACCTCGAGAATGTTGTGAGATGGACAGCAAGCAATGGTATGTTGATAAACGGAGTTAAAAGTCAGGTTGTCAGTTTCACAAATAGGAATAGTCCTCTGAGTTTTAATTACTGCGTTGATGGGGTGAAAGTTCCTTTTGGGGATCATTGTAAGTACTTTGGTGTTAATATAAGGAAATATCTTCATTGGAGTAATCACATAAATATGATTGTAAATAGAGGGTACAGATCTCTGCACATGGTTATGAGGGTGTTTAGGGGTTGTAGAAAGGATGTAAAAGAGGGGATATATAAGTCTCTGGTAAGACCCCAACTACAGTATGGTTCCAGTGTATGGGACCCTCACCAGGATTACTTGATTCAAGAACTGGAAAACGTCCAAAGAAAAGCAGCTCAATTTGTTGTGGGTGATTTTCGACAAAAGTTCAAAAATGTTGCAAAGTTTGGTCTGGGAAGAACTGAGAGAAAGAAGACGAGCTGCTCGACTGAGTGGTATGTTCCGAGCTGTCAGCGGAGAGATGGCGTGAAGTGATATTAGTAGACGAATAAGTTTGAGTGGAGTCTTTAAAAGTAGGAAAGGTCACAATATGAAGAAAAAGTTGGAATTCAAGAGAACAAATTGGGGCAAATATTCATTTATAGGAAGGGGAGTTAGGGATTGGAATAACTTACCAAGGGAGATGTTCAATAAATTTCCAATTTCTTTGAAATCATTTAAGAAAAGGCTAGGAAAACAACAGATAGGGAATCTGCCACCTAGGCGACTGCCCTAAATGCAGATTAATATTGACTGATTGTTCCATCACATTCTGAATCAGATGCCCTTCCCATATTAACTTATTCGCCATTTGTTGGCCATGCTTCTTGTCGTTCGCATTACCTTCTCTTATTTCCATTTGGTAAATTGAGATCACCCGCTACAGTCACGTTCCTTAAATCGTTTCCCACATAGCTGATTATCCTATGAAATAATTCTGAATCAGCGTCTGCGCTACACTTTCCCGGTCAGTACAATCCAAGGCATCAAGTTGCCTATTATCTTTAGAATGAGCCTTACACCTAGAATTTCATGTTTTTCATCTTTAAATTTCTCGTACTTTACAAATTCTTCTTTCACCATAATGAATACTCCCCCTCCTACCATTCCTATCTCTACGATACACACTCCAGTTCCGTGAGAAAATTTCTGCATCCATTTTATCATTTCTCAGCCATGTTTCAACACATATTACAATATCTAGTAAGTATATTGTGACCTTTCACGTATTTCTAAATTCTGGGTTCTTGTTGAAAAAGCTATGTCTCGGCTAGTGTCATGCGGAGATGCAAAAGATTCCACGTGACGTGAAAGTTCATCGAGTTGGGTCACAAAATCGTACCGTTGGCTTGATTTTTGATCTGACTGACGTATGAGGATGTTTGTTAATTAATATCTTAACCTAAACCATCATAATATACCTTACTCTAATAAATGAGAAATCTGGAAATATTTCTTTTCGTGGAAGGATGTTCCGTTTAATAACCAAGGAAATAACAACAGCAATATTAATAAAAGAAAAGCAACACAAATGGACGTTAGTAGTGACTGAACATTAATTGATCAAAAGAAAACAATTCTAATCTCTGACTCTTGTTAATGTTCCATTTTACATCATCATGTTCTTATCATAACAGGTTGGTCGCAACATCAGTAATAATCTTTAAAATTCGCCAGAAAAATCAAAAGGAAAACCAACCTCGCATTGCTGAAAGTTTAATTTTACAAATAACTCCATCATCCTTCAATCTATCTTCTAACTGATGTTAAAAATTCACTGATTTCAAAATACATGTCTTGTGTTGTTGTTTGAGTCATCAGTCCATAGACTGGTTTGATGCAGCCTCCATGCCACCCTATCCTGTGCTAACCTTTTCATTTCTATGTAACTACTGCATCCTACATCTGCTCTAATCTGCTTGTCATATTCATACCTTGGTCTACCCCTACAGTTCTTACCACCTACACTTCCTTCAAAAACCAACTGACAGAGCTCGATAGCTGCAGTCGCTTAATGCGGCCAGTATCCAGTATTCGGGAGACAGTAGGTTCGAACCCCACTGTCGGCATCGCTGAAAATGGTTTTCCGTGGTTTCCCATTTTTACACCAGGTAAATGCTGGGGCTGTACCTTAATTAAGGCCACGGCCACTTCCTTCCCACTCCTAGCCATTTCCTGTCCCATCGTCGCCATACGACCTATCTGTGTCGGTGCGACGTAAAGAAACTAGCTCTCAAAACCAACTGAACAAGTCCTGGGTGTCTTAAGGTGTGTCCTATCATTCTATCTCTTCTTTTCGACAAATTTAACCAAATCGATCTCCTCTCACCAATTCGATTCATTATCTCTTCATTTGTGATTCGATCTATCCATCTCACCTTCAGCATTATTCTGTAACACCACATTTCAAAAGCTTTTATTCTGTTTCTTTCTGAGCTAGTTATCGTCCATGTTTCACTTCCATACAATGCCACGCTCCACACGGAAGTCTTCAAAAACATCCTATATCAGTGTTTGAAGTGAGCAAATTTCTTTTCTTAAGAAAGCTTTTCCTTGCTTGTGCTAATCTGCATTTTATGTCCTCCTTACTTCTGCCATCGTTAGTTATTTTACTACCCAAGTAACAATATTCATCTACTTCCTTTAAGACTTCATTTCCTAATCTAATATTTCCTGCATCACCTGCCTTCGTTCGACTGCACTCCATTACTTTTGTTTTGGACTTATTTATTTTCATCTTGTACTCCTTACCCAAGACTTTGTCCATACCATTCAGCAGCTTCTCGAGATCTTCTGCAGTCTCAGATAAAATAACAATATCATCGGAAAATTTCAAGGTTTTGATTTCCTCTCTTTGGATTGTGATTCCCTTTCCAAATTCCTCTTTGATTTCCTTTACTGCCTGTTCTATGTAAACATTGAAAAGGAGGGGGACAAACTACAGCCTTGCCTCACTCCTTTCTGGATTGCTGCTTCTTTTTCAAAGCCCTCGATTCTTATCACTGCAGACTGATTTTTATACAGATTGTAGATAATTCTTCGTTCTCGGTATCTGATCCCAATCACCTTCAGAATCTTAAATATCTTGGTCCAATCAACATAATCGAATGCCTTTTCTAGATCTACGAATGCCATGTACGTGGGTTTGTCCTTCTTGATTCGATCCTCTAATATCAGACGTAAAGTCAGGATTGCTTCACGTGTTCCTACATTTCTTCTGAAGCGAAATTGATCTTCTCCCAACTCAGCTTCAACTTGTTTTTCCATTCTTCTGTAAACAATACTTACTAAAATTTTGCAGGCATGAGATTCTAAACTAATGGTGCGATAGTTTTCACACCTGTCAGCACCGACTTTCTTGGGAATAGGTATAATAACATTCTGCTGAAAATTGGATGGGACTTCCCCTGTCTCATACATCTTCCACACTAAATGGAATAACCTTGCCATGCTGGTTTCTCTTAATGCAGTCAGTAATTCAGAGGGAATGTCATCAATTCCAGGTGCCTTATTCCTATTTAGGTCGCTCACAGCTCTGTCAAACTCTGACCTCAAAATTGGGTTTCCCATTTCACCAGCATCAACAGCATCTTCTTGTTCCAGAACCAAGTTGTCTACATCTTCACCCTGATACAACCGTTGGATATGTTCCTGCCATATTTCTGCTTTGTCTTCTTTCCCTAGAAGTGGCTTTCCATCTGAGCTCTTAATATTCATACACCTAGATTTCCTTTCCCCAAAGGTTTCCTTGGTTTTCCTGTATGCAGCATCTACATTTCCTAGGACCATACAACCTTCGACATCCTTACACTTCTCCTTTAGCCAGTGTTCCTTAGCTACCTTGCACTTTCTATCCACTTCATTCTTTAATCGCCTGTATTCTTTTCTGCCCTCTTCATTTCTAGCATTCTTGTATTTTCGTCGTTCATCTATCAGGTCTAGTATCTCCTGAGTTATCCACTGATTCTTAATTGATCTTTTCTTCCTTCCTAACATTTCTTCAGCAGCCCTGCTGACTTCATTTTTCATGACTATCCACTCTTCCTCTATTGTGTTTCCTTCAGCCTTTTCATTTAGTCCTTTTGCAACATATTCCTTGAAACAATCCCTCACACTCTTTTCTTTCAACTTGTCTAGATCCCATCTTTTTGCATTCTTTCCTTTCTTCAATTTCTTCAGCTTCAGATGGCATTTCATGACCAACAAGTTGTGGTCAGAGTCCACGTCTGCTCCTGGGAAAGTTTTGCAATCCAACACCTGGTTTCTAAATCTCTGCCTAATCATAATGAAGTCTATCTGATACTTTCCAGTGTCTCCAGGTCTCGTCCACGTATAGAACCGTCGTTTATGGTTTTTAAACCAAGTATTGGCAAGGAATAAATGATGATCAGTGCAGAATTCAAGCAGCCAACTTCCTCTCTCGTTCCTTTGTCCCAATCCGAATTCTTCTACTGTATTACCTTCTCTTCCTTTGCCTGCATTCCAGTCTCCCATCACAATTACATTCTCGTCACCTTTTACATATTGTATTAAATCTTCTCTCTCTTCATACATATCTTAATATTCCCTTATTTTGGAACCGTCCTTTAATTCATCGAAAATCTAGCTAAACAACTTGAACGCACCAATAACCTGTGCATATTCCTACCGTTCAGGTTAAAAAAAATGATAAAAGAAACATAGGACAATATTATAATCCTTTAAAACATTAGCGCTGGGCAATAAAAATGAAATTAATCTCCTCTGAGCTCCATCGGCATCTGCACATAAATAATAAATGTCTGAAAATACATTCATCACCAATTACAATGATTCAAGATCTACGTTGACTCTGGTGTCCTCCGTGAAAAAACTAGAAAAGCTACTTCAGCTCTATGCGTCAATTCAATGATCTATAGGAAGAAATTTAGCTAGCAAGAAAATCAATCTACACTACACATCAGTGAAGGTTACACATTCCATTTGTGACATGCCTCTCATCTGCATAGTGTCATTAACTAATGAAGATCTTATATCATCCTCCAATCTTGTGCGCAGTTACCTATATTGTATCTTTAATTAGGGTATCCTTGACGATCATCCTACAAGTGTCTTCAATACGCCTCGAAACATCATCGCAAATATCGCCCTTATGCCTAAGTAATCACCACTCATTATTGCAAATCAAATTCATATGCATGACGAAATCAATCTTCACTACAACAAATATCATGGGGAGTTCTAACACCGCATTATCCCATTAAATGCTTGATCCCAATGAAAAATTCTCCGAATATTCATACAACATTAATTACTCACATTTCGTCGCCGTAAAACCTATCTGTGTCGGTGCGACGTAAAGCCACTAGCAAAAAAAAAAAAAAACAATAAAAACATCACGTTATTCGACGACCCTATCACAATTTTATACACATGTCATGCTCAACGAATTCTCATTTCATTTAAACATACTCAGGCACTTTATATTACGAAGACTATTCATCTTAATACAATCATCAACACAATATCAGCGCAATAATATCATTATCACACTCACGAATACTACGCCTAATGTAAAATATGGTCGCAGGTGACTCTAAATCACGCACATATATTACTTCACGATTCCTTCAAACATATATCTAAACCATAAATCAAATTGAGGTTCATTTATAATAACACTATCTTAACACATGCGTTATCCATGCCTAAATTTTACCTGCACGACACTTACTAGCGACAGGTTAGATTCTCATAACACAGCGTGCAATATGTCATAATTTTTAGGATTATTCACGTCAAAACTTACAACATTCCTACCCATCGTAAAGTAATGATTGACGATTAAACGGTTGCATTCAAGTTGTATAACTGGGCATGTCACATTTTTTGACATCATAAAAATATACTACTCTACTTAAGCGACTACATAGTAGGATAATAAGACATTTATTTTGAGTACTTATCGGTCATTGACTTAAGGAAGAAGACACCTCTCATCCTCTGGTTTTGATATTTTATCCGTTGGTATCGATCCCAACACTCCTGAGATCTTTCAGGACCGCCTCATAATTTAGTTAGCCATGCGGGGATTTATGAACATCTCATAAACATCTTCATTGGTACTCGACATCATGATACCTAAAACTTGTAACATGTTATTAGTATAATGTTACACACTTGAATATCATTTACAATATTATTACACAACACTTGCTTTAATATTTTAGAGAGAACCAGATACGTATCTTGCCTCTTTACAAAGAATTATTCTTATTACAAATGATAGCATCGTAATAAAATTCAGCTTTTCGTCTGACTTCCTTCTGAATCGTGTGAAACCCTTCTAATGCTTTAGAATCCTTCAACAAACTGTGATCTTCTTTTTTTAGAAACAAAATCTAATACTAGACTGCAATAATAAAAGTCGGTTTGGTTTTTAAAGACTTTTCCATGTTCCGTAGCTTCCCATATGTTTTTGACGTTAAACACCTGACTTCTTTGGTACAGAGTACTCCTACACGATCATTAACATCGGCAAAGGAATTCATTTAACCAAGACCGACTACAATATATCAGACCTTAATGTTACTATCGATTAGGAGGAAAATGGCGACTTCGTGGGCGAGCTTTTGAGACATGTTGTTGGTTCATATCTGTGTTTACATTCTGTTAAAGAGTGTTATTTTGATCGAGTTATTGAAGTATAAAGTATATGTTTGGTAAAATAGTAATCTATAACGGTTTATCAGTATGGTGTTTTGTTAGAAGTTTATTTGATGGTATTTTTAATGTATAATAGTGTTTATATTGCCGTGCTGTAACATAGCACAAAATGGGTCGTTCCTGCTGCGTTCGTGGTTGTAGATCTAATTATACCGTTGCTGAAGCTTTTAAATTCCCTGAAGATAGATCTCTACAGGAGAAATGGATAAGGAATATTCACCCGGAAAATTTGGAAGTCAAAGACCAAACTATCGTAGGCTATGTGTGTAACCAAAATTTGTGGTTAGGGAAGATCTCTTTCCAACCCATAATGGTGAGCCTATTCGTTTTTGTTTTCTTATTCAGTCAGAGTAATTTTATGTAAGTTGACGATAAGTATTACTTTATATGTAGAATATAAGTGTGTGAGTGTATTTATATGGGTCAGTGGTCACTAAGATCTGTAATTATACGCAGTCATGTGAGAATATGTTTGTTTTGATCGTGTTGTGAACCGGATTTAAATCGAACTATGGCAATGCCTCTCATACATCTATTCTTAAGTTCTCTAAGGAATGAAACATTAAGAGAGAAGTGGATCAGGAACATACATCGTGAATATTTCTACAAAACAGTAGTGTGCATATGTCATCTGACAGTAAGTCTGAGATTAGGGAAAACTATTTTTCTAATTCTAAATGGTGGACCTATTCGTATTCTTCTACCAAAAAAAAAAAATCATTTAGATAGTGATAATTGATATGGTGTCTATGTGCTTCAAAGTATCGTGTGATTTAGATACAATTGTATTTTGAAAGAATCTCTGCTTGCCTGCAGGAACATTTGGCTAGATCTTGGTGTATAACAAAACTTATACTGTGACAGATGGAGCAATCTGTACACTGTTACACAGAAGAAATAGTGACTTGCAGGGATGGTGGTGGTGGTGATTATTGTTTTAAGAGGAAGTACAACTAGGCAACCATCCTCTATATAACACTAATTACAGAGAAAGAATGGAGGGGGTCCGACACTTCGAAAAATGAAGGTATCGGCCGAAGGAAGACAAGGGGGCACGAAGGGCATGAAAACGAAAGACTCCCTAGGAATCCATACGTAATACCGTTGGGGTCTGAAAAGAACAAGTGTTGACCAAGGGAGGTCGGATAGGATAGATGAAGGTAAGGAGCCTGGCACAAGTGGAAGCAATGCCAGGACTCAGCTGAGGGCCCCGTGGTCACCAACCCACGCTCCAAAGTTCAGAGCCCCTGGGGCCCCTTTTAGTCGCCTCTTACAACAGACAGGGGATACCGTGGGTGTTATTCTACCGCCCCCACCCACAGTGGGGACTTGCAGGGATTAGCTTTGTTTGTAACTCAAGGGTTTTATTGTACCAATACCTTCCGATTCATGCTGTGGATATCTGCTATCAAGCAGTCTACACCAAATTGTAGCTCGTCCATGTAGGTTAAAGACATCATTGTTTAAGAGTCAATAGAGTTGTTTTACACATGTTCTTCAATGGGGAAAATCCTATTATATCTTTAGTGTTTGAACGCTTCATTTCTAAGTTTACCATCATTGTTGGAAATGCTACCATATCATATGTCAACATACGATTTAAGAGTTTCCAGTAAGGAAGGCTTAACATCACCGGGGCTGTTCATTGAGCTGGCGTAATCATTTCGGGTGTACTTCATTTTCATCGAGTGCTGAACATTAGAAATTGTCCACCACTTCGAAACTAAGGCAACACGTTATGTTTCATAGTTCTTATGAGAGTGAATAAATTGAGGAATTTCGAACCTTAAATTATTTTTAAACATTCCAAATGATGTTATAAATATCATTTTAACAGTTTTATAATGTATTTTCCATCTATCCAGCGAAGTGTAATCTAAGAGAAAACGTTATTTGACTAAGTGAAGTTTCGAAATAATCAGCTTGTTGTTTTCTTTTGCTGTGGGGTTGTCCATCTATTCTAGCACAATATTTGTGATTCTAGATATTTATATGTGATGAGTACTTGTTCGCGAAGCGTTTTCATCGGTGCAATAGTGATTTTCCCTATGATGTTACATTTATCATGTTAAATTACCTACCACCGTTTGCAAAATATGTACGTGATCTTTTCGTAATTTCTGGCTGATTGAACCAGATATTGTGTAGCTCTTTCAGTGGTATCAACACAATAATTTAATGTGACGCCGGGCTGAGTGGCTCAGACGGTTGAAGCTCTGGCCTTCTGACCCCAACTTGGCGGGTTTGATTCCGGCTCAGTTCGGTAGTATTTGAAGGTGCTCAAATACGTCAGCCTCGTGTCAGTAAATTTACTGGCAGGTAAAACAACTCCCGCGGTACTAAATTCCGACATCTCCGAAAATCGTGAGTTGGTTTATCGTCGAAATGAAGTTATTGCGTGCTACCCTAACCTTCATCAGTCGGCAGCTACTGCGCCCACGACGTCCACCATCTTGGTTTTGATATTACGGTCTGATATATTGTAGTCGGTCTTGATTTAACAATCCGTCACATGCAACGAGCTAGAAATATGACTATAGAGTGGCTAACATGGCTGCTACAGCGCTCTGGGTGGTGCAAGACGAAATAGCGACTCCATAGTTTAAGCGCCATTCATATAATTTCTTCCGCATACGGTGCGATACTTTTAACAGATTAGATCGAAGAAATTATGCTCTCTACGTGTGTGGCATGCAATTGCATAAATTGTAGAAAAACACGAAGAATAAATATCATATTTCAGATAAGATTTTTTTTTTTTTTTTTGCTAAAGTACACAGTTTTGGGCGATTAGCAGAATTACGTTGCCTGTGTAGCACAATCCAGCACGTGTACATCAGGCCTACTTTTATTTTCTTGTAAGAACTGGCAGCCAAACACGATAAAAATGTATCCTGCCTGACTAAGTGGCTCAGACGGTAGAGCGCTAGCTTTCTGAGCCCAAGTTGCCATATTTGGTATTTGAAGGTGCTCAGATAGGTCACCTTTGTGTCAGTAGATTTACCAGCCCGTAAGGGAACTCCGCCGGGGCAAAACTCCGGCACTTCAGCTTCTCCGAAAACCGTACTAAGTAGTCGGTACGACGAAAAACCAAGACCACTATTTATTATTACATTGTATCCTACAGAGCACATTTCCCCAGCATTTTGAAAATAAATATAAAGTGAACAACGGTGTTACAAGACGCCTGCTGTCCAACGCCACACCTACAATATTTAGAATTTCCTAGTCAGCCCATCCCCTCTGCCAACGATACGGAGTAATATGAGGACTTTCAGTCCTACATCACCACTACTACTGAGCGAGTTGGCTAAGTGCTTCGCGGTATATAGCTCTTAGCTTGCATTCGGGATATAGTGAGTTCTAATTCCACTGCTGACAGCACTGATAGCTGGTTTTCCATGGTTCCCATTTTCACATCAGGCAAATACGGGGGCTGCTGTGCCTTAATGCCACTGACACTTCCTTCGCAGTCCTAGCATCGTAGCTGTAAGGCGTGTCTGAGTGGGTGCTACATAAGGCAAATAAAAATCGGCGTTACTATAATCTTCTTCCAAAGATAATCGAAGTGAATTATTCAGTAAAGTTATGTGATTTAAGATCATTATCACAAGAAGAACTGCTCTCTTTTTCAACAATTATTTCAAATTGTTTATCCTACAAATTCTTGTTATTTTATTATTATTATTATTATTATTATTATTATTATTATTATTATTATTATTATTATTATTATTAATATCAATTTAGGAAGGCTCGGCTTGTGCCGGTAACATAATGGGCTGACTCGGCCTAAGCAAGGAGTCACCCTCTTGATTATGAAACTACAGGTACATATATGTACAAATATTTACAACAGAAATAATTACAACATATACATTTATACAATAAATACAAACAACTTCAGACTTCTTATGTCCCCGTTTTGGGAATCTGTTCTTCAGTATTACTGGAACTGTGACCTGGAACTTCATGTTGTTTGGCGTGAGTCAGAGGAAAAGTCGTTCCTAGGAACTTTCTCACAATGTGGCAGGTGATCAGGAGGGTGGCTTTCTGTAGTTCTACGTATGTGTGATGATGCAGGTTTAATGCGGCCAGAGAGCTGTGCAAGCATTTTGGAATAACACCGGTACATGATATTACTATTGGAACTGTGGTGACTGATTCTAGTTTCCACAGGCGTTGTATTTCTATTGCCAGTTCTGTGTATTTTGATATCTTTGTGGTTATTGTTGTTTGCAGATTGGAGGTATTTGGACAAGCAATTTCTATAAGGGATGCGGATCTTTTTGATTTATCGATTAGAATAATATCTGGCCTATTGTTGCTGAGCGTGACATCGGTTATGACTTCTCGGTCCCATAGTAGTTTATATGAAGAGTTTTCGAAAATGGGTGGAGGTGTATATTTCCAATATGCAGTTGATGACTGAAGAAATCCACATTTTACAGAAAGTTTCAGGTGAATGATTTTTGCTACCTGATCATGTCGGTGCTTATAATCGGTGTTGGCCAAGTGTGGGCAACCAGAGATGACGTGCTGTATGCTCTCTGTAGTTCTGGAACAGCGGCGGCAGTTGTCTGAGACAACTGTTGGATCTTTCATGATAAATCTACGGTAGTTCCGTGTAGCAATTACTTGATCTTGGATGGGCAGAACAAATCCTTCTGTTTCTGGGAAAAGACCGGAGTAGGTCAACCAAGCGTGCGACGCAGATTTGTCGATATGAGGTTGATCCAGTTCATGGGGGTATTTCCCGTGAAGAGGTTTTTGCTTCCACATGGCCATATTCATCTCTTTTGTAGGTGGGGTAGAAACAGGCATTTCTGGCGACGACAGATTGAGAGGTGTATAGTTTATATCGGCTCTGCAAACAGCATGATGAAGACACGATGTATCAGATCTCGAGTGGAAATATTCTCTTAGACTTGATATCAGATTGCTGTGTAAATTGACAATGGATAAGAAGCCCCTACCACCTTCTGATCTCGGGAGTGTAAGACGTTCGGTTGCAGATTTAGGATGGTGCATATGGTACCGGGTGAGTGAAACTGCTGTTTTCGTTTGTAACTGCTGAAGTTCTGTTTGGGTCCATTTTATGATACCAAAGGAGTATGTGAGCAGTGGTACGGCGTACGTATTGACTGCTTTGGTAAGATGTTTAGCTGTCAGTTTTGATGATAGTACCTTGTTGAGACGCGTTATATATTGCTGCGTGACATTTCTCTTGATGTCGGGGTGTTTCATACGAGTGCTCTGATGAAAACCGAGGTATTTGTACATTTCTTCTTCCTCCAGCTGTTGTATGGATTCGTCGCTTAAACTCAAAGGTGTCCCTTGTGCTGAGTAGGATCCTCTGATGACAGTTTGGGTTCTGCATTTGTCCAATCCAAACCGCATGCCTATATCTGAAGAAAACGTCTTGGTAATTGAGAAGAGATGTTGGAGATGGGGTTTGGTAGAGGCATACAGTTTAATGTCATCCATATAGAGTAGGTGGCTGATTTTGAATAGCTCTTCTCGCTTATTCTTAATGCTAAATCCATACCCACTTGTGTTCAGTAGGTAGGATAGTGGATTTAATGCCATGCAGAACCATAATGGACTCAGTGAGTCCCCTTGGAAGATCCCTCGTCGTATTGGTATGGGTCTTGTTGCAACACTGTAGTTTCTTAGAGAAACGTGAAGTGAGGTGTTCCAGTCTGCCATTACCGTCTGGAAGTGAATGATTGAGGGGTCAACTTTATATAGTTCCAGAACATGTATGAGCCAAGTGTGTGGTACTGAATCAAAGGCCTTTTGGTAGTCAATGAAGCACGTGTATAGGTTCCTGGATTTATGGTGTGCTTGTTCCAGGACCACAGTGTCGATAATCAGTTGCTCCTTGCACCCCTTGGTATTCTTCTTGCAACCCTTTTGCTCCTCGGCAATGATGTGATTTTCCTCGCAGTGTTTCAGAATTCTGTTGGCTATTATAGATGTAAATATCTTATATAGAGTAGATAGACATGTTATAGGCCGATACTTCGCTGGATTTTGCAGATTTTCATCCTTTGGTTTCAGATATGTGATGCCAGTGCACAGGAAAGCTGGGAATGTTGCCGGGTTGTCTAAGAATTTCTGGAAATGTTGAGTCAGAAGGAAATGAGTACATGTAAATTTCTTGTAGTAATAATTGTGTATACGATCAATGCCTGGGGCCTTCCAGTTCTGCAGTTTCTTGATGCTCTGTTGTATTTTTCCGATCTCAACAGCCTTGGTTGCCATATGTTTCACTTCATTACTTCTATCTTTCAGTTCACTGATCCAATGGGCTTCCGCATTGTGCTCTATTGGGTTCGACCATACTCCCGACCAGTAGCTGTGAATTTTTTCTTCGCTGGGCGTATTTCCATCTTGTGCTGCATCTTGTGTTCTCTCGTTCAGATTGTTGTAGAACTGTTTCTCATTTCTTTCGAACATTGCGTTCTGTGATTTTCTCTCTGTGGTGTTTTGGTATCTTTTGAGGCGCTTGGATAATGCGGCCAACTTTTGCTTCATGGTTTCGAGGGTTTCTTGTAGTACTGTGCTTCCAGGTTCCTCCAGACTCTGCCTTGAACTGATTTTTCAGAATTCGAATAATTTTGTTATTTAGGCGTTTCCCTCTGACTCCATTCTTATATTGCTGCAGGCGATTTATGTCCTGGCGGATTTGGATGATGCGTTCTTTCAGATGTTTTACCCAAGGTGGTTCTCTCAATTTTTCTTGACAGACTTATTGTTAGGCAAAAATGGCTTTCCATTGTTCAGTCGTACTGCGGCAAGTGCTGCACAGTATATTGCAGTATGTACTTCAGGGAACGTCTGATGTTCTTTCAGATATTCTGGCAAGACTTTCGAATTAAGATCTTCAATGATTTTTGCAAACTTTTTGGATGATTGCTGCCTTGGCAGTATGGGTCTTTGTGTGGGATCGGTACCAGAATATTCTAGAAGGGCCTTGTAGAATTCAATATGTGTCTTGTCATGGAGGTCAGAGTTATCTGAAAGTATCACTTCGGGAGTACTTGTATGTACTGTTATATCAGTATCAGGTGGATTGTTAACCGTTGAGTCAGACTCGGTACTTTCAAGATGTGGAAAGAGTTCTTGTGTTACTTCTTGTCTGATTCTACTAAGAACAGGACCCGGGATCAAATTGTTCTTGATGATTGATCTTCGTTGATCTGCAACGCGCTGTTCAGTAACTTTCATTGTTGGGTACTGATTTGTAAAGGCTGCGTGTAGTTGTTGCCTATATCCTGCAATTTCAGTTTCAAGACGAGTTATTCCAAGATATGCCCGCATGATAAATTCGTTCATATCATTGTTCCATTTAATGCGTTTTTTGGGCTTACTGATACGAGAGGTCGTACTTGGCACAAAAGCACTCGCACCAGGTGCGGTATGATAATCAGGTTCTTGTGTTCCGCCATGATCGTCTTGAGCTACTGTAGCTTGTTCGGGTGACCCGATGGGAGGCCAGCAGCTTACGCTCCCACCACCACCGGCTCGCATGCTGTCATCTCTAGCGGTGGCTCCAGAGATGCCCTGGCGTACCCCAGGCAGCGGCATTTTCCGAGGCACAGTTTTAGAACTCTTCATAGTTGATTTTTGCTTTTTATAACCTACAGCCAGGTGATGTGATGTTCAGCCGCTCCATTGGAGACAGACGCTGACCACTTTGCCGCTTGCTGCAAGTCAGACGCAAAGTGGATTTGGGTCGGTTCTTCCGCCCTCTCTGCCATTGGGATATGTCCTCTTCTGCCGTTGAAGCCGTTGACCATTTTTTCTGACACCTCAGTTGATCCGCGGGTGCTTATTTGGCGAAGCCTTATTCGCACCTGTCCTGCATATCTACAGGAGCTTCCCCTATCAGCCATTGGGACGCGCCGTGTCGGGGTTGAGGGCCCCCACCCGAGTGTCTTACGAAGGGTTATGCCTAGCTCTTACTAAATTCAGAGCTAAACCCCCACGTAAGCTGACCGGGCACGATTATTATTATTATTATTATTATTATTATTATTATTATTGTTACCGTGTTTTTGTGGTAGTTATGCGTGAAAGAAGGTGCGGGTGTGAACGGGTCTCAAGCTACGAAATTATAGTGCATGTAAAGTTAACAAGGTTATATTTTCTTTTCAAAATAAAGAAATAACAATCATGGCAGGTACAGAGTAGCAAGGCAATAAAAATACAATTACAATATTTACAGGATTTGGGCTTCGAGCCCCAGCCTCACTCTTCTTGAGCAATTAGCCCAGTTTTACCCCAAACACAAGTTTCAACAGAGGGGCAGAAAACCCCATTCATGCCTAGGAGCACTTGCTCCAAAATACACAGTAAGGCCTCCTTGAGGCGCGCAGAAAACAAAATTTTCGGGGAAAGAGCAACTTGCTCTCAAAATTCAGGCCTGTCAAAGGCCACACCTAATTCCACCTTCAAGCTGTCCTCCAAGGACATATACACAGGGGTAATATACCCAACCTACTGAGGTCTATTAAATGAGAAGAAGGTTAATTACATGACCTCTAAAATAACAATTTGAGAGGAGGCGATCTGCACTCCTAATGCATTTGTTTTAAAACCTAATCTGGCTCTAGGCCACTAATGCAAGGGCTAATCCCATACTACAGAGGTGACTTTAGAAAAGAACAATTTGCTTTACGTTAACGAAGAATAGGTTGAGAAAAATAAGTTCACCTCAAAACAATATGATTGGGAGCTCAAGGGGGTTAAGCACTCTCTATCCCGATATGCAGTTTAAAGATAGAATAGATACATTTTAAGGAAGGTTACATTATGGAAAAACTTTGGACCCGCCCCGAGAGTTAAACTGCTGAGCTAGCAAAGAAAGAAGTTATTAATCGGCCATTACCTTGTTGTTGACCGCTGCCGAAGAAAGAGGCGCTTCCCGCCCCCTGCTATGTACTTTACACACAGAAAGATGGAACAGAAGTGGCGCAGAGACCCAAAAATCAGCAGTTTATATACTCTCGCGGAAAGTTCGAGGCGTTTCAGGAAGGAAAACACCCGCCCACAATCATTTATTGGTGGATAACGAAAACCCCTACACAAGATGAAGAAGAAACACATCATTGGTGGAAAATTAATTAAAGAAATTCGGGATTGGCTAGATACAAAACAAGGGGAAAGAAAGGGTTAATATTGCCAACTTAAATAATGACTGAAAGAAATTTAGCAAAGAACAAACTTTTGAAATTAAATTTTCTCCAAAAAACAGTTCTTTCACTCCGCACTAGGGTGCACTATTGTTGATCTTCAGTAGTGTCCTCTAGAAGAGAAAGTTCACACTACTTACTACCGGTAAAACAAAAATACATCAAAAGTGGCACAGTTCAAAAACTCCAAACTTTCCACGTAGTGACATCTTCTGAGAAACTTGAAAATTAATACCGTCGATAAAGTTCAGACTTCCTCCAGCAGAAGAGTTTCAACTGGCGCACATTTTGAATTAGCGGCGTGGAGGTGTACCGCCCGGTACAATTATTATTAAGGGATACTTTATTACACCATTGTTCACTTCAAACCTTGTACCCCACGGCTCTAGAATACTTATTTTTCGTAAATTATTTTTAGTTTTACGTCCTATTAACTACTTTTTCGGATAAGCCGAGGTGCCGGAATGTTGTCCCGCAGGAGTTCTGAGGGATATGAGCACCTTCAAATACTATAGTACTGAGCCAGGATCGAACCTGCCAAGTTGTTTAGTGTCGGCTCCTTGAGAGAATGATCAGCGTGCTGGCCTTTGGTTCAGAGGGCACCGGATTCGACCGCGTTGAGGATTTTAACCGGGTAGTCGACAGTTAATTACTCTGGATCCGGGACTGGATAACCTTCATCTACACACAACAGAACATACTACAAACCACTACAGAAACACGCAATAGTAAATACATCACTCCACTTAGGTTTGGCGTCGTCAGGAAGGGCATCCGGCCGTAAAATTAGGCTAAATCCATACAAAATTCCAATTCCAGGTAAATGGAAAGATATTAGGATTTCTTCTTCTTCTTCCTCCTCTTCTTCTTATTATTATTATTATAGTTATATTAATTATTTCTCGATGTTGTTATATTACTTTGCTCAAGATTTTCTGTTCTATATTTTCATTCCCTGTAAGTGGGTCTAAATTTTTGGCAATGTCTTGTGATTTGTATTGTAATTCGGACTACTGGAAATGCGCTAATTTTCTTTCTTTATACAATATGTAAGTGCGTAGCCTGTATCTTGTATTTTTAATGTCCTTTTAAACAGACATTGCGCATCTTTGAGTGCTTCCCTAATAAAGAAAACTGTGAAACGGTATTTATTCCCGCAGCCTCTGTACTTGCTTCATCACAAGCCCACTCGATTTGATCGCTTAGAATATGGCGGACGTGGCTTTCAAGTAGATTCAAATATGGTGGTCCAATAGCCACTCTATAGTCCTCTTTCTAGCTCGTTGGTCACATGATATTTTGGTTTGCCAATCGACTATTTCATCACCAGTCTCGATTCTCGAATTACATCGGACTAGATATTCAAGGTATGGCCACCATATATAGATTGAACTTTGGCCCATTTGATCCAACTCATTCCATGGCCTCCGGTACATACTTCTGTCATTGATGTTTCTCGATATTTATTTACATTTATTAATCTTCTGCCTGAAGAAACTGCGGTGTTTATTTAATTCTGTATTTCGTGCTATGACATACCATCATCAACCGTAATTTAATGAGATACTGCGGGGTTCTGAGCTTATTATTTTGCCGGTCCCTTCAATCCGTTGTCGGTTATTTATGTAGTTGAGCGAGTTATTTGGATTTCTGACGTACTTGGACGTGGAATGACTGGACGTACGATTTCATTAACTTTTATCTCACCATAAACTTCCAATATCTTCACCGACTCTAATCCAACATTCATTGGAAGGTTATAACATATATCTATTCAATTACTTAATTCTATTCCTTTCTTTACGATAATTGTACAGTTGAGCACTAAAATTTTTATGCCATCTCTACTTGATTTCCAGTTCCCTGTTCCCTTATCACCGCTCCCTAGGCCACCCCGTTTCCATGAATGTACCTCCCTAAAACCCTTCTAAACAAATTTCCAACTTCTATGTACCACGGCGGTTTAAGTGAAGGCCATCTGAGCGCAGATCCCTATCTCCTAACCCCGCCCCCCCCACCATTAGGATCTAGCTCACTCCCAGTTTCCCACATACCCACTCCACAGTCAAAATCCCCAATCACCTTTGCCGATGTTAAGGATCGTGTAGGAGTACTCTGTACCAAAGAAGTCAGGTGTTTAACGTCAAAAACATCTGGGAAGCTACGGAACATGGAAAAGTCTTTAAAAAACAATCACCTTCCAGTCACTATCCCTCCTACACAGTATTCCACTGACAACAATCTCCGCTTCCTTAAACATCATCCGTGCTGCATTTACCAGATACCATACATCCCCAACTATGTTGGTACTTATACCTGCTTGTCTTACGTTGTTAGTACCAACGTGAAACACTACCACCTTCTCCTTTCCCTCCTCCTTCTCTTCTAGTTTCCTCAACATCTGCCTTATCCTAATTCCTGGATAACACTCTACCATGGTACCCTTTCCTCCTCACACTTTCCCCACATGTCTAACAATGGAATCCCCCATGACCAGAGCCTCAATCCTACCCCCTCATTTGATCCCCTTCCCCTCCTGATCAGTCCTATCTTTCCTGACAGCTGCAGAAGCTACTTCCTCCTCCCTTTTCTGCATCCCATGACCATGTTCCACCTGTATTTTCCTATCCACTATTCCGGGTTTCCCTCTCCTACCTTTTCCCTTTCTCCCACTTCCACACTTCTCAGCAACAGTTCACTGTTCCTCATCTTCCCTCGATTGTTCTACCAGCCGTGAGTCGTACCGATTTCTCACAGACACTTGTCCTTAATTATGATCCCGAATGTAGCCCTTAGCCTGCAATCTCCTTCCCCTTAAATCATTAGACCACCTGTCTTCTACAATTCCCCCTCTTTCCTTCCCATCCCTCTTTTACACCTACTGTATCCAGTACATTGTTTGAGGGAGGGCTACTTTCCTTCCTGTCCTCTGAGCGAATCCTAATTATCTCCCTCAAACTCTCCAACTCCTCCTTCATACTCCTTAATTCCTGGCCACACCCACAGTTCCTACACTTGCACTCCTTAGCCATTCTTTACTGAATAATGAAAAGAAAAGGAAAATAAGATAACTTATTCTGTGCAAAATAAAAATGAAAGAAATATTGTCTAGGATAGTTCACAAAGATCACACGACGATAAGGTGATAAATATAGGCTACTACTACAATACTACTTAGTTGTACTATTTTTTATTCCTACAACACCCTAACAGCATGAAAATTGCTGTTAATTACTGGAAACAGGGAATAATACACAAGAATTACACAATTGTAAACTGCAGTTAAGACTACCCTAATTACTACAACGGACTTAAGCTTCTCAGACTGAGACCAGCTCCGTACCCGCTGGTAACCGGGTTGAAGAAATGGATGTGGCACCCGTAAAGAAAATCTCAATTCCACCGATTGTTGTTGCTGATAAATAAGACTATCAGCTACACTACAAATATTCAAAAACCAAATGCACTGGCGACATCAGGGTAATTAACACAAGAGATGCCCTGAAATTTCATGTACTTAATATCCATGACTACAATCTACTCAAACAATACTTTGAGGAGTCTAACGCTAACTCCCTAGTAACAGATTCCTCAAAGTCATTATTAGAAACATAATCTCCACTGGGCTCGAGAAGAGCTCATGGCAATGGGGTAGGAAACCCAGCACCTCCACCAGTTCACGCGTCGTGACCCCACGACAATAAATTAATCCTCCTCAGTGTCATGAGCCTTACGCTCTCGAACACTGAGTATTCAAAGACCATCTACTCTGTACACTACCTTTCTACTCTGTATAGTACTTCTGTGAGTCAGAGGTAAATATTGAGGCGTTTAGGGGCCGTGAGTGGCCCTCTCAATATTATAGATGCCAGCGGTGTGGGCACACCACTAATTACTGTAAGATTCCCCTTACATGCGTGAAATGTGGTGAAAACCACAAGGATGCTGCTTGCCTCCTTCAGGAGCCATCCAGCCTCCTGGAGAGGTTGCTCCACTTTCCGCTGCATTACGGAGCAAAACATGGTCAGAGAGTACTTGAAAATTCAGAAAGAAAGGACTCTTCATCCTTCGAGAGAAGTAGACCCCAACTTCTCTTACGCACAAGCGACAGGAGGTGCCCCCGTCCCTATCCACCCACCCATATTTCAGGCATCTACGTCGAATCCTGCTCCACAGACAACGGTACCTCTTGTGTCTGATCTTTCAGGACTAAAAAATATCGTAGACCTATGCAGGAAGATTAATTTCTATAGGCTTTTGCCTATTATTATTAAAGATACAGCTACTAAAATAACATCATGTGAGACAGCAGGGGATAAGATTATGGTACTGATAAATGCTGCTATACAGTATTTCTCAGGGCTCTAATTTGATGTTCATTCTGTTCTGATATGGACTTAACAATCTATGCTTGGAACTGTCAGAGTGTTGCTGGTCAGAAACATGAGCTTGAGGCTTTTATTTCTGACCACAATATCGATATCATGCTGTTAGGAGAGACTTGGTTAAAACCGCATATGCCCTTCAAAATAAAAATCTTTACTGTCTATCGTAAAGACAGACTTCGCGACGAGCACGGGGGCGTAGCAGTGTTGATTAAGTCAAAGCTTACGCACCACGTTATTGACCCCCTTCCCCATGGTGTCATTGAGTCCCTCGGTATCGAGGTTAGACACAAGGACTATCATCGTCTTTCTGCGGCCTATTTACCTCCCAAAACTCCGCTACAAATAGCGGAATTAGATATTCTATTAAACAACCCGTCTAAAATCTCTTCTTGCCGGGCTGAGTGGCTCAGACGGTTAAGGCGTTGGCCTTCTAACCCCAACTTGGCAGGTTCGATCCTGGCTCAGTCCGGTGGTATTTGAAGGTGCTCAAATACGACAGCCCCGTGTCGGTAGATTTACTGGCACGTAAAAGAACTCCTGCGGGACTAAATTCCGGCACCTCGGCGTCTCTGAAGACCTTAAAAAGTAGTTAGTGGGACGTAAAGCAAATAACATTATTATTATTATTATTATTAATATTATTATTATTATTATTATTATTATTATTATTATTATAAAATCTCTTCTATCATCGCTGGTGACATAAATGCCAAGCATTCAGATTGTAATTCACGAGTGACAAATCCTAAGGGAAGAATGTTACAACGATATATGAGGGACAATGATGTTGGGGTTTCAGCTCCGACTGAACCTACTATTTATGCTAATAATGGAGCGCGCCCTGATGTCACTGATCCTCCCGCCCCGCATGGCACTACAACCCTTGAAGGGCCTTGGCCTACCAAGCGACCACTGCTCAGCCCGAAGGCCTGCAGATTACGAGGTCGTGTGGTAAGCACGACAAATCCTCTCGGCCATTATTCTTGGCTTTCTAGACCGGGGCCGCTATCTCACCGTCAGATAGCTCCGCAATTCTAATCACGTAGGCCGAGTTGACCTCGAACCAGCCCTCAGGTCCAGGTAAAAATCCCTGACCTGGCCAGGAATCGAACCCGGAGCCTCCGGGTAAGAGGCAAGCACGCTACCCCTACACCACGGGACCGGATGATGTCACTGATATGGCAGTCACTAAATTTTATAACAGCAATATTGAATTTACAGTACCTAGGGGACTAAATTCTTACCATAATCCCATTGTGTTAACTCTTACATGGGGAAGGTTATCTGAGCCATCTTTTCCACTGTTGAATGCATCTTTAGATTACAATAAGTTCACCTGGCATGTCAATAAGAATTTAAAACTGTTCGATATCAACAGTCAGGATGATATTGACCGGGCTATTGAGCATCTTACAAAAAAGATGCGAAATGCCCGTAAATACATTCTAAATACTGACAAAAATTCAACTAGTAATAATAGGCGCAACAATGACATTCGTACGCCCACGCAACATGGTGGGAATACGATAATAATAATAATAATATTGATCCTGGAGGTTGCGCAAATGTGCGGACCCCGCTGAGAACGGGAGGCGGCCATATGAATATGAGCGCTCCCGTCCCTGGTTTCAGTCATTCGCATACATTGCATTTCTCGACCCAGCGCTCGTACAGAGCACATCTACGAGAACCAAGCACCGGTAACCAGGAGACTGGCTCCCTGATCTCTAGCCACATCGCCGATATCTACCAGGTCTTCGGTACATCAGTAACCTTTCCACCCTGAAGAGTATCCAGCTAACCGCGAGCCCCTAGCTTGCCAAAAACAGGCCACCTGCAACACAGCCTGTTTGAATTCAACAACTGACAACCAAGAATCCGGGCAGAACCAAGAATTGCCTGCTAACCAAGCACATCACGGGCATCCAAGCAATTTGTCAGCCCTCATTGGTCATTGGTTCGGAACTTGTCCCGTTGCGACACGGTAAAACTACACCTCTTTCGACCGTGTCCATTGAGTGACCACTAAACAATTATTCGATCCTCTCTGAGTTTGACCAGATGTACCAGTGCTTCACCTCCCTTTTTCACATCACATTTCACACTTTATTACTACCAATCATGAGTTTTTAGGAAGCAGAAGCAATGTTTAACGCTCTCTGCGCTGAAGTATACGCAGAAAACACTCAATTACACCATACACTCAACAAGCTACACAACAGTACTACCACACCTCCACCCTCTCCCCACCATCTCATCAGACCCACAAACTCTCACCCCAAACGAGGTCCCCTCATACCCACACCAAGAACAAGACGAAGAAGAAGAAGAGCAAGAAGAGATCGACTTCACTGTCCCCCTTTTCTGTGTCAGGAACGACACATCCTTTCCGGTCTCCCCAAAATGTAAATTCTTAATCTTCCCACTTAATAACCCAGACCCAGTCCCAAAAACCAGGAAAACCATTATCACTGTCGTAGTGCCAGTTTTCAATCAACACTTAGGCGTTATAGAAGAATCCCATAATAATCTCCTCATGGTCACTCCCCGCAAAAACTCATCAATCCGCAACATCCTAGAAACTCTAAACCCCACAAACATTCGCATACAAATAATCATTAATCCACGGAACAACATGTCCCATCAGTATGTGCAAATCGATCCTAAAGTCATGAACCAACAGACCCAAACCTCACCTCTACCTCCCTCACTTCAGTCAACTAATCACGCCTCCGTCCAAGCTAATCCCGCTATAACAGACTCTCATTCTCAAGCCACTCCACAGACCTCTGACTTCTGCGACCAAATCAGTCCAACCTCTGCAGAAACCTATTCGCAAACTATCCCAATCCCACCCCCACTCCCTCCCACCTCCACTATACATAAGTCAATTCAAACCAAGCAACGTACCACCTCCACTTCCACACAAACCTCCAAGTCACAGGCTCCTAAGAAGAAAACTAAAACACACAACACACAGCACAAGCCTCAGGAGCCCACCAACACTACTACACTAAACCCCCTTCTCCCCTCTTCTCACTCTTGCCCACCACACCCCACGCTCACAATCTTATGCTATAACTGTCTTAAAATGGACCATCATCAGCTCGCTGCAAAAACACCCGCTGCAATAGATGTGGCGGCCCTCACCGTCATATCGAATGTAAGGTGCCTAGGGACCAGGCGAGGTACGTGAATTGCCAAGGCAATCATGCGGCCTCGTTTTCTGGCTGCCCTTATTTTAAAAAGGCAGTTATCGGCAAATACAAGAAATACACACACACTAAACCCAATACAACCACCAAAACTCCCCTGCCTCTACTTTCTGTACCTACACAAATTACCACCTTTACTACCCACACCAAGCCGCCCACCACTTCTTCCCACCCCTAACTCATCGCAGCCCAGTCAAATGACCAGCACCCTACTTTCATTACTCCTTACCCTCATTACCAAACAAAACTCGCACTATCCAGCGCCACCTCGGTGGATTGAGTAGCTGAGACCCTGGATATACCCAGCAAAGCATCCCCCTCCCGCCAAGAGACCATGAAAAGCGCACTTTCTCTCCCAAATTCTACTACCTTCTAAACAACACACTCCAGATGAGGCACTGGTACCGGAACGAGGAACGGTGCGGCGCAAAACAGATCTTCCCGCAGTTAACCAACCCCGGGCGTGGTCACCCGCTTTGGGTCTCCGCGTCCGCTCTTTTCTTGCTTACAAAAATAACTGCATCTGCTGCCTAATTTAGCAGCTGCTATAAGTGGCGCGAATTTTACGATGTAAGCCGTTTCAACTTTCAAGCAACAATGGGCGTGGCTAGTTACTGGATGGGTCATCATACAGTACAGCCACATCGTACACACAAATTCACTGTGTCAGCCACACAACGAAGAGCTCCACTGACTCTGGTCACATCACGTACAGTACAAGAGTACACACAAACATAAACAAATAATAAGATAATTTTTCTCACCCAGTATGCTTTCAAACGCATTATAATAATTATTAATACATTTATTAACATAATACAGCAATACATGACCGACAGAGGAGCGCCAGGAGCGCACCGGTATCGGTACCCCACACACCACCTATCTCTTCGGACATAGGTGATACATACGGATAACCTGGTTTCAGTCCAGCACGGACAACCAAGGCGACACCTCGCCAGATATTATTAAAGATCCTATTGAAATTAAAAATGAATTTCGGAAAAGATGGCAAAGGTTTCGGGACCCAGCCGACAGAGTAGAATACCGCGAACTTGCTCAGGAAGTCCGCAAGCGATTACTTCAACGTAAGATTGAAAAATGGGAGGAATTCTGCCGTACCTTCACTGAAACCGAATGAGACTACGAGTTTTGGCGGGTTACTCGTTTTCTGAATCGTGCAATTCATGGCCGCCAAGCATTAGCATTATCTCCTTATGATAAAGCTGAGGCCTTCGCAGACTCAATTAAAATTCAATGTCTACCTCACGATCTTTCTGACGACAACGATGAACGAAAACGAACGACGGACCCGTGACATACACAGAAACTCTTATCTTTCAAACAACAATGAACGCTTGACCATGGCATAGCCTATCTGACGTCACGCCTGCAGAGGTCCGCATCCCGGAGACGATAGGGTTTCGAACAAAGAAATTAAATCACTGCCGTACAGAGCAGTTTTTTTGGATACCATTTTTTCGGCTTGTTTCAAAAAGGGATACTTCCCTAAAGTTTGGAAGACGGGCAGAGTTGTCATTCCAAAACAGGGGAAGGATAGATTATTCCCCCAAAATTAAAGACATACATACATACATACATACATCATCATTATAGACTGTTATGCCTTTCAGCGTTCAGTCTGCAAGCCTCTGTGAATTTACTAAACGTCGCCACGCAACTAGTGTTGTGGCCTCATTTAGTTCTATACCTCTTATCTTTAAATCGTTAGAAACCGAGTCTAACCAACGTCGTCTTGGTCTACCTCTACTTCTCTTACCCTCCATAGCAGAGTCCATTATTCTCCTAGGTAACCTATCCTCCTCCATTCGCCTCACATGACCCCACCACCGAAGCCGGTTTATGCGTACAGCTTCATCCATCGAGTTCATTCCTAAATTAGCCTTTATTTCTTCATTCCGAGTACCCTCCTGCCATTGTTCCCACCTGTTTGTACCAGCAATCATTCTTGCTACTTTCATGTCTGTTACTTCTAACTTATGAATAAGATATCTGTTGTATGTCCGGCGCTTCCTTTCTCGCTACGCCAGCCTGCTGCACGCGCGCCTGTGTATCATTCTGCTAGCTTCGACGCGCAGCCCTCAGTGCGCGTGCCTGACCATCGAGTGTACTATAAATAGGAGCTCCCTGCCTGCTCACTTGCCCACTTGCCCCGGTGTCCAGCTCCAGAATACACCCTACGTCGAGCACGGAGGCTACTCCTCTTGAAAATGTGCTTCGACCAGGTGGACTGAATTTCTGGCAGTGCGAGGTTTCACCTCTGGTCACCGCTCCCTTACCTGTTTCCGCTGCCTATGTTCCGTAATTCTTTTACAAGCCATTTTCATTCCCTAACTTATGCAAGCTCCCTTAGTTTCGCTAGGTGGAATTTCTTCAATCAATTGAACTTGCTTTTTAGGAATTCAGGCACTTCAACAAACAAGGACTCTCAAAGACATTCATGTTAGTGTGCCAGATAGTTTTCGACTATCAACGTGTCAATTCACAGAGACTATCTTTTCAAGATAGGAGTGTATATAAAGACTGTAAACCTGTACATATTGTATAAAGACAAACTTTTCTCAAGATTCAATATTACTTTTTGCTTCAAAATAAATTTCAATTATTTGTGTAAATATCATAAAGTGAAGCAATAAAAGTTGTGTTTTGTAAACTTCAACCTTGGTTACAACACAACTCTATGGCGACGAGGTAAAAACGCAACAACCTACAATTCTTCGACCCCAGTTGCCAACTCTATGGCGACGAGGTAAAACAGCACACCACTACCATTCTTCGACCCCAATCGCCAACTCTATAGCAACGAGGTAAACACGACACTACAATTCAACAGGCCCAGTTGTCAACTCTACGGCGACGTGCTAAACAACAACGACACTCCAACCAGTTCTGACACACAGCTTACCTTACTCTTTCTTGCACGCATCTCGCAATGGCTACTGCGGAACAACTCGCTACGGTCTTCCAAGCCTTACAGCAGCAACAACAACAGTTTATGCAACAACAACAGGCAGCATTAATTCAGGCTATTCAAGCTATTTCTGTCTCTACACAGCCATCAGCTATTCCTCCGTTCTCTGCTTTTGATCCAGCTAAGGAAGAATGGTCAGTTTATTTAGCCCGCTTGCAACAGCATTTCATCTGCCATTCTGTCACAGATGATCTACGCCGCCGCGCACTATTTCTTAGTTCGGTTGGCAATGCTACGTGTGAATTACTACGTAAATTAAGTCCAGAAGAACACTTATCTGAGGTACCCTTCACGCAGCTCTTAGCCCGTCTCACGGAACACTATGCCAAAGCTCCTCACATAGTGGCTGCTCGCTATAAATTTTTTCAGAGCAGAAAGCAACCCCATCAGACACATACTGAATGGATAACTGAATTGCGTGGTCTAGCTAAACCCTGCCAGTTCATCTGCTCCAAGGACGGTTGTGGTTCATCCTACACTGATTCTCTCATTCGGGACATGATAATTTTACATACTCCTGAAGACAAAATACGTTTTGACGCTGTCAAGCAGAGTAACCCTTCTTTAGAAGACGTCCAGCGTATTGCTACGGTTTATGAGCTTACTACCAAGACTGCCGCAGCCATAGCTTCTCCACACGAAGTTTCACAAGTCTCGCCTCAGGCCCGCAAGTCCTCTGCTACAGTGAACCGTACGGATACGGCGCTCTCCACCAAGCATTCTCGCCAGGTTCCCTCTCGTAATGCTACACGGAAGCCCAATTCTAAAAGCACCTCGAAACTCCTGCCTTCCTGCCGAGGTTGTTTCAAGCATCATGAACGTCGTGACTGTCGTTTTTTCAAAGCTACTTGTGAACGATGTAATAAACTTGGACACATTAAGACTGTCTGTCAAAGTTCGCTCCGCCCTGCTAAGACTACTGCAGCACGCCGGAAGCATATACAGCCCCGCCAAGACATGGAAGTTGATCAGATCAATCTTATTCTTCCCACAAAGGATTCTCACAAAATCATCATTCCTCTCTCATTCTCTGATCGATCTGTCGATTTTCAATTAGACACTGGATCTCCTGTCTCTATTATTAACCTGACTACCTACCACAACTTAGGTTCACCTTCATGCTCTCCAGCTGACATCCAGCTCGTGACATTTAACAAGAAGAAAATTGACATCAAAGGTCAAATTAAGCTTCAGGCTAGTTATAAAGGAATTCAGAAGGCCATTCCTCTTCTCGTAGTTAACAACTACACTGCATCAAACATTATGGGCATGGATCTATTTAACTTATTTGGTTTCCAGATACATGACAACATTAACGTCGTATCTACATTGCATCCTACTTCTGACGTTACCGCTCTCCTAGCGCAGTTTCCTGAAGTCTTCGACTCTCAGCTCGGAACAGCCAAAGACTATACAGCTCACATACAGCTGAAATCCGGAGCTAAGCCTCGCTTTCTCAAAGCTCGTCCAGTACCCCTAGCACTTCAAGACCAGGTCACGAAAGAATTAGAAAGATGGATACAAACTGGAATTGTTGTACCAGTTACCTCTAGTCAATGGGCTACTCCACTCGTGATAATCAAGAAACCTGATGGTAATGTTCGACTTTGTGGTGATTTTCGATCTACTGTCAACGCACAACTCGACACAGATATCTTTCCTATTCCACGTCCAGAAGACTTATTCCGTCGTCTCTCTGATGGACAATTCTTCTCTCGAGTTGATCTTAAAGAAGCATATCTCCAGCTACTTTTAGACGAAGAATCTAAGAAATTTCTCACACTCAACACTCCTCTCGGACTGCTACAGCTCCAGCGGCTCCCATTCGGTATTTCATCCTCAGCGGCTATTTTTCAGCGCTATTTGGCTCAACTCACCGCCTCCATTCCCGGTTGTGCTAACTACCTGGATGATATTATTGTTACTGGAAAAGATCATCAGGAACATCTAACCAATCTCCGCCTTCTTCTCCAGAAATTGAAAGACAATGGCCTACGAGCGAATCTCGCTAAATGTACCTTCTTTCAGCCTCAAGTTCACTACCTTGGACATATACTTGATAAGAATGGAATTCGTCCTAGTATGCAGAATGTCTCCGCGATAGTAAACATGCCAGCACCTCAGAACCTCAAGCAGCTTCAGTCCTTCATAGGCAAAGCGAACTATTATAATAAGTTCATTCCACGCTTCGCTACAGTGGCAGCACCATTAAACGCTCTACGTAAAAAAGGTGTTAAGTTTCAGTGGACTCCGCAATGCCAACAGGCATGGAAAACAATCAACAACGCCTTAATTCAAGCTATACAACTCACTCATTTTCAGCCCGACAAGATCATCACGCTAGCTACTGACGCTTCAGACTACGGTGTCGGTGCCGTTCTCTCCCAGAAGGATCGTCATGGACAAGAACGCCCCATCGCCTTCGCTTCGAAAACACTTATTCCATCCTGGTAATAAGATCCCCGAGAATTCCCTCAGAAAGCTTCAACGATGGTCCATGTTCCTTTCTGATTATTCCTATCAGATTGTATATCGAGCCACATCCCAGCATTGTAATGCTGATGCCCTCTCCCGCTTACCCGTTGGTCCTGATACTGCCTTCGATTCTCAAGAATCTGAATGTCTTCAGTTGGACATAGAACTTGAAGATACTGTATCCAGTTTTCCTATTGATGCTACCTGCATAGCTAAAGCTACGGATAAGGACAGTACACTTGCTACTGTACGTACTTACATCCGCAACGGTTGGCCTCTTCAGAGCACACTTCCTGCCCACCTGGCACCTTATCATCGTATGCAGCATCGTCTCACGACTCGTGCCGGAGTTGTATTACTAGAAGCAGGCACCATCTTCCGAGTGGTTATCCCACTTAGCCTACGGAAACAAGTTCTCGGATTATTACACCAAAGCCATTGGGGTATCTCCAGAACAAAGCAACTCGCCCGTCAACACTGCTACTGGCCCGGTATTGATGCCGCCATCGAAAAGCTAATACGTCATTGTGAGCAATGTCAAACGAATCAGAACGCCCCGTCTTCTGATCTTGCTTCATGGCCTCCTGCTACTACTCCATGGGAACGAGTTCACATCGATTTCGCAGGTCCTTTCCTCAATTCCATGTGGTTAATAGTCATCGATTCACTGTCAAACTTTCCATATGTAGTGGATATGCATTCGACTACTACAACCGAAGCTACCATTCGTGCTCTCCAGAAAATCTTTACTACAGAAGGTTTACCGCACGTACTCATTTCGGACAACGGACCTCAATTTACAGCTACTGCTTTTCAGAACTTTTGTACACATAATGGCATTCGTCATATCCTAGCACCACCTTTTCACCCTCAATCTAATGGTGAAGCTGAACGCTTCGTACAAACTTTTAAAAGAAGTATGAAGAAAGCTGTCTCTTCAGGCTTAACTAAAGACCAAGCCTTGCTCCAACTCTTAAACAACTACAGAACTCTACCAGGCGCTGATAATATCACTCCTGCACAGAAGCTCCATGGACGACCTCACAGAACTTTGCTTTCTCTGTTACAGCCTCTTCCGACCCAGCATAAGACCTCACCAACGAAGTTCTCCCTCAACGACAAGGTCTACACCAGGACATTCAAATCCAACCCACTCTGGATACCTGGAGTCGTCTGCAGATCTTTGGGTCATCGTCTATATGAGATACAGACTACGGAGAAACGTATCTGCCGCCATCAAGATCAGATACGTCTGCGCTACCGCCCCTGTCCAGCTATTGATGCTATTGCTAAACCTGATAAATCTATTGCTGAACGCGCTTTAGATCATTTAATAACAATGGGTTCCTTTCAGGACGAGACAGCGCCACTCCGCCCAAGTCCAGCTCCGGACGATACAACAGAGTCTTCAGCAGCTCCGCCCCCACATCGCAGCCGCCGCCAGCGCCGCCGCCGTTTCACGCCGTACCGGCGTATTTAGGAGGGGAGGGTGTTGTATGTCCGGCGCTTCCTTTCTCGCTACGCCAGCCTGCTGCACGCGCGCCTGTGTATCATTCTGCTAGCTTCGACGCGCAGCCCTCAGTGCGCGTGCCTGACCATCGAGTGTACTATAAATAGGAGCTCCCTGCCTGCTCACTTGCCCACTTGCCCCGGTGTCCAGCTCCAGAATACACCCTACGTCGAGCACGGAGGCTACTCCTCTTGAAAATGTGCTTCGACCAGGTGGACTGAATTTCTGGCAGTGCGAGGTTTCACCTCTGGTCACCGCTCCCTTACCTGTTTCCGCTGCCTATGTTCCGTAATTCTTTTACAAGCCATTTTCATTCCCTAACTTATGCAAGCTCCCTTAGTTTCGCTAGGTGGAATTTCTTCAATCAATTGAACTTGCTTTTTAGGAATTCAGGCACTTCAACAAACAAGGACTCTCAAAGACATTCATGTTAGTGTGCCAGATAGTTTTCGACTATCAACGTGTCAATTCACAGAGACTATCTTTTCAAGATAGGAGTGTATATAAAGACTGTAAACCTGTACATATTGTATAAAGACAAACTTTTCTCAAGATTCAATATTACTTTTTGCTTCAAAATAAATTTCAATTATTTGTGTAAATATCATAAAGTGAAGCAATAAAAGTTGTGTTTTGTAAACTTCAACCTTGGTTACAACAATATCCTGAGTCCACCCAGCTTTCGCTCCCGTAAAGCAAAGTTGGTCTGAAAACAGACCGATGTAAAGATAGTTTCGTCTGGGAGCTGACTTCCTTCTTACAGAATACAGTCGATCGCAGCTGCGAGCTCACTGCATTAGCTTTACGGCACCTTGATTCAATCTCACTTACTATATTACCATCCTGGGAGAACACACAACCTAAATACTTGAAATTATCGACCTGTTCCAGCTTTGTATCACCAATCTGACATTCAATTCTGTTGAATTTCTTACCTACTGACATCAATTTAGTCTTCGAGAGGCTAATTTTCATACCATACTCATTGCACCTATTTTCAAGTTCCACGATATTAGACTGTAGGCTTTCGGCACAATCTGCCATTAAGACCAAGTCGTCAGCATAGGCCAGACTGCTTACTACATTTCCACCTAATTGAATCCCTCCCTGCCATTTTATACCTTTCAGCAGATGATCCATGTAAACTACAAACAGCAAAGGTGAAAGATTACAGCCTTGTCTAACCCCTGTAAGTACCCTGAACCAAGAACTCATTCTGCCATCAATTCTCACTGAAGCCCAATTGTCAACATAAATGCCTTTGATTGCTTTTAATAATCTGCCTTTAATTCCATAGTCCCCCAGTATGGCGAACATCTTTTCCCTCGGTACCCTGTCATATGCTTTCTCTAGATCTACGAAACATAAACACAACTGCCTATTCCTCTCGTAGCATTTTTCAATTACCTGGCGCATACTGAAAATCTGATCCTGACAGCCTCTCTGTGGTCTGAAACCACACTGGTTTTCATCCAACTTCCTTTCAACGACTGATCGCACCCTCCCTTCCAAGATGCCAGTGAATACTTTGCCTGGTATACTAATCAATAAGATACCTCGATAGTTGTTGCAATCCTTCCTGTTCCCTTGCTTATAGATAGGGGCAATTACTGCTTTTGCCCAATCTGAAGGTACCTTACCAACACTCCACGCTAATTTTACTACTCTATGAAGCCATTTCATCCCTGCCTTCCCACTATACTTCACCATTTCAGGTCTAATTTCATCTATTCCTGCTGCTTTATGACAATGGAGTTTATTTACCATCCTTTCCACTTCCTCAAGCATAATTTCACCAACATCATTTTCCTCCTCCCCTTGAGCTTCGCTGTTCACAACACCACCAGGATGATTTCCTTTTACATTGAGAAGATGTTCAAAATATTCCCTCCACCTCTCCAGTGATTCCCTGGGATCTATTATGAGTTCACCTGAATTACTCAAAACACTGTTCATTTCCTTTTTTCCTCCCTTCCTAAGATTCTTTATTACTGTCCAGAAAGGTTTCCCTGCTGCTTGACCTAGCCTTTCCAGGTTGTTACCAAAATCTTCCCATGACTTCTTTTTGGATTCAACAATTATTTGTTTCGCTCTGTTTTTTTCATCTACATACAACTCCCTATCTGCCTCGGCCCTTGTTTGGAGCCATTTCTTATAAGCCTTCTTTTTACGTTTACAAGCTGCTCTCACTTCATCATTCCACCAAGATGTTCGCCTTTTCCCGTCTTTACACACAGTTGTTCCAAGGCATTCCCTGGCTGTTTCTACTACAGCATCCCTATATGCCACCCATTCACTTTCTATATCCTGAACCTGCTTAATGTCTACTGTTCGAAACTTCTCACTAATCATATCCATGTACTTCCGTCTAATTTTCTCGTCCTGGAGATTTTCTACCCTTATTCGTTTGCAGACAGATTTCACTTTCTCTACCTTAGGCCTAGAGATACTTAGTTCACTACAGATCAGATAGTGGTCTGTATCATCGAAAAATCCCCGGAAAACTCGTACATTCCTAACAGATTTCCTGAATTCGAAGTCTGTTAAGATATAGTCTATTATGGATCTGGTACCCCTAGCCTCCCACGTGTAGCGGTGAATAGCCTTATGCTTGAAGAATGTATTTGTAACAGCTAAACCCATACTAGCACAGAAGTCCAGCAAACGCTTCCCATTCCCATTAGCTTCCATATCTTCCCCACATTTACCAATCACCCTTTCGTATCCTTCAGTTCTATTCCCAACTCTCGCATTGAAATCGCCCATTAGCACTATTCTATCCTTGCTGTTTACCCTGACTACGATGTCACTCAATGCTTCATAAAACTTGTCAACCTCATCCTCATCTGCACCCTCACATGGTGAATACACGGACACAATTCTAGTCCTAATTCCTCCAACTGACAAATCTACCCACATCATTCGCTCATTTACGTGCCTAACAGAAACTATGTTCCGTGCAATGGTATTCCTGATAAAGAGCCCTACCCCAGACTCTGCCCTTCCCTTTCTAACACCCGTCAAGTACACTTTATAATCTCCTATCTCTTCCTCGTTATCTCCCCTTACCCGAATATCACTTACTGCTAGCACATCCAGATGCATCCTCTTTGCTGACTCAGCCAGTTCTACTTTCTTTCTTCCATAAGCCCCATTAATATTGATAGCTCCCCATCGAATTCCATTTCGCTCGCCAAGTTGTTTCCAAGGAGTCCCTCGCCTGTCAAATGGGAGTGGGACTCCGTTACTCCCATAGGTCCGAGGCTTGCTTAAAATGTTCTGAGCTCGGTCGATTCATGAAGCAGGATGCTGCCCTACTTGCACATAGTCCAAGTGAGGATCTCTCCTCTAACGGGTTATGGACCACCGGTGGATTGTATAGTCCTAGCCGCCTGAGCACAAGGAGGACCACGACTCAGAATATGTCCGAGATGCCCACTCCCATTCCATAGCAACTGGTATCCCGACTCTCAGGACCACTTACTAGGTCACTCAGCCGTTGCCCATGGTTCACGAACTAGGACGTGACTACAGTAACCCACAAACATGAAGACCTATACAAATATTCGAGAGACTTTCTCAATCGCCCCAATTCTTGCCTAAACACCCACGACATGCTGAGACCGGAACAATTCGGTTTCCGGTCGAAGCGCAGCGCCTTAGGGCGCTGCACCTCGTTCAGTATGCAACCAGATCATATGATTTACGGCGTAGCGTGCCAGCGGTATTTTTCGATATATAAAAGGCTTTTGACACCGTCTGGCACGAAAATGTGATAGCCAAACTTTTGGACTTAAATGTTATTCCAAATTACTTAGTCAAAATTATATCATCCTACCTCTCTAATAGGAAATTCTACGTCATTGTAGGCGGAGGAAACTTCACCCCTCGAAGGTTCCGAGCCGGAGTTCCTCAGGGTAGACAAATGTCTCCTATCCTGTACGCCCTATATGTAAATGATCTATCACAGTGGCAAGGAGTAGCAATCCATCAGCACGCTGATGATATAGCTGTTTAGGCCTATGCGTCTAAAAGGAGACATCTCCGCACTGCAAACTTGGATCTCTCTGTTCTGAAAGTGGTGCCTTCTGAACAATAAAAATACTTTGTAAATGCCGACAAGACTCAGCAAATATTTTTTTCTAAAAGAAGGCTTAGACTTGGTCATCTTCATATCAACAATGTCCCTCTGTCCTGGACCAATAAAATTAAGTATCTCGGCCTAACAATGGACAAATGTCTCACGTAGAGTGGGAACATAGAACAGGCCCTGCAACGAGTATAGGCACGTGTGGCAAACATGAAACTTCTGCTTTATAATAAACATATCTCTACCTCCACCAAGAGAAAGATTTATTTAGCATGTATCAGGCCTGTATTGGTTTATGGCTGCGAGGCCTGGGGCTATATTCCCAAGACTCCACTTTCAAAATTAGGAATTTTCAAAACAAAATACTTAGAAAGATGACACGAGCTCCGCTTCTGAGATCTAATAGGAAGATACGTTTCGACGTTCGTATTCTGACTATTAGAACACAGATAAACAAGATAGCCAAGGTGGCCAAGACTAGAATTCTCCTAGCCCAATCTGACGATCAGGGGATCTCAATTCTTAAACAGGTCATAAGGACCAAGAAGTCTAACACTCGTTTTAAACACCGCGGCCGTTGGCTCACTTATGACATGGTTTAGAATCAGCACTTCGGTCTACTCAAAATGTTAGCACCACAATTCCACTAAATACATCCAAATTACACCCTGAAAAGCGCCGTTTGTTAAGAAAACTCCTTCCTCTTCACCTTCACTAACGCAACTCATTATATTACAAATTATCAGCGAAAGGATGGGGGGGGGGGGGTCTCCTCTGGCTTGAAGGTGATAGCCTGCAAGTCAGATTGCTTTTCCCCCGCCAGTGCATGAATTGAGATTTTCCGACTCATTTCTTCGCCCCCGACGAAAGAAAAAACTCACTGTGCCATTAAGAACTACATATCCTTCCTTCCTATTGACCTTAGGAGATAGAGCACCAACTGCTTTATGAACGTTCTCTCTGCTTTTTTGGCAGTGGTGACATAACAGTTCCCCTTACGTTGTACACGTTCCGATGAATACGTCGATAGTAGCTATAGAGTGTTACTTTCCTCCTTTAGTTATAAATTTCTCTAACGAAAGTATCACCTTCGTTGGTTTTTCACGAGGTAATGCATCATCATTTGGTAAATTTAAAAAATATTATTGTACACTACTTGGCGGTTTAATTTCCCATCACATCCGTGATTAGTTTCTAAATTTGATTTCTATCTGTCTGTGTAAAAGGGCCTTGCGCGGATATACAAAATGTTATCCGCATCTGCTCTCCCTTCATCCGCATCTGCGAATGGTTATCCGCGGATGTTGCAACTATTTAACCATATTACAGCCAAGATATTGGAACGGATAGATCTGTTAACATTTTGCAACAGGCTAGCTACGAACAAAATAGTCTAAAACCTAAAAATCCCGCCCTATTTGAAGATAACATGAAACATTGTTTCAAAGCTTAAGAACAACCATCTGAGGTATCTTTTATTAACCTGGAAACAGACCTTTTTACATGATCTAGTTTACTGTCTCTATGTATTTTCCAACACGACATTAGTTCAAAAACTGTGAATGACCACGAGGATCTGAATTCTAACTGAAAACCAAAGGTACTTGCTACTCTATAGAATAAAATGACCCACAGCAATATTGTGAATAGAACAATCAAAATTAATGAAATGTCGTGAACTATGTGTAAATGCATAACTTCCACTGATGGGATTTATGTTTTGTAGTTCACATTCAGTTTAGTACTGCATCCATCACGATCATTGTAAAATAGCGTACGGGGGTCATTTCATAAGACCTGCACCTGGCGAACCGAACTTGTCCTCGGACACTCCCGGCACTGAAAACCATACGCCATTTCATTTACTGTAAATTATTAGATACCGTCACGGAATTAGGCTACCTGTACACAGTACTCTATTTAAACAATGTGTTATTGAAGGAAGGAAAGGAATTATGCAGATACCTGGCTAGCGCGGAAGATTGCTGTTCAGGAATTTGAGGTCATCAACTTATCTTGGTTTGAGAGACGTCCGCCGGCCGATCTTGCATTATTCGCCCTGCAGCGGAGAAGCTCCTGTCCAACGGAGCGCTAGATGCTGGAATGGAATGGTTTATATAGGCCAGTTTGGAAAGATGAGGATATTGATTTTCATGTTCACGCCACCAAGTAATCAAATCATGTAGTTCCTTGGACTTGATCTTTTCGTTATTGTACCTCGACATTTCATCCACTGTAGCACTAGTATTACTGCATATTCATCGTTAGACGAATTTTTAAATTCACTGAAAAATCCCTCACGTTTTCTGAAACTTGGAACTGGTTACTTCTTGTTGCAATTAACTTCCTAGTGTCAGATTTCATTTCGTCTTTGTCAGCTTCACTGAGGAATTTTAAGTTCTTTTACTTAGAGTGTAAGTAGGTAGCTAGCTTCTGCAGTGCTTTTATCTCCCACTTGCTAGTCAAAAGAGATCTTGTTCTGTCATTTAAACTGCAAAAATTAACGCAGGTTCATCCTTCTTTTCTTCCAGAAAGGATTGAAATTTCGATTTCCACAATATAGTCAAATGGAGGGTTGGTACTTTTGAAGCTTCCATTTCATCAGATGCATTTTTAGAATGTGTTGGGAAGCCAATGACATTATCTAGTATTTTTTTGTCAATGCAGTCTATCAGTTTGTCTTGATTCTTTTCGGTTAGAACTTTAAGAATTCTAGTCCAGTGCGAATTAATGGAGTCAAACATGCGAGGTTTGCTATTCCATTGTGTGTCTACGCCACATTTCAAAGACTTCTCTAAACGATTTTGAAGGTCAGATCTTATAAAGAAAGTTGTGAGGGCTCAGCAAGAGATTACTAATCCTTGCACATCCGTTGTTTTCACTACCTTTTCACCACCGCCGCGTGTCATGCACTCCAATACAATGTTTAGTATGTGTGCTGAGTATGAAATTCTCTTACACTGGCGAAGAGCTGCTACAGTATTCGAGCCTTTGTCCGTCGCAAATACAATATTGTCCATGACACTATATAAATCGAACGATCGAAATATTTTTACGAGCTCAAGTTTGTTATGTTCTCCAGTTTTCTTTGTATCACTCTCCAGCTCTATGGTACACAATACACGATCTTCAAGTTTCTCACCAGCAATGTAACGTATAGTCACGCTCAAGCAATTTGTTTTACGATATGAATCTCTCTCCAGATCCAACGTTATTCCTCCTCCAGTATCATTAAATATACTGTGTACCCCCTTCGATATGCTTTCTCGAAGCAGATCAGCGGTTTCCTTTAGATCCCTTGATACAGTTGTTGGGTAAGATAATAACTCACCGAGCTCGATAGCTGCAGTCGCTTAAGTGCGGCCAGTGTCCAGTAATCGGGAGATAGTGGGTTCGAACCCCACTGTCGGCAGCCCTGAAGGTGGTTTTCCGTGGTTTCCCATTTTCACACCAGGCAAATGCTGGGGCTGTACCTTAGTTAAGGCCACGGCCGCTTCCTTCCCATTCCTAGGCCTTTCCTATCCCATCGTCACCATAAGACATATCTGTGTCGGTACGACGTAAAGCAAAATAGCAAAAAAAAGAAGATAACTCTTTAGCCTTACTTTTCCGTACTTTGCTCCCACATCAATAAGGAACTGTGCAATTTCTGCGAAACCGTTCATAGATGCAATATCAGAAGGCATAACATCTTTAGACACGAAACTTACCAGTTGTTTTTTGTCGCAAGTGTCTTCAAATTTGACGAAACTTCTGGTTTCTTGATATCTGATTTAGAAGTAAAGAAACTATGCTCTTTTCGTTACCTTCACATTTGTATATTATTAAGTTTGAAGTTCCATATTTATGTCCTGTGTAATAATACACGTTCGTGCATGTAAGACACCCTACTATATCATTCACTTTCTCGTTACCATCGGAAACATAACCAAATTTCTGCCACATCGACGGTTTAAACTTTGTTTCGCGCATTAATGTATATTCCCCTTGTTTTATTTTATGGGATATTTGATCCATAATAATACGGTTAACTCAGACTGAGCACTCGCATAAACTAGTAATGCTCATTGATCACCAAACCACTAGGCAATGTTGACGTAAAATAACATACAGACTTCACAAGAACTACTATACGGACCGGCAGATAACTTGACGTGTGGACGCACAGAGAGATACTCGCTTCCACTTTGCAAGCTGCTTAATTCGCACACGGCTGATAGCGAAGTGACAGCTATCGGGAACTGTTGAAAGTTCCTGCTACTGGACTGTACATTAATTCATAACAGCATTTATTATTGCAGCATATTCCGAAATCCTGTCTCATACTAGGTATGTATTTACGTCATTGAAAAGAAAGCCAAATGACAAATGGATGTCGTAATGAAAGCATTTATTGTAACAATTCTCAGCGGCATTCAGTTCACCCTACACATTGGTTCCTAAAAATCAAGCATTATAAAATCAATAAAATCAATAAAATCTTACTTCATTCATCGTTCTTAGGAATGTTGCTCTTTATATACCATCATTCTTCCATACTAATGTCAAGGGTCGCCTCACACAAACAAAAGAACGTAAATGTATGAAAGACTGACTTGTTGAGATTTCTAGAGTATACCTGAGTGAAAATCAATAAACATCTTGATTTCATCCCGTACTTTGCATGATTAACTGCGGACACTAATTTAAATCCTGGAATTCTTCCTCTGAATTCTCTGCCCCATTTCAACCACAAGAAACTAAGCAAGCCTTAGACAGTCTAAAACCTGGGAAAGCGGCACGTGCTGATTGTATACACTGACTGACAGAGCAAATGCAACATCAAGAAGGGGTGGTTCGAAAGGGATGAAAGTTGGGAAAAAAACAGAGACGGCACGGACGAATAATTGATGTTTATTTCAAAACGATATGCAGGATACACAATGCGCACGGCATCGACTCAGTAGGATGTAGGACCACCGCGAGCGGCGATGCACGCAGAAACACGTCGAGGTACAGAGTCAATAAGAGTGCGGATGGTGTCCTGAGGGATGGTTCTCCATTCTCTGTCAACCATTTGCCACAGTTGGTCGTCCGTACGAGGCTGGGGCAGAGTTTGCAAACGGCGTCCAATGAGATCCCACACGTGTTCGATTGGTGAGAGATCCGGAGAGTACGCTGGCCACGGAAGCATCTGTACACCTCGTAGAGCCTGTTGGGAGATGCGAGCAGTGTGTGGGCGGGCATTATCCTGCTGGAACAGAGCATTGGGCAGCCCCTGAAGGTAGGGAGTGCCACCGGCCGCAGCACATGCTGCACGTAGCGGTGGGCATTTAACGTGCCTTGAATACGCACTAGATGTGACGTGGAATCATACGCAATAGCGCCCCAAACCATGATGCCGCGTTGTCTAGCGGTAGGGCGCTCCACAGTTACTGCCGGATTTGACCTTTCTCCACGCCGACGCCACACTCGTCTGCGGTGACTATCACTGACAGAACAGAAGCGTGACTCACCGGAGAACACGACGTTCCGCCATTCCCTCATCCAAGTCGCTCTAGCCCGGCACCATGCCAGGCGTGCACGTCTATGCTGTGGAGTCAATGGTAGTCTTCTGAGCGGACGCCGGGAGTGCAGGCCTCCTTCAACCAATCGACGGGAAATTGTTCTGGTCGATATTGGAACAGCCAGGGTGTCTTGCACATGCTGAAGAATGGCGGTTGACGTGGCGTGCGGGGCTGCCACCGCTTGGCGGCGGATGCGCCGATCCTCGCGTGCTGACGTCACTCGGGCTGCGCCTGGACCCCTCGCACGTGCCACATGTCCCTGCGCCAACCATCTTCGCCACAGGCGCTGCACCGTGGACACATCCCTATGGGTATCGGCTGCGATTTGACGAAGCGACCAACCTGCCCTTCTCAGCCCGATCACCATACCCCTCGTAAAGTCGTCTGTCTACTGGAAATGCCTCCGTTGACGGCGGCCTGGCATTCTTAGCTATACACGTGTCCTGTGGCACACGACAACACGTTCTACAATGACTGTCGGCTGAGAAATCACGGTACGAAGTGGGCCATTCGCCAACGCCGTGTCCCATTTATCGTTCGCTACGTGCGCAGCACAGCGGCGCATTTCACATCATGAGCATACCTCAGTGACGTCAGTCTACCGTGCAATTGGCATAAAGTTCTGACCACTCCTTCTTGGTGTTGCATTTGCTCTGTCAGTCAGTGTATATCCAGAGTTTCTTCTTCAACTTGGACCAGCTGCTGCTAAATGGCTTACTAACTTCTTTACAAGCATACTAGAGACAGATAACCTACCTTCAGTCTTCAAGAAAACAAAAACAATAGCTGTATTGAAAACATTTAAGGACCCAAAAAAATTTGAGAGTGACCGGCCAATAGCACTACTCAGTGCTACAATGAAGCTTCTGGAAAGGCTGATACATAACAGGATCTCTGCGACAATAAATCATCATATTCCAGTCGACCAAGCTGGATTTAGACCTGGGCGAGGTGCACTACGTACCCATATTGGAAATGGATTTGAGAACAAAATGGTAAGCACTGGTGTCTTCTTAGATCTGACAGCTGCATATGACACCGTGTGGCAAGATAAGCTCCTTCTCAAGTTTATCGGGATCATCTCTTGCTTGAAACTCTCCACATTACTCAGTAACATGCTGACTAATAGGTACTTTCGGATTTTTTCAGATGACACCAGAAGTAAAGTACATAAGGTAAATGGTGGATTATCCTCAGGGCTCTGCATTTTCCCCTCTTCTATTCAACTTGTATACATATGACCTTCCAGTAACCAAATCCAGAACACTCATCTAAGCAGATGACGTCGCATTAGTCGCCCAACACCAACGCTTCGATGAGTCTGAGTCGATGCTTACATCAGACTTAAAGATTCTAGACAGTTACTTTCATCAGAACAACCTTAGACCAAACACTCTGAAAACTGTTGTGTCTACTTTCCACTTGCGGAATAGAAGTGCTGGGTACAAACCAACCTACCATTCAGAGGAGGGAATGTACAGTATTGTAGTGACCCAAAATACCTGCGAGTCATCCTGGACAGGTCCTTGACCTACAAGAATCACCTCTATAACGTGTCAGCCAAGATCAAGATCAGGAATAACATTCTTCAAAAGCTGGCAGGTACATCCTGGGGTGCTAATGCTCAAATCATGAGGTCCACTGCTCTTGCATTTTCTTATTCCGTCGCTGAATATTGTTGTACAACCTGGCTTAACAGTGCTCACAATGGACTAGTAGACACCCAGCTGAACCAAGCAATGCGTATCATTACAGGATGCATCCGACCAACTAACACACACTGGCTTCCCATCCTAAGCCATATGCAACCTCCATCCCTAAGAAGATTACAGTCACTGCTTAACTTATGGAAGAAAATAGGAAACAATCCTCACCTTCCTATTCATTCTGACATAGCAGCTTCTCCAGCTAAACGACTGAAATCCAGACACCCTTCTTGGCGTACTGCAATGAATCTACAGACCTCGTTTAATGCATCGGACGCCTGGAAAGAACAATGGCAACAGCAATCCTAGTTACCACATCATTACATCATTGAGAACTCCTGCAAGTGCCCAGATGGTTTTTCCCCTCCTAGACGGCAGTGGAGGACGCTAAACCGAATTTGGACCGGCCAAGGTAGATGCGGAGCCACTCTCTTCAAATGGGGATTGAAGATATCACCGCAATGTGAATGCGGAGAAGAGGGGCAAACAGTCGATCACATTGCATTTGAGTGTCCTTTGCGTGCTTATAGAGGCTTTATAGAGGACTTACACTGTGTCTCAAGCGACTGACTCTCAACTTTTGATATAGAACTTTAGTTATGAACTTGAGATGGTAGTTGTACATATTGCATATAAGATATTGTATTCATCATACGCTAAATGTTGTTGTTGTTTGTCCAACCCTTGTCCCGTTTCCCTACGGGGTCGGGTATGAGGTGAGATGAATTTGTCGTGGCGGTTTTTTATGACCGGATGCCCTTCCTGACGTCAACCTCATCAGAGGAGTTAATGAGAGATGAAATGAATGACGTGATATATGATAGTAGGGAGAGGGTGAAACCCGGTGCCGGCACATAGCCTACTCCTGTCGAATAGCACCAAGGGGTCTGCTCAAGGCTTAACGTCCCCATCCGACGGACGAATCACCATCAACAGCGTCATATGCCCTCACTCCATATGAGCACTGCGGAGAGGTTTGGAATTTAATCCAGGCTTTTGGCACGCAATCTAGTGATTAGAAATTGTATACCACCACCTCCCCTACCCTGCCGGCCAACATTCTGATGGTGAAATTTTTTTCGACCAACGGGACTCGAACCGGCTAACCTCGGTGTTAGACCGTTTTTAGACTTCAGCGCCTTAACGATCCCATTTCTCCTACTAATTGAATTTGCTTGTTGCACGCACATACAGCGGTCTACTACACAGTTCAAAAAATTAGGGGAACATATTTTGTAACATCTGGTATGTGAACGTTAATTTGGTAGTTCCAATGGTCATACAGCATACCTTGAGACCTTATCTACTCAGGGTATGTCAAATTGAAGTTACTGTATACTCCATCTGTAGGCGTAGCATATATTAAACTATCAGGTGACCCTTCAAAACAAAGTGAATGGCGGTGTGTGTCGTTGTGAGGTACACAGACTACTGCGGTCATTTCAGCACATTGTACGTAAACCAGTACATCGCATGAGACATCCTAACGCGGTTCAAGTTGCAAGGGCCGTCACTTTGATCCAGGAAGGATGGACATTTCGTCGTGTTGCTGTGGATCTCAATGTCTCTCCGTCAGTTATTCACCGCTTGTGGAATCGCTACAATGAGACAGGCCAGTTCACAAGGAGGGTTGGACAAGGTCGTGGACGCATGACAATCCCACAGGATGACCGATATCTTACCATCTGTGTGTTACGGTCTCGTTCAGCTACTGCCAGAGAAATGCAACAACACCTTAGGAGGGTCACTGGAGTCACGGTGTCTAACCAGACTGTAAGGAATAGGTTAAGAGAAGTGTCCTTACGACCCAGACGTCCTGTTCTAATGCCTCGTTTAATGCATCAACATCGCGCAGCTCGCCTTCTGTTTGCCCGTACCCACGTCAACTGGCAACTTCGCCAATGGAAGCCTGTGTTGTTCACAGACGAGTCCAGATTTCCGCTGACACAGCATGATGGACGTCAACGTGTATGGAGACGCCGTGGTGAGCAGTACACGCCGAATGTTGTCCAGGAAGAGGGCCGATTCGGACAAATTTCTGGGGTGATGTGGGGTGGCATCAGTATTGATGGCCGTACGGATCTTGTCGTCGTCCGTGATAATCTTGCCGCTGTGGGGTACATCGAGTAGATACTGTTACAGCATGTGTTGGTTGCTGCATACGGTGTTGGCCCTGAATTCATACTCGTGCACAACAATGGCAGGGTTCATGTAGCGCGCATCACCAGAGCTGTATTGCGAGAATTGGACATTCAAGTGATGGAATGGCCAGCAGTGAGTCCCGATCTTAATCCTATCGCACATATTCGGGATAGGTTTGACAGAAATATTCGTGGGCGTCCTGTTCCACCACAGACTCTGCAAGACCTCGAACAGGCTCTCATTGAAGATTGGGACCTGATATCGCAACGTGACCTCCGTAGACTTATACGGAGCATGCCACGTAGGTGCCAAGCTGTGATAAATGCTCGCCGAGGACATACACCATATTGAAGCTCTCCAACTGTGATAAAAATCCACCCTGGAGGACTGTTATCACTTTGTTTTCGCCCCTATTTGGACATTTCCGTTTGTGTTCTGAAAGTGAACGCGAATCCATCGATGTTCTTTTGTATACTTTACCTGGGTGTGAGGTATTATTTTGAGGAGCATGTCATACGTTCAAAAACATGTTCCACAATTTTTTTTTAACATGACAAACTGCAAGAAATAGTTGTTTTGAACTCTGCTATAAGTACTTAATCTAATCTTAAGCTAATAATCAGCAAACTTATCCGCACTGTTACACAGTTTAGATCGACCAAGACCCTAACTTCGCGTATATCCGCGAATAAATCCGCGGATATCCGCATCCGTGTAGGGCTCTAGTAATAGTCTAATTCGCCATACGAATATGTTATACTGCAACACGTTTTCTTAATACAGCACCATCTTTACCAACCATGATTACCTTTACGTTTCAGTCGGAATTTGTGACCATCAATAATGATTAGAAGTTTTTCGTTTTGACTCACCATTTTAGAAGTCCCATTTCCATGACTGCGAAAACTGTGAGAGCTTGGACACACTGGCTAGTGCGCATTTGTTAGAAACTCACAACGAAACGGAGGGAAGGTAAACAGTGTCAACCTCGGTTTTGTTTACGATATTCTTCGTGGCGCAGGTTACGAACGAAACGGAGGGAAGGTAAACCGTGTTAACCTCGGTTTTGTTTCCGATATTCTTCGTGGCGCAGGTTACGAACGAAACGGAGGGAAGGTAAACAGTGTCAACCTCGGTTTTGTTTACGATATTCTTCGTGACGCAAGTTACGAATCTCTGTCTCAACAGATCATTCACTTAGAGACAACCTCGTTGCTATTGACGTGCACCCGTCCCATTCTCCAACAGCGGTGATGTAGTAACACAGTGACGTGTCCATTTCAGCTCCTTGTGAGGCTGGGCTGAGTAGCTCAGGCGATAGAGCGCTGGTCTCCTGAGCCCAATTTGGCAGGTTCTGTCTGGTGGTATTTGAAGGTGCTCGAATACGCCAGCCTCGTGTCGGTAGATTTATTGGCACGTAAAGAATCTTCCGGGACGAAATTCCGGCACCTCAGCGTTCCTGAAAATCATAAAAATGTAGTTAGTGGGACTAATGCGAATTACACTCTAACTGCTCGTGGAGTGAGCAGTGCAATATTTGAGGGTTATTAAGTAGCTTATAACGGAATTCAAAACAACTACTTTTTGTAGTCATGTTATAGTAGATTGGTGAATGTGCATGCAACAATCAAATTAGTAGGAGAAATGGGAGGAAAAAACATGCGAATGTGTTGTCTTGGACACACGAGAACGAGGAACAAATATTGACTTGTATTTGTATTTCTGGTTAACAATCGTACAAGCGTAGGCCTATAGGGAAAAGTGGCAACACCTCATTCCTCGGAACTCGGCGGTAGAATAACACCCACAGTATCCCCTGCCTGTCATAAGAAACGAAATACAAGGGGAGCCAGGGGCTGTTAACCTGGGAGCGTAGGTTGGTGGCCACGGGACCCTTAGCTGGGTGCTGGCATTGCTTTAACTTACTTATGCCAGGCTTCTCACTTTCATCTCCGCTATCCGAACTCACATGGTCAACTCTTGTTTTTCTCGACCCGACGGTAGGCCTACTAGGTTTGAGAATACTAGGGAGAATTTTTATTTTCACGCCCTTCGTGGCTCTTGTTCTTCTTAGATCGATACTACATTTTTCAAAGTGTTGGACTTCTTTCCCCCCCTCTGATCAGTGTTAATAGAGGATGGTTGCACAATTGTACTTCCTCTTAAAATAATAATCACCACCACCACCCCACCACACTGGCCAGACGACGCAGATTTGGATCGCTTGATGTGCCGCTCATTAATGAAGATTTCCATAAAGAACAACTGTTTGATCCAGTAACAGATTGCTTAGACTTCATAAAAATAATAAGAATCATTTCAAATTATTTATTCCACACCATTCTATAAAATGTGGACAAAAATGTCAAATGGCCTACAAAAATAGTTGTTGTATATTCACTGAAGATGTATTACACTATTGGAGAAGTAAGACTACAAAAGCTTAGCAGGAATACAAATTTCATAATACAAGAGAAAGAACTTAGCTTAAAAATGATGTATTATCGGCTTTTAGCATTTATTGTCTGCCAATTAACTAATTAAAAATTTCAGAAGGGGGAGAAATTAAAAATGTTCTTCTGTAATCTAAAAATGTTATACCTAAAAGCATAAATATAGACGAGTCAGGGTTAGTAAAGGCTAAAAATGTTGTGCCTTTAGTTCTAAGAAAATGAGTTAATATTACACAAAAACTCCCTCCTTACCCTATTAAAGAGATAAGACCTATTTCTAATGCACACTTACTTCCTACTAAGAATAAATAATATTTTTCCCATTTTCCCCACAGTTCCACAATCAAGTCCATTTTTCCCTCGTTCGTGGAAAATTTCTCTCAAGCTGGCAACACTGTCTGTAATCGGAACTCTACATATAGCGCTGTCAATTTACCGCGTGCAATACAAACTTTCACACTTGCTCTCTCTTCCGATCTAGGAAACAGACGGATAAGGTTGGTTGCATAGCCATACTAACTACTAACTCCGATATTAGGCCTGTGCATACAATATAATATTATCTACGTATCACGGCCGACTGGATCCCTCGCTGCGCTCCTTATACTGGCCGTGATAATCGCTTGTGAAGCCCAGCATAAAGCTGTAATTGGAAAGTTTCACGATAATGCCGCTGAAGCGCTGGCCTCCTACTCACTGACTCACTTACTGTCGTAAATGTTGGCAATGTGTTCGCAATAAGGTGCCTGTTGGCTTGATCATTTGAGCTGATAGTTATGCGCTAGTGAGTTTAATTTTTTATTGTGTAGTGTGGTGATTATCTTTTTTAAATTGTGTTTACAACTCTTGGAATTTATGACATTATTGTGCGCCTTTTTGTACTTCGAGCAGAAATTTTCTGCAAACAAGAACAAATGTAATGAGTGGCTCAAAGGGTTTTCTCGCTGTAACTTCGTCCTAAACAAGAATTTTAATTTATGCGCTAATTCGTTTTTTTAATGATGTAGTGACGTGCTTCTCTTTAACTGTGTTTGGAAATATTCGAATATGTTTTGCTGTGTGCCTTTTTGTATTTCGAACAGGAAAAAAAAAAGAGCAAAGGGACACTATCATTTCAAGCATTATCTGCAGACCAGGACAAAACTACGGAGTGGCTCAAAGCAGTTAGCACTTTCATCTTAGTTTTCCGTTTCTATTTCGGGTATTTATCTTCTTTCTTTCTTTCTTTCTTTCTTTCTTTCTTTCTTTCTCTCTCGATCTGTTTACCCCGCCAGGGTTGGCTTTACCCTCGGACTCAGCGAGGGATCCCACCTCTACCACTTCAAGGGTAGTGTTCTGGAGCGTGAGACTTCGGGTCGGGGGATACAACTGGGAAGGATGACCAGTACCTCGCCCAGGCGGCCGCAACTGCTATGCTGAACAGGGGCCTTGTGTTGGGGATGGGAAGATTGGAAGGTATAAGCAAGGAAGAGGGAAGGAAGCGGCCGTGGCCTTAAGTTAGGAACGGTACCATCCCCGCATTTGCCTGGAGGAGAAGTGGGAAACTATGGATAACTAATTCGAGGATGGCTGAAGTGGGAATCGATACCCTCCTCTCCTCAGTTGACCTCCCAAGGCTGAATGGACCCCGTTCCAGCCCTCGTACCACTTTTGAAATTTCGTGACAGGGCCAGGAATCGAACCCAGACGACCGGGGGTGGCAGGTAATCAAGCTAATCGGGTATTTTTACCCCTAATTTTTTCATTTAATAATCCTTTAGGCGGAGTCGTATCTGCCATATGACAGCAACACAACATATTTTTTATCCAAGATGAAATGAAATGTCGTATGGCTTTTAGTGCCGGGATATCCCAGGACGGGTTCGGCTCGCCAGGTGCAAGTCTTTCGATTTGACTCCCGTAGGCGACCTGCGCGTGGTGATGAGGATGAAATGATGATGAGGACAACACATACACCCAGCCCCCGTGCCATTGGAATTAACCAATTAAGGTTAAAATCGCCGACCCGGCCGGGAATCGAACCCGGGACCCTCCGAACCGAAGGGCAGTACGCTGACCGTTCAGCCAACGAGTCGGACTTATCCAAGATAATCTGAACTTTAACATTTAAACACTGACGTGTAGGAACCATCTGAATTTTTATTTAAAATTCTTCTTTTTATTTTACTTGCTATTTGTTTTAGGTCGCACCGACACAGATAGGTCTTATGGCGACGGTGGGATAGGAAAGGCCTAGGAGTTGGAAGGAACCGGCCGTGGCCTTGATTAAGGTACAGCCTGATGTGAAAATGGGAAACCACGGAAAACCATCTTCAGGGCTGCCGACAGTGGGGTTCGAACCCACTATCTCTCGGATGCAAGCTTACAGCTGCGTGCCCCTAACCGCACGGCCAACTCGCCCGGTATTTAAAATTCTAGTGAAAGATATGAATGAAATGTAATCTGAAAGTACATGCATATATATTGAAATTAAAATTTAAACATGTTTAAGTCAAAATGCTTATGTTATCCATACAACGAATATAAAAGTAAGACTTTTATATTTTGTCCAGCCCTTTTCCTGAGAGCAGCACTTGAAGAATTTTAAAACTCTAATTGAACAATGACTCTCAATCTCAAGGTTAACATCAGAAGACAAAAGCACTGTGATAAGTTCTGCTATGTATCTAAATGCCGTGATAATAAAAGCGATTACTATTATTCCTCACAGTTAAGGAACGTCAGTTTCATTTTACGACCTTATTTTGGCACATATAAATGAAAGTAGGCTTTAGTATTAATCATTTTAACAGTATTAGTCAATGTAACATACTCCTTTATTCCCTAAATTAAGATAAATCGGCAATCAGAGTCAATATCAGAACGTCAGCTGGACTACTCCATCTCTCCGCAGCTTTATATCACGACGTTATTTTAGCACATATCAACGAAAGTAACCTTTAAGATTAATAATTTTAACAGTATTAAACTATGTACCATTCTCCGTAACTCTAAATTACGATAAATCGGCAATCAACGTCAATGTCTTTTCCATAAAGAAGTATGCATTTCTACCGCAAATAGATAGGCCGCCAGCGCCACGTGTCGAGTGGTGTAATTATTCCGATTACAGTGCGTGAACCCGATTGTCAAGAACCAAAGAGAGATGTAGCACGGAAAATATAAGTTAGTATGCAGTATAATAACGGTGAAAATAGCTAGACTACAGGACATTGAAATATTTGAAAAACAGGAAAGCGGGTCCATCCTAATACTGAAGTATTATCATAACGAGTATCTACATATAAATACTTTCATACGATTTTCTGTCATAAAAATACACAATATATGCTGCAGAAGCTGCATGAAACACCGCATTGCTCTAATTTAAGAATTATCGATTATTTTCTTTGCCTCGATTCACTTCCCGCTTTTGCTGCATTGTTTGTTGATAGATGGTTGCCAGCCTGTTGATAGATTTCTTGTTTATGATGAATGTCAGCTGTTCGTAAGCTTGTCCACCTGGACTAGAGCAGGCCGGCTCTCATTTAGACTTTGATGGCAGTTTATACTAATGTCTGACTTTTGAGAAGTGCTAATGAATAGCAACATGCAGGCACTTCTACTATATACTTAAAGTAACAGGATTTCTTTAATTTTCCTCCATTTGACATTCTTTTCTATTAGCATTGCGGTTCCTATACTGGAGAAAAATCTTCCGATATTTCTTAAAGTAGAAAGTACAGTATTTCTCTTCCCGGCGTTAATCCTAATTTATTGGAGTTGCACTGAAGTAGGTATGCAGTGTATTTTTGATTTAGGTTGTGCATAAGACGTGGATCTAATACTGTTTATTTCAATATTGACGTCCACTATGAAGTGATGATGATGATATTATATGGATTATATTCTTCGCTATTGTCTTTTAATTACTGTTTAGCTCATGGGTCCACTGACCAGTCCGGTATAAGAATATCAGGAACTTCAACCAATCAACAGATATCTGTCGCTGCACTGTTGTCGCTTTCATCGCTCCTACATGTACTCGCTTTTATATAAATTCAACAGAATAGCGTACTCGAACATCTTTATATAGCTTCTTAGTTATAATGTCATGCTTCTTCAATTGTCTTCAATTATACATTCATGTAACTGTGTTATTCTGATGAAACCGACATATTTGTAGACTGCGGCGCAAATAGTTTAAATGTAAAAATAAAACAGTATATATGTTCATGCTGAAAGTTTTGTTCTCTATATAGATTTCATATTTATGTATTATCATTTAAATTTGTTGTTTTTCGCTAAACAGTCAAAATAGATACAACTTGAACTCCAGATTCTCTGTAGATAAATTATGGCGCTCTTGTTTATATCACTGCAGATAAACCGTTTGAGAACTAAAAGGGTGGTTACGTGTAATAAATGTATGTATTGCAGCCAATGGTCATGCACGGTTAATTTACATTTTTAGAACGTAGTTGGTACTTAGTTCAGTCAAATATATTAGTCTATTTTTGCACACTGAGGCGAGGTATCTGACACAATTTTCCCCACATAGTTCGCATTTGCAGTTGTATCTGCTTCATGGAAATCTTTCTTGCTGCAATGTTTATGGTAGACGCCATGCACTGCAAACCGGGTCACGATGTGGATTAGTTCGTATCCTGAGGTTTTCCATTCCTTGTAGTCAAGGCGTCTGTGGTATAAACGTCGCTCCAGATGGTTGATTTCTTTGTGTATACTGTAGTTCATTGGTTACTGCGTGGGACTGGGCTATAGATGGCTGAGGGACCTTCAGTTGCAGTTCTTTCAAGAAGAAAGTTTCCCAAGTTAGCTCGTAGGTGTGGTCTTTGATAGGCAAAGTATCTTCTTTAGATATATGGATTTCATTCTTTAATCAACTTAAGGTCGTTTTCGTAAGATATTTTCATTTCATACGTCATGATGACAGTGGAGATTCTTATGAAATAACCAGATTGATGTCTGAACTGAAAGCTTCTGAAGTAGTCTGATGTTACTCAACGCTGCATTAACTGTGTCCTCGACGTGTTTTGCAACACATTTCTTAGTTGTTTGCAGAGTCACCCCTAAGTATTTGTAGCTGTTTACTCTTGAACGTTTTAACATTTTTGTAAGTTATGTTGGGAGTTACAGCTAATCTTCTTCTTTCGGAGAGTGACCAGAACACTTGTATGCGACTTTAGTTTCAAATTACTTTTTCTGCGCAGATGATAAGTTTATCAAACGCTTCTTGCAGTTTTGTCTCTCGCGATGTGGATGCTAGAGCCATATCATCTGCATACATGAATTAATATGGAGACGTCTTATGTTTCAATTTCTTTGGTAACGTTCATCGGGGCAATGTTAAACAGCGGGGTTATCCCTGTAGTACTCATACAGTTTGCTTTATTGCCTTGGATCTTGTGAGTTGGTCATCAATGTAGACATAGCTTCGGGATATCAGGGTACGTATGAATCTGCTAAGTTTTCTTTTACGAGGAGTGATTCTATTTTTGAAATCAGAATAGTCCTGCTTACTGAATCAAAGGCTTTTGCGTAGTCGATGAATAGTATATTTAGTTTTCCTTTCGCGATTCGCAGGGCATCCTCGATGTTGTTCAAGAGACATTTTATGGCAGGTAAGGTAGATGACCCTTTCCGGAAACCACGCTGTTCTCCTGGGATTTCCGGGTCTACAATTACTATCAGTCTTTTAGTTGTAATCTTGACAAAAGTTTTAACATCGTATTCCCTAGAGCAGGGTTCCGCAACCGGTGTGCCGTTACAAAGGTGACGGGTGAGTCGCGAACTTTTACATATTGTATTTTTAATATTTTAAATCACAGGTTGCTGCATATGCTTGTATTTCATTCTCTGCCGCAGCACTGATGAAATCATATGATGTTTGTTCATTCTTTGTTACATGAGAGAAAATGAAGTGAAATTAATGTTTGAAAAATAGGGGTATCAAATTATATGCAAGATAAGTAAAATATTGAAAGGAGAAAATTTTGATGTGATTGTTAATGAAGAGGAAGACCTCACCTGCTTCAAGTATGAACCCTTAACATCCGTTGATGCGGAGAGAAGTTGCTCGATGTTTTGCAACGTGCTGTCTGAAAACAGACGATCCTTTACACCTAAGAACCTGGAGATGACTATTGTGATACACTGCAAAGCCACCTGAGGTCGGTTTCCGATTTTTAATTTCTGTAACCCTAGTGGGGCTAAGCCAAATATGATTCCAGGTATACTAATTTCAATTTCTTTCGCCAGGATGTCCAATTCGGGTTCACTGAATTCATTTTTTTTAAACACGGAATTCATTTTTAACATTATGTTAATTTCTGAAAGAAGAAGTATTTCGATAATCTATTTTTGCACTGCATGTTGCATACCATCAAAATGTTGCATTTAAAAAAGTTATATTCCTTCATTAAATATGCAATAAAAACTGAAATTATGAATTAATTTGGGTTACATTTTACGTCCATTTTGCCACTTTTTACGCCCTTCTTAACTGGATATTTTAAGTCTTTTACAGGTCGTGTTTGGGCAATTTATAGGTATTCAACTTCCGAGCCTTACTTATCAGTATATATCTTTCATTACTCGCCTCTCCCTCTGCGCCTGCGGCTTCTTTGATATCCTTGCCACATGCTCCGTGTATGGTACGTGATTTTTCCTAAACTGATGGGATTATCAAAATTTTACCTGTCCTTTATTAAGTTGTTCTGGTTCTTGTTCCTGTTTGCCACTGCTTCTTCAACTTCATTACTTTCTTCCTATGCAGATTCACCAACCCATTGTTATACTTCCCTGTGTAGAATACAGGTCCCGCGTCCTGCAATTATTTCAGCTATATCACTGCTGTTCTCTGAAGTAGTCCGAAATTTGTGATTGCTGGCCAGTATTGCCAGTATTGCTATTTTATATTATTACTAGCAAATGTACCCGTGCTTCGCTACGGTATTCTACATTATATAGTGATTCCCCCGTAAATTACTGTAAAGGCAGAGAGTAAGATTAAATTACATTGCATGCCTCTTAGTGCTATCCTAGAAACAAAAGAGGAAGGTCAGCATACTTGTTTCAGGTGTAAGATAGGCATTGAGGAAGTTTTGAGGATAATGGAAGGCCACATTTCCTACTGCCAATCACAATGGAGTTCGAAAGATTTGATTATAATCGAAAAATGAAGTGCTATCTAACGCATCTACAATAGAGACAGGACAATAAGTCGTAAGACCAAAGTTGTTGATCTCTCCAAATAGAACGTGGATTGTACAGTCTGTTTTGTAATACGACTTACCGTTTAGCCACCAATTATACCGAAACAAAGGCAAGCACCGTTATTAAAATTGCATTCGTATTTTGATATTTTCCGGGGCCGAAAATATTATATTTGTATAGCTTGGAATTTTTCTCAAAGAAAAAACTTTCCAGATTTTAGGATTAGCACTCGCATACATACGGCGTAATTAAGGAAGAAAGTAATACAGTAATAAAAAGGTTGAAATTAATAGAAAATAGGATTATACCTGAGGACAGCCTGATAGGACGAATATGTATATACCAAGTGAATATATTGGAAAATCAAATGTCCCTCAATAAATTATGAATGTGTGGGTTACGGATATAAGACAGCGGTAATAGAGGGGACATTTAGACGCAGGGATTCTTAGGTAAACAGATAAGAAGATGACTTATGGTGTTATTATTTCAGCTATTCGAGGACGGTTATAACCTCCAACGATATTCCGCCGATATCCCGCAGAATGGCCGATTGACGTCTCTCTTGCTTTCTACGCAAGGAATAACCACGAGTGTACAGGGATGATGACGAAAATGGCAATACGGTACTTCCCTGCTCGCAAGTAGTCAGAGACGGTGCCACGGTAACCTGTAGGTTCGTTGTCGGTCACTTAATGCAGAGCATGATACCCGCAGAAAATAGTAATTTTCTCCGTCATTTGAAGCTAAATTATGAACATAACAGAAGTTGTTTGTAATGAAGAGACCTTTGACATGCAGTCCACGTATTTTACACAAAATGTATAGTATAAGAGAAAAAAACTGTTGTCGATTTCCTATAAACCCCCCGTCTTTTTAAAGATCCTTAAATCATATGCATATCAAAACCTTCCCCGGGATGAGTATACTCTAAATGTGACGTTTGGTCGAGATCTATTCAGCCGTTTCGCCGTGATGGTGGAACAGACAAACAGACAGACACGAAAAATAAAAACCACAGATTCGGTCTTGAGTTGACCTAAAACTGATACATATCTGAAAAGTTGGCAAAGCAAACGAAATTACAGACAGTGGAACCCCTCATCATCATCATCATCATCATCATCATCATCATCATCATCATCATCATCATCATCATCATCATCATCATCATTTCTTCGCTCCAGCAAGCCGGGTGCGGTTATGTACGAGCCTCCTCCAGTTTGTTCAGATGCTGCTCATATATGCGACACCAGTTCACATCTCTAATTTCAAGGTCCTGCATTATCTGTTTTTCCCAAACATTACGAAGGCTTCCTCTTGGTCTCTTCCCAGGAACATTGTGGTCAAAGTATGTTCGAGGAGTCCTGTGAGGGTTCATTCTTTTCATGTGACCATACCATTGCAATCTCTTCACTTCACTTCTAGAGTCTCCAGCAAGCTTCTTTCCAATCCAAGCTGTTGTCGGATATCCACATTCCTTATTTTATCCATTTTTGTTTTTTTATAGACAAGAACGGAGAAACTTCATTTCTGTTGCCTGAAGACGACTCTTTGTTGGTCCAGTAAGTGTTGCTACTTCCAGGCCATACATCAACATAGGTACTAGATATATTTTGTACAAGCTGATCTTGGAAACTAACGGAAATGTTTCATCCCAAAATATTTGACGTACAGCGTGATAGAATTTGGAAGCTTTTTGTATTCTGTTACTAATCTCTTGATGTATGGTATTGTCTGATGACAGAACACTACCTAAATACTGGAAGTTGTCTACAATATCCATCTCCTCATCTCCCATTCTTAGATGAACAGTTGGAGAGTTTCTACTCATCACCAAGCCAACTGTCTTCGTTTTGCTGATTTTGAGACCTAAGGTTGTAAAAGCTTCATGTCAGAAATCTAGTCTTGTTTGTATTTCCGCTTCTGTCTCATCACATACCATTACATCATTAGCAAAAACCAGGGCATTAGTTGTTGGATCCTTTCTCTTAACCGCTTTTAAAACTTCATCCACTATGATTATGAAGAGAAGTGGCAAAAGACAACTTCCTTGCTGGACTCCACTCTTCGTTTCAAACCAACCTGACCTTCCATCCTAGACCTGGACACAACACTTGGTTTCATCATATAATCGTTGTACTCGTGCTATGATGTCATTGGGCACTTTTTTTAATGTCTCAAACATTCCCACATATGCCTGCGTGGTACATGGTCATATGCTTTCTCGATGTCCAGAAAAACAGTTATAAGTGTTTTAACTTTCTCCCAATACTTCTCATAGAGCTTTTTGGTGGCAAAAATGAGGTGTATAGTTGATCTATGAGGTCTAAATCCATGTTGTTCCTCCTCAAGTGTAGATTCAACATATTTTCTAATCCTGCTCTCAAGGATGGATTCGTAGATTTTGAGGCCATGTGACAGCAGAGTTATACCTCTGTAGTTGGTACATTTCTTTCTATCACCTTTTATCAACAATGGGATGATGACTCCTTGCTTCCAGTCATTGGGTATTACATTCTCTTTCCAGATTCTATTGAGTACCCTGTACATCCACTTTTCTCCTACCTCTCCTAGTGCTTTGATCATCTAAACACTTCATTCATCTGATCCAGTTGATGTGTTGTTTTTCAGCTTAGATATTGCTGTCTCTACTTCCAACCATGTCAGGCTAGTGGCATTTGTGCTGCCAGAATCATAAGGTTCGTTGTCTAATTTCGAGTTCTTCTATTCTTAACAATACTGTATAACAGATTTTTATTTCCATCCTGCGTTATTTTGGTAGCCAGATCTTCCTTGCATTTCTGCTTTTCAACTGCAAGCAACTCTTTGACCTTGTTCTTTGTGTAAAGTGACAGCTTCTCCTATATTTCATGTTGATCTCCTCGCGTTCTTGCTTGATTTAAGGATCTTCTTGCACGGTTTCTGTCATTGATAGCCTTTTTAATATCATCATTCCACCAGGCAGTTTCTTTAGGATTTCTTATTTGACTCTGTCGTCCGTATACTTTTTCTGCTGTACCAACCACAACCTTCTTTAGAGTATCCCATTCTTCATCTACCAATTTCAGTTCTTCTCTCGGCAACAACCTGCGGACTCCTTCCCTGAATTCTTCCTTTACACCTGGCTCGGTTAGTCGCCAAGTTTTTATATTTGGGACTCTTTTGTTACAGACTTTGGGAGGTCTTTCCTCTGCAATAACTGCAACCAACAGTCTATGGTTTCCACCAAGGTCTTCACTTGGAATGACCTTAACATCAACTTTATTTATATAGACTATCTGTAGCACTCGTCGCTGATTGGACAGTCAGATAGCATTTGCAAGTTATCTAACTGTCCAGCAATATTTAGACACGGTGTTTTACCCGGGACGCAGCAGTAATCCCATCTATCAGACATGCGAGGTAGCAGAAGAGACAAGTCACAACAATGGTTAATTTAATGTTATTGTTGATCAGTTTTATGACCTTTCGATATTGTAGGCCTTCACATTTCGTTTTCTTCAGACTGCGTGATGGTGGCATCTAATGTAAAGGGAGTCCTTCCATCTTTCATGGCTTCTTCCTGTATTATTCTTCCTTTACGGCTTTTCTCATTTTTTAAATACTCTCCACACTTTTCCTTGTTGATATGGCCGATGAACACGCGGTTTTACATCGTAAGACAACCATGACAAAAACCATCGCTAGTTACACAAATGAACAATATTTTCCTGTTAGCAATGCTTGGCATTGATTTGGACTAATAATAAAAGTGTAAATTCAAGAATTCTGTTATCATAGTCGGTGCAGTAAAATTGTATGAGACATAAATTATCGTAAATTTCATTTTCTACAACTTTGCGATGGGTACTGTATTTAAAAAATACATTTTAGCAGCCTTTCCGTAAACTGCAATTCCATTGAATAAAATTATTTATAGCCTAGTCTGTATTACCTTATTCTATGATTTTGATAATTTGTTAATTACATTTTAGACTTTCCCCTAAACTATACAATTTCGGTCAGCGTAAATAAAATTATTTATAGCCTAGATTGTAGTGCCCCATTTCTCGACCTTACATACCGATTTCCATTAAATTATCTTCAGCCATTTTCCTGTGATGTGTGTACATCAAACAGAGATTACGGAAAATTAAAAATTGCATTTCCTTGTTACTGTGGACACGACCGATGCAGATATACCATTCTTTTTTAAATTCGGAGCAATATGCAGACAAAACTCTTATTTTATATTTTTATATTTTTGTATTTTAACGTACCTATCAATTTGGATTCGGGAGATAGTGGGTTCGAACCCCACTATCGGCAACCCTAAAGATGGTTTTCCGTAGTTTCCCATTTTTACACCAGCAAATGCTGGGGCTTTGTCTGAATTAAGGCTACGGACGCTTTCTTCCCACTCCTAGCACTTTCATATCCTATAATCGCCATGAGACCTATCTGTATCGGTGCGACATAAAGCATATTAAAGATGGACAAATTCCTTATGCGAAGCGTTCCGTCGACGATTACAAGTACTTACAGCACTGACCCCGAAAAAGAGAAAGTAGTTTACCGGCAGTATAGTGATAATTATAAATAATTATTTATCTTACGGGTTTTTTTCGTGTGGTGAAAAAACAAGCCCATTCCACGAACGTATCGTTTGTGGAGAAATACTCAGTAATGCTGCTGTAGTTCCCAGTAAATTGAAACGACATTTTTCAACAAAACATTCGTCTCTGTTAAGCAAATGTGTCCATTATTTCCGTTATCGGAACGGAACAAAAAGCAAAGAACTACAACAGTACGTCTTTCGAAAAAAGTACATTCGTCATGGGTTTAGAAGCTGCTAGTGAAATTTCCAAAAAATATCTCTCGCCTCTGACATCATCAGTCTCTGAGTAATTGACATGTCCAGTGGTATTGAAGGGATCGTGAAGGAGAAAATCAACAGTACTCGGATGTTCTCACTTCACATCTATGAGTTTGCCGATATTAGCGGCCACACAAGACTTCTTGCTGATATTCGGCATCCTGATAGAGATGCCATTGCAATTAATTTATTATTACGTTTATTATTATTATTATTATTATTATTATTATTATTATTATTATTATTATTATTATTGTTACCGTGTTTTGGTGGTAGTTATGCATGAAAGAAGGTGCTGGGTGGTGAATAGGTCTCAAGCTACTAAAGTGAAATTAATTTTAAAATTTAACAAGGTTATATTTTCTTTTCAAAATTAGGTAACAACAAATAGAACAGGTACTTAGTAGCCGAAACACAATTGAAAAATACATTTACATAGGTACCCCATTTGGGGCTTCAAAAGTCAGAAACATAATTCTTGGGCAATCAGCTCAGTTTTACCCCAAACACAATTTTAACAGAGGGGCAGAAAACCCCATTCATACCTAGGAGCCCTTGCTCCAAATTACACTGAAAAGCCTCCTCGAGGCATACAATATACCATTTTCAAAAGAGCCACTCGCTCTCAATTTTAAGCCTCTCCCAGGCCACACCAAACTCCACCTTTAAGCTGTCCTCAAAGGACATATACACAGGGGTAAAATACCCAACCTACTGAGGTCTATTAAATGACAAGAAGGTTAATACATGACCTCTAAAATACAATTTGAGGGGAGGCGAACTTGCACTCCTAATACACTTTGTTTAAGACCTACTTGGCCTTAGGCCGTTAGTGCAAGGGCTAATCCCATACTACAGAGGTGACTTAAGAAAATAACAATTTACATTACATTACGGAAGAATTGGTTGAGAAAATAAGTTCACCTCCAGACAATGTGAGTGGGAGCTCGAGAGGGTTAGCACTCTCTATCCCAGTATGTAGCTTTACAAGAAAATAGATGAAAAGAGAAGTTACATTTTAGGAAAAGGTTACATAGTGGAACGCTTAGAACCCGCCCCGAAAGTTAAACTGCTGAGCTAGCAAAGAAAAAATTTATTAATCGGCCATTACCTTGTTGCTGACCGCTGCCGAGGAAAGAGGCGCTTCCCGCCTCCTGCTATGTACTTAATACACTGAAAGATGGAACAGAAGTGGCCGAGAGACCCAAAAATCAGCAGTTTAAATACTCTCGCGGAAGTTTCTAGGCGTTAGGGGAATGAAAACACCCTCCCACAAACACTTTATTGGGTAGGACACAGCAACATATTCAAGTTGGGGGAATATACATCTGATTGGATAGAAATTAATTTAAGAAATTCGGGATTGGTTAGGTTCAACACAAGGGGAAAGAAGGGGTGAATATTGCCAACTTAAACAATGACTGAAAGAAATTTAACAAAGAACAAACTCTTGAAATTAAATTTTCTCCAACAAAATAGTTCTTTGACTCCGCACTAGGTTGCACTATTGTTGATCTTCAGTAGTGTCCTCTAGGAGAGAAAGTTTACACTTCTTACTTCAAGCGAAATAAAAACACATAAAAAATGACACAGTTCAAAAACTCAAAATTTTCCACGTGGTGACATCTTCTGAGAAGGTAAAGAATTAACAGCGTAGATAAAGTTCAGACTTCCTCCAGCAGAGGAGTTTCACCTGGCGCAATTTTTAAATTAGCGGCGTGGAGGTGTACCGCCCGGTACAGACCTCCCCCCCCAAAAGTTCCTCCAGGGGTGACACATGAAATCTGTTTGAAACAAGGTCCAAGTTATGCTGTGGATATGAAGATTGATTGCAGAAGCCTTTATAAGATTTCTTAATTTGGTTTTATTTAGTTTCAAAATTTTGTTGTTGCAGATGAAGTAAAGTCTTTATATTTGTAGAAGTTGAATTTCTGAAGATAACTTTTTATACTTGAAAGTGAAGGAAAAAAAAATTTTCAAAGTCCACCAAATATTGCAGTTGAATTCCCAAGTGTAGTCATTACTTATAGTAACTGTTCATGTAGTAGATGGTGATGAAGTGGGATGGCCAGACCGGCCGTTGCGGCTTGCGTCCAAAGGAGGCCGCTCGGACCCCTCAAGTACCCTGAGATACCGCTCGCCCGCACTATGAGGGGAGCAGAGGTGTTGAAGCACGCCGCGCCCGCGGTGAACATATACAGGCTGCGGGCAAGTAGCAGGTCGTGCGCCGCACATCAGCCTTGGCCGGGAGGAGAGCTCCGGCTCGCCGTGCACACGTCGTCCTCGCTGGGGCCGAGGGGGCCCGTCCTCTGCTCCAGTTGCTGCACGGCGCCGCGCGGCTGCGGGGGCACTGAAACATTAAAGCTTGGCGGCAGAATTGTGTTGGACCATCATCTTCTTTGAGGGTACAGGCTTGTGGAGAGGTTGAGGGGCCAGCGGCGTGCGGATATCCATGGCATTTACTCAAATCAAGCCACAGTGTGTATTGAAGCAGGAGACGGGAGCGTGGTAATGGCCGAGGCAAGGACAGAATGGCAGTTTAACGGATCGGGGAAGGTTTTACACGAGGCTTACATATAAGACCAAAATATTATAGAAGGGGCAGAAAGCCTTAAAAGTTGAACTCAAAAAAAATATAACCTTCATATTCCTTTCAAATTATATGAAGCAAGTTGACACAAAATTTACACTGGTTTCACCTGTGACAGGTGAACCCTAAATATCCTCTCGGTGGCTGGATTGCTTACTAACAACGTAACTGGCGTAAGAAAATCGAGAATTATACAAGGCCCATGAAATCTGGGGGCAAGCTTGCCCGCGGGAACAAAATTCTTGACCATCACCTGGTCACCTACCTTCAAAGTGGTGGGTCTCCGTCCACGATCATACTTTTCCCTAACCTTTTCATGAGACACTTTAAGATTGGCTTTAGCCTTCTTCCAAAGATCTTTAATGTTATCCGGATCTATTGTCTCGGGTAGAATGTCATTCAGAGACCAGAGGTTAGAGAGCGGCGAGTTGGGAACAAACTTGAACATCAAAGAAGCTGGAGTAAACTTGTGAGATTCATGAACCGCCGAATTCAAAGCAAAAGCTATCCAATGCAGGGACGTGTCCCACCTGGAATGATCTTCATGATGATAGGCAATAAGTGCGGACCTGAGATTACGGTTAACCCGTTCAGCCAGGGATGGTTGAGGGTAATAAGCAGAAGTAGTTACATGAGAGATGGACAAGTCAAAACAGAATTTACGAAAAAGATTAGATGTAAAAGCCTTAGCATTATCAGATACAATATATTGGCACGGACCAAAAGAAGCAAAAATAGAATTTAAGCAGGTAATGGTAGACTGAGCGGTAGCCAGCTTAGTCGGAAATAACCAAGAAAATCTGGTAAAACCATCTACGCACACAAAGATGAACTTGTTAGCATTACCCTTCGACTGGGGGAAGGGTCCTACATAATCAATATACAGGCGTTCCATGGGGCGCGATGCTTGCTGAGAAGACAAGAGGCCTACCTTGGTGGACATGGTCGGTTTACTGAGCAAACAAGATTTACAAGCTTTTACAAATTCACGGATTTCACCGTCCATACCTTTCCAGATGAACATTTCACGAATCTTTTCACGGGTTTTAAAGATTCCAAGATGCCCTCCTAATGGGGTCTCATGATAATACTTGAAGATCATAGGTACAAGAACCGCTGGAACAACAACTTTCATCAACTTATCATGCCTCGAAGGGCAACATAGAACACCATTCCTCAGGACATGAGGGACAGCATGTTCCCCAGAAGAAAGGGCTTCCATTATCGGAGCCAGCGTCGGATCTTCACGTTGGTATTTCTCGATATCCCTAAAAAGCATGGGAGCATCTGTTAGGATGGCATTAACCTCAGATAGCATGGACTCGGGAGGTGATGAACTGTCGACCTGTTCATGGTTCTCAACGTCATCTGAAAACATACGGCTGAGTCCATCAGCGACAACATTTTCGGTACCTCTGATATGCCTGACGTCAAATTGGAAGGCAGAAATACGGATGGCCCAACGGGCTATACGACCAGTACGACGCGGCCTACCTAAGACCCAGCTTAAGGCTTGATTATCTGTCTCCAGGTCGAATTTAACATGTTCCAGATAGAGACGGAACTTCTCTAAGGCGAATAAGACTGCCAAACCTTCGAGCTCATAGATGGAATACTTGGCTTCTTGAGCCGACAAAGTCCTAGATGCATAGGCGATGGGGCGCCTCCCTAGTTCAGTCTCTTGAAGAAGGACTGCAGCTACCGCTGACGACGACGCGTCGGTTTGGACGATGAATTTCTTCGAGAAATCAGGCATAGCAAGTACAGGGGCATTACAAAGTGCTAATTTAAGGTCTTCAAAAGCGGCTTGTTGAGAAGGTCCCCACTCGAATTTGATGCCTTTCCTACGAAGAAGGTTTAAGGGCGCCGCTCTATTAGCAAAGTTAGGAATGAACTTCCTGAAGAAATTCACCATACCAATGAACCTGGCGATACCTTTAATGTCCTTGGGAGGTTTAAAATCACGGATGGCCTGTGTTCTAGAATGATCGACTGCTACCCCATCGGGTGACACAATATGCCCTAGGAATGACATAGAGGGCTTAGCAAAGGCAACCTTGGACAACTTAACAGTTAACCCAGCCTTACGAAGGCGATCGAGAACTTCTCGCAGATGATCTAGATGTTCTTCAAAAGTCTCTGAAAATACGACGACATCATCTAAGTAGTGATATAAGTACTCGAATTTGATGTCGGAGAAGACCCTATCTAGTAGCCTAGTGAGCACAGCTGCCCCCGTGGGGAGCCCGAAAGGCACGCGGTTGTATTCGTATAAATTCCAGTCCGTGGCAAACGCTGTAAGGTGTTTAGACTCTTCGGTAAGGGGAATTTGATTATAGGCCTGATTCAAGTCCAAGATAGTGAAGAACTTGGCCTTACGAAACCATGAAAAACAAGAATGAAGGTCAGGAAGGGGCACAGATTGCAACACCACCTTCCGATTGAGAGCCCTGTAATCAATGACAGGCCTGAAGCCTCCTTGGGGTTTCGGGACTAGAAAAATAGGCGATGAATACGCCGACTTAGAGGGCCTAATAATACCATCCTTCAACATCTGATCGATAATTTCTTTCAGAGCCTTCATTTTAGGTGGAGATAGCCTGTAAGGTGGAAAACGGACAGGAATCGAATCCGTGACCTCAATTTTGTATTCAATAAGGTCAGTAACACCAAGAGTATCAGAGAACACCTCGGGAAACGACTGACACAGTTTGCGAATACTATCAGCCTGCTCCTCAGGTAGATGTCTAAGGTCTAACAACATCTCGTCCTGGGTAGGCGAAATAGAAGAACATGACACAGAATTACACTTTAATAGTGGTATTTTACAACTAGAAGCAAATTTGAATGTGCACGACCTAGACTGGAGATCGAGCACAAGACCAGTGTGAGAAATAAAGTCTGCTCCCAATATAATGGGGCAAGACAAGAGCTTGGCCACAAACAATTTAACTCTCCAAGTGAATTTAAAAATACGAATTTTGACCAATAAGGAACCTAGAATTTCTAATGGGGATGAATTAGCCGAAACATATTGCACAGGAGATGAGACATAGTCAGGTAGTTTACAAACAGATTTCAATTTAGAATACCATTCAGCCGAAATAATCGAACAAACACTGCCTGAGTCTAAGAGAGCTGTAATAGGCTCGTTATTTAACTCAATCTTAAGAAAAGGAACCGGTGCGGGGGAATCCGCCGCAATCCTAAGACACTCTTTGGGACCTTCAAAAGATAAATTTGAAAATTGCTCGTTCTCTAAATTTACAACCTGTTTACCAGGGGCTGAGTCTCGGGAAGATGGATTAGTTGACTCAGCCGAAGCCACTAGTCACTTTTGATTGTTGTTGGAAGTTACACCAGAAGTTGAGCAGGAGGGGGTGCTATTCGAATTGGGACAATTCTTTGCGATATGTGAGAAGGCCCCACACTTAAAACAGCCTTGTGATGACCCGGCTCCATTCCTTGTCCCACTTGACTTGATCAGTGGACACTTGTCGCGCAGATGGTCAGGCGACCCGCAAGCATAACATTTACGAGGGGTGACTGATCGGCGAGGTGGAGGCCGAGTATTACTAATGGAAGGCGGGGGTTCTTTCGCGACACGCAAAGAATCGGCGTATCTAACTCCTTCCGCAGAGACGGCCAATGCTTCAAGTTCAGAGAAGGTTTGCGGACACGCCGCGAAACACAAATATGACCTATAGGGAGGTGAAATTCCCTCTACAATAGCCTGAACAATCTGATCTTCAGGAAAATGAAGGGCAAACACCCTAGTATAAAACTTAATGTCCTGTATGAAATCAGCCAAGTTTTCATCCAAGCGCTGTACACGATAATAGTACTTCTGAATAAGGGAGGACCTGGCCCTAGCAGGGATGAAGTTAGCTAGCAAGTGGGCATGGAAATCCTCAATAGATGATTGCTCGGCAATGGCTCTTACGATTTTATCAGAGAGAATACCAATAGCATACGGATAGATAATTTGCAAGATTTGACATGGAGAAAGAGGAAAAACAAGGGCATGATCCTGAAATTCCACTAGAAATCTTAAAAATGAAATTACATCACTGGTGGTATTAACGGAAAACTTAGAGATACCTCTGAGCAACATTGCCAATGGATGAGGCAAGCTGCTAAACCCGGGTGACATAGTAGGTAAAGGTTTCAATGGTAATGAAGTTAATTCAGAACGGATGTTACTCAATGATGCACGACGTTCAGATTCGTTGTCCAATGGGGCAGGGATAGTTTGAGCAGCAACGGTTATTCTATTAACTTCTCCCTTGGGAGGCGCTTCCTCACTACCAGTATTCACTATGGTGGGTTGATCAGATTTGGGAGGAACTTCCCCAGTTAACAATTGAGTGACCTTACTAGATAATTCGGAAATATTTTCCAGGAGCGTACTAGCTTCCTTCCTCTGAACGTCATTCAGTTTTAGAGACAACAGATCATTAACCCTATTCGAAAAATGATATAGCCTGCCTTGCACACGCTTAATTTGATTAGGAGACGGATCATTTTCATCAAAAAAACTAACTACAGAAGCTAGCCCAGTAATATTCTCCGTGATCGTGGAAAGAGAATCGTCAATTTCTTTCTCTCCCAAATTGGGGATGGAAATGGGCAAATCAAGGGAGTCTCTAAGCTTGTTAGTGTCTATTGCAACCGTGCCTCCAGATTGCACATTTCTGATAGTTAATTCATAGATCAACTCCTCCTTGCGCAAATAGTTAAGAAGGAGAACATCGCGAGGGCCGGGCATGATGACAGAACAATTTTGAAAAAGTCAAAAAAAATTCCAGCAACGGAGAAAACGGTTAGAGTTCGGATCAAAACAATGTGTAGCCGTCAAAAGGGGCTAAATTGAGACCCATTCAACCACGCTCTGCTACCACTTGTTACCGTGTTTTGGTGGTAGTTATACATGAAAGAAGGTGCTGGGTGGTGAATAGGTCTCAAGCTACTAAAGTGAAATTAATTTTAAAATTTAACAAGGTTATATTTTCTTTTCAAAATTAGGTAACAACAAATAGAACAGGTACTTAGTAGCCGAAACACAATTGAAAAATACATTTACATAGGTACCCCATTTGGGGCTTCAAAAGTCAGAAACATAATTCTTGTGCAATCAGCTCAGTTTTACCCCAAACACAATTTTAACAGAGGGGCAGAAAACCCCATTCATACCTAGGAGCCCTTGCTCCAAATTACACTGAAAAGCCTCCTCGAGGCATACAATATACCATTTTCAAAAGAGCCACTCGCTCTCAATTTTAAGCCTCTCCCAGGCCACACCAAACTCCACCTTTAAGCTGTCCTCAAAGGACATATACACAGGGGTAAAATACCCAACCTACTGAGGTCTATTAAATGACAAGAAGGTTAATACATGACCTCTAAAATACAATTTGAGGGGAGGCGAACTTGCACTCCTAATACACTTTGTTTAAGACCTACTTGGCCTTAGGCCGTTAGTGCAAGGGCTAATCCCATACTACAGAGGTGACTTAAGAAAATAACAATTTACATTACATTACGGAAGAATTGGTTGAGAAAATAAGTTCACCTCCAGACAATGTGAGTGGGAGCTCGAGAGGGTTAGCACTCTCTATCCCAGTATGTAGCTTTACAAGAAAATAGATGAAAAGAGAAGTTACATTTTAGGAAAAGGTTACATAGTGGAACGCTTAGAACCCGCCCCGAAAGTTAAACTGCTGAGCTAGCAAAGAAAAAATTTATTAATCGGCCATTACCTTGTTGCTGACCGCTGCCGAGGAAAGAGGCGCTTCCCGCCTCCTGCTATGTACTTAATACACTGAAAGATGGAACAGAAGTGGCCGAGAGACCCAAAAATCAGCAGTTTAAATACTCTCGCGGAAGTTTCTAGGCGTTAGGGGAATGAAAACACCCTCCCACAAACACTTTATTGGGTAGGACACAGCAACATATTCAAGTTGGGGGAATATACATCTGATTGGATAGAAATTAATTTAAGAAATTCGGGATTGGTTAGGTTCAACACAAGGGGAAAGAAGGGGTGAATATTGCCAACTTAAACAATGACTGAAAGAAATTTAACAAAGAACAAACTCTTGAAATTAAATTTTCTCCAACAAAATAGTTCTTTGACTCCGCACTAGGTTGCACTATTGTTGATCTTCAGTAGTGTCCTCTAGGAGAGAAAGTTTACACTTCTTACTTCAAGCGAAATAAAAACACATAAAAAATGACACAGTTCAAAAACTCAAAATTTTCCACGTGGTGACATCTTCTGAGAAGGTAAAGAATTAACAGCGTAGATAAAGTTCAGACTTCCTCCAGCAGAGGAGTTTCACCTGGCGCAATTTTTAAATTAGCGGCGTGGAGGTGTACCGCCCGGTACAATTATTATTATGGGATTTCCGTGTTCACAGAGGATAAGAAGCGTGTGGGTTGAATGGCTGGACAAGGAATTAACTAGAGCAGAACTAAACACAGCAAATTTGGAAATGTTACTGTTTTCCTTTTGTTAAAATTGAGAGACAGAAAATCTGAATGAATAACGAATAAATAGAATAGGTTATTAATGATCTCGTCAGCTCTAACAATATCAGGAACTTAGAAGTTCGAAAATCAGGCACAGAAACTTGTGATCATTACCAGGCAGTTAATTTACATAGATAAGAGCATTATTGCTCTTGGCAAGTACAATGTTTTACAAGAGCACGAATTGTTCCGATCATTTACACTACATAGGAGTCTATGCTCCAAATATACCATAGTCCAGCCTCGCAGAGGCATCAGTTTCTTATGGTGCACTAAATTTCCTCCTGACAACTTATCAGTTGGCCTCACATTAAAGTATTCATGTACAGTTGCCCAGATGTGGGCTTATCTCTTGCTCAACAGTTACATTAGTCACTGTTCCCAAAGGGAACTAACACAAGGGAATATTTACACTCTGACATAAGTAAACAGGGGCATACTTGCCCATACTACGTGGCCTTAATGGTAAAAAGGAAAGGTTGCATATAACCGGCCAGAAACAACAGGCAAGGAGGTGAAATACCAGCAAGCACTCCTTACAGAAATTGTTAAAACCCTAAGTGGGCTTACGGCCAGAAGATATAGTATAAATACTATGCGGGGGTGACTAAAGAAGAAACATTAATGCCAAGACAAGATTTACGAAATTTAGAGGATAAAAGCTTTAGTCACCCAATGCAGGGTTGAATGGGAAACGACAGAGAGTCATCGCTCTTTGTTTCCCAGTAGGGAATAGACCCAGAGTCCTCAGACCTGCCGACAATTCTACATTGAAACCACCAGTTTACACACATACATTAAAAGAAAAGAGGTTAAAACCTTTCCCTCAGACTAGCCGTAGGAACTATCACATGTCTAGGTAAATTCTGTCATTACCTTGAGCCGCTGGACCCTCCTCACTCTGGCCTCGCCATTGCCTCCCTTCTGCCTCCGTCAAGTCGCACTCTCAATCACTGGAGCGATTCAGACAAGACGGCCTTAAAGCACCCTGAGGGGAATTTTCCAGAACGCTTTACTGATAGGCCGGATTCCTGCACATCCCCCCGGTTTTAATTGGTTAGAGAACATATTTCCAAGTATCTGATAGGTTGATTATAATCGAGGAGGAACCAGCTGGAGTCTTGACAACTTCGGTACATAAACAAAACAATCCTCAGAAAAAAAAGGTTTGCCAACCCAAAAAATAAATATTACTCTATCCAGTAGTAAACCTCTAGTACAGAAGAGGGAGCAACTAAATGGATGACAGAGGCATCTAACTGTAGAAGTCGAAGGTTGCTGGGAGTTCACAAGTTCAAGTCTGTTGAGATAGATGGCCTTAGAGAAGGCGCGCAGTTTAAATAGCCAGGCAAGATGTAACCCTGGTACAATTATTATTGTTATTATTATTATTATTATTATTATTATTATTATTATTATTATTATTATTATTATTATTTTCTAAAGAACTTCCTAAGTGAGCCACGATGAAGAAATATTTCGTGTGACTAATGAATATGTGCTCCAAAATGAATTAAAATGAAAGGATTGTGTTAATGCTTTTACAGAAGGAGCCGCTTCTATGACAGGCCGAATGAAAGGATTTGTAGCTCAAGTACGCGAAGTTAATCTTAACCTAAACTGCGATCATTGTCTTATTCACCGCGTATCCCTTGTTACTAAATCTTTGCCACCTTCTCCGAAAATTGTGCTGAACGAAGTAGTAAAGGTCGCGAACCTCTTTAAATCGCGACCCTTAAATTCGCAGCTATTTTCCGTTTTGTGTTAGGAAATGGTATCTGAATATGCTATACTCCTCCTACATAAGAGAAATACGGTGGTTATCACGAGGAAAAGTGTTGACGCGAATATTTGAACTAAAAGACGAGGTGCGTGCGCGGATTTATTTGCAGGTGGTGAATGGGTATGTAAGTTAGCGTATCTTTCCGATATTTTGATACACTTGAATGAGCTGAACAGGAAGAAAATGAAAGGTAGGTAGAAATATGGATATGACTGTAGGATTTGTAAATAAGCTGAATTTGTGGATTCGCAGAACTGAAAATGGTTCGTTTGAGATGTTCGTGACCGTATGGCCACTTGTTTGCAGCAATAACTGTGATGATGAAGCTAATTAAACAAAATTTAAAAATCGTGCAGCAGAGGTTCAAGAAGTATTTTTGGAGGCAGTTTTCAGAATTTTGACTAAGTTCGTCATCCATTCGCAGAGAATTCAGAATCTCTTCCGATTGATATACAAGAGGAACTCAGGGAATTAAAAGCAACAGAACACTGAAATTAAATCTCCTCGAAGATCTGTCGATGAAGAAATGAGTTTTGCATTGGGTCAGTCGTCTGTGTGCAGTGGCTGTAATTTTAATAAGAACAGAAAAAAATATATTTTCTTGTGTTTTGTACACTCGCAGTGAATTAAAGTTCATAAATGATTATTATTACTGTTTACTACTACCACCACCACCACTACTACTAGGGCTTACTACTACTACTACTACTACTACTACTACTACTACTACTACTACTAAACCGAGTGAGTTGGCCATGCGGTTAGGGTCGCACCGCTGTGAGAATGCATTCGGGAGATAGTGGGTTCAAATCCCACCGTCGGCAGCCCTGCAAGCGGTTTTCCGTGGTTTCCCATTTTCACACCAGGCAAATGCTGGATTTGTACCTTACTTAAGGTCACGGCCGCTACCCTCCCAATCCTAGCCCTTTCCCATCCTTCTGTTGCCGAAAACTTTCGATGTTTCAGTGCGACATTAAACCAATAGCAAAAATATAAATATAGAAATAAAATAATAATGTTGACGACATTACGTAGTGTCATATCATACATTTTTGAGGGTATGCCGTGTTGTCTAGTCATTGGTGTTCAGCGATTAGAAAAAAGTTTGCCGAACATTGCTCTAGAGCTGTACCTCGGTAAGAGTTGTGATCCTTTTCTTTTTCCTTTCCTTTGTACAAAACTTCGATTACAGAATCAGTCCATTTCTCGTGGATAGCCTTTTGAGTTGGGCATTGGTTGAATAATGTTCTCCAGGCTTTCTAGAGTAGCATACTGGTAGGCCTATATGTGGTCAGGTCATTCTTTGTATTTGTGATAGCCTTTATCTTCTTCTAAAGTAAATAGCGGTGCGTTGTTTGCACTATTATTTGTTCGTAGAAGGGCTGTAAAAAGTCATTCGCATCTGTCCGAGTGTACGTTCGCGTTGAATTTTGGTTTCCTCTGATGAAGTGCTTTGTATGGGCTTTCTTTTGCTTGTTGTATTCTGTTGTTGTTTTCTGCTACGTGGAATTTCCTTGCGTGTTTCCCTCTTTGAGAGTATATCAGTTTACAGTAAGTCCCTGTGAGAGTGAATTCATATATTCATGTAGGACTTGGAGAGTAGATTTTCTGGCTTCATAGCAGATTTTGTTGAACTATGGTTTAGACGGTCTGTTTTTCTCTTTGATGGCTTCATTGGCATCGATCAAGATTACTTCTTGCCTTTCGAGGATATTATCTGAGTTTTCTCCCGTTCATCATAGAGTGTTACGCCTTTCAGAGTTCAGTTTGAAAACCTTTGTGGATTAACTAAGCACTTCCACAGTCCTCTGTTGTATCTCTCTTGAGAGGCATTCTACTATGGGGAAACCACAGCCGGATTTCTGAAGTTTTACTCCTCCATAAAAAAGTTATTACGTATTGTAATGAACTTCCCCTATGTCTGCCCACTTCAGGCCTCTTTTTCTTAAGCTGTCTACCACGACTGTTGTGCACACAGCTATTCATAGTGCACTTCTTAAGATGTACGGAGAAACCGATAAAAGCAAACTCAGGAGTGATGTACACAAATAATATAATACCAGGTCACTATCACCACCTCTAGACAATTAACAGTGATGGGAAAAGTACAAATAAGAGTAACTGAGATGAATTACAGTTACTTGAGAAACAATTTACTCAATTACAATTACCAATTACTTTTTCAAGAAATAATCAGTGAAGTTACAATTACAGCAGAGAATGCCAGTCTTAAGAAAACCAATGGCTTTATTTTATACATAGTGTTGGAATAATACCAAAGCTTGCAAAAGAATTACATTACTTCATTTTGTGTTTTTTTTAAAGCATTGTGACATTAAGTGGCTATCATCACTAAGCCAGACTATATATGATACCTTGTAACTTTCAAAATTATTTTTTCCCCATAATTTATATTTCGGTAATTATTTTTGGCATTTCAGATACTTTGCCATTCACTTGACAAAATAAGACGTTCTTAAAATTAACATCGCTAATCCTTGACCTCTTGGGGGAAAGTCTGTTTTTACATTTGCTGAATAGACGTTCTACAGGGGCACTTGACGGAATACCTGTTTTTAATTTTAAGAAATCCCTAGTATATGGATGTAACCAAAAATCAGTCATTTTTCAGGAGAGAGGAAAATTAGTTTTGGAGTTTATATCATGGTAAACACTACTTGAACCAATTACATACACAAGTGTACAAATGAGTTCATCTATTGTTGTAACTTCTGGTTTAAAAAGAAAACGTATGAACTGGGAGTGATGCAATGGAAAACGATCTGCAAGTATGTCTTAAATTTGTATATGAGAGAAGAGCAACTACTACTAAAATGTTTTAATTCATTCCCTGAAGGGGGAGGCGGGCCTCTTAGACGGTGACGCCGTTCCTCAGGCCGGGAGATTTGTTACGGTGAAGGAGATGCACGGAGAAGGTGAGGGGGTTGGCGGCCGAGGCCTATACTAGGAACTATCCCGGCATTCGCCTTAGTGTAGGAGAATGGAAAACTACGGAAACCATTCTCAGGACAGCTGACAGTGGGGGACCAGCTGTGAGGTCCAGCCCTGCCCCGTCTTCCGAATACAGAGGCGTAGAGCCACGGTAGAGCTGTGGCAACCCCTTCTCTGCTCGGTTGGCCGGTCAGAGTGCAGAGCTGGTAGACCACGGACCAGCCGTGGCCACTTATGGGCCGAGACCCACTCTGCATCTACCAACGAGAAGAGAACTACTACTACTACTACTACTAAACGTTTTAATTCCTCCCCTGAATGGGAGGCGGGCCTCTTAAACGGTGACCCCGTCTCTCAGGCCGGGAGATTTGTTACGGTGGAGGAGATGTGCTGAGAAGGTGAGGGGGTGGGCGACCGTGGCCTATACTACGAACTTTCCCGTCATTCGCCTTAGTGCAGGAGAATGGAAAACCACGGAAAACCATTCTCAGGACAGCCGACAGGTGGGGCCAGGCGTAAAGTCCGGCACTGTGCCCCAGGCCCGTCTCCCGAATGTAGAGGCGTAGAGCCACGGTAGAGCCGTGGCCAACTTTCCTGTGCTCGGTTGGCCGGTCAGAGTACAGAGCTGTTGAACCACGGGCAAGCCGTGGCCTCTTAAGGGACGAAACACAAGGGCCGAAACCCACTCTGCATCTACCGACCGAGAAGAGAACTAACTAATGAAGTTATTTCATTCCTGTCCTTTGACAGGCGGGCCGTCAGCTAAACCAGTAGCTCTTAGGCCTTTTATTGTTGATTTATTGATAATTTGACTTTAGATGTGATTGTATGTGTTGTACATACGTTTTTAAGTAATAATAAAATGAACAATAACAATAAAAATGGCAATAAGATATTTCAAAATATAGATGTGATTTCATCTGTGGCCTTTATTTTAATGATCTATTACTCCTGGTGATGAACCAAGACAAGCACTGTCCACCATGTTGACTGATGTTCCATCCTTCCACCACGGAGGATAAAGTTCTGCTGGCTGTAAACAAGCTTGAAGTTCAAGTGTAAGACATAAGATGACACCACATTACAGAGGCGTGATGATGCACCCTATTTCCACTGAAATGAAATCTCACTTTTCAAAAAATTGTTGATTACATCTTTATTTCGGGGAGGTCTTCAGTTATTATTATTTTTCTTTTTTTTTTCTAGTTGCTTTACGTCTCACCGACACAGATAGGTCTTATGGCGACGATGGGACAGGGAAGGGCTATGAATGGGAAGGAAGCGGCCATGGCCTTAATTAAGGTACAGCCCCAGCATTTGCCTGGTGTGAAAATGGGAAACCACGGAAAACCATTTTCAGGGCTGCCAACAGTGGGGTTCGAACCTACTATCTCCCGAATACTGGATACTGGCCGCACTTAAGCGACTGCAGCTATCGAGCTCGGTGGTCTTCAGTTATATCCCCGGCAGTGTTGGATATCGTTGGGTAAGTCTGATGCCTTTGAAACCGCTGAAGAGGTAAGAAAGTAGCCTACCTCATACAACATTGGTTCGTTACCTAGCTCTCGATGCGATGCATATCGATCACTAGAATGTAACGACGATTAGATTGTAACTATTACAATTAACCGAGCAAGTGACCACGCGGCTTGGGTCACCTATCTGTCAGCTTGTATTCGGGAGATAGTGGGTTCGAACCCCACTGTCGGCATCCCTTAAGATGATTTTCCGTAGTTTCCTATTTTTACACCAGGCAAAAATTAATTAAGGCCATGGTCGCTACCTCCTTACTCCCAACTCTTTCCTATCCCACCGTTGCCATAAGACCTATTTGCGTCGGCGCGACGTAAAACAAATTGAAAAAAATGATTACAGTTTTATTTCAAGAAGTTTGTAAAAAGTTACGATTACGAGTAAAAAATTAGCAAGTATTTGTTGTTACAAGTAATTCGATAACTTTTACGCAATTATTCTGCCTATACAGCATTTACAGTACTTCACTGCAAGCACTATACCTGACATAGATGGATCTGAGATGTATTCTACAGCCATTAAGAAATATTACATTGAGCAATTATTTCCTTGAACATGAGAGCTATCACAGAGGCTTTTAGGGGGTTCTTGCTCGAATGAGTTGGCAACACTTTTTTCTTAGATACAGCAGAAACTCTCGGGCAATAAAAAGTGTTGAAAGGACAGAAACAGTCTACGAAATTAAATTTACGAGGCGAACAGCTGGGCACAATGCGATCGTAAACAGAATTAAGACGTCATAAAGGAACTGACAAAAGATGTCCATCATATCTCCATGAACACCGTCAAACTCACGTAAAGGTCGCTCAGTTGGGTATTGCCGAGAAAGAAACATAATAAGCCGGAATGATTTTTATGTTTGTTTCCCACGAAGCAGATTATGCATATTTTACAAAGCCTTCGGCATGTGAAAAGTTATTCTCTTAGCTGAAATGAGTTCAGTCTCTTTTATTATTATTATTATTATTATTATTATTATTATTATTATTATTATTATTATTATTATTATTATTATTATTATTCTGCTTTTCCTACATCTGTTGGGTCGCGGGTGCGAACTGTGTCGCACATGTGGATTTGACCCTATTTTATGGCCGGATACCCTTCCTGACGCCAAGCCTATATGGAAGGATGTAATCACTGTTGCGTGTTTCTATGGTAGTAGACAGAGCAATGTGCTGTGTGTGTGAATGAAAAGGCACTGTGCATATTAAGAGGAGACGAACACATACACCCAGTCCCCAAACCACAGTTATTAACCAGAAGTGACTAAACTTCCCGACTCGGTCGGGAATCAAACCCGGGACCCTGTAAACTGAAGGCGGCGACACTTATCATTCAGCCAAGGAGATAAACTAATAAACTTTCGTAAATTACATTGTATTTTTATTTATTTAATTGTTTATTCAAGAAAGATATAAGTTCACCTTCAGTGATCGAAGGGAAGGACCTCTAGGATTCTGAATTCAAAATTCACACATGAGGGGCATCAAGTATGAAACAAAAACATTTGAAGGACATTGCTTCATCTTCAATGATGAAGGTTCTGACAATGACACAAAGGAGGGACGTAAGTAGTACAGTTGATAAAGGATGCTGGATGAGTCGTTTTATTTTAATTTAATGACTACTTTATTGCAGATGAATGGCCAAAGAAGGATTTTATTTTAACAATTTGCTTTACGTGGCGCCGACACACATAGGTCTTAACGGCGACGATGGGATAGGAAAGGGCTAGGAGTGGGAAAGAAGCAACCGTTGCCTTAATGAAGGTACAGTCCCAGCATTTGCCTGGTGTGAAAATGAGAAACTTCGGAAAACCATCTTCAGGGCTTCAAACAGTGGGGTTCGAACCCAATATCTCCCGGATGTAAGCTCACAGCAGCGCGCCCCTAAATAATAGAATAATAAAGTTGAGTTAATTACTCCTTGCTGTAGTCAACTAGAGAACTTTCTCGTTTCCTGCAGGTCCTGATATGGTACTTCCCACAAAAGTTCTTGCATAACATGCATAGGCACTCATTGTTCGTTTCATGGAACTTCTTATTCAGACATATCTTGTGATGAAAACCGTGCACGGCGAGTCGCGTCATCACACACCTCAATTCTTGGTTCTCACTTGTCCATCCCGTGTCAATCATTGCATCCTTGGTGTAGAAATCACTGGAGATTTCTATGCATTTCTGTTTTCTTCTTCTAATCACCTCTGCTTGTTTCGTATTGGGTAGTGGAAGTTTCAGTCACAAGTCTTCTATGTAAAATGGTTCACTCGTCAACTTGTATACTGTTCTGGATCGAGGTGACTTCGATACTCCTAGCAACTTTTTCAAGTATCTGGATTTCACGCTTTCTAATGCAGTTATGTAGGTCTGTCACAGTTAATTTCTCCCAAATCATTTCTAAACCATACATTAATATTGGGGTTATTTTAGCTTGAAATAATATATGGCTGTTTGCAGTGAAAGCCTGGCGATGTTCTCTATATCATACATTCCTCTGATGGCTGCTTTAATGAGCAGCCTGAAGGAGTTGCATGTCGACTATAGTGCAATTCAGAGATACTTCAAAGAATTATTTTAAATTTAAGTAGTGTACATTTTAAATAAAAACTTGGCGTGTCATGTAATTGACTAACATGTATCTTTGTTTCCTAGAATATCAAAGTTCATGTTATTTCATAACAATCTATGTAAATAAAATAGAAGTTTTGTCTGTACCTTTGTGAGAACGTTAGTGTTCGTATATCGGTCATGTTCAAAATCAGAAGTGCTGTAAATGCAAACATTCATTTCCGTTATATCTCTCTGTATGTATGTATGTATATATGTATGTATTTATGCATGTATGAGCATCACGAAAAAATGACTGAAGAGGATTTAATGAAAATTATTCAAGGTCAAGAGAGATTACACTACAATCAATACCATAACTAATTTAATGCATGTTAGATGAAACAGTACTTTAAGGGAAGGTCTAAAAATTAACGATAGATAGATAGATAGATAGATAGATAGATAGATAGATAGATAGATAGATAGATAGATAGATAGATAGATCAATGTCTTTATTGGCGTAGTTAAGGCCATTGGGCCTTCTCGTACACTAAACCAATTAGTCTACATTAAAGTTATAAGTAATACTACCGTAATTAATACTAAAAGACATAATTTAAACACAATAAAAATATAACTGAAATAAAATTCCACCGCAGTGAGACATACAACAGCAATAATAATATAATAGTAATGATGATAACAACAATAATAATAGCAAGTAATGATATTGTAGTAGCACGACCACTGAAAGGCCAGAAATGCACAGGTCACTCGCATCCTGCTGGACCTCTTAACGCTCTTTTAGACACTGTAGTTACGATTCCATTCTCGTGCGGCAAACACCGAGAATGATCTGTTATATGCGGCATTTCGATGGTGAGGGATGATGAGCAGGTTGGATGTTTGAGCCCTTGTATGTCTGTCATGAACATTTGAGAAGTAATGGAAACGCGAAGAAAGGTAAGATGGGGAAGATGTAGTAAGAACTCGATAAGGGAAGACAAAGTATGATGGTTACGACGAACATGGAGTCGCGACCACTCTAATTTTAGGAAAGATGGTGACACATGGTCATATTTTCTTGAATTGCATATATATCTCACACATGCATTTTGAGCGCGCTGTAGCCTTAGGGAAAATTGTGGCCTCGCGTCATTGAAAACAACATTACAATAGTCAAAATGTGGCATTACAAGAGCTTTAATTCATTTCTTTTTAAGCTTTATTGGAAATATATGTTTATATTTATATAAAGCTGAGTAAACTTTTTGACACATGTGCAGACCAAGTCATGCGTTCGTCCATGATAACACCGAGATTCTTCACTTGTGATACAAAAGGAATTGTAACATCCTGAAGGATTACTCTTGCCAACAGACCTTTATTTATACTTGTTATTTGATTTTGATGGCCAAGAAGGATTACTTGCGACTTTGTAGGGTTCAATTTCAGGCCGTGCGCAGCAGACCAATCACTATCAGACTGTAAGTAATGTTTAGTAAGTCGATATTTTCCTGGAGGTCTCGCGCTGTACAGGCTGTGTAGAGTTGAAGATAGTCAGTGTACATATGGTATTTGCAGTGTCTTAAATTCGGTGATATGTCATTCACAAAGAGTGCGAAAAGAAGAGGACCAAGTACAGAGCCCTGAGGGACTCCTCTGTTTACGTGGCGCCACTAGGAAACGATTCCATTATTACCTTTCACACATTGTTGACGTTCGTGAAGATAAGAATGCATCCAAGCAATCGTACTCTGAGAAAAATGTAGAGCCTTCAGTTTTACAAGTAAAATGTCAATGTCTACGCTGTCGAAAGCTTTACTGTAATCTAGTAGTACCAGAATTGTGAATCGTCCTCTGTCTATTGCTTGTCTAACATCCTCAGTCACTTTAAGTAAGGCTGTAATTGTACTATGTCCTTGTCGGAAACCGGACTGGAGAGGATTAAGGAGATTGTGTGTTCGAAGGTACTCAGACATTTGTGTATGGACTACATATTCTAAGATTTTAGATAAAGCTGATAAAATACAGTTGGACGATAGTCGCCCTCGTTCGAATGCGTTTGACTCCGTTAATATTCGTCCCATGGGCAAATACTATCTAAGCACAGTTGTTGAAAGTAAACTGTACAATCGTTTACGTGGTAGAAATTGATCATACGACGAATAATATCGGAAATAATTACGATTTTGTATTAATTTCCTGCGTCCTACATTTTAATGTTAATCTTACCGTAGGATTCTTTGTAAGCAAGAGAAGAGAAATAGAAAATGTTGATCTTCCATGCCTGATCCAATTTTTTATCGTAGTAGAAAGTTTACCGGTCCAGATACTTGAAAGTATTGTCTGTCTCAAAGCGGGCAATGAGCGAACGTCTGTATGATGCGCGGTCTAGGGGAGTTCCCTCGCCGAGTGGAATAACCTGTTTGAGTAGAGAATTTCGGTTTGTGCAGGGACATATGAGTTACAGCCACCTAGTTTTATATTCCGAAGGTTTTGTCATATTCTCTGACATGGGTACCAACATACCTGCAGCAGAAAAAAAATGTGTTTCAAGAAAGGTTGTGTTCGAAGTTGTGTGAAAACTTCATTTATTCGGCTTGTGTAATGAACCATAACATAATTTTCAAAAAATGCATTTGGTCAAGTCTTTAGATGTTCCTAACTATATTGTATGAATGCATAGTAGGATGGATTAGACTATTATGACAATAACATGTCCTGTTTACATAACAGAAGTCTTCACTGACATCCAGATTTTTGGGAGGTGTCAGTGTCAGTTGAAAGATACGAGTGCCTCAATTCAAAGTGTGTACGAAGGTTGGTCTGTGTGAAGTGGAGTGTTTGCAAGTCATGGCTGCTCGTGCGGACCGAGGAACGTAACGGCGTAAGCAAATGTCGAATGAAGCCACTTGTACTCTTACACTGCTACACGCAGAGGTACGTTGCCAAACTGCTAGGGGTTCCTCAGAATATGATTTGGAATCTGTTGAAATGTTTCCAGGAGAATGGAAGTGTTGCCAGGCGTCCTGGCACAGGCTGCCAAAAGAAAACAACCCCGGGGCAGGATCGTTTTTTGCGTCAACAAATTCATTTTTTAAATAAGTTGCTTTACGTCGCACCGACGCAGATAGATCTTATGGCGACGTTGTGATAGGAAAGAGCTAGGATTGAGGAGGAAGCAGCCGTGGCGTTAATTAAGGTATATCCCCAGCATTTGCCTGGTGTGAGAATGGGAAACCGTTGAAAACCATCTTCAGGGCTGCCGACAGTATGTCCCGAATGCAAGCTCACAGCTGCACGTTCCTAACCGCCAACTCGCTCTGTCTCTACAAACTTTTCGAAACCGCCAAGCACAGTACCAGCGCTACAGGTGTGCATACACCAGGCTTCTGGAGTACAAGTTAGAGACTAAAGAGTCAGAAACTGGCTTCGAGAAGTCAAATTAAGATCCCGACGACCAGCTTAAGTAGCTGCACTGGGCAAACGTCGTCGTGGCAGGAGATTACAGTTTGCTAGAGATCATTTACTCTGGCGTCCTGTGCTGTTGTGAGATGAATCCCGTTTCATGTTGTACCGTTCAGATAGTCGTCTGCTAGTCTGTAGAAGAGATTTTATCCGACAGCTGTATAATCTACCACTGATTATGGAGGTGGATCTGTTATGGCGTGAGCAAGCGTAAGTCCTGACTTGAAAACCGATCTCCTGATTATTCGTAATGGATCCTTAATTGCTCGACGGTACATTGATGAGATCTTAATGTCACATGTGATTCTCACGTGAGGCAGCTTGGAGGAAACGCAATATTCATGCGTGATAATGTCAGAGCGCATTCCTGCAAGAACACAACGTGCAACGAATGGAGTGGTCATCTAGAAGTCCCGACTTGAATCCGGTCGGTCGAAGCAGCGCTCTTCAGCTTCTATGGGGTATGGGAACAGGAGACAAGAAACGATCCTGGGTTTGTGAGGTTGCTAATTAGACTCCGGAGGACTGGAGACACGCTGATTGAACTAAAATAAAATGTAGCTGTACTTCAAGCTGATGGGACGATTCAAATTAGGAGCAGAGTTAATGAGGTCTTCGATCCCAGTTGTTAAGGCATCGGGATGGCTGGTAGTGGTTCCGTACTGGTGTGAGGTGTATCCACACGGGGAAGGTTTGGTTCACTGGTCTGATAAACCGAGCAATTGAAAGGAAACCATTACAAACCCCTCCTAAGTGACTGTTTGCAGTGCCTTATATCTTATTTCCTGTAACTCCTGATGAGGAACATGGGGCTGCAACAAAGGAGTCCAACCTTTTCCTGTTCCTAAATTGGATTTCACTACATCTCTTTCTCTGATGATGACCTTCCGCTTCTACTGTCTGCCACCATGTACCCTGTTCCCGCCTTTCCTCCTCTTTCCCTGTGGATCAAAACCAAGTGTCATAATATAGTCGTCTGGCTGTCGAAAAGTTTGTTCCACCCATTGCCATTCTGAAATTCCTATGTTCAGGATTATTTATAACCTTTTATGGAATTAATGTTTGCTAACGATGATGGGATATTCCAGCGAGAAAACGCACCATTTTATCAGGCCGAAATAGTCCATGACTGGTTTGAGGCACATGCTGGAAAGTTCCAACAAATGGCAGAGCAAACATGTTCGTACGACATGAATCTGATACACAGTTTGTACTATACATGGAGAGGTTGAAGATCCTGCAACTACAAATAGTAGAAAACTTCACACTTCCCAGAAATTATATGTCCACCTACGTAATAAATACCACTGCCAAATTATTTAAACTGGTATTAAAACAAGTTTGTTACTTTCGCAGATCTGTCTCACTTTCACCTTTGACTTTGACACTATGAAAATGACTGAGGTATGAGCGATGCTAGCAATGCCATTCCAAACTTAGTTTGTCTGACATCATATTTCCTCATGTTTCTTACTCCTCAGCAACACGCTGGCAGATATTTTGATAATTTGATCTATTTGATATTTCAGAACCTATCTATCTGAAAATGCATTACTTATTTATTTCAAGTCTAGGGGGTACATTTCGAAAGGTGACAGGAACCAGGGTTCTTCGCAATATTTATCAGGTAGACCATATACGCGTTATACCTTTTAGAATCATACCTTTTTACATAGTTACTTATGTAATTGGCTCGATTTATTTGGCTTAAAGTTGCTTGGACTTCGTGATCTTCTCAAGTTTACGGCGCCACGGTTAGGTTTATGGCAGCGCATTGTGAGTAGTGGCATCAGATAACGTTGAACTAACATTTTATGTTTATGAGAAGTTTATGGTTACCGTGCATATTAAATTTGGTGTAATACTGACAAAATCCCCTCCGTATTGCCAAGACACTATGAGAAGTTGGACCAAATAATTCTTAGAAGGCGAGAGAGACCCCCGGTTGCTTTAATTATCAGTCGGGGAGGTGTGATAGCTGAATGACCTCGTCATTGGCGACCGTGATTTGAATTTCGACTTTCGAAATGAAAAGTCACGTCCCTTTAATTCGGATTTGATGTACAATTGCATATCCCGTGGTTAATGATCACACTTTTATTTGTTATCTAGTCGGTAATGATGAGATCAGGCACGGAATTACAATGGCGAAGAAGGCAATGTCCCAACTTTCCATCTGGAAAGACCGGTTCCTTTCCATCTCATCTTATCCTGTTTCTTTTGCAGTTTCTTTTACGAAAATGACACAAGGAGATTGTCAACATGTCGGAAGAAAAGAAAAAAAAGAAGAAAAAAGAAAATATGCATTCAAAATGTAGTATTGGAGTCGAATGCTACAAATTTCAGGACAACACATTGAACTATACTAAGTCCCACGAGATTTGGAGTCTGATGTTTGGCACCACTGGCGAGAAAAAATTGACTAACGCTGCTCGAAAGGGTCTGTTGCTATGGCAACGATAACAACAATGCCGCATTAAAGGAAGCTATCTCCACGAGGGTTGGCTTGCTCTCAGTCGCTTTTGCGGTATTATTCGGAGTGGTCCTGTGTTAGCGGTTTTATTTGTTGCTGCTTTATGTATCAATCAATCAATCAATCAATCAATCAATCAATCAATCAATCAATCAATCAATCAATCAATCAATCAATCAATCAATCAATCAATCAATCAATCAATCAATCAATCAATCAATCAATCAATCAATCAATCAATCAATCAATCAATCAATCAATCAATCAATCAATCAATCAATCAATCAATCAATCAATCAATCAATCAATCAATCAATCAATCAATCAATCAATCAATCAATCAATCAATCAATCAATCAATCAATACTGATCTGCATTTAGGGCAGTCGCCCAGGTGGCAGATTCCCTATCTGTTATTTTCCTAGCCTTTTCCTAAATGATTTCAAAGAAATTGGAAACTTATTGAACATCTCCCTTGGTAAGTTATTCCAATCCCTAACTCCCCTTCCTATAAATGAATATTTGCCCCAGTTTGTCCTCTTGAATTCCAACCCCATCTTCATATTGTGATCTTTCCTACTTTTATAAACGCCACTCAAACTTATTCATCTACTAATGTCATTCCACGCCATCTCTCCGCTGACAGCTCGGAACATACCACTTAGTCGAGCAGCTCTTCTTCTTTCTGTCAATTCTACCCAGCCCAAACTTTGCAACATTTTTGTAACGCTACTCTTTTGTCGGAAATCACCCAGAACAAATCGAGCTGCTTTTCTTAGGATTTTTTTCCAGTTCTTGAATCAGGTAATCCTGGTGATGGTCCCATACACTGGAACCATACTCTAGTTGTGGTCTTACCAGAGACTTATATGCCCTCTCCTTTACGTCCTTACTACAACCCCTAAACACCCTCATAACCATGTGCAGAGATCTGTACCCTTTATTTACAATCCCATTTATGTGATTACACCAATGAAGATACATCCTTATATTAACACCTAGATACTTACAATGTATTTGTTTTCTGAATATCATTTCCGTTGTTTTTATTTTTTGTAAGTGTTTCATATTTAACATGTGCATTTGTTGAGGTTATTGTCAGAAACAGGTGATTTTGTTGGTGATTATGAAATCTCATATTTATCGGCAGTGGCGTGTTCTGTCATAAGTGCTGGAAGTATTAGCATGGGCTTAGGAACGGGTCAAAGTTTATTGAATTGCATTAGGTCTCTACATGTCTACTCAGCCTGTATGGAAGAGTGATATGCCGCAGATGGAGGTGACTGTAACAACGCAGCGTACTCGTAGTTACTGCTTTCGCCGCTCAAACGTCAGACTTCAACTACAATGTGTCTGTTTTACGGGTACTGCAAATCGAGAAGAGTCTCTCCAACAAAAATTGCAGTTCCTTGGACATATTGGACAAGAAAATGCAGAAAAATCGTATGATCCTCAGCCAGAGTCTTGGATTATCATGAAATGATGCGATCAAGATTGTCACTGGCTGTGCAGTCAGACAGTACAAGAGCGAACAGCGCGGAGGTCATTCACGAAGAATGTCGTAGAGTATCACGATCCTCAGAAACGAGGAAACGGCCGATAGGGAGATTACTTGATTGTTTATTTCAGGATTAGGCCTACATACTGTACATAGAGTTAGAAGTCTCATTTAATGTACCTAGGTGGTAAGATTGTTGTTGTTGTTTGAGTCATCAGTTCACAGACTGGATTGATGCAGCTGTAATATCATTCTTATATATGAATAATTAAGTGAATAAATAACTGAGTAAATTGATGAAATAATTAATCGAAATGTCCGCAGTATGGGTGCCAGAGTTCACCAGAATTGATCCCTCAAATTTTAATAAAGCATCATAATTTTCTATCGCAGGGCGTGTACATAAAGTTGCGTACTGGTACATCTGCTCCAGGCTTTACCTAACCTTCTGGAAACGACTAAATACGTAGGAACTCCACCTAGGTTCATCAATAACTCCACTGATTCTAAACTAACTAACACATCAAAATATACATATAATACACACACACAAAATACTTCTGGAAGACTCCACATTTACGACAGCAACAACAACAAAAACAATGGGAAACCAAAAGCGAGGACCAAGCTACCATTTGCAGTCAGTCCGTTGAACATATATGTAGATAAATACCCTTCACTGTCTCTATGTACCAACACAACTTGCATATTCTCATAATTGGCACGTGTTATATCACACAGATACTGTACCTTATAATACTGTGTTCACTGCTTCTAACACAGTAGCCCATAACTTTCACCAACATACAGTACAAGCCACCAAGCCGCGACAAGTGATATAATACCAAGTGCCTAATCACTCCACACTTTGTAGGCCAGTACCACACATCACATTCCACAAGATTTCACGTCAATCACGTTCCACAAAAGTTTTAAGGCAAGTCTTCTCCGCCGTTTTTTCACACGCCTAAATAGACCTCAGCTTCCCCCCTACTCTCACATGGTACGTCTAGATTGATCCTGGCCATCCAATCACAAGTGGAAGATCCTCTTGCCATACCAAGACCACGGCCCGAACCTCTTCCGATTCCCAAGACAATAACAAGGGCAGCTCATCGGACTCTGGGCTGTTCCATGACTCACAGAACGTTTCCGATTGTAAATAGCACTGGTTTCCCATCCGCTTGTAGAAAACAAATTACTCATGTCACATACGAAGACCTTTCAGCGTAAAATATTGCGAATAAATATACAAACAAAATAATAATAATAATAATAATAATAATAATAATAATAATAATAATAATAATAATAATAATAATAATAATTGTACCGGAGGTACACCCGCTCCGTGCGGTTAATTAAGCGCCGTTTAGAAGGCCATCTATAACATGAACAATGAAACTCATTTCGGGAGAAGTTTGAACATTCATCGACAGATGTCGCTATCAACTTATGTGCTCCCTCTGATGAGAGGATGGGCAATTCATTTTCAAGAGAAATGTTGAAAACTTTGGTTTCCTAAACTGTATTGTTTGTAGATTGGTTTTGGTGTTCTAAGGTTATCAGCACTTCTATCTTTTCCCGCCAGCTTAAAATTGTAGCAATAGGAAATTTTTATATTTATTTAAGTAACCAATCAGGGTTTTTGATATTTATTTGATTGTCCAATGGAAATTGTGGGTGTGTCTGGGCTTCGTCCCAGAGAAATCTGGAACCTTCCTCTCGGCTATAAAAGCTGGGATTGTTTGGGCCATGTGGTCTTTTGATCGCTCCAGTCCGCAGTAGAGTGTGTTAGTAGTGTAGGCAGGAGAGGACTTGCCTCGTCCATCTCTGAAAGGTCCACCAGCTCAAGGTAATGGCAGACTTAATTTAATCATGTAATAGTCTCAGAAAGTTAACTCGAGGGGAAGGTTTAGAAATTCTTTTTTAAATGTAATCCGACCATGTAAATTCTACATCTGGTTTAAGATCTTAGTTTAAATTAGGGAATAAAAAGTGGGAACCCTCCTATATTCCCCTTCAACTTGTCTTGAAGTGACTATGAATTCGTAAGCTTTAAATTTATCTTTTCCCTTTGTAACTTAGAGCCATCAGCCCAAATAGGGTTTTAGGTATTTTTCAAATGTATTTCAGAGGAGTGCAAGAGTTCGCTTCCTAACATCTTGATTTCGGCCAGTAACTTTAACCTTTCCTTTTTTAACTAAGGCCATGATAGAATGGGTACTTGTTACACCTGTTAAAGTTAACTTCCATTATTCATTTCCTTTTACTGTAAATTTAGCTGTTGTGCAGATAAGACAGTGAATGCTGTTTGGTTTTGGTAAACTGTAGATTGTGCCTTTAAGAGGTCTGAACTTGTAAAATTGGGAGAATATTCACCTATAGAGTATTGTGTGGATCAAAGACGCTCTTCCTACTCTTGTAAATTTTGGAGCTCAGTCTCCTAGAGAAGTTAATTGAAAGGAGCAGTAGTGCTCTTGCTGAAGTTGTAACTGGGGAGCTTCAAGCTCATATTGTTAAGTCAAGTTGTCTGTTCTAGTCTTTTCTCGAGTTCATGAGCTAAACTTTTGTACTTGACTATTTGTTATTGCTCCTTACTCAAGTCTCCGTCCATACCATTCAGCAATTTCTCTAGAACCTCTGCAGACTCTGATAAAATAACAATATCATCGACAAATCTCAGGGTTTTAATTTCCTATCTTTGGACTGTGATTCCCTTTCCACATTCCCCTTTGCTTTCCTTTACTGCCTGTTCTATATAAACATTGAATAGCAGGGGGAACAAACTGGAGCTTTGCCTCACTCCTTTCTGGATAGCTGCTTCTTTTTCAAAGTCCTCGATTCTTATCACTGCAGATTATACAGCACAATAAAATAGAATATAAACAAAATGCAAAAGTGCAATATGGCATAACACATTCTGGAGTACCGTAGCATAAAAAGACTGAATGATAGGAAGTGCCGTAGACTCCACGATGTTCTCACAACAACCTTAGCAATTCATGGCTAACTATGCTTTTGCTAGAGGCCTTACGTCGCACCGACACAGGTAGGTCTTATGGCGACGATGGGATAGGAAAGGCTTAGGAGTTGGAAGGAAGCGGCAGTGGCCTTAATTAAGGTACAGCCCCAGCATTTGCCTGGTGTGAAAATGGGAAACCACGGAAAACCATTTCCAGGGCTGCCGATAGTGGGATTCGAACCTACTATCTCCCGGATGCAAGCTCACAGCCGCGCGCCTCTACGCGCACGGCCAACTCGCCCGGTGGCTAACTATGAAGGGGAAAGGGTGAGGACGACGCACAAAAGTAGAGATAGACTAAAGTCATGCATAGTGCTATCTCACAGTTATGAACGAACAGGAACATTAATGTAAAGCAATGTATACGGTTAGAGTAGAACCTAAAATGAAATTAAAAGAAGATTACAGATCACAGATCAGACTACTGCAAGATGTAATTTTCAAATGGGATATTGTGTCTCCTGGCTATTGAGCGACTTGTTAATAATGCATTATTGCACCTGCTTGTTATAATTTATTGATGATACAATATTTTTGCATCTGTGTTTTTACACAGGTCAGAGAAACATGTAGTTCCCATCGAAGTTCCAGTCTCATCCATGGCTGTGACAATATGGAAGCTGCTGAGATTTAGGTGGTGCCGAGTAATGACATTCGGAGCACGACCAGTGCGTCAGATTGCTATGAGAGGTGTTGCTCATAGGGTCAGTTGTGCTGCAATAACACTTTCTGGTCCAATGAGGAAAGCAATGATAGATTACCTCACTCCTCATTTTGCCTAGTACGCTTCATTTTGACTCCATCATCGTTTGCTACGGTTTCCCAGTAACTGCATAACTTTTGGTGGTGCTATTTGAGGATCCAACCAGCCTCTGGGCTGATGACCTAACAGACAGACAATGCATTATTCTCAATTTTCGTCTTTGTTTTAATTTAAGTCACTGGCGTTGAATAAAACATGGTCTTATTTGATCATCTCTACGGATATAAAGTTTTTAATCTAACAAAGGCATTCTGTATACATTGAATTTTGAGGATGACGACTTCCGAAAGATCATTATAGACCTCCTTCTTCTTCCTGGCCTTTTTCCCAAATTACTGTGATAAGCAATTGGTGTTTGGCCCAATTTTACGGCTGGATGCCCTTCCCGACGCCAGTATCGCGTATTTCTGTGGTTGATGATAGTATGGTGCATAGTACATGAAGACAAATGGATTAAGTCAAACACAAACATCCATTTCCCAAGCCAGAGGAATTAATGATACGCTGTTAAAATCCCTTGCCCGGTCGGGAATTAAACCCAGGACCCTCTGAACCAAAGGCCAGTACGCTGACCATTCAGAAGTCGGAAAAGCATCATTATAGACCACTAAAACATATTCCAATACAGGAAGTACGAGAGATTGTACAAGTAGCTTGCGAATGTTTATTGACGTGCACGAGATGTTTCTTCAAAGATAATGAACAATAGAAACTGCTTTATTGACAGCTATATTTATGTGTTATGACCATGATCGTGTGCTATCCACTAGCACTCCCAAGTATGAGACTAAATTACTGAATAGCATAACAATATTATTGATCAAAACAGGGGGGCAATTTCGTGTAATAACCGAATTGGGTTATGTTGTTCAACCAATCAAAATGAGTAGAGTTTTAGAAGGATTAAGAGTCAAATTATGATCAGTAGCCCAGTGCAACAGATTTTCAACAACTTTGAGGGAGAGATGGAGACGATAGTATAGCAGGTTTAGTCGGAGGGGAATCCTCCATCCTTGGTTGGAGCGCAGGCTCAGCTACGAACCTGCGACTCCCATCGCCACAGCTGGCCTTGCCAAGCCTCGCCGAAAATTCCTTGTCTGTTCTTAGCAGCTATGGCCTCGGCCAAAGGTAGATCTTCCCACGATCGAGCAGAGTAGTTTCGGTTAAGATTGGCCACGGCTTTACCGTCGTTTTACAGCCCTTGATTCGGGAGGCGGTTGAATTTTCATTCTCCTCACGAAGGCGAATGCCGGGATACTTCCTTTCATAGGCCTCGGCCGCTCCCCTGTCACCTTCTCCGCACCTCAAATCACCGCAACACATCTTCCGGCCAGAGAGAGGGCGTCACCTTTTAGGAGACCCGCCGTACCCCATCAGGGTACGAAATAAAAATATTTTAGCAGTAGTATTATTCCCTCAGCATACGCAACCGAGTGTCTGTTGTGTTCAGACGTGTGCTTCAGCTACAGGAAATGACTGACGAAGAAACATTGATAAATAGTTGTTCTTCTAAGTAAGAAGGGGGCGGGATGAAGAGAGGACGAAATACACATCGACGATTGTGGGTACATGACATTTGCAGTTCTGGGGACGTTAAAGAAAACATTGCTTCTAGCATCATTGGATGCCAATTCAAATTTCATAGCTGTCAAAGGAATTGACAGTGAAGACGGAGTATTTGCGAATTTCATCCATAGGAATAGCTGTGAGGGATGAATCATTTGGCATACCAAAAAATTAAACAGTTACCGGAGACGTATCACCGGTTACTTCATGTTATACTTGTGGATCAATCATTTCCATTGAGGACATATTTGCCTTATGTGTGGGAACAGAAATACATGTTTAACAACAGGCATGCCAGAGTATCAGAAAATTGCTTCGGTTTAGTAACACAAAAGTTTCGAGTATTCCAACGACGGTTTCCGCTGAAATGAAATGGCGTAAGGCTTTTAGTGCCGGGAGTGTCCAAGGACAAGTGCGGCTCGCCCGATGCAGGTCTTTTGAGTTGACACTCGTAGGCGACTTGCGCGTCGTGATGAGGATGAAATGATGATGAAGACGACACATACACCCAGCCCCCGTGCTAGCGAAATTAACCAATTAAGGTTAAAATTCTCGACCCTGCCAGGAATCGAACCCGGGACCCCTTTGCCCAAAGGCCAGCATGCTAACCATTTAGCCATGGAGCCGGACACGGTTTCTGCTAACAACACCTGGCCCATCTGCATTTAACTCAACTTCTCATTTCTGGACGAAGAAAACAATTACAGCTATCCTGCAATGCAGCCATGCAGTAGCACGCGATTAACGTAAGGGATCCTTTTTCTTATTATTTTGTTTCCCCAGCAGGATCGGAGGAGTGACAGACTAATACGACTCCACGAAGACTGCAGATACTTTCTTTAAGACTTGAGGGTAATGAATTGTATAGTGTAAACATTTATTGTCTTAAATCTTCTATACCATACTGTGAATAATTATTTTGCATTATATGAAGATGACGTAATTGTGGATAGAACTGTTTAAGTTGAACGGATATCTGTGGTGGGACAATCCTCTAATAAATTTGAAGGCATTAATACAGATTAAGGCTTTACTCAATACTGGAACAAGTAGAACGTTTGAAACCTGAAATAGAAATACTTATGGTGTGTCAATCGGTAGCCAAATAATGAGTGGATAGCCCTCCTTTGAAGAATCTGTAAAGGATGAATGATATTTTTATAATAGTTCCCCCAGATAGGTAACATGAATGTTACATTAGAATGAATAAATACATAGTAAATATTTTTTAAGATCTCGTGTTGTACTAGTTTATTTAGTTTATATAAAACAACTATTATTGGGTATTTAAAGAAAATAATTTCAACATGGTTTTGCCATTTTAAGTGTTCATTCAGCATTAACCCAAGATGTTTTGTAGATTTAACCCTCTTAATTAGTTGATTATTTATATATACATCTGGAATGTCAGGTAAAATAATTTATTTTCTGTGAAAGAAAACACACTGTTTTATTACCATTAATACAGAGTTTGTTATGGCATAACCATAATTGTATAACATTAACATATTGTTTCATTTGTGTTATTAGATCTAACAGTGTCTCCTGAATAGAATGTGCTTGTGTCGTGAGCAAAGAGAGTAACAAATCCATGCAATGGTCCTTTGTTAATCTTATTTATATAACCTTAAAACCACAGGTGGCCAAGTACTGATCCTAGAGGAACAACACACTGGACAGAAGCAACAGTACTATTTTAAAATTAACAAAAACATACTGAGTTCTGTCCTGTAGGTAGCTTTCAAACTAACTCAGAGGCAGGCCTTTAATTCCAAAAGTATTTAATTTTATGCAACAATAAATTGTGGTCATCAGTAGTATAATTGGATGGTTCGGCGGCCACCTCCACCTCAGGCTCCCAGTGGCCACCTCCACCTCCACCTCAGCCAGAGGCCTCCCAGTGGCCACCTCCACCTCCACCTCAGCCAGAGGCCTCCCAGATGCCTCCTCCACCTCCACCTCAGCCACAGGCCTCCCAGAGGTCTCCTCCACCTCCCGCGGGAAATTTGAATTTGTAAACAAAGCCACGTGCTTTTTGACAGCTGTCATCGACAACAACGCATCGCAAACCTCAGTACTACCATCTTGACGGGCCTAAACCCCAGTAGTGCCAACTTAACCTAACTAGCATGAGGTAAACAAAGCCACGTGTTTTTTGACAGCCACGTGCTTTTTGACAGATTTGTAAACAAAGCCACGTGCTTTTTGACAGACAACAACGCATCGCTAACCTCAGTACTGCCATCTTGACGGGAATAAACCTCGGTGGTACCAACTTAACCTAACTAGCTCGAGATAAACAAAGCCACGTGCTTTTTGACAGCCACGTGCTTTTTGACAGCTGTCATCCGCCATCTTTAAACTACAGAGCGCTGTGCTGCCCTCTTTCGTCACCTGTCATCGGCAGTGCTGCCATCTTGGCGGGCCTAAACCTTAGTGCTACCAACTTAACCTCACTAGCTCGAGATAAACAAATCCACGTGCTTTTTGACAGCCACGTGCTTTTTTGACAGCTGTCATCCGCCATCTTTAATCTATAGAGCACAGTGCTGCCCTCTTTAGCTACTTACCTTTGAAATGTGGTGGCGGATAATTTGAAAAATGCTTTTTTGACAGCAGCCATCTTTGTGCACCGTGCTGCCCTCTTTAGCTAGATACCTGTGGTGGCAGACAATTCCACGTGACAGCAGCCATCTTTAATCAAGAGAGCACCGTGCTGCCCTCTATGTGGTGGCGGCAAATTGAAAAATTCCACGTGCTCTTGTTTGGAAACAAACTCACGTGCTTTTTTTGACAGCTACCATCCACCATCTTTAATCAACAGAGCACAGTGCTGTACTCTTTAGCTAGATACCTTTGAAATGTGGTGGCGGCAATTTGAAAAATTCTATGTGCTCTTGTTGGGAAACAAAGCCACGTGCTTTTTTGACAGCTGTCATCCGCCATCTTTAATCAATAGAGCACTGTGCTGCTATCATGCGGGCAATTTCGTTAGCTGTCATCCGCCATCTTTAATCCAGAGAGAACAGTGCTGCACTCTATGTGGTGGCGGTAAATTCCATGTGCTTTACAAACCTATGTGCTTTTCTGACAGCTGTCATCCGCCATCTTTAATCCAGAGAGAACAATGCTGCACTCTATGTGGTGGCGGTAAATTCCACGTGCTTTACAAACCTATGCGCTTTTCTGTCATCCGCCATCTTTAATCTAGAGAGAACAGTGCTGCACTCTATGCGGTGGCGGCAAATTGTACGTGCTTTACAAACCTATGCGCTTTTCTGTCATCCGCCATCATGTACTTCTTACCTTGCTGTTATTCCTTTTCGGAATCATCATCATCATCATGAAGTACTAGAGAAAGTGCATTCATACACTGTGTACAGTGTTCAATCCTCGGATTTGGTCCATCCCAATCATCATCACCATTTTCTCCTCGATGCTTGTAATGTCGTTCACAAGTTCTGCATAAAGCTACTTCGATTGACATCTTACTGTGTAGAGGAAGGATGTCCCAAAAATTATGTACGTAAGAGGCAGCGTACGTATATAAAAATCCTGGTGGTAAGTATTGAATAAGATGTTTCGGCATCGACGATCTACGTTTATAGAACATCTTAATAGCCTCACTCACTCGTGAAACATAAATAAGATGTTGCGTATGAGCATGCAAACAGCATGCACATTTACAGTTTTGTTCCATAGCGTACGATGTCGAAGCACACACTAATGAAAATGATAAAGATCTATTCTTATTTATAGTCTCGTAACAATATTCGTTAGCGGATGGTAAGTAACATCACTCATATGAATAATAAGACAATAGGCTGCTGTGTTAGCAGGAATGTTTTCAGATGTTTCAAATTCTAAACGAATATCAACTGGAGATTCTTTTATAGATTCTTCATGATAAGAGCAGTCTATAACTACAATCGGTGCTTTATTTTTAAATTCTTGAGGTGTAAATAGCGGACGATCTTCTTTCTGATAATACGATGATTGAAATTTACAAAACATGTCATAGAGCATCCCAAACTTATTTTTCTCAAAGTTAATGTCGATGTTTTCGTAGGGATACGTAATTCCATTGAGATATAGTCTAACGTGTCTTAATTTGCAGTGATCAAACAGTGAGCTATCTTTTTCGTGATTGAATTTACGATTAGTTTGAAATCCAAAAATAATGTACAAGGGCTTCTCAGTAAAACGTGATGTTTTAACAGCCCAGCTATGCTTGTTTGTAGGTGGTAACACAGGATATTCATGCAGCTCCCAACTTCTAAAACGTATAGGTAATGGTGTATCATTTTCTACAATCTTGAGCAATCGAAGTTTTTCACGATCAGATAAGGTTACATGTGGGATCCGCCACAGTATACGATGCAGTGTTATTTTCGATTCTACAGGTGTTTCTACTGCTTTAAGAGAATTGTAATCACTTCGATCACGGATTAGAATAAGCTCTTGTTTTACGTTGATTATAATACGTGTAAAGTCTTCTGCGAATCCAAAAATATGTTTCAGTGATAACATACCCGTAAAAGTTCCATCCTCATTAATCATCCAGTTAGTAGATTTTGGACACCATCCAGCCATCCGCAAAAGATTACTTTCTTCATCACAGAAAGATGGGTAGAGTTTCATTGCGCTTGTAATACCAACATTCTTCGTTCGATCTATTTCAACATTATTTACTTCATATCGCGCTTCAGAAAAGAGAAAAGCTAGAGCATGGTTGTTTAGTTGTGAAGTGCTTGGTCCACTTCCATCAGACTTTTCTAATCGTCCTTCAATATAGAGGTAGCTTTCGTGCCGTAAGGTGTAAACATCTTGTTGATTAATAATAAAATGAATTTCATCATTGTTATTTAATCCAAACGTAAAAGGTTGATAGGAATGAAGCTCACTTCGTACTACACCTTCACGACTTTCTGCTGTATTCGTAATGTCTAGCATTTCTTCCATTCTGTTGTAGTAGTGTATATCCTAAATCTTGGAGTATCTGCTTATGGGTATCTGTTAACTCGATGAGTCTCTGCACACATGTAGTATGTCTTCGGAATGTACACCGTGTTTTATAGATGGTTTTCATACTGGTTTAAGATGTAGTTTGTAAGCTACGTACGCGTGCTGATCTAAATGAATAAGCTGATTATGTTTATTTACAAGTCTAAGAGTAATGTTGCTAATGTGTTTTACAGACACAGGATGATAAAGAACTACTGCTGGTTTCTCACAAATAGTATATCCACGTTCCTCTGTAACAATAAAGTCGTGCAGGACGTGCGAAGGTTGTAGATTACTATTCAAGTCTGTAATAATATTACAAGTAATGTTCACATTATAATCATCGAAGAGTTTTATAGGTTGATCAGACTCGTAACGTACGTTCGGTAGGAGCTCCCTCGATGAAAATCCAAGCAGTGGTCCAATCGAATCAGGTTGTGATTTGAAGTCAATCTTAAATGATGATTCAATAACACATTTATGCGTAATGTTGCTTATAGTGATTGAGAACTTGTAATTATGATTACTAAAACTATCTTCCCCAAACTGATCAATTAACGTACTTTCAATATAGTCGTGAATATCATCTACTGTATAACTACCTGAGGGTAGTGTTAGCACATACTCATCGTAATAGAACTTGTTTAAACCATCACGCACATTATAGATTTTATTGTAGCTTTCAAACGATACTAGTCCAAGACTATGCGGCTGATAACCAAGTTCGATTGGCGGATTAAAATAGATGGTTGTTTCAGGTCCTTCTCCACGTACAGCAAACGTTCTTTCACTGTTCGTCATCACGTAGACACTAATACACTTTCTCTACTGTCTGGGTTTGATATAAGAACATAAGACGTAATCGTCCGCACATGCATGTATTAAAGTTTTGCACACGGTTTTTATTGTAAACAATGTCTGCACTGCTTCCGAAATAACGTATGAGCTCAAAAGGAGGAGGTAAATCTCCATAGCTATCAAAATACCATACTTTAGATTTACGTTTTACATAAGCAACGTAATGAGTTCCAGGTCCACGACTGTCGTCCAAGTTAATTACGGCACTTTCACGTTCACGTGGACGTGCTGGTAGTTGATCGCGCATATACACTCCTCGAAAATAATGAATTCCTAGTTGTTTAGCAAACGTAAAAACTTCATCATGCGTTAGAGCTCGATATGGCAGTGCATTCAGTAGACGTTTTTTGGAGAAAAGTAGATACCAAGCCCTTTCTTGTATGGCGCTAGCTTCATGTTCACACCTTTGCCTCGTAACGCAATTGCCTCCATCGTCTTGTTATGACGTTCACTCTCTTTCAACTGTTGTTTCGCTTCTTCTACAGCTTTGACAGTTCTCGCTACAGCACTAGCACCACCTAGCAATGACCCTAAAGCTGCTAAGCCAGCAAACAGCGCAGGAAGAAATCCTCCTCGTTTTGGTACAGGAATAATTCGCGCACGTTTACTAAATATTGCTCTGCACTTTGGAGAAATTCTCGCTCTTGCTGCGCGTAACGCCTTAGTAATAGCTACACGAGGATTGTATTCCCCTCGAATAGCTTTTTGCGCAGCCTTTATAACATCTTTCCATCCAACAGTTTTTACTTTCTTCTTCTTCTTCATGTCGTTTGGATATCGTTGTTTCACCATGCTGGACACGACTTTACTAGTCAATAGCAAATCATAAACTAACCGTTGCCTCTTGTTTCGTTTAATATATATATTACTATTACGTACTTTATGATTCAGTTATCATGAAGATTATAAAGCAGCAAGACACGCTACCTGTTACCGACATTGTACCACATTTCTTACCTAGTTCTAGTACAACTACAAGAAAACGTCATGGAACGTTGTTTCCTTTTACTGTTCGATGTATTATATCAGGTCCGTCGGGATGCGGTAAAACAAATCTTTTACTCACACTTATTACTTCTGTAAATGGTGTACGCTTCGAGAATATTTACGTTTTCGCAAAGTCACTCTATCAGCCGCTATATACTATTCTACAAACTGTAATGCACGATCTAGTTAAAGATGGAATAAGATATTTTAAATTTAATTCACATGAGCAAGTACCATCACCAGACGATGTGCTTCCTAATTCTCTAATGATCTTTGATGATGTCGCAACAGAACAGCAAAACGTTATTCGTGCATTCTTTAGTATGGGTCGACATAAATATGTTGATTGCATCTATTTGTGCCAAACCTATTCTCGTGTGCCCAAGCAGTTGATACGCGACAACGCAAATGTTATTGTGCTTTTTCGTCAAGATGAGCGCAACATGCGACATGTGTATAACGATCATGTTAACACTGATATGACATTCGATGACTTTAAACGTATGTGTGCTAAATGTTGGTCATTACACCGTTACAGCTTTTTAGTTATTGATAAAGAAAGTGATGTACAGCATGGACGATACCGCATGGGTTTCGATCATTTTATATGCATTAACACAGAATTACAGTAACTACTTGATTAAAAACCACCATCATGTTAACATCTAGCAAGGAGATCACAAAACATATCATCCAAGCTCGAAACAATATTCGACGGAAATTTAAAGAGCTTAAACGTATTCAAGCAGACACGGATTTATTTTTAAAAACACAACTAAGTACACCACTCAAAGAAATTTTTAATTCTACTTCATTACCGCAGTCTACTTCAAGTTTTGCTTCTATGCAAACATCATATCATAAAGAGAAGCATGAAGAAGAAAAGCATGAAGAAGATACGGAAGAGAAGAAGCAGGATGTAGATCAAGAAGAGGAAGATAAGGAAGAAGAAGAAGAAGAACTTAATGATGCATCACCATCTAAGCGTGTTGAGTTTTTAACTACAGATGTTATTGCAGAAACACCTACATCGACGCAAAATCTACCATCTTTGTCTGAGGTGATGATTACACCAGAGTATCGCAATCAGTTTAGAACTTTTATTCAAGATACCTATGGATCTCTCTTTGCACCTTATATAGAAAAACTTTTTACAGGACAAACTGACACTACCTATGGTATTCGCTACGAAGATGACTGTTTCCGGATAGGAAATTCAAATGTTAAGATTAATAGCAACAAACTCATTGTAAAAGGTGTTACCTATAAACCTACGAAAGGACTCTTAGAACTTCTTTTCTCACGAATACCTGACAAGGATATAATTTTACAAGATGATCTTAAAAAGTATAAAGCAATACTTTTTGCTACTGATGCAACACGACGTAATTACAAGAGAACAGAACCTGTAAATGCGAATAAGAGTTACAAGTATCGTGAGTTTATTTCTAAGCTGTTTCCGACTGCACGTAGTCTAGACGTTATCTACAAGCCTTTGTTGCCGTATGTGGATGTAAGATACTGGAATGACCCAAACTTACTCGTTGAACGATTACAACTTTTAAGAGCATCGCAAGAGGCTGGTCACACTGGTCACGGATCAGAAATTCTAGAAATAGAAAGAGAACTACGTTATGCCGGTATTATTTTGTAATGGCTCGTCAAGAGAAGATCTCACCTGTAAAGGTAAACATCGCACATGAGTTACATAAACCAGCACGTCGCACCTACTGTCGCAGACGCGTTATTACACGAGGAAAAGATGATCTCTGGCAAGCAGACTTAGTAGAAATGATTCCATATGCTTCTAGTAATAAGGGCTATAAGTATCTACTTACTGTTATCGATGTGTACTCAAAGTTTGCTTTTGCACAACCCGTGCGTTCTAAAACAGCAGCTCAAGTTAAAGAAGCATTTAAACATATTGTTGAAGAATCGAAACGCTGTCCAAGGCTTCTTCAAACTGATCAAGGTAAAGAGTTTTACAACAAGGATTTTTCTTCTTACCTCAAGTTACTTGGCATTCAACACTACTCTACGTTCAGCAATCTCAAGGCAAGTGTTGTAGAACGCTTTAATCGTACACTCAAAACAATGATGTGGCGAGAATTTACAGCGCAAGGTTCATATCGTTGGATTGATCTGCTACCTAGACTTTTATCTACCTACAACGATACACCTCATCGCACTATCGGAACAAAGCCACGTCTTGTTACAAAGAATACACCTCGTCTAGATGCTATTCATCTTGTAATCAAAACAGCTGATCCACGTCGCCATCGCTTTAAAGAAGGTGATTTCGTTCGCATCAGCAAACACAAGTCTATCTTTGCAAAAGGATACACACCTAACTGGTGCACTGAAATTTTTCAAATCAGAAGTGTTAAGCTTACTAATCCAGTTACGTATTTACTTCGCGATCTCAGAGGACAGCCTATTGAAGGAGGATTCTACATCGAAGAACTGCAGAAAACAAAATATCCTGATCACTATTTAGTTGAACGTGTTATTCGACGTCGTGGTAATAAACTGTATGTTAAATGGCTTGGTTTTAATAACAGCTTTAATTCATGGATTAATAAAGAGGATGTACTTTAAATCTTATGTGTGTTTCCTTTTAATCCTCTACGTTTCCTTTCTTCTAAGTCACTAGGACATGCTGTAGGATTAAACAACACCTGTAATATGTTTGGCAATTCATATTTATTTTAGACTATATACATAAATTTTTATCCTTTGTTTATGTTACGGTCTTTGACACTCAGTTTTCGTTTTATTGCACCAACAACGACAAGTGCTGCTATATTCTTCTGAGCAGCTAAAGCACTAGGTAATAACACACAGCATAACTTTATGAAGCAGATTTTAACAGCTACACGACATACAGGCAGCATGTAACTACGTATCAGGCGAATGTGTTCTAGGGCCGCAGGGGAGATGAAGCACGAAGAAAAGAAGATCAATCACTCTATTGATGAGTCCACGCCCAACATGCTTCCTCATCTTTCTCCCAGCACGTTTCTTCACCTTTTCCTTGTTTACTCTCTCCACAGCCATGATAAGTGTTTATAAGCGAAGACAACTCGTTAGTTTTAGGTCCGTGATACAGTTTAATTAGTTGACATGTACGGCACTGTCTCACAGAAGGTCTTCTAGCTAAACTCACGTGTTCATGATGTAAACTACACGTTTGAAGCTCTGACAAAACAGGATCTTGAGTCCACTCACGAGGCACCTTTTCCCAAATCTTCTTTATAGCATTCGCGGCTACATTAACCAAAAATGCCTTTGGTAATGCATTTAACTCTTCTTCAGTAAAAGTGTTTAGTTTCTTTTTGCATGCATAAAACTTTACGATCGCCTTTTCAACTGCGTTACACTTAGTATCTGTTAGAAATGACATGATGTCTTTACTCTACAAATGTTTCTTTTACACTAAGGTTATTTCGACACTGCACTTTACATATGTTGTTCACTTCCCGGCATGCACTGCGACACAACCAATCAAAGAGCATACCTACATGCTGTAAAGACTGTTTACTTGTTTCTCTGCTATGCTCTTTCGGAAGAGTTTTAAATGATGGGCACCCCAATTCATGCATGTCGATAACTTCACATGATGATGGTAGAAAATCACGCAACCATTCTTTCTTTTCACAACCCTTTAAAAGAACAAGATCTGCTCTTGACAGATGTGCATTCATCATTAAAGGTAGAAAACGATAAGGTATTCCTTTTTCTTCCCACTTCAAACCTAAATTGTTTTCAATCCACTGAGTCTGCTTTTTATCTTCATCTGTTTGCAAACAGTAAGGGAACGGTGGACTAAATACTAAACTAACAAGTTTTGGAGCCCACAACACACTGCAATCTAACACAGCCACCTCTTTAAACACAAATTTGTTTCCGTTTACTTTAAAGCCTTGCACATCAACTATTAATGTTTTCGTCATGTTTGCACTCTACACTCTATCACTGTTTCTCGAAGACTAAAGCTTTTAGTCAACGAACGGGTTTAAACATGCACAATGACGTCATCACAACAGCACGTGCTTACTCTAGCTTGCCCGATGCGTGATTAAACTTGTTCGAATTAACCGCCACCAGCAGCGAGGTAAGCGATGTAAGATGGCAGTAGCTAAAGATGGCAGCACTGTTCTCTCTGGATTAAAGATGGCTGCCTGTCAAAAAGATTTTTTCAAATTATCCGCCACCACATAGAGTGCAGCACTGAGGTTTGCGATGCAAGATGGCGGGTGACAGCTTGTCAAATAGATTTTTTGTTTCAAAGGTAAGTAGCTAAAGAGGGCAGCACTAAGGTTAGCAATGTAAGATGGTGGATGACAGCTGTGACGTAAAATATTACCCGCAAGATAGCACCACGATGCCCTTTTCATTAAAGATGGCAGCTAGAATTTTTCAAATTAACCGCCTCAAAGGTAAGTAGCTAAAGAGGGCAGCACTGTTCTCTCTGGATTAAAGATGGCAGCTTGTTAAATAGAATTTTTCAAATTAACCGCCTCAAAGGTAAGTAGCTAAAGAGGGCAGCACTGTTCTCTCTGGATTAAAGATGGCTGCTTGTCGAAAAGAATTTTTCAAATTAACCACCTCAAAGGTAAGTAGCTAAAGAGGGCAGCACTGTTCTCTCTGGATTAAAGATGGCTGCTGAATTTTTTTCAAATTATCCGCCACTACAAAGAGGGTAGCACGGTGCTCTTTTGATTAAAGATGGTGGATGACAGCTGAAGAGCGAGTAGAATTTGTTTCCAAATAAGAGCACGTAGAATTTGCCGCCACCACATAGAGTGCAGCACTGTTCTCTCTAGATTAAAGATGGCGGATGACAGAAAAGCGCATAGGTTTGTAAAGCACGTACAATTTGCCGCCACCGCATAGAGTGCAGCACTGTTCTCTCTAGATTAAAGATGGCGGATGACAGAAAAGCGCATAGGTTTGTAAAGCACGTGGAATTTACCGCCACCACATAGAGTGCAGCACTGTTCTCTCTGGATTAAAGATGGCGGATGACAGCTGTCAGAAAAGCACATAGGTTTGTAAAGCACATGGAATTTACCGCCACCACATAGAGTGCAGCACTGTTCTCTCTGGATTAAAGATGGCGGATGACAGCTAACGAAATTGCCCGCATGATAGCAGCACAGTGCTCTATTGATTAAAGATGGCGGATGACAGCTGTCAAAAAAGCACGTGGCTTTGTTTCCCAACAAGAGCACATAGAATTTTTCAAATTGCCGCCACCACATTTCAAAGGTATCTAGCTAAAGAGTACAGCACTGTGCTCTGTTGATTAAAGATGGTGGATGGTAGCTGTCAAAAAAAGCACGTGAGTTTGTTTCCAAACAAGAGCACGTGGAATTTTTCAATTTACCGCCACCACATAGAGGGCAGCACGGTGCTCTCTTGATTAAAGATGGCTGCTGTCACGTAGAATTGTCTGCCACCACAGGTATCTAGCTAAAGAGGGCAGCACGGTGCACAAAGATGGCTGCTGTCAAAAAGCATTTTTCAAATTATCCGCCACCACATTTCAAAGGTAAGTAGCTAAAGAGGGCAGCACTGTGCTCTATAGATTAAAGATGGCGGATGACAGCTGTCAAAAAACACGTGGCTTTGTTTATCTCACGCTAGTGAGGTTAAGTTGGTAGCACTAAGGTTTAGACCCGTCAAGATGGTAGCACTGCCGATGACAGGTGACGAAAGAGGGCAGCACAGCGCTCTGTAGTTTAAAGATGGCGGATGACAGCTGTTAAAAAGCACGTGGCTGTCAAAAAGCACGTGGCTTTGTTTATCTCGAGCTAGTTAGGTTAAGTTGGTACCACCGAGGTTTATTCCCGTCAAGATGGCAGTACTGAGGTTAGCGATGCGTTGTTGTCTGTCAAAAAGCACGTGGCTTTGTTTACAAATCTGTCAAAAAGCACGTGGCTGTCAAAAAACACGTGGCTTTGTTTACCTCATGCTAGTTAGGTTAAGTTGGCACTACTGGGGTTTAGGCCCGTCAAGATGGTAGTACTGAGGTTTGCGATGCGTTGTTGTCTGTCAAAAAGCACGTGGCTTTGTTTACAAATCTGTCAAAAAGCACGTGGCTGTCAAAAAACACGTGGCTTTGTTTACCTCATGCTAGTTAGGTTAAGTTGGCACTACTGGGGTTTAGGCCCGTCAAGATGGTAGTACTGAGGTTTGCGATGCGTTGTTGTCGATGACAGCTGTCAAAAAGCACGTGGCTTTGTTTACAAATTCAAATTTCCCGCGGGAGGTGGAGGAGGCATCTGGGAGGCCTCTGGCTGAGGTGGAGGTGGAGGAGGCATCTGGGAGGCCTCTGGCTGAGGTGGAGGTGGAGGTGGCCACTGGGAGGCCTCTGGCTGAGGTGGAGGTGGAGGTGGCCACTGGGAGCCTGAGGTGGAGGTGGCCGCCGAACCATCCAATTATACTACTGTCATCAGTGCCAGAGGCTTTTTTGGGGTATAGAAATAATCCAATGACAACTTTTTTAAAAATCTAGCGCATTCTATCTCTGCGACGACATTACTATTCGGGACTTTCTCTGAAGCCGTACTGATGACTGTAGAGGAGTTCGTTTAGATTTTAAAAGTTCGTTAGGCGTGACTTCACACAACTTTCTAGTATTTTTTGACAAGGGAGGCAACGTTGGTGGTAGTTCTTGCTTGTGTGTTTGTGAAATGCGAACCTTCCGAATTCAGAGAGGGAATCCGAAGGGTATGCCCTGAAAATGGCGCAAAATAGGTCTTACAAGTGCTGTGAGAAGACAACAAAAACATAACCTCTGTAGAAAAAAGTGAATCTGTCCTATATGAACAGGAACCCGCATCATCTTCAAGGGAATGTATCTTCCACACATAGTATAAGTCATACAACTTCAGATAAAGCGAGCATAGAACTTAGTCGGGAGTTTCATCCGGTAGCATTAGGAAGTTAACATGTTGACGTCCATAGCCTAGAATCAGGTTTGAGGCAAGTTGATGATGACTACTGTACACACTTGTTCATCGAAGCATTTTGCAGACTGAACTGCATTATTTGAACATGCCACTATTCACCTCACTTGGTATTATCTTAATAGTAAAGAAAGTAGTAATCAAATTCATTGTGAAGTGCATTAGTAGTGACTTTCACGATACGACAATATACAATTTGGGAGTAGTTTATCATAATGTAAATCACGGCACTACGCCAACATGCGAATTGAAAGATAACTGCCAGATGTATCGGCAAGCAGGGTCCCTTCACTGTTTGATAGGCGACGAAGAGTGAAACCCAACAGTTAGACAATAATCGAATCACTAGCTTCAGTGCTAGAGGCTTTTTTGGGGTATAGAAATAATATACACACACATATTTGTGGTTTCCTACTTCGTCTTTTATCTATCAATTGCAAATTAGAAGTCTGCCTCTGTGGGTGTAGTGGTTAGTGTGATTAGATGCCAACCCCGGAGGCCCGGGTTCGATTCCCGGCTCTGCCACGAAATTTGAAAATTGATACGGGGGATGGAACGGGGTCCACTCAGGCTCGGAAGGTCAACTGAGTAGAAGGGGATACGATTCCCACCTCTGCTATCCTCGAAGTGGTTTTCTGTGGTTTCACAGTTCTCCTTCAGGGCATGGCCGCTTCCTGCCCTCTTCATTGTCTATCCCTTTCGATCTTCCAATCCCCCTCCCGCACAAGATCCTATTCCAAATAGCACGTTAGGCCACCTTAACGAGGTACTGGTCCTCATTCCCAGCTGTATCCCCGAACCAACGTCTCACGCTCCAGGACACTGCCCTTGAGGCGGTAGAAGTGGGATCCCTAGCTGTGTCCGAGGAGAAAACCAACCCTAGAAGGTAAACAGATTAACTCCACCAAAAATGAACCGAGTCTCAGATGACACGTGTGTAGTGTCCTTCTAAGGTGGAAAAAGCGCTGGCTTTCTGATCCCAAGTTGGTGGGTTCGATCCCATCTCAGTGCAGTGATCAAATACGAGTTGTTACTAGTGTTCTTTTTTTAAATCATTGCGCCAACTTAGAGAAGTCATTTGGTGATGTGAAAGGAAAGGGCTGGGATGGAAGTGACCGCAGCCTGAAATAAGGTACAGCTCGATCATTTATCTGGTGTGAAAATGGGAAACCAAGGAAAACCATCTTCAGGGCTGCCGATAGTAGGGTTCGAACACACACTCTCCCAAATCCAAGCTAACAGCTACATGGCCGAACCACGCAGCCAACTCGACACTTCCGAGTCTCCGAAAACCTTAAAAGTAGTTAATGGGACGTAAAACCAGTAACATTGTAATAATGGTAACCATGATTACCTCTCCAAACAAATATCAAAATATAAACAACAAAACGACTGGTGTTTCTAACTTAATGCAGCTTGCAAGGAACAATATGTCGTGCCACCATGCTCAACACATTTCAAATGACTCGCTGTGACACAAATGTTCAATTATTCCTATTAATGACGTGTGGCCTCTGGAGAGGCATGGTGCATGTCTTCCGAGTTGACGCCGTATAGACGACCTGCGCGTCTATGAGGATGGGGCCCTACCTATGCTGAAGACGGCATACACACACGCACAGCCCCCGAGCTACTCTAATTAACCAATGAAGGTTAAAATACCTGACCCGGCCGGGAATCGAACCCGTGACCCCCTGCGGCGAAGGCCAACACGCTAACCATTTAGCCATGGGACCGGACTTCAATTCCAATAGGATCACAAGACCAACGTTGTCAAGTTGTTTCTGAACGAAATCGGGACTCTCTTCTGAACGGAATTTACATTTCGAAACCTAGATGATACCCATATACAATGTTAGACAAAATTCGTCAGATTATCATTTTATGATGTCGAGTTGCTTTTCGAAAAATCAAATAATACGCATGACAAAAGTGAAATGGCCAGTACCGAGCTCGATAGCTGCAGTCGCTTAAGTGCGGCCAGTATCCAGTATTCGGGAGAAGGAGGTTCGAACCCCACTGTCGGCAGCCCTGAAGATGGTTTTCCGTGGTTTCCCATTTTCACACCAGGCAAATGCTGGGGCTGTACCTTAATTAAGGCCACGGCCGCTTCCTTCCCACTCTCGCCATAAGACCTATCTGTGTCGGTGCGACGTAAAGCAACTTGCAAAAAAAAAAAAAAAAAAAAAAAAAAACGCCAGTGAGCGGGAGACGAAATACGTAACACACTTCGATTCGCCTCGGGGAAGTACCGTATTACAGTTTTTATATCATCCGTCGTCGATTATGTTATCTTTACAACACAATCTTTTAATATAAAACATCACATTCTTCTTGTGGACAGTTGAAAGTAGAGAATAAATTATGTGAAATATTCTCCCAATGTACGTTTAAAATAGAGACCATATTATGTGAAATTTGTCCTACTTTGGAATAATCGGGAGTTTTACCAATCACAACTGGCTTTAATCAGGAGTCGTGTTTGCACTAGAAAAACGGGAGAATCCCGCCCACCTGCCAACCCTGCACAATACAAGAACTATACAATAGAATTTTTGATGAAAGCAATCTTCCGTTGAAGAAATCCAAGATAGTCGTAGTGATTGAGAAAGTGAATCGACATGGAGCAACGAAATGAAGGGAGGAGGGACTAGACAAGTGGTAGAAGGAAATACCAGACACACTTCAGTGCCAACTGTGCACTGGAATTTGTGAGCGTGATGGTAAGGAAGTAGTCCCTGTGCTTAATTACGAAGACTACAACTGAACCTTCAAACGACACCTTCGTACCATTAAAAAAATTGTTTACAAGTTGCTTTACGTCGTGCCAGCACCGATAGGTCTTATGACGACGATGGGACAGGAAAGGGGTAGGAGTGGGAAGGAAGCGACCATAGCCCCAGTAATTGCCTGGTGTGAATATGAGAAACTACGGAAAACATTCTTCAGGGGTGCCGACAGTGGAATTCGAACCCACTATCTCCCTAATACCGGAAACTGGCCGCGCTTAAGCGACTGCAGCTATTGAGCTCGGTCATTCAGTAATGAGATAATGCATTGTCCTATCGGCCAACGTGAGGGGTATCCTCCACGGTAGAACTCTGCATGACCGATGATGATGATGATGCTTGTTGTTTAAAGGGGCCTAACATCGAAGGTCATCGGCCCCTCTGCATGACCGAGTACATATAAAGACCATAGGTTAAATAGTCTGATGCCCGGGTATATCGACAAACCACCAAACGTTCCTGTGAATCAGTATTGTAAACCATAACCCCAGCGAGTCTGTCTATATTCAGTCCTTTCTGTCTGTGTCAAATCTGTCCTTTCAGGTTTGCCATAGAATCGTACCACCACCACCACCATGGCCATATGGTGCTATTTCTGTTTTATTTGCTATTATGAGTGAGATTTACAAAAAGAAAAACAATTATTATAGCCTACACTAGTCATCTATATAAATAAAATCGTAACGACATTGATTATTTTGGCGAAATTTTCATTCAGTTATCCGTTTCAGGTGTAATAATGACCATCTGCATATTTGTTTTTAGCTTTGGTGCCTACTTGTTTGTTTGCCTGAGTTCTTATAACTTGAAAACTACGGGATATATTTCTACCATGCCTTTGCCGGCGAGATGTAGTGTTTACAGTGCACTATGTCTTCTGGTACGGGCTAAAATAAATTTGTTACTCCCCTTGACCTGTCTCAGTCTCATCCTTGGCTTTGACAATATGAAAGTAACTGAGATATGAGTAATGCTAGTAATACCATTCCTTTTGTAGCCAGTCCCTGTTATGAATGGGGTGAAAATATTGCTCATAGGGTCAGTTAGTGCTTGCATTTCAGTGGGCTTGGCTGACTGATATGTAATAGCAACTTCTGGCTCGGTGAGAAAAGCAACGGGAAAATACCTCACTCCTCATTTCCTTAGTACACCTCTTCAGAGACGCCTAGGCTCTTTATGACAGCTTTTGGCGGAGCTGTGGAGGATCAAACCAGCCTTCGGGCTGAATACCCAACATACAACATACACATACTTCTACCAAACTTCATATTTAGAATCCACCTGTCCTTGGGTAGGTTTTATGGCAAATGTTGTTTCTAAATTCTTGAATTGACTGGGGGTTTATACGAAACCGAAACCGTGATTTTGCACTCCCACAAAATATACACAACCAAACTCACCGGTAATGGAAATCTACCTGCCTTAATGGAAATTAATTTTTAAAACTTTTCCTCGTGTGCATAATTTCGATACGAGAATTAATAAGGGAGATATCATTAACGGACCGTTTTTCAGTTTAACTTCAAGCGGATTAGGCCTAAAAGCAGGTCCGTGCAAAGTATATTTCTTATAACTGCAAAACTACTGGGAAATATTTTAACCAACCTTCATGTTTACCATCCCCCTGTCCAGAGTAGCTTTTAAGGTCCATAGCATTTCAAATACCCGGAGTGGACTGGGGTGTTTTACGAAACCGAAACAGTGATTCTACTCTCCCACAAAATATACCAGGCCAACCTGGATGAGAATCAACCAACCTTGATGGAAATCCATTTCTAAAACTTTTTCCTCGTGTGCACTTCTTTGATAGGATGATTGATAAGGGAGATATCATTAACGGACTGTTTTATAGGGTAAGTCCAGTAGACATAGCCCTAAAAGTGTTGTACGTTGAACATATTCCTTACATATATAAATAAAATCGTAACGACCGTGTGTCTTTACGCTGACTATTTTTATCGAAATTTTAATTCATTTTCCGTTTCAGGTGTAAAAATGACATCTGCATATTTTTTTGAGCCTTGGTGTCTGCTTGTTTTTCTTATAAGTTGAAAACTGCTGGGTATATTTCTACCAAACTTCATATTTAGAACCCATCTGTACTTGGGTAGGTTTTAGGCCGATATTGTCCGACTGATTGGCTGAATAGTCAGAATACTGGCCTTTGGTTCAGAGGATCCCGGGATCGATTCCCGCTCGGATCGGGGATTTTAATCACCATTGGTTAATTCCAATGGCCCGGGGGCTGGGTGTTTGTGCTGTACCCAACATCCCTACAACTCACACACCAGACAGAACACTATCCTCCGCCACAATAACACGCAGTTACCTACATATGGTAGATGCCGCCCACCCTCATCGGAGGGTCTGCAATACAAGGGCTGCACCCGGCTAGAAATAGCCGCATGAACTTATTAGGGCCAATATTGTTTCTAAACCTCTGAATTGACTGGCGGTTTATACGAAACCGAAACCTTGATTTTACACTTCCACAAAAATATACACAACCAGATTTAATGGAAATCTACCTCCCTTAATGGAAATCAATTTCTAAACTTTTTTTCTTCTCATGTGCATCATTACAATACAGGAATTAATAAGGGATATATCATTAACGGACCGTTTAACTTCGAGCGGACCTTTCTTTTCTAGCTTTCTTGTCGATTTGTCTGTTTGTTCGATTGTTGAGTTCTTATAACTGGGAAACTACTCTATATATTTCTTCCAAACTTTATATCTGTCCTAGGGTAGGTATTAGTGTCAATATTATTTCTAACTCCCGGATTGGTTTGGGAGTTTATAGGAAGTCGAAACAGTGGTTTTAGCCTCCCACAAAATATACATTACCAACCTTTATGGAAATCAATTTTTAATCTCATGTGCACCTTTTCGGTAGGAGATTATAAGGGAGTTATCATTAATGGACTATTTACAGGCTGTCATGTCAAGTTAGGTTAAATGGTTTAACTAAAGGGCCAGTTTACTCTTTTCCACATAACAGATAATAAGAGAGGTTATCGTCAACGATTGGTTTCGTGAGTCTTTAGCCTCAGTATCACTCCCGGTTTCAGATGAACAACAATATGTAAACGAAAAATGGGGAGAATTACGTACAACTGTCTCGTTCAATAAACTCTGTGATCTACCCCATTCTGTCTCCACTTTGTTCAGTTTTATCTTACTTCACGCTACGACCACGTACTTTCGTAGAAGAATATCAGTTTAACATGCCGTATTAAACGTTTAAATACACGCATGTAACTTTGCATTAATTCACCAAGCAATCTTGAAACCGGTTACAAATTCCCGTGCGAAGAACGGGCGCACATGCTAGTTGAACAAATTCTTTTTGTTAGCGCAGTAAGAATACAATAAGTGCGTTATTTAAAAACAGTTTGAACAAGAATAGGATGACCTAATCGAACGAACCTCGATATCCGCGGTCTATTTTGGAACGTATAGGAACCAGTCGTCCGCCTCTGTGGTGTAGTGGTTAGCGTGATTAGCTGCCACGCCCAAAGGCCCGGGTTCGATTCCCGGCTCTGCCACGAAGATTTGAAAAGTGGTACGAGGGCTGGAACGGGGTCCACTCAGCCTCGGGAGGTCAACTGAGTAGAGGTGGGTTCGATTCCCACCTCAGCCATCCTGGAAGTGGTTGTCCGTGGTTTCCCACTTCTCCTCCAGGTGAATGCCGGGATGGTACCTAACTTAAGGCCACGGCCGCTTCCTTCCCTCTTCCTTGTCTATCCCTTCCAATCTTCCCATCCCTCCACCAGGCCCCTGTTCAGCATAGCAGGTGAGGCCGCCTGGGCGAGGTATTGGTCATTCTCCCCAGTTGTATCCCCCGACCAAGAGTCTGAAGCTCCAGGACACTGCCCTTGGGGCGGTAGAGGTGGGATCCCTCCCTGAGTCTGAGGGAAAAGCCGAACCTGGAGGGTAAACAGATGATGATGATGATGATGATGATGATGATGATGATGATGATAGGAACCAGTCGATCCGATGGTAAACGCCCTGATGGGCTGACAGTCATACCTTGGAAGAGGGGAAAATCGGAAATGTGGGATGCCATTTGGCGTGGATGCTGTTGTAGCTACTCATTTCCCAACCGTCCGGCTCCATGGCTAAATGGTTAGCGTGTTGGCCTTTGGCCACAGGAGTCCCGGGTTCGATTCCCGGCAGGGTCGGGAATTTTAACCTTAATTGGTTAATTTCGCTGGCACGGGGGCTGGGTGTATGTGTCGTCTTCATCATCATTTCATCCTCATCACGACGCGCAGGTCGCCTACGGGTGTCAAATAAAAAGAGCTGTATCTGGCGAGCCGAACTTGTCCTCGGACACTCCCGGCACTAAAAGCCATACGCCATTTCCATTTCATTTCCCAACCACCTCTAAAGTAGCTGGGTCAGCAACAGTAGAAACAGCCTTTCTTTTAAAGAGGAATAAATATCGATCCATTATTGATAATCATGTTTTCGTCGCGTTTGCTGTTGAAACGTTTCTGTCTCTGAAATCGGATGGTGGTGGTGATTATTGTTTTAAGAGGAAGTACAACTAGGCAGCCATCCTCTTTATAACACAGGGGAAAACATGGAAGGGATCTGACACTTCGAAAAATGAAGCCATCAGCCAAAGAAATACAAGGGCCACGAAGGGCGCGAAAATGAAAGACTCCCTAGGATTCGCAAATTTAATACCGTTGGAGTCGGAAAAGAACAAGAATTGACCAAGGGAGGTCGGATAGGAAAGATGAAAGTGAGGACCTTGGCAGAAGTATGTGGAAACAATGGCAGGACTCAGCTAAGGGCCCCATGGTCGCCAAGCCACACTCCTAAGTTAAGAACCCCTCGGGCTCCTTTCATTCGCCTTTCACGACAGGCAGGGGATACCGTGGGTGTTATTGTACCTCCCCCACCCACAGGAGGATCTGCTACAAGACTTCTCGAGCTACTGAGTATCTCCGGTAGCGCATCAGCATTGTTATGCAGAAAGGATATGCTGCGCGTTCACTTCTTCTTCTTCTTCCTTGGAAGGAATATTTTATTATTAATTTATTTATGAGTGATGTTATTTATATAGTCTACATTTCAAGTAATGTACCCACACGGATGATTCTCAATTCATTTTTTCACATTAATGATGTTTTCTCTCTTACAAAATGAGCTCTGGCAAGTTAAGGCCCCTGTCACATGTTATTATTTCGTATTAAAATAGCGAAGTTTATTTCATATCTAATCAAGACTGAAAATAAAATTCGAATGTTAAATTCTATGAACACAATCTATATCGTCGCTTTAGGGATAGTACTACTTAAGGACAACATTCAACATTTACAGCTGAATGATTTTTATTATTGTCCGCTTCTGTGGTGTATTGGTTAGTGTGTTTAGCTACCACCCACGGAGGCCCGGATTCGATTCCTGGCTCTGTCACGAAATTTGATCCGCTCAGCCTCGGGAGGTCAATCAACTGAGTAAGGGGTGGGGTACGGTGGGGTGTTCGATCCATCCTCAGCCTTCCTTGAAGTGCTTTCCCTGGTTTCCCGCTCCTCTTCCAGGCAAATGCCGGTATGGTACGTAACTTAAGGCTACGGCCGCTTCCTTCCCTCTCTCTTGTCTATCCCTTCCATTCTTCCCATCCCCCACAAGGCTCCTTTTCAGAATAGCAGGTGAGGCCACCTGGGCGAGGTACTGGTCCCCCTTCCTAATTGTATCCCCGCGACCCGAAGTCTCACGCTCCACGACACTGCCCTTGAGGCGGTAGAAGTGGGTTCCCTCTCTGAGTCCGACTGTCAGTCTCTTGTCTTCGTCTCTGAAGGGCAAAATGTTGTGGGACTTGAGGATTAGAGGCCTGCATGAACTGGTTTATACTTAGTTCGCCTTCGACCAGTCAGCGAACATGATGTCACGGTTGTACTTGGCCAAATATTTCTTTTTTTTTTTTTGCTATTTGTTTTATGTCGCACCGACACAGATGATGGGATAGGAAAGGCCTAGGAATGGGAAGGAAGCGGCCGTGGCCTTAATTAACGTACAGCCCCAGCATTTGCCTGGTGTGAAAATGGGAAACCACGGAAAACCATCTACAGGGCTGCCGACAGTGGGGTTCGAACCCACTATCTCCCGATTACTGGATACTGGCCGCACTTAAGCGACTGCAGCTATCGAGCTCGGTCAAATATTTCATAACAGATTGCTCTTTTCTCTGAGTATATCATCGCTTAAGAAACAACAGCAGTTAACTAACATAATACGGCCAAATGCAGTGGTTTAGAATCACGTAACTAGCATACTCTAACGCACAGGAATGGTGTTTTTTCTCTTACAAATTAATTGAGTTATTTCATTCTAAGAAAAAAATATCTGAGACTTCTGCACCATTTTTCGAGGAACTATTCCTCGTTTCGTAGTAAATTTTTGGAAGCAGTTTAATATAGATTTTTCAGAATTGCTAACTTTATCACTGTTAGCTTTACGAGGTTCAATTTCATTGCTGAGAAATCATTGCTATAAATAATTATAGTTCTTGTATTTCAACGTCATAACAATAATGTAATTAACAAATTGTCGATGAAAGCCGAAATTATATATTCCAAATAATTCCAAAATAATAATAATAATAATAATAGGCCTAATAATAATAATAAAACAGTAGAAATCAGGGAAACTGAAACGATCCCTCAGGACTGGAAGTGCGCATTAATACAGCCATTGCATTAAAAAAAAAAGGCGACAAGCTGATCCAAACAACTACGGAGGCATATCCCTACTACCGATCACATACAAAATTATTTCTAGAGCTCTCTTTAACCGTTTATAGAAACAGACAGATCACTTGATCGGCGAGTACCAAGCAGGTTTCAGGAAAGGTCGATCATATGCTGAGTAAATATAGAATTTGAAGACGATATTAAGGATCCGCCGAGGTATCAGCACGATTATCACTTTTGTGGACTTGAAGAAGACGTATGATTCTGTGGACAGACAGACCGTTCTTGATACTCTAGAAGAACTCAGAGTGGACAGGAAGACCAGAGAACTATTCCGGCAAACTCTCACGAATACGACTTGTAAAGTGAAATTCCTTGGGGAAATTTCTGAATCTTTTGCAATATGTACGGGCGTTCGTCAAGGTGGCGGTATCTCCCCTATTCTGTTTAACTTAGTTCTAGACAAAGTTATTAGAGAATGGGAAAGGGAAGTCAAAGGTGTGAGCATAGGAAATTTGGGAGCAAAATCAAAGTGAAAGGTTGAGCCTTTGCTGATGATCTAGCAATCGTTACTATGACCACAGATGTAACCAGAAACGCCGTGCAGAGATTACACAATATAGCATCAAAGGCAGGCCTCCATATCTTACGAAAAACTCAGTACATGGAAAATCTATATCAACATAGAAAATAAACCTCCGCTAGAGGTGGAAAACGGTACAATTTCACAGGTGTCCTCCTCCAAATACCTTGGAGAAATCATACTACCATCTGGACTAGACAGTAGGGCCAACGTAGAGAGGGCCACTAAAGTCGATAATGCGTACAGACTAACATTACAAGAGTGTCATATCGCGTAATGCAAAATTACGATATTACAAGATAGTTGTTTTGCCGGAAGCTTTATACGCTCCAGAAACCACATCTCTTCGACGTTCCGTTTTACTGTAGGGCCTACTAGATGGCATAGTAAACCGAATCTCTCTTGGGCGTCTATGGCTGAGATTTCATTAATTTTGTCAGGTAAACACCAAATGTGTCACCAGAGATCTTTTACATGCCGACATCGTACGACACGGAGTGTTGAATGGACTCTTCTGCGCCCTTCAAAAATCCGACTACTTTTGCCGGGTTTGAACCCACTAGCCAACACTCTACCACTGATCGACAGTGGCAGCTAATGAAGATGGTGATCATTAAGTCCGAGGATTGGCTGCACATAGAATAGTAACATTGGAGGCAAATATGAAAATGAGACAGAATGATGCACAGGCTTGTACCAGCCTCCATATCACCAGCTAGTGATAGATCTAAGCTCGAGAGTAAGTTACTCGTCTTGTAACCCTACTTCAACGTACGTCTGTGTGCTTGCACTTTAAACAGCCAAGTGTTGTCCTGCATGGGTTTCTCATTAACACAGCCGCTGGTTGACTAGCCACCGCCAAGTACGCTGGGGAAGGGGCAATATAATGCTCATAAAATATAATAAACGCAAAAGAAACATTTATAGAGAACAGTAAAGATAGAGCGGCGAGCCGTGAGCCCTCGGTACCGGCAAATGTGTTTACTTTGTCATGTAGCTTCAGGCCAACCTAAAAGGGAATTACCGGGCGAGTTGGCCGTGTGCGTAGAGGCGCGCGGCTGTGAGCTTGCATCCGGGAGATAGTAGGTTCGAATCCCACTATCGGCAGCCCTGAAGATGGTTTTCCGTGGTTTCCCATTTTCACACCAGGCAAATGCTGGGGCTGTACCTTAATTAAGGCCACGGCCGCTTCCTTCCAACTCCTAGGCCTTTCCTATCCCGTCGTCGCCATAAGACCTATCTGTGTCGGCGCGACGTAAAGCCCCTAGCAAAAAAAAAAAGGAATTAAATCTGTATAAAATATATACTGTAATACTATTGTTGTCCCTAATCTTTCACTTCTTTACCTCATACTTCATTCTTATATCGGATAAGTCTTACAGTATATAAGCAGGAAAGAGATTCATTTGCGTCTCCCCCCACCCCTGTTTGCTTGTTCGTTCGTTCTTCTTCTTCTTCTTTCTTTCTTTCTTTCTTAATCTGGTTACCCTCCAGGGTTGCTTTTCCCCTCGGACTCAGCGAGGAATTCTACCTCTACCGCCTCAAGGGCAGTGTCCTGGAGCGTGAGACTTTGGGTCGGGGGATACAACTGGGGACGATGACCAGTGCCTCGCCCAGGCGGCCTCACCTGCTATGCTGACCTCAAGTTAGGTACCATCGCAGCATTTGCCTGGAGGAGAAGTAGGAAACCACGGAAAACCACTTCCAGGATGGCTGAGGTGGGAATCGAACCCACGTCCACTCAGTTGACCTCCCGACGCTGAGTGGACCCCGTTCCAGCCCTCGTACCACTTTTCAAATTTCGTGCCAGAGCCGGGACTCGAACCCGGGCCTCCGGGGATGGCAGATAATCACACTAACCATTACACCACAGAGGCGGACTGCTTATTCGTTAGTTTATTTATTTATTAGTTTCTTCCCGCGGCTTCGTCCACGCAGTCATAGTTTTCAACATAAATAAATAAATAAATAAATAAATAAATAAATAAATAAATAAATAAATAAATAAATAAATAGTAGTTTTTGGTTTTTAAATACGCACTATTTGATACGGCAACTACATAATATAAAGGTAGATACCAGATGTTGGCTAGGTTAGAGCCGAAGAATAACAGGGTATAAAACTCGCAGAAAGTATGGAAGAAACAACACTAGTCAAGGAGTATAGTAGTGCATGAATCACTGGATGCCACTTTCTGCTGTTCCTTCCTAGTGACAATGTGGGTAAATCTAATTGGGAAGCGCACTGTGCGACCAGAACGTGTAATCCGCTTGCTGGACTGATGGCTATCTCCAGGGTTGATCATAGAGCTGGGTTGCACTGGCGTTGAGGACTTGGGTGGTGTAGGTCCCACGTTGTGCAGTAGAAAGGCTGGTTTAAGCCTGTCGATTGAGACTGTTGACCATGGGGCGTTTCTAGAGTGAAGTTCTTTTCAGAACATTTGATTACAAGATACGGTCCATTGTAAATCGGTTGGGGGAGGTTTTCTAACTGCATCTTGTCTGATGAATACATGAGAAGTTGTCATAAGTTCTGGGTGGATGAAGATATATTTTGCAGAGTGATGCCGAATGTTGATTGGCTTCAGTGAGGCCATGTGCTGCCTCAGGTTGAAGACAAAAGAAGGAATGTCGCAGGCCAATGGTGTTTAATCAAAGAAATCAGCTGGAAGTTTGATTGTAACACCGAGAGTCATTTCTGCTGGAGTGACATTGTATTCTGGAATCACATATACACAGAGGCCCATTAAGATAGTAAGTAAGTTGTAGACCCAGTTATCTGAGGGGCGAGCTCTAAAGGCAGCCTTGAGATTGCGATGCCAGCGTTCGACTTTCCCATTGAAAAAGCTTAGGGAGTCTTTCGTGGTCCTTGTCTTTCTTTGGTGGATACCTTCATTTTTCGAAGTGTCGGGGCCTTTCCATTTTTTCCCTCTGATTAATATTTATAGAGGACGGTTGCCCAGTTGTACTTCTTCTTACGACAATAATTACCACCACTCAGTTAGGTGAACCCACGCTTCCAGGTTGAGATGCCCTGGTCTCTCTTTTAGTCACCTCTTGCGATAGGCAGGGGACACCGTGGATGTATTCTACCGCCCTTACCCACGTGGGGTTGAAAGATAGCTCGTTTGTAGTTTTACAGGCTTTAATAACGTGGAATTTAAGCTGCAGGACTTCCAGTAACAGTGATCTGAATTTTCATTTCAACATTTCAAAGTGCACTGACAAAGAGCTCGAGGTACTTACAGATAGGAGTGAGTTGTATGTACCTAACTGTTATGAACTCTCTGTCAGGTCCTCACCCCGGAGGCGCGTTAAATTCTCAGATAGCGGGCGAGTTAGCCGTGCGGTTAGGGGCGCGTAGCTGTGAGCTTGCATGCGGGAGATAGTGGGTTCAAACACCATTGTCGGCAGCCCTGAAGATGGTTTTCCATGGTTTCCTATGTTCACATTGGCAAATGCTGGGACTGTACCTTAATTAAGGCCACGGCCACTTCCTCCCCACTCCTAGGTCTTTCCTATCCCATCGTCGCCGTAAGACCTATCCGTGTCGGTGCGACGTGAAGCCAATTGAGGACCAAAGATGAAAAAGTGCCGAAATATGAAAAATGTGTTTTTTGGAATAAGGGGATGTGTTAGCCATGCCACATATGGTGGAAACTTGCGCATTTGCCTGAGGTCATTAGTTTAGTTGGTAGGAAGTTCAACAGTTAGAGCCACAGTCCAATGTGCCCAGCTGAGATTGGTGGGGAAGGATGAATGTGCCAGCTTCTCGGGCTACAATTCTTCTGTGCTGTCTATTATACCAGTGTGCTATGATTTATCTATGTTCTGGTTTCTGAGCCACTTAATTAAATAAATTAAATTTATAGAAGCTAAATATTGTTATGTAACTATATAAAATGTATTACATGTAGTACAGGTCTACTTGCATTTCAAAGGCCGCAAGGTAATCATTAATTCCTGGTCTCCTTCGGTAGGGAAGGATGAAAGTGCCATTGTGCTCAAGAACTCTATTATTGGCGTTTACTCGAAAATATGTCCGACTCGTTGGCTGAACGGTCAGCGTACTGGCCTTCGGTTCAGAGGGTCCCGGGTTCGATTTCCGGCCGGGTCGGGGATTTTAACCTTAATTGGTTAATTCCAATGGCCCGGGGGCTGGGTGTATGTGTTGTCTTCATTATCATTTCATCCTCATCACGACGCGCAGGTCGCATACAGGCGTCAAATAGAAAGACCTGCACCTGGCGAGCCGAACCCGTTCTGGGATATCCCGGCACTCAAAGCCACACGACATTTCATTTAATTACTCGAAAATATGTTTCTGGCACCTTCACCCTTTTCCATCTTTTGGTCCTCAATTGTAAAATAAAAATACATTCACCACGAAGGGTTATGGGGTTATAGGAAAACCATAAAAACCGACGCGGTGCCATGTTGAGGTGTGAGAAGTTTCATGAGCCACGCCCGCGGTCAGCGAAACTACAGTCCCTAGGTAAATGAGAGGCAGAGACAATTTTGTACTACTTTGAACCAGGAACTGGACCGTACTCTACATTCGGATATCGTCCTCATTCTGTTTCGACTTTATTCTGTTAAATCGTATTCACATTATTGTAATATACTAAAAAATATACTTGCTACTAGCAAATGTATCCGTGCTTCGTATACGGATATCGAAGTAAATTACTGTACATGTCGTGAATAAGATGTCTTAAAATTGCATGTCTTTTAGCGTTATCCAGAATCAGCAAGGGGATGTTCCCATACGTTGTTTCCAATGTCCAAGTTAGGGACTTGTGATGATAACGGCAGGCTCATTTGCCTACTGCCATTCACAATCGAATAGGTAAGTTTTCGTTATAATGCGGGGCCCTATTACCTACTGCGCGGTCACAGTCGATTTGGCGAGTTTTCGTTACAATGGCAGGCACCCTTTCCTACTTCCAGACAGATTACAGTTGAGGATATTTTATTGTAATAGCAGGCACCTTCCCTACTCCCAGGCAAATTGAGTTGTGCTGTTATCATTATAATGACAGGCCCCTTTTCTTAATGACAGTCACACTGAATTGGCGAGTTTCCATTGACATAGCAAGGCCACTATGCCTAATGCCAGTCACATTTTAGATGGGTAAATTTGTTTATAATGGCGGGCACACTTGCCTCTTCCCAAACACAATCGGTTAGGGGAGTTTTGAAAAACATTGCATGCTCCCTTGACTTCTGCCAGTCAAATCGGGAAGGGAATTAATAATTACAATGGCAGTCCCTCCTTACTCATGTTAGTTACAAAGGAGTTGGAGAAGGATCCCTTTCTACTGCCAGTCAAAGTCGGAGTGGAGAGTAATGATTACAATAGCAGACGCCCTCCTGCTGAGAGTCACTATCGATGTAAAATATTAATTATAATGGCAAACACGCACTTTCTCCGTCACTATAAATCGACTTCAATGAATATATATAGATCGAAATACGACTTATATGCATGTTTACAACATTGCAAATCTTCATTTACAGATTAACTGCTGCTAAACGATACATCATATCGACAAAAGGATTGTACTATAAGACGCTTCATTTAGCGGTCTAAATGGCTGGTCTTAGGATATTTTCTCCTGTCTTATCTATTTATGGGTAAAATTGAGCTAGAAACGTTGAATAGGGTGAAATTTGGGTGAGGTTTTCTCACAGTGCATTACTTTTGAGTACTAATGTGACAGCTACAAACATAGAATTTGGCTCACGTATGGATATGGGGTGGGGGAATATTCGTGTAGAATTAGATTATTCTATCTTTCGTATAAGCAATTCGAACTACGAATTATTCGTGTGCAAAGTGCACACTGTAAGTATAATCGAGAAATAGAGACAAATCTAACATAAGGAATAGAGATACGACAAAACGTCATAGGACCAAAGTTGTAGAACACTCAAAATTGAACTGAGATTGTGCCATCCGTGTTGTGATACGTCTTACCGTTTAGCCGAGAAATACCTCGAAAAGAAGGGCTGCACCGACATTAAAATTGCCTCAATATTCCGATATTTTTCGTGGGTAAAAATTAAATATTTAAAGATTTTGGAAGCTTTCTGTAGATTACAGGCTAAGGCATATATTTGTGCCAAATTTCAATTTTCTAGCTCGTCTGGCAGATTATGCCGCAATCTTGCTTTGGGGGAGGGTTAAACATGAGGACGTCCAGGAAACTAAAGCTAACAAATATGCAGATGGTTATTATTACACCTGAAACGGATAACTGTATGAAAATTTCTGCGAAATAGTCAATGTACAGAGACGCGACCGTTACGATTTTATTTATATAGATGGCAGATAAAGATGGGCACGTTTGTAAGTGCAGGCCTTCATGTCGAGATTTACTGCTCCTAAACGGTACATCATATCAACAAACGCTTTGCACCATCAGATGCCCCTTTTATTTTTCTACATGTTTAGTCTTAAAAATGTTCTTGTATCTCCCATATTTATGGGCTCGACTGAGTTACGGTGTTTGAATGGGGTAAAATTTGGGTACCCTTTTAACATTCTAAATTATTTTTCACATACTTATGTGGAAGATAGAATAATGAAATTTGGTTCGCATATAGCCATTGATTGTGTCAATGTGCGTACCAAATTCAATTACTCTATCTTTCCTACAAGTGGGCCAAACTATGTAATATACGAATAAAAAGTACAAAATTTACGAACAATCGAGAAATACAGCCAAATCTAATGTATAAGGGAGATAGAGACGACAAAAGGTCATAGGGGCAAAGTTGTAGATCACTCCGAAATGAATCGAGATTGTGCCATCCATTTTGTGATAGGACTTACCGTTTAGCCGCGAAATACCTCGAAACGAAGGCCTGCACCGTCATTAAAATTGCCTCCATATTTCGATATTCTTCGGGAATAAAAAGTGAAAAATTTAAAGATCTCAGAAGTTTTCTGTCGGTTACAGGCTAAAACGTATAATTTTTCCTAATTTCAATTTTCTAGTTCGTCTAGTAGATTGTGCCGCAGTCTTGATTTTGGGCGAGGGGTGTAAAATTTAGGACTTTCAGGAAACTATAGCTAAAAATTGCACATATATGCGGGTAGCTGCACGAAAATTTCGCCGAAATAGCCAATGCACAGACACACGGTCTTTGCGATTTTATTTATATAGATAGATAAGGAATCTGCTCCACGTACAACACCTTTTGGTCTATGTCTTGGCCGATGACCTTCGATGTTAGGCCCCTTAAAACAACAAGCAAGTGGTCTATGCCTGCTGGACTTAGCCTGCGAAACCGACCGTTCTTCACATCTCCCTTATTAATGCTCCTGTCGAAAAAATGCCCATGAGGAAAAAATGTTCTACAAATAGACTTTCCAACAAGGTATGTCGATTTTCAGTCAGGTTGGTCTTGTATACAGGCTGGCCCACTTAAACCCTTCACCGCAGATATATCTGGAACAACAAAAGATATTAAAAAATGACTTTCACAGGCATGAAGGCAGGGAAGGGGCTAATTAAAGTAAATACTATGAGCCAGTCACAAACGTAGGAAAATAGTATTTTCAACATCAACTTACGTTTTTTAAATGGACACCCTGTATTATTTCGTGCGCAATCATTAACATGAAAAATCACATAAGTAATGACATTTGTTTCATCGCAATAGGTCAATTACATCCCGAGATATTGCAACGTGAATATGACGCTTGAGATAAACGAAACGCGCAGCAGTTGCACATCCCGAGAGTCAAGCGCGAACCTCACGGTCCTCTTACTCACGATATGATTGCCGTACTACGATGCGACAGGCACTGTACTTAATGCTATTTGCACTGTTATCAAGAGGGATGAAAATAAGAGAAGGGTTTCCTGCCACAGCAAAAGGATACGTAAATAACGGTTTCTCTCTTGCGTGTTTTATTTACCTACACAGTACATTGCAGTACTCTGTACTGTACTACTTCAGAATGTACATATAATTCGTACAGCAAAGTTACTGTAACAGTCGCACGGGAATTTGAAATGGTATGGACCTTAAAACCTACCTTTGGATGCTAAATATAAAGTTTGGTTGAAATATCTTCAGTAGTTTTCAAGTTATAAGAAATACGCTTTACACGTACCCGCTCTTGAGCAAGTCCGGTGGGACTTGTACCGAAAAACGGTCCGTTATTGATATCTCCCTTATTAATCAAAGACAAAGACAAAGTCACCTCCGTACAGACCATGAAGCCCCTTGGAGGAGTGGAAGGTAAAGGCTTCCCCCATTGTTAACCGCGGCACGTGATGGAGTAGAGTGGTTAGCTCTACGCCCGGCCTCCTTTGCCCCCAGGAATTAACCTGGTACTCTGGTAGGCTGAGTGAACCTCAGGGCCATATGTACCTCCGGAAGTGGAAATCTAGTTTCTTAAATTTTACGACTTCCAGACGGGGATTCAAACCCACGTCCTTCCGGGCGAACCGAGCACGCCTTTACCGCCTCGGCCAGGCAGCCCCTCCCTTATTAATCATTGTATCGAAATGATGTCGCGAGAAAAAAGGATCAGAAATTGATTATCATTAAGGCAGGTAGATTTCCAATAAATTTGGTTGTGTATATTTTGTGGGACTGCAAAATCACGGTTTCGGTTTCGTATAAACCCCCAGTCATTTCAGGGATTTAGGAACAATACTGCCCTAAAAACTACCCAAGGACAGGTGGATTCTAAATATGAAGTTTGGTAGAAATATATCCTGTAGTTTTCACGTTATGGACAGACAAACAAACAAACAGGATTAAAAATATGCAGATGGTCATTATTACGCCTGAAACGGATAACTGTACGGAAATTTCGCCAAAATAGTCAATGTACAGACACACGGTCGTTACGATTTTATTTATATAGATGGTGTATTTTTACTATTTGCTTTACGTCGCACCGACACAGATAGGTCTTATGGCGACGATGGGATGGGAAAGGCCTAGGACAGGGAAGGAAGCGGCCGTGCCATTAATTAAGGTACAGCCCCGCATTTGGCTGGTATGAAAATGGGAAACCACGGAAAACCACCTTCAGGGCTGCCGACAGTGGGGTTCGAACCCACTATCTCTCGGATGCAAGCTCAGAGTTGCGCGCCCCTAACCTCACGGCCAACTCGCCCGGTATGTAGATGATGTCTTAAACGAGCTAGAATGACATAGAGGAGCTGTATGCCTGACATCAGTGCTCCTTGCAGAGGCAAGCCGTGTTTCGAATTGTCAAAACAAAGCGAGTTGGCGTGAGAACATATGATGAGGTGACATGGAAATTGTGCGTGGCGATTGAAAATTATGAGTTTTAAGAAGTGGAAAATGATTTCTAGGTACCTGTTTATCTTTGCCCTTGAAAGTTCACTTTTATTCCCATCTGGTGTTGGTGTATGATTCATTGAAGTTTGATATTCATACTCTTTCTTTTGTTCTCTCCATCATGGTCTTAAAGACTTGCCTTGTGCTTGGACATTGGTTTGATGTAGGCCTATTTCAGTCAAACATACACCAAGCATGGTAAATACTGCATTTTACTAGTGTTCGTGAAATTTATGTTTTTTTTTTTAAATTAAACATTTCTTTATTGCCCACCCTAGTTTACACCTTCGGTTTACAGGCAATAAAGACAACAAAGGCAAACATACAAACATATAATATCTATTATAACTCTCCTAAAACTACCTCACTAAATCTACTACGATGCTCCTAACAAGGGCGGATGTCCTGTCCACATGTTAGGGCACCCTCTAGGCTACATAAACAAACACAATATATTCTATCTTTCAACAAAACAAAGCAGAGAGAAAAAAGACAAAAACTAAAAAAAAACCCACAAAAACACACTTACTAAATCTACTACGATGCTCCTAACAAGGGCGGATGTCCTGTCCACATGTTAGGGCACCCACTAGGCTACATAAACCAACAAAATCTATTCTATCTTTCAACAAAACAAAGTAGAGAGAAAAAGACAAAAACTAAAAAAAAAAACAAAAAAAAAAAAAAAACACAAAAAAACACACTTAAACTAATTTGAAGATGCTGCTGAGGCGGATCTTCAGACCATCAACTGCACCTCGCTTCACTAAAACTTAAATTTCTACTCCTTACAACTACCTAACAAAAAAAAAAAAAAAACACACCTGGCTGATCGCGGTATCCTTGGTAATGAGGGAATGCCTTCCTGCCATCATACCGCTCTCAGTCACACCCGTGGGTCAGATATCGTCCCCACCTAAACCTCTATGACAATGTGTTTCCCTCCCCTTCTTTGTGTGACGAATCGCCGACGTGGAAGCCGGACCGTCCAGCGATTCGTTCGTGAAATTTATGTTGTGTTTATTGTACACCGAACGAGATGGCCGTGCGGTTAGGTGCACGCTACTGTGAGCTTGCATTCGGGAGCCCTGAAGATGATTTTCCGCTGTTTCCTACTTTTCACACCAGGTAACTGTACCTTAATTAATGCCACGGCTGCCTCCTTCCCACTCTTAGCACTTTCCTATCCCATCGTCGCCATAAGACCTATCTGAGTCGGTGCGACGTAAAACAAATTGTAACAATATTGAAGTGTGTTCTGTCTCTACTGCCACTTACCTCCACTAGATAGTACTACTGTTGCAAATACTAACCCGTCAACGACGGATACACAAAAGCCACGTCACACTAACACATCGAAAATGTTCGGTGACGGAAGATTGGAACACAATGGGAAACCATCATCACGGCTGCCGATGGCGGGATTCGAATCCACCATCTCCCGAATCCAAGTTCTCAGTTACGCGACCCTAATCGCACGACCAACACGCTCGATGCTAGTTATTAATATAATTAATTATTGTATTTACGTTTAAATAATAATAATTATAAAAAAATTATGGCGACGATGGGACAGAAAAGGGCTAGAAGTGGGAAGGAAGCGGCCGTGACCTTATTTAAGGTACAGACCCTAGCATTTGCCTGGTGTGAAAATGGGAAACCACGGAAATCCATCTTCAGGGCTGCCGATCGCGGTGCTCGAACCCACTATCTCCCGAATACTCGACACTGGCCGCACTTAAGCGATCTCGGTAGATAATAATAATAATAATAATAATAATAATAATAATAATAATAATAATAATAATAATAATAATAATAATAATAATAATTGCTTTACGTCCCACTAACTGCTTTTACGGTTTTCGGAGACACCGAGGTGCCAGAATTTAGCCCCGTAGGAGTTCTTTTACGTGCCAATTTATCTACCTACACGAGGCTGACATACTTGAACACCTTCAAATACCATCTGAATGAGCCAGGATCGAATCTGCCAAATTGGGGTCAGAAGGCCAGTGCCTCAACCGTCTGAGCCACTCAGCCCGGCTTTTAAAGAACATTCTAAATTCTTCTTCTACTACCGCTTTTCTCACACACTGATGGCGTCGCGTATGCGGACTGTGCCACACATGTGGGCGTGAGCCTCTTTTACGACCGGATGCCCGTCCTGACGCCAATCCTTTGTGGAGGGTTGTATTTACTATTGCATATTTCTTTGGTGTGTTATGCGAATATGAAGATGAGTGTGTTAGGACAAACACAAACGACCAGTCTCACAATTATGCGAATTTATCAGGAGCTATTAAAATCCCCGACCCAGCGAGGAATCGAACCAAGGCTCTCTGAGTCGACGGTATTAACGCTGACCATTCAGCTAAGGAGCCAGACCAAATAATATTCTAAACATGTTCCATAAAAATAATATTTCCTTGATATGTGATGTTTTGATTCTTAAAGAAATAATACATGTGCTTTCATTCATATGTCGAATATCAATAATTTTGTACTAAAAATGTGTTACTTTTTCTTTCCTGAAAAGTTTTTAGTTACGTTAGTTTCGCACTTAACCCTAGAGTTTTTCTTCAGTCTAGAGCAGTGGGTCTATCTCTTGAAGAACGTCGAAGGCCATTCCACTTTGAATGGAACATCCTCTGCAGAGTAAATGTGTCTGCTACTAGTAGACAGTGACAATGATGATGGAGAGTCCGGTGCTTCGCTCTAAATTACTGACTCGAGAGCTTTTTGACAGGGAGAGACGCGCTTCTCGCAGTCATCGCCTCTCACCTCACACCAGCACAGTGCGAGATTTAATGCTGAAGAAGTGAAGGGGGTTCGAACGGGACCAAGAGGACGAGCCAGCCCTTTGATTGGCTCCGAAGGAGTGAGACGGCCCTCGGGATTGGTGTGCAGTCTGGTATCGATCGCGTGGAGTCGGAGCCGTTTGGTCGCAATGCTCGTGTTCTCGTAGCAGTGCGCCCGGCAGGACCCGAGGTACCCCACGCATTCCGACGTACTGTACGTAGTCTGCGCGACCCTCTCCCAACAAGAAACTGTACAACGATAACGCGAGGAGCCGCCACTGACCAATGTTTTGTGTGTGTCTTGTGTGAGCTTTTGAATTGTGCTTAGTTAATTAGAAATATCGCAGGAAAAAAAATTAAAAATGTTACATTACCGGAATAATAACACATTTACCGAAAGTGGAAGTTTGGCAGAACTTTTAATTTCAGGCTAAAATCTTTTATCAATAAATAAGCATATGCTGGTCGTATTTATGATGATTTAACTGTCGATCAAAACGTGAAATTAAAAAACTGCAATTTATTATTTAACTTAAAAATAAATGAATGAAAACTGTTTTAGGTAGTGCTTCAGTTATCAAGCCGAGTAGACAAAACGTTTAGTGATAAAATTGCACCTCATCCAACTCATTTACTAGTTAATAAAGTTAGAAATAACAACATCAGGTTGTACTACTGTTGTCAGGTCAAATGGAGTAGTGCTTAATTAATCTAAATACATTACATCTCATTAATTAGGAGATTGTTGTGAATGATACAAGCCGTGTGACCGTCAACTTGAACAGTGTTTAAAACGAGCCGCGCTAGTGATTGCAGGTTCATTTCTTGTTCTGTGAAACTTGAGTGTTCATTTTCTTTCCGTGTGTAAACTTGTTGCGGTTTAGTTCTTGTCATAATGAGTAGTGACGAGAAGAAACACCACGAGGGAGTTCTTACCATAGACAGAGCAGCATTCTTGTTGTTACGTGTCAAAAAGGCTTTCAAGAAGAAGAAACAGCAGCGAAAGGATAAAAGGTAAGTGTTATTCTTTCCAGACCACACACAGAAAGACACGTTCCTTACTTTCTACAAAAGATCAAATACATTTATGAAATTTTCCTATGTGAATTAATTGTAAAGCATCTTTATTGAACAGGCAAAATATATCTAAAAAGTTCTGACACTTTCTAAGAAAATTATCTGGATTTGCTAACCAAATATAAAGAAACACAAGGAATTGTACGTCAATTTAGAAACCTCATTTACTTATGTTTCTTGCCACCCGCAGCTTGTTGATAGTTTTGCAAATAGTAGCCCAAATAACTTTTCTTGTATGGTCTATTAAAGTTTCTTCGATATTCTTCTGAGTCTTGGTTTCTAATGCGGTAATAATAATAATAATAATAATAATAATAATAATAATAATAATAATAATAATAATAATAATAATAATAATAATGAAAACATGTAATGAGTTTTAGTGTTGTTGAGTAATCACTAAATGTGTCATCAGATATCTCTTACATGCCAAAATCGTACGCCATAAAGTGCCGAATGGACTTTTTACTGTCCTTCAAAAATCTTACTACCTCTGCCAGATTTGAACTCACGATTTTGGAATCCGGAGGCCAACACGATCACTGGTACACAGAGGGAGGTACTGATGCGGTGTGTTAACCTTTACGGATATTCTTCTGAGCCTTGCTTTCAGATACGGTACCTGATGCGTCTGAGTCCACGAACAGTTTTGATTTTTAATTTCTACAATAATGCTGTTTTGCAAACTTCATCTAAATTTTCGATTCCGCTTGTTTCGTTCTCATTGCGAGTATTTCATGTTTTATCGGCAAATTCACTGTCTTTACAACGGACGAAATATGTCACAATTTTGGCATAATAAAAATGTTCCATATCTGAAAGGAATAAAGTAGGGTATTACAGTATATGTGGGGATGGAGACACTTCCATCTAAGTGAGGCTCGCCCTTTCTCCATCTAGCACCCTTAGATTGTACGTGTATATACAATTTACGGAAAATTAAATAAATAAATAAATAAATAAATAAATAAATAAATAAATAGACTACAATCTTCTACGTCTCTTTATTGTTATGTTTTAAAAGATAATTAAGATTCTTTTATAAAAAGCACCAACTGTTTGGACATACATCCTGTAGTTCGCTAGTCGTTTGAAAAAAAACTAAGTTTTGAATATTGGAATGGGATGATAATTCTCGTCATACGGTTAAGGAAATTTTCTTCGATTAGCACTACCCAATGTTTGTTACTTTATGTGACTCATAGTCCGTATTTTATATAGACGGCTTTATACATTTTTATGACAGTTGTATATTTAGCTTTCTTCTGTGCCGGAAGAATATAAACGTATGAATTCGGAGATCTTAGTGAAATTCTCTTCTCTGACCACCTTTGATAGCTTTCCAATTGATTTGAGCCCTGGGTCTAGTTAGCGCCCGGTTATCTCAACGAGCGTTGAGATATAACAATGTGCCGGCTTGCTAATCCCGTACCGAGCTCGATAGCTGCAGTCGCTTAAGTGCGGCCAGTATCCAGTATTCGGGAGATAGTAGGTTCGAACCCCACTGTCGGCAGCCCTGAAAATGGTTTTCCGTGGTTTCCCATTTTCACACCAGGCAAATGCTGGGGCTGTACCTTAATTAAGGCCACGGCCGCTTCCTTCCCACTCCTAGCCCTTCCCTGTCCCATCGTCGCCATAAGACCCATCTGTGTCGGTGTGACGTAAAGCAAAAAAAAAAAAGAAAAGAAAAAAAACTAATCCCGTCACACGACTCCCAGGCGATTAGCAATTTTATTGGAATGAAAGTGACAGGGGCAGTAGAGATCCCACTTTTGCTGTGGTTAACAAAAGATTCACATGCAGTCACTGAGATCCGAAGCTAGGAGCGAGGAATGGAAAGCCGACGTCAGAACGGATACTTGAGCTAAATGTTGTTGGTTAGAAATCAATGTCTCGTATTTGAGCAGAATGAATACAGTGAAAGAGGGTAAGTCTTATTCTGTAGATAGGTCTCGAATGTTTGGTAAATAATTGTTTAGCTTTCTCCTGTACTCATATGATGGGCACTCTTGTTATTTTTCTGATTTAATGACACAGGGATTTTTGTCTTATGGGACGTGTATACTCATTACTTTACCACCCTACGGAATCGTATGAAACTTTACTACCCCGTGAAATGTGTACGATATAATACGTATTCATTCTTAATCCGTTCACACTCCAGGGTTCGTTTTTTCCTCTGACTCAGCGAGGGATCCCACCTCTACCGCCTCAAGGGCAGTGTTTTGGAGCGTGAGACTTTGGGTCGGGGGATACAACTGGGAATGAAGACCAGTACCTCCCCCAGATTGCCTCACCTGCTATGCTGTACAAGGGGCTTGTGGTGGTGGTGGTGGGGAGTGGATGGGATAGATAAGGGAGAGGGAAGGAAGCAGCCGTGGCCTTAAGTTAGGTACTGTACTGTGCCTGGAGGAGAAGTGGGAAACCATGGAAAACAACTTCAAGGATGACTGAGGTGGGAATCGACCCCCCCCCCCTCCTCCCTTACTCAGTTGACCTCCGACGAGGCTGAGTGAACCCCGTTCCATCCCTCGTACCACTTTTCAAATTTCGTGGCAGAGCCTGGAACAGAACCCGGGCCTCCGGGAGTGGCAGCTAATCACACCAAACACTACACCACTCAGGTGGACATAATACGTATTCGTTATTTTATTTTATCATTTTTGTTTTTGGTCACCAGTCTATAGACTAGTTAGATGCTACTCCATCCGGCGCTAACCTTTTCATTTGTACGTAATACAACGACATCCTACATCTACTCTAATCGGGTTGTCATGTTAATGCCTTAGCCAGCCCCTACTGTTGTCACCACCTACACTTCCTTCAAAAGGTAATTGAACAAGCCCTGGGTGTCTCATAATGCCTCCAATCAAGCTGTCTTTTCTGCGGAACATGTTATACTGTACAGAATAATTAATACGTTGCAGGACTGTGAGCGAAAAGACCTCGGATTTTGGGTTGGGAAGAATTGGGAGAAAGGAGACGAGCTGCTCGACTAAGTGGTATGTTCCCAGCTGTCAGAGGAGAGATGGCGTGGAACGACATTAGTAGTGAATGAGTCTGAGTGGTTTTTTTACAAGTAGGAAAGATCACACTATGATGATAAAGTTGGAATTCAAGAGGACAAAATGGGGCATATAACATATCGTTTATAGGAAGAGGAGTTAGGGTTTGGAATAACTTACCAAGGGAGATGTTCAATAAATTTCCAAATTCTTTGCAATTCTTTAAGAAAATACTAGGTAAACAACAGACAGGGAATCTGCCACCTGGGCGACTGCTCTAAATAGAGATTGACGATGTTGTTAAGATGGACAGCAGAAAATGTTATGGTGGTAAACGGGCTGAAAAGGGAAAGTCAGGTTGTATGTTTTACCAAAATGATAAGTTTTTTACAAGTTGCTTTATGTCACACCGACACAGATAGGTCTTACGGCGACGGTGGGACAGGAAAGGGCTAGGAGTGGGAAGGAAGCGGTCGTAGCCTTAAGTAAGGTACAACCCCAGCATTTGTCTGGTGTGAAAATGGGAAACCACGGAAAATCATCGTCAAGGCTGCTGGCAGTGGGATTTGAACCTACTATCTCGCGAATACTGGATACTGGCCACACATAAGCGACTGCAGCTATCGACCTCGGCGGGGCTAAGTTTATTCCACTCGGTTTTAATTACTGTGTTGATGGGATGAGAGTAACTCGTGGTAATCACTGTAAGTACGTATGTGTTAATATAAAGAAAAACATTCATTTGGGGAATAATATTAACAGCTTCATATAGTTATGAGGGTATTCAGGAGTTTGTAGTAAGGATGAAAAGGGCCGGGCTGAGTGGCTCAGACAGCTGAGGCGCTGGCCTTCTGACCTCAACTTGGCAGGTTCGATCCTGGCTCAGTCCGGTGGTATTTGAAGGTGCTCAAATACGTCAACCTCGGGTCTGTAGATTTACTAACACGTAAAAGAACTCCTCTGGGACAAAATTTCGGCACCTCGGCGTCTCCGAAAACCGTAAAAGTAGATAGTGGGTCGTAAAGCAAATAACACTAAGAATGTAAAGGAGAGAGCATGTAAGTCTCTGGTAAGAACAGTATGGTTCCTTGATACTTGATACTGATGATTACTTGATACGTGAAATGAAAAAGATCCAAAGGAAAACAGGGCGATTTATGCCGGGTGCTTTCCGAAAAGAAGGAGTAAGGAGACGAGATGCTCGACTAAGTGAAATGTTCCGAGCTGTCTGTGGAGAGATGACGTGGAATGACATTAGTAGACGAACAAGTTCGAGCGGAGCTGTTAAAAGTAGGAAAGTTCATAATATGAAGATTAAATGGGAATTCAAGATGACATACTGGGATAAATATTCATTTATAGGAAGAGGAATTAGGGATTGGAATAAAGGGAAAAGTTCTATAAATTATCAAGTTCTATGAAATAATTTAAGGGAAAACTAGGTAAACAACTGATAAGGAATATTCCACCTGTGCGACAGCTCTAAATGCATATCAATAATAACTGATTGATTCAAGTCATATTTCTCCCCTCACGAACTCGATTCAGTATCTCTTTATTTGTACTCCGATCTACCTATTTGACCCTTAGCATTTTTCTGTAATATCACATTTCAATATTTTCATTCTCCTTAGTTCTGCACTAGCTAATGTCCATGTTTTACTTCCGTACTATATCACGATCCGCTCAACTTCTGAAAAAAAACCCAAAAAACCCTTCTTCCTAAAGAGCAAATGCATTTTCTTCAAGAAAGCCCTTCCTTGCTTGTGTTAGTCTGCGTTATACTTTGACAAAGTTGTAATCCAGGAGGACAAACTGGGGCCATTATTCGTTTAGACCTATAGGAAAATGAACCAGACATTAGAAGAATCTCTAATGGTTATTTGCCAATTATCTACCAAACATTCGAGACCTGTGAACTCTCTTCATTCTGCTCAAATTACCAAGGAAATGTTCGATAAACTTTCAATTTCTTTGAAATCGTTTAAGAATTTTTTTTTTTTTTTAGCTAGGGGCTTTACGTCGCACCGACACAGATAGGTCTTATGGCGACGATGGGATAGGAAAAGCCTAGGAGTTGGAAGGAAGCGGCCGTGGCCTTAATTAAGGTACAGCCCCAGCATTTGCCTGGTGTGAAAATGGGAAACCACGGAAAACCATCTTCAGGGCTGCCGATAGTGGGATTCGAACCTACTATCTCCCGGATGCAAGCTCACAACCGCGCGCCTCTACGCGCACGGCCAACTCGCCCGGTCGTTTAAGAAAAGACTAAACAAACAATTGAAAGGGAATCTGCCACACGGGAGGCAGTCCTAAATGCAAATAAGTGTGATTGAATTATTGATGACCTCCTTACGTCTGTCTTTAATTATTCTGCTACCCAGGTAATATCAGTCTACTTCCTTTAAGACTTCATTCCCTAATCTAATATTTCCTGCATCGCTTGAGTTTTTCGATCACATTTCATTACTTTTATTTTGGATAAATGTATTTTCATCTTGTAATTCTCACTGTCACTGAATACTATTTCCTGGACTTGGCACATAATTGATTATCTATCCCGTGTACTTAAAGTCCGCGAAACTTTTAGTGATACTTCGTTTTACGGGAGTGAGGAGTAAGGAGGCAGCTACCCCGGTTCCGGTAATACTGTCAACTGAATAAAAATGAAATCTGAATTGAATCGATAGTATGATCGATCGATATGAATTTTCTAAACCGTCGTTTCCGTGTAGGAGTTCTAGGTTGTTCCTGTGATATACTTTGGTTTTCCTCACTCATGTTCAAGCTTAACCTATATTTTGACTTTGCTGTGTAGGCCTAAATAACAACAGTATTTAAAGTGTTGCAATGATGCCGCCAAGATGTCTCACGTTGATGCATAATCGATTCGTATTTTTTGTGTGTCAGAGGTTGCCAATACGAATCTCGGAGATAACCGAGGTAATCCGATTCAGCGCTAGGGAGCCAAAATATCACGAAAAGTTTCGCGTACTGTACACTGGATATCCTGCGTTATGTCAGCGTGCTGATGTGTGATATTTCGGGTGTATGATTTGAAAACATACTGTTCCAGCATGTTTCCCAATCCCCACTAGAGCTCATAGCTTGGCAGACAAATCTGAAACAATGTGACACCAGCTAGAATGACATTCCTATTCTCATTCCTTGGCGTTTTTCCCAGTTCTATTGGGATCGGTACTTGATGAGGATTTGGTCAAATTTTACGGTCTGATGCCCTTCCCGAAGCAAACCGTATGTGGATTGCGTTGTTTCTCTGATGATTAGTAATGTGGTGTACTGTATGTGACGAAGAGAATCATATTAAGATGAACACAAAACCCAGTCCTCGAGCCGAAGGAAATATCCTATGCAGTTAAAATCGTCGGCCCGGCTGGGAATCGAACCCGGGGACTCTGAACCGAAGGCCCAGATCAGAATGACATTTCTATCACTTACTTGTGCATGGCTCCCCTCTTCCTTTTCGTTTTAATTTCACTTTGTCAACCATTGTACTTTTCTTATCCTGATGGCATTGGGTTTGTTAGTCCTATGCTAACTTTCCTGCCTTTCATGGCTCTTCCTTTTGTTTACTGTGTCCGTGTGAGTGTTTCAATAGAATCCCTTGTCGAGGGGTGGCAGTGGTGGTGGAATACATCAACGGTATCCTCTGCCTGCCGTAAGAGGTTACTGAAAGTAGAATCCCGAGGGCTCACGTCTTGGAAGCGTGTGTTAGTGAACTCGGGGACACAGCTAAGTATTGTATTGCTTCCACTTGATTGTGCCAGGTTCCTCCTCACTTTCACCTTTCATATCTGACCTTCCTTGGTCAAATATTGTTCTTTTACGACCCCGACGGTATTAGATAGGCGAGGTCTACTGTCGTGTAAAAAAGTATAAACACCCGAGTTAATGCGCTAGTAGAAAGTTTATCCTTTGTCCCATACTGAAGCAAGTTACACCAAAATTTAATCTATTTAATTCTACATTTAATTAAATCGGGGAAATTTTTTATCGTACCCAGTTAAAATTTAGCGCAGGTTGAACACAAATAAAGGTGCCGGTACTTTTTCCATTTCGAACGGAGCGTTCACTTTGGAAATCATCATCATCATCATCATCATAATCATCATCATCATCTGTTTACCCTCCAGGGTCGGCTTTTCCCTCGGACACAGCGAGGGATCCCACCTCTACCGCCTCAAGGGCAGTGTCCCGGAGCTTCAGACTCTTGGTCGGGGATACAACTGGGGAGAATGACCAGTACCTCGCCCAGGCGGCCTCACCTGCTATGCTGAACAGGGGCCTTGTGGAGGGATGGGAAGATTGGAAGGGATAGGCAAGGAAGAGGGAAGGAAGCGGCCGTGGCCTTATGTTAGGTACCATCCCGGCATTCGCCTGGAGGAGAAGTGGGAAACCACGGAAGACCACTTCCAGGATGGCTGAGGTGGGAATCGAACCCACCTCTACTCAGTTGACCTCCTGAGGCTGAGTGGACCCCGTTCCAGCCCTCATACCACTTTTCAAATTTTCGTGGCAGAGCCGGGAATCGAACCCGGGCCTCCGGGGGGTGGCAGCTAATCACGCTAACCACTACACCACAGAGGCGGACCATTTTGGAAATTCACAACTTAAGTATTGATCTGATCGTTACTAAACTTTAATACATCTTAAAGTAACTTATTGTTGATCTGTATACGAAGTTTTTATTTCATCTGATATTTGTGAAAAAGGTTGTTGTAAATTTTGTAAAACAACATTTTCTCATTACTGGGTGATCATAGTCGTAAAAAATTCTTCTTTTATTCTTCTTCTTTTCCTTGGTCTTCTTCCAATTATCTGAGGTCGGTCCTTGATATGAATTTAGCCTAGTATTACGGCCAAATGTCGTTCCTGACGACAACCTTATGTGAAAGGATGTAGCCTACTCAATATTTCATCTTACTGTGGCGGTTTGTAGCGTGATGTATTGTATGTAAATGAAAATGTGTATTAAGACGAACACAAACACCCAGCCCCCGAGCTAGAAGAATTAACCAGACGACGTTAAAATCCCTCGGCCGACAGATAATCAAACCCTTTGAATCAGAGGCCACTACGCTGACCATTCAGCTAAGGAGACAGACTTTCCGAAACTGTTTGATCACTGAAAGAAAAGAACCAAGTAGTGTGTTGACTAACCAAGGCTCAAAATAAAATGCATTTCATTAAAATATAAGGTAGCGGTAACTTGGATATTTGCGTAATGAAACAGGTTAGTAAAGTACGTATAACGATGAATTTGAACCAAAGTAGGACTGATTCATAATAGGGGATTAGCATACACTGAACAGATTTTGAACCGTAGTGACCATAATTAAAAGTAGCTGACGTAGATTTCTTTTATCAGTATGAATGTTAAGTTTTCTTTTTACAGTCACAGATTTTAAGGAGTGCTTGGTTGTGAATTTTTTTGTCATTTGGACGCGGAGATGATTAACCTCAGCTTAGGTAATATTTTAAAAATAGACGTTAATACTGATCAATTATTATGTCGGAAAAGTGGGTAAGGAAAGTTTTACCTTAATAATGGCGTCGAGTTGACACAGTATAGGCGACCTGCGCGTCTATGAGGATGGGGCTCTCCCTATGATGAATACAACACACACCCCCAGAGCCATTGGAATTAACCAATTAATATTTAAATCCCCTACCCGGCCGTGAATCGAACCTGGGACTCCCTGGACGAAAAGACAGCACGCTAACCGTTTAGCCATGGAGTCGAACAGTTTTGGCCTGATGGATATGGATGTCATAAAATGCTGTTTTCTACGATTCTAATGCAGAAATCAAGCAAGTGTGAGTAAAGTAATGACACATTTTTGCTTCACCGCTACTGAAGAAATTACATAATTTAATTTTTAAAACTGTAATTTGTGCATTAGAAATTGTGACTAACTACTCGTATGATGCAGTTACTGCAGTTTGACATAGTCGATCTCTGACATGTCCTCCCCATTTGTTATTATTTTTTTCTGTATGATTTATGCTTCGTCCGCCTCTGTGGTGTAGTGGTTAGTGTGATTAGCTGCCACCCCCAGAGGCCCAGGTTCGATTCCCGGCTCTGCCACGAAATTTGAAAAGTGGTACGAGGGCTGGAACGGGGTCCACTCAGCCTCGGGAGGTCAACTGAGTAGAGGGGGGTTCGATTCCCTCCTCAACCATCCTGGAAGTGGTTTTCCGTGGACCGAGCTCGATAGCTGCAGTCGCTTAAGTGCGGCCAGTATCCAGTATTCGGGAGATAGTAGCTTCGAACCCCACTGCTGGCAGTCCTGAAGATGGTTTTCCGTGGTTTCCCATTTTTACACCAGGCAAATGCTGGGGTTGTACCTTAATTAAGGCCACGGCCGCTTCCTTCCTACTCCTAGCCCTTCCCTGCCCCATCGTCGTCACAAGACCTATCTGTGTCGGTGCGACGTAAAGCAACTAGCAGAGGTTTTCCGTTGTTTCCCACTTCTCCTCCAGGCAAATGCCGGGATGGTACATAACTTAGGCCACGGCCGCTTCCTTCCCTCTTCCTTGTCTATCCCTTCCATCTTCCCATGCCCCTACCAGGCCCCTGTTCAGCATAGCAGGTGAGGCCACCTGGGCGAGGTACTGGTCATCCTCCCCAGCTGTATCCCCCAACCCAGAGCCTGAAGCTCCAGGACACTGCCCTTGAGGCGGTAGAGGTGGGATCCCTCGCTGAGCCCGAGGGTAAAACCGACCCTGGAGTGTTAACAGATTAAGAAGAAGAGGAATAATAATAAGAAGAAGATTTATCCTTCAGTGCTTGAGTAAACAGAACAATATTGTTCACGATTGATTCATGACATTCTCCGAGATCACCGCGAAATACGTACAGTTGCAACTTAAATTATAATGTTACAGTGTACCGTAGACAAATATTCTATGATAACCATTAGTAAAGTAGTTCTGAGACACTTGTATGATTGAGAAATTCGACCTTTGCTTTGTTTCCCAAGCGTCATACTGTGCTAAAATTCCTCTACTTTTTGTAAATTTAATAATTGTTTTGTTTGCCGGGCTGAGTGACTTAGGCGGTTGAGGCGCTGGCCTCCTGACTCCAACTTGGCAGGGTCGATTCTAGCTGAGTTCGGTGGTATTTGAAGGTGCTCAGATACGTCAGCCTCATGTCGGTAGATTTACTGGCACGTAAAGGACCTGCGGGACTAAATTCCGGCATCTGGGCGTCTCCGAAAAACCGTAAAAGTAGTTAGTGGGACGTAAAGCCAATAATATTATTATAATATGTACTGTATATACATTTAATTTATTTGCGTAAATATGAGAATATGTAACAAGTATTTGTTACTGATATCCAAGCTTTGTTTCTTCTATGTGTCTGAGGGAGTGTGGCAATACAACATCGCTGTATATGTGGGATCAGTCCCTTTTCTAGTACAACACGGACAGAAAACAATAGCCTACACCAATTACTGTAAATTATATATTCCTTCCGTAAGTACATTTTATGAAATATTGATTGTTAATGATTCATTGGAGTATAGAACTGTTTTCAATTCCCTTGTTTCGGTGAGATATCTAACCATGTTCTAGAAACGTTTGAATGTAATTTGCAATAAGGATACGTGGGACTCTTACGCCAACAATCCGGAAACGGAAGTTATGCGAAAACACTTTTCCGGGTACAGTACCGTTGCAAATATGTGATCATTAATAGAGCATGGAAAACAGTGACGTTAGAATGTTCTCGTTATTTTTATTATTAAAATCGTGTAGGCTTTCTGTGGATAAAATTTAGCATGTTGTGCTTCTCTCTTTCTTGTCTTTTTTTTTGCTATTGGTTTGACGTCGCACCGACACAGATAGGTCTTTTGGCGACGATGGGACAGGAAACGGCTAGGACTGGGAGGGAAGCGGCCGTGGCCTTAATTAAGGTACAACCCCAGAATTTGCCTGGTGTGAAAATGGGAAACCACGGAAAACCATCTTCAGGGCTGCCGACAGTGGGGTTCGAACCCACTATCTCCCGAATACTGGATACTGGCCGCACTTAAGCGACTGAAGCTATCGAGCTCGGTCTCTGTTTCTTGTCTCATCTGCTTTCAAAGCATCTTCGTGTTCTGATATGTGGCCTCCCTCTGTCGGCCTGTTAAATCCTCTGCTGTTTCTCGGGTTTCTTTAACTATTTGTGAGTGTCTGTTATTATTCTGCACGTACCATTGTCCTTCATGTGTTCTGTGTTTAGGCCTATTTCGTCTAGACCTATTGTAATTTCCTTTCCTTCATCCAGATCATGATGGTATTGTATTTTTTGGTGTAATCCCACCGCTTTTTTCTTATTATACTAACTTGCGCCATTATTTATTAGCAGCTAATATCGTATTATAATTGTACTTAACAAACGATAGGGCTCGTACATTCCTTCGTGACGCTAAAATTATACAGTAATAGACAATGTTTCACTATTGTCAATTGATCTATGTAGACTAAATGTTCCATCAACCTGTAATGAACTCCGAACAAGAACCATTCTCTATATCTGTGTGCGGTGAAAGATATTTGTTCCCCTCTAGTCTCTGATAAGAGGAGCAAAGACGTTTAATTATTATTACCAAGCTGAGTCGCTGATTATAGAGCACTGGCTTTCGATGGTGGATGTCGATGGTCAAATATCCAGTGTCTAAATTCGATAGTGGGACGTAGACTTATTATTCTTATTCTTATTCAAATAACCCTTTTGAGGGTACAATAAATCAACTTTGGTTACTTTTCTTTGCATTTAATTTTCTTCGTTTCCAGACTTCCTTCATTTTCTGAGAATGTTGTTCCTTTTCCTCTTGAGTCAATTTTCTTTCAGTTGTTAATTTCTTTCTCTCCTGAAATCCTGTCTTTCGTGTTACTACTCTGAGACGTGTTCTGTTTTCTATCGTATATATTTTAATTCCAGCGTTTTTCAAATCCTTTTAACTTTCAATGAACCACGTTGGCTTGAATTTGTAACTGTTCAATAAGTTGAAGATTTGTTTAGTTAGTCTATTATTCATTCTATAAATGTGTCCATAAAACTGGAGTCTTCTTTTCCTCTTTAAAGCTGTCAGTTTTTAAACTTTTTAAATATAGCTCTCTGTTTGATCGTAGTCTGAATTCGGCACTGTTGTTTCTTATAGGTCCCAGTATGTTTCTCAAAATTCTTCTTTCAACTTTTTCTAATTTTTTAAGATCCCAATTCTTGTAAGTTTAAGAGTTTGTGCTGCATATAAAATTTCTGGCCGGCTCACTGTTTGACAATGTCTTAGTTTCAAGTTGCAGGATAGAGATTTCTTATTGTAAATTTTTTTTGTCATATGAAACATCCTTTCCATTTTGTTTGCTCTTATATCTATAGCTGCCTTTTCTTTTGTGTTGTTTGTTTTCCATTATCCCAGGTATTTAAAGCAATCTGTCCGAGATATTATGTTATTTTTAATTGTGATATTTTCAGGGGCATTCATGATGTTTTTCATGAACTTTGCTTTTTCAAATGTTATTTGCAATCCTATTTTGGCCGCTTGTTTCTGTAATTCTCGTATCTGTTCTTGAACATTATCTCTTGAGTCTATAATTAACGCCATGTCATCTGCGAAAGCTAAACAATCTATAATGATTTTATTCGGATTTCTTCTTTAGTATTGATGGCTTTCCTCCATTCTTGAACTACCTTCTGTAATGCACAATTGAAGAGTAGAGGTGACAAACCATCTCTCTGTCGTAAACCTGATCTTATTTCAAATGGTTTTGAGAGTTCACCCAAAAATTTTATTTTGGATGTTGTGTTCTTAATGTTGCTTTAATAATTTCAATTGTTTTATTATCAAGTCCAAATTCCTTTAAAATATCAAATAGAGTATTTCTATCAATTGAATCATAGGCCTTTATAAAGTCTACGAAAGTGATTACAAATTTAGAGTTTCTGATCTTCCTCAGAAAGATCTTTTTGAGGCCTTTAGATTTACATTACAAGATATTAGATTTAGTTCTTTAGATTTAAAATTTTTGAAAATGACTTTCCCTTTCTAAATCCTACTTGATACTCTCCTAATTGTGGGTTTAGTATTTCTGCAGTTTTTTAAGAGTGCCTTGGACAAAATATTATATGTAATTAGTAAAAGGGAAATACCTCTATAGTTATTAGGGTCTGATTTATTTCCCTTTTTGTGTAGCGGATGTATTGACGTTGATGTCCATCCTGCTGGTAAAGTGCCTGTTGTCCAGATTTCTTCGATGATTTCTGTTAAACATTGTATCGTATTGTCACTAGAGTATTTCCACAATTCAGCAACTATGTTATCTTCCCCACGTGATTTATTATTTTTAAGATCCTTTATGATTTCTTTGATTTCCTTTTTTGTTGGTAGTTTTGAGTCTGGTTGTATTGTTGTTGTATTATCAAAATAAATTTCTCTTCTGGAGGATCGCTGTTATATAGTTCTTCGAAGTATTCTGCAAGTATCCTACAATTTTCTATGTTATTATAACCAATTTTCTGTGTTTTTGGATCTCTGAAATGTAAACTCGGTGGTGTGTATTTCCTTATGTTGTTTTTAAATGCTTTGTAAAAGTCTCTTGAGTTGTTCTGTTTGTAGTCCGGTTCCATTGCTGTTAGTTGGTCTTTCATATGTTGTATTTTGATCTTTTTGAGGCCTTTTGGTGCAAGCTTCCTGGCTTCTATGAAGTTGCTTCTATTTTTATTTTTTGTTTGCATTCCACATGTTCCAAGCTCGTTGTACTTTTAGAATTAATTGATCACACTCATCAAGCATGTTTCCTTTTCTTTTTAAGACTAATAGTTTCTTCTGATGTCTGTAAAATGTCCTTTTGAAGTGGTACCAATGTTTTAGGTGTCCTTTTTTACAAGAGTATTTTGAAACTATTTTCTTTGGCTTATTTTTGTACGTCTAAATTTTTAGGTTGATATTGATTATTTTTTATACTTATTGCTTTAATTTTGAATTTAATGGTTGATATTTAGTGGTCTAAATCTAAACTGGAACTCTTAGCAACTTCTAAATTAAGTATCTTTAGTGAAGACTGTCTACTTATGGCAACATGGTCAAGTTGTTTCTCACCACAGATTGGATTTGGGAAGACCAATGTAGTCTGTTTTCTAGTAAGATTTTAAAAGGATGTAGATTTTAGGACTGTTATTTTCTTTGCATAGGCCAATGAGTATTTCTCCATTAGCATTTGTTTTTCGATGAGCAGGGAATTTACCTACTATAGATCGATGACAACGTTCTTTGCCGATTTGAGCATTAAAATCACCAAGCAATATTATTGTATTTAGGATGGAATTTGTTCTAAGGTGTTCGGAACTTCTTGCCAAAATGTTTCTGTTTGTTCATTCTAGGTTTTATTTTTTCATTTCTAGGTGCATGTACATTTACAATAGTGTAGACTTTATTCGTTGATTTAAAGGTTAGCATGAAAAGTCTTTCGTTAGGAGATTTAAACACTATTATAGAATCTATTATATACTTGTTCACAATAAAACCTGTTCCATTTTGAGGTACATTCTTCATAACTCCTTTTCCTGGTTTTTCCTTAAATATCCTGAATCCCTTTGAGTAAAAATTATTTTCACCAGTATATCTTGTTTCTTGAAGTGCTGTTATCAAAATGTTTTTAACTCTTAGAAAATCTGTCAACTTTTTAAGATTTCCTGTCTTTGAAAGTGAGTTCACATTAGAAGTAGCTAAATAATTTATGTTTCTGTGTCTAATTTTGTATGATTGTTGCTTGAGGCAGGTTTCAGGATGCTCCGACTCATCCTTTACACAAAGTTGTGGGCCCCCAGAATCCGAATGCCCACTTTTCATTTCCTCGGAAATAGGAGATTGGTTACTCCCTGGGGTAAAGTCTCTTACGTGCATATTCATGGTTGATTGTTTGATGAGTTAAAGGAACAAGTCCCTTAAAAATTCAACTCGAGGTTGTTAGCTCCGAAAAATGATTTTCAGCCGCATCTCTCGTGAACAGATGCTGACCATTTAGCCGCTTGTTACAAGTCAGACGCGAAATGGATTTTGTTTTATTATTATTATTATTATTATTATTATTATTATTATTATTGTTGTTGTTGTTGTTGTTGTTAAGGGATTTACGTGGTCACAGAGGGATAAGAAGGGTGCGGGTTAATGGCTGGACAAGGAATAACTAGTGCAGAACTTAACATGGCAAATTTTGAAATTGTATTTATTTCCTCTTTTTTTCTAGTTTAAAAATTGAGAAATAGAAAATTCGAATGAATAATAACAACATCAATGAGCTCGCCAGTTCTAGCAATAACAGGGACTTAGAAGTTCGAAAATCAGGTACAAAACTAGCGATAATTAACAGTTTGCTTGATTTACGTAGAAAAGTGCGTTATTGCCCTTGGCAGGTACAAATATTCAATAAGAGCAGAATTTGCTCTCAGAAGTTACATTATTCAGTAGTCTGGGGTCCACAATACCATAGTCTAGCCTCGCGGAGGCATCAGTTTCTTACGGCGCATTAAGATTCTCTTCACGTTAAAGTGTTTATACACACTTGTCTCAATGTGGGCTTAACACAAGGAAAAATTTTAAACTCTGAAAATAACATACAGGGGTGTAATGACCCATACTACGTGGCCTTAATGGTAAAAGGAAAAGATTGCACTTGACCGGTCATAAACAAGGCAAGGAGGTGAAACTCTTGCACTCCTTCAAGGAATTGTTAAAACCCTAAGTGGGCTTATGGCCCAAGGATAAAGAGGCTAATCCTATACTCCACCGGGGTTACTAAATAGGAAACATTAGTGCCAAAAGTATTAACGAAATTTACAGGTTTTGAAAACTTTAGTCATCCCAAGCAAGGTTGAATGGGATGCGGCAGAGGGTCAACACTCTTCATTCCTTTACATTACATATTTCCCGGTAGGGAATAGAACAGAGTCCTCAGACTTGCCGAAAATTTTACATTTAAACCACCAGATTTAGAAATTTGCATTAAATGGAAGAGGTTTGAAACATTCCCCTCAATCTATCTGCAGGAGCTATCACATGACTATGAAAATTCTGCCATTACCTTCATTCGCTGGGCCTTCCTCACACAGGTCGCACTCAAAATCACTGCAGCAGTTCAGACAATACGACTTAAAGCGCCATATTATTACAGTACGTTAAGAGGAAGCTTCCAGAACTCTTTACTGATAGGCTGGATTCCTATATACATCCCAAGTTCTAATTGGCTAGAGAAAATATTTCCAAGTTTTTGATATTATGTTGATTACAATTGAGGGGGAACCGGTTGAAGTGTTGACAACTTCGGAACATTAAACAAATTACACAGAACCAGGTTTATGAACATAAAAAATAAACATTTATCTATGAAATAATTAGAGTTTAGCCCGCGAGACGGAGCGAGTAAATCGATGGTAGATACATCGAACCGCAAAAGGCCAAAGTTTCTGGTAGTTCAAAAGTTCAAATTTCTTGACATAGATGGCCTTAGAGAAGGCGCGCAGTTTATATAGCCGGGGAAGGTGTACCCCTGGTTTATTATATATATCTATATTCGTTTAGCCCCTTAAGGAGCACGTGGAACCATTAAATAGCACTGGTATTCTTCATCTTCTTGTTCTTCTTATCTTCCCAAAACTTCCTCATCCTTTCACTATGGGCCTGCCGTCTTTCTTGTGTCCATGAGTTTTTGAGTTTCAAGCTTTTCTCAGATGGATTCTTGGGTGCAAATTTATGGCTGTTCCTGCTTTATTATTATTATTATATCAACGTTACTTGGTATTGCGATTGTTTTTAGGAGAGTTCGGGGGAGTTGGAATTTTGTCCCGCAGGAGTTCTTTAATGTGCCCGTAGCCAATGACACGTTGTTATCACGCTTGAAAACCCTCAAATGCCACTGACCTCACGCAGAATCGAATCCGCTATCTTGGAACCAGAAAACATCCTTTCCAATCTTCCCATGCTCCCACAAGGCCCCTGTTCAACATAGCAGGGGAGACCAGCTGGGCGAGGTACTGGTCCTCCTCCTCAGTATCCCTCGACCCAAAGTCTCATGCTCCAGGACACTGCCCCTGAGGCGGTAGAGATGAGATCCCTCGCAGAGTCCGAGGGGAAAACCTACCCTCAAGGGGCGGAAAGCATAATGGGTTAAGAGAACGTACTGGCGAAGCGAGGCCACAAATCCAGCAGGGTCTTGAACATGATACTATTTCAGGAATAGCCAACAACAAAACTGTGTTTGGTTTTACGTCCCCACTAACTATTTTACGGTTTTTGGGCACGCCAAAGTTCCGGGATTTTGTCCTGCAGGATATCTTTTACGTGCCGGTAAATATATCCACAGGAAGCTGACGTATTTGAGCACATTCAGTTACTATCGAACTGAGCCGGGATCGAACCCGTGAACTTGAGCTCAGAAGGCCGGTGCTCTACCGTCTGAGCTACTCAGGTTGGCTTAGGAATGACCGGTCCTGAGATTCGGAAAAATATGTGCCAGAAATCTGATGTTATCAAGAAGCGGAACGCAATACACTTTTCTAGTACCGGTACATTAGTATAATTCGCAATATTAATAGATCCTGATATTAAAGGGTAACGTGGTGTAGGGGTAGCGTGCCTGCCTCTCACCCGGAGGCCCCGGGTTTGATTCCCGGCCAGGTTAGGGATTTTTCTCTCGATCTGAGGGCTGGTTCGAGGTCCACTTAGCCTACGTGATTAGAATTGAGGAGCTATCTGACGGTGAGGTAGCGGCCCCGGTCTCGAAAGCCCAGAATAACGGCCGAGAGGATGCGTCGTGCTGACCGCACGGCCCCTCGTAATCTGCAGGCCTTCGGGTTAAGCAGCAGTCGCTGGGTAGGCCAAAACCCTTTCAAGGGCGTTACGTTTCATTGGATTTTTATTTAAGAGAAAAATGCTCTCTCCAAGCAAGTGATCAGCTTGCATTCGGGAGAGAGTGGTTTCGAACTCCACTGTCGGCAGCCCTGAAGATGGTTTTTTGTGGTTTCCCCATTTTAACAGCAGGCAAATGCTGGGGCTGTACCTTCCAATTCCTAGCTCTATCCTATCACACCGTCGCCACAAGACTTTTCTATATCAGAGCAACGTAAAACAGATCGCGAAGGAAGAAACGAACCTTGCTTACAAGCTTCCCTCCAGGAATAGAAATGTTCTTGAGCTTATTGCCTGTACCTTCGATTTCTGACAAGTGGAAGGCTTTAGCGTATATGTGACGTCAGCCTTGGAGATCAGTATGCGAAATTAAAGATTGACTTCATCTTCAACTTGGTCATAACGAACAGAGCTAGAACTGCAATCATGTTCTTACGTCCGTCATTGTTGTTGCTGTTACATGTGAGGGTTTTGAGACACACTATTCAACAACTCAGTGTATGTAGTGGCCTAAATTTTGGTATGTTAACCCGTTCAACGTAGTGTCCGTAATTGTGTTTGTTTTTGTAATGACAGTAATTGAAATTAGGTTTGTGAAATCAGCGACTGCAGTCTATTTATTTGGTACTAACAGAGCGCTCACACGGAATTGAAGTAGGATGACCGAAGATAGCACTTGCCCTTAAAACAATCACCATAATCGTTTAACCCAATTTCTTTCTTTCTTTCTTTCTTTCTTTCTTTCTTTCTTTCTTTCTTTCTTTCTTAATCTGTTTACCCTCCAGGGAGGTTTTTCCCTCGGACTCAGCGAGGGATCTCATCTTTACCGCCTCAGGGGCAGTGTTCTGGAGCGTGAGACGTTGGGTCGAGGGAGACAACTGAGGAGGAGGACCAGTACCTCGCCCAGCTGGTCTCACCTGCTATGTTGAACAGGGGCATTGTGGGAGGATGGGAAGATTGGAAAGGATAGACCAGGAAGAAGGAAGGAAGGAAGCGGCCATGGCCTTAAGTTAGCTACCATCCCGGTATTTGCCTGGAGGAGAAGTGGGGAAACTACGGAAAATCACTTCGAGGATGGCTGAGGTGGGAATCGAACTCACCTCTACTCATTTGACCTTCCGAGGCTGAGTGAACCCCGTTCCAGCCCTCGTACCACTTTTCAAATTTCGTGGCAGAGTCGGGAATCGGTGGTGGCAGCTAATCACACTAACCACTACACCACACCTATCGAATTTCTATGGAACGAAAATGCTATATTCCGGCGTCTTTAAACTATAGCAATTTAAGGGACGTTAACAGTTATAATAATAATAATAATAATAATAATAATAATAATAATAATAATAATAATAATAATAATGTGGAAACCATTAAAATATCAAAATATGAAGCCGGACTGAGTGGTTCAGACGGTTGAGGCGCTGGCATTCTGACCTTAACTTGGAAAATTCGATCCTAGCTCAGTCCGGTGGTATTTGAAGGTGCTCAAATACGTCAGATACGTCAAATACGGAGATTTAGTGGGACGTGAAAGAACTCGTGCGGGACTAAATTCCGGCACCTCGGCGTCTCCGAAAACCGTAAAAGTAGTTAGGGTACAGACAATAACACGATTATTTATTTCAAAATACGGATATGTTTTATCAAGTAATTTAAGCAGATCTATTTTACTAACATTCAAAAGTGTGCTTTAAAGGAAACGATTTATTATTAGGAAACAAGCTTTGTTTTATATGCCTTTTTATACCATGATTACAGTATAACAACTCCAGTTTTGCGTAGAATCAGAACTGTAGGTACTTAACTTCTTTTTACATAAAATGTAGTTGACTACTCTAGATTCGAACCATAGCCACCTTGGTATGAACCAGTGACAATGTCAAGGATTTTTCTGGATCTACGGGCTGGTTCGAGGTCCATTCAGCCTACGTGAGAACAATTTAAGCTATCTGTCGGTGAGATTGTGGCTCCAATCTAGAAAGTCAAGAATAACAGCTGAGAGGGTTCGTCGCTCTAACAATACGTCACCTCGCAATCCACAGGTCTTCGGGATGAGTAGCGGTCGTTTGGTTGATCAAGGACCATTAGGGCTGTAGTGCCGTGGTTTTTTGAGTGTATTCTCTGTTGTTGTTGCTGTTGTTATTGTTGAGTTCGTCTGAATGAAATGTTAAATGTTTTTCACTACTCTTTTTATTCGCAACGCTTTATATTTACATATTACATAGATTAAGATGTTCCCCTGTCTTTCAATAATAATAATAATAATAATAATAATAATAATAATAATAATAATAATAATAATAATAATAATAATAATAATAATAATAATAATCTCCTTACCACTGTCAAGTTAACACGTGGAAGTTATGGTAAGCTAACAATTAACATAGAGATGTTACGAAAATAACTCTACACTCTGTAGGTAGCTAGTAATAATTGACCAGTAAAAGTAAACAAATCAGCACCATTCTCCTTATTTTCTTCCGCCTTCAGTACCGCCATTCAGTTACTGTATCTTTATTTTCTTGTAATTCTCAGAACTCCATTCTTTCTGTATCCGTCATGAAACATCCTGCCCAAGATGGTGGTAGTGGTGGTGATTATTGTTTTAGGAGGAAGTACTCGTAGGGTACCATTAACAATAATGTCCGACTCGTTGGCTGAATGGTCAGCGTACTGGCCTTCTGTTCAGAGGGTCCCGGGTTCGATTCCCGGCCGGGTCGGGGATTTTAACCTTAATTGGTTAATTCCAATGGCCCGGGGGCTGGGTGTTTGTGATGTCCCCAACATCCCTGCAACTCATACACCACACATAACACTATCCTCCACCACACTAACACGCAGTTACCTATACATGGCAGATGCCGCCGACCCTCATCGGAGGGTCTGCCTTAAAAGGGCTGCAATCGGCTACTAATAGCCACACGAAATTATAAATTATTATTAACAATAATCAGAGAGAAAAATGTGAAGGGGTCCGACACTTAGAAAAAATGAAAGTATCGGCCAAATCAACCAATCACTACTGATCTCCATTTAGGGCAGTCGCCCAGGTGGCAGATTCCCTATCTGTTGCTTTTTTAGCCTTTTCTTAAATGAACGCAAATAAATTGGAAATTTATTGAACATCTCCCTTGGTAAGTTATTCCAATCCCTAACTCCCCTACCTATAAACGAATATTTGCCCCAATTTGTCCTCTTGAATTCCAACTTTATCGTCATGTTGTGATCTTTCCTACTTTTAAAGACATCGCCCAAACATATTCGTCTACTGATGTCATTCACGCCATCTCTCCACTGACAGCTCGGAACATACCACTTAGTCGAGCAGCTCGTCTCCTTTCTCCCAAGTCTTCCCAGCCCAAACTTTGCAACATTTTTGTAACGCTACTCTTTTGTCGGATATCACCCAGAACAAATCGAACTGCTTTTCTGTGGATTTTTTCCAGTTCTTGAATCAAGTAATCCTGGTGAGGGTCCCGTACACTGGAACCATACTCTAGTTGGGGTCTTACCAGAGACTTACATGCCATCTCCTTTATATCCTTACTACAACCCCTAAATTCCCTCATAACCATGTGCAGAGGTCTGCACCCTTTATTTACAATCCCATTTATGTGATTACCCCAATGAAGGTCTTTTCTTATATTAAGACGTAGGTACTTACAATGATCCCCTAAAGGAACTTTCACCCCATCAACGCAGTAATTAAAACTGAGAGGACTTTTCCTATTTGTGAAACTCACAACCTGACTTTTAACCCCGTTTATCATCATACCGTTGCCTACTGTCCATCTCAGAACATTATCGAGGTCATTTTGCAGTTGCTCACAATCTTGTAACTTATTTATTACTGCAAAGAGCCTTATCTCTGATTCCACTTCTTTACACATATCATTGATATGTATAAGAAAACATAAAGGCCCAATAATACTGCCTTGAGGAATTTCCCTCTTAATTATTACAGGCTCAGATAAAGTTTCGCCTACTCTAATTCTCTGAGTTCTGTTTTCTAGAAATATAGCTACCCATTCCGTAACTCTTCTTTCTAGTCCAATAGTACTCATTTTTGCCAGTAGTCTCCCATGATCCCATGATGAAAGACACGGGCCACGAAGGGTGTGAAAATGAGACTCCATTGGCCTCGAATATTATAATGTCGTCGGGATCGGAAAAGAACATGAGTTGACCAAGGCAGGTCGGCTAGGATCAATGAAAGTTAGGAACCTGGCACAAGTAAGTTTAAGCAATGCCAGAACTCATCTAAGGACCACGTGGTCGTTAACTCATGTTCCCATGTTAAGAGCCCCTAGGGCTCCTGCGTAAGAACTCATCATTTATCACCCTGAGGCCACAGTTGACAGTTGTGATTATTGGAACTACTCTCTATCATGTAATATAGAATAGATAAATATATCATTATGAATACTCGATGATAAGTTAACTAATCAGGACACATCAAATTCTGATCTGCCAGTATGATTAGCGGTTGTGTGTTTATGAAGCGTAGAAATATAGAGTAATGAAAATTAAAAGTGACATAATGAGTAATTGTTTATAAATAAAACATGGTAATAATTTCTCTTTTTACAATATAATGTTGAGTTAACTGGTAATGATAGTTAATATCTACAGTGAAACCTGTCTTTGAAAGCGGTGATCTCTTGAAGGGGTAGAAATTTTAAAATAATTTCGAGTATTAAGAGAGTCAGGGAGAAAAATTCCTCGAAGGATAGCTGCCTTTAGCCAGGGGTACCATGAGTAATAACACTGTAGTTAGTTTAAAGATGAAAACAATCAGGCATAAAGTTCTTCTTAAGGATGAATGAGAACTCTAAAGGCTCTTATCCCGCAAAGAAAGTGCGTTATTTCATTTTTTCAGTGAAACCATACAAGTGATGGTGTGAAATATAGGGAGAGTCTTCTGACACACTTAGGGCTATTTCTTCTTGCATTGTAGATGAATTTATCTCGAAGAGTTTGACTGAATTTTTGGAACAGTCCTACGAGGACCAAATATCAGTCCTATGACTTCAGATGTATTCACTTTGTATTCATCATTCAGATATTTGAAGCAAGATTCATAATCCTCTTTGTCGTCCGAGCTGTCTCTTTCAAAACTTATTTCTGGGTCGATTTTGAAACCGCTGTTCCGATTTCTATCGATAGCTATGGTATCCATACGTTCAATAGAGCCTTCAGATAAACTGGCTACTTCTTCATACTTTAAATCCATATTTTTTCAGACAGTCAGTAATAGTACAGTACTCCTGTTCCTGTGATTCTATTCTAAGAAGTTTCCCTTTCGAGACGCCAAGGTGCCAGTATTTTGTCCCACATGAGTTCTTTAACGTACTGCTAAATTCACAGACACGAGACTGGTCACCTTCAAATACCATCGGACAGAGCTGGGATCGAACCCGCCAACTTGATCTCAGAAGGCCAACGCTCTGCCATAACGGCAACGGACTGTTTATAGGCCCTATGTGTACATACATACAGCAATTACTGGTTCATATTTAATACTTTTTTTTTTCACATTTCCGATCTTGACTTATCACTGCCTTTTAAAAGGTTATAGGCCTATGTTTAACTGTGCTTTTCCGTAACGACACTTTCCAGACTCTAACAAGGAGACGCTCAGACGTTCCGATCACCGAAAGTTTTGAAAATTCATGTATCAGCAGAAGTCTCCATGTATAGTCGCTCAAAAAAATGTGAATCCCTGGTACTGTATACATTCTTCGCAAACAATACTTTTTCTCAGAAACAATTAAACCTATAGGCCCTAGATATAATGTTTGCTGTGGGTACCTGCAAGAATTGTACAATATCTACATGGGGGGTAAATTATATTTTGATAATGATAAAATCTGATAAAAATCACTTAGTGCGAAGAACATACAATATCATGCGTTCATTCTTAATAATGTTATTTATTTTACGTCCCACTAACTACTTTTACGGTTTTCGGAGACTCCAAGGTGCCATTATTTTGTACCACACGAGTTCTTTAACGTACTGCTAAATCCACAGACACGAGACTGGTCACCTTCAAATACCATCGGACAGAGCCGGGATCGAACCCGCCAACTTGATCTCAGAAGGCCAACGCTCTACCATGTGAGTTACTCAGCTCGTTGCCCTCAATCTTTTTTTTTTAGCAACTGTACATCATCGTTTTAAATAATAAAGTGTATCTCTCAACCAATCATGAGAAAATAGTGATTCACATTCAAATAATACATTATAGGCCTATTAGCTTAGTCTAGTGGGTTCGAACTCCACTGTTGACGGCTCTGTAGATGGTTTTCCGTGGTTTCCCATTTTAACACCAGGCAAATGCCGAGGCTGTACCTAATTACGGTCGCGGTCACTTCTTTCCCATTCCTAGCCGTTTCCTGTCCCGTCTTCGCCTTAAGATCTATCTGTGTAAAGCCAATTATATAAGAAAAGTTTAGTATAGTAGGGTAGGAACTAGGTTTAGATTTCATGTTCCTTGCGTATTTACAGTAGTGATTAAGAGTAAGACAGGAACAAGCATCCCTAACTTCGCCAGCTAAAATAAACTATTTATTTATTTATTTATTTATTTATTTATTTATTTATTTATTTATTTATTTATTTATTTATTTATTCATAGTGCTCACGGCAAGTGCACGTTTGCGTATGATAAGCATTTTTGCCTGTGCATCTTGCGGTAGCTGGTTCGAATCGCGGTCTCAAATGTTTTATTTTAAATGTCCACTTGATTACAGCTTTGGTTCTATAAATGAATATGTACACACGAGTACAAAGAAATGAAATGTAAGAAAAAATCTTCCGCGACCGTGATGCGATCCCGTTGCAGCAAAATTCCAAGTTCATAGTCACGTCCCTGTGGTTGGATTTCCACAAAAAACTGAAGGTCCTGTGGATATGAACACGATATTATTAGTCTCGTAAAAATACAATCAGCGAGCTCGATAGCTGCAGTCGCTTAAGTGCGGCCAGTGTCCGTATTCGGGAGATAGTGGGTTCGAATCCCACTGTCGGCAGCCCTGAAGATGGTTTTCCATTTTCGCACCAGGAAAATGCTGGGGCTGTACTTTAAATAAGGCCACGGCTGATTCTTTTCCACTCCTACGCCTCTCCTGTCCCATCGTCACCATAAGAACTATCTGCGTCGGTGCGACGTAAGGCAGATTGTCTTTAGCAAGACATTCGCCTTTCCATGGATGCGACAATGGACCCTCTTCATGTTGCTCAGGATCTTCCTTTCTATATAAATTTTGTAACAAATCTTGTAATTTCGTCAATCGATCACATCGCATCGCATTTTTTTTGCTTCTACTAAGAAGCGCGCTGGCACAGTGGTCTAGTAATTCGTCTCCCGTACTAAGTATGTCGAACTTGAATACCGGTGACTTCTGGAGGGATTCTCGATAGAATAAATGCGTGGTGATAGGAAGGGCGTCCGACTTAAAAACACAGCCAAGTTCTAATGTAAGCCCAGGCGCTCCACTGATCCCACGAAAGCGTGGGAAGTTGACGTTCTGAGAAAATATAAAAACCCTACCACCATCCTAATATTGCTAGGCAAATTTCTCCCGAACGGCATGGTTTATGATTATCAGCCGCAGAGGGACGGATGTTATTTTAGCAGGCCTTTCTTATCCATCTTCTTCGTACCTTTATCACAAGTTATTGGTGTTGGCTTTCTGATGTGGATTTGGTCCTGTTTTACGGTGGAACACCCTTCCTGAAACCAACCGTGTATGGAGGAATGTATTTACTATTACGTGTTTCTGTGGTGGCTGGCAGTGTGATGTGTTTAATGTAAATGAAGAGAGAAGCTAGACAAGCTTGGTGCTATACTCGGGAATTAAATACGGCAATGGTCGGGGTAATTGTGCTTGAAGTGCTCATTTCTTAAATTTAGAGCTCTATAACAGATCTTGAAGGCCCCTTAAAGAAGACTACTCAAAGACTTAAGGAATGGTTCTATCGTTGTAAGGAACACGTCATCCAGGATAGCTGCCGAATTTCATCATAGCGGCCGGCTAAGGACTATATTTTTTATAACTTTCTGTATGACGCACCGACACAGACAGGTCTTATGGCGACGATGAGGTAGGAAAGGGCTAGGAGTGGGAAGGAAGCGACTGTGGCCTTAAGTAAAGTCTGGTGTGAAAATGGGAAACCACCGAAAACCATCTTAAGGGCTGCCGACAGTAGGGTTCGAACCCACTATCTCCCGAATTGCAAGCTGATAGCTACGTTACACAAACCACGCGGCTACCTGCTCGGTGCTACAGTTGGTAAGGCGTTTGCCGACTGTACTGAATGGCAGCGCACCTTGGCATCATAGATTGACATTTATGGGTCCTTAAATGCAAGTGAACTGTACGATTTCGAACGACAGCGATTGTTGTTTTAAGAAATGAAATAACAGACTTCTTAAAGAATCCATTTTCAAGGTGACTTAAAATCGACATTAGTTGAAGAAACTAGGAACTTTTAGCTTGATTGTAGAATTATGTCGCCATGTATTTGGTTCTAACTACTGTCGTACCACTAACTAGGTCTTCCTTAAACAACCATGGCTGCACTAGTGTTTGTATGCGTAAGTTTTGAATAAATATTTAACTAACACAGTCATACGACGTTGAGGGCATATGGGTCGTGTACTACATTCTCATACTGATTTTCAGATGGAAGCAATTAGATGACTGTTAAGATGAGCTAAACGTGGGGACAGCATGTCCTTATGAGCGAACACAGCCTCGCCATGGCAGCTTCCTGCTATCACAGTTATTATCCTGGTTACTTAACCCACTAGTAACCAGTAATTTAAATTTAATTAAGATTCTTTCAATACTTGTTTATTTAAAATATTTTCTTTAGCATTTTGATCAGCTATTCATTGATATGAAGTCACTTAAGCATTAGCCCGTAAAAATGAAAGGCCGAGCAAGTTGGCCGTGCCGTTAGGGGCGCGCAACTGTGAACTTGCATTTGGGCGATAGTGGGTTCGAACCCTACTGTTGGCAGTCCTGAAGATGATTACCGTGCTTTCCCATTTTCACACTAGGCGTATGCTGGGACTGTACCTTAAGGCCACGGTCGCTTCCTTCCCACTCCTAGGCCTTTCCTATCCTATCGTCGCCATAAGACCTATTTGTGTCGGTGCGACGTAAAGTAACTTGCAAAAAATAAAAACGCCATATAATTTGGAAAGGTTTGATTCCTGTACTAATATGAAAGCCTGTCTTCGACAGTCGAAATTTCTCCTTGAAGAGTAATTGAAAATTTGTATACGACCATGCTAATTTATTGTATCTTATAAATAAATCTTGCAATTTTCATGTTACATACACATCAATTGTATAGAATCAGAACAGGTAATATAACATATCCTTAAAAACATTTAGAGTAAAATTGTAGGTGGATTTAGCTATGCCGAGAGTACGCAGATGGACAAGAACAATGCTTATGTCTAGCTTCAGTACAGCCAATCTCGTTCCACAACCAGCTTTGGTATTTAAATAAGAAGAAAAATTACGACGCATCCAACCACTATGAGGTTTGTCTGAAGGATGAAGAGAGTGTGACAAATTCAACAGGATAATGTACTACCATTAACATCATCGCATTCTGCGGAATCAAAATGTTCAGATCTCTTGTTATTTGTTGGCATTAATGTAAAACTGCTGTTTTAGAAAAATTTAATTCTTGATTGGATCCAAAGAGGAACCTGATAAATCTTGTACAACATGAAATCTGATTTTGTGGAATTTTGATAATATATTTTTACCCTTATTCTCTCTGTTGTCGAGTTTCTATGTACTTCATTCTTCTTTAGTTTAAAAATAATTACGGCCGAAAAGTAGAATATTTGAAACTTGACTGAACAGAGTTCGAAAACAGCCTAGATCTAAAATTCTTCTGGCTCTGAAGTTTGAATTCCTTTGAAGTGGTTCAAAACTCGTGTAATTAATTTGATTTTCAGTGTCATTTTCCTCATTTATACATACATTTCTGATTTCGTTTCCTGAGTGCATCCCTTCACTTCTGTTCAAACTGATTTTAACATTTAAATAAACTCACATCACAACGTAGAATTCTCGTGTTAACTTAACACAATTATATAGATAGCAACCGGTCTCTAATGTTCTAGTCCAAGCAATATGGCGGCCACGAGTTGGCGGGTGTGCAAAGGACCGATGGCCACGGATCTACCGTGGTTCTACACCTCTGTATTCGGGAGACGAAAAGGGGTTAGTTCCCACCGTCCGCCATACTGAAAATGGTTTTCCATTCTCCTCCACCAAGGTAATTCCTAGCACAAGCCACGGCCACACCCACCTCACGCTTTTCCAAATCACAAATCACCGTACCACATCTCCTGGCCAGAGAGAGGACGGCACCCTCTAAGATGCTCGACGACATCCTCGAGTAGTAGTAGCAGCCACGCGTGTCCGTGGGCTTAGATTCTGGCAGCACAATGGAAACTCTTTAATTTCAAAGGTCGGGTTGAGGGACGGCTGAGTAGCTCGAACGGTAGTGTGGTGACCTTCTGACTCCAACTTGGCAATTTCGATTCTGGCTCAGTCCGGTGGTATTTGAAGGTGCTCAAATACGTCAGCCTCCTGTCGGTAGATTTCGGCACGTTAAAGAACTGCTGCGGGACAACATTCCGGCACATCGGCGTCTGTGAAAACCGTAAAAGTAGTTTGTGGGACGTAAAAAGAATAGCACTATTATTATTATTATTATTATTATTATTATGATTATTATTATTATTATTATTATTATATTCTAACTTCAAAGCAACCGACAGCATGGAGTTCACTCATATGCCAGTAGATGATGTTACTTTTGCCACCACGTGCAACAAAAAATTATACTGTAGTTTGACCTTGCTGAATGAGAGGTATTTTATCCAAAAACAACGAAATATGAGAAACTTCTACCTCACCCACATAATATATCTGAAATGGAAATATGCTACCTACAACGAATCATATACCATCAAAACTTGCTAGATGTCATTCCCCAATATCAACGGTAAGAACTCGATCTCTTGCTTATAGGCGGAAGTACTAGCAGTATCACTGTATACGTCAACACGACGAAGATTATTCATTCTCACTGATCAAGTGGCTGCGCGGTTTGGGTCACGTAGCTATCAGCTTGCATTCGGGAGATTGTGGGTTCGAACCCACTATCTTCCGGATTCAAGCTCACAGCTGCGTGCCCTTAACCGCACAGCCAACTCGCCCGGTCTCACAAGTTTCAAGACATACCATCAGTCACCTCTAAAGTTCCTGGATTTGACCTATCTTGCTGTTTCTACTATAGCACTGTAGGTCACTCATTCTTCTTATATATCCCGAAACCTGCCGACTTCTATTCTTCGGAACTTTTTACTAATCATTAGGGTCCGAATACTTATGTAATTACGTATTCCATTCCTTTACTTGTAGACAACTAAAAATAAAATATGTCAGCGAATTGTGGTTTTGATATGCTTATATCTCTGTTTCATTTTCATATTCTTTTACATATTTTGTGAGGAATGCAAAAGTTTTGTACATATTTACGTACCAGTAATTACTAAAAGACTTCAAAAATTATGCCAGATCGTTTAATTTTTAGACTAATAGCAAAATAATTGGCGAAATTAATTTCATATAGAATATATTTTGGTTGCTAAAATTGGCTTTGAAATTCCTTTTGAAGTTGGGGTTTATAACCCTTTGTGCGTGAAATGCAGTAGGTCCGAGTGTCTCAGCTGCATTCAACAACACTAACCCTTTATCAGAATCTGGGATAGCTAGGTGCCTTTCAATTGGTCAGAGTTTCTAACAAACTCTATGCACACACACACACACACACACACACACACACAACTGATCTGCATTTAGGGCAGTCGCCCAGGTGGCGGATTCCCTATCTGTTCTTTTCCTAGCCTTTTCTTAAATTATTGGAAAGAAATTGGAAAATGTATTGAACATCTCCCTTGGTAAGTTATTCCAATCCCTAACTCCCTTTCCTTTAAACGAATATTTGCCCCAATTTGTCCTCTTGAATTCCAACTTTATACTACTTTTTCCTACTTTTAAAGACACCACTCAAACTTATTCGTCTACTGATGTCCTACCACGCCATTTCTCCACTGACAGCTTGGAATATACCACCTAGTCGAGCAGCTCGTCTCCTTTCTACCAGGTCTTCCCAGCCCAAACTTTGCAACGTTTTTATAACGCTACTCTTTTGTCGGAAATCGCCCAGAACAAATCGAGCTGCTCTTCTTTGGATATTTTCCAGTTCTTGAATCAAGTAATCCTGGTGAGGGTCCCATACAGTACGTTGGAACCATACTCTCTATCTGCTTGCAAAATCATTAGTGTCGAACAAGAAGAGCCCTCAGAAGATATCTCACCCTGCTAGTTTTATTTTTTAAAATATACACCGGTGAGCTCCTGCAATGCTGAATGGTCCTTCTCAGCCTAAAATATTTTTTTTTATCGGATCAGCGTGAAACATCACAATGAAAATCATGGAAAAGTACTTGGTAACACACTGCGCATAGCGATATAAATGTTAGCGTACTATTTGTGTTACTTAATAGGGGTTTCAAGACAGATTCTAAATTAACTTTTTGTGTGTAATTTTCAGGGCATGAGGACAACAGGAAAATAGTTACAACAAATTGTGTAATATACTCCGCGATTTTGCATAGCACTATTTTTAAATACTGTATTTGAAGTATTTTGAATGTGCCTTTAATTTGATTATTTAATGCTGTCAAAATTAGAAAGCAGTAGATTATACACATTTTCTAAAGCGACAGCCGTAACTGGCATAAAATATGGAGATATTTAAAATTACTTGTATTGTATCATATCATAAGTCGTGGTCCGGCTCCATGGCTAAATGGTCAGCGTGCTGGCCTTTGGCCACAGGGGTCCCAGGTTCGATTCCTGGTAGGGTCGGGAATTGTAACCATCATTGGTTAATTTAGCTGGTACGAGGGCTGGGTGTATGTGCCGTCTTCATCATCATTTCACCTTCAACACGACGCGCAGGTTACCTACGGAGCTCAAATCAAAAGACCTACACCTGGCAAGCCGAACATGTCCTCGGACACTCCCGGCACTAAAAGCCATACGCCATTTCATTTCATTTCATTTCATATGTCATAATAAAAAGTATACGAACATTTTTGTAAATTTAATGCATTATTAATATTACATATTTTCTGAATTTCACATATTTCACTGATATTTACTACAGTTTTATGTAAATATTTCGTACTTTGGTATTACATAAAAATCCGGGCTCTCCTAATCATATATCCATCGTGGTGTGGGTTACTATAGTCGCATCCTAATACGTGAGCCATAGGAAATGGCTGAGTTGCTTGATTAAAAGGTCCTGAGAGGCGAGGTATCAGCAACTATTTTAATCATCATGAAGGCCCTGGGAGGGATGGAAAGTAAAGGCTTCCACTATCCGTAACCTCGGCATTCGGAGGAGTAGAATAGTTAGCTCTGCGCCCGGCCAACTTTGTCCCTAGGAATTATACTCATTTTCCACTTCCGGAAGTGGAAATCTCGTTTCTTAATTTTTTTAATTCCTGATGGGGAATCGAACCCACGTGCATTTTGTTGAGTCGAGCACGCATTAGTGCTTCAGCCAGTCAGCCCGTTTCATCACGTATAACACACAACACTTCATGACACGCCAACAAATTTCGAATAGGAAGTTACGTTTGCATGATTTCCTTTCAGAAACACACTTCTTGGAATAATTATTCTGATTTTTGCATGATTTCCTTTCAGAAACACACTTCTTGGAATAATTATTCTGATTTTTGCATGATTTCCTTTCAGAAACACACTTCTTGGAATAATTATTCTAATTTTTGCATGATTTCCTTTCAGAAACACACTTCTTGGAATAATTATTCTGATTTTTGCATGATTTCTTTCAGAAACACACCTCTTGGAATAATTATTCTGATTTTTGCATTATTTCCTTTCAGAAACACACTTCTTGGAATAACTATTCTGATTTTTGCATGATTTCCTTTCAGAAACACACTTCTTGGAATAATTATTCTGATTTTTGCATGATTTCCTTTCAGAAACACACTTCTTGTAATAATTATTCTGATTTTTATTTTATCGTAAAAGATGGAAACTACAAAACAGTGTGGGTGGGGTGGGGGATATTTTATCAGTGACCTATAAAGGGTTAAAGCAATACTCTCTACTACAGGCTCCGAAATAACTCATGTTATCCGCTTTAACTCTCTCGAGTACACAGGGCAGATGAAACACAATAAGCTATCGACACTAACTATAGAGTCTCTTTGCTCTGCATTGCGGCAAAATTCAAGTCGTATACAATTTCCTCTTCCTTTTTTCAATATTAGAGGAAAAGCAAAAGTCATTGATGACTGGCAGTTCTCTTTGGAGCAGACTGATGTCTCACAAATAGACTGTGTGACTCTGGACTGGAGCAAAGCTTTTGACCAGGTGTCACATCAAAGACTTCTGTTAAAACTTAGCAACTACGGCATTCAGGGTAAACTGCTGTCATGGTTGAGGTCATTTTTGGTGGGTCGAACGCAATGTGTTGTGTACGGAGGAGCCAAATCAGACCAAACCACAATTACTTCTGGAGTAATTCAGGGCAGTGTGATAGGGCCCCTCCTGTACACGATTTATGCTCTCGACTTACCGGATTGTGTAAATTCAACCATGGCGCAGTATGCCGATGACACAGTCATTTACAGAGCCATGAAAAACAGTGGTGATATTGTACAATTCCAATCGGATCTGGATAGTATAGCTCTGTGGTGTGAGGTAAATAGATTGTATATAAATATTAAGAAGTGTAAATATATAAGACTAAGCAGAGCTAAACAACCACTCCAGAACCAACCTACTCTATGTGGAATCCAACTGCCGACTTCTAACTCCATCAGACTGCTCGGTATTCACATTACGGACAATCTGAAATGGAATAAACACGTGGAGGAAGTGAGGTGTAAGGCATACCGGGCGCTAGGTTTCGTCCGTAGATGTCTCTCGGGAGGAAGAAGTAAAGCCCTACGAACGGCTTATATTTCCCTTGTGCGGCCCATACTATTATATGGCCTTCCTTCCTGGCATCCAACTACAACGGAAAATATGAGGAAACTAGAAGGTATCCAGCGACGAGCAGAACGTTTAATTAACAAACACATCCCCTTAAACACAGCCAGGTCATTGCCACCAGTGAACTCGTTATGTACACAAATAGATGTAGCCTTCCTTAGGAAATCCCTGACAGATAACACACACCTCTTCCCTTTCCACCGCCTGCAGCTCAATTACCGCTCTGTTAAAAGAGGCCAAGGAGTTACTCTTGTCCCTCCCTTCGCTAGAACAACCTCATATTTAAATGGGTTTTACTCAAGGGCTGCTCGTACGTGGAACCTTATACCATCTGAGGTAAAGCTACTTCCTCTTCCTCACTTCCTCCGCGAAGTAAAGAAAATGTATATGTAAATATAAACCTATATGTGATGTATATAACTTGTATAAATTAGAATTGCAAGAAGGATGGGTGCAAGTACAGGTGTATGTGGGCGAATGTGTATGCGTGCGCGTGTGTGAGTGGTTGTGAATGAGTGTGTACACAGGGGTCTGAGTGAGAGTAAAAATGGCTGGGTGTTCTTACTCTAATATTTTCAGGATAAATCAAGATAATTATTATTCTAAGGGTACAGTGTTTGTAGTGTAAATATGTAAATTTAAAATTGTCTACATAAGTTTGTATGTAAATATTCAGTAGAGTTTATGTACACATGTGGAGATGGAGGCACTTCCGTGTATGTGGGGCTTGCCCTTTCTCCATCTACCACCCCTAAATTGTACATGTACAATTTAAGGAAAATAAATAATAATAATAATAATAATAATAAAGTTTAGCAATTGCAACCAAGATAAACCAAGAGAAAATTTCTTGAAGGGCTGGCTACAAAGCGGTGGGGTTAGTAATCACTAGGGGGGGGGGGGGGAGCGCAGCTGCGCAATTGGTTTATCTTCGGCGCTATCGCTGGTTGGGACCAAATTACGCGCTCCACCCCGCAAAAGGGATTTCTCTCTTCGTTAAATTCAATTCTGGTAGTGCCTTGCTCCTCGAGTCAAATCACAGCTCTCTCTCGATACTGTCCCCACAACGGGACAAGTCAAATACTCAGCAGAGCAGTGATGCTAAAGGCCAACTAATTTTGATTCAGTTAAATAAAATGAACCTCTACACAAACTAAATTAGAACACCCATCCATCGCGTTGATGGAGGATAATTAATACCGAATAATGAGGGAATTAGTTTCTGAATTATGGCTGCTAATTAAAACAAAAGATATATTCAGATTAACTGTAAAAGCGTTCAGACATATAAAATAAATGTACGGCGCCAGGAATATAAATTTCCCAATAAACATGAATTCAAATATAAAATACAATTTGTCACAATTTAAAGTTAATATCTTAGACCTCAGGTCATGTCCATGATTCGGGAATCCATTTCTCATGCTGGACCTTACCTCACCCACACCTCAAACCGTGAGGGTCTCAGCGGGTGGGTCAGCTAGGTCCGAGTCTACCAAGAAATATGAGATTTTTAAGTATCGAAAGAAATGTAATACTAGAAAAGTTTAAGGACAATAGAAATCAGACAAAAGGACACTAGTACGATGATAATGTAACAATGTAATTTCACATTTTGGGGGTATATTCTGCAGAAAGGCTAAGCGCTTTTCCCAGAATACAGGTATACACTCTTGAACAATTGAATTAGAGATAACTGGCTAGTGGCGTGTAGCATCCCCTTTTGCCCTGATGACGGCGGTGATACAGCGTGGCATGGACTCAAGACATGGAAAGAGTTGTGAAAACATAATGATCCATGATCGGGTGCACAGCCTCCCATAATCCACGAAGATGGTTGGCGTAAAGTGCAGGGCACGCACGTTCCTCTCGACAGCATTCCAAATGTGCTCAATGGTATTGAGATCGCAGCTCGTCGGGGGCCAGGCAAGCATCTTCACATCCATGGTGCTCATCGAACAAGTCAACTACAATTGGGGAACGATGGGCTGGAGCATTGTCTTGTTGTAGGTACAGGTCACCTGCAGGGGGCTGGAGGCGAAAGAAGAGGTGAGCATGATCTGCCGACAGATTTCTGCAACGTTCTCCGGTGAGGGATGTTAACAGATATACCAGGGTTCCCATTTTATTCCACGTGGACAGTCTCCATACGAGGATTCCACCACCACTACAGTGACTAGAGTCACTGTAACCACCACCAGCCTGAACTGCACCCTGCTGGCAAGAGGGATCCGTTGTGTCAAGTGGTTGTCGATACACTCGTACCCAGCCATCGGCGTGCACCAACTGGTACCTCGACTCAACTCTCCAGGCGACCTGGTGTACCTTTGCCCATCTCAGTCGTTGTGCCTTGTGACAGGTACTGAGCAAAGGTACCCTCGTGGGACGCTTGAATTTGGACCGCATGGTGAGGAGATGATCCTGGATGGTATAGTTTGCTCACATGTCGTTGTCCAGCATTGAATTGACGACTGATCTGTTATGCTATGGCCTGTCTATCCGCTCTTGCGATCCGAGCTAGCCGACGGCGACCTCTGTCCTCAACGCGTCGTACACCACTGCAGTCGACCCTGGCGGTCATAGTTTTTCAAGCATCCACGTATTCACGGTACCCCCTTCACGACTTCTGAGATGGAGTAGACCATACGTCTGGCACCGACAATCAGGCCGCAATCAAATGCACTGAGGTCTCGTGTTTGACCCATCCTGTAATCAACTGTTACTCGTATAGCTCATACGAGATCTAACATCCTCGCCATACATGCCACGCCCACCATTACTTTTGCTGGGCCGAGCACAGCGACATTTCAATGCTACGAGTACATCCTGAAACAACTCCGCATCAAAACAAGGTTGTCGACATTTATCAGCCAGCTTGAGTGGAGCTTTTAAAAACTAGTAAAGATCGTTATACGAAGATCGAGTTAAATTCAGCAGGACAAACTGGGACAAGTATTCATTCATAGGAAGAGGAATTAGGGATCAAGTGAGATGTTTTAGAAATTTCCACCTTCTTTGAAAGTTTTTAAGAAAAGTCTAGATAAATAATTGAGAAAGAACCTGCCACCTGACATAAATGCTGATCGGTGGTAAATGTACATACTATACTTCATACTGAACCAAATGCCATTATTGACGCGTTCGCCTCATATAAAGCATCCCGATTTCACTGCACCATATCGCATGAACATATGAATAACAAATGTATTTCATAATTAATTTACATTTTTATAATACACCATAATCATATTATTTGTTATATTTTCAAAATTAAGCAATGTGTTATTTATAAATAATCTGAATCATTGTGTTGAATATTCGAACAACGTGAACACATTCATGCCATTTGGAATATTACAAATATTTTGAATATACACGTAACCTTAAGTATGCCCCACCCTCCCAAATATTTATCATCGACCGCCACTCGTCAGAATGTGCTTCTGAGGATAGGTAAACTGGTTTCTAAGCAAGTAAAAGCAACAGAATATCCACTCTACAGTTTATACAACAAAATAACATTGACTCGATTAAAGTGACTAATATGCTACTAGGTACTTGTGACTTGGTATGAAGATTTACAATACATAGACGGTAAATTAATTGTTCAGCTCCTTGGCCGAATATTCAGCGTTATGGCCTTCGGTTCAAAGGATCGCAGATTCGCTACTTGGTCGGGCCGAGAATTTTGACTGCGTGTGGTGAATTCCTCTGGCTCGGAAACTGGGGGTTTATGTTGGTCCTAATACCATATTATTTTACTTACAACACAGAACACTACCAACCACCACAGAAAAACGCAATAGTGAAGGCATACCTCTACATAAGGTTGGTGCCTAGAAGGGCATCTGGCCTAAAAATTGGGCCAAATCCATACGAAGGGCCGAGTCCAGTAAAACTGGGGGAAAAATTCCGAAAAGAAGAAGAGGTAACTGACTTCAGTTTCAGCGAAAATAACACTGGTAGTATTGCACGAATAGGAAACACATTTTTTCAATTTGTTTTACGTCGTACCGACACAGATAGGTCTTATGACAACGACGGGATTGAAAAGGGTTGGGAGTGGGAAGGAAGCGACCGTGGCCTTCATTAAAGTACATCCCCAGCACGTGCCTGACGTAAAATGGGAAACCACGGAAGACCATTTTCAGGGCTGCCGACCGTGGGGTTCAAACCCACTATCTCTCAGATGCAAGCTCACAGCTGTATGTCCCTAACCGCACGGCCAACTCGCTTGGTGAAATACTCTTTTGCATTTTTAAATATTATATTTAAAGTTCCAGTAGAATTGTAGCTTGACTTACAAATTGATTGTCATTTCACCACTTGATAATCTCGTTGTCTAGTAGCCAATCAATGATATGTTAAAGACATGTAATTATTGAACATTCACAGGCTGTAAGTGCTTGAATTTTTGCCCTTTAACACAGCATACGAGAAGTTTTCTTAATCTAGAACCTTAATAGAAATATTTCCGCGTACTTCAAGCAAGCACTAAGTGGTCATTCTCTCTACAGCAAGTGTGAGTGACCCAGATAAGATAAAGACTGTATTTCAGTCGAGTAAAAGTAACTATGATGAAGTTCTTAAAGTATGGCTTTTCACGTGAGCAGCATACCATAGTGATATTTGGGACGTGCGTACTCATGATGGAGTGCAAGGACCTGACCGATCTCCACCGTAGTTTCACATTTCGTGGCACCATGTCCCTCAAACTACGAGATAACGACCAGTCACTCGACCTCGTTTTCCGTTTCAGGAAATAATTTGGTCCCTTTTATTGTTTTTAACAGTAAAACTTTGTTCTAGTTATTTATTAACTTTTCATTTACTGAAAATGAATTAATTTTTTAAAAAGCTCTTTTAATCTAAATTACGCGTTAAGTCTTTAAATCCTTTAACTACGCTGCTGAAATAAAACGTGCAATATCCTCAAGGACAGTGTTCAGTGGCACCAGGGTATAATATGTGCATACTGAGGGGTTGTTGTAGTAGTGATTCATTTGTCACGGACATCGGCCTGTCTGTGCGCATTCCGTTTTGACTCTGCAGGCAGTAACTGTGCTGAGGTTAGAGGTGACCAATATCTGCAACATTCATTCTAGGGTACAGCCATGCCCCGCAGACGAGTATGTGCTCCTGTTGAACAACTGAAGCCATTTGAAATGGATCGCATTGTGGGCCTGCGGGAAGCTGGGTGGGCGTATCGATGGATTGCTGCACATGTTGGGCACAATGTATCGGGGGTGTGTCGCTGCTTTCAGCAGTGATCTGTGGAATATTCCCACACCCGTAGACCAGGCTCCGGATTGGTGGAGTACAGACGTACGTCAAGATCGACGCATTGTGCGAGCAGTGGTGGCCGACCGAACATCATCCAGGAACTAAATCCGGTCACGTAATTATTGCACCTGCTGTGTCACCAAGGACCATTGAGAACCGTCTGCTTGCAGTAGGATTACGATCACGTGTGCCTCTGGCCAGACTGCCACTGACACCACGACACCGTCAAGCACGGCTGCTCTGCTGTCGTGAAAGAGTCGACTGGAGTGGGGAATGGCGCTCTGTTGTCTTCAGTGACGAAAGTAGGTTCTGTCTGTATGCAAGTGATGGACGTACACATGTACTGTGTAGACCTGGTAAGGGACCTTTTCCAGAATGCGTTCGCCCACGACACCAAGGTCCCACCCCAGGCTTTATGGTGTGGGGGACCATCAGCTACAATTTGCGGTCACAGTTCGTGTTTCTACAGGGTAAAGTAACCAGTGCCCGCTACCTTGCACAGGTTGTTGTCCCCGTGCTACTGCCATTTATTCGAAAGAAAGGTGGTGTGCTTTTACAACATGACATATACAGCTGCTGCGACGCAACGTGCCCTACTTAGTGTACAACAACTGCCCTGGCCAGCAAGATCGCCGGATTTCTCACCAATTGAATACGTATGGAACATGATGAAGCGGAAATGTACGCGTTTTTCATAGCCTGAAAGAACTATTGCCGAATTGTATCAAAAGATGCAAGATGCTTGGGACAATCTATCGCAGGATGCCATTCGGCACCTTTATGATCGTTTGCATGCGCGAATACACGCCTACGTTGCCGCCAGAGGTATGTACGCTAAGTTTTTCAGGCAGTGTATTTTTATATGGACAAGTTCAAACCAAACCCCATGGTACTAAAGCCCTTCAAGGGCCTTGGCCTACCAAGCGACCGCTGCCCAGCCCGAAGGCCTGCAGATTACGAGGTGTCGTGTGGTCAGCACGAAGAATCCTCTCGGCCGTTATTCTTGGCTTTCTAGACCGGAGCCGCTATCTCACCGTCAGATAGCTCCTCAGTTCTAATCACGTAAGCTGAGTGGACCACGAACCAGCCCTCAGGTCCAGGTAAAAGTCCCTGACCTGGCCGGGAATCGAATCCGAGGCCTCCGGGTAAGAGGCAGGCACGCTACCCCTACACCACGGGGCTGGCGGAAAGTTCAAGTTTTACATTTTATTTTATCTTTTAACATTTTATAGTCTACTATATACGAGTTTTCTTTTACATCAATGTCTTACTGAACTGAACTTTTATTTTATTTTAATGAAAATAAGGCATTGGGAGTCTGATCCACTGATTATTTTAAATTCATATACATATGCATTATAGTCAGTCGTAGGCTATCAAGGAGAGCAAAAATGTGAAAGCAGATGGTTTAGACGACATCCGAATGGAACAAATTTTGCCCCATCAACAAGAGCTTTCCAATGTCTGCATGAGCAAGTGCCAAATACCGAAAATCTGGCGAAAGAGTAGAGCGATAGATGTCCTGAAACATGGCAAGGAAGCAAATCATCCCAATCACTACAGACCCATTAGTCTATAAACTGTTTGAGTGTATGATTCTGAATAGGATCCTGCCTGTAATCGACCCTCTACTCATACCCAAGTAAGCAGGAGTTCGGTTTAAGGAAAGCTGCACACGCCAACTCTTGAATCTCACTCAGTTCATAGAGGATGGGTATGAAACTCACCAGGTGACAGGGGTGAGGATCTAACAGCTTCGTATGACACTGTTAATCACCGATTATCCCGTGTCAAGTTGTTCTATCTAACCAAAGACTTCCATCTAATCAAATCAAATCACCACTCTACTTCAAAATCTCAGTTTTTTTTGTTGACTTCCAAGGTCAACGCTGTCATTGGAGAGTACAGAAAAATGGCCTATCTCAGGGGAGCGTATTGGCTCCAGTTCTCTTCAACATCTATGACAACGTCCAGGTGTTGACCCCATACACAGAAAGCCTTTTATATATGCAAATGATCTAGCTCTTAGTGCACAAGGCTCAAGCTTTGAATCCGTGGAGAGAAATCTGACAACTACCCTTATAAATCTGTCAAGGTACCGTACTACAATCAGAAGCAACTCAGACCCAATCGTTCTAAGACACAAGTATGTGCCTTTCATTTAAGGAACAGGGAAGCTTATCGTGAGTTGCGTCTAGAACGGTCAGGTATCCAATTGTAACACTGTCACACTATAAAATATCTGGAAGTGACCCTTGATAGAGCTTTTACATTCGAATCTCATTGTAAGAGTAAAAATATGAAAATCTCCACACGAAACAATCTTATTCGCAATTTGGCAGGGTCACAATGGGGATTCCATCCTCAGACAATCCGAACTTCAACAATGGGACTGTATTTTTCTGCTTCTGAATATGCTTCCCCAGTCTGGTACAGTTTATCTCATGCCAGACATGTAGATACGGTCCTCAATGAAACCTGCATGTTGATTTCAGGTCGCTTAAAGACTACTCCGACAGATAAGCTCCATTACCTGGCTGGAATAGCGCCACCCCTGCGTACGTAGAACAGTCACTTCTAACGGGGAGAGGCTTAAAGTTTAACAGAACAGCCCCCACCCGCTGTATGGCCGGCAAGAGCTGAGATTCTGTAAGAGCTTCTTGAGGACATCTGAGGTGCCTCTGTTTTACCAGAGATGGCAAGCTGGAGCGGTGGACGATGAAGATCCCTCACCTCCGCGAATGGATGCCAGCAGCTGAGCAGTTACCACCTGGACATAATGAAAGCTGGCTTGTGTGGAAGTGCTTAAATAGGCTACGATCAGGAGTGGGGAGATCGAGGGATAACTTGAAGAAATGGGTGTTCAGTACAAGTGATACAAGGCGTGGATGTGGACAAGAACAAACCACGAGCCATATGTTTAGTGGCCTCTGTGACCAAATTCTTGCACATAGGAATTGCCACTCCAAATGCGCTGGACATTTGCATGATACTGGGCGTGTGTAATATGAAGATCTCACATGTTATGTTTTGTGTACTTAAAACTGACTTGTAAATGTGTATATTTATGACTCGAGAAAATAATAATAACAATCGTAGTCATTGGATACATTTTTAAACTCTCATTTCCTGGCATCAGAAGCCGATGACCTAGAAAGGAACTATCATCATCATGACAGCTCCTTTCAGAGCACAAAGAGACGCCAAACCCTCCTAAATCTTATTTAATTTGATGCTACGCCACAAACTTCCCAAATCCTGATATAATCCATATCCTCAGAAGGCAGGATGTTTAGACCTTTACCGAGCTCGATAGCTGCAGTCGCTTAAGTGCGGCCAGTATCCAGTATTCGGGAGATAGTAGGTTCGAACCACACTGTCGGCAGCCCTGAAGATGGTTTTCCGTGGTTTCCCATTTTCACACCAGGAAAACGCTGGGGCTGTACCTTAATTAAGGTCACGGCCGCTTCCTTCCCACTCCTAGCCCTTTCCTGTCCCATCGTCGCCATAAGACGTATCTGTGTCGGTGCGACGTAAAGCCAATAGCACAAAAAAAAGTTTAGACCTTTCAACTGTCTTTCACTCGTTATTTGAGGATGGTTGCCTAGTTGTACTTCCTCTTAAAACAATAATCACCACCACCACCACCACTCACTCGTTATTTCCAACGAACGTGATTACTTCTACTCTACATTTCTTGTCCTTGTCCTTTGCGATACACCAGGGGTATTGAACATTCCTGTCTTAAAGGTTACTAAGCGATGTTTTGTTACTGAGACTTCGTTTTCTTCTTACTCGACAGGGTATTCGGGTACAGTACGGGGGCTTGTTGACCACAATAACATACAAACACAAAAAAGAAATAAAATAGAAACACACCGAGAGTTGCAGATCTTATTGCCGCACTATAACTTGGTAATCGACAATTGGTGTAAACTGATTTCCAGCATCAAATGTTATCTACGGGCCAAAAATTTCAGAAATGGATTCATCATATGCAAGAAAGAAAAATAAGTAATATTAATATGGCCCAGAAAATGCTTAACTTCTGAGTTAACAGTTTGCCAAGTATGAACTTAAGTGTTGCTATAGTAGGTTCGAATCCCACTATCGGCAGCCCTGAAAATGGTTTTCCGTGGTTTCCCATTTTCACACCAGGCAAATGCTGGGGCTGTGCCTTAATTAAGGCCACGGCCGCTTCCTTCCAACTCCTAGGCCTTTCCTATCCCATCGTCGCCATAAGACCTATCTGTGTCGAAGCGACGTAAAGCCCCTAGCAAAAAAAAAAAAAAAGTGTTGCTATAGTTTCATTGGCCGTAACCGTATATGAGACACTGATATAGTATAATGTGTATCTAATAATCATAGTTTTACGTCCCACTTCCTATATTTTTATGGTTTCCGGAGACTCCGAATTGCCAGAATTTTGTCCCGCAGGAGTTCTTTTAGTGCGAGAGAATCTGCCGTCACGAGGCTCACCTTCAAATACCACCGGACTGAGCCAGAATCGAACCTGCTGAGTTGGGGTCAGATGGCCACTGCTCTACCGTCTGAGCTATCCAGCCCGTCTAACGTTTTTCCCTCTTGGTTGAACTGAACGACGCTGTATCAGCCTTCCGGGAGTGAACTGCGAAGCCTTTCAGACAGTAAGAGCTTCGTGATGAATGAATGAGCTTGTTCGGAAGTCGATAAGGCGACAAACCGAGGCTTGTTTACAGACGATAGACATTTTGAATATTGGATTTAAGGAATGATACCGAGCGAGTAGCTGCGCTGTTTGGGTCACGCGCCTGTCACCTTGCATTCGGGAGATATTGGGTTTGAACCCCAGTATCGGCAGCCCTGAAGATGGCTTTCTGTGGTTTCCCATTTTCACACCAGGCAGTACGTTAATTAAGATCACAGCCGCTTCCTTGTCTGTCCCTTACGATTTTTCCATCCCCTCACAAGGTCCCTGTTCAGCATAGCAGGAGAGGCTGCCTGGACGAGGTACTGGTCCTCCTCTCCAGTTATATCCCCGACCCAAAGTCTCACACTACCGTTGAGGTAGAGGAGGGATCCCTTTCTGAGTCCGAGGGAAAAACCAACCCTGGGCGCTAAACTGATATAGAAAGAGAGAGAGAAAGAAAGAAAGAAAGAAAGAAAGAAAGAAAGAAAGAAAGAAAGAAAGAATTACTAATATATTTACTTTTCGTAATGATACAAAATAATAACATTTTTGTAGTAATGTTATGCACTTTGAAGGATGATTACATTAAGCAATTTTTGTGTAGCATCGTTGACTCGTTGTCATAATGTATATCTTCTTTATGTGTTTTATGGTGAAAATTTGTATTAAGGATACAGATACATTTTAAGTCGATTTTATTCATGCACAGTTAGATGTATAGGCATTACATATGATAACTCAAGAGAAGATAAGTGCCGCTAATGGTAGCGTGTTGCATAATTCCATAATATGATAAGTGTTCTTGATAAACGTAGGCCTTGAATTATATGTGCTTTCCCCGCTTCATACTATTGCTATTTTAAATACAAGGAAGAAACGCAAACACTGAAACTGATTCTCTTCAAAATACCACAACTCTTCATCGTAACTTCCTGTTAATAGCCCATTCACCTGCCCTGTAAGCCTACACCTCAATAATATTAACCCTTTATTGCATGGCTTATTTCTATTTGTGTTTGCTGAGAAATATTTTAGTTATTAGTATCTTTATCTTTTAACATTCAAAGATCTATCATCAGTGCCTACTGGCCATGGGCAGAACACTCTACGATGGAACGACGAAGTCAAAGTGGGTTGATTCGTCATCTGACCACGATGATTATCTGCAGTTTCATTTGAGTTTTTGAAATCCGTTTTATGGATATGCCGATACCATCTTATTTCAAGGCAAGGAAAAACCTTTAGTGACATGTCATTAATCTCATAATAGAACCGTATTGAAGATAGTATATTAAAATTATAAAATCTTATTTACAACCACCTATTCAATACAATACACTCATTTAATTATGAAATATTATTTAAGACACTTCATGAATATTTCATAATTCAATGAGTGTGTTGTATTGAATAGGTGGTTGTAAATAAAAGGATTTTATAATTTTAACCTTTCGTGACCTTATTTAGCATATAGGCCTGGTCCAAATAACACAATTATAAATTCTACTGTCGAAACCACAATGGTGTTGGTTAATGAAAATAATTCTACAGAGATTATTAATAGGAATATACCTTAGCCTTTGGAATGAACGAATGAACGGGCTTTAATGTTCTTATCCAGAGTTGTTCCTCAGAAAATATAGATTAAGTGCTTATCAGTCTCACCTGGACAATCTGATCTTGCGAGGTTCATGTACTGTATATTTTCCAGTGGTTAACTGGTTAACTCAGATGGTAAATTCAGATGGATACAATTAAATTGATTAATGGTTACAACTTTGCCCACCTCTGTGGTGTAATGGTTAGTGTGATTGGCTGCCACCCCCGGAGGCCCGGCTCTATGGTGTAGTGGTCAGTGTGATTGACTGCCACCCCCGGAGGCCCGGCTCTGCCACGAAGTTTGAAAAGTGGTACGAGGGCTGGAACGCGATCCACTCAGCCTCGAGAGGTCAACTGAGTAGAGGGGGGTTCAATTCCTACCTCAGCCAACCTCGAAGTGGTTTTCCGATGTTTCCTACATCTCCTCCAGGCAAATGCCGGGAATGGTACCTAACTTAAGGCCACGGCCGCTTCCTTCCCTCTTCCTTGTCTTGTTTATCCATTCCGATCTTTAAATCCCCCCGCAAGCCTTTGTTCAGCACAGTAGGTGAGGCTGTTTGGGCAAGGTACTGGTCCTCCTTCCCAGTTGTATCCCCAGATCCAAAGTCTCACGCTCCAGGACACTGCCCTTGAGATGGTGGGGGTGGGATGCCTCACTATGTCCGAGGGAAAAACCAACCCTGGAGGGTAAACGGATTAAGAAGAAGAAGAAGAAGAAGAAGAAGAATATTTAAATTTTATTCACTAAAGCCAACCCTACAATCTAGGAAACAGTATTAAATACTGTATTCACATTATTTAATAAGTCTCTTGATGTCTCAGTATGAACTATTATACCAACTCTTGTATCAATGTCCGTTTGCTCTGTATGACAAGGTCTGGGATTGAAAGGTGTCGAAGCCATGGATTCAATTTCCTAGTTCCATGTGTGGAGAAAATTCTCCATCAAATGCCACCTTATTATCATTGTAGCCTTTCCGGGATTCCTCCTAACGTACAGTATGTAGAACGCATTTAGAAGACTAAAACCTGCTACGTGTCGGGAACGAATTTCGAAGTTGGAGGATCTGAGCAACGAGATCCATAACCATCAAGAACTGGCACAACAGGCCCAGAATGTTTCATGATAATACAATAGTCAAGAAACTCTGTAAACTGTTCCCATTTCATATAACCGGACACAGAAAGAAATACTTATGTTCCAGGAAGCTTTCCAGTTGTCCCCTCATCACAATAAAAGGCGGTATGCTATTTCCTGCAGCAGAAACGCAAACCTTGACACTGACGGTTTCCCCAGTTGTCCCCTCATCACAATAAAAGGCGGTATGCTATTTCCTGCAGCAGAAACGCAAACCTTGACACTGACGGTTTCCCCTTTCTCACAGTTCGTTTGACAAACATAACCTTTCTTGCCATATTGAGATTTGACTTTCTTTCGCTAGTAGATTAATTGCAAACCTGTTTCATCGCAGTTGAAAGTGTGTCCCGGTTTATTTCAAAAATTATTGTCTTACATACGTTGTTAAAAAATCCGTTTCTCTTCTCCTTATTCATACCTTTCGCCTCGGCAACACGCGCGTTCACTTTTCTTACGACGAGAAATAAACCAGCGTTAACTAGTCATTCCCAGCCATTTGCTCTTCATTATTAATTAAACGGATGTCTAGTCCCATTTGTATGTATGTATGTATGTATGTATGTATGTATGTATGTATGTATGTATGTATGTATGTATGTATGTATGTATGTATGTATGTATGTATGTATGTATGTATGTATGTATGTATGTATGTATGTTCAGTCGTCAGCCCTAAGGTTGGTTGGATCCTTAACAGCTCCGCCATCAGCTATCATAGACTGCCTAGGCATCACTGAAGAGGTGTACTAGGGAAATGAGGAGTGAGGTAGTTTCTCGTTGCTTTCCTCACTGAGCCAGAAGTTGCTATTACATATCAGCCTGGCAAGCCCACTGAAATGCATGCATCAACTGACCCTATGAGCAACATTTTCACACCATTCATAGCAGGGACTGGCTGCATAAGGAATGGCATTACTAAAATCACTCATACCTCAGTCACTTTCATATTGTCAAAGCCAAGGATACGACTGAGACAGGTCAATGAAAGTAACAAAATTGCTCTAGCCTATACCAGAAGACACAGTGCACTGTAAACACTAGGTCCCGCCAGCAAAGGCATTAGTCCCATTTATAAACGCATAACGGTAAACCAAACGAATTTCTGTGTATTTAAGACCATGCCCAATTGAATCATGCGTTAGTGGTGTATATATGTGTTCAACTAGCTGTTCTTCAGTTACCTTACCGAACACAGTGCGTTGCGCAATATTAGGTATACTCATTTTTGACATTCTTCTTCTTTTTCATCTTCTTCTTAACGTATTCATTGTTTCAGAAAGTGTTTTTATTGCTGTAACTAACGGCATGCCATCAGTTATAAACACTTTGATTGCAGACTCCATATTGTCATTTGACCAAAAACAACAGCCTGTCACTCGTTCGCGGTAACGAACCGTCCTGAAATACAATACTTTAGATACACTTATCCGTATGCTTATACTGTATTACGCAATAACCGGGCGAGTTGGCCGTGCGGTTAGGGGTGTGAAGGTGTAAGCTTGCATCCGGTAGATAGTGGGTTCGAACCCCACTGTAGGCAGCCCTGAAGATGGTTTTCTGTGGTTTTCCGTTTTCTCACCAAGCACTGAGGGCACGGCCGATTCCTTCCCACTCCTAGGTCTTTCCTATCCCATCGTCGCCATAAAACCTATCTGTATCGGTGCGACGTAAAGCAAGTTAAGAAAATATTACGCAATAAAATATTAATTAAATTATCTTCATAAGAATAATTATAACCTGTACTAAATGAATTATCTTTACCTGGCAACACATTATTATACTGAAAACGTTTTCTTTTTGTTTACAGAAGGGTCGGTAGGACGGTAGCGTCCCTGAAGTTAATTCCATAAATTGTCCACAGATGACAGGAGCGTACAGACACCTTTATCACCTGCACGCTACGCCATGTCCTTGCCCACGTTCGTTGCACGCGTTTTTTATTCCTACACGAATCACGCTATCTCTCATTAATAAGATTTTTCATCCTGTTATTCACAGGCGATATGTAAGCTCACCTGAAATAGTTTTCACCGCAGATACTGCTTGCTTCTCTTTGAAATTTATCGATGTACTTTCCATCGACAAACCCATACACTAACCTTCGAGAACTAGCTTGTTCTCCAGCGATTAAAAAAAAAATGCTATTTGTTCGGGGCGTCGACCTAGAAGGATGTTTTGCCCCTACTTGCACCACATATTAGGAACCTGCGTGTATTTGGAAATTGCGGAAGTGTAAAGTGTTGAAAGTGAGGAAAGGAACGTTAAGGACGACACAAACACCTAGTCGCCAGGCCAGAGATATTAATCATTTACAATAAAAAAGCCCTGACCGGGCGGAATCGAACCCGGGTCGCCGGGTGACAGGTGGACTCGTTGTCCCCTACACGGCGGGGCCGGACTTCTCCAGCGTTACTAATCTTTGCTGAAAAGATACACTAAAAGGCATGTCCGTTTGATTCCGTGTCCGTCTGGGCCACTTTCACTCAATAATAATAATAATAATAATAATAATAATAATAATAATAATAATAATAATAATAATAATAATAATAATGTCGTATGAGTGGTTCAGATAGTAAAGCACTGGTCTATTGAATCTAATTTGGCAAGTTCGATCCTGGCTCAGTCTGGTGGTATTGTAAATGTGTCAAATACACCAACGTCATGTCCGTAGATTTATTGGTATGTAAAAAAAGAGCGGGACAATATCTGAAACCTCGGCGTCTTCGAAAGTCATAAAATAAGTTACGAAGACATAAAACTAATAACATTCTTATTGTCTTACATTCTGAGTTGGCTTATATGTTGCGATTTGATTTTATTATCTTTGTTTAATGTAACGTCCTTGTGGCAGTCAATTTCATCTGGGATCGAATCTGTCATCTTAAGATAATTTATCGGAAACTCTACAGCTGATCGACCGAGATAAATATACTTTTTTTTTGCTAGTTGCTTTTCGTTTTATGGAGACGATGGGGCAGGAGAGGGCCAGAAGTGGGAAGGAAGCGTCCGTGGCCGTAATTAAGGTACAGCACCAGCATTTGCCTGGTGTGAAAATGGGAAACCACGGAAAACCATCTTCAGGGCTGCCGACAGTGGGGTTCGAACCCACTATCTCCCGAATACTGGATACTGGCCGCACTTAAGCTACTGCAGCTATCGAGCTCGGTGACAAATATACTACTACTACTTTTAGTGGCTTTACGTCAATCAATCAATCAATCAATCAATCAATCAATCAATCAATCAATCAATCAATCAATCAATCAATCAATCAATCAATCAATCAATCAATCAATCAATCAATCAATCAATCAATCAATCAATCAATCAATCCTGATCTGCATTTAGGGCAGTGGCCCAGGTGGCAGATTCCCTATCTGTTGTTTTCCTAGCCTTTTCCAAATTATTTCAAAGTAATTGGAAATTTATTGAACATCTCCCTTTGTAAGTTATTCCAATCCCTAACTCCCCTTCCTATGAATGAATATTTGCCCCAGTTTGTCCTCTTGAATTCCAACTTTATCTTCATATTGTTATCTTTCCTGCTTTTATAAACGCCAGTCAGACTTATTCGTCTACTAATATCATTCCACAGACGCAGTAGTCGTGCTCCGAATGTCATCACTAGAGGGCGGATTTTGGCATACTTGTATATAATATGCCCTTAAAGGCCATTCATACCATTTCAAATCGAATGGCTAAGTTTTATAGTGCATAGAAATGCATATATACAGAATGCGAGCATATTCCTGACATACGTGCATATACATGTATAATTGCTGTTTTTATTATTATTTGGTATAAAACAACATATATAGTGATATTCAAATCGGTACAACAGTGCAAGGAAATGAATATGTAATAGAATCCATTCGCATTTACAATGTATTGTTGACAATCAACAATATTAACGAGAGGTTGACAATAGATATATTTTCGACTAGCAAATGTACCCGTGCTTCGCTACGGTGTTCAACATTGTATTCGAATATCGAAGTAAACAGTGTACATGCAGTAAATAAGATTGTTTTAAAATTGCATGTCTCTTAGCGTTATCCGAGAAAGAGCATGGGGATGTCCCCATACGTTGTTTCCAATGTAAAGTGTTTGTTACGGATTTGTGATATAACGGCAGGCTCACTTGTCTACTGCCATTCACAATCGAGTTGGGAAGTTTACATTATAATTGGAGGCCCCATTGCCTACTGCGCGGTCACAATCAAGTTGGGAGTGTTCGTTACAATGGCAGGCCCCATTTCCTATTCCCAAACAGATTACAGTCGAGGAGATTTTCTTATAATGGCAGGCAAATTCCCTACCACCATTAAAATTGAGTTGTGCCGTTATCATTATAATGTCAGGCCGATTTTCCTACTGCCAGCCAGCTTACTGCCAGTCACACCAAGTTGGTGAGTTTCCATCAAAATAGCAGGCCACTATGCCTAATGCCAGTCACATTTTAGATGAGGACATTTGTTTATAATGGCGGGCACCCTTGCCTTCTGCCAAACACAATCGGGTAGGGAAGTTTTACACAAAACTGCATGCTCACTTGCCTTCTGCAAGTCAAATCGAGAAGCGAACTATTCATTACAATTGTAGACCTTCCTTACTAATGACAGTTACACAGGAGTTGGAGAAGGGCCCCTTCATACAGCCAGTCAAAGTCGGTGTGGGGAGTACTCATTACATTAGCAGACCCACCCTTTCTCGATCGCTACAAATCGACATCAGTGAATATATATAGATCGACATACGAAAGTATATGCGTGTTTACAATATTGAAGACCTTCATTTACAGATTAACTGCTACTAAACGTACGTCATATCGACAAAGAATTATACTATAAGACACGCCGGATTTAGTGCCCTAAATGGCTGGTCCTATGATATGTCATCTATTCTAGGGTCAGATTGAGTTAGAAACGTGGAACAGGGTAACGTTTTTGTAAGATTATCTCACATTACATTACTTTTCGGATAATTATGTGACAGCTACATACATAGAATTTGGCTCACAGATGGCTACTGGGTGGGCCAATTTTCGTGAAGAGTTTGATGATTCTGTATTTCATATAAGTAATCGAAAGTATGAATTATGCTTGTGAAAATTCCAAACTGACTTAACATCGATTAATAGAGAAAAATCAAGCGTAAAAAGGATACAGATACGGCAAAAAGTCATAAGACCAAGGTTGTAGACCATTCCAAATTGAACGGAGATTGTGCAATCCGTTATGTGATAGGAATTTCCGAAGGTCTGCACCATCATTAAAATTGCCTGCATATTTCGATATTCTTCGGGGATAAAAAGTGAAAAATGTAATAATCTAGGATGTTTTCCGTTCGTTACAGGCTAAAACGTATAATTTTTTCAAATTTCAATTATCTTCTTTTTCTTCTGGCAGATTATGCCACAATCTGGATTTTGGGCGAGGCGGGTAAAAATTAGGACTTTCAGGAAACTAAACCAAAAATTATGGAGATGATCATTATTACCCCTTAAACGGAAAGCTGTACGAAAATTTCGCCAAAATAGTCAGTGTAGAGGCACACAGTCGTTACGATTTGATTTATATAGATAAGGAATCTGCTCCATGTAAAACACCCTTCGGGCTATGTGCGCTGGACTTAACATGCAAAAGTGACCATTCATGATATCTCCCTTATTAATCCTACTGACGAAAAAATGCATATGAAAAAAAGGGTTTAGAGGTGGAATTCTATCACGTTTGGTCGATTTCGTCAGGTTGGTCTTGTTCTGTATATATTGTGGAAGAGTAAAATAACCATTTCGGTTCCCTATAAACCGCCAGTCCATTCCGGAACATGAAATGTTATTTAAGTTTAAAACCTACCTTTGGACAGGTGGATGCTAAATACAAAGTTTGGTTCGAATGTCTTCAGTAGTTTTCAAGTTGTAAGGAATACGCTTTACACGCACCCGCTCGTGAGTTAAGTCCGATGGGACTTGTACAGAAAAACGATCCGTTAATGATATCTCCCTTATTAATCCTCGCATCGAAATGATGCACATGAGGAAAAAGGTTTAGAAATTAATTTCTACCAAGGTAGGTAGATTTAAATTAACGTTGGTTGTGTATATTTTGTGGAAGTGCAAAATCACTGTTTCGGTTTCGTATAAACCCCCAGTCAGTTCAGAGATTTAGAAACAATATTTGCCCAAAACCTATCAAGGACAGGTGTATTCTAAATGTGAGTCTCGGTGGAAATACATCCAGTAGTTTGTAGCACACGCGTACATACGGCGTAATTAAGGAAGAAAATAATACAGTTAAGAAAGTTGAAAGTAATAGAAAATGGATTATAACTGAGGACAGCCGGATAACGACAAATATGTAAATGCCAAGTGAATGTATTGGAAAATCAAATGCCCCTCAATAAATTATGCTAGTGTGAGTTATGGATATAATAAAGCAGTAACAGAGGAGAAATTTAGGTCCAGTGATTCTTAGGTAAACAAATAATAAGAAGATGACTAATGGTGTTATTACTTAATCTATTCGAGGGCGGTTATAACATCCAACGATATTCCGCCAATATCCCGCAGATAGGCCGATTGACGCCTCTCTTGCCTTCTACCCAAGGAACAACCACGAATTTAAAAGCATGATGAGGTAAATGGCAATACGTTACTTCCCTGCTGGCATGCAGTCAGAGACGTTGCCATGGTAACCTGTAGGTTCGTTGTCGGTCTGTCGGTCACTCAATGCAGAGCATGATACCAGCGGAAAATTGTAAATTTCTCCGTCATGTGAAGAGTAAGGTAAATTATGAACATAACGAAAGTTGTTTATAATGAAGAGACGTTTCACGTACGGTAAACTAAGTTTACAGAAAATCAATAGTATAAGAGAAAATGGAGGAAAACCATTCTGGTTTTCCTATAAACCCCCCGTCTATTCAAGGATTTTAAAATAATATGCATATCACATCCTTCCCCGGGATGAATATACTCTAAATATGAAGTTTCGTTGAGATCTATCCAGCCGTTTCGAAGTGATGGTGGAAAAACCATTCAGGTTTTCCTATAAACCCCCGTCTATTCAAAGATTTTAAAATAATATGCATATCGAAACCTTCCCCGGGATGAGTGTACTCCAAATATGAAGTTTGGTTGTGATCTATCCAGCCGTTTCGACGTGATGGTGGAAAAACCATTCTGGTTTTCTTATAATCCCCCGTGTATTCAAAGATTTTAAAATGATATGCATATCGAAACCTTTCCCGGGATGAGTATACTCTAAATATGAAGTTTGGTTGAGATCTATCCAGCCGTTTCGACGTGATGGTGGAAAAACCATTCTGGTTTTCCTATAAACCCCCCGTGTATTCAAAGATTTTAAAACGATATGCATATCGAAACCTTCCCCGGGATGAGTATACCCTAAATATGAAGTTTGGTTGAGATCTATCCAGCCGTTTCGACGTGATGGTGGAACAGACACACAGACAAACAGACAGACAAACAGACAAACAAACAGACACGAAACGTAAAAACCACCGATTCGGTCTTGAGTTGACCTAAAACGGATAAATATCTGAAAAATTGGCAAAACAGAAGAAATTACAGACAGCGGACCCCCTACAATTTTATTTATATAGATGGTGTTTTGGTATTCGGTTCGAATGTTGGAATGATTGAAACGTAATGTTTTATGACACCTGAAGTACTATACACGAACCTTTTCTTGAGCCCTGAGGCTCCCTAGTGCTGAATCGGTAGACCTCGGTTATCTTCGACATCCATATTGGCAACCTTTGAAACACAAACTATGAAGCGCTTATTCATCGCTGTGCGATATCTGGCGTACACTTTACGAACTAGTACTGTTGTTGTTTACACAGCAAAGCCAAACTATATAATTCATGCTAGTAATAAGATTCGCATCGAGAAATGTTATAGAATGTTAAATAATGTATGTGTGACACAGTTGTTGACGTAAGATAATAAATGTTTAGAAAATTCATATCGATCGTTCATATTATCGATTCAATTCAGATTTAATTTCCATCCAGTTGTCAGTATAACCGGAACCGGCAATGCTCCCTCCTTACCCCTCACCCCGTAAAAAACGGGCTCAAGAAAAGGTTCGCGTATAGTTGTAGAGAGGAGAGACCTTTCCTCGATGCTTGGCAGGGACCACCCTAATACTAATCTCATGGCACTATAGCCCTGAAGGGCTTTGGCCTACCAAGCGACCGCTGCTCAGCCCGAAGGCCTGCAGGTTACGAGGTGTCATATGGTCAGCACGACGAATCCTCTCGGCCGTCATTCTTGGCGTTCTAGATCGGGGCCGCTATCTCACCGTCAGATAGCTCCTCAATTCTAATAACGTAGGCTGAGTGGACCTCGAACCAGCCCTCGGACTCAGGTAAAAATCCCTGTCCTGGCCGGGAATCGAACCCGGGGCCTCCGGGTAACATGCAGGCACGCTACCCCTACACCACGGGGCCGGCTAGGAACCAACGCGCCCTCCCCTCAAAAATATATATTCTTATATAGAAGAATTTAAAGAGAGACAGCCTGATACTAAATAATGCCACCATTTTATTTGTTCCTATGATCTTGTCACTAGCAGGCCTTAATCCAGACCAAAGGTCTTGTCTTGCCGTTCATCTTGTTAGTATCTGTGGATAATGCGCCGACGTTGGCAAACCTATTCAGTGCATTGCGAGCTCGTCGGAGCCGCCGCTAGACCTATGTTGGATTTATAACCTATGCTTTCATTTCTAAGCACTAGACATCATGTCAAAAGGAAAAAAGAAACAGATGCGGTATATGTCTTTTACTTCAGCATTGGTTATTTGGAGAACCAACTTTATACATCGAGAAAAAAACACGTATTTTGCAAAGTATGCAATAGTGCATATATATATATATATTCCTGTTTTCTAGTGCATAGATGCATAGTTTGTCGTTTAGAGCATAAGAATCCGCCGTGTAGTCGTTCTATACAGTCACAGCCATACAGATTGACACTCCAGTGAAATGAAATGTCGTATGGCTTTTAGTGCTGGGATATCCCAGGACTGGTTCGGCTTGCCAGGTGCAGGTCTTTCTATTTGACACCCGTAGGCGACCTGCGCGTCGTGATGAGGATGAAATGATGATGAAGACAACACATACACCCAGCCCCCGTGCCACTGGAATTAACCAATTAAGGTTAAAATCCCCGACCCGGCCGGGAATCGAACCCGGGACCCTCTGAACCGAAGGCCAGTACGCTGACCGTTCAGCCAACGAGTCGGACGACACTCCAGTGGAAGCTACATATTGTTATAGCCTGTACCTAGAGACAGATGCAAAAATAAAGCATCCTTCGACAGAGCCACATGTGGAACTATGTACTGTACGTATAAAATTAAAATTCATTAAGGTCAATTAAACAGAACTCTAAGGGTCACATCCTCATTTTCATTCCTGAAAACATACGAGGAAGAGTGATAGACCACTTATGTATACATATACATAGCAAAATATAACCATTATCCCGAATGAGGTTAGTTCTAGAATATATTATATGCTCGACAATCAAAGTTGTCTGTACAGCCACTGAAACAATCTCTATCTGTGGAGAAAACAGGCTTTTTTGATATGTTCCGTTGTCTGATACGAAGTTCCACGATTGTGAGTGGCTAAGATCCAATCTGTAGGAATGATACACAGGTGAGGAAATTAGTCCTAAATAGGAGCGTATGGGGGATGTTGAATTGTGCCCACAGTCAGTGATCTCCATAAAAAGAACGGGTGAGTTGGGCTCATGGTCAGCTCGGAGTGAGGGTCCAATTGCTCGCATGAAACTGCCCCAAGTAATCACAAATTTTGGAAATCAGTTAAAATATACAGTTAAAATAAGTTAAAATAGAGCCTCTACTCAAAATTAGGTTAGGTTAAGTTATTAAGTAATGATTTAACCACAAATTAAAATTTTAACTTATTTCATATTTGTTAAAAAGACGTTTTAATGAAGACATTATGGTAATCATTAAATTGGGATGTAATAACTTCAATAACTGAGTGCCTCCGTGGCTCAGATGGCAGCGCGTCGGCCTCTCACCACTGGATACCGTGGTTCAAATCCCGGTTACTCCATGTGAGATTTGTGCTGGACAAAGTGGAGGCGGGACAGATTTTTCTCCGGGTACTCCGGTTTTTCCCTATCATCTTTCATTCCAGCAACACTCTCCAATATTATTTCATAGCATTTCGTTCGTAATCTGTTTAACCTCCGGGGTCGGTTTTCCCCTCGGACTCAGCGAGGGATCCCACATCTACCGCCTCAAGGGCAATGTCCTGGAGCTTCCGACTCTGGGTCGGGAGGATGACCAGTACCTCGCCCAGGCGGCCTCGCCTGCTATGCTGAAAAGGAGCCTTGTGGGGGATGGGAATTTTGGAAGGGATAGACAAGGAAGAGGGAAGGAAACGGCCGTGGCCTTAAGTTAGGTACCATCACGGCATTTGCCTGGAGGAGAAGTGGGAAACCACAGAAAACCACTTCCAGGATGACTGAGGAGAGAATAGAACCCCCTCTACTCAGTTGACCTCCCTCGGCTGAGTGGACCCCGTTCCAGCCCTCGTACCACTTTTCAAATTTCGCGGCAGAGCCGGGAATCGAACCCGCGCCTCTGGGGGGTGGAAGCTAATCACACTAACCACTACACCACAGAGTTCATAGCATTTATCAGTCATTAATATCACCTTGGGAGTGGCGACTCCATTGTAACACTAGTCTATATCTGGTTCATTCATTACATCCCTGACCCGGTCAAAGACTGGAACACAGGTTGTAGGTTTTTCAATTTCAATAACTGTCTTTAATTGATATTAAAATGTAGTTTTGATAATTGTTAATATTAAGGAGGACATTCGAATAAAAACGAGCAGCCGACATGAACAAATGGAGAAGCCTACCCCACTGAACAGGGGCGCAACTAGACTTCGACCCTTCGAGGATCGACCGTAATCCGCAGGGAAATGTCTTGACTGTGGACCCTACTTTAACGTGTCCCCTTTCTAAAGGCATATTTACGGTGCCAGCTGACCTGACGCCATGCCACATCTAAAGAAGACAGCATCTTGCCCTCGTTTCGGCTAATTGAGAGCAATAGATTATCTGCAGGAGGTACAAATTAGTGTCTCTTTGTCTGTTTACTAAAACAAGCCAGCTTGATGCGTAACTGTGTGATTTATGAGTTCAGAGGCTCGGTAAAAAGAAATAAATAAACACAACTCCTGCGGGTGAAGATGAAGCCCACACGGGCATGACAATTCAAGCTTCCGCGTGTTCAACACAAAATTAAAACTTAACGAATTGGCTGCGTGGTTCAGGTCACGTAGCTAGTTGCCCTCTGGGCATGGCGGGTTCAAACCTCATTGTCGGTAGCCTGCGGTTTCCCATATCACACCAGGCAAATGCTCGGGTTGTACCTTAATTAAAGCTACCGTCGCTTCCTTTTCAGTCTTAGCCCTATCCTATCGCATCGTCACTATAATACCTGCCTGACAAGTGAAGTGTATGGGCTGTAAGTTGACCAGCTATACGAAACTTTTCTTGTAGAAAGCAGGCACATAATACACTCAAAGGTGAAGCCCTATTCGACTGATTTACAAAGTATTATGCAATACTGCTCCTTAAATTTGCCCATTGTAGCTGGATAATGTGTGTGTGTCTGTATTATCCTGATTTGATTTTGAGTATGTAAATGAATAGCGTGCCCATGACTGTAATAATAATAATAATAATAATAATAATAATAATAATAATAATAATAATAATAATAATAATAATAATAATAATAATAATAATAATAATAATAATCATAATAAAATTATGATTATGGTTATAAAATGATCATTAGTCTGTTATTTCATGTGGCTATTGTTGGCCTGATTTATAGGAAATTTCGTCTTATTGTGGTGGAGGACAGTGTTGTGTGTAGTGTACGAGTTTCAAGGAGGTTGTGGACAGCACAGACAGCCAGTTCCCGAGCCAAGGGAATGAACTGTTTAAGGTTACAATCTCCGATCCGGCCGGAAAACAAGCCTGGGACTCTTTGAACCGCTGGCCATTCAGCCAAGGAGACGGATATGATTGTGATCATCACAAATAATCATAAATTAGGTCGATTTCACTCTCTTTTGATAGTAACAGTGATAACTGTGATATTTGTGAAGTTCCGGCCTTTGTATGATCTGCTCATTGTACGAATTCTTATTGTTATCATCATGCTGTCATTGATTTACACAATTGTAAATTGTAATTTAAAACTGAAGACATGCAGACTACTTCATTTTTTAGCTCATGTCCATATGAAGCCTTATAAATGATTCTTCGACGTATAGAGATCAGTCGAAGCAGACTTCGTTTTAGACAACCCACTTATGTGCCTGCTTTCCATGAACCAAGTTTCATTAATCTACTCAAATTACATTCCGTACACTGATTGAAGTAATAACATTAAGTTATTTATTAGACCACCTAATCAATACAAAATCGTCTTGGATGATTTACATAAAGACGATTTTGTATTGATTAGGTGGTCTAATAAATAACTTAATGTTATTACTTCAATCAAATATCATCAATACGGACCAAAAATGATATTTATTACATGTAATTCCGTACACTTTCCATGCGAGTCGATGCGACGTGAAACGTATACTAAAAAAATAAATACATTGGAAGTCCTACATCTCCATTGATTCCCTTTGTTCTTAAACACTCCAAAATAATTTTATTCACTGTTGAATTTGTCCACTACCTTGGCTAGTAATTACTTTCTTCTACAATGAGAGATTCCCCGTCGAAGTGATGGATTCCACAGCAATTAATGTAAGTATATGGCCATTGTCAGGTCTGCAGTCTAGAGGTAGCTGACGCTTGCTGGGACGCTCCAGCTTCGATTCCTAGGCAGGTCAGGGTTCTTTTCGGGATCTGAAGGCCGATTTGAGGTCCGCTCTGCTGACTCGGAAGCAACGGATGAGCCATCTGATGGTGAAATAGCGGTCGCGATCTAGAAAATCAATGAGGGGATTCATCACCGCTGACCACGTGTTACCTCGTAATCTGTAGGTCTTCGGGCTGAACAGCGATCGCTTTGTGGTCCAAGGACCGTCAGGGCTGTAGCGCGATAGGGTTTGGTTGTGGCTACCTGGTCTTCATTATTCTTAGTTCCATCGTGGCTGAGTGGCAGATGGTCAGCCTCAGGATTCAAAACTCGAGAATTATTATTATTATTATTATTATTATTATTATTATTATTATTATTATTATTATTAATAATAATGCTATTGGTTTAGCGTCCCAGTAACTACTTTAATAGTTTATTGAGACACCAAGGTGTTGAGGTTTTGTCCCATAAGAGTTCCTTTATGTGCCGGTAAATTTATCGACACGAGTTGACGTTATATCAGCACCTTCAAAATAACATCACCAGAATCAACAGGGATTGAACCCACCAATGTTTGCTCAGAAGGCCAGCAGTCTATCATCTGAGCTGCTGAGCCCAGCAAATTAAGGGTTCTAACTCGACAGAAGGTAGTGAGAATTTTTAAATGGCAAAGAAAGTTTGCACGGTGTCGACATATAAAAGACATATTCATGACAACGTTTACTGATACTCACCAATAGGTCGCCCACAAGGGTTCCTGTTCCTCTGCCATCTGGTAAAGTAAAACGGAACGTCTGTGTTGACTCACAGATAGTCTAAATGGGGTCAAACAAAATAGTCTGCACACTTTACCTAATCGTACTCTGGTAGTGCAGATGTACTGGATGCGTTCTACATTTGCTTTAAAGTTTAGTTTGTACATTCTTAGCGTGCTTTGTGTTTCTTCAGAGCTGACGCGATGTGGTTATTAATATGATCGACGTTTGTGGCTTGTATGTCCTTCTTACACAAACTTTGTCAGTCGCTTTTGCCCACTGCCCTGGTCTTTCCTTTGCACCTCTTCGATGGCGCGATAGCCGTGTGTTACAGTCATCAACGACTGTAATTCAAGTCTTGGCCAACGTGTAGGATTTTTTAAAATGAGAATTCACTTCCTTGTGGCTCGGATTCCACGAAAAACCAGATGTCCTGTGGCTATGATCTCGATATCAACAGCGACATAGAACTTCAAACTAGCTATGATTCGCCTTTGCACCCCTCTACTTCTTAACACATGGACGATCGTTGCCTACGTGCCTTTTGGTGAGACACGACTTTTCGTTTCAATTCTTCTGGAAGCTGGCACACGTCTGTCCGCCTCCACCAAGAACGTAAATTGGCACACGGCCTCTATTCTCCGAGCTGATTGTTTTGAGTATACTGCCTAGCTGATCATCAGTACTTCCTATTAGAACACGTCCATTCCTTTCCACTCTGGTAGCTGTTGATAATACCAAGGATCATATAAGAGAAATAGATCCGTCACTCCTGTATAATAAATTCAACTGAGGAAACAGGGTCATGGAAGCTATAGTGGCGTCCGTATCTCCGCCAACATAAGGAAATAAGTACCTCGTAATAAACTTGATAATGACAGTTGTTACTTTGTTAAAATTTTAATTGTGATAAATAGACAATGATTGCATTTCGGTAGGAAAGTTGTATCTAAAGCTTCTCTCGTGTATTTACTTGAAAAGTATATTGCAATTACCGTATTTGTATGTTGGCGATACTGTTATAACACTAGCTTGTATCGTTGTTTCACCGTTCGCATTTTAATGTAAATTTACACCTATTAAATAATAAATGAAACATTGATTACTGAAAATGTTAATGCAATTCATATAAAACCCCAAAACGCCCATACTTGCCTAAATCACGATCTAACATAACCTCATTCTTTCGTTCGTTGAACCCTTCCCACGACTTTTATGTATGGGAATGGAAAACACGAGAAGGAAAGGAAGAAGTAAAACACAGCATAATGCACACAGTTTATATTTTGAATTTATTTATTCCAAACAGCAGATAAGAAGCACAATCACACAGACGTTTACTCGCAACAGCTAGGTAGTTCAATGTGAAGTACGTTCATCATCAGAATGCTAATTATTCACACTAAGAACGCGTATAATTATAATTTCACACCATACTCTCAAAAAACTGGATCAAAAATCTCGTTCAGAGGGAATGAATCTCAATAAATTTTCGTCTAACCGTACGACCCAGGTCCCTTCGCGCGCAACGATAACGGTGTTGTGTTTTGAATTTGCTGTACCACACAACTGAATGTGTAATGCCAAACTGCCTTCTAAATTAACTCTCTAAAAGAGAATTTTAGTTCTCATTAGTTGGCGGAGATTGAGTGGCTCATCTAGGAACTGCTTCGGACGCTCCCTAAGTGTCACCCCCCTGGATAATACCTTACAGTACAGTACACTATGCACACATTCACTCTGGCACCTGTGATCTCCGTCATGTTTATTGTTAACACACAGCCCTCCGTCGTTGCTTGTTGTTCCATTTAAATCCCGCCCGTTTGTTGAACAGATTTCACACATCTTCAAGAGTACAAACTGAAGGTCCTCGTCTATTATTTTCCTAGGTATTCTCCTCCTCCATTCACTTCACATGACCCCACCACTGAAGCCGTTTCATGCCTACAGCTTCATCCATCGAGTTTATTCTCAACTCAGACTTTTATCTATTCATTCTGAGTGCCCTCCCACCATTGTTCTCACCTGTTTGTATCAGCAGTTATTCTCGTTACTTTCAGATTTGTTACTTCCAGTTTATGAAGACCGATGGAAAAACAGTTAGCTGACTTCTTTTTTAAAGCTACATTTGACCGCAAATGCGATCTCACTGCATCAACTTTGCTGCATCTTGATTTAAATATTGTACAGTTTTCAAATATGCTCTGTATTACACACTGAATTGAATTACCATTTGTGAACTTGTAAATCGAAATGTAAAAAAAAGAAGTACTGTATTAGCCGCAGTTTTTAATTAATTTAATCTGGCGTTAAATTAGCAGTTTAGCCGTGGGGAAGTATATCACGGCCAATTTTAATTATTTTTAAATCTCCTAGTCTTAACTAACCGATGGAAAATGCGCTCTGTATAAACCAGTTGGTGGTGGTGGTGGTGGTGGTGTGATCATTGTTTTAAGAGGAAGTACAATTAGAAAACCATCCTCTATTAACACTAATCAGAGAGAAAAAATTGAAGGGGTCCGACATTACGAAAAATGAAGGTATCGACCAAAGGCAAGAGCCTCGAAAGGCGTGAAAATTAAAGACTCCCTTGGCCTCGAATGTTCTACTACCGTCGAGGTCGGCAAATAACAAGAGTTGACCAAATGAAGTCCGATAGGATAGATGAAAGTGAGGAGCCTGGCACAAGTAAGTGGAAGCAATGCCAGGACTCAGCTAAGGGCCACATGGAGGCCAATCCACGCGCCCAAGTTAAGAGCCCCTGGGCCCCCTTTTAGTCGCCTCTTACGACTGGCAGGGGATACCGTGGCTGTTATCCTACCACCCCCACCCCAAGGGGGTTATGAACCGGTTAGGTCAACTGCTCGCAGTTGAAATTTTGCCTAATGCCCTGGAGGAAATTGGAGTAGTAAAGCTGTAACATCAAATTCCGCACATAATAATAACTTAATATTTGAGTAGCGATAATGGGTAGACTATTAATGGCGGGTGGGCGGTGTCTGCTGTGAGGTGCTGCGTGTGTGTGTTGTGGAGGGAGGTGTTACGTGCGAACTGTAAAGAAGAGTGTACAGCACAAACACACAACCCTCGCACCATAACAGTTAACACCTTGCGATTAAACCTCCACAGTCCAGGGCCTTATGAATTCTTTACTTGATTATTTTATTACTATTAGTTCACGTTTTAGTCTTATAATGTCAAATAATGACTCAAATACGGGTTTTAAGGAGTCTAGAAGTTAATCTGGAAATGTTATTTCGTAGTGATCAACCTTTTGATGACTCAAAAGCCGAAGAAAACGAAATGTTGGAACTGAGCCATATCTTGAGTATCCAGAACAGGATCAAATGCTCTGAGTGCCTCCAGAAATTCTATGTAATTTCCCTTGTTGAAAGAGTCGTCTGAATCATGACTTTACTTGATTAGGCAAGAAGCAAACGGTATCAGTTAATCTCTTTACACCGGGCGAGTTGGCCGTGCATCCGGGAGATAGAGGGTTCGAACCCCACTGTCGGCAGCCCTAAAGATGGTTTTCCGTGGTTTCCCATTTTCACACCAGGCAAATGCTGGGGCTGCACCTTGATTAAATCCACGGCCGCTTCCTTCCTATTTCTAGGCCTTTCATATCCGATCGTCGCCATAAAACCTGTCTGTGTCGGTGCAACGTAAAACAAATAGCATAATAATAATAATAATAATAATAATAATAATAATAATAATAATAATAATAATAATAATAATCTCCTTAGCATCTCTCTCCTCTTTTATACATCCTCATTGTGTTTATCTGCATTGGCTCTGTGGAGGGAATCAACAATAATGTCAGTTCACTGTTTCTCCAGAAATTTGCACATGCGGGCAAGGAACGCGTATGCTTGCTATTATAGACGTCCTATGCGATTTTTTTCCATTGTCGGATAATCGGTGTCGGTGCGGTTATACATATTATTTATAGACAGTCTGTACAGAGTTATCCTCCATTTACAACAGACATATTAATGGACTGAATAAGTGAATGAATTAATGGATTGAATGAATAATTGGTTAATGTTGCATGACTGAATTGTATTCTAACGGCAAACGGAAAACAGTTATATACATGTCAAGCCTTGGCTGAATCAGCGTGTCTTGTCGTCCAACTCGAGACTTGCAAGCCTCGACCTAGAACAATTCATCACCCCGTCCTTGAACCATATTTCACTGATTCTCGACAAGGCTACATGTTCCCTGTCCTGACCTGCCTCACTGTCATGCGCAGATCTCTGTCGTTATATAAGATCACTTGCTGATTCAACCAACTTCCCTCCCGTATGTTTGCTGAGCCTCGGTGCCCTATATGTTTCATTTCATCTTACTTTATTTACCCGGAACCAAAAATATCGAACAACAACATAAAATATCTAACAACACAAAACAAGAAAAATAAGGTGAAATTCTTAACGTTTCGCAGAAAACTGTGCTCTGCGTCCTCAGAAGAATTCTCGACTGTCCACGAGAAAGGCTTCTTAAATAATGACACTTTTGAATTTGGAACGTTATAATAGAAGTTAGAAGTGGAAATGGCACGTTCATTCACCACCAGATGGCCCCCAGGAGGTTGCATAACGCTTGTGTTCGAATCGGAAGCTGACCGAACCATCACAATCAGACTAAGCGGTTCACATAACGTGTTTGCGTAACATATGACAGGTGTAAGACATAGACATAAGCCTGGAATGAAACATCTGGCGACGAGGAACGTACGAATTTGGAAAACACCGAGAAGAAATAACAGTAGTGAAGGGGCAAGGAAGGGAACTACCTACGTAAATTCTTAATGGCTGGCAACCAGGTATTACTTAATTGATAGCCGGTGTCCCTGTTCTATTATAACGTTCCAAATTCAAAAGTGTCATTGTTTAAGAACCCATTCTCGTGGACAGTCGAGAATTCTTCTGAGGACGCAGAGCACAGTTTTCTGCGAAACGTTAAGAATTTCACCTTATTTCTTTGACATGGCCCAAGCCCAAAAGCCTATACAATATCATGTCTATAAGTACGGGCCTTGAAAGCATTAATGGCAACACAAAACAAACAGACCCCTAGGTACAAAGACAAAGACACCTCCGTACAGGCCGTGAAGGCCTCTGGAGGAGTGGAAGGTAAAGGCTTCCACAATTGTTAACCGCGGCACGTGATGGGGTAGAGTGGTTAGCTCTACACCCGGCCGCCTTTGCCCCCAGGAATTAACCTGGTACTCATTTTTTGTGTAGGCTGAGTGAACCTCAGGGCCATATGCACCTCCGGAAGTGGAAATCTCGTTTCCTAAATTTTACGACTTTCTGACGGGGATTCGAACCCACGTCCTTCCGGGCGAACCGAGCACGCCTTTACCGCCTCGGCCAGGCAGCCCCTTCCCGTAGGTACACTACCATTAAATATAATGTCATCACTGCATTAATAAAACCGCAGTACTCACATACGATAACTTCCCTCTTTGTCCAAGTGTCTCTTGCGTATTAATCACACGCCCATTTCATTTATTTTCTTTACACGTAGTTTCCTCACGGCACTTAAATACAAACTTAAATTACCTACCCTTTTCCACTCTTTTATCACCCACCCAATAATTTTCTGTTCATTACCAGGCTGTTTCAACAATTCCCGTTGATTCTCACTCAATATTTTCCCTCTCACATTTTGCGTTTCTTTACATATTGATAACAAATGCAGATCTTCCCTCACATCACCACACAGTATGCATAAGGTATTGTCCTTTTTCCGGATCCAGCCCTTGTTCTTGTGTAATCCCAACATCCACCATAATAAACCTCTTCTCGCAGCTCTATCTACATTACTAATACTTACCCTCGTTACTTGGCTTATCCTATTAAACATACTTAGGGTCGCTCTCCTCTGACATTCCTCCATCTAAGTTTGCATTTGGATGTCCTTTACCCTCTTTATAATAATTCTCCAAAACCTTCTTACCCTTTATCCTAATCCTCGTACCATATGTACTCTAGTCCCAGCCTTTCCACATTCGTTTTGACCTTCATCAACCAGCTCTCCCCATACATACTTTTGAGCTGTTGCTGATAAGCAGCTTGTAGCAGTATGCCCCCTTCTCTTCTTTTTAATATCCAGTAATTAAGTACTCTTCTAATCTCATCCAGTAATTAAGAACTATCTTCACAAATTCCACTTCCATATACTCCCCAGACATTACTGTCGCCCCCGCGTTAGCTATGGACTCAGGAAGCCACATCAACGTCTTAATAAATTTACTAGTTCAGAGTATCCCTTCCTTTCTCCAAACCCCACAATTCAGCTCCGTAGAGTACTCTTTTTAGCACCAAGGTTTTGTATACCACCTTTTGTATGTTATAATTTATTCCAGGGTATTTGTTCTCCAAAATCTTAACAAACTGACCGCCATCCCCTTCCATTTCGCCCTCTTAATATGACGTTCCCATCCCCTTTTTTGTATATAAGAACCCCCAGATATTCCAACTTTTCTGTCACTTCAATAATCTCCCCCTGGACCACCCATTTCCTTATTTTCTTTCTCGTTCTGTTCTTTCGGCCTACCATCACTTTCATTTTATTAGAGTTAATTGTCAGGGACCACTTACTCTCATACTCTGAGAACGCATTTAGAACTTTGTAAACTCCACCCTGTTAGTCATTATCAGCACATCGTCAGCAAAAGTCAATCCTGGGATCCCTTGATCGCCTAAAACCGGGCAAACCCATTTATCCCCTCCATGTCCTTACAAAATATCATTTATAAATTATAAAAATAGAATCGGAGATAGTTTACAACCCTGCTTCAAGCCAATCTTGCATTCAATCAGGTCGTTTACTACACCTTCTTCCAGTTTAATACAACAGTAAACTTTATCATATATGGCCTCGATCGCAAAGATCATCTTTCGTGAAACCCCCACCCTTCCTTAATTTTGCTACTAACGCGCTTCTACTCACTGTGTCAAAAGCCTTTTCGAAATCAATGTCAACTACACTGACTGACAGAGCAAATGCAACACCAAGAAGGAGTGGTTCGAAAGGGATGAAAGTTGGGAAAAAAACAGAGACGGCACGGACGAATAATTGATGTTTATTTCAAACCGATATGCAGGTTACACAATGCGCATGGCATCGACTCAGTAGGATATAGGACCACCGCGAGCGGCGATGCACGCAGAAACACGTCGAAGTACAGAGTCAATAAGAGTGCGGATGGTGTCCTGAGGGATGGTTCTCCATTCTCTGTCAACCATTTGCCACAGTTGGTCGTCCGTACGAGGCTGGGGCAGAGTTTGCAAACGGCGTCCAATGAGATCCCACACGTGTTCGATTGGTGAGAGATTCGGAGAGTACGCTGGCCACGGAAGCATCTGTACACCTCGTAGAGCCTGTTGGGAGATGCGAGCAGTGTGTGGGCGGGCATTATCCTGCTGAAACAGAGCATTGGGCAGCCCCTGAAGGTACGGGAGTGCCACCGGCCGCAGCACATGCTGCACGTAGCGGTGGGCATTTAACGTGCCTTGAATACGCACTAGATGTGACGTGGAATCATACGCAATAGCGCCCCAAACCATGATGCCGCGTTGTCTAGCGGTAGGGCGCTCCACAGTTACTGCCGGATTTGACCTTTCTCCACGCCGACGCCACACTCGTCTGCGGTGACTATCACTGACAGAACAGAAGCGTGACTCATCGGAGAACACGACGTTCCGCCATTCCCTCATCCAAGTCGCTCTAGCCCGGCACTATGCCAGGCGTGCACGTCTATGCTGTGGAGTCAATGGTAGTCTTCTGAGCGGACGCCGGGAGTGCAGGCCTCCTTCAACCAATCGACGGGAAATTGTTCTGGTCGATATTGGAACAGCCAGGGTGTCTTGCACATGCTGAAGAATGGCGGTTGGCGTGGTGTGCGGGGCTGCCACTGCTTGGCGGCGGATGCGCCGATCCTCGCGTGCTGACGTCACTCGGGCTGCGCCTGGACCCCTCGCACGTGCCACATGTCCCTGCGCCAACCATCTTCGCCACAGGCGCTGCACCGTGGACACATCCCTATGGGTATCGGCTGCGATTTGACGAAGCGACCAACGTGCCCTTCTCAGCCCGATCACCATACCCCTCGTAAAGTCGTCTGTCTGCTGGAAATGCCTCCGTTGACGGCGGCCTGGCATTCTTAGCTATACACGTGTCCTGTGGCACACGACAACACGTTCTACAATGACTGTTGGCTGAGAAATCACGGTACGAAGTGGGCCATTCGCCAACGCCGTGTCCCATTTATCGTTCGCTACGTGCGCAGCACAGCGGCGCATTTCACATCATGAGCATACCTCAGTGACGTCAGTCTACCCTGCAATTGGCATAAAGTTCTGACCACTCCTTCTTGGTGTTGCATTTGCTCTGTCAGTCAGTGTGTATATACTTTACCTCCTTCCTTATTCAGATATTTCTCCAAGATCATCCTAAATATTAAAGTATCAGACGTCCTTCTGCCCTTTCTAAAACCACCCTGGAAAATTGACACCATCGATCGCTCTTCAGCCCAGTTCCTCAGCCTGTTCGCTAATATAACCGTATAAATCTTACTCAAGAAGCCCAGTAGAGTTATTCTTCTATAACTACTCGTTATATTTCTCTCTCCTTTTTTATTGTAGATTGGGTATATAATCCCAATTTGCCACTATTTTCTGAACCTACCACACTCGAAACTCTTGTTCAGCAACTTTACTATGTCCTCCATCATCTGTCTATATTTTCCTATTTGTTCCCCAAAATAAATTATTAATTCCATTTCTTCCTCCAACTGAACTGGTCCTCAGTTTCCGTATCACCTCCATTACCTCCTCTCCTGATATATCTTTATCCAACTCATAAATACGTACATCTACTCTCCTCTGTCTGACCTTCTCCCCCCTTGTTTCTCTCCACCTATCCCTCCCTCCTAATAATTTGCGAAAGTACTCCAACCATGAATCATGTTTAATTTTCGGTTTGTTAAACCTCCTCATCCCTTGCTAATTGTATTCAGTCTCTCCTACACCCTTTCAGGTTGCTCCATTCTACACTCCCTATTTATCGCCTCTGCTTGCGCCTCAGCGACAATTTCTTTCTCCCTGCAATTTTATCCCTATATTCTTTCTTTAATCTACAAAAATATTATCTTTTTGCACTTCCTCCGTGCTTTTAGAGCCCTTATGACTGCTTTCTTCATTTCCTTGGACTCTTTATTATAGCATCCGTCTTCCGCTCCCTTCTTTCTTTTCTTAAATATAGCTATCTCAGCTAACCTCTTTATTGCGTATTCAATTAACTCCACCACTCTATCCACATTATCCTCCCTTAAAGCTATCTCCCATCCTGACGAAATACATTGCAAGTTATTTTCTATAAGAGTGCCTAATTCCAATTTTACTTCCTCTGACCACTTATATTTAATATATCTCCTACACTTTTCTGTACCCCTCCTTTTCTCTCCTTCCTCTTTCCCTCTCTTCTTCCTAGCTTAACATTTACCGGGGCATAATGGGTTTAAACACAGTCCGCTATTTCTATCCAACATGTCCTCCCAACTAACTACAAAGTCTATAACACTCCCCCTCCCCTGAAATGCAATACACGTCAGTTTCCCTTCCCTATTTCCATCCTACCAGCCGTCTAAAATATATAGGTTACCTGCTGCACCTAATTCTAGCAATATTAACCCATAACTATTCCTTTTCTTATATTCACTACGCCTCAATCCCCTAAATCAATCAATCAATCAATCAATCAATCAATCAATCAATCAATCAATCAATCAATCAATCAATCAATCAATCAATCAATCAATCAATCAATCAATCAATCAATCAATCAATCAATCAATCAATCAATCAATCAATCAATCAATCAATCAATCAATCAATCAATCAATCAATCAATCAATCCTGATCTGCATTTAGGGCAGTCGCCCAGGTGACAGATTCCCTATCTGTTGATTTCCTAACCTTTTCTTAAATGATTTCAAAGAAATTGGAAATTTAATGAACATCTCCCTTGGTAAGTTATCCCAATCCCTAACTCCCCTTCCTATAAATGAATATTTGCCCCAGTTTGCCTTCTTGAATTCCAACTTTATCTTCATATTGTGATCTTTCCTACATTTATGAATGCCACTCAAACGTATTCGTCTACTAATGTTATTCCACGCCATCTCTCCGCTCACAGCTCGGAACATACCACTTAGTCGAGCAGCTCGTCTTCTTTCTCCCAATTCTTCCCAGCCCAAACATTGCAACAATTTTGTAACGCTACTCTTTTGTCGGAAATCACCCATAACAAATCGAGCTGCTTTTCTTTGGATTCTTTCCAGTTCTTGAATCAAGTAATACTGTTGAGGGTCCCATACACTGGAACCATACTCTAGTTGGGGTCTTACCAGAGATTTATATGCTCTCTCCTTTACATCCTTACCACAACCCCTAAATACCCTCATAACCATGTGCAGAGATCTGTACCCTTTATTTACAGTACCATTTATGTGAATTCCCCAATGAAGATCTTTCCTTATATTAACACCTAGATACTTACAATGATACCCAAAAGGAACTTTCACCCCATTAACGCAGTAATCAAAACTGAGACGAATTTTCATATTTGTGAAACTCACAACCTGACTTTTAACCCCGTTTATCAACATACCATTGCCTGCTGTCCATCTCACAACATTATCGAGGTCATTTAGCAGTTGCTCACAATCTTGTAACTTATTTATTATTCTACACAGAATAACATCATTCACAAGAAGCCTTACCTGTAGAGGCGCGCGGCTGTGAGCTTGCATACGGGAGATAGTAGGTTCGAATCCCACCATCGGCAGCCCTGAAGATGGTTTTCCGTGGTTTCCCATTTTCACACCAGGCAAATGCTGGGGCTGTACCTTAATTAAGGCCACGGCCGCTTCCTTCCAACTCCTGGGCCTTTCCCATCCCATCGTCGCCATGAGACCTATCTGTGTCGGTGCGACGTAAAGCCCCTAGCAAAAAAAAGCCTTACCTGTGATTCCACTTGTTTACTCATATCATTTATACATATAAGAAAACATAAAGGTCCAATAATACTGCCCTGAGGAATTTCCCTCTTAATTATTACAGGGTCAGATAAAGCTTCGCCTACTATAATTCTCTGAGATCTATTTTCTAGATATATAGCAACCCATTCAGTCACTCTTTTGTCTAGTCCAATTGCACTCATTTTTGTCAGTAGTCTCCCATAATCCACCTTATCAAACGCTTTAGACAGATCAATCGCGATACAGTCCATTTTACCTCCTGAATCCAAGGTATCTGCTGTATCTTGCTGGAATCCTACAAGTTGAGCTTCAGTGGAATAACCTTTCCTAAAACCACACTGCCTTCTGTCGAACCAGTTATTAATTTCACAAACATGTCTAATGTAATCAGAAAGATGCCTTCCCAAAGCTTACATACAATGCATGTCAAACTTACTGGCCTGTAATTTTCAGCTTTATATCTATCACCCTTTCCTTTATACACAGGAGTTACTATAGCAACTCTCCATTCATTTGGTATAGCTCCTTCGACCAAACAATAATCAAATATGTACTTCAGATTTGGTACTATATTCCAACCCATTGTCTTTTGTATACTCCAGAAATCTTATCAATACCAGCCGCTTTTCCAGTAATCAATTTTTGTATCTTATTGTAAATGTCATTGTTATCATATCTAAATTTTAATACTTCTTTCGCATTAATCTCCTTCTCTATCTGCACATTATCCTTGTAACCTACTGCTGACTGAATACTTCTGCCTTTTGAAGATCCTCACATACACACTCCCCTTGTTCATTAATTATTCCTGGAATGTCCTTTTTGGAACCTGTTTCTGCCTTAAATTACCTATACATATTGTTCCATTTTTCACTAAAATATGTATGACTGCCAGTTATGCTTGCCATCATGTTATCCTTAGCTCCCTTCTTTGCTGGATTCAATTTCCTAATAAGTTCATTCAATTTCTCCTTACTTCCACAGTCATTTCTGTCTCTATTTCCTTCCAGTCTGCACCTCCTCCTTAGTATCTTCATTTATCTATTAAAATAAGGTAGGTCTTTACCATTCCTTACCACCTTTAAAGGTACAAACCTGTTTTCACATTCCTTAACAATTTCTTTAAACCCATCCCAGAGTCCGTTTACATTTTTATTTACCGTTTTTCACCGATCATAGTTACTTTTTAGAAACTGCCTCATGCCTGCCTTATCAGCGATATGGTACTGCTGAATAGTCCTACATTTAAGACCTTCCTTTCTATCACATTTATTTTTAACTGTGACAAAAACAGCTTCATGATCACTAATACCATCTATTACTTCAGTTTCTCTATAGAGCTCATCTGGTTTCACCACCACCACATCCAATATATTTTTCCCTCTAGTTGGTTCCATCACTTTCTGAATCAGCTGTCCTTCCCATTTTAATTTATTTGCCATTCGTTGGTCATGCTTCCTGTCGTTCGCATTTCCTTCCCAATTGACATCTGGTAAATTAAGATCTTCTGCAACAATAACATTCCCTTCCATGTCGTTTCCCACATAGCTGATTATGTTATCCAATAATTCTGAATCCGTGTCTGCGCTACCCTTTCCCGGTCTGTACACTCCAGATATATCAAGTTGCCTATTATCTTTAGAAATGAGCCTCACACCTAGAATTTCATGTGTATCATCTTTAACTTTTTCGTAGCTTACAAAATCGTCTTTCAACAGAATGAATACCCCCTCCCACCATTCTTATCCTATCTCTACGATACACACTCCAGTTCCGTGAGAAAATTTCTGCATATATTATATTATTTCTCAGCCATGATTCAACTCCTATTACAATATCTCGTAAATATATATATTAAATTACTTATTCTATTCCTTTCTTTACAATACTTCTGCAGTACAACACTAACAGTTTTATGTCATCCCTACTTGATTTCCGGTTTCCTGTTCCCTTATCATCGCTTCCTACGCTACCCCGTTTCCCTGAATGTACATCCCTATTACCCTTCCAAACATATTTCCTAACTTATACTTACCACTGCGGTTTAAGTGAAGGCCATCTGAGCGCAGATCCCTATCTCCTACCCACCCATTAGGATCTAGAATTTTCACTCCCAGTTTCCCACATATCCGCTCCATAGTCTCATTCAAATCCCCAGTCACCCTCCAGTCAGTATCCCTCCTACACAGTATTCCACTAATAACAATCTCCGCTTCCTTAAACTGCACCCGTGTTGCATTTACCAGATCCCACACATCTCCAACTATGATGGTTCTTATATCAGCTTCCCTTATGTTGTTCGTACCAACGTTAAACACTACCACCTTCTCCTTCCCCTCCTTCCTCTCTTCTACTTTCCTCAACATCTGCTTCAAATTAATTCCTGGATAACACTCTACCCTGGTTCCCTTTCCTCCACACACTTTCTCCACATGTCTAAAGATGGAATCCCCCATGACCAGAGCCTCAATCCTACCCACCTCATTTGATCCCCTCCCCTCCTGGTCAGCCCTATCTTTCCTGATAGCTGCAGGAGCTACTTCCTCCTCCCTTTTCTCCTTCCCATGACCCTGTACCACCTGTCTTTTCCTATCCTCTATTCTACATTTTCCTTTCCTACCTTTTCCCTTCCTCCTACTTCCACGCATCTCACCAACAGTTCCCTGTCCCTCATCTTCCCTCTGTTGTTCTACCTGGAGCGACTCGTACCGATTTCGCACACACACCTGCTTCTGATCCTGAATAGAGCCCTTAGCCTGCAATCTCCTTCCCCTTTAAACGTTAGACCACCTGTCTTCTACAACTCCTCCCTTTCCTTCCCCTCCCTCTTGTACACCTACTGTAACCTGTACATTGTTTGAGGGAGTCCTATCTTCCTTCCTGTCTTCTGTGAGAATCCTAATTATCTCCCTCAAACTTTCCAACTCCTCCCTCATACCCCTCAATGCCACGCCACACCCACAGTAAGTATACTCGCGCTCCTTAGTCATTCTTTACGAAAAAAATGAAATGAAAAATAAAATAACTTATTTGCAAAAAATAAATGAACGGAGGGATATATTGTCTGGGATAGTACTCAAAGATCACACGACAATAAGATAATTAATATACGACTACACTACAATACTACTTAGTCGTGCTCTATTTTATCCTACAATCTTTAACAAGATGAAAACTGCTGTTAATTACTGAATACCGAAAGGAATACACAAGAACTGCACATTCCAAACTGCAATTAAGCCTATCCTAATTACAACGACAGAATTTCAGTAAGAGATTCTACGAATACCTCTACTACACCGGTACTACACAAATATGTTAGAATAATAAAAATAAACACACTAAATTCTAATAGGATATTACTCGTATACTACTGTAAAGTACACTACAATAATTTCTAAACTACGTTCAGACGTATCCTAATTACAATACCGGTACCGTATGTCACTGCTAAGCACAAACAGAAATGAAATTTGCAAGAACTACCGTACTCAAAGATTACCAACAAAGCTAAATGCTTAGACAGATTATTATTAGTACTACGCTCTAATAGATACACACGAATATAGCAGGCAAGGTACGGTATACTGTATCTACACTACAATTTTCAGCTGAAATGTGGTTATATGAATTTTTACCGCTGGTGGATTACTATTATCTTCTCTTCTCCCTGGGACGGAGAATAAGTGTCATCATCATCATCATCATCATCATCATCATCATCATCATCATCATCCTACCTTCGTTGCTATAAGTTGGGCATAGGTCACCTCTTGTAGCATTCCAATCACCTAACAACAACATCCCGTCTTCCTCATATTTCCCACGAATGACACTTATTTCCAATAATAGATCCTCAAAACATTTTTCATTAGTTTACGGTGAGGCCTTAGGATGATTATACAGAAAAGCCAAGCATTCCTTCTTCTCTCTCTCTTTCTCCCTCTCCATAGTAAACCTGATCCAAACCACCTCGTCCCTCTCATTTTCAATATCATCAATTAATTCACTCATTCCTTCCTTTATTAAAACTAGTATACCCCCGGAGTCCGAACCTTCATCTTCTCTTTCCTTTTTGTTTTATTCTTGACCACAAACCCCTCCACGTTAACACCTTCCCTATTTCTAACCACGTCTCTAACAGGGCCAGAATATCGAATCTCTCTACTAGTTGTATCTCTTCCTCATTCCCCATTTTATTTAAACAAGTCTTCAATGTTTACAAAACCTATCTTCCAATTTAGTTATAAGATATTCTCCCCTGCCTCTCCTCTCCTCCTTTATTTTACCCCCCTCTGCTACATTGATTGATTTACTTCTTGTTATTATCGCCCTCTCACTTTTCACTTCAATTCCATCCATTTTAGACATTTTATTACGCTGTTTATCCGCCTTTTCCTCCTGACCTTTATTTTTCTTACCCACAGGTCTTTTAAACTCAATCTTCTTCCATTGCCCAATGCCTTGCTTCTTATCCATACTTATCGTTCTCCCTCACCTTTTCCATGTACCTGCACACTGTCGACAGCACTTGCTGATTCATCACTTTCCCTTACCACTAGTGAATGCTGACTTTTCGTATCCGCACTTTCGCTGTCCTGGACTGTGTCCTCTTATGTGCCACCACTCCCTGTCTCATCATGGCCCTCCGTTCGCTCTGCGACCTTCCTTTCACGTTGTCTCGTCACCCGACATCCTTCCTGTTTATACTTATCAGCTATTTCCTGTAGCTTATCCACTAAACCAAGTTCTAGACTATCTTCCATCCCCCATCACCAGCTGTTGGTCCAAGTTGTATGCTCTCAGTCCTTGACTCCTGGCTATCATTAGGTGCTTCCTTCAAATTATAATGTTCTTATTTCCTTCACTCCCCTTGTCTCTTTTCACACACACGTTCTCACCTTGAAGAATCCCTGCGTTTCTCACTACAATATCGGCCATCAAGGTAGATAATAACCTGACCTTTATTGGCCTATGCCCTTTCACTTTTCCTACCCTTTCTACATTGTCAATGTCCATTTCACTGAAGTTAATCTTCCTTTCATTTTTAATCACCTCCCCCACCTTATACACTAATTCCACTTTATTGTCTTTTGCTTCCTCTTTAACACCATAAATAGATACATTCCCTCGTACGTACCTGACTACTAATTGCTTCATCTATCTTCATCTTAGTCAACTTCTCTTCCAAGTTATTCACCTTCTTCCTCAGTAGCACTATTTCTTCCAAATTAATTTCCACCTTTGACGTTGTCTCACTCATTTTTCTTGTATGCACTTCTTCATATTATTTATCTCCTTCGATTTTTCCCGTACCATTTTCTTAACTTTGTCCATTTGGAAAGCTTCTTTAACCACCTCCTTAATCGCTTGTGTTTCAACCCAACCGATGGCACCACCTGGACTAGGGCCAGGGTTAAGTTCCAGGCACCCAGTGATCAGTAGAACTGTTGCCACCAGTGCCACTTCCCTCATACTTTCCATATCACCTTTGTCTTCCATTCTACTTATTACTTTCCTCTTCATACTCCTCTGCCATCTTCCACTTACTGCTCGATATTATTCCACTGAAATGCCCAGTTCTCGACACTAACCGCTCAGCACATCCGCTGCCTCTGCTTGCTTAAGCTCAATTGTGGATACGGTTGTACATTCATGACACTCCAAATTGTCACCAAAATATATATAAACAAACCGTCAAAACACTAAAATCACCACATTTGGCTTGATAGTGCCCCTGACCGGTTAAAAAAGCTTAGGAGGATCGTGCATTATTGCTACAGAGAGGCAGAGAGCTCCGCGGTACGAAGCCGCACGCAAGGCAGTGTTATTTCTCGGCATCCCCACCATTCGTTGAATGCTCTCTCCCTACCACTCTCATTACAAACATTGAAGTCGAATGCCGGCTAAGCCAGCACACACATACTCAGCGCTGTCCGCAACTCCCAACTGCGGTTGTAGAACACAACGAGTTTGTTCTCAACTCACTTTGTAGTTTGTTAGAACGCCTTTTTTCATCTTAATAACTGTGTAAAATAATTAACAGAGTACAATCCTCTGTGTTAAGTATCAAACTATTTCACGTTAAACGTAGCATCTTCTACGGTACTTTACTTGAAAGCGTGCGCCGCACGCATCACGCCTTAAGGCCGTGCGCGCCTGATGGAGAATTGTGTCACATCTTTGTCTTTTACTATTGTAAGATTTTAGCGTTTGGTAGCATCGGTACACGTATGTTTTTCAGTTTAGTTTTTCATTTTTCTGGTAGCTCTGGACGCAGTGTACGGACGCGTGGAGAAATACATTCAGAAGTGTTTTAAATCTAGTTACTATTTCAACACACCGAAACGAAGGTAGCGGTGTCATGCAAAGATGAAAAGTGAGTTTACTTTCATCAGTGGTAGGGTAGAGACTGTTGAATGGCTATGGTCTAATATAAAACTGAAAGAAATTTGAAACAGTTAACTCTTATGAGAAAGTTTCAAAGGAAGCAGTACATTTTGATAAAGTACACAAAGCAGAAAAGTGCGATGACACAAACACATCTAACTTTGCTGAATGAATAAAGAGGAAGCAGATATCTTTGGGATAATTTTAATACAAAATATGAAGGTAAATGTGAATGTTCAATAAATAAAATCGATAGAATTTCTCCTTGTTTTGTAAATATCCCAAGTTTTTCCTTGGTCCGATTTCGTGGCTGAATGATCAGCGTACTGGTCTACGGTTCACAGGTTCCTGGGTTCTATCCCATTTGGGACGATAATTTTAACTACGTATACTTAATTCCATTAGCTTGGGGCTGAGTGTTTGTGATCGTGTTAATACACATCTACGTAAAACACATCATGCTTACCAAGCCTTACGGAAACATGCAACAGTAAATACATTCCTCCACATTGGGTTGACACCAAGGAGGACATTCAACTGTATAACTGGAATTAATGTACATTATTGCCGACCCTAGATGAGTGGAAAGAGGCTCAGAACAAGGAATAATAAGAATAAGAATGATTCCCGTGTATTTCCATAAACTTCTTTGTAAATGTCCTTCTTTTTTATAAAAGCAAAATAGACACCCAATAGGTTTGATAAACCACTTCGGATGATTAGTTGTGTAACCGTTCATGCAAGAAAACATATGGAACCATCACGGTATACAGATATGATCGTCATGAATGGTTTACCACAGCGAAGGAGTTTAATTTTGATTTAAAAGGAGTGAACGTCAGTGTTGAGTACGGTTACTTTTTCTTCATTCACTCATGGTGAAAATGAAAACCTACAGCCTGTTTTCCAGTCAATGAACGGGTCAGGGATGGGATGAATGAAGTCCCCAACTTGCGGCGAGGATAGGAATTGTGCCGGCTACCGAGGCCTGTCGCACTCCTCTGGGACAATGATTAATGACTGACAGATGAAATGAAATGATAGTGGAGAGTGTTGCTGGAATTTAATATGACAGGGAAACAGGAGTACGCGGAGAAAAACCTGTCGCGCCTCCGCTTTGTCCAACACAAATCTCACGTGGAGTGACCGGGATTTGACCTCTGACGATCACTATTTTGTGTTAATGTAATTCCTGTCTTCAATCGAACCTCTTCCTGTTAGGAGGCAAATGCTTTCTACATAGCTTTCCTGTGGACCAGGTTTTCTGTTGGAAGCTAATATTTCACTTCCAAACGTGGCTCTTTGTGGTGTTTTCAATAATATCAACAACGCTGTGTTGACGATATCAAAGTAAGATCTGTCCTTTTTGAATGGTTTTTCGTCAAGGAGCCTGCAGTTCGAATCTCGAACATTGTGTGACCACGTCCTTGTGGTTCAGATTTCACGTCAAACTGGATATGTTTTAGCTACAAACGCTATTTTACTGGTAATGAATAATATTCTTATTAACGTTTCGTCCAGCCGGCCCCGTAGTGTAGGGGTCGCGTGCCTGCCTCTTACTCGGAGGCCCCGGGTTCTATTCCCGGCCAGGTCAGGGATTTTTACCTGGACCTGAGGGCTGGTTCGAGGTCCACTCAGCCTACGTGATTAGAATTGAGGAGCTATCTGACGGTGAGATAGCGGCCCCGGTCTTGAAAGCCAAGAATAACGGCCGAGAGGATTCGTCGTGCTGACCACACGACACCTCGTAATCTGGAGGCCTTCGGGCTGAGCAGCGGTCGCTTGGTAGGCCAAGGCCCTTCACGGGCTGTAGTGCCATGGGGTTTGGTTTGTTTTTTTAACGTTTCGTCCATTCGTTTCCTTGTTTTAATGGTCAGCATCGCTACCTGCGGATCAGTGTTCTGGGTTTGATTCTCCGCCGAGTAGGTGACTTTAGACTTGTCTGGGTAATTCTTCTGGCTAGAGGACTGGGTGTTTATGTTTGTATCAATGGGCCTACATGCCACTTCACATAAAAAATCACACCCCACTACCAACCACCTAATCATGAATAACGTACAGCTCTCTACATAGGGTTGGTGTTAGGAAGGGCAGACAGCTGTAAAACAGGACCGAGTCCTTACAGGGTTCACACCTGCGACCAGATCAAGTGTGAGAAAAGTGGCAGAAAACTAATTACTTTTACGGTTTTTGGAGAGAGTGGGTTCGAACCCCACTGTCGGTAGCCCTGAATATTGTTTTCCGTGGTTTCCCATTCTCTCACCAGGCAAATGTTGGGACTGTGCCTCAATTAAGGCCACGGCCGCTTCCTTCACATTCCTAGCCCTTTCATATCCCATCATCACCGTAAGACCTATCTGGTTTTTGGAGACGTCGTTATTTTGTCTGGCATAAGTTCGTTTTCTTGCCGGTATGTCTTCCAACACGAGTCTGGCGTATGTGAGCAGTTTCAAATAAACCACCAAACTGAGCTGAGATTGAGTCCACAAACTTTGGTTCAGAAGGCCAAAGATCTATATATTGTCCACCAAAGCTCTACTGTCTGAGCCTGAGGCTATTTAACTGCGGTTTACGATTTAAACTGATAGCCTTAATAGACCTGATTCCATCATATTTTATGCCTATTGATTTGACAATACGAAGTACTCGTGTGTAATTAGACCATCAAGAGGACCGTAAATAGACAATATGTTCACCTGTAAGCTTCTCATCAGCCATCAAATGCAGTGTTTATTACAGCAGAATTAACAGCTTGGAGATACACAGTGGAAATAGCTCCCAGGTATTAAAGGCTTTGTCAATTACCAGTTCGCACTTCTGATGAACTGTCCTATTTGCCTTCGGCGGACCGACATCGCGCAGAGCCTTGATTCTTGTATTATATACTGCCTTTAACTTCTTAACTGAAAACCACTTATATCTCAGGTACTTAATATTTTACCAAAATATGAAACCTTCAGAATACTGGAGAAACTAACAGCATAAACTTAAAACTCCAAATATAAACGTATTTTTCATATAGCCAGTTTAGTAGGTACTGTATCTAACAAAAGGTCAAGATCAAGTTAATGAACTCCTCGTCCTACATTATGGTACGAATTGATCTGCAAATATTTTTGACTTGTTCGTGTTGATATACTTATGAAAAAGAACCGTTGGAATATCAAATGAATTTTCAGTTACAATTTTTAAAACATTTTGAGAACCTCTAAAAATACCTTATTTTGGGGGTGTAGAGGCTACACTGTTCAAAGCTACAGCAGGCATTATGACTACTTAAATTTTTCTAAATACCTGTCCAGTAAGAGTGTATATTTCCGTAAAAGCCGAAAGATGAAAGTATGTTGAAATATCGAATGAAGTTTCTGAGTTACAGTTTTTGAAACATTTTAAGAACCTCTAAAAATACCTTATTTTGGGGGTGTAGAGGCCACCCTGTTCAAAGATTACAGCAGGCATTATGGCTACTTAAATTTTTCTAAATACCTGTCCAATAAGAGTGTATATTTCCGTAAAAGCCGAAAGATGAAAGTATCACAGGGTCGTTTATTGTACATTTTTAACGACACTCACTCTCCAGTTCGGACGGTAACTGTAACCTGGAAAGGTAAGACGCCAGTCAGCGATAAAATTCTTTATCTGTAACATGTATCGACCCCTGCGATCTGTTGAGCGAAGCCTGTACTACGGGAGGAGTGCAAGTATGGTGACGGTAGTTCATTTCAAAGATGTTTCAAGCATTTCTAAATACGGTGTTAGGTTTTATTAAATAAGTGCAAAATTAAAACACCCCCCCCCCCCAACAAAACTTCCGTGATTCTTTCATCTTTTGGATTTGATGTCAATATACACTGCATTGGATAGTTATTTAGGAAAAGTAAACTAGCCATGTGCATTCTGTAGTTTAGTGAACAGGATGATCTTTACATCCCCCAAAAAAGGGGTATTTTTATAGGTTCTCAAAATGTCTGAAAAATTATAACTCTCAAACTTTATTTAATATTTCCATAATGTGTATATTAACAGGAATAAGCTACAAAATATTTTGCAGACCAATTCGTACAATAAATGTAGGATCAGTAGTTCATTTTCGCTGGTGGTCTTAAAACTTTTGTTAGATACTGTACACGATGGCATCACTTTTCGAATCCTCAAACAAATTTTCGTCAATTGTGAAAACTTTGACGCACTGTAGCTCTGCGTGTGTATTGTTCCTTACCTCACGGCATGTCATACGGCAAAAAAAAAAAAAAAAAAAAAAAAAAAAAATTGTAAGTGATGTATACCGAATTATGACTGAAGATTTGTCTGATTTCAAGATGGATATGGTTTTGGGCTGGGGAGGGAGTCTATCTGGAACCAGGACAGAAAACCGACACGATGTAACTATGGCAACCAGTAATCATTATCTATCTACCCTGTCTTCGTGTTCTTCCTCACATTACTACCGTGTGCCACATTCACGGTCGAAAAAAGTGACTCCGTGAATTCTGGTTCGGTGTCACCGTCGAACTTCTGTGGTCAAGTGTAGTCCAGTGCATTTTCTGTAGCTTGGAGACAGAGCTGCAGTATGGGGCCACGCATTGTCGTGGAGGTGGATGACCTGTCGAATCGGTTGTTTTAGTCATTTGCGGCGCTAGGTCCCATGGCAACTGGTTAGTGAAATTGCTTGATTCAATTGGTTTGATTACATTCGAGTTCGCGGCGTCAAAATGTCGCTGCAAAGATGAAGTATGCCCTGTTTTTCAGGTGTTTTCTGGAAAAGGAGCGACAGCTGGGTGGAGCAGTTGAAGTATGGTTGTGGATGGCGTATATTAGTTTGTACTGATAGATTTGAACGAGGTTTTGAGAGAGTGGGGCTGTTAGCGCACGTTCTGGCAAGCTTGTGATGTGCGATGCTCAATTTTGTTGTTAGGGGATGTAGTAATTATTGCTTGTAGAGATGATTGGGGTTCCAGAACTCGGCCTTCTGTATACAGTGGGTACAAATGACGCCGTGTTTTAAACGAGTTTCCACTGTCTTTGACTGGTGTTTCCTCTAGATCACAGCAAAGCTCCTTACACACGGTAACATTGCTCAAGGTAGCATAATTTTTTTTATGCAAGTGTAATTGATTAGTATAACTTATAACTTGGAAACAATTCTCTAACCCATGGGTAAATAATGAAAATATGGATCTCGATTATTATTATTATTATTATTATTATTATTATTATTATTATTATTAAAATTATTATTATTATTATTATGAGTTCTGATGTGTGGCTATGAAGTTGTTTATTATTATTATTATTATTTATTTATTATCGTTCAGGCCATCTATGGACCACGTTTTACAGTCTTTACGTTATTTTTCACCAGTCCTGACTTCACATTCTGCCAGTACTTCTTCATCCTTGCACTGACTTCTTTCTTCTGTTCTTCTGTGAAGGTTCTCTTCTTCTTCTTCACAAGTTCTTCCCCAGTCTCCTGGAAACCCTTGAACTCCTTCACTTTTTGTCTAAATTTGTTTCTGTCCAGTACGTCCTCTTTTTCTACTCCTATCCTGGCCAGGTCGGCCCTTACTTCCTTAGGCTGAAGAAGCTGAAAATCCTTTTTGTCAGTCCGTTGGTGTCCATTCTCTGTAGATGTCCATAAAATTGAAGCCTTCGCTTTTTCATCAATACGACGACTTCCTCTGTCTTCTGGTATAGTTCTTTGTTAGGTCTAAGTCTCCTCTCCCCACCTTTCATTTTCGGGCCCAAGATCTTCCGGAGCATTTTCCTCTCTTTCTTTCTGATGTTCTCTAGATCTCCCTTTCCAATCATGTCCAATGTTTCTGCTGCGTATAAGCATTCAGGTCTGATGACTGTGTCCAGATGTCTTAATTTGGCTCCATATGACAAAGCTTTCTTGTTGTAGGTGTCTCTAGTGAGCTGATACGCTGTTTCCATTTTTCTCGCTCGTTCTATCAGAGCTAGCTTCTCTGATCCATTCTCTTGAACTATTTCTCCAAGATACTTGAAGCTCTTTACTCTTTTGACTTTCCCCTCTTTCAACTTTAACATTTGGGGAGCCTCTTTGATGTTGGTCATAAATTCAGTCTTACTGTATGATATTTGCAGTCCAGTCATTTCTGCTATGCTATGGAGTTGTTCCACTCTTTTCTTTGCTATTTCTATGTCACTGGCAAAGACTGCGATATCATCAGCATATGCCAGGCAGTCTATCCGTATAGCACCTGCCCCTCTTCCAATACGGAATGCTTCTTTGTCTGGGATTCCTTCTTTCCATTTCCTTATCACCTTTTCCAAGACACAGTTAAAGAGAATTGGTGAGAGTCCATCCCCTTGTCTCACACCAGTCTTGACTTCAAAGGACTCCGATATTTCACCCATGAACTTGACCTTTGACTTGGTGTTGGTAAGTGTCTGTTTGATGATATTCCTTGTTTTACTGTCCACACCAAATTCTTCCAGTATTCCGAATAACGTCTCTCTATCTACCGAATCGTAGGCCTTCTTAAAATCCACGAAGACTACAACATATTTGCTTCGTCCCAGCATCTTGTACTTTATAATGTTCTTGAGATTAAAAATCTGTTCAGCGCATGATCTGCCTTTCCGGAATCCAGCTTGGTACTCGCCCAGTTCTTCATCGAGTCTTTCTTCAACCCTGGTTTGAAGGGCTTTAGACAGCATTTTATATGGGACCGAAAGCAGCGAAATTCCTCTATAATTATTGACATCCTTCTTGTTCCCTTTTTTGTGTAATGGATGTATTAAAGCAGTTAGCCAGTCTTCTGGAATTCTTTCCGTTTCCCAAATAATTTTAAATAAATGGGTCAATGATGAGATTAATTCTGCATTTCCCATTTTGAGCAGTTCTGCCACAATACCGTCTTCACCTGCTGCCTTGTTATTTTTTAGCTCCTGGATGATTTTGGATACCTCACGTTCGTCAGGTGGCTTTGAATCTGGCATTGTTACCTGCGGTCGCTTAATTGCCAGTCTTTCTTGTGGACCGTCGCAATTCAGTAATCTTTTGAAATATCTGGCGAGAATTTGACAGTTTTCCTTATTGTTCATTCCTAGTTTACCCTCTTCATCCTCAAAACATAGACCAGGTGATTTATATCCTTTTAACCGTGACTTAAAGGTCTGATAGAAATTTCTGGTGTTATTTTTCTGGAAATCTTCTGAGGTCTTCTTCAGCTGATCTGTTTCATATTGTCTTTTCGCTTGCCTGAAAGTTTGTGCTGTCAATTTTCTTTGATCTCTGAAGGCAATCAAGTCACAGTTCCTTCTGGTGGAACTCCATTTCTTCCATGCCTCCATTCTGCGCAAGAGTGCATCTTCACATGTTTCATTCCACCATTCACGTTTCTTTCGTTTCGCCAAGAGAATGGTTTTACTTGCAGCATGTTTAATATTGTCTCGAATGTCATCCCAGTTTACTGAATTCATGTTTTCCAGCTCTTTTTGGTATTGATGCTTTATTTCCTCACTAAGTTTTAACCTTCCCACATCGTATCTTGGTACTCTTTTCCCCTTTCGTCTTTTCCTGACTGGGAGAAGTCTCATCTTTATTTTGGTTAAATAATGATCAGAATCAACTTGGGCACCTCGTAATACTTTCACGTTCATGATTTCTTTTTGCGCTTGTTTAGAGATCGCCACATGGTCAATTTGGAATTCACCCAGAATCGGATTGGGAGATCTCCACGTTTTTTGTTTTCTTGGCAAGTGTCTGAATTTAGTTGACATGAGTTGTAGATTAAAGGCTCGGCACAACTCAATAAGCCTCTCTCCATTCCTGTTTGTCCGCCTGTGTGCCGGATATTCCCCTACTATTTTTCTGAACTTTTTCTCTCTTCCTATCTGAGCATTGAAGTCCCCCATTAATACCTTCACATTTCTTTCGGGAATCCGGGAGATCTGATCTTCCAATTCCTCCCCAAAACTATCAACTTTGTTTGCTTTTTTGCGGTTGTCTTCATTGGTCGGGGCGTGGGCATTGATTAATGTGTACGTTTTGTTTCCACATCCTAAATGCAGAAATGATAGGCGTTCAGAGAAACTCTCGAAACCTACAACGGAGTCTATTAAACACTTGTCTACAATGAATGCTGTTCCGAATAGTGGGAGAGATTTAGTTTGGTCCACTATGATGGCTGGTTTTCCTTTAAATATCCTAAACTTTCCAGTATCGAGTAAGTCCTCGTCTCTGTATCTTGTTTCTTGAACAGCCAAAACTCTTATTTCCCTTTCTTCCATTGTCTTTGTTAGTTCTTTCAATTTTCCGACCTTAAGTAGTGAGTTTACATTCAGAGTTCCTAGCCAGAACTTGCGTTTCATCTTGAGTCTGTGGTTCCCAGGGGACTCCGATTTCCCCTCGCGTTGTGGTGCAGGCTCTCCAGAACCCTTTGGCCTGCTTGCGCCACTTATCGTGGCGGTGGATTTCCCTTTTGGGCTGCCACCTGGAGTAGTTTCATCAATGCACTGGTAGTCCATAACGCGTTAACTGTCTAATCATTAGACGTGGCGAAGCAAGAATTGCTTCGCAGATATAGAACTGAGATTGTAAGTCCCAGAGCTTCCATTAACAGCCGCCCCTAACATGGGATAACAGACGCTGACCAGCAAGCCGCCCGATGCGGGAACAGACACCATAGCTGGATTTGTGGTTCATTGCCCCTTCCGCCTCACTTGCCATACCGAAGAACTTCTTCTCTGCCAAGACAACCGTTGAGGTCTTCACCATAACCCCGGCAAGGGCTCTCCATACTTATTACCCCTGGAGAGAGGGTGTCCCAGTATTATAAAGCCCACAGGAACTGGGCTGCCTATTGGTCCGAGGGTTCCTTTCCGTGGTTTTAGAACCAGCCCACATTTCTGTGAGCCCCTTATCCGCCACCTTGTTGATGTTAGCTGGTGGGCGTGAGCCCGGGACGGTTGAATCATTCATTTTGATTCACCCTCACCGTAAGGGTTGTTAGTCCAAACGGGTAGCTGATGTTCTGCTATGATGTTTATTATTATATTATCACAGACCACCAAGATGGCTCCCAGCAGTAGGCTAAGATCTGTTGCCTTAGAGACGCCTCAATGGAAGAGTGGAATGATATATCTAGTTGGTAGTATCTATGGAGACGAAGAAAATTTAGCGAGTGGGTGGTTGTTAGGGCAAGGTTAGCAGCCAATATACACTCTTGGTAAGTTATCTATGGAGCAATTGTAGTTAAATCCAACATGGAGGCGTTTATGGCAATAAAATGAAATAAAATTATGCCCTCAAATCAATTAAAACAAGCTCTAGATTCCCAAGATAACACGTTCACACAACCACCACACCAATCAAATGCTCAAATACTCCCTGATACCCACCGACACTACACAGAACACGAGAAAAGATGTCAAGATCGCGGAGCTCCACTTCATGACTCCAGCTTGGCGGCCATAATAATATATTATTATTATTATTATTATTATTATTATTATTATTATTATTATTATTATTTTCGTAGTTATGTACGGACTTTATTTGGGCGTATTATTGGTGTGTAACAAAACATGTGAGGTTCTGTCACGACATGTCTGCGACATGTATATTGATATGATTTTATTTAATTAAAGAACACGTAATTAATAATATATGAAATGAAATGGCGTATGGCTTTTTGTGCCGGGAATATCCGAGGACATGTTCGGCTCGCCAGGTGCGACCTGCGCGTCGTGATACGGATGAAATGATGATGAAGACGACACATACACCCAGCCCCCGCGCCCTGCCGGGAATCGAACCCAGGACCCCTGTGACCAAAGGCCAGCACGCTAACCATTTATCCATGGAGCCGGACATTAATAGTGTACCGGGAGGTACACCCCAACGCCGTGCATTCAAATTCAGCGCCTAAACGAACCCCTCTGTTGGTAAAACAGTGTACACCAACTTAAAACTTTACTCAAAAGATGTCACCACAGAAATATGGTGCAATTTTGTTATTGTGCAGTTGCCTAAACTGAGTGAATTTATCCTTGTTTTGTTTGCCATTCATCAAGAAGTTTGGACATTCTTCCACAGATGACATTACTAAAAACTATGATCATGCACCGTGGTGCGAGGTGTAAGAAGTTATAATTTAAAGAAGTTTTGTATTTCTAGGTTTTTGTAACTGAATGATGATCATTTATTTTTGGTAGGCAATATTTCTTTTTTCTTTCCCCCAGGTTTTGAATCTAGTCGATCCCTAATTTCTGTAATTAATTTTCAACCCATCACAGGCTTCTTGTTCGATTCTAAGTGTAACTTTGAAATTCATCCAATAAAATTGAGAGAGTGTGACTAGTTTAGTCTTGATTGATCTCGAACCTTCACTGAGGGTTTATAAACTGCGGATTTTCTCGTTTCTTGGCCAATTGATAGTCATCTTACTGAGTGTGTGTGTCAAAGCAGGAGGCGGGCGGCCTCTTTTGTCGGTCAACAGAACATCTACAAGGTAATGCCCACATAACTTCATTCTTTCTTGCTACCTCCGCAGTTTAACCAGAGGGAAAGGTCCGAATCGTCAACTATGTAATCTACTTTTCTAAAAATGTAACTTTCTACCGCCTTATGTAAAAACTTCACGAAATCTTTAACTGTAAATCGGGGATAGAGAGTGATGTACCCTCTCGAGCTCCCCTTCATCTTGGTTTGAGGTGACTACGTTTCGTAACTGTTTTTCCTTCTGTAATGTGTTAAAGTAATTTTTTTAAAGTAAGGCCAACAATAATGTATTATAACCGTGCTAGTTATTATTTTCTAGTGTCGTTGTTAAATTCAGTTTGAAACTGAACGTGGCATTATTGCACCACTAAACAGTTATTTCATTAACTATAATATTCATTATTATTTAACGTCATATTTACGAGGGCAAGTCAATAAGTAACGGCAATTTTACTCTAATTGTCTTTAGGTTGGCTCTCTGGCGTTGTGTGCTCACCAGCCGCAAGACGACACCGTTGTCTACGTCTGTGGTAGGTTTCAGCGTTATCAGATCAGTACAGCTTGTACTGTTGCGACGTACAGATGGGCGCGCCACTCTCTGCTTGCACCAGGAGTGAACAGCGTTCCGTAATCCATTTTTTGTGACCTGAGGGTGTACCAGGAGCGGAAATTCATGGAACAGTCACTCATCTGTTATTTAGGATCATATCACGCACTTGTTCAATATCGGCATCAGTTACGGCTGCAGATCGACGCCCGGATCTTACCTCATCCTTCACGCTCGTGCGACCCCTTTTGAACTGTTCAATCCACTAGTAAATACTTTGCTGTGGCAAAACATTGTCCCCGTATTGTGCTGGAAGTCTTCTATGAATTTCCGCTCCTGGTACACCCTCAGACCACAAACAACGGATTAGACTACGGAATGCTGTTCTTCCTTGGTGCAAACAGAGTGTGGCGCGGCCATATTTACGCCGCAACAGCGCAAGCTGTACTGATCTTATAGCGCTGAAACCTACCACAGACGCAGACAACGGTGCCGTCTTGCTGCTGGTGAGCACACAACGCCATTAGAGGCAAGCTGAAAACAATTGCAAATACTTATTGACTTGCCTACGAATATTTCACGAGCGATGAGCGAACGGCTTATGACAGAATCATTGCGTCCTTCTTACACGACGATAATAATAATAATTATGTTATTGGCTTTGCATCCCACTAATTACTTTTACGGTTTTCGGAGACTCCGAGGTGCCGGGATTTAGTCTTTCAGGAGATCTTTTACGTATCAATAAGTCTACCGATGCGAGGCTGACGTATTTCAGCACCTTCAAATGCCACCGGACTGAGTCAGGATAGAACCTACTAAGTTTGGGTCAGCGCTTCAACCGTCTGAGCCACCCAGCCCGACTTTACTGGACAAGATCCGCATTGTGTCGTGAATCCTTGGCTATTCATTAACCTTCTAAGTTAGTAGCACCGGGCGAGTTGGCCATGCGGTTGGTTGTGAGCTTGCATCCGGGAGATAGTGGGTTCGAGCCCCACTGTTGGCAGCCCTGAAGATGATTTTCCGTGGTTTCCCCATTTTCACATCAAGCAAATGCTGGGGCTGTACCTTAATTAAGGCCACGGACGCTTTCTTCCCACTCCTAGACCTTTCTTATCCCGTCGTCGCCATAGGACCTACCTGTGTCGGTATGACGTAAAACAAATTGTAAAAAAAATAAAAAAATAAAAAAACTTAGCAGTGAAGGGAACGTTCATATGTGAGTATATGTACGTGTTTTCAAGCCCAGTATCTCTTGCGGAGACCTCCAATGATGTGATTGACACGGGCTTCCCCAACACCTGGAAAACAATATGACTGCGCTTCTGTGACCTAGTGTGACTTTCTCAAGATGTGCCACTGAGAGTTGGATAATAACGAGAAAACTCAAAAATACCCAAGGCAGCTATAATAATCCTACGTATAGATGAGTCCAATGAGGCTGGGTAACCGGTTCGTTTGTTGTTGATTTAGTTTAAAGACTCATTTACATGCCATTTTGTGTAGCTCAGACGACTAAACGCAGGCATTCCACCTGTTTTACTTTTTTTTTTTTTTTTTTTTTTTGCTAGTTGCTTTACGTCGCACCGACACAGATAGGTCTTATGGCGACGATGGGACGGGAAAGGGTTAGGAAAGGGAAGGAAGTGGCCGGGGCCTTCTGTTTTACTTTAACCGAACAACATATCAGAAATACCTTCCCAATTTATTAATATAACTTTCTTTTGCATAATCTAACTTGGAATTTGCATTACTCGTATTTATTTACTACTCTTGAGTAATAGCCTCTTCAATGCAAATTTTCTCTCGCTTGTTTCGAATTTCTCCGTATGTGGGGAATTTCACTCTATATGACCACACTGACCTCATCAATCATTGAGCCATGATTGATGACATACTGTTGTATCCCTGATACGGCGGATAGCTGTTTAACTTTCGGACTGGGTACTGTAACTAGGTCACAGAAGCGCAGTCATATTGGTTTCCAGGTGTTGGGGAAGCCCGTATCAATCACATCACTGCAGGTCTTCGCAAGATACACTGGAGCACTCTGTAATGTGATGCAGGCTTGTAAAGAGAACACTGCAACGGCCATGTAGGGACACTATTTTAAATGAGATGAGACAGTCACACAGGGAGACTAACTGAAATTCTTACCCGTAACAAGTTTATCCTTCCACTCACAAGTTAAGATAGATGTTAATAGATCTAGAAAATTTCTGCAATTGCACGTTGTCTTTAGAGCGGTTTTGCCGGGCTGACTGGCTCAGGCGGTTAAGGCGCTGGCCTTCTGACCCCAATATGGCAGGTTCGATCCTGGTTCATTCCGGTGGTATTCGAAGGTGCTTGAATACGTCAGCTTCGTGTCCGTCGATTTACTGATACGTAAAAGAATTCATGCAGGACTAAATTCCGGCACCTCAGCGTCTTTGAAAACCGTAAAAGTAAAGCAAATAAAATTATTATTATTATTATTATTATTATTATTATTATTATTATTATTATTATTATTATTATTATTATTATTATTATTATTATTTAGAGCGGCTTTTATGATTCTTAGACCGAGTCAAATCTTGGGTTTAACAGGCTGTATATTTTCTTTACATATTTCTTCTGTTTGCAGATCTAAGGAGTATAATCTGCTGTACATGTTGTATTGATGGCAAATCGATCGATCGCTTACTTGGTTTATTGATTGATTGATTGATTGATTGATTGATTGATTGATTGATTGATTGATTGATTGATTGATTGATTGTGGTCTCTGGTGAGGCCTGGTGCAGGTCTTTCTATTTGACATCCATGGGCGACCTGCGTTCCTTGGTGTTAGATGACGATAATGAGGTTGAGAGAGGGTGAGACTGGGTGTCGGCACATAGCCTACTCCTATTGAATAACATCAAGGCATGTGCTCAGTTTCGGGAAATAAAAAATCGTTGCCATGGCCCGCCTGATGGCCATGATTGTTAATGCGTTGAAGACTAAAACGGTCCGACACCGTGATTATCTGGTTCGAGTCCCGTTGGTCGAAAAAATGTTCACCGTCAGAATGTTGGCCGGCAGGGTAGGGGAGTTGGTGGTATACAATTTGTAATCACTAGAAACTTCTCCGCAGTGCTGATATGGAGTGAGGTCATATGACGCTGTTGGTGCTGGTTTATCCGTCGGATGGGGACGTTAAGCCTTGAGCAGACCCCTTGGTGCTATTCGACAGGAGTAGGCTATGCGCCGGCACCGGTTCACTCTCTCCCTTCCTACTATCGTATATCATGTCATTCACTTCATCTCATTAACTCCTCTGATGAGGCTGACTTCAGGAAGGGCATCCGGTCATGAAAAACCGCCACGACAGATTTATCTTACCTCATACCCGACACAATAGTGAAACGGGACAAGACAAATAAAAAATCGTTGCCATGACTTCTGAATCAACTAACGTATATCCAGCCACTGGACGTTTTTCTTTGACAATCCGAGCTGCAGTTAATTACAGTTGCATATATCAGTCATCCCCTTAATTAAGGTCACGGCCGTTGCCTTTTCATCTTTGCGTCGCCGAAATCCTTCGATGTGTTTAGTGCGACGTTAAGCCACTCCAAAGACAGGTTCGTGTCGGAAGATTTATCAGCACGTACAATAAATCCTGTGGGACAATAGTTGACCCGTCGGCGTCCCTGAAAACCGTTCAAAGATGTTAATGGGATGTAAAACCATTATTCTTATTCCATTTTTGCTAGTGGCTTTACGTCGCACCGACACAGATAGGTCCTATGGCGACCATGGGACAGGAAAGGGCTAGGAGTAGGAAGGAAGCGGCCGTGGTACAGCCCCAGTATTTGCCTGGTGTGAAAATGGGAAACCACGGAAAACCATCTTCAGGGCTGTCGACAGTGGGGTTCGAACCCACTATCTCCCGAATACTGGATACTGGCCGCACTTAAGAGACTGTAACTATCGAGCTCGGTATTCTTATTCGTATTCTGTCCGGCTCCATGGCTAAATGGTTAGCGTGCTGGCCTTTGGTCGCAGGGGTTCCAGGTTCGATTCCCGGCAGGGTGGGGAATTTTAACCTTAATTGGTTAATTTCCCTGGCACGGGGACTGGGTGTCCATGTCGTCTTCATTATCATTTCATCCTGATCACGACGCGCAAGTCGCCTATGGACGTCAAATCAAAAGACCTGCATCTGGCGAGCCGAACTTGTCCTCGGACACTCCCGGCACTAAGAGCCATACGCCATTTCATTCTTATCCTTATTGACAAGACTTCCTTCAGAAGAAGAAGAACATCCTGAAACATTTTTAAATTATTTTTTCTTATCTTTTCTGTTTCGCTGCTTATTTCATTACTTTAAAGCATATTTGAATGCATATTCGAGACTTTTAAGGTTTCATGAAATTAGTGAAACAAAATCAACAGTAACAACAAATATTTAAGGGGCGTGATAGCCGAGTGACATTGTTGCATACTTCTCACCAAGGCAGCCGCAATTCGAACAATGGTGAATGCATCTGGGACTTTTGAAATCCCAAGGTTCTTTGGTTATGATCACGATATCAGCTGTCATAAAGAATTAAATTGGGATGGAAGACATGTGATCTGACGCATACCCGCTGTGTACTTTTAGTCCGCTAAACGAACTCGAACGTAAGCCGAATATACGTGCTGTTATGTAGTATCTCTGTGGTAAAGGAAGTCCCTAAGCTCCCTGGCGTTGCAAAATTAGTGCCATGGTGATTTGCATATAAATAGAAGATAGCAACAAATCTGTAGGGAGTTTATGGGGAGTTTGATTACGGCACAACAAAGAGGATAATACCATTCTATAATAGGGCCTTGGAGGAATTCATATGAGCGTGCTGGTACGTGATGTGCTCTTCTAAAGGTTAACAGAACGATTCTCGCTTTCTCTCAACTTGATGTCAGAGAAATAACCTATCAGCCAAGGCGATTATAGTTTGAAAGAAACGAAATTACTGCTTATAGCTATCTCTTCAAAGGGATTTTAAGAGCGTACATGAGTCTGACATATTTATTTCTACATGAAAGTAATTCTGACAACTTATGAGTGGAGTTCATAAGCTAACACCTAAAAATTGCACAGATGTATAAGTATGATTCAAAATCTGACAAAATATGATTAAACGAATAACAGATTCTTGTTCTACTACTACTACTTCTACTTCTTACACTTTTCCCACAAGTTGTGGGGTCGCGGGTGCGAAGTGTCACACTTGTGGATTTGGCCGGATGCCCTTCCTGACGTCACCTGTACGTGGAGGGATTTATTCACTGTTACGGGTTTCTGTGGTGGTTGGTAGTGTGGTGTGTTGTCTGAATATGAAGGGGAGTGTGTTGGGATAAACACAAACAGCCAGTACCCAAACCAGAAGAATTAAGCACAGGTGATTAAAATCCCCGACCCAGCCGGGAATCGAACCCGGGACCCTCTGAACCGAAGGCCTCAACGCGCAACGTTCAGCCAAGGAGTCGGACTCGTAAATAACAGAATGTTACCCAAAAATGAACTAACTGCGACTTCTTTTAAAATATATCAGCAGAACTAGATACAATTTGGCATTTTATTCTTAACCTGATTTCCTTTTTTAAAAATAATACCGGGCGAGTTGGCCGTGCGGTTAGGGGCGCGCAGTTGTGAGCTTGCATCCGGGAGATAGTGGGTTCGAACCTCACTGTCTGCAGCACTGAGTATGGTTTTCCGTGCTTTCCCATTTTCACTCCAGGCAAATGCTGGATCTGTACCTTAAGTAACGCCGCGGCTGCTTCCTTCCCACTCCTAAGCCTTTCTCATCGCATCGTTACTCTAAAATCTATCTGCGTCGGTGCGACGCAAAACAAATTCTATAACATTCGTTTTTAATACATACATACATACATACATACATACATACATACATACATACATACATACATACATACATACATACATACATACATACATACATACATACATACATACATACATACATACATACATATATTATGTATTTCAGCGTTCAATCTGCAAGTTCCTGTGAATGGACTGTCTTCACAACCATCTATTTGCTAGTAGCCCTTTGGCCTAATTTAGTTCTGCACCTCTAATTTTTAAATCATTATAAACAGAGTCTAACCATATTCGCTTTGGTCTACCTCTGCTCCTTTCACCTTCTATGGATGAGTCCTCTTTTCTTCAGGGTAACCTGGCTTTCTAAGAGCAAGATTGCGGTTTCGATCCAGGTTCAACCCGCTGGTATACGGTGCCTAAATACGCCAGCCGTGTGTCGTTAGATTTACCGGCACGTGAAAAAGGGACCCCTACGGTGCAAAATTCCCGCTCGTCGGCGTCTCTTCAAAACCGTAAACATAGTTAGAGGGCCATGAAATTAGTGTCATTATAATTACACAAAAACTCTGCGTAACACTAATGGAAAGACAAGAGAAAGGAACTCCGACTTCTCCAACAATGAGGGCATCCGATAAAAAAGGCGATGGTTCTTGATGAGCGCGACTATAAAATATAATCGCTTTTGATCATGGATACCTAACAATGTCGTATGGCCGGGCGGAGTAGCTCAGACGGTTGAGGCGCTGGCCTTCTGACTCGAAATTGGCAGGTTCGATCCTGGCTCAGTCCGGTGGTATTTGAAGGTGCTCAAATACGTCAGCCTCGTGTCGGTAGATTTACTGGCACGTAAAAGAACTCCTGCGGGACAAAATTCCGGCCCTTCGGCGTCTCCGTAAACCGTATAGTGGGACGTAAAGCAAATAACATTATTATTATTAACACTGTCGTGGGCAGAAACGAACAATGGAGAACGCACAGCATTGGGGAAGGAGCCTTGCCAAAGTGGAAGCAATACAGTTCCAGCTTCAGCTAAAGGGCTCCGTGGTCACCACTGAATACTCATTGCTGTGAAACTCTAAGGAAAATGCGTTACTTACCTGCCGGTATATTAGCGTTGCTTACGATTGTCCCTGGTTCAGTTCCTGGTTCTATCATAAATCTGAAAATGGTTTAAAGTATTACTACAAGATGTACTCAGCCTCAGGTAACTTTTGGCCCTCTTATAAAGAGCTTTACCGTAATCTCCAAACTTCAAAGAGGGTGAATGTTCGGATAGAATTTAATATACGAAGGTTGATTCGGAAATAATGAAAACTATTTTCTTCTCTCAACAATCTTCAACAGTTAGTAAATTTGAAAGTGTACGACAAGGGCTATTTTAAAATTGACATTACATGGGGTAGAGATGCAGGAATTTCTGGTAAAGTAAAAGGAGAAACGCGGAACTTTGAAATCGTAGCTTTATTTGTTTTACAGTCTGAACCTGCATACAATTATTTTTACGTATCGTGCTGGCTGTTTAACATCCTTCAAAGTAGTCTGCTTGGTTGTCCATGGTTCGTCGCCGCTGATGAGGAAGACGGAAAATACGATCGGATGCATGAGATTCGGCAATGTGCACTACCTCACGTCGAAGTGCTCGTACAATGTCTTGTTCTTTGGCCACACAATGGCTACTTCACATTGGAAATAAGATCGAAATCAAACGGACTATACCGGTAATATCAAAAGAAGCATTTTTTGCTATTTGTTTTACGTCGCACCGACACAGGTAGGTCTTATGGCGGCGATGGGATAGGAAAGGCCTAGAAGTTGGAAGGAAGTGGCCGTGGCCTTAATTATGGTACAGCCCCGGATTTTCCTGGTGTGAAAATGGGAAACCACGGAAAACCATCTTCAAGGCTGCCGACAGTGGGACTCGAACCCACTATCTCCCGATTACTGGATACTGGCCGCACTTAAGCGACTGCAGCTATCGAGCTCGGTAAGAAGCATTTTTACAGATGTTAGAGCTGGAGGGAAGAGCTATTGAAGTGCCATTGCACGGTGTTGCCACATTCCTGCATTCCTTTCTCCTTCCCTTCGCTTTCGGCTCACTTGTTCGTTCGTTCAGACCGTTCAGAACTGAGAGGTTTGGAAACGCCAAGCAACACGGGTCGGCCAACAGGCTTATCTCCATGACAGTTGGTCTGCTTACACTTCAATGGCAATCAAAGCCCCTACTTCCTTTTCCCCACCCAGGCGTATGTTAACGCCCCTCCCCCCTCTAAGAACTGTCTGAACACATCTTTCAGTATTACGACCATAATATGTACTGCTGCTGGACTTTGGTTACTTCGATTACGCACTGCTGTCATCATATAACTGACATAGGGAGCATGATCACGTCTTTACCCCATCTGCCGACAACATTACGAAGTTCATGCAACGTACTTCGGAATGTATATTCAGTATATACAATATATATGTATACACAATTTCAGGAAATAAAAAAAAATCATTGCCATGACTTCTAAATCAACCCTCGTATATCCAGGCAATGGACGCTTACCTTCACAATCCGAGCTGCAGTTAATTACAGTTGTATATATCAGTCATCCGGGGGCGTGATTAGCTCAGTGGCAAGCTGCTGGCTTCCCACCCGGAGGCTAAGGTTCGAATCTCGGTAGATTCTGGGTGGAGAGTTTCATCTCAAAGAAACGCACGTGACGTCAGGAAAGGCATTCTGTCTCAAACCCACTGCTAAACCAAAATGAGCCTGAGTGGATCCAGAAACCTCAGAAATAACTAGGACAAGCTGTATAAATACCTTTGCTGGCAAGACTTAGTGTTTACAGTGCGGACATGTACTCTTAAAGACACCCTCACGTTGTACAACGAACCATTAATCGTAGTGAACAAATTCAATTACTTTGGTATAACCCTCCAGACTTCAGGAAGATAATTCAGCTACCAAATACAAGAGAGATCAGCAAAAGTCATCAGAGCCGTCTATAAGATTTAAAAAATCTAACAGCCGTATCTCTCATTACAGCTTTGACACTATTCCATACGTCCATCTCAGTTATCGTGACATATGGTTTAGAAATAATATTGGATCACCTCACAATCTGCGATCTCGAAAGAGTAGAGTGTGTCAAGTCGCGTTTCTTAAAATGTGTCCTAAGAGTTGTAAAAATGGCCCCTACAAGATTGGTTTGCGAGATAGGGAAAGAATCCTTCTACATGGAGGACCTTAATGCCTGTTGCTCACGATAAAATTTTCTGTCAAATTTATTGTACAATAATTTAATTTTATAAAATTTCTGTTGCTCACGGTCAAATTCAAGTTTTGTAAAAACTTTGATAAAACTTTTCATAAAATAGGACATGTTCTATTCTATTCCGTAAAATTAATTTTACGAAACGAACCAATCAGCGAAGCTGACATCACGATGATGCTGGCGCTACGTCGTGAGAAGATTGTGAAGCTGGATCTTATACTGCCTGCTCTATGCCACTATTTTAACACAGGAAGGCGCGACTACCGACATTTCTCCAAGTCGCCGTAAGAGTGCAGCAGTAGACGCACAATCTTCGCTGTTAGTGTGGGTGTAGCACTGTGTTATTGGTGCATGAATGTGTGTGTAAACCTGAGTTATTTCGTACAATAAGTAAACGTGTCTGGTCACTTTCGTTCGTACAAGAGATATTTTGTATAGAACTGTGAAATGAATTAATCATGTTATGCTAATAGATATTTCAAAAGTGATTGTACTCGTTTATTTTCGTTTGTGTAAGTCCTATTTTTCGTAGAACTGAAACTTCAGATTCTTTCCCCGAAATATTCAACTGTTGTGTACCATTTTGCCAATCTCGGCAAGGTGGTTCACAGCCAGAAAAGATACGACTCCATGAAATACCGTCTAGAAGGGAATTAAGATAAAAGCGGCTGTCGGCTTTATCTAGGCAAGGACCTAATAAAGGAAGTAATTGGTTATCCTCAGATTACTCTCGCATCTGTGCCTTTACACCTTATTTCAGAAGGTGATGAAGCCTCCGCGGTTCAGGCGGCAGCGCGCCGGCATCTCACCGCTGGGTTCAGTGGTTCAAACCCCGGTCAATCCATGTGAGATTTGTGCTGGAAAAAGTGGAGGCGGGACAGGTTTTTCTCCGGATATTCTGGTTTTCCCTGTCATATTTCATTCCAGCACCACTCTCGAATATCATTTCATCTGTCATTCATTAATCGTTACCCCGGAGGAGTGCGACAGGCTTGGGCAACCGGCACAATTCCTATCCTCGCTGCTAGATGGGGGCTTTATTCATTCCATTCCTGACCCGGTCGAATGACTGGAAACAGGCTGCAGATTTTTTTTTCAGAAGGTGATTCAAGCCGTGGAGGATAGTGGATTCCTTGTGATAAGAATTGTGACAGACAATCACAAAGCAAACGTCTTCATGTTTAGACATTTTGGACAACCTCAGATATCCAGTCGATAATATTCCAATCAAACTAAAAACAGGAAATCAAATCCTAACTTGCGGGTACTAGGTTCATGTTGATGAAGAGAGGATGGAGTGTGCATTTGTGTCAGCAACATCTCATTGCCTAGAGCTTCGAAACCGCTAAATGGAACTGATTATGCATCAGGACAGAGTAGAAGTTCGATATTCAAAACCTTGTTTTGTTGCTCTGGTGAAGCATATGCAGGAGTTCGCAGAAGCTGCTGTGCCCTATTGTCGACGTCCTTCAAACGTTCGAGCTTAATACGAGAACTTGCGACGTCTTCCCTTTCAGAATACCGGGCGAGTTGGCCGTGCGGTTAAGAGCACGCAGCTGTGAGCCTTCGTCCGGAAGATAGTGGGTTCGAATCCCACTGTTGGCAGCCCTGAAGATGGTTTTCCGTGGTTTCCCATTTTCACACCAGGCAAATTCTGGGGCTGTACCTTAATTATGACAAGGCCGCTTCCTTCCCATTCCTAGGCCTTTCCTATCCCATCGCCGCCATAAGACCTATCTGTGTCGGTGCGGCGTAAAACAACCAGCAAAGAAAACCTTTCAGAATGTGCTTTTTACATTGTGAGGTCAAATAATATCAGCAAACTGTTAGTGATATTATCCTAATCAAGTTCGTAAGACCTCTATTTGTTTATATTGCGTAGGCAAGAACACAAAAAGTACGGTACCACTCCAAGCCTTCGTCCAGGGAAATCTTTAAATTGTGCATGAAGAGGCCAACTGCAACTTCATACAGGTAATTTTGCCGATATTTAATATTACTGATGTAATTTACGAGCTTCAGTGAACATACGACCATACTGCATAGTGTTTTGTAGGCTGTCGTCATTGGAATAAGTTTAGAACATTGTGCGTCTATGTCTGCCATCTAGCGGAGAAATTTTGTCGCAGCGTAGTCACTAAGAAAGCTATTAGAGTTTTACTGGACGAATACCAGAAATATCCTTGTTTGCATGAAATTAAAACGCCATATTACCACAACAGAAATGCAAGAAGAGAGGCAGAAAACACAATCGCCTAATTCCTATATGAATGCTGGTCTTCTAACCTCAAGTAAATTTCGACCAAGGACAGCAATCCTCTACCTTCTTCTCTTCTTTTGATCCAATCCCGAGTCCAGCATTTCGTGGCATTTCTTTTCTTCCTTTTTTTTTTTTTTTTTTTTTTTTTTACCACTGTACAGCATATAATTGCAGCTAAAGCAGCAAGTTATGCTTTGTTTGTTGGAGCCATACTCTCAAAAGCAATGTAAGTTGAACAGCTGATTCTTGATTTAAAAGTGTATCGATAGATGGCAGCACATACACGTCTTAGTTCAGAAGTGAGTTCATAGATGGCCATCCTGATGCTTCCACGGATTTTATAAAATAATTTTACCGTGAGCAACACAACTTGTTTTCACCAAATTTTTATAAAATTAATTGTACAACAAATTTTACGAAACATTTTACTGTGCGCAATAGGCATAAGATGAAATTATCATTGCCAGCTACAGGACTGTCTACATACCTATTAGAGCGTGGACAAGCAAAAAGAAGAGATCGACCAAGACTTTTATATTACTGACGCCATGATGGACAGAATGTGGGTCAACGAGAATAAAGATCAAAGGCATATAACGAGACTCCCCATTCATGGTTTCCACCATAAGATATGTTCAAAGAGATAATTCCACAGCCCGAGTGACAAGCGAGTACGTGTACTATGTAATCAAAGGTGTACCAAGTATCATCTAGCAACGTGCCACAGAAGAACAAAATGTTTTAGTGAATACAATATGAATTAATGTCTATTCGGGCGATATATTGCAATAAATGTTGTATATTATTATTATTATTATTATTATTATTATTATTATTATTATTATTATTAACCTATCACAGTGTTATCCTTAATTTTGACAACATAAAATAGACTGAGGTCTGAGCGATGCTAGTAATGCCATTCCTTATGCAGCTAGTCCCTGTTATGAATGGAGTGAAAATGTTGCTAATAGGATCGGTTGATGCATGAATTTCAGTGGGCTTGGCAGACTGATATGTAATAGCAACTTCTGGCCCAGAGAGGAAAGCAACGGGAAACTACCTCTCTCCTCATTTCCCTAGTACACCTATTTAGTGCCGCGTGGGCCACCTATGACGGCTGATGGTGGAGCTGATGGGGTCCAAACCAGCGTCTGGGTTGAGCGCTCAACTTACAAACTGAACAAATACAATATATTGATGGTAAAAATTACAAATTACAACAACGAAATTACGTTAGGTCACTCAAATGAATTATTGCTGATTTTATTTAGTCCTCCTGTGTCCTTCTTAGTTGTCAACAGTAGGTCAGTTAATTATTTTCATCACAGAGGTGTTGATGGTCCTGTGGATTGCAAGTCAGAGGTTGGCCGATGTCTTGCATGTTAGCATACTTTAAAGGCATTTTGTCTAATGAGAAACATTTTATTTACTGGCAATTCAAGGACCTCGATCTGTGCCTGAAACTTAGCATAACATACTGTTTTTCGATGTCCATTTCTATGGCGGATACGTATCAGGCTGAAGTCCTTTTCGCATAAAATACTGCATCTCTCTCTGCACGGCATGTTTTCGGACTTACCTCGTTTCGGAAAATGACTGCGACCCTTTTAGCATGAGCTGATTTCATTTGAGATGAGGGGTCATGTTCCTGTAGTACGGATTCTCCGTAGAACTGGAGGTCCCATAGTTGTAATCCCTATTATTATTATTATTATTATTATTATTATTATTATTATTATTATTATTATTATTACTATTATTATTATTATTTCCGCCTCGTTGGCTGAATGGTCAGCGTACTGGCCTTCAGTTCAGAGGGTCGCGGGTTCGATTCCCGGATGGTTCGGGGATTTTAACCTTCGTTGGTTAATTCCAATGGCTTGGGTGCTGAGTGTTTGTGCTGTCCCCAACATCCCTGCACTTCACACACCACACACAACACTATCCTCCACCACAATAACACGCAGTTACCTACACATGGCAGATGCCGTCCACCCTCATCGGAGGGTCTGTCTTACAAATAGAAATAGCCACACGAAATTATAATTATTTATTATTATTATTATTATTATTATTATTATTATTATTATTATTATTATTATTATTATTATTACACTGACTGACAGAGCAAATGCAACACAAAGAAGGAGTGGTCAGAACTTTATGCCAATTGCAGGGTAGACTGACGTCACTGAGGTATGCTCATGATGTGAAATGCGCCGCTGTGCTGCGCACGTAGCGAACGATAAATGGGACACGGCGTTGGCGAATGGCCCACTTCGTACCGTGATTTCTCAGCCGACAGTCATTGTAGAACGTGTTGTCGTGTGCCACAGGACACGTGTATAGCTAAGAATGCCAGGCCGCCGTCAACGGAGGCATTTCCAGCAGACAGACGACTTTACGAGGGGTATGGTGATCGGGCTGAGAAGGGCAGGTTGGTCGCTTCGTCAAATCGCAGCCGATACCCATAGGGATGTGTCCACGGTGCAGCGCCTGTGGCGAAGATGGTTGGCGCAGGGACATGTGGCACGTGCGAGGGGTCCAGGCGCAGCCCGAGTGACGTCAGCACGCGAGGATCGGCGCATCCGCCGCCAAGCGGTGGCAGCCCCGCACGCCACGTCAACCGCCATTCTTCAGCATGTGCAAGACACCCTGGCTGTTCCAATATCGACCAGAACAATTTCCCGTCGATTGGTTGAAGGAGGCCTGCACTCCCGGCGTCCGCTCAGAAGACTACCATTGACTCCACAGCATAGACGTGCACGCCTGGCATGGTGCCGGGCTAGAGCGACTTGGATGAGGGAATGGCGGAACGTCGTGTTCTCCGATGAGTCACGCTTCTGTTCTGTCAGTGATAGTCACCGCAGACGAGTGTGGCATCGGCGTGGAGAAAGGTCAAATCCGGCAGTAACTGTGGAGCGCCCTACCGCTAGACAACGCGGCATCATGGTTTGGGGCGCTATTGCGTATGATTCCACGTCACCTCTAGTGCGTATTTAAGGCACGTTAAATGCCCACCGCTACGTGCAGCATGTGCTGCGGCCCGTGGCACTCCCGTACCTTCAGGGGCTGCCCAATGCTCTGTTTCAGCAGGATAATGCCCGCCCACACACTGCTCGCAGCTCCCAACAGGCTCTGCGAGGTGTACAGATGCTTCCGTGGCCAGCGTACTCTCCGGATCTCTCACCAATCGAACACGTGTGGGATCTCATTGGACGCCGTTTGCAAACTCTGCCCCAGCCTCGTACAGACGACCAACTGTGGCAAATGGTTGACAGAGAATGGAGAACCATCCCTCAGGACACCATCCGCACTCTTATTGACTCTGTACCTCGACGTGTTTCTGCGTGCATCGCCGCTCGCGGTGGTCCTACATCCTACTGAGTCGATGCCGTGCGCATTGTGTAACCTGCATATCGGTTTGAAATAAACATCAATTATGCGTCCGTGCCGTCTCTGTTTTTTCCCCAACTTTCATCCCTTTCGAACCACTCCTCCTTGGTGTTGCATTGTCACTGTCGGTCAGTGTATTATATTTTGCTTGCTTCAGACCGAAACAATATCAGATCATCTGAGGCCGATTTCGTACGCGTTTTACGGTGATTAGCTTTTTTCCATGTATACTCATTCCTCTTCCATCTATCAGTACGGATTTTCAATCAATCAATCAATCAATCAATCAATCAATCAATCAATCAATCAATCAATCAATCAATCAATCAATCAATCAATCAATCAATCAATCAATCAATCAATCAATCAATCAATCAATCAATCAATCAATCGATCAATCGATCAATCGATCAATCGATCAATCAATCAATCAATCAATCAATCAATCAATCAATCAATCAATCAATCAATCAATCAATCAATCAATCAATCAATCAATCAATCAATCAATCAATCAATCAATCAATCAATCAATCAATCAATCAATCAATCAATCAATCATGTGTGTTTTTCCTGTTGCGGTGCAGACTCTACTTTGACTCGTGTGTGTGAACACATGCTGCCTGCGGTAGGTCGGTTACGTGCTTTATAATGACAACAATCACCATGTCCACTATCCTGTGGTCTGCTTTATGACATAATTTTGTTAATTACATGTAATGAGGACATTAATTATTCGAATTTATCCCGTTACACAATTCTGCTCTCTGGACAATTACCACATGGCCTTCAACCTCGGGCTTTGCGGATTGAACGATCAAAAGCACCACTGAAGTCAAGAGATGAATGAATGAATGAATGTTGAATGAATGAATGAATGAACTTCTACAGGAGATCGAATTCAGTGTTTGAGAGGTTATATCTACGTGCATGGCATCACTGTTGTTATACTTGCTTTAATAATAATAATAATAATAATAATAATAATAATAATAATAATAACGTCAACTCGTCTTATGAATGGCAAACATAGATGTCTCCGGATCAGAGGGCTCGGAATCAATTCCCGGCACGGCCTGGGATTTTAACTGCGTATGGCTAATTCCTCTAGCTCGGGAACTGAGTATTTGTGTTCGTCTTAATACACACTTGATCCTCATACAATGCATCACAACACACTACCAATCACCACAGAAACACGGCGTAGTGAAAACATCCCACCAAATAGGTTGGCGTCAGGAAGGGAATATGGTCGTTAAACTGGGCCAAATTGCTCAAAGCGCAAACCCGAGAAATCGAGAAAAAGACCAATAAAAACAACAATAATAATTGCTGAACATCCACTAGATTTTACAGTAAACAAGATTACAGTTTCAAGTACTGAGAAAGTGGCTGCGCGGTTTGCATTCGGGGGAGAGTGGGTTCCAACCCCACTGTTGGTAGCCCTGAAGATGATTTTCCGTGGTTTCCCACTTTCACAGCAGGTAAATGCTGGGGCTGTACCTTAATTATGGCCACGGTCACTTCTTTCCCACTCCTAGTCCTTTCACTTGCCTTTGCTGGCAGGACCTAGTGTTTACAGTGCACTATGACTTCTGGTGTGGGCTAGCGCAATTTTGTTACTTTCATTGATCTGTCTCAGTCTTATCCTTGGCTTTGACAATATGAAAGTGACTGAGGTATGAGCGATGCTAGTAATGCCATTCCTTGTGCAGCCAGTCCCTGCTATGAATGTTGTGGAAATATCGCTCATAGGGTCGGTCGGTGTATGCATTTCAGTGGGCTTGGCAGACTGATATGTAATAGCAACTTCTGGTTCAGCGAGGAAAGCAACGGGAAACTACCTCACTCCTCATTTCCCTAGTACGCCTCTTCAGTGAAGCCTAGGCCATCTATGACAGCTTATGGCAGAGCTGTTGAGGATCCAACCAGCCTTAGGGCTGAAGACTGAACATACACATACAGTCCTTTCATATCCCCTCGTCGCCATAAGACCTCATTGTATCGGTGCGATGTATAGCAGATTGGAAACAAAAGTTTCAAACGATTTAATATCGTGGTCAGTTCCATAATGTAGAGATAGTGTGCGCACCTTTTACCGTCACACCTTGGTTTCGATTCCCAAAACTAAGGATTTAAATTCTGGACTGAGGACTGAAACGGTGTTCATGAGACCAATTGAAGAGTTGTCTGCTAATGAGAGGAGGTGGATCCTGTAAGTGTCATGCCGACAATGTTGCACTCCAATATCTGAAGGCTATGTGGTAAAGCAGTAATCGTCTTCATAGGAACTGTATGTACCACAGGGATTGGTTTTTGTTGATATGGTGAACATATCCTCGGGATGTCCAGATTTACATGGAATAGTGATCTCAAAATCACGCATGTTCTGGTCGGGAATCGAATCGCAACTGCCTTAGTGAAAAGCGAGCCATAATACTACCCGGCTATCACTCCATAGTAGCGATTCCGAACCTAGAGGATTCATGGCTCTCTTATCTGGACTCAAGGGACTTAGCATAAATATATTATACCGCCGATCTATGACCATTTGAAATCCTTGTAAAAAAATAAATAATTAAAAGTCCTTGCCGAGAACTTCGTTATCATCTGGCATGTATGACTGGACCAGGAACTCTTTCATGGAGTACCTAAGCAGTGTTGATAATTTATTCAGCCTGCACGAGGACATAGATTTGGCTGGACTGAAATGTGATCGGGCATTAAAAAAGTCAAATTCATTGAACGGTCTTGGTTGTCGGTGAAAAAGGAGTTTACCCGAAAGCTTTAAACTTGGAACTCCGATTTCACCAAATTATCCACGAACGTTAAGACGTCAAGTCTGTACAGTCTGGTTGGCTGGTTCGAGTCCCGTTGCTGGAAGATGAATTCACCATCAGATTGTTGGCTGGTAGTGTAGGAGAAGCGGTAGTATACCATTCCTAATCACTGTTCTACGTGCCAAAAACATGGGTTCAATTCCAAACCTCTCCACAGTATTAATATAGATTGAGGGCGAATGAGGCTGTTGATGGTGATTCGTCCAATGGATGGACACGTAAAGCCTTGAGACTCCCTTGGTGTTATTCGATAGGAGAAGGCTATGTGCCGATACCACGCTTGACCCTTTTCCTACCTCTTCACAAACACACTCTCATTCGCTCTTTCACTCACTCATTCTCTCTCTCTCTCTCTCTCTCTCTCCCACTCTCTCTGATGCGCAGGTCACTCATGGACGTCAACTAGAAAGACCTGCACCAGGCCTCTACGGAAGGCATACTCCATAATCATTTATGCGAACACGCTTTTGCATATTTTACGAAAATTAAAACCAAACAATGAAATAGGATTTCGAAAATGGCTTTCACGGCCGCAAATCTTACGATCACGGGAATAGAACCAGCTTTTGGGTGGTTAGGCCGTGTGCATATGCACTTCTGTTAACATTTTTTGTAAGTTTTAAAATTAATGTATTTCTATGAATAAAACTAAAATGCTGTTTTAACATTTTATTGAAAATACACTAATAGTAGTTTGGTTCGCCTACTGCTCAACACCCTTTTATTTTTGCCACAGGCTGTCTTGGATTCCTTAAGTTTTAAGTACACTCGACCATTTAGAAATTGGCCATCGCAGAACACGACTTTCTTTCAAAATCCTCTTTTTTTGAAATAAGGTGAACAATACTGTATGTTGTACAGGTATTAGGATTCCAAGTATAATCTCTTCGGCCACAGGCTATCCACAGTTCGGAGATATCCTCGCGTTTCAGAGAATATGTAAAATTAAAATATTTATTTGCCGGACAATTTTTGTACTGGTGATACAGTGTACATATTTCGAGGATTCCCCAAAACGAAAAAGGTTGGAAGACACTGTTCTAGAGGCTGTTTACCGACCGAGTTGGCCGTGCGGTTAGGGGCGCGCAGCTGTGAGCTTGTATTCGGGAGTTAATGGGTTCGAACCCCACCGTCGCCAGCCATGAAGATGGTTTTCCGTCGTTTCCCATTTTCACACCAAGCAAATGCTGGGGATGTACCTTAATTAAGGCCATGGCCGCTTCCTTTCCACTCTAGCCCTTTCTTATCCCCTCGTCGCCATGAGACGTAGCCTGTCTGTGTCTGTGTGGTGTGTGGTGTGGTGCAAATAAAAATAAGGGCTGTTTGAGAAATGCCGCAGTGCTGGAAATTGTTTTGGACGCAGAATATGTATTTCGTTTCGTTCGTGTACTGTGCCCTGCGTAGAATTTCGAACGTCACACAAGAATGCATAGTAAGTTTGGCTTCACAAACGTCACACAAGAATGCATAGTAAGTTTGGCTTCACAACTTTGCAACTATAAATCATACGTAAATGGTTAATATAAGTTTACAAGGTGAATAATGAAGCTTTGAAATGTCTTTCAATAATCGGTGACATGTCGAGCAACGGGGATGTCCGCCATTTTGTATTGAAATTGTCGCCTCGCAGTAAAATTAGTATAGCTTGCGACTGCGTGGTGCTAGGAGTGCTGTGAGCGATGTCGTTGCAATTGTCTTTTAAAACGTTATCATATTAGCTACCATAGGTCACCATAACTTCCATCATCAGTTCGTGATCAGATGAGTTGAAATGTTGAAAATTGTGCTAAATTTGCACAGTACTTTTGGTCTCAATGGATCAGAAACGACCGTAAACGCATTCACGGAGAAAGGAGAGATATGAGGAATCGAACAAACCCAAGCCGACTGCAGCAGATAGCAGCAAAAAGTACCGGCAGACCAAGAAATTGGAGGCATCCGCTCAATGGGACGTACAGTCTAGCCTTTCTACGGCGCCAATGGAGCATGTGGACTGGGAATCGGCTGTAGGTGACGAAGCAATCACTGAGAACCTCTCGCAGATCACCTCTGATCACCAGCCAGCAGCTCGTGCGTAAGTCGTATTATCGTAGTCTGCAGATCATATCAGATGAGTAATATTAGACGTACACCTTAAATGGTTCGGCTTCGATCTCGAGCCACAATTGACACCCAAAGTATTTTGAAGTGAATTTCGACCAAACATTGTTCATCAAGCAGTACCTTCTGAACTCTCCTGAGAAACTGACAAAAAGTTATAACAACCTTGACAGGTTGTGTGTAACCACCTGGGAATCTTCAGCGAACACCTTACGATCTTCAGCCTTGAGTTTGGTTTATTCAAGTGCTGAGTTCTGTGCACTCGTATGGATAAATAGTCTATCTTACAAGGTGTATCGAAACCAAACTGAATACCACCATGCTTATAATATCTGGCGCAATAAAACCCATACGAGTGTATTAGCTTGTTGTACTACTTACGGGAATAATATATTCTGATTTTCGCAGAAATACGCTTACTGCCTTTATTTTATAAAATCGATTAGACATTCTGAGCTACCCGTGAACAGATATTTTCCTACTATTATGCTTGTTTCACACAAGGCGGTTAGTTGAACCCGCGACCCTGGGATCCGGAGATCGACACACTTATCACTGATTCACAAAGCGAGCTGCAAACGGAGGGGGTACCTACAAATCATCTTCTCAGATGCTAAACTCGCAAATGAATTCCAGCTACCACGCAAGACCTAGGACTGCGTGACCAAAATTAGAACAGATCATAGCATGTGCAGGGATACGGTGGATGAATGGAACAAGTTACAGACTTCCATGTGTGACTGTAGAGCTCCGAAATGGTACACTAGGTTTTCTTAATGCATGTCCATTTGACGCTCTGCCCGCCTGCCCTACTCTTACCCAATAATAATAATAATAATAATAATAATAATAATAATAATAATAATAATAATAATAATAATAATAATAATAATAATAATAATAATAATAATAATAATAATAACTGCCTGTTTCAAATTGGTAAGTTATTGATTTCGCCAATCCATTTCATTGTGCCTGTTTTGGCTTTACTCCTGTTTTCATAGAACTGGACGATTTGTTTGGTAAGTCTGTCTGGATGCATTCTTTTAATGTGTCCATAGAATCTTAGCCTGAGTTTTTTAACGTCACTGTGAATATTTGTGTATTGTTTGATTTCCTGTCTGCCTCTAAGTCGGTATCGTCCATCGGTGAGTGCCGGGCCTAGAAGTTTTCTTACGATTCTGCGTTCGTTATTATTATTATTATTATTATTATTATTATTATTATTATTATTATTATTATTATCCGCCTGTTGCCTGTTCTGGGGTATGGGTGGTGCCAAGTATTGACATTCGGAACACAATTAGTGCGCCAGAGTGTTACGAAAGGTGTTGCTCATAGGGTTAAACGTGCTACAATAGCACTTTCTGGTCCAGAGAGGAAAGAGCAAACTACCTCGCTCCTTATTTGCCTAGTGCGCCTCATTTTTGTGCTGCCATTGAATTTAATGTTAAAAACATTTCTTAACTAATAAAGTAAGTGTCCCCATAATACGGAAATAGTAAAATTAAGCAATTTCCTCAACTGTACCGAAAGTTGAAGGGCTAAGAGGCCCGGGAACGTTTCAAATTGAGAGTCTGGGATAGATCTATCAAACTAAATCAACATATTTAGGAAATCACTTTCGGCCTAAATGCAGTTCCGAAAAAACAGCCTAGATTCTCTTTCTTCTTTACTACTTTTCTTTTTGATTCAAATCCTATTCAAATTATATTATTTACATAATTCTTTCTTTTTGTTCTTTTGAAAAATGTCCACACCGAATGTAGTTATAAGGGATTAAGTGAAACTCTGTGTTGACTCACATTAGTGCTCATAGTGGCAGAAAAAGGCAAACTGCTAATCTAATCGACCGGACAACGATGATTAAGAAATTTTTTAGGAATAAGTAAAGAATATGCCTTTGCTGGCGGGACCTAGTGTTTACAGTGCACTATGTCTTCTGGTATGGGCTAGAGCAATCTTGTTACTTTCATTGATCTGTCTCAGCTTTATCCTTGGCTTTGACAAAATGAAAGTGACTGAGGTATGAGTGATGCTAGTAATGCCATTCCTTCTGCAGCCAGTCCCTGCTCTGAATGGTGTGAAAATATTGCTCATAGGGTCAGTTGGTGCATGCATTTCAGTGGGCTTGGCAGACTGATATGTAATAGCAACTTCTGGCCCGGTGAGGAAAGCAACGGGAAACTACCTCACTCCTCATTTCCCTAGTATGCCTCTTCAGTGATGCCTAGGCCATCTATGACAGCTGATGGCAGAGCTGTTGAGGATCCAACCAGCCTTCGGGCTGAGGACTAAACATACAACATACACAAGTAAAGAATATATTATTTATTTATTTATTTATTTATTTATTTATTTATTTATTTATTTATTTATTTATTTATTTATTTATTTATTTATTTATTTATTTATTTATTTCATTAAATTTATTTATTTTATGCCTTTGTATGTGGCGAAGTTAGGGCTCACGGGCCTCTCTTACACTTAACTACAACATACACTATACAGTCACAGGATTTGGAAATATAACATTGTTAACAGTCTCTAGAAACTACCTAAATTAATGGAGTAATGTTATAACTGTCCAGCCCTACGCTGTAAGGGGCAACGCGTCTGCCTGTCACCCGACGGCCCCGGGTTCGATTCCGGGCTTGTTCAGGGGTTTTTGGTTGTAAATGATTAATATCCCTGGCCTGGTGACTGGGTGTATGTGTCGTCCTTAACGTTCTTTTCCTCACTTTCAACACTCTACACTTCCTCCATTCCAATTACACGCAGGTCCATATCATATGGTGCAAGCAGGGGAAAAATATCTTTAGGTCGAAGCCCCGAACAAATAGCATTTTAAAAAATTATAACTTATTATAATTTTTATTTTTAATGATAAATACTATCTATCTACATCACCTAGCTCTAAATCATACTTGCACTCATACACACTAAACATTCATATAAGCTGATCACGTATTTAAGAGGAAATCTCGACAAGACCGTGTAAACGAGGCTATTGAAGTGCTATTACGTATAGTGACAGGGAGAGTGTGTCACAGCCTTGCCCCAGACACATTACATTTTATTTACCTAAAATTCGTAGCTTAAATCTCTAGGATGTTTTTAACATTGAGTTGCTTACCGAAGGGCTAGAACTGATTTTTTTTTGTTTTTCCTACAATCGCATAGCCTTTGGTGGTGCTATTTGTGGATCCAACCAGCCTGACTGATGACGTACAAGGCCAGAGTAAAATGTAGCTTTCACTGACGTCTCAGTCTGATTTAGAGCTGTCACATGGAAGCTCCTGAGGTATGGGTGGTGACATTCAGTCCACGACTAGTGCGTCTGAGTGTTACGAAAGGTTTTCGGCCTATTCATAGGGTCATGCAATTTCTTGCCCAGTGAGGAAAGCAATGGCAAACTATCTCACCCCCGATTTACTACTTCGCCTCATTCTGGGAACACCATCGGCCTTTCAAGTTTTTCTATGACTATAACCGCGTAACCTTTGATGGTGCAATTTAAGGATCTAACCAACCTCCGAGCTGGTTACCTAAGAACGAGATATTTTCTTAAAATTACATTTCTTAATGGGTTCAGTCGTGGAGGGTAAGAGAAGTAGAGGTACACCAAGACGACGATCGCTAGACTCGGTTTCTAATTATTTAAAGACAAAAGGTACCTATGGAACTAAACAAGGCCTCAGAGCTTCACAGAGGCTTGCAGACTGAAAGCTGAAAGGCACATCAGTATATAATGAATATGTATGTATTGTTTTTTACTAGCTGTTTGAACGTTGCACTAACTCAGACAGCTTTTCGGCAACAGTGGGTTACGAAAGGTTTAGGACTGCTAAGGAAACTGCTATGCTCCAAATGAAAGCACAGTCCGGCATTTACCTGATGAGAACATGGGAAACCACGGAAAATAATCTTAATGGCTGTCGATGGTGGACTTCAAATCCACCATCTCCCGATTCCAAGCTCACAGCTTCATGGGTCATACGGCGCAGCCATTTCGCTCCAGGCAGACAATTATTATTCTTTCCTTCTTTCTTTCTTTCTTTCTTTCTTTTCTTTCTTAATCTGTTTACCCTCCAGGGTTGGTTTTCCCTCGGACTCAGCCAGGGATCCCACCTCTACTGCCTCAAGGGCAGTGTCCTGGAGTGTGTCTTTGGGTCGGGGGATACAACTGGGGAGGACGGCCAGTAACTCGCCCTGGTGGCCTCACATGCTATGGGAAGATTGGAAAGGATAGATAAGGAAGAGGGAAAGAAGCGGCCGTGGCTTTAAGGTAGACACCATCCCGGCATTTGTCTGGAGGAGAAATGGGAAACCGCGGAAAATTACTTCAAGGATAGCTGAGGTGGGAATTGAACCCGCCTCTACTCAATTGGCCTCCTGAGGCTGAGAGGACCTCGTTGCAGTCCTCATACCGCTTTAGAAATTTCGTGGCAGACTCGGGAATCGAACCCGGGCCTCCGGGGGTAGCAGCTAATCACACTAACCACTGCACCACAGAGGCGGATTACTGAATGGTCAGCATTGATACCTTCATTTTAGAGGGTACCGGGTTCGTTTCCCTGCGGGGTCGGGGATTCTAATCGTGTCTGATTAATTCTTCTGACGCGGGACTGGGTGTATGTGTTTGTCCGAACGCTTTCCTCTTCATATTTAGCCAACACACCACACTACCATCTATCACAGATACACGCAATAGTAATTACATTCCTCCAGATAGGGTTGACGCCAGGAAGGGTATTCGGTCGTAAAACAGGACCAAACCCACATGTGCGACTCAGTTCGCATCCGCTACCCCACAGATGTGGAAAAACGGCAGATGAAGAAGAAGAAGAAGAAGAAGAAGAAGAAGAAGAAGGAAAAGAAGAAGAAGAAGAAGAAGAAGAAGAAGAAGAAGAAGAAGAAGAAATTGATGTGCTGACCGAATCGAAGGCCCAACATTTTATTTAAGTCTAAGCAGGCAAGTATGAAAGTAATAGCTCGTAAACAACAAACCGTACTGGCACGAGACTCACGTCAGGGATGGCCATGAAGACGAGTGCACACAGACTCCATCTAGTTGTTGAACGTGTACTACCGCGGGCATGACCGTTAATACGTACAGTGCCGTTAACTCCCTCTGTTGAGGCCGGCCTGACTGAACTCGTAACAGCTGCAAATCGTGAACTTAACAACACGTCACCTAGGCTTCCATAATTTACATTCTCCTCCCTTTTAATTAAAGCTTTATGTATCGCAATTTTAATTTAAATGAGGAGAGCTCTTGAGATGGGACCTCTTTGGGATTAAAATATTTATGAAGCAAGATTTGCGACGCATCTCTTCGGCCCCTTTTGCGTTATGGAAACGAGGTTCTCATTCCAGCAGTCTAATTATTTGAAAGAAATAAAAGTAGAAATATTGGGATGTGTTATGAAGCCTCAAATTGACTATGCTGGACTTGGTTCACAGATCTGTACGTTGTTTCCAGTCATTTGGCTCTCGAATAGTTGAATGGTCAGTACAGGAACTGGTTTCCCAGTAAACATTTTCTTTCCCATTTTTTAACAGATTGAAAACTGTCTACTGCTATTGTAGTGAAACTATTCACAGCAATTAATGGTACCTTCTGACAAGCTTGCAAATTGCTGGTGGATATTGATTGTCTACAGCAATGTAAGTGTCAAGTAGGTAATCAACCATTGAAGTAACCTTATCCACAGGATAACCATTAGGTGTCGACAAAACATGATTCAGTTTCTTCCGGTGGCAAGGGAGAAATCCAAATAAGGATTTTAATAGTTGTCCGATATCTGATTTCTTACTTAGTAATTTAGTAGTTATTCCAATATATTGCCGGGCTGAGTGGCTCAGACGGTTAAGGCGCTGGCCTTCTAACCCCAACTTGGCAGGTTCGATCCTGGCTCAGTCCGGTGGTATTTGAAGGTGCTCAAATACGACAGCCCCGTGTCGGTAGATTTACTGGCACGTAAAAGAACTCCTGCGGGACTAAATTCCGGCACCTCGGCGTCTCCGAAGACCTTAAAAAGTAGTTAGTGGGACGTAAAAGAAATAACATTATTATTATTAATTCAATATATTGAATTTTTACCCACCATGCCTGTCCAAGGTGAAATCTGCAACATTTAATTTTAACCTGAAGGAATACTTTAAATATTACGGAAAGAAAATTGGGTGATATTAAATTCAAGACACAAAATTACTGGGAGCCAGGTCGAGGTCCGGATGATCAGTTTCGGGACCAATTCGAGAATTCCGCTCAAATTGCAGTCTTTTTCTCACTTACTTATTGTCCATACAGCCAGAAGTGAGGCTAACAACTCTTCACAGGAAAGCTTAACTCGGTGGCCTAACCTGATAATCTCTTTCCTGGATAGAGGATTCGATTTTGGTTTAGTTTAACAGCGTTTCAGCGTGTTTAAATATGAAATGTCTGAATCGTTGACTTCTTTCACGTTAGTCAATTCCTCACGCCAGGAACGAAAACCCGGTTCTGGTACCCTGGTGTCGATTAAGACTGGTAGCAATTATAATGAATATTAGATATTTTTTATTTACGATTATTATTATTATTATTATTATTATTATTATTATTATTATTATTATTATTATAAGATGATAGAATTGAAAATGTTACCACCCTCAGGTCTCGAAAAGGAGCCCCTCTCTAGACAGGTCGATCAACACATAGATGTTTGACGATGATTTAGCTGTATTTATCCTCTTATTTTTATTGCGCTATGTAATACCATTTTTTTCCTTGGGTAATAAGTGTTAATTCTTGATGGTTTATGTCTAAAAAGTGGAGAAAATGGCGGTTATTCTTAACAAGTTTTCATTTTCTGTTTTCTATTTTTGAATTGACATTTAACACATTTCTCTGTTTTTAAAGTAAATAAAATGGAATATTCTCGAAATTCGAAGTTTTCTAACAAATACATGCACATTGCTCTAGAAACAAAAATATCAAAATTTGATCATCAGGGAAGTTCAAAATATTCGAGTTCTGAACATGGAAGCAACGTTTTTGGGAAATAATTGTAATTTTCTTAGCTAGTAAGATATAAAAACATTGAAACTACAGTAACTATCAAAGGACAAGAATTTTTTGTTACATATTATTATTATTATTATTATTATTATTTAATAGTTATTACTTATTATTTATTATTTAATAATAATAATAAATAATAATAATAATGGAAAGAGGTCAAGTTATAGTGTTAGTATGCTGTGAGGGGTATAATATGAATAATGTGCATATGGTATAATGATTATACATGAAATTGTCTCTGGTACGGTATATTACGTACAAAGAACAACAATGAACCTATGCACGTTTTAGAATGGAGTATCCCTGGAATTCTTGCTTATTTATTAATTTTATTCCTATCTATTTTACGTCGCTCCGACTCCAACAGGTCGTATGACGACGGTGCGATAAGCGACCGTGGTCTTCATTAAGGTACAGTCCAAACATTATCCTGGTGTGAAAATGGGAAACCACGGAAAACCATTTTCATGGCTGCCGACAGGATTCGAACCAACTATCTCCTGAATGTAATCTCAGAGCTACGTGATCCAAACCGCGTAACCAATCCGCTAGACTTTGCTTGTTTATATTTTATGTAATAAGACGGTCTATTTCTACATCACCGGATTTTAATACAGTATTATATATTGTGATTCACTGTATGGTACTTCTTTAGTTTGCTTAATATCTTGTATATTTTGTTCGTTTGTACCTAAAAGGATTGAATGTCAAGTCAGGAATGAAAAACCGGAGCAAGTGGATAATTTCAGATAAGAATGTGTGTTCTCCCACGATGGCAGAGTAAGTGAGAGATGTAGACAAGCCAATCCAATAAGCTCGCAGCTACGGTCAATAGTATTCTGTAAGAAAGATGTCAACGCTCAGACGAAACTATCTTTACATTACATCGGTCTGTTTTCACATGGATTCTGCTGTACGAGAGAGACAACTGAATGGAATCAAGATATCGTGTTCAGAAGATGGAAGTAACAGACATGAAAGTAGTGAATTATTTCAGGTACAAATAGCTGGAGACAATGGCAGGATGGCACTCGTAATGTGGATGAAAGCTAAGTTGGGAATGAGCTCAATGAATTAAGCTCTGCGTATACACCGGTTTTGGTGATGGTGTTTGTGAGGCGAATAGAGACGGATAGTTTACCTCGGGGAATAATTGACTCTGTAATGGAGGGCAAGAGAAGTAGAGGGAGACTTAGATGGTTAGACTCATTCCTTAACGAGTTGTAGGAAACGAGGTCACAGAGCTAGTAGGTAATGAGGGTTATGGAGGCACGTAGTTAATTCACAGAGGACTGCAGACTAAACGCCGTCCATTATGCAGAGATACGTGTGTATGTACGTACGATTATTTCGATATCATGAATATCTATTATTGTAGAAAAATGGTAAACCATGTTACAAAAAAATGAAATGGCGTACGGCTTTTAGTGCCGGGAATGTCCGAGGACAAGTTCGGCTCGCCAGGTGCAGGTCTTTCGATTTGATGCCCGTAGGTGACCTACGCGTCGTGATGAGGATGAAATGATGAGGAAGACAACACATACACCCTGTCTCCGTGCGAGCGAAATTAACCAATTATGGTTAAAATTCCCGGCCCTGCCGGGAATCGAACCCGGGACCCCTGTGACCGAAGGCCAGCACGCTAAACATTTAGCCATGGAGCCGGAAAGCATGTTACAGATTCTGCATTACTCGTTCCAGGAATTCCGTTTCGACTTTTAGTAGACACCTATGATTATATTTTCGGGACATCTTTCTTTCTTTCTTTCTTTCTTTCTTTCTTTTTTTTCCTTTCTTAATCCGTTTACCCTCCATGATTGGGTTTCCCTTGACTCAGTGAGGGATCCCACCTTTACCGCCTAAAAGGCAGTCACGGAGCGTGATATTTTTTTTAGGTCGGTGGGATACAACTGAGGAAGAGGACAAGTACCTCGCCCAGGCGTCCTCACCTGCTGTTGGGGATATCACTAATAAATTAAACACTGAATCACTTTACTTCGTCATGGCTGCCATCTTTATTCTTACTTGCTACAAACCAGTACAAAACAAAAGCATAAATACAAGCGAAATGGCAGTTCCCCGTAGCTCCGCTAGATAGCAGGAGCTCATACTTGAAATACTAAACTATGTACAGGGAGATTGCATATCCAAATCACATAACGCCGTTAGAGTGTGTACGAGTCCTTTTCTATGAATCTCCAACATCCTCCCCACCCTGGTCTATCTCGAGTGGGATGACCAGCTGGACAGGTCGTGTCACATTGTTTCCGCCCGAGGTGCGAAGAATAACTGTTCTAGTTCTCCCGTCACGTCCTTCGCGTAATTCTTCGACCCGTGCTTTATTCCACATGTGTCTTGGGCGTGTATCTTCTTGTAGTAAAACTACGTCACCGACCCTGATTCTTGACCCGTGGTCTCTGGGCTGGCGAACTTCGTGAAAATTCCGTAATAGTAGCAAATACTCTTTACTCCAACGCTTCCAGAAGTCGTCAGTCATTCGCTGGAGTAGTCTGAAGGTTCTAACAAGGTCTCGCCTAGGTGGTTCTGGTCCAGTAGGTATCGTGGTGAGTCGATCGCCAACGAGGAAGTGGGCTGGAGTCAATACACCACCATTGTCATCATGTTGCGTCAAGGGTCTTGGGTTTAATACGGCTTCTATGCTGATCAAAACAGTCTGTAGCCCTTCATCATCAATAGTGGAACGTCCAAGTATTTTCCGTAGACATCGCTTGGTGAGGCCGATTAGTCTTTCCCACCATCCTCCCCACCAAGCGGCACGTGGGGCAATGAACTTCCATGTGATACCTTGCTGGGCCATATAGTGGTGTGTCCGTGCCGCTGTCAGTTCTCTCCACAAGTCTCTTAACTCTGCGTTCGCTGAATGGAATGTCTGAGCGTTGTCGCTGTAGATCGTGTGTGGTATACCACGTCGGCCTATAAACCTCTGCAAGGCCTGTAGGAATTTGTCTGTCGACATGTCACCGCACAGTTCCAAGTGTAAGGCACGCGTTGTTGCACAGGTGAATAATGCAATGTAGGCTTTCTTCATGAGGTTGCCAGAAGTAACGTACAGTGGTCCTGCAAAGTCTAGTCCCGTTACTTCGAATGGTCTGGAAGGACGTAGACGATCCAGAGGAAGTGGTGCTTCTACCACGGAAACCACTTCCGAGGATGGCTGAGGTGGGAATCGAACCTACCTCTACTCAGTTGACCTCCTCAGGCTGAGAGGACTCCGTTCCAGTCCTCGTACCACTTTTCAGATTACGTGGCAAAGCCGGGAATCGAAACCGGGCCTCTGGGGCTGCAACTAATCACACTAACCACCACATCCCAGAGGCGGACTTTTCGGGTCATACCGAACAAAATTGTTAAAGCTGTTTAATCAACGAAGCTTATGGTTTTATGTGACTGTCAGTAATGTGATCATAATCACTAGACTTCCAGTCTAACGTGAAATCCGAACAAGAACGAGGTGAATTTTAATTTCAAATATCCCATATGCAAACTTCGGCCGCCTTAGTGGGAAGTAAGCTGATAATTGATATGAATTTCTTTCTTTTTTTTAATGCTAGTTGCTTTACGTCGCACCGACACAGATAGGTCTTATGGCGACGTTGGGAGAGGAAAGGCCTAGGAATGGGAAGGAAGCGGCCGTGGCTTTAATTAAGGTACAGCCCCAGCATTTGCCTGGTGTGAAAATGGGAAACCATGTAAAACTATTTTCAGGGCTGCCGACAGTGGGGTTCGAACCTACTATCTCCCGGATGCAAGCTCACAGCTGCACGCTCCCAACCGCACGGCCAACTCGCCCAGTGATATGAAATCAATGATCTGTTCATTGAGAGAGAAAATTCCCCTTCGTAGTTCTTTGCAATAATTATTCGATGGAGTGTATAATAACTTTCAGCGTCATATTAAGCAGCGTTTAATCAAGAACTCCACTTTGCCGGTACCAGACTTGAGGGAAGAGGAACTACCAGTCCCGTTTCACTGAAAATCTATGTCCTGGAAGACGCTTTCCGCGAAGCTGTAAACGTCACTTTATGACTCGCAGATAACTTCAGTATTGGGAAACTGGTGAGTATGACAGTTTACTAGCACGTTTTGTGTGTAACGAATTTGTAATGTTTTGACTGCTTGAACAATGTAGAAGGTCCTGGTAACTGAAAGTACATAATTTGAAGGTTATATTCCTTGTTGAATTCTAAATCCATGTAATCCTCCATACCTTAGTACAAATTCGAATAATTGCTGAAATTGACGAGCTTGTCTTTGGGAACTTTAGATGAAACTACAAGAGATGGCACTGCAGGAGATAAATATAAATTTGTCCGTAACTTTTTCCTTCTGTTAACCTGAATTTAGGGTCAACAGCGTGCAGCGGCGCGGAGCAGGGCATTTTTATTATTACTGCATACCAGTACAGTAAAAGCTAATCGAACTCTGGCTGGCCCCGTCTTGCCAGTACGCAACTTCTCTGGCTTGCCTGCGTGGCGTATAGCCTATGCTTGCAGCCGTAAGGGAAGAGTGAGTGATGCTCGAAGCGTTCTTCGATTTCAGGGACTTGTACATTCCAGATTTATTCCTGAAGGTCGAGCTGCCACTGAGGAGACCTATGTTGCCATTCTTCTGAGTCTTAGTGATGCAGGGCGAAGTAAAATGACTCATTTGTGGCCAGGACGGAATTGGGTTTTCTATACCTCTCCTTCACCCTGCCTATTTTCCAGATCACTCTCCAGTGGATTACTACCAGTTCCCGAAAGTTAAAACCCTGCTCAAGAGGCGGCAGTTCGCGTCGGCTGCGATCCTGGCTGGCCTGCAGAACTGTTTCGAAAATTGGTACGGGCCCGGATGGCAATATCTCACAGACCAACGGACTTTGTCTGATGATGGTGTAGAGTAAAATGTTTCACGTCCTGTGTAATAAAAGTTTCTAAATATGTTTGGTTACTTTTTGAATCGTACGGTATTGCATTATTAAATTACCTCATGACCGAATTCATAGAAAACAGATTTGCCGATTTTAGAAACCTGTAATATTATTGTGACTTTTCTGTAAATCTTATACATATTCGACCTGAAAAAGTAAGTCTGGATTTGCAGCTCGCATTTATATGAGTGAAAACGGTACGTTTTTTAAACATGTGCTTCACGGCAAAGTTGATGCAGATTTATTCAAACATTTTTCAGTTTCTATGCATATAGAATTAAGATTAATTGCCGCTAAATTTTTGGCTACGTTTGATTAATTTTTGTCAGCAACTATTTTTGCAAATGAACAATGCTAAGTCAAAATACAGATCCCGTTTGACTGACGAACATATGTTTGTGCAGCTGAAAATAGCATTAACAGCAATAAACACTGATTTTTAGTTAAATTTTTAAATTTATTATCGTATTTGTTTACTGCATTATAAAGTGCAATGTATATAAAATGTAGATTTTTGCAGTCGTGATAAATGCAAAATGTAATCAAATGCTGTCAAAGTAAGTGCGTTTGGCTTTTAAAAGTCAATTAAATTTATAATTTGGTTTGAAGAATGAAATTACACTTCTATGATAAATTATTCTCTGTATATGTGCATTATACTCTCAGTTGACTGTCAGAACGCTTACACGGGTTTTGAATTTCCTTCAAGTAGTTTGATTAACCCTCCTTATTACCGGGAATGTCACTCAATGAAAGTAAATAAATGTGAAGATGAAATACTTTTTGTCACACCTTCAAAAGGTTAAATTAAATGACAAAACACAATTATTTATTTCCTTGAATTCTGTCGTATAAATGCATGCAGACATATTTTACGAGTAAGCAGTCGGCCACTGCATGCGGTGAGGGAAAGTAACGTGCCTGCGCTCCGCGCGCGTGTGTGTGTGTGTGTGTGTGTGTGTGTGTGTGTATGTGTGTGTAGTGTTCTCAACGTGTGTTGAATTGAACAGTATAACAATACTGTAAACAATTCTAATAGTTTTGATAGTTAACCTTGATTCAAGTGATTTCCTTGTGTAAGTACTCAGAAAACAAACATGGCAACAAAATTGCTCATAGAATTTGTAACTCGTTGCTTGGTAAATACGGCAAAATTATCGATCACAGGAGAGAACAATGGTCTCAGCAACATCCCTTCAGAGTGCATAATGGTGTACCTGCTTTAAGAATGGAAATTAGAAAATCTATTCCATACTTCATTTATATTGAAGGTTACCATGCGCAAATTATTTATGATGAACAAGTGCGTACATGTCTAGCTTGTAACTCTACAAATAATTTTCGACCAGAATTTTCCTTACGTCTGACTAGGTTACTCGAGAGGAGATTTGTAAACACTGCAGCTGATACAGGTGACTGGGAAGGGTTAGCGGCTAGTCGACCGGACAATGCTCCAGTGACCTTGCCTGACAACACAGCGAAACCAACTCAGCGCGTCGAAGTGCGGAACGTAAACAACACACAAGTTCGTAGGTTGATCCCACATAGTTTCCAACTCTCCAAGAAACAACAAATAAACGGATAAAAATAGACATTAATGTATCCCCTTCCCAAAATTCCTTTCTGTCATCAGCAAATGAACTCACCGATGACCCTGCCCCTTCTTCCCAGGATACTGATAATTCCATCGCATCATATAAGCAAGATATGGGAATGTCTCAATTACTTGCAGATACTGAATCAACTCTGATCCTCTTCACTCTAGTGATGATATCAATCAAAGCAACAATCTTCCTGTATGCACTCCCACCACACCTACATTCCAAGGGAATAATACACGCACTTCGGATCGCATGGACACTGATCAAGTAGTAGACAGCAAGACAGTAATTTTTTTGCAAGTTGCTTTACGTCGCACCGACACAGATAGGTCTTATGGAGACGATGGGACAGGAAAGGGCTGGTACTGGGAAGGAAGTGGCCGTGGCCTTAATTTTGCCTGGTGTGAAAATTGGAAACCATGGAAAACCATCTTCAGGGCAGCCGACGGTGGGGTTCGAACCTACTATCTCCCGAATACTGGATACTGGCCGCACTTAAGCGACTTCAGCCATCGAGTTCGGTAGACAGTAATATAGCACAGCCCCACCAAAGCAAGCCAAACTTGAATTCACAACAGGTGCAACGCTAGCCAGTCTCCCATGATGAGCGACCGGATTTGACAGTGAAAAGTAGTAGAGATCCTCGCTTGCGTACACCTCGGAAAAGTGTTGAGCAAAAGGACGACCACTTTAAGTCACATAAATAATTGTTCGGGAGAAGGTCATGTTTGAAGTCGAACAAACTGTTTATAAATTTCATGTCTCTGTCGTGACTCTGTCCTTTCGTTATGCCTTCAGTTCTAGCGACCTTCGCCACTCTTAACATAAACGGAGTGAGAACTGACACAACGTTAGGTCTGTTGGGACGTTTCTTAAAGGAGTATGATATTAGTATTCTTTTGTTACAAGAAGTGAACAGCAGTCATTTAGGCTATTTATTTAATAATGATTATGTAGTGAACATGGGTGATAGTGCTTTTGTGTATAGGAAAGGGATTAACCTAACTGACATTACAATGGGCCACACGGGAAGAATATTATCAACCTCCTTTAATAATATCAAGATCATTAACGTGTACAGTCCATCTGTTTCCCTGTTTAAACAGGAAATGAATTCATTTTTCGCTCAGGACATTCTACCACATATAGCGACACCGAATGCCGTTCTGATGGGCGACTTCAATTGCATTTTACACCCACGTGACTCAACAGGTATCTTTAACTTATGCCCAGGCCTGTAAATGTTGGTACAAAGAATCCAGTTGGCTGATGTATGGGAGACACTTTATGTTCCTCGTGCTGAATATACATTTTGCTGCGGTGAAACAAAATCTAGGATAGACAGAGCGAGACAAAGGCGAGTATTCTAGAATATATCAGAGTCGTACCAGTTGCTTTCAGCGATCATCATAGTGTAATCTTCAGGTTAAACTTGCCAGATTGCCTATTTATAAGCCAGGAAGGGGAATTTGGAAAACAAATAAACATGTTTGTAGGAATGAGGAAGATGTTCAGCAATTTAGTGTTACGTATCATCATCGCGTTATAGAAATGTTCGGGACTGGTGGATGAATAAATTGAAACCGGCTATGAAATCAGTTGCAAGGAACATAGGTAATGAGCACCGACTGGAACTTCATTGTAGTTTAGAATTCTATGAGCGAGTAATGTACGAAAGAAAGACGAAGGAAAAACGTGGAGAAAATGTGTCCAATGAAATGAAAACGATTAAACAGATTCTCCCAAGGGAACATTCTTACCTCCAAAAATGAGTTGCTATGTGAGGATGAACGATACTTCCACGAAATGTTTGTAGAAGATGACGTGCCTGACATTGGTGTGGAAAACATGCGTTCCCTTGTAGAACCATACGTCAATGAAGAAGATAGTTCCTTCCTCACGAGAGCTATCACCAAAGAGGAATTAGAAGAGGTTCTCAAGAAAACTGCTCCTAATAAGACGCCCGGAATGGATGGCTTTCCTTATGAATGGTACAAACGCTTTTGGTCTATGATTGGAAGATGACCTTCTCCAAGTCCTTAACTACGCATTCAGTGAAGGATTTACGCCCGCATTTACGAAATACATTATTATAATGATTCCGAAGAAAGTAAGCTGCCGATATATGTCGGATTATAGAGCAATAACGATACTAAGTACTAATTATAAATTACTTGCTAAAGTGATAGTTAATAGAATAAAACAGATTATCCCTACACTGACTGGTACTGGGCAAACGTGTGGAGTTCCAAGTAGGACTATTATGCATAATTTGTTGGCAGTCCGTGACTATTCTTTATTATTCTGCTTTATCCTGCAGAGCCTGCTTCAATTGCAAACATAGATTTCAGTGAAGCCTTTGACAGGATTTAGCACAATTATCTTTGGAGAATCCTACGTCTTCTTCGGTTTCCTGAACAGCTTTGTGACATCCTTGAAGCGCATGTACTTTAGGCTACATCACGGCTACTGATCAACGGTCATTTGTCACGCCGAATTCCAATTAATAGGTCTGTACGTCAACGATGTCCACTATCGATGTTGTTCTTAATCTTAACCATGGAACACTTATCCGGAGACTGTACAGCACTCGGAATGGCCTTCGTTTAAACGCTGAACACTTCACGTTGCGTGCTTATGCAGATGACTTGGGGTTACTTCTTACCGATTGCGATGATCTGTCAGACGTTCGTCGTGTGCTGATGGAATTTTCAACTGCGTCAGGGGCAAAGGTAAACTTTGAAAAGTCGTCCATGCTCCTACTAGGATCTGAGCGACGCACTATTTGTGCAGAATAGATCGGTATTTCCTCGACCAACAAGTGCAAAATCTTGGTTGTCACATTATGCAAGATCATATTAGAGACAATATAACTAAACTGGAGTGCCCCGTTGAACGGGATTCGCTTCCAGTTTGCAGATAATCTCACACGAAGGCTAAATTGATTTCAAAAAAATTGTTTTATTAACATTTACGCCTCATCTAAAATATGGCATATCGCACAAATACTACCTGCTCCGCATGTTACCTGTCCATGTACAGAAATGTCAATTGGCTACTATCTTTGGAAAGGATTTCGGTACAGAGTGCGAAGAGAACAGTTAAAGGAACATCTTGGCGGATTGGGACTGTATGCAGTTGAACTGAAACGTAGTTCCCTCTTAGTCAAACACGTCATCAGGGCAATACATATGAGGGGAGGATCCTTCGACTATACATTCAGTCAACTAAGAGAAGATCCCAGTTTACGAAGAACCCGTGAATTAAAATATTGTTACAAGAAAGCACTAGCAATTATTGAACAGCTTCCGTATAACCAAGTTTTAGACGGCTCCTTTGATCAAGTTAAAAAGCTGTACAACTTCATGCTTCAAAATAGAAACTTCAATTCGAACATTTAACTAAAACTCTCCACCAGGAACTGGCAACTAACTTGGAAAAATACATGCAATAAATGGCTTCCAATAGAATGGCAAGTGTCTGTATACAGCTATCTAAATGAGATAATCCCTACTGGTGAAAAACTGAAAAGACATGAGCAGCTAGTGGATGACCGATGCTCTCTATGTGCTTCTACAGATACTTTGGTTCACCGAATTACTACGTGTCTAAATGCTGCTGTAGCTTAATATGGAAATGCTAGAGAGAATTATTAGACTCTGTAACATGTATATTTTTGATAACTTTCAACGTAAAATTCCACAGTTCTCGTGATGAAGGAACGATCTTCATCCACAACGATCGAACAAGAAAAGGAGCGCAACCCTGTGATCCCTAGCTGCTGCCATTCATTATAACCTTTCTGGCTATAAGCAACCAATGTTCCTCATCCTCACGGTTTTTTTATCATCTGAGGAAGACAACGATGGAGACTTTCCCGACATCGATAGCTTGACTCAGCATTTGGTCGCCATCTATGTCACTTTTGATCTTCACCAACATAATGGATATTCTGTAGTCGTGGTACATTTGGTTCATATGTTTCATTGGCTAACTAGGATGCTAGAGACTTAAAAAGCCATTTCATTGAGGGAACATTCCAGATATAAGGTGACCAAATTCCTCAGAAAATGTGTCCTTTTTGCCACCGAAATGAATTGCATACTTGTAATTATGAGTGTTTTAGGTATGATTGTAAGTTTTTGTTTCCAAAGTATTTGGTTTAAATTATGTTTATAAATACGAATCCTATTATATAAAATGTAAAAAAGTACAGTTCCTAAGAACAAATATTTGGTACTTGCTAGTTTTTTATTATTACTATTGTTATTTTCATTTAATATGAACATTACCATTTTGTATATTATATTCATAGTGTATTATTATTTTAAAAAGTAAGCAGGTCCATATTAATGTATATTTTCGTTATGGATTACAATGTTACGTCAATTCACTACGTTACTTCAGTTATTTTCTTGAATTTAAACCGAAAAATCTAGAAAATATAGAAGTTGATACATTGATATTTTAACATACAATTCTCAAGTCGAAAATAACACTTCCGTCGTAAAAGAAGAATGCCTACAACCAACACATCACTTCTATAACTGGAAACCTTAAAAACAACCCTAAAAATTTTGGAACCTCATATCATCACGTAGAAAGTCAACCGCGGATACCACAATATTCAATTACATAGTGATGATGTCCCAACTAAGTTAAGGTCTCAAAAATTCAATGAGTACTTTCACTCCACCTTTACGCCTCCCGCACCTGTCACAGAACTACCACAGATCAATAGTTTGCAGTTGCTCACTGTCAAAAATATCAACGACCCCTAACGAAGTTCAAAATATTCTCAATAGTCTCCCAACAAACCACTCCACCGGGCCTAATGATATTAGCCATATATTCCTCAAAAATACTTCCGTATCTCTCTGTACACCGTTATGTACATTTTTAAACCTGTGTATGGGTATTGGTACATTCCCCGACAGCTAGAAACAAGCGGATATCACACCTACTTTCAAATCTGGCAACAAACATGATAACTCATCATACCGTCCAATATCTATCGTCCCAATACTATCCTCTGTCCTTGAAAGAATAATCCACCGGCGACTCCTCTTTTTCACACAGCCGTACCTATCTGAAGAACAACACGGATTAACTTTCGGAAAATCATGCCACACTAATCCCACAGTCCTCAATAACCACATCATTTCAGCAATAGAAAATAAATCTCAGTTAGTTATAATCTATATAGATCTGGCCAAAGCATTCGACTCACTGGATCACACACTTCTTCATAAGCTCGCTACCACATTTAATATCCATGGCCCCGTCTTGTCATTGATAACAATGTTATCTTTGTTATCAGGTGTATCCCAGGGCAGTATTCTGGGACCCCTACTCTTTGTTCTCTATATCGATGCCATAATTATCTGCATCCAGAATAGTCAGTGTTTCCTCCTCTTGTACGCTGACGACCTGAAAATCCTAAGAGAAGTGTCTACGCCTGATGATCGTGATGAATTACAGACTATTATCAATTCGTACGGTGACTGGTTTAAGAAATGGAATCTTTCTCCTAATGTTAAGAACTGCAATACAATCTCCTTTTCATTGCTAAAGCAAGGAATAAACACTGCCTATACCATCCAGGGAATTACATTGCAATCGACTTCTCAGGTAAGAGACCTACGTGTTCTAATAGACGGTGAACTAACCTTCTCTGCTCATATTCAGTCTGTACAATCCCGTTCTATGCGTACCCTAGGCATTCTTTACAGGTTCACTGAAGTAAATGATATTAACGCCTTAAAATTATACTTTGTCTTGTATGTTCTCCCAACTATTGACTTCTGTTCCCTATTTGGTCCTCATCTGCTATCACAAACATATCTCAGATAAATAGAATTTTTAACTTTTTCACTTTCATTGTTAAGACTCGCAATCCTGTTTTTAAGAACAAAACTAAATCTGACATTTTGAACTACCTGGGTATACTTGACCTGAAAAGCCGTTTACAATTCTCCGATCCATGTTACCTCCATAAAATAATCAATGAGTACACGAAATGTAATACTCTTCCGGCGTACTCCCCTATACACGTTCCTTCCCGCCCTACACGCAACCGGCGCGCTCATCATGTGTCCCGTACGCTCCTAACCTTACAATAACGCTCTGTCTTCCACCGTCTCCCTACTCCTGGTAACTCGCTACCCGACATCGACATATTCACACCTTTCACATCCTTCAAACAAAGAAAAAAATAAAAGATTACTCTGAAGCCCTCTCAAGGTTTCCGTCCATCCAACCCTCGATCTTTCTTCTTCGTAATTTCTCTAACCGACACTTGCCAGTTATTGTGTCCTTGTTGTTACATTGTTATTGTTAATACTTTTTGATTTATTGTTGATACTTAATATTGTTGTCTATACCTTTGTTATCTTTTATACTTATTTAAACTTATTATTATTAGTACAAAATGACTCTCCATAGGCAGTATCTAAAAAATAAATAATACGGAATAGGTACTAAATGCTAACATAAATAATTCTAGACAATGTTAAATTAAAAAATGCTCAACTCTTGGTTTTAATATGCTAAAAGCTACCATTTCTAATCATCCAGTATAAAATTCTCAATAGTTTCTCATATATTTATCGTTATTCAATCGTTTCTTATGTAAACATGAACCTTAAAATTAGTGTTATTATCCTCTTTCAATCATATTTTAATGCATTCTGTGATAAATATGTAACGCAGCACATTCCTTTTCTTCTTTCTATCGCTGTTCCCACAACTGTGGGGTCGCGGGTGCGAACTGTGTCACACATGTTGGTTTAGGCCAGTTTTATGGACGTATGCCCTTCCTGACGCCAACCCTGTGTGAAGGGATGTAATCACTATTGCGTGTTTTTGTGGTGGCTGGTAGTGTGAATACGACGAGGAGAGTGTTAACACAAACACCCAGTCCCCGAGCCAGAAGAATTAATCCGGCCGTGAATCGAAACCGGGAACCTCCGAACCGAAGGCTCCAATGCTGACCATTCAGCCAAGGAGTCGGACCATGTTACACAACACATTGCAGGGTTAAATTTTAATAGGGTTGATATGGGCAAGAAAAATGGTGCCGAAGTAGTTTGTGGATTGAAAGCTTGAATAACAACCTTGATTCTTTCCTATGCTTCCACTGAAATTTAGTGTGCGGACCTAGTGAAAATATTGTAGGTATTCTCTAGGATTTTCCTGTCATGGGAAGACTGCATCTTGGTGAATGAAGAAGACTTTCGTGAGATGGAATCATGTACCTTACATCCCTGCTCAACTTCTATTCAAAATTGAAAGCAGGCTGGACCAATATTGACAACGATTGTTGAGGCTATCTTCTGAATGACACCTTCACTCTTGCTCGTGAAAGATGCAGGGGGACAAGAATCCTATTAAGTTATGTTCAGTGGTGTGTATGTTATGTGAAACAGCTTCTAAGCCAGTATAATCTGCTTATGTTTACTTTAAATGGAGCTAAGGTATTCCATAAATAACCCTAAAATTTGTTCGGTCCCAGTCTACTATGTGCTGGTACATGCAACTGAGCGCAACTATTCAGATAACTTACTACAATTCATCGCAATGGCCTACTGTTTAGAATAGTTTTTCGCCTAACTGGGCATGGTTTGATATCTGTTTCTGCGAAGACATGATTGATTTGAGGAACTGCCACCAACTGCAGTAAGAATATGGGCTTAAAATGCTAAACAAGATCCACGGTATGAGGGTGGTATCTCTACCGTTTAGTTGGAGATTCGATTCCTTGCTTGTGCAAGGATTTTAATTCTTATTTAAGTTTGGATTTTATTATTCAGAGATTAGATGTTGGCACTAAATATACCAACAGAGCAACAGAGCTAACTGCAAGTAGAGTATTTTGGAAGCACTAATGTAATGCATAGACGCTTGCAAACTATTCATATAACGTACTACAATTCAACACGCTGGTCTAATGTATGTATGTATGTATGTATGTATGTATGTATGTATGTATGTGCGTGCTATTGGAACGGGGTTCCTTTTAGTCTCGCAAGGTCACGTAATAGTTTGGAGGTGGTGATAATTAATTAATGAATGAATGAATTAATTAATTTATTTATTTATCGCTAATCGGCCAACTTGGGACCACGATAACTTTCATTATATATTCTGTCGTTTACTCAGTTTTACATTGACCCAGTAGGTTTTCATTAGCTCGTTGTGCCGAACACGGTTTTCATCCGGCCACTTTCCACCAGTTGTCCACTTCACATCCCGGAAAGTCCCAAAAGTGACGAAGCTTGTTCTGAAAATGTCTTGTTTGTGCGCTTCTTCTGGTCGTAGGCCGACTTCTTCGAGGTCTTTCTTGACGTTAACGTACCCGAAAATTGTTGTTTTTGGTTTGGAGTCAAAATGGTTAAAAATGCCCACTTTCTCCATCGATATTATTATTATTATTATTATTATTATTATTATTATTATTATTATTATTATTATTATTATTATCATGACGAATATAAGAACAAGTGTGAGGACTCCTCGAGTTCTTGCGCGCCCCGCCAGGCAGCGCTCGAGTGGGCAAGCTCCACAGTACCGATCAGCTGGTCTTAGGAATCATGCCAGAGGAAACGTATTACTCCGTAACTGATAAGCATATACACTATCTTTCAAAAAACAATGAGAGATTACAATTAAAATACCACGACGGTGTACAATGGAAAAAAATCATACATGGGAATAAGAGCTACGGCCTTCATAACATGTTGCGGAAAGCACAGGTTACAGATAAATAGCACAGAACTCCCACTATACTAAGACAAATGCCCGTGAACTGTTTAAAGGTAATACTCTACTTACCAACTCAATTTGTCGGTTACTGGACTTCCGAAACCTTACGTAAAGATTTGGCGGCAAATTAGGGAAAATGTGAGGCACTGCTCCTGGACGTAACTTCTATCTCACACCGGAGATATCCCCTTTTTCACCATTCACTATAAAATTATCTGAGTTTACTATCAAATCATCAGGTATATGAACATGACAAATTCTGCTATTACGCGTTAACTCAGTATTCTTCCGTGGAATAGCTCTGGCCCATTTTTCAAATTGATTTCTATCCTACCGTGGTGAAAAATATCGCATATCATCAACTATTCTACCATAGCCTGACTTACAGCCAGGCGCAAAACAGTACGACATGCTGAACTATTAAATTAATCAAGCCACATAAGATACATGGTTGAAGTTCACAACACGAAGTGAACAGAGTTTAGGAACTGAATGCAAAGAAAATCAAATTTTTCACTTAAATATCTCGCACAGTAACGTCTCCCGCACTATTCTATACCCGTCTTACCGGAACTACCGGAGCACGTGTTGGATATAGTCGCTTGCAGTGCTTGCAGTGGCGGGACCACAAACTACCATGCTATAATGGCTGAGTCCTCACACTTGATCTTATATTCGTCATGTTATTATTATTATTATTATATTCGCTTACAGGCATTTGAGAGCACGTTAAGCAACAATCACACATTACTGGAAGCCTTCTTTTCAGCCCAGAATCTTTGTATTCTTTCTCTGGCAGTCTGTCTTCTTTCCTCTGCCCATTCACTATTCATTTTCTGTTCGTCATGGAAGCCTCTGAAGCAGTCGATCACTGATCTATACTTTGTTCCGTTTAAGATGTCTTCTCGATTTACTCCAAACTGTTCAAGATCCTTTTTCACCTTCCTGAACCACTTGTCGGAAACTGTAGTTCTTCTTCTTCTTCTTATTATTATTATTATTAAATATGAGTTTAAAATGGGAAACTATCCCATATGTAAAAGTTTGCCTGTTATAAAGGACAGTGAACCGCATCAAAAAGGCTAAACAATAAGGATGATTAATTCCGTTCCTCTATTACTGCAGGCCATCTGACTGGGCAGCCGTCACCTTGGCAGGATCAAGACTTTGAACGTGCTGTGTAGACCACTGTTGTGCTACCTTTTCAAAGAACTTGTTCGGTTCTTAATGGCAAGGATGGCTCAACGGGATGTCTGGTTTGTTATCAACTGTTGGGAAACATTCTCTTTGGAGAGTTATCTAAAACATATTCGATAGGGTCTGATGTAGTAATGATACAATTTGCATATTAAAAACAAATATTATGTTTATTGATTAAAAACTAGGAATACTGCGATGAACCACTCTTAGATAAATCTGTCCCCCTGGGTTTTGGCTGGTAAAATGCAGTCTTAATTTATGCGATAAAAGCCAAAGTTATTTTCTCTCAGGAAACGAGGAACTTGCTCATGTAAAAACGTTCAAAAGTTATATTTTATATACTAGAACTCAGACTCCTGCCAGTGTAATCCACCGCTCTGTTGAAAGGTTTATTAAACGTTTCCAGTAGACGCGTTCTTCCTAACAACACTTCACAGCAGTCGTGATTATAACCCTCTCTCTATTTTTCTACGACGTTGCTTTTCCCCACTTGGAGGTGTTCGTTCAGTCCATAGTTAACGCTCACTCAGGAAGGAATAAAGGGTACTTCCAACCGAATGTTTTCTTGTGGAGCATGTGAACAAAATTACACTCCCACTCTCTTTCCGTTTCTCCCCCTTGCAGTCTGGTTAAAGTTATCTGACGCAGGCAATACTATATGAAGAGGGTTTAATCAAAGCCTGGGCCATCTCACTCGTGGATATTTTCATGCTTTCTCCTCTTCAACTTCTCGAGTTGAATACCAAAATGGTATTCTATCTAAAACGTAGTCCACGGCCGCTTCCTTCCCAATCCTTGCCACAATAAAATACCAATATATACACTTATAAAGGCAGTTTTAATTGGTACCTTTGATGTGCAGATTAGTGACCTCCTCACTGTTCTCTCACCCAGGTGGCCATGGTTCGAAACTTTCTCAATATATGGGGGATGTCTAAAATAAAAATTAACGTCCTTGTGTTTTGGATGTCTTGCTAAGATCTCATAAATCTTTAAGATTTCTTTTTTTAACTCTTGATACGCATATTACTACTTGCCCTCCTACCTCGAATATATTCAGGCTACACGATCTCCTGCTGCAGTCGAATGTCAGAACTCTTTCGGCAGAATTTAAACTTTTGTCAAATATTGGGCAATATCACGCCTATAAAGTAGCAGTTCTCGCGGTCATTAGAGAGGATTTTTGACTTTGAATACGTGCATAGTTTCAGAACCGTACTTGGGGCGTTGAGAATTACAAAAGGAAACCATGCATCCATACCTGACATCACAGCCTGCACGGTCTCTAGGGTTACACTTCCGTCACACTTATTTCCGTCACGCTAACTTCCGTAACGCATATTTTCAGATGACCCTCAGCCATTAGACGAGTTGGCCGTGCGGTTAGGGTCGCGCAGCTGTGAGCTTGCATTTGGAAGATAGCGGGTTTGAACCCCACTGTCGGCAGCCCTGAAGATGGTTTCCGGTTTCACATTTTTATGTCAGGCAAATGTTGGGACTGTACTTTAATTAAGGCCGTGGCCACTTCCTTCCTACTCCTAGCTCTTTCCTATCCCACCGTCGCCATAAGACCTATCTGTACGTAAAACAAATTGTAAAAAAAAAAGATAAAAATAAAATTATGTCAACACGTGAAAGTTTTCAAATGGAAATAATGTCTAGAAAACCCGAGCGAAGGCAGTGTGCATATCTCATTAAAAAAGGAAGGATCAAGGTTTCTGTCAACGAGAGTCTGTCCTCTGTATCATGTCATTGGGTGATACAATAGTGCTGTCATCTTGAGGCAGTAAATTCGCCGTGTCGCCCGCCTATCAATTAGCGTAGGTATTGACTCTGACTTGGTAGAACGTTGTCATTCGATTCGTCTGTACACGTTCGGCGCGTATACAGCAATAACAATTCAAATAGTTTACATCTGAGAAAATGATGGTGGAAATAAATGTGAAAATGTTTCCTTCTTTCGTATTTTATTATTACAGAATAAAATCGATCACGGCAGGATATCGAGTAAAGAGACTTAGAACAATCACATTGAACTGCATCAACCATTCCCACGTTGACTTTCAAGGATAAACTATTGGAGATATTAAGGCATGAACATTTGCCTTATGCACCTTCTGAGAAGTGAAACCACACGATGGTGCAGTTATAAACGCTGACTCGCTCACGCTGTATTAGTTGATTACAGTGAAAGCTTGGTGATAGAGGAAAACAGTAATTGCTCGCTGCTTGTGTAAAGGTTTGCTTTTATCTACCACTCTCGTATGTAATTGGAATCTATGGCGAACCATATGCTGCTAATGAACGTTCACCGATCTAGCTATTGATTGCCTTGTTTAAATTTGTTACTCATAAAAATATGAACCTCGCGATTGTTTCACGAAGTAATTTGAATGCTATCTTCATGTTAGAAGCGGTAAGTCTGTATTTGTCTATCTCTGTGGTGTAGTGGTCAGTGTGATTAGCTGCCACTCCCCAGAGGCCCGGGTTCGATTCCCGGCTCTGGTACGAAATTTGAAAAGTGGTTTGAGAGCTGGAACGAGGTCAACTCAGTCTCGGGAGGTCAACTGAATAGAGGAGAGGGGGTTCGGTTCCCACCTCAGCCATCCTTGAAGTGGTTTTCCGTGGTTTTTCACTCTTCCTCCAGGCAAATGCCGGGATAGTACCTAAATTAAGACCACGGCCACCCCTTCCCACTTCCTTGTCTATCCATTCCAATTTCCCCATCCCTCACAAGGCACTTGTTCAGCATAGTAGGTGAGTACACCTGGGCGAGGTACTGGTCCTCCTTCCCAGTTGAACCTTCAGACCCAGAAGTCTCACGCTCCAGGATGCTGCCCTTGAGGCGGTAGAGGTGGGATCCCTCGCTGAGTCGGAGAGAAGAAACAACCCCGAAGGGTAAACGGATTAAGAAAGAAAGAAAGAAAGAAAGAAAGAAAGAAAGAAAGAAAGAAATAACTAATTTCACGCCGGTGGAATCACGGGCCCTGCTGGTATGGATATAAAATTAGCATTACGCTTTCAGTACACCGGGTGATTCTCTTGCGCCTACTAATTTTATTTTATGCAGCCCAACAAACATGTGAACACATCGTAAGGTCGATATTTCTATGCTGGCATTCTTTGTCGTACTAATGTCCCATACGCTCAACATGCAAGCGATTATGAACACACCCGACAGTTGCGAGAGTCCGTTCGAAAAATATTACATCATTTAAATTATTTATCAATGGCAATCCACCATGTTACTATCTTATAATGTCGTGCCTAGTGAGCGGCTGTAGCAAAGCGCAAAATTAATGCTTCAAACGAGGTTACAGGGACGTTAAGAGCGTATGAAATAGTGACCTGACGGAGTAATGTACTCTAATCTATTCTTAATACAAGCAAAAACTCAGCGTTTCACCGTAGTGCATGTGGTTAAATACTAGCTTAGTAATTAACGGAACATGTGATGATTCGAATCCTACATTTTTAATTTTTTTTGCATCAATATGATGTTTTAATACTTCGGCACAGACCAGTGTGTGCCACATGCAAACAGTAGAACGCCACTGTTATTGATATTGTGCGCTGCGATGCTATACGGCTCGAATGAGTCACTTCAGTCATGCGTCATGTTTTCCACGGATGAATATGCGGACATGCTCCTTATCTGTGGGAAAGGAAGGAAAAATGAATGCTGGGCACTACGTCTGTAGCAGGAAAGGTGTCCCGACAGGCGACATTGACTGCAAAGACTTCCAGCAATGTTAAAAGCTGTGTACGGAGAACAGGAGTGATTCAAAGAGTACCACATGTCCGAGAGAAAACTATAACATCTGGTGTGAATGAGGAGACAGTCCTGGACACAGCTCGCAATAATCAACACACCAGTACACGGGCAATTGCACAACAGTTGAACATCATCCAGCTGTCCGTATGGTGTATATTATACTCTATGCACATACTGTAGATATCATACCCTGCCATCTACAGCTACACCAAGAGCTCCACGGGCGAGATTTCGAAGCTCGAAGAATTTCTGTCAGTGGCTGTTAGAAAGTGATGCAGCAGCCCTGTAGAAAATCTTGTTCTCAGAGGAATCACGATTCCACAAAAATGGAACCATCAACCGTCACAACATGCACTATTGGAGCGCGGAAAATCCTCATTGGGTGCGACATGCAGCCTATCAAATACAATGGGGAGTGAATATATGGTATGGAATATTGAGTGATCACTTTATCGGACTGTATTTCTTCGATGGTCATTTAACAGGCACACGTTACCTGCAATTTCTCTGTCATGAACTCTACTTTTTCTGGAGGAAGTGCCACTTTGAGATTGCTTAACGATGTGATTTCAACAGGATGGAGCTCCCACTACATTCGATTAACCGCCCGTGGCCACCTGAATGAGTCGCATCCTGGAACAATGATAGAAAGAGGAGAATCTGTTCCTTGGCCCACCAGGTCACCGGATTTAACACTACTGGACTTCTTCCTATGGTGGCATTTGAAACCGGTAGTTTACACTCAAGCGCCAGAAAATCCCGAGCACGTTCGGTAATTCATTACCGAAACTTGAAGATCAATAACACCAGCCATGCTTGGGCGTGCTAGAAGATATATTCAGCATCGGGCCCAGATGTGCATAAACCAAACAGGTCATAATATCGAGCATTTGCTACCGTAGCAAAACATTGTCGGTGTAATTTGGTTCTCCCCTTTTCTATCCCGTATTTATGTGGCCCTGGTGCCAAATTGGTCCTTCGTAGGACCACATAAACTTTCATTAATTGACAAATATGCACAAAAGAGGATATATCACGTACACTGAGGTAAAAATTACGAGAACAGAAATTAAAAAAAGTGTCCTCGGCCGGAATTCGAACCTCCCACCAGACACGCAAGACCTGCCCACTCTCCTTGCCCTTAGCAACTGCGCTATAGTACGCCGCGGCACAATGTGTGCACATTATAGCTCATGTGATAGTTTTAAAGAGGTCACAATGCCCACTTCGTGTTCCGCAGACGATTCATTTTCATATTATTTAGAAACCACACCCGTGATTGACTTGGTATTATGGTTTAGGTGGTAAATACAAAGATACCTGTTTGTTTCTGCTGTGCGTACCGGAAAGGTCGATGTTTTATGACATACACTGACTGACAGAGCAAATGCACCACCAAGAAGGAGTGGTCAGAACTTTATGCCAATTGCAGGGTAGACTGACGTCACTGAGGTATGCTCATGATGTGAAATGCGCCGCTGTGCTGCGCACGTAGCGAACGATAAATGGGACACGGCGTTGGCGAATGGCCCACTTCGTACCGTGATTTCTCAGCCGACAGTCATTGTAGAACGTGTTGTCGTGTGCCACAGGACACGTGTATAGCTAAGAATGCCAGGCCGCCGTCAACGGAGGCATTTCCAGCAGACAGACGACTTTACGAGGGGTATGGTGATCGGGCTGAGAAGGGCAGGTTGGTCGCTTCGTCAAATCGCAGCCGATACCCATAGGGATGTGTCCACGGTGCAGCGCCTGTGGCGAAGATGGTTGGCTCAGGGACATGTGGCACGTGCGAGGGGTCCAGGCGCAGCCCGAGTGACGTCAGCACGCGAGGATCGGCGCATCCGCCGCCAAGCGGTGGCAGCCCCGCACGCCACGTCAACCGCCATTTTTCAGCATGTGCAAGACACTCTGGCTGTTCCAATATCGACCAGAACAATTTCCCGTCGATTGGTTGAAGGAGGCCTGCACTCCCGGCGTCCGCTCAGAAGACTACCATTGACTCCACAGCATAGACGTGCATGCCTGGCATGGTGCCGGGCTAGAGCGACTTGGATGAGGGAATGGCGGAACGTCGTGTTCTCCGATGAGTCACGCTTCTGTTCTGTCAGTGATAGTCACCGCAGACGAGTGTGGCGTCGGCGTGGAGAAAGGTCAAATCCGGCAGTAACTGTGGAGCGCCCTACCGCTAGACAACGCGGCATCATGGTTTGGGGCGCTATTGCGTATGATTCCACGTCACCTCTAGTGCGTATTCAAGGCATGTTAAATGCCCACCGCTACGTGCAGCATGTGCTGCGGCCGGTGGCACTCCCGTACCTTTAGGGGCTGCCCAATGCTCTGTTTCAGCAGGATAATGCCCGCCCACACACTGCTCGCATCTCCCAACAGGCTCTACGAGGTGTACAGATGCTTCCGTGGCCAGCGTACTCTCCGGATCTCTCACCAATCGAACACGTGTGGGATCTCATTGGACGCCGTTTGCAAACTCTGCCCCAGCCTCGTACGGACGACCAACTGTGGCAAATGGTTGACAGAGAATGGAGAACCATCCCTCAGGACACCATCCGCACTCTTATTGACTCTGTACCTCGACGTGTTTCTGCGTGCATCGCCGCTCGCGGTGGTCCTACATCCTACTGAGTCGATGCCGTGCGCATTGTGTAACCTGCATATCGGTTTGAAATAAACATCAATTATTCATCCGTGCCGTCTCTGTTTTTTCCCCAACTTTCATCCCTTTCGAACCACTCCTCCTTGGGGTTGCATTGTCACTGTCAGTCAGTGTATATAAAACCGCCGGTTAGTTGGGATGCACAAAACAACATTAGTAGGTGCAAGGGAATCACCCGTTATATTGTAACTATACTAATGTGCAAAGGTTAAGCATAATCACTAAACGAGGCCATACTGCCTGATAGGAATGTCAGACGGATTGCTGAACAAACGGAAACTGACTCACACACCATATGTCACATAACTTGTCCAAAAAAGTGTCAAAATGGTTCTGATAGGTAAGGTACTACGGCAGTCGCTAGCGAGTTTCAGCCGAAGCAAGTCACTCCGAGCTCTTACCTCTCGCTTGTGTTGACAGTGTAGCATAACGTGTATTGTGTTCGTTCTTCAGTGTGTTTGTGTAATTACACTTCGTGTGCTTTCACGCTACGAACTTACACTTCTCTCAAAATGGCTAATGGAATAAACCCTGATACGGGGACTATATTAAAAGAAAGTGTATTAACATATTATTCGTCGTCAGCGGACATGGATTCAACGCAATCAATTCAACCTGGTCAACAAGTCAACACAAACCAGCCTTTAGTGAACGTTTCCCCAGATCTACAGCAACAAGCAGCTTCACAGCAGCAGCATTCACAACGACGGGAACAACATCATGTAAGTCCAGAACTTATTAATCAACGTTCTATGTCTTCAACATCATCACGACCTCTTTTACAACCAAGTAAACTTGCGGAACTTAAACGTGCGCACGAAGCACTTGCTTCTCCCGATCCCCCGTTACAACAGGACGATGGTTTTCAGACTCCCAGTAAAAACTTAACTGTATCCGCTGCAAGATTAAACAATAAGTACATGGTAGATCTCACAGCCGTTCATAATAAGTATGCTCCTCTTGAACGCATGGATGATAACACTGCAGGCGACAATGTTGCCCCATTAACACCTAAAGTTAACGTGCCACCAATCTTTCTCCACGAAGTAAATAATTATCAGCAAATTATTAGAGACTTGAATACTGTAATCAGCAGTGATTACACTACACAACAGCGCGGCAAAGTTCTCAAGATAAATACTACCACTATCAGCGATTATCGTTCCGTCACCAAATTTCTAGAAGAATCCGAACTTCAATTTCATACCTTCCAGGACCCTACCACCAAAAAACTTGAAGTTATCATTCGTGATGTCCCATACTCTGTTACTGACTCGGAACTCCACTTAGAGTTACAAGAGCTTCTCAACCTGCATCGTCTTCCAGCCTTGTCCAACAGATTATAGCCTTTCTTACGCCTTTCATCCCCCAAATCAAATCATTTATCATGAAATTACTCTCAGAACTCTCAGAACTTAACAATGGTTGTTAGTGCCAATCCTCTGTTTTCCCATCACACATTTCTCAACACCGTTACGCAAAGTTACTCGGCTTCTTTTCAAAGGTAAGCAGCCCATGCCCCTCTGCGCCGTTGAATTGGACAACACGGAAGATGCAAAAAGAATTTTTGACTTGACACACATTCAGCGTGCCATTATTTCGGTCGAACTTCGTCGCAAACCACAAGACATTTCACAGTGTACCCGATGTCAACGGTTCGGTCATACTAAAAACTTCTGCAAGTTAAGTCCACGCTGCGTCAAATGCCCTAATAATCATCACTATTCAGCATGCAATAAACCACGACAAGTACCTCCAACGTGTGTCAATTGCGGCCAAGATCACGCTGCAAATTACAAAGGCTGCCTATATTATCTCAATATGAAGAACAAGCTCAGGCGTGCAAGTACTTCTCCTCCAACACCGATGTTCACCAGCACCCAGCCCAACATTATCGCCCCCACACCACCGGCTAATAATGCTACGAACTTTTCTCCGCTACCATCTCAACCTTCGCTCGTTCGAACCCCTAACCCCTCAGCATGGCAACGCCCGCTTTCTCAACCTTCTCCGCAAAACCCAGTATATTCAGCTCAGAATCCACCGCAAAATTCTTCTCAACCTGCATCGTCTTCCAGCCTTGTCCAACAGATTATAGCCTTTCTTACGCCTTTCATCCCCCAAATCAAATCATTTATCATGAAATTACTCTCAGAACTCTCAGAACTTAACAATGGTTGTTAGTGCCAATCCTCTGTTTTCCCATCACACATTTCTCAACTGGAATGCTAACGGTTTGAAGGTCAAACGTGCCTCCTTCTTGGAGTTCATGTCCCGCCATAATATAGATGTAGCATGCATTTCTGAAACTCATCTCATTGAACATGAACGTTTTACAGCACCTGGTTTCAACATCTACCGATGTGATCGCCAAGCTCCTGTTGCCTCTGGTGGAGTGGCAGTCCTCATAAAGAAAAGACTTAAACATTATCCGATATTCTTACCACAGTTAACCACTATCGAAGCTAGTGCTGTTAAAATTGAATTACGCAACGGAACCCCTTTGACTGTCATAGCAGCCTATAAATCCCCTTCAGCTCGACTCCACGTTGAAGATATAAGATTATTGTTTCAAGACCAGTTACCAACCATCCTAATGGGAGATCTTAACAGCAAGAACGAGATTTGGGGCTGTAGTGTAACAACTCCCAATGGTAGACAGCTGTTAGCAGCAACTGAACTTCATGCCATCCACGTCGCTGCTCCAGACGAACCGACTCATTGCCCATCTAACTTCAATCACCAGCCGGACATTCTCGACATAGCCCTAATCAAAAACGTCGCCTTCCCCATTTATATGAGACCAGTGGCTGAAATGGATTCGAATCATTGTCCAGTAATTACATCCTTTTCTGCTGAAACTTTCGTTCAACAACCACGTACTGTTACTCATGGTTATATTAATTGGGTCATTTATCACCACCAGTTTGACTCCTGTCTTCAACCAAATATGCCCCTCAAGACTAGAGAAGATCTTGACAATGCCATTTGCCACTTCACCACCATTATAACTACTTCATTCAAAGCAGCTACTGTGCCCCAAAGGAGGCCGCAACAGCCACCTCTTCACTCAACATTTCCCCTCAGAATTATAAGACTCATCAAGGCGAAACATAAAATGCGACGTCTGTGGCAGGCTCAGCGCCTACCTTGGCAACATCATAGATTAAACCAGCTTATCAGATTAGTTCGCACAACTTTAGATAATCACCGTTATGCTTCGTACCAGCATCATCTCTCTGGTCTGTCGCCTGATGATTGCCTTATTCCTCCTCTGAAAGCATCTGATACCCATTATTTGAGTGATTCTGAAAAATGTGATATACTTGCAGATGTTTTTGAATCTTCCTTCACTCCAAACCCACCAATCAATCACGAGTATAACAGTGAAATAGAAGCGTTTCCAACATTCTGCCCTACAGTTCCAGAAAGAATCAAATTTACCTCACCGGGAGAAATACGAAATCTGATCAAGAACCTGCCCGTCAAGAAAGCTGCTGGACATGATCTCATCCCTAACATAGCCGTGAAGCACTTCACTCGAAAAGCACTATAATTCCTTGCATCTATATTCAATGCTCTTCTTCGTCTTGGGTACTTTCCCGACACATGGAAGCATGCAGAAATAATTGCAATTCACAAACCTGGGAAACCTTCGACACTACCCACGAGTTACCGACCAATAAGTTTATTACCAACATTATGTCCGACTCGTTGGCTGAATGGTCAGCGTACTGGCCTTCGGTTCAGTGGGTCCCGGGTTCGATTCCCGGCCGGGTGGGGGATTTTAACCTTAATTGGTTAATTCCAATGGCCCGGGGGCTGGGCGTTTGTGCTGTCCCCAACATCCCTGCAACTCACACACCACACATAACACTATCCTCCACCACAATAACACGCAGTTACCTACATATGGCAGATGCCGCCCACCCTCATCGGAGGGTCTGCCTTACAAGGGCTGCACTCGGCTAGAAATAGCCACACGAAATTAAATTACCAACATTATCCAAATTATTTGAGAAAATCATCCTTAAACGTCTAAATAATTTCTTAGAGGACACATCTCTCCTTCCACATCACCAGTTTGGCTTCCGTCAACGGCATTCGACAACTCATCAGCTACTACGTCTTACGGAACACATTGAGCAAGGTTTCGAGCTCAAACATCACACTCTTGCAGCGTTCTTAGATTTTACAAAGGCATTTGATAAAGTTTGGCATAAAGGCCTATTATACAAATTGCACACAATCGGAATTCCACATTATATATACAGCATCATCTACAGCTTCTTGAGTCAGCGTATCTTTCGCGTACGTATCAATTCCACGTATTCAACACCTCGGCTCATTAACGCCAGAGTCCCACAAGGTTCTATTCTTGGTCCAACCCTCTTCAACATTTATACCCATGATATTCCATCGCCTCCATTCGTCAACGTCGCAATGTATGCAGATGATACTGCTGTCTTCACATCCCACCATGACATTTTAACTGCCACTCGTCGACTGCAAGCCTCTCTGCAAACTATATCAACGTGGTTAGATGACTGGAGAATTTCACTGAATGTACCAAAATGTGAAACCATGATCTTTACTCTTCGACGTCCACCTCTCCCACCACCAATCTTCCTAAATGAAACAGCCATCCAATGGACGCCTAACGACAAGGCTGTGAAGTACCTGGGAGTATTCCTTGACCGTCGCTTATCATGGAAATACCATATAAATCAGAAATTAAATCTAAGTTATGCACGACTAAGAAGAATATATCCTCTCCTAAACAGGAAATCTTCCCTCAAATTTGAATGTGGATTACTTCTCTACAAATCACTGCTCCGTCCTTTATTCGCCTACGCCTGTCCAGTCTGGGGAGGGGCGGCTCGAACCACTATCAGACGTCTGCAATCATTCCAAAACAAAGTTCTCCGTATCATCACCAACGCTCCTTGGTACGTCCGAAAGAAACAGTTACATCGTGAACTTCAGTTAGACACTTTGGAACACGTGATTTCAATGCACGCCAAGACGTTCTTCAAGAAACTCCAAAATGTGCCTGGTGCTGTGTTCTTCGCCCTTGGAAAACGATCCACACTTCCACGACGGATTAAAAGTATACTTCCTCAAGATCTTTTACTTTCGCCAAGAGAAGAATCAGAAGATGAACAGTGAGTGTTTGTGTTTATCAAAAATGAAATACATCAACGTGAACGAATTTCCACTCGAGTGCTATTGTTGCTCAGTGCTTCTTTAATTCAACTGCCCATTTACTTCTCAATGAAATATTAGTATAACAAATAAGAGTTAACTTGCCTAGAAAAACTGGAACATCTCTTTGTGTTAGTGACCAATTGCTTTTTATTTTTTAAAATTTTATTATCCGTGTGTGTATCTTTTCCAGCACTTTATTACAAACTCTCCTCGCTTATTCTAGTTACAGAAGGGCCTACAGGAGGTCGACTTCAAATCTCGTCCTTAGTAAGTGATTATTTTTGCCGTGTTTTGTTACGTACTAAGATTTTTGTTTGTTGTTTGTTTGGTTGTTTTTATTTTATCTCTTGTCAACAGTAATCTGATATAGCATGTATTTATGCTGAACGATTAAATACTACATTAAAAAAGGTAAGGTACTACTTTGACAGCAACTAACAAAACTTTGCAATGTCTTCCACAACAAAAATATGCTGTTAATAGGGTGTATGGTTACCCCTAACGGCCACACATGCTTCGCAGCGATGTGGCATGCTCTCTATCAGATGGTCCAAGAGCTCTTGTGGCAGTCGATCCCATTCCTCCGAAAGGGCAACGCGAAGGTCTTGAAGGGTCCTTAGTGGAGGCTGACGGGATACAATTCGCCACCCCAATGCATATCAGGCATGTTCTTTAAGATTCAGATCCGCAGACCTCGCTGGTCAGTCCATGCGATGAATGTCTTCCCCAGCCAGAAATTCGTCTACCAGAGCAGCGCGGTGCGGTCGGTCATTATCGTTCATTAAGAGGAAGTCTGGACCAACTGCACCTCTGAAGAGTCGAACATGTGATCTCATTACCTCATCCCTGTATCTCCGAGCGTTAACAGTGTTCCTCGGACACCCATGAAGATGTTCAGGTCCGTACGGCAACTCAACATGATGCCATTCCACGATGTTCATGTGGTTGTATCGGCTACCCTGTTCTCTCCAGATTAATGTACGACGGGAATCGTTCTGCAAACTGAAGCGGGATTCATCTGTGAACAGCACATGTCTCCATTCATTCATGGCCCAGTTTCGATGTTGACGGCTCTACAGTAAACGAGCCCGTCTCTGTGCTGGAGTGAGCAAGACGCACACCACTGGACGTCGGGCAAACAACCCTGCTGTTCTGAGCCTCCGGTACACAGCTTGCCAGGAAACGGCAACCCCTGAGAGGCTGCAAGCTCCGCCGACAATTGCCTTGCGGGTGCACTCCGATTTCGTCGGGCGGTTAAGGCCAGATATCGGTCCTGCTGTGGGGTGGTTACCCTTGGTCGACCTGTTACTGGCCTACGACTGACATCTCCTCTGTGTCTCGAAATTGTCCCCAAAGCCTGGAAATGACACTTTGTGGCACATTCAAGGATACGGCGACTTCGGTCTGTGTCTGGTCTGCTTCCAGGCGGCCGAGTATTCTACCCTGCAAAACGAGGTCCAAATGGCGTCGTTGTGCCATTATGTTGTCACCAACGAGCTAGAAAGAGGACTATAGAGTGGCTATTGGACCGCCATATTTGAATCTACTTGAAAGCCACGTCCGCCATATTGTAAGCGACCAAATCGAGTGGGCTTGTGATGAAGCAAGTACAGAGGCTGCGGGAATAAATACCGTTTCACAGTTTTCTTTATTAGGGAAGCACTCAAAGATGCGCAATGTCTGTTTAAAAGGACATTAAAAAATACAAGATACAGGCTACGTACTTACATATTGTATAAAGAAAGAAAATTAGCGCATTTCCACTAGTCCGAATTACAAAACAAATCACAAGACATTACCAAAAATTTAGACCCACTTAGAGGGAATGAAAATATAGAACAGAAAACCTTGAGCAAAGCAATATAACAACATCGAGAAATAATTCATATAACTTTAATAATAATAATAATAATAATAATAATAAATCCTGATATCTTTCCATTTACCTGGAATTGGCATTTTGTATGGATTTAGCCTAATTTTACGACCGGATGCCCTTCCTGACGACGCCAACCCTAGGTGGAGTGATGTATTTACTATTGCGTGCTTCTGTAGTGGTTTGTAGAATGTTCTGTTGTGTGTAGATGAAGGTTATCCAGTCCCGGATCCAGAGGAATTAACTGTCGACTACCCGGTTAAAATGCTCAACCCGGTCGAATCTGGTGCCCTCTGAACCAAAGGCCAGCATGCTGATCATTCAGCCAAGAAGCCGGACACTAAACAACTTGGCAGGTTAGATCCTGGCTCAGTACGATAGTATTTAGGTGCTCAAATCCCTCAGAACTCCTGCGGGACAACATTCCGGCACCTCGGCTTATCCGAAAAAGTAGTTAGTAGGGCGTAAAACTAATAATAATTTACGAAAAATAAGTATTCTAGAGCCGTGGGGTACAAGGTTTGAAGTGAACAATGGTGTAATAAAGTATCCCTTACTAATAATAATAATAATAACAATAACAATAAAATAAGAACAAGAATTTGTAGGATAAACAATTTGAAATAATTGCTAAAAAAGAGAACAGTTCTTGTGATAATGATCTTAGATCACATAAGTTAACTTTCCTGAATAATTCACTTCGATTATCTTTGGAAGAAGATTATGGTAACGCCGATTTTTTATTTGCCTTATGTAGCACCCACTCAGACACGCCTTATAGCTACGATGGGATAGGAAAAGGCTAGGACTGCGAAGGAAGTGTCAGTGGCATTAAGGCACAGCAGCCCCCGTATTTGCCTGATGTGAAAATGGGAACCACGGAAAACCAGCTATCAGTGCTGTCGGCAGTGGAATTAGAACTCACTATATCCCGAATGCAAGCTAAGAGCTATATACCGCGAACCACGTAGCCAACTCGCTCAGTGTTAGTGGTGATGTAGGACTGAAAGTCCTCATATTACTCCGTATCGTTGGCAAAGGGGATGAGGTGACTAGGAAATTCTAAATATTGTAGGTGTGGCGTTGGACAGCAGGCGTCTTGTAACATCGTTGTTCACTTTATATTTATTTTCAAAATGCTGGGGAAATGTGCTCAGTAGGATACAATGTAATAATAAATAGTGGTATTGGTTTTTCGTCCTACCGACTACTTAGTACGGTTTTCGGAGAAGCTGAAGTGCCGGAGATCCCTTACGGGCCGGTAAATCTACTGACACAAAGGTAACCTATCTGAGCACCTTCAAATACCAAATACAAGAAAATAAAAGTAGGCCTAATATACACGTGCTGGATTGTGCTACACAGGCAACGTAATTCTGCTAATCGACCAAAACTGTGTACTTTAGTAAAAAAAGAATCTTATCTAAAATATGATATTTATTCTTCGTGTTTTCTCTACAATTTATGCAATTGGATGCCACACACGTAAAGAGCATAATTTCTTCGATCTAATCTATTAGAAGTATCGCACCGTATGCGGAGAAATTATATGAATGGCGCTTAAACTATGGAGTCGCTATTTCGCCTTGGCACCACCCAGAGCACTGTAGCAGCCATGTTAACCACTCTATAGTCCTCTTTCTAGCTCGTTGGTTGTCACCTTCACCACGAGCCTACATTCCGCACACTATGACAGGGAAAACACGACTGAGGGAATATGGGGAGCAGGCACTGGCTGTGTTTACCTTGCGGTTACGCCGCTAGTCAAAGCAGGGAACACTCCTTTCCTATACAGAGCGAACACGTAAGGTTGGTAGGTGCATATGTCGTGCGATTTGAGGTCTATTTTCTGTTGCCCTGCTTACTCGTAACTTATGCTTAACTTTTGGACACTAGTGTACTTTCAAAGTAAATTAATCTCAATTTTGGTAGTTAAACATTGTTTCTCTTATATATAAATTTGCTTTGCTTGCCTTTGATTCATTTTCATATATTCATGTATTTCATGAGTATATACCAGCAAGTAAATTATGGAATTTCACTACTTTGTTAAGAGTACGAGTTCAGTTTTTTTCTTACTGATGATATAATTTCCACTGAAATGGAGCCTGGTATGTGAGTTTGCGCCGAGGGTGGTAAGGATGTACCCGGTTTACCCGGAAGGACGTGATTATGAGTTCCCGTTAGGAAGTCGAAAAAATTAACGAAGGGATGCACATTGGTCCGAGGTTCACTCAGCCTACATAAAAACGAGTGCCAGGCTAATACTTAGGGGCAAAGGCAGCCGGGAATCATTCTTTCCCATTTCGTGACGAGGTTACTAATAGTGGACTGCTTTACATTCATTCCACTCCTCCAAGGCCCTTAACGCTCTGTGTGGAAATTGATTTGCTATTCTGTTTTTAGGTAGGACAACATGCGAATGTAGTTTACGTTTACATGCAACTTAGGGTCGGTTTCTCGCTCGGCGCAAGGGTGTCCGGACATTTGTGGTCCGCATAAATCACGGACATTTGCGGTCACTGAGATGTGCTTGTGCCCGTGTTGTGTCGGCTGCAGTGCTAAAGCTACCTGCCTCCGGAGAAGTGCGGTTATCACTCTAGTCGACAAAAATATTATGTATTTCTCTATGAAATGAGCAATAGGCTTACAGAAAGTTCAATAAAATCTTTTCACGTTAGTTCATGTGGGTTTGGAATGTGTAACTTATATTTTAACATTTTTTTTATCGCAGTTTGAATGCAAAAATGTGCGCGAGAGAATGTTGTTCTCGAAGGGAGCGAGCAGGAGCCCAGGCAGGTTAGCGGGGAAACCCCGGGATTAAACTAATGAGGCCCACCTCCTGCTGGAGTGACCGCAAATCTCCTGTGACTGCTGGGGAATTTATGTGAGTGGGCTCAAGTATATCTCGTGACCACAAATGTCCAGTGAACGCAAATCTCCTTGACCGCAAATATCCAGCAAACGACAGAAGAACCGTCGAAATAGCAACACGGTTATTATAAGGTTGATGCAATTTTCTCTCTTGATGCGTGTAGCTGAAGGGGCATTAAACAATCATAACTATTAAGATGGTGGCACTATTTCTTCTTCTTCTTCTTCTTCTTCTTCTAGCTGCCTCTGTGGATCAGTGGTAGAGTGTTGGCTTCCGGATCCCAAGATAGCGGGTTCAAACCCGGCAGAGGTAGTCGGATTTTTGAATGGTGGCAAAAGTCAATTCGACACTCCATGTCGTACGATGTCGACATGTAAAAGATCTCTGGTGACACATTTGGTATTCACCCGACAAAATTAATTCAATCTCAGCCTTAGACGCCCAAGAGAGTTTGTTTACTCGGTCTGTCATCTAGTAGGCCTGGAGTAAAAACGGAACGTCGAAATTGACAAGCAGACAGCCAGATGGCGTCAAATTGAAATGTCTGCATACGGCCATACGATTATTATTATTATTATTATTATTATTATTATTATTATTATTATTATTATTATTATTATTATTATTATTATTATTATTATTATTTTGCTTTACGGCACCATATAGTGTACCATAACATCTCCGGTTATGAAAGTAAACCAAATGATTACTGTCTGGAGCACGTTGTTACGTACATCTTCACGCTCCGAGGAGCGCTCAGCCAGCAGAAAGTTTAGCTCTCTGCTCTCTGGTCACACACAGCTGAACTTCGTTGAATATACGGATGTACTGTACATTCACATCCTCTTAGCTTTCAAAACAAGATCTCTATCCGCTTATGAAATACTACCCTATTGTACCAACATGTGTTCAAACATGTATATTGTGCCTTACTCCACAGTAACACCGACGTTCCGCCAATTTATGTTGCACTTCTTCAAGATCAACAACAACGTGAACGTTATGAAATCGTGGGTTTTTGATAATTATTCATATTACTCACACTACCGTACTCTGAGAATGACTTTTATGTTAAAAGACAAGCATACAAGTGTGCAGAAAGAAAAAAAAAATCATGCAAGCTTGGGCTTTCAGCTGGTCGCCATCCTCCACGATGGTATTAAACACTAATTCTTTAAGATATTATTACCGAGCGAGTGGCTGCGTGGTTTGGGTCACGTAGCTGTCACCGTGCACTCGAGAGATAGTGGGTTCGAACCCCGCTGTCGGCAGCCATAGAGATGGTTTACCGTGGTTTCCCGTTTACACACCAGGCAAATGCTGGGGGCTGTACCTTAATTAAAGTCACGGTCACTTCCTTCACTTCTCTTAGGCCTTTCATATCCTGTCGTTTCATAAGACCTATCTGCGTCGATGCGACGTAAAGCAAATTGAAAAAAACAAAAACAAATTGAAAACCTAGAGTTATTATTATTAAGGTAGCCTTATTTAATCTACTAAGCCTCCGTGGCTCAGACGGCAGTGCGCCGGCCTCTCATTGCTGGATACCGTGGTTCATATCTCGGTCACTCCATGTGAGATTTGAGCTGGACAAAGCCGATGCAAGGTAGGTTTTCTCCGAGTACTCCGGGTTTTCCCTGTCATCTTTCATTCCAGCAACACTCTCCATTAAAATTTCATTTCATCTGTCAGTCATTTATCACTGTCCCAGAGGAGCGCGACAGGCTTCGGCAGCCGGCACATTTCTTATCCTCGCCGCTGGATGGTGACTTAATTTATTCCAGTCCAGACCCGGTCAGATGACTGGAAACAGGCTGCGGATTTTTAATTTTCATTATTATTATTATTATTGTTACCAAGCTTTTGTGGTAGGTAGAGGTGAAAGAAGGTGCGGGGGTGAACAGGTCTCAAGCTACGAAATTAAAGATAATTTAAAATTTAACAAGGTTATATTTTCTTTCCAAAATTCAGAAATAACACGAATGGCAGGTACAGAGTAGCAAGGTAACAAATTACAATTACAGTATTCACAAGATTTGGGCTTCGAGCCCCTAACTCACAATTCTTGGGCAATTAGCCCAACTTTACCCCAAAACAAGTTTCAACAGAGGGGCAGAAAACCCCATTAATGCCCAGGAGCACTTGCTCCAAATTACACAGTAAGGCCTCCTTGAGGCGCGCAGAAAACAAAATTTTCAAGAAAGAGCAACTTGCTCTCAAAATTTAAGCCTGTCAAAGGCCACACCAAATTCCACCTTCAAGCTGTCCTCTAAGGACATATACACAGGGGTAAAATACCCAACCTACTGAGGTCTATTAAGTGAGAAAAAGGTTAATTACATGACCTCTAAAATAACCATTTGAGAGGAGGCGATCTGCACTCCTAATACACTTTGTTTTAAAACCTAATCTGGCTCTAGGCCACAAATGCAAGGGCTAATCCCATACTAAAGAGGTGACTTTAGAAAAAAAACAATTTACATTACGTTAAAGAAGAATAGGTTGTGAAAAAGTAAGTTCACCTCAAAACAATATGAGTGGGAGCTCGAGAGGGTTAAGCACTCTCTATCCCAATATGTAGCTTAAAAGAGAATCGGTACAAAGAGTCTTTACATTTTAGGAAAAGTTACATGGAGGAAAAGCTTCGGACCCGCCCCGAGAGTTAAACTGCTGAGCTAGCAAGAAAAGAAGTTATTAAACGGCCATTACCTTGTTGTTGAACTGCTGCCCGAAGAAAGAGGCGCTTCCGCCCCCTGCTATGTACTTTATACACTGAAAGATGGTACTGAAGTGGCGCAGAGACCCTAAAATCAGCAGTTTATATACTCTCGCGGAAAGTTCGAGGCGTTTCATGAAAGAAAACACCCGCCCACAATCATTTATTGGTTAGGGTAAAGCAGCATATCCAATTTGAAGAAGGAACACCTTATTGGTCGTAAATTAATTAAAGAAATTCGGGATTGGCTAAATCCAAAACAAGGGGAAAGAAAGGGGTATACAGCCAACTTAAACAATAACAGAAAGAAATTTAACAAGAAACAAACTTTTGAAATAAAAATTTCTCCAAAAAACAGTTCTTTCACTTCGCCCTAGGGTGCACTATTGTAGTTCTTCAGTAGTGTCCTCTAGAAGAGAAAGTTCACATTTCTTACTACAGGTAAAACAAAAATACATCGAAAACGACCCGGTTCAGAAACTTCAAAATTTCCAAGTAGTGACATCTTCTGGGAAACTTGAAAATTAACACTTTAAATAAAGTTCAGACTTCCTCCAGTAGGGGAGTTTCAACTGGCGCAAAATTTGAATTAGCGGCGTGGAGGTGTACCGCCCGGTACAATTATTATTATTATTATTATTATTATTATTATTATTATTATTATTATTATTATTATTATTATTAAAGTAGCCTTATTTAATTTACTCATATCGTGTAATTATAAGACTACCAGCAATTGTACCCGTGCTTCGCTACGGTATTCCAGATTGTATACGGATATCGAAGTAAATAACTATAGGCTACATGAAGTTAATAATAATTTTTAAATTGCATGTAAATTGGCGTTATCCGAGATAAAGCATAGGGAGGTCCGCAGACGATGTTTCCAATGTAAAGTGTGAGTTGTGGAGTTGTGATGATAACGACAGGTGCACATGTCTACCACAATTCATTATGTTTTAGAAACGTTGAATAGGGCGATATTTGTGTAAGATTTTCACACAGAGCATTACTTTTCAGATACTTATGCGACAGCTTCAAACATGGAATTTGGCTCACATATGGCTACTGGGTGGGCCAATATTCGTGTAGAATTTGATGATCCCATCTTTCCTATAAGTGAATCAAACCATCTGTACGTGTACAAAGTGCAAAATTTAGGTAAATCCAGAAATAGAGAAAAATTTAATGTATAAGGGATAGAGATACGACAAAAGGTCATAGGACCGAAGTTGTAGATCACTCCAAATTGAACAGAGATTGTGCCATCCGTTTTGTGATACGACTTACCGTTTAGCCACGAAATACATCGAAAGGAAGGACTGCACCGTCATTAAAATTGCCTCCATATTTCGTTATTTTTCGGGGGTAAAAAATAAAAATTTTAAACGTCTCGTAAATTTTCCGTCGGTTACATGCTAAAAGCTATAATTTTGCAAAATTTCAACTTTCTAACTTGTCTGGGAGATTGTGCTGCGATCTTGATATGGGGGAGTGGGTTAAAAATCTGGACTTTAAGGAAACTTTTAAGCCCATAAAACCTGTAGGTTCTGGATAAATATCACCGACTGTGTTCTTATGCAGGTTTGAAACTCCCAGCATGTACCCCTCAGGGAATTATGAGAATTTGAAATTTTTCTAGGGATCCTGAAGTCATCAGGTTATCTGGTACAAAGTTTTAAATTTCTAAGAGGCCTAGAATGGTCTCACTAATTTACGTCTGGAACATACACACGTCCATTATCTCGGTCATTTCTGACAATTTATTTTTCACCCTTTCTCACCCCCTATGCCAAAGGGGGCTAAAGTTAGACTTTAAACATCCGGAATGTTACTATTCATCTCAGCGACCCGGAAAACTATGGATTCGGCAGTATATTAGATTACAATTATATTTCACTCCCCCTTCCCCCACCCTAAAGGGGGCTAAATTTTGAGTTTTAAAAAATCGGCGACCCCGAAAAGTATGGATTCGACACTACTTTCGATGATTTGTATCTCTTAGTCCCCTTGCCCCCCCGCCGTCCCTAAGAGTTCCTGGGGTGATTTACCCCCATGTGGATTTCCTGATACTAAAAATTCGGAGTGTCACTATTCACCTCAGCGACTATGTATTCGACACTATTATTTCTATATATCACTCTCCCATCGTCCCCCATGCGAAAGGGAGCTGAACTTTGACATTTAAAAAATGGGGAGTGTCACTGTTCATGTCAGCGACCCCGAAAACTGTGGATTCGGCACTTTTTCGATTATTTTTATATCTTGCCCCCCCTGACCCCCCATCCCTAAGGGAGCTACGGATGGCTTACCCCCCACAGTGCTCGTCTCCAGATAGTAAGTCATAAGTGTACCAAGTTTGGATGAAATTGCTCCAGTGGTTTAGGAGGAGATGTCATTTACACACACACATGCATACATCCATTTTTATATATAGTAAGAAGAAGAAGATTATGCTTGCTTTATTATTACATAGAGAAATTTTATTTTGAACACTGCAGAGATCTAAACTTAAACTGTATATCCGAAGAAATTATTCCAATCCGAGGAATGAATATTACTTCGCTCGCGGCATGCCCAATCATGAGAATGGCTTCAATAATATTAGTCATCAGTTTCAGAGTCGTGTTCATTGCAGAGGGCAGGATTCCTTATTCTTAAGAAGGATAATTGGTGTCACAATCGTCCGCTCTAAGATATTCGAGCGTACTCCAGGTGACTCCAAGTCTTTCGAAGCTCTGCCGTGTAGTTGATAGACTTGTAACTGTGTAGAACATCGGGTAATTCTTGTAAAAGTTGCTTGTTGAAAGAAATGAATGACATGATATATGATCAACATATATGATCATATATGATAAACATCGATACGGTCATGAAATGGACAACTTGTAATGATATATGATAGCAAGAAAGAAGAGGATGAAACCCGGCGCCGGCACATATGCCACTCCTCTCGAATAGCTCAAGACTTAACGTCCCGATCCGACGGACGAATCATCATCAACACCGTCATATGCCCTCACACCAAATAAGACCAAACACAGCTACCTACGTCCTGGACGTAAAATGGCTCCTTGAATATTGTGTTCTCTACCTATCTTATGTACGTTGCCTAGCGACAGCGACTCTATGCATTTAATCTTGGTGACAGCACTTTAGATTGTCATATCCCAATGTACGTTTTCCGATGGTTTTTCGTTCATAACTCACCAACGAAAGCGAAAATGAAAATTCCGGCTTCGAGGTGCATTCGGACCCCTTTCCATCTACCTATGTTCAAAATTTCAGATCTCTACGTGCTGTAGATTTTGCTGGGCATCGCGCACAGGCACACAGACACACAGACAGGCAGACAAACGCTTCCTTTTATAATATTATAGATTAGTAATCAAAGCGTGTCATAAATATATTTACTGGTCGAGAATATGTGACCACGTGACACTCCAGTATCTGCTCGTCATCTTGTCGGGCGTTAGTCATACTGGATGGTCAGGCCTGTGTGGTTTGGGTCACGTAGCTGTCAGCTTGCATTCGGGTTAGTGGGTTCGATCCCCACTTTCGGCAGCCATGGAGATGGTTTTCTGTGTTTTCCCATTTTTACACCAGGCAAATGGTGAGGCTGTACCTTAATTAAGGCCACGGACACTTCATTCCCTTCTCCTAGCCCTTTTCTATCCTATCGTTGCCGTAAGACCTGTCTGTGTCGGTGCTTCGTAAAGCAAATTGAAAAAAACAGAAACAAATTGAAAATATACAATTATTATTGTGGCCTGTTTGTGCAACGAGTTTTTTGTTTTTATTCATACTTTTTATAGACATTATTACAGTTATTCCGAAAATGTAATTTTTTGTCATATTATACGCCTATAATTTCGGAACCGTACTTAGCCCGGTGCACGTTACAGAATCATGAAAATCGAAAAAATATCTAGAAAAAGATAAGCAACGATGGTGTTTCTATATCTCATTTTAAAGATACATAACTAATGTACCTAGCAATGAGAGTCTGGACTCGTTGTGATGTCATAAGATAACGAAATAGTGCTGCCGTTTTGAGGTACTAAAATACAGTACATGCAGCTAAAAATTAGTATAGTCCTGGATTCCGGCGTGGTAGCACCTCGTGTGGGGTGTAATTTGATTTGTGTCAGTAAGATCTGGACGTATGTGGAAAATCACAAATAGTTTTCATTTGAGAGATTAGAGTGAAGATATATTTTTTCTTTACAAGTAGCTTTACGTCGCACCGAATCAGACAGGTCTTATGGTGACGATGGTACAAGAAAGGGCTAGGAGTGGGAATGAAGTGGCCGTGGTCTTATTTAAGGTACAGCATTTGCCTGGTGTGAAAATGGGAAACCACGGAAAACCATCTTCAGGGCTGCCGATAGTGGGTATCGAACCAACTATCTCCCGAATACCGGATACTGGCCGCAATTAAGCGACTGCAGCTATCGAGCTCGGTAGCAAAAGTATCGGGAACAGGCCATAGATATATCAGAATCGATGATGAACTGAAAATTAGTACTTAAAATACTTTTCCTGCAAGTTTTGTTATATGCAATATTTCCTAAAATATAACCGTTGTGGAATATGCAGTAACACTTTGGAAACTTCTCTAATCCTTCCCTATACTTAGGCATATTATAATAATGTTTAACCTAGTTTAATTTCTAATTTAACTTTTACTCAAGAATGAGCTTTCATTCTTAAAAAGTTTATAAAGCGACCATAGAGCACTACACAAAACCAAATGAAATGGTAATCTACGACATGTTTCCGGGTAGGGTCGGTAGATGCAGAGTGGGTCTCGGCCCATAAGTGGCCATGGCTGGTCCGTGGTCCAACAGCTCTGCACTCTGACCGGTCAACCGAGCAGAGAAAGGGTGGCCACGGCTCTACCGTGGGTCTACGCCTCTGCATTCGGGAGATGGGGCAGGGCTGGACCTCACGGCTGACCCCAACCGTCGGCTGTCCTGAGAATGGTTTTCCGTGGTTTTCCATTATCCTGCATTAAGGCGAATGCCGGGACAGTTCCTAGTATTGGCCAAGGCCGCCAACCCCCTCACCTTCTTCGAACATCTCCTTCACCGAACAGCCGGCCTGAGTGGCTCAGACGGTTGAGGCGCTGGCCTTCTGACCCCAACTTGGCAGGGTTCGATCCTGGCTCAGTCCGGTGGTATTTGAAGGTGCTCAAAAACGTCAGCCTCGTGTCGGTAGATTTACTGGCACGTAAAAAGAACTCCTGCGGGACTAAATTCCGGCACCTCGGCGTCTCCGAAGACCGAAAAAGTAGTTAGTGGGACGTAAATGCAAATAGCATTATTACCTTCACCGAACAAATCTCTCGGCCTGAGAGGCAGCCTCCCCTTCAGGGGAGGAATCCAAACATTTTAGTAATATTAGTAGTTCCGAGAAGCCTCAGAGGCTCAGGCGGCAGCGCGTCAGCCTCTTCACCGCTCGGTTCCGTGGTTCAAATCCCGGTCACTCCATGTGAGATTTGTGCCGGACAAAGCGGAGACGGGACAGATTTTTCTCCGGGTACTCCGGTTTTCCCTGTCATTTTTTTATTCCAGCAACACTCTCCTTTGTCATTTAATTTCATCCGTCAATTATTAATCATTGCCCCTGAGGAGTGCGAAAGGCCTCGGCAGCCGACACAATTCTTATCCTCGCCGCAAGATGGGGGCTTCATTCATTCCATCCCTGACCCGGTCAATGACTGGAAAACATATTGTAGGTATTCATTTTCAGTAAGTTTGTAGTTCCGGGTAGGTAGTGCGAGATGCAACCTTAATTATCGGTATGTTCAGTGTGTTGCCTACACATCAGGCGATCCCATCTATTGCGTGATATGAATAAGCTTGAGATCCATTTTATGTCTCACCAATATTGAGATACATTTCACGTATGGATGATTAAGAATGCTTCATTTCAGCCGTGACCTCTGCTTCCCGGGAAGAATCTCCGACATAATCTGCTAACGAGATGCATCACCAATTATTTGTAGATGAATAAACTTCATCTTCGCCTCACTGAAAGGAGATGGATCTCTACATTTCTTGAGTCGGTCCATTAAGTGGCTCAAATCGATAGAGAGCTGGTTGAAAAAATAGCAGAATTTTTGATGGTTTATCAACGACAATTTGTAAAGTACGAAGATATCCTTGAAAATAATATAAATATTTCTGTCGGTTCTAGAAATAAAATGGAATGATTATCACAACATTTTCTGAATCCAATAAACGAGACAAACAGGGGGAAAATGTGTTGCGTAGGTGATCCCGAGTATCAAATGTATAGGTGTCTACTGAATCATTGTTTCTTTGATGTTATAGCACGTAATTGGAGCAATCTGGCCACATATGGAAGCCTGAACAGTATTTTCAACATCTACTAAAAGGAACAATGCTGAGAATTTTTTTATTATTTATTATTAGAAACAAAAGCCAACGAACTTGTAACCCATAGCCAACATTTGTACCTGGTCTTATATTGCCTTAATACAACTACAACGTTGAGTTCATGCTCGAGCATATAGATGAAATCATTAATAAGGTTACGTCAATAACGTTCCGTAGCTGCGAATAACACTGCCTTACGTTTGGACAGGAAGTGTTTCTTAGGACTACTAGCAGTTTCTATGCGTGCCAGTCATACGCCATGGCTCTCTGTAGTTAAGGTGGCAAAATCCCACATCGCTGCTGTTGGGGAGCTAAGCTGGCAGTGAACAGGTTCAATTTCCAAGCTGAAGGTGACCAGGATTTTTTTTTTGCTAGGGGCTTTACGTCGCACCGACACAGATAGGTCTTATGGCGACGATGGGATAGGAAAGGTCTAGGAGTTGGAAGGAAGCGGCCGTGGCCTTAATTAAGGTACAGCCCCAGCATTTGCCTGGTGTGAAAATGGGAAACCACGGAAAACCATCTTCAGGGCTGCCGATAGTGGGATTCGAACCTACTATCTCCTGGATGCAAGCTCACAGCCGCGCGCCTCTACGCGCACGGCCAACTCGCCCGGTACCAGGATTTCAGGCTCCTGTGCGTACGCTAACTACTTCAAGTAACCCCGCAGGAGGAAGTCAAGTGGCGTAATATCGGGTGATCTGGGAGGCCAGAGAACTGGTTCTCCCTTCCTTAACCCATTTATTAGGATACGAAGCATGAAGATGATTCTGGACGACTACTGATCCTTGATGTGAGGCCTCGCCTTGTATGAATTACATTGGCAATCTGTTAAGCAGTGGCACGCTCTCCAGCAATCGTGGGAGTTCATTTTGAAGAAAATGAAGGTAGCGTGTTCCCGTCAGATCGTCGTCCAAGAAATATAATCTGATTTGGTAGTCGCCCATGATCACACATCAGACATTAACTCCCCAATGCACTTGACATGCGTACGGTCTTATCCATTGGGGATTCTGCGCGCTCCAATAGTGCATATTGTGCAGACTCACAGTGCCATTATTGTGAAATCCCGATTCAGCTAAAAAGAAGACTCTTGAAAAAAGGTTACATCATTGGTTATACGGCGCATTGTCCATTGACAAAATGTTACCCGAGTATCGAAATTACTTCCGGGCAGCTGCTGATGTAACACAGATGGTAGGGATGAAATGTATTGATACGCGATATTCGCATGATGGACAACGGGCTGGTGTTGGTTTGTCGCGTAAGTGTCTGTGCATTTGAGAATTTTTCCAGACAGCGTCCAAAACAGCCACTTCATTTGGACGAGACATTATAGGAGGATCTCTAACAGGATGTACCCTTCCACGTGTACCAATTGACTACAATCATCGCTCAAGGTTCCGGAACGTATTGGCAGTCTGTAGACTTCTGTCAGGAAAGATACAGGCGTTGCGACTCGAATGCAGCTTGCCTTATTTATCAATACATTAGCAACATATCAACGTACTTGTCTCTGGTGTTAGTTACATAAAGTGCTGTGATGAGACCTGTTAAGTGTGGATAAACATTGTGTAATTCTTAAATAAATGCATAAGGTTGGATTTGAACTACTGCACTATCGCTAATGCAATAACACATCCAGTCGGCACGTTACCGACTTAGCCACAACGACAACACTCGTGAAATTCGCTAGAATTGTATTACTGAACTTCCCTTCCACCTCGAAAGTTAATATCCGTCCCAGAGTTTTCAATCATAGTTTACGGCGTTCATTTAACTTACTTCCATTACAGATCAACTGGCATCACCTACTAATTCGATCTTATTATGGGTACATGTGTTATTTCAGGAAAGAATAAAACTCTTCTTTGTACAATGGTCCGTAGGATGGGGCGGGGAAATTGTCCATAGTCGTTTTTTCTTTGATAGTTGCTATTTGCTTTACGTCGCACCGACACAGATAAGTCTTATGACGACGATGGGACAGGGAAGTCTTAGGAATGGGAAGGATATAGCAGTGGTCTTAATTAAGGAACATCCCCCGCATTTGTCTGGTGTGAAAATGGGAAACCACGGAAAACAATCTTCAGGGCTGCCGACAGTGGGGTTCGAACCCTCTATCTCTCGGATGCGAGCTCACAGCTGCGTGCCCCTAACCGCATGGCCAACTCGCCCGGTGAACCTTTGATAGTTCCAAGGCTCATTTACAATGCTGACACACACGCAGAGTAGATAGCAATATCGACCTTAAGGAGAAATTTAGTCCACCTCTGTGGTGTAGTGGTTTGTGTTATTAAGAAAGAAAGAAAGAAAGAAAGAAAGAAAGAAAGAAAGAAAGGAGGGAGAAATGTAATACTGATTGGGTTTCATAAAACTAAATAACAAGAGGCGGGCGACATTATATTTACTTATTTAATCCGTTAATGGTCCAGGGTTGGTTTTTCTCTCGGACTTAGGGAGTTATCCCACCTCTACCTCAAGGGCAGTGTCCTGGAGCGTGAGACATTTGGTCGGGGATACAACTGGGGAGGAGGGCCAAATACCTCGTCCAGGCAGCCTCATCTGCTATGCTGAAGAGGGGACTTGCGGGGGATGAAAATAATTGAAGGGATAGGCAAGGAAGAGGGAAGGAAGCGGCCGTGGCCTTAAGTTAGGTAGCCTACCAACTTAGCAGTTTCCTGGAGAAACCACGGAAAACCACTTCGAGGATAGCTGAGGTGGAAATCGAACTCCTCCTACTCAGTTGACCTCCCAAGGCTGACTGGACCACTCGTACCACTTTTCGAATTTCGTGGCAGAGCTGGGACTCTACCGCCGGGCCTCCATGGGTGGCAGCTAATCACACTAACCACTACACTACTGTGGCGGACGGCGGGCGATATACCTATTATAATTCTGTAAGAGCAGTCGATTGCACCCACGTGTTAATAGGAAAACCACACAAACATTAAGACGAGTATATTAACATGAGAGCGAGGGTGATTTTTTCCTTTTTTACAAGTTGCATTACGTTGCACTGGCACAGATAGCCTACGGCGACGATGGGACAGCAAATGGCTAGGGGTGCGAAGGAAGCGGCCGTGGCTTTAATTAAGGTACACCCCCAGCATTTGCCTGGTGTGAACATGGGAAACTGCGGAAAACCACCTTCAGTGCTGCCGACAGTGGGTTTCGAGCCCACTATCTCCAGAACACTGGATACTGGCCGCAATTAAGCGACTGCAGCTATTGAGGTCGGTGAGGGTGAAATTGATCATGATACACCGTATTCGAATAATAATAATAATAATAATAATAATAATAATAATAATAATAATAATAATAATAATAATAATAATAATAATAATAATAAGAGAACCCCATGACAAGAGGGCAAGAGGACAGTTTTAATATGTAAAGAAGGCCTCGCCTTGGTGTTAGTTGGAGCCTCATCATCTGATTCGGCACTTGACTGGAAACAGTAAAGGAAAAGTTACATAGTCTTCCTTGACACACCATAAATGTATTATATTTGCCTTTGACTGTGGTATCAGCCTGTTCGGAGAGAGATAGGTGGCTAACTAGTTATGTTACGACAAATCACCATATTTACAGGACTTAGTATAACAAGGCTTCAGTATTAATCTAAATTCCAATACTAGAATCTGTGAATATAGGACGATCAAAATTGTATTACCTGAATGAATAATTTATTATCTGCGCTTCCGTTCACCACATAGCGCGTTTGTCAGACTTGTAGATATCTCGCTGACAAGTTATAACTAAGTTTACATTTCTAACCGAGTCCTGATCACCTTAATCTTCTTGAAATATTAAATCGTTCGTATGAATTACACACTCTGAAATTGCCTGGAATGAATTCATGGAGTCACTATTACCAAAAATTAACGCCAGTGTAGGTTCATTTTTAATATTCCTATAGCATTTTAAACAATGACTTCACACACTTCTACCTATGGAAATCAGGCTGATTCCACCCGTACAGATATACAGATAGTATAAACTGTAGTTACGGCATGAAGCATCCCGTTGAGAAATATCAGAATAACGTTGTGCCTCTCACTGTGGCGTAGAGGATGCTATTTTATCTCGGTGTTTGAGGGCTTTCTGTGGTTTTCTGTTGTTTCCCATTTTCACACCAGGTAAATGCTGGGGCTGTACCTGAATTAAGGTCACGGCCGCTTCCTTCCCACTCCTAGGCCTTTCCTCTCCCATCGTCGCCATAAGAGCTATCTGTGTCGTTGCGACGTAAAGCCACTAGAAAAAAAAAACCCAACAACCATAGTAACTGATTTGAAGGTCGATCCGTGAATACGCTGTAGAAGTGCTGTAACTACATCATAAAGTTCAAAACCACATGGCAGTCTGAATAACATCCTTCTTTAATGAAACCGCAATGTGGAGTGTGGAGCGTGTCCTTGATGATATTATAATCTCAAATTAAATTGGGAAACCGCAGACAGAATTTATCAAGACCGAACAATTATTACACACAGAGAGATAACTGTGGCCGAGAGTTCTTTTCTCTTAAGCTGAAACGTGGAGAGGTCGTTTTGCGGGAAGTTCAGTTATGATACAGCACTGTGCTTTGTTACGACAGGAAAGAAAGCGAAGGCGATGTCGCTTTCTATGCTGACCATTTGCATTGGCCTTGTGAGGCCAAGGAGGTGGGATCAAAGCATAGCTTAGTGTGATGGTATTTGGAATCCTCCGTACACGAGCTTCGTGTCTGTAGATTTATCGTGTCTCGGCGACTCTAAAACTTGTAAGTGAAGTAAAGCTAATAACTAGAGCTCGGAAGTTGAAGATCTCTAAATTGGCTATAAATGGCCTGTAAAAGGATCTAAATAATTAAGTTTTATTTGTTTTACGTCCCACTAACTACTTTTACGGTTTTCGTAGACACCGAGGTGACGGAATTTTGTCCCTCAGGAGTTCTTTTACGTGCCAGTAAATCTACCCGCACGAGGCTGATATATTTGAACACCTTCAAATACCATCGAACTGAGCCAGGATCGAACCTGCTGAGTTGGCGTCAGAAGGCCAGCGCCTCAACCGTCTGAGCCACTCAGCCCGGCAAAGAAAGGACCTAAAAACAAGCAGAAATGCGATCCAAATTCATTCATAATTTTAATTTAAATTACAGATTTAATGAAGGAATATAATAATAAAAATGCACAATTCTGGTGGTATGCAACATACAGTACAAAAATATGAGTGAAATACTACATCTTTCAGACGTTATATATTTTTAGATTAACATAATTAAATAAAGAATTCCGTGCTTGTTAAAAAAGTACTTGCAGAATTTAGAATGAATTCAGCGAACCCGCAATAGACATCCTGGAAAAAGAAATTGCAATTGATTCATCTGGATTTTCATGCACTAGCTCTTTCATTTCATTTAATTTTCTCTCTTTTCACTATGGTTCAACATACGTATTTACTACAGGAAAGGTGTTTAAGAGGTGCTGAATGAACTAATGACGACTGGAATTGAGAACGGGCAGTAAAAAGTAATCAAAACAAGGTGAAGTTCCAAGAAAAGCCATTAAGGCCTAAGAAAAGCTAAAAACTACCAATAAGCCAAAAATCGCTGAAAAAGGCAAAAAAGCACAAATAAAATTCAACATTGTCTGGCCTGCAATGAATCAGAATGAACATATATTATGTTGGGACTCGTTTTCGGATATTCTAGAAAATAAGGATTTTTCCTCAACTTCCGAGCCCTACGTAATACTCCTTCCTTTATTCTTACTGGCCTCCCAATTAGTTGAGGTCGGCACAGTCTGTGGATTAGGCCTAAGCCCAACGCCGACCCAATGTGGGGGGATGCATTCGATATCGAGTGTGTCTATGGTGGTTGGTAGAGTAGTTTGCTGTGTGTAGATGGGGATGTGTACTAAGACGAAGTCAAGCATCCAGTCCTCACACGTAATAGCACTGAAGTTGTCCGCGTCTGCCGTGTAGTGGTTAGTGTGATTAGCTGCCACCCCCAGAAGCCCGGGTTCGATTCCCGTCTCCGCCACGAAATTTGAAAAGTGGTATGAGGGCTGGAACGGGGTCCACTCAGCCTCGTGAGGTCAGCTGAGTCATCCTCGAAGGGGTTTACCGTAGTTTCCCACTTCTCCTCCAGGCAAATGCCGGGATGGTAACTAACTTAAAGCCACGGTCTATTCCTTCCCTCTTCCTTCTCTATCTCCCACAAACACCATGTTCAGCATAGCACGTCAGGCCACCTGGGCGAGGTACTAGTCCTCCTCCCCAGTTGTATTACCCGTCCCAGAGTCTCACACTCCAGGGGCGCTGCCCTTGAGGCGGTAGAGGTGGGATCCCTCGCTGAGTCCGAGGGAAAAGCCAACCCTGAAGTGTAAACAGATTAAGAAGAAGAAGAATACCACTAAAGTTACGAGAGAACAATTGGGGAGAGATAGCGGCCCCTATCTAAAAAGCCAAGAATAATTCGTCGCGCTGATCGCGCATCTCCTCGTAATTGGAAGGCCTCCAGGCTGAGCAGTAGTCTCTTGGTAAGATAAGGCTCATAGAGTCTCTAGCGCCATGGGATTTGGTTGAAAATATTATTTTTTCTTCCCCACAGAATACCCGTGAAAGGGGCAATGAATCAGACATCCCAGTTTAACGACACATAATTCAGATACCGGGATAGGAAAGGGCTAAGACTGGAAGGAAAGCGGTCTTGGCCTTAATTCAAGTCTTATATGGATATGGGAAACCAAGGAAAACTGTTTTCTGAGCTGCGTATGGCGAGGTTGGAAGCCAACTATCTCACCATCTCCAAAATGGTGCCTGCGAGAGTGTGGTAGTATACACCCATGGTATCCCCTACCTGTCGTAAGAGATAACTAAAAAGGGTTCCCTCAGAGGCTTTTGGCTTGGGAACTTGACTCAGTCCGGTGGTAATTGAAAGTACTCAAATCCGTCAGCCCCGTATCGGTAGATTTACTGGCACGTAAAAAAGCTCCTGCGGGACTGAATTCCAGCACACCGACGTCCCCGAAAACCGTAATAAAAGTAGTTAGCGGGACGTAAAGCCAATAACATTATTATTATTATTATTATTATTATTATTATTATTATTATTATTATTATTATTATTATTATTATTATTATTAGCTTGAGAACGTAGGTTGGTGAGTGGTGGTAGTGGTGTTGATTTTTGTTTTAAGAGGGAGTACAACTAGGTAATCATCCTCTATGTAGCTTACTGACCAGGGGGCCGTTGGTTGAGATTGGCATTGCTTTCACCTACTCTTTCCAGACTTCTCACTTAAATGTTTCTTATCCGACCTCCCTTGGTCAACTCTTGTTTTCTTCTGATCCCAGCGGTATTAGGTTTTCAAGACCTAGGAGGTCTTTCATTTTCACGTTCTTCGTGGCCGTTACCCCTCTTTCTTTTGCTCTTATCCCCATTCTTCGAAGGTTCGGAACCTCTCTAATTAGTGTAAAGAGAGAGGATGGTTTCCCAATTTTACTTCGTCTTAAAACAATAATCACAACCACCACCACCACCACAACCAGTGTAAGTTTATACATACCTACAAGAGCTGTACCTCACAGTCAAGTCATTCAGTATTTTTCAGAATTCTGCTGACGCTCTCTTGCTGTTACACTCTGTCCTTATTTTTGTTCTCCCATGTCTTCTTTTCTTTGCACTAGAATCTTACAAAACCTAATTTTTGATCACGTAAATCTCCTCTTCGATGGCTGTACTGAGTGTTGTTTTCTACCGGTACTGTGGTCCCTAGACGCCTATCCCAATCCCTATCACGCTGTGTCGTTCGGGCGTGGCATTTTCCCTACATCTAGTATACTAGAAAGATAAGCTTTAGTGTCGTTCCCCTGTCAGCTCCCGTCCGCATATACAATACCGAACACTCATATCCAGGTCGCGCTCGTCAAACTAGAGCAGAATGAGAGCCGCGTTACATTAGAAAGTCAAGATATAGGAAGTAGGTCTGTCGCCAACATGAGATTATACCGGGGCAGCAAAAGTTTCCAAAGCGAGATCACTCTGTAACAGAGGTTCTCACACTTCTATAATACTGTACCCTTCATTCATGACTAAAAGTTCAATGTATCCCCCCACGAAAAAATCCTTAAATGATACGATTAAAATATCGTATTTACCTAATTATTAAGCAGTTTTAATTGACTGGAAAGTATTCTTTTAAATACACAGAATAAATAAGACAAGATCATAAAGAGAAATATAAATTGTATAACAAATAACAAGAAATGTAACAGTTTGTGTCTGTATCAAGTATTATGCTACGATAATAAAATAAGGCAACATTCCCTGTTTGTATGAGAGTTTCACTAAACGTTAGATGTTAGCCCCAAATACCAAAATAATAACTAATAATGAATAACTTTAATCTTAATTTTGAAATTTAGAGATGACGAATCATCAAAATTTCAGAGGGATGGGTGTGCTTGCATGGCGTGGTATCGTACTTACTGTTTAGATACACCACGGATGAAAATCCGCCCTTGTATAGATAAGTTATTGAAAAAAAGGATCAGGAACTTGATGGAATTTTTAAAGTATTTAACTTTATTTCTATTTTCTTCAAAATTTCCCAGAAGGAGTACCACAGTTTGAGGACCACTGCTCTGTACCCATGCATGGGCATTTATTGTTTCACGAACCAATGAATGAATGAATTAATAGAATACTTTTCTCTCCCAGTCACACCCTCTGTGGATGGGGGCAGTAGAATGCATCCTCATTATCTGGTGTCTATCGCAAGGGGCAACTAAAAAGAGCGGGGTTGGGCAATAAGGTCTTAAACTGGGAGTGTGGGTTAGTGACCACGGTTCCCATGATTGGGTCTAGCGTTCCTTCCATTTACTTGTGCCAGACTCCTCACATTTATCTTTCCTGTCCAACCTCCCTTGGTCGACTCTCTGTCGTTGACATGTAGGACTAGAGAACTCCTGAAGGAAAAAATTCCACTACTCCACCAATTGACGGGTCGTGAAACAAATAACCTTCTGGTGATGTCGTAGAAGGTTGGTGACTTTTTCTTTCTTTCGTTCTTTTTTAATCTGCTTACCCTCCAGGGTTGATTTTTCCCTCGGACTCAACGAGGGATCCCACCTCTACTGTCTCAAGGGCAGTGTCCTGGAGCGTGAGATATTGGGTCGGGGGATAAAACTGGGGAGCACCTCGGCCAGGCGGCCTCACCTCCTATACTGAACAGGGCCTTAGTGGGAGATGGGAGATTGGAATGGATAGACAAGAAAGAGGGAAGGAAGCGGCCGTGGCCTTAAGTTAGGTACCATCCCGGTATTTGCCTAGAGGAGAAGTCAGATACCACGGAAAACCACTTCCAGGATGGCTGAGGTGGGATTCGAACCTACCTCTACTCATTTGACCTCCGGAGTCTGAATGGACCCCGTTACAGCTCTCGTACCATTTTTCAAATTTTGTGGCAGAGCCGGGAATCGAACCCGGGCCTCAGGGGTGGCAGCTAATGACACTAACCACTACACCACAGAGGCGGACTAGTAACTATCATGGAGTAATATTTCCTATTTTACGTTTCTCGTCTCAGACTTCACGTGTCATGGATGACGAATCTCTGCCGGAGGTTACGCGTCTAGCATAACCTTTTCTACCCACGTCTGTGTTTACCTCCTATAATAAGTTTTATCAGCTTATATTTGTAATTTTTGAAAACGTGATGGAAGTAGGCTACTTCCCTGCGTTTCCGTCTCGATCAGGTTGGCGACGTGGTCTACCCATCGGATCTTCAACATTCTGCGATACATCCACATTTCAATGGCCTACAGTAGGTTCACTGACGAACTGTTTAAGGTCCATCCTTCGACAACATAAAAAATCACCTATAAAATTATAACCGTATAACCTTATATCATTATTTTCTTCTATTCTCTGGTTATCCAATGTCGTCAAGAGAAAACTTTCAAGTTGCTTCACGTGTCACTGACACAGATAGGTCTTATGACGATGATGGGATAGGAAAGGGTTAGGAGTGGTAAGGAAGTGGCCTGCGGTCATGGCCAACTCGCTCAGTAATAGAAGAATACTCTGTGCTATGTTCTATTTCAACTTTCATATTTGGAGAGAAATTAGGTACTGCTTGTAGTTTTACTTGACTGTTGACATCATGATCGTTTCAAAAATCCCAATAGCATTGGTAAGAAGTCTGTGACGAGGCAACTTGGCTATCACTCTCTTCTCTGAGGTATGGCCTTGAGTGTTCTAGAAATACCTCAACGGTATCTCCATTTATTACTGAGTGAGAAAACGTGAATGAAAAGGTTAAGAAGCTGTAGATGCTATTCATAAATTTGCATGATTAAGATTCGTAAATACAGCTCTCTCATATCTTCACTCTCCGCCACCGCAATAACGTCCTACAGAGAACGTATTAGGTAGTCTATGTTAATAATCACTGTCTTTCGTCTGGGATCTAATAATGTTGAATTAAATTAAGTAACTCATTGCGCTTGTCGACAGAGCTTAGTAACTTTACAACTACTGTAGTATAAAGAGCTTATAGGCTACACAAGTTATTCTACTGGCAAGAGGCTTTCTCACTTTCTCCATCCAAAACCTCTAAGTTCTATATTACGAAGTGCTGTAGTTTCAGAACTAGCAACAGGGGAATTCATTTTCGTGGAAGTATCTTCTGCTTGCTGGACTTTTCCCAATTACTCGGAGTTGACATTACATTTTGATTATGCCTAGTTTTTCGACGCCAGCCTCTTGTGGAGAGATGTATTCTCTGTTGTATGTTTCTGTACTGGTGGATATTGTGATGTGTTGTGTGTGAATGAAGAAGCTTATTAAGACGAACACAAACTACTATCCCCCGAGGTAAAGGAATTAAGCAGATTTGGCTAGAATTCTTGGCCCGGCCAGGAATCGAAACTGGGACCCTCTGGACCGAAGGCAACTGATCAAGAAGCCACATTATCTTGAAACTACAGTGTGTAGTAGTAGTAGTAATACGTAGTATTCATTCACTACATTGTTTACATGTCTGACTCCTTGGCTTTATGGTCAGCGTTGAGGCCTTCGGTTCAGAGAGTCCCGGATTCGATTTCCGGCCGTGTCGGGATTTTCATCGCATCTGATTAATTATTCTGGCTCGGGGACTGGCTGTTTGTGTTTATCCCAACACACTCCTCTCCATATTCAGACAACACACCACACTAACAACCACCAAAGAAACACGCAATAGTCATTACGTTCCTAGACATAAAGTTGGCGTTAGGAAGGCCATCCGGTAGTAAAACAGGAACAAATCCACATGTGTGACACATTACATATTAACAGGACTCTGTATCTTGTATACATCGCTCTTCTAATGACATTCATAATTAATACTAAAAAGAAATGATCATTTACAATTATTTTATTAATTTAAATATAGATATAAAACTGGATGTTAATCAAGAAGTAGAGTGGTTTGTTTCAAAGATTAAGGTGTGGTCCCTCGGGCTGGGTGGCTCGGATGGTAGAATTGTTGGTGAACCTCGTTACGGTAGATGCTCTAGTACGTAAAGAGAGTCCTGCTGGATAAAATTCCGACACCTTCGCTTTTCCGAAAACTTTAAAAGTAATTGGGAATTTGTATAATTATCATTATAATCATCATAATCATCATCATCATCTTCGGTTGGGAAGCCAACAAATAAGCCACTTGGCTAATCACGCTAAATTGAAAATTCGATGGATATTGAACTACATCCACACCAAGTTAATTATGTTTTTCAGTTATTAGATCGTGTGGTGTACATTAGCTAAAAGGTTAAATGATGATTATCGGTAGCTCAGTGGTCAGAGAGCAATTACCGGACAGGAAGAGTTCTCTGATCGATGTCGGGTCGTGCCGTGACCTTTAATGGCATGTCCTGCACAAAACCTAACAGCTGGTGAAGTTATTAAGAACTGGCTCACCTTCGTACTACCTCAGAGTATTTGAAGTAACCGACATACTTGTAGGACGTTTCAGATACCACATAAATAAGAAATTAAATATATACTGTAGTATAATTTAGCTTAGTGTAATCAAACTGTCATATAACAGATCACAAACGTCACCAACTACGCTATACCTACAAAGATACATTGCATATTTTACGAACTTATATTCGCAGCCTTTTTCATTCAATAATAATAATAATAATAATAATAATAATAATAATAATAATAATAATAATAATAATAATAATAATAATAATAATAATAATAATAATAATAATAACAACTAAAAAGCTGTAGGCTAAAACATCGATAAATGTACTAAAATTATGAAGGAGGGCCTAAATTAACCAATTAACTACTTCTTATCTAATATGCACGTTACACTTGTATAATCTAATAATATTTACATCAAAATATTTTATATCTCTATATTTCTTTATGAGTTATGTTACGATATACATACATCTGCAGCGCTATTGCTCATGTAATACGTTTGAAAATTGTACAAATTTCTGAAGAAGGTCAAGGAGATTGGGAATTTTCTGATTATTATTATTATTATTATTATTATTATTATTATTATTATTATTATTATTATTATTATTATTATTATTATTATTATTATTCCGATGAGGCCTGCTAAGGACCAAGTGCCAATTTCAATTCAATTCTTCATACTTTGCTTTTTCTCTTCCAGTCCTTCCAATATTCTCTCATCCGTTGCTGTTTCCTATGCTGTTTCTTTCTGTCCTCAGAGCACTTTGCACCAGGTTTCTTGTTCAATCTTCCTTAGAATCCTTCCATACTTACTACCCTCTTTCTAAAAATCTCTCTGTCCAAAGTTTCCTCTTCTCTTATATTATTTATTTCTAAATCTCTCTTTGCTTCTTGAATCCAGCTAGTTGTTGCCTTTTTGTCCCAAAGGAAGTTGACAAACCTTTTTGTTGATATGGAATCATCCATTCTGAAAATATGTCTAAAAAATTGCAATTGGTTTCTGTTATGTTTTCTATGTTCCTGTATATTTCATCATTAGATCTCGATAGCTGCAGTCGCTTAAGTGCGGCCAGTATCCAGTATTCGGGAGATAGTAGGTTCGGACCCCACTGTCGGAAGCCCTGAAAATGGTTTTCCGTGGTTTCCCATTTTCACACCAGGAAAATGCTGGGGCTGTACCTTAATTAAGGCCACGATTGCTTCCTTCCCACTCCTAGCCCTTCCCTGTCCCATCGTCGCCAAAAGACCTATCTGTGTCGGTGCGACGTAAAGCAACTGGCAAAAGAAAAAAAAATCCATACTTCTGTTGTTTTCACAGGGTCTAAGATATTTTTCATGATTCTCCTTTCTAGTACCTCAAGTTTATGTAATGCATAGTTTGATACCAGGCATTCACTTGCATATAAGCATTCTGGTAGTGTAGTGTAGTGCCTTATTTTAAGATTTTTAGATAGACACTTTTTGTTATAAAAATTCTTTGTGATATATGCTATTTCCTACTTATGCACCCTTTCTGCTACTGCAGATTTGTCTACACCACTTTCTTGAATTATTTCTCCCAGATATTTGAGTTTCGTTACTCTTTCCACTGGACCAATATCTGTAGCCAAAAATTTTGGAGCGTTCTTGATATTTGTAATAAATTTTGTTATTTTCTATGGAGATTCTCAAACCTGTCTTGTTGGCTATTTCTTCCACTTGTTACACTTGTTAGGTTTTCTGACAATATAGCAAAATCGTCTGCAAATGCTAGGCAATTTATTTCAGTGCCTTTGTTTTTTCTCCCGAAAGTTACCGGCAAAATGTTATGTTCTTTAATCTTTACATAATAAATTCTTACAATTTTTTCTAGAACACAGTTCAATAGAAGGGGTGACAAACCGTCATCTTGCCGTACCCCTGTATTTATCTTAATAGGTTTTGATACCACACCCATAAATTTCACCTTTGAAATTGTGTCAGTACGTGTTTCACGTTTTAAGTTTGCCAATTTAGTTTTAACTCCAAATTCAGCAATTGTTTTTCTCTATGAACCGTGTCAAAGGCCTTTTTAAAATCTACAAAGATCGCAACAATGTCCTTTGAATTCAATATCCTATGGCGGATTATGGATTTTAAGTTAAATGTTCTGAACAAGAACTATATTTTCGAAATACAGCTTGATACTCACCCAGTTGCATGTCAAGTAATGTTTCTACTCTATTCAGCAATATTTTTAGAATACCTTGTATGAAATTTGTAGAAGAGAGATTTTCCGTTTTTCTGGAATCATCTCTGTTCTGGAAATATCTTCAGAGATAAACTGCAGCTCTTCAATGATTTTTGATTGAGACCATTTCAAAAGTTCAGCTATTATAGAGTCTTCTCCACTAGCTTTATTATTTTTCAGATTGTTAATTCTTTAATTTCTTCAGTAGTGGGTGGTATATTTTCATCCAGATTTTCAGTTGTTTGAAAGAATTCCAACTTATGGTCTTGTTCAGGGCAGTTTGAAAGTTGATCAAAGTGCTTCGCCAGTATTTCAAAATTCTCAGAATTGCTTAGGCCAAGTCTACCACTTTAATCTTTAAAGCATATGCTAGGCGCTTGATACCCCTTAAATTGACTCTTAAAAGTCTGGTAGAACTTTCGAGAGTTATTTTTAACAAAGCTGTCTTTCAGGTCAATAAGTTGTGATTTTTCGAAAGATCTTTTAACTCCCCTTATTATTCTAGCAGTGTCTTTCCATTGCTGTTTGAATTGGTCATAGTACTCAGTCTTTCCTGAGGATTTCCACTTTTCCATTGTTTTATTCTCTCTTATAACGCATCTTCACATATTTTATTCCACCAAGGTTTCTTGCTACTTTCCATGATGAGATACTTTCATTTCTTCCTGAAATGTTTCCAATCTTTCTTGTGTAATTTGAAGTCTATTTGCGTTATATTCGTTTACTCTTTCCCCTCTTCTGTGATTTCTGTTGGGTAAGGATTTTAGTTTGATTTTAGACAAGTAGTGATCGGAATCAAATTTATTTCATGTTTCTTATGGATATAGCTACATGATCCAGTTGAAATTCACCTAGTAATGGATTTGGAGAAATCCATGTTTTAGCTTTTCTTGGCAATTTCTTGAAGAAAGTTGACATAAACTCCAGTTGAAAGTTTTTACAGATAGTAATTAATCTCATCCATTGATGTTTGTTCTTTGGTGTGCAGCACATTCTCCCACTATTGGTCTATGAATTCTCTCTCTTCCTACTTGGGCATTGAAATAGCCAAGTAATATCAACGCATTTTATTTTGGAATTTTAGATAATTCATCATCCAGTAGTGTCCAGAATTCCTCTACCTTATTCGGGTTCATTTTGTTGTCTTCATTTATTGGTGCATGGCAGTTAATAAAAGTATATATTTTTATTTTTACAGTTCGTTCTTAAGAGATATCCTTTCCGAGCGAGATTCGAATTCAGTTACATTGTCTAATAATCTTTTATGGACATACGTTTCCAAGAGCGGCATTCCTTTCATAATTTTAATCGCAGGTTTACCTTTAAAGATTCGATTGTCTCTTGTACTGCTAAAATTTGAATTTCGTTTCTATCTAGAAGTAGTTCTATTTCTTTTTGTTTACCAACCTTCAACAAAGAATTTACATTCAAAGTGCCTGCAGAAAAGGTTGTGTTAAAACTTAAGTCTGGATGGATTCCAAGGATGCTCCGACTCATCCTTACTGCAGAGGTTGGGACTCCCCAGAACCCTAGGTCCCGATGCATTGCATTTCGCAATTGTGGATTTCTCTTCCGAGCTGCCACGTGGTGTAGTGCTTTCTTTCAGCGGCTTTTCCATTCTACAATTAAAATTCACACCTCTTCCTGCATATCTACCATATCTACAAGAACTTCCCCTATCAGCCATATGGGACCCGCCGTGTCGGGGTTGAGTTTCCCCACCCCAGTGTCTTATGCAGGGTTACATTTAGCCCCTACTCAATTCAGAGCCAAACCCCAACAGAAGCTAACCAGACGCAGATTAGTGTTATTATTATTATTATTATTATTATTATTATTATTATTATTATTATTATTATTATTATTATTATTATTATTATTATTATTATTATTTGTAACGTTGTTTTGAAAGATGGTCCTCATAGATTCAGTCGTGTTATACATTGATATAAAAATTAGTTCGGCTCCTGGCTGAATGATTAGCATAGTGAACTTCGGTTCAGGGGACGGCGGTTTAATTCTCACCTGGGCCATGGGTTTTTAATCGTGTATGGTTAATTCTCCTGGTCTAGGGAAAGGGTGTGTTTGTTCGACTTAATACATTTATCTCTACACACAACGTACCACACTGCCAACAATCATAGAGCCACCTTTCGCAAAGGGTTGGCGTCAGGAAGGGCATATGGCCATAAACTGGGCCAAACACACATCAAGCACTGACCTCAATACATTTAGAATTTTAGGAAGAAGGAGAAGAAGAGTTATGCATATTAGAGATCGAGTACCTGTGAGAAGCTGTCGCTGATACAGAATAATGTTCAGAGTTAATGAGAGGAAAATGTTAGTTATCTACTGTATATGAATAACATTATAATCTTTCCTGTACCCCTCTTCAAATGTTGGCCTCATAATTCGTATTTGTCTCGGATTATACACTCAGTGGCCAAAAGTCACAGGAAGGGGTGTCCCATTAGAAAATATGCCGTGTATGACCCCTGAGCGTTGCGGCTAGCTGCGGCATAGCTGAGCAGTCTGTCACAGACACCAGTATCGTGAAGATGGAAACACGTCGCGAGTTAACCGACTTTGAACGTGGAATGATCATCGGCGCATGGTCATATCATTGCGGAGATTGTACGCGAATTCGGGTTTCCGAAGTCAACAGTGTCGAGAGTGGATCTTCAATATCGCAGAGAGAATGTTACAACCCGCGTGAACCACCGCTTGGGAAGACCACAGGTATTTAACGAACGGACATTCTCATCTTCGCAGAACCAGACTGGGCGCTCGACGGGCTACTGTGAGTCAGATCATCGGCCAGTTGAATGTTGGGAGTCAGGAACCCATTTCTACCAGGACTGTGAGGAGGCAACTGCACCGCATAGGCTTCGCCAGCCGACTAGCAACTTGTGTCCCTTTGCTGACACCTTGACGACGGAGTTCAACGATGTGCATGAGCCCGCGGACGTCGGCAGTGGACCATGAAACAGTGGCGGCGTGTGGTATGGTCCGATGAATCCCGCTTCCTGTTGTATCGAGCTGATGGGTCCGTGAGAGTGTGGCGAATGCTCCATGCAGCTACGGATCCTGCGTGTCAACAAGGTTGTGTCCAGACGGGAGGTGGCTCAGTTCTGGTCTGGGCGGCATTCTCATGGTCGCAATTAGGCTCCATTGCCCGGTGGCAGGGAGTGCTGACAGGTGTACATTCTTTCAGACCATCTGCATCCCTTTCTGGCCCTAGAGTGCCCTGATGGAGGTGCCATGTTTCAACAGGACATTGCACCATGACACCGTTCTGTGGTGGCACGTAGGTGGTTGGAGGAGCACTCCAGTGAAGTTACGACCATGGACTGGCCCTCCAGATCTCCCGATCTTAATCCAATCGAGCGTTTATGGAATGCTGTCGATGCTGATGTTCGCTCCATGAACCCCACACCAACTCCACAAGACCAAATGGGGGGTAACAGTGCAAGATGCGTGGGTCCAGATCCCTCCAGAACGATTCCAACACCTTTCAGAGTCGATGTCTTGCCGTATTGCTGCCGTTTCGAGGGCTCGTGAAGGAGCAACTCGTTATTAACATCGCATTAGTGTCTTCTCATGACGTTAGGTCACTAGGTGTCTTTACAAAAATCGAAAATGTATTCAGTTTTATTTTTGTCTGCCTGTCTGTCTATCTAGATCAGGGCCTCTCAAACGCCCAAAATCTCACGCGTGTAGATAGAGGCGCAAGAGCTCCGTGCACTGTGCATCGCTGCCGCTCGGCATGGCTCGGATCAACGCTTCGTCTCTGGGCTACTCGGCTAAGCTCGGCTCAACTCGCCTATGCTCGGCTCAAGTCAGCTTGGATTTGGAGCGCTACGGCGCAAGTGGGGCAGAGGGAGACAGGCGGAGCGAGCGAGACAGGCGTGAGGAAAGAGAGAGTAACCGCTATTGCTCCAAATCGAGCACCGTGCACAGTGCATGCACCACGCGCATGCACCCTGAGAGGCCCTGATCTAGATGTTTGTCTGAACATCACGGGAAAACGACTTGACACTATTTCTCGAAACTCAATATTCAAGTTGAGGGAATATCCGCAAAGTGTTCTAGGAGATTTATTATTTGATTAGTTTACATTAACGTAGCAATATTAATCAGACCAAAACATGAAATGTCATATTTCTCAGTTAATATTAGCATTATCGAAAAACTATACATTATGAGTGAGATGTGAGATTTCGGAACGAGTAAGCTAAACTTATCACTTTATTAGCTGTCGTATACAATATTTTATTCCATACAATGGCGAATTTACTTATTTAAAACGGAATATTTTCTTATAAGTTATTTTAACACATCATGAACGATCATGACGACGCCGATCAGCACAATCGATACAACAGTACGTGAACAAATTATAAACGTGGAGGGAAGGTCAGAAAAATCAGTACTCGAGAGGAAATTGGAACCAATCAGAGCAGCTGTTGGTAAGCGAACTGGAGTTCAACGAATCAGATACACTTTTAAAATAAAAGTGTACGAAAATTAGCTACTGAAGCGTAAAGCATCTTTTCCCGTACACTTTTGAGTGTTTTTTTTTCGCTAGGGGCTTTACGTCGCACCGACACAGATAGGTCTTATGGCGACGATGGGATAGGAAAGGCCTAGGAGTTGGAAGGAAGCGGCCGTGGCCTTAATTAAGGTACAGCCCCAGCATTTGCCTGGTGTGAAAATGGGAAACCACGGAAAACCATTTTCAGGGCTGCCGACAGTGGGACTTTTGAGTGTGGAAACTAGTCAAATTTGTTGTAGTATGGTATAAAATACAATTTCCGATTCATGCAGCTTTACCTCTGTCTGTCTGTCTGTCTGTCTGTCTGTCTGTCTGTCTGTCTGTCTGTCTGTCTGTCTGTCTGTCTGTCTGTCTGTCTGTCTGTCTGTCTGTCTGTCAATTCATCGGTCTGGGGACCGTACGGATCCTTAAATGGCACCACCGAAGTTTGCGCAGTTATAAGGAAGCCGTAAACCGACGGCGGTGTCATAATGAGGCGTACTAAGCAAGAGAGAAGTGAGGTAGTTCGCCAATTTTTCTTCACTGAGTCAGACACGATTGACTCTCTGAATAGCATCTTTCAGTCCAATCCTAATAATAATAGAAGTTACATGTTCATACCGAGCTCGATAGCTGCAGTCGCTTAAGTGCGGCCAGTATCCAGTGTTCGGGATATTGGGTTCAAACCCCACTGTCGGCAGCCCAAAATATGGTTTTCGATGGTTTCCAATTTTTACACCAGGCAAATACTGGGGCCACTTCCTTCACACTCCTAGCCCCTTCCTATCCCATCGTCGCCATAAGACCTACCTGTGTTGATGCGACGTAAAGCAACTAGTAAAAAAAAAAAAAAAAAAAAAGTCACTAAATTCCAAATATCTCCGGAAATGCTAATCCTATATAAAAAGTGTACTTCTTTAAATAATTGTTTATGAATGAACAAATTTATAAAATACCTGAAAAATAAAACTCGTGATAAAAGAATTATACCTGAAGAAGGAAAAACATAATTAAAAACCGAATGACATATTTCGTTGTTGAATATATTTAGAAATGTATAAATATATTTCAGGTATAATTACCGAGCTCGATAGCTGCAGTCGCTTAAGTGCGGCCAATATCCAGTATTCGGGAGATAGCAGGTTCGAACCCCACTGTCGGAAGCCCTGAAAATGGTTTTCCGTGGTTTCCCATCTTCACACCAGGCAAATGCTGGGGCTGTACCTTAACTAAGGCCACGGCCGCTTCCTTCGAACTCCTAGCCCCTTCCTGTCCCATCGTCGCCATAAGGCCTATCTGTGTCGGTGCGACGTAAAGCAGTTTATACATCTGTTTATTCATAAATTAGTTTTGACAATAAAGAACCTATATTAACTTGGTTGAAATTGAAAATAAATGGTTCCAAATATCACTAAGTAAGTGTACATAACAACAGTTATAGAAAATCTACTTTTGATTTCTTTAAATGTCTTATACATGTTTGTCGCACGAGCTTTTTAATACCAAGTCTAACAACGGTGAATATCGCTGACATGAAAATACTGTTCAGTTGTCATAATAACGAACTAACCGGCGATAGTGGCGGTAGTTTTTTTTATAAACTGAAACCCCGCGTAGTCATTCCGTATTGATTAGGAAGATAAGGACGAAGACTATCGGAATGAGAAGATAAATTTGCAGGCACGATCACTCGAAGAAATAAAAGGGAAATTGTGCAATAAATGACGAGATAAGCCTCGAATCAGGGACGTCGCTAGGAATGTTATTACAGTGGGGGGGGGGAGGGGGGAGGGGAACTCAACACAATTCTAAACACAAAGCTTCTTATTTACTAGGTTAAACTATAGATGGTGGGGGTGGGTGGGGGGAGATCAGCGCCCGAATTGCGCCCTCCCCCGACACCCATGCCTCGAATGTTTTAATATCATTGAGCAGGAAGAAAATAAAATGTAGTTCATATAACCTAGCATCTTCTTATGTATTATTCAGTTCATATAGTACTTATGAAAAGCATGTATGTACTGAACAGAAACGGCCAACCGGACACCAGCGGGATCCAAACCCACAACCTTCCGATTTTACGTCGGATGCTCGACGATTGAGGTACGGTGACCATCTAGGTCAAATTTGCATTCTGTTGGAGAAGCTCTAAACATGTATGTGCACCTGTCGCCCGTGTTTGTAAGGACTAATCCATTGAACCACCGAAAAAAATTTGATGCGACTTTCGCCATTATACAGAGGAAGAGTTAGATGTATGAAACATTCACCTACGGCAAAAGAAAGCGAAATAGAGGCGCCTTTAGTAATTAAAAAGAGAAAGTGCCTTCAGAATGCTTTTTTGCTTACACTGCCTAAACCCTCAAGATCCTTGGTATGTGTGGAAGAATTGTGGAGCATAAAAAGAGAGTTTGCGACGGCATATACCTGTCTGTGAAATAAAGCACTCACTAAGCGTTTTTATGTTACTGTTAGCAGTAGGTGACTTTAAAATTAGAAACCTATTTTCAGATTAACGACATAAAAGCAAAGTTATCTCCGTACAGGCCATGTACAGGCCATAGAGGGGTGGAAAGCAAAGGCTTCCACTATCCGTAACCTCGGCACTTGATGGGGTAGAGTGGTTAGCTCTACGCCCGGCCACCTTTGTCCTCAGGAATTAACCTGGTACTCATTTTTGATGTATGCTGAGTGAACCTCAGGGCCATGTGCACCTTCGGAAGTGAAAATCTATTTTCTTAAGTTTTACGACTTCCTGACGGGGATTCGAACCCACGTCCTTCCGGGCGAACCGAGCACGCCTTTACCGCCTCGGCCAGGCAGCCCCTAAGATTAACCACATAACTCTTATCAAAACATACTGTCCTTTTAGTGCAATGGAGTGAAAGTGTGGGAATCTTTTTGTCAATTTAGACACGATATAGGCTTCTTTGACTTATGCCTTGTCAAGAAATTAAGGTGAAATTCTTTACGTTTCGCAGAGAAATTTGCTCCGCGAGCTCAAAAGTAAATCTCGATTGTTCACGAGGAAGACTTCTACAAGAATGGAAGTTTGAATTTAGACGTTAGCCACAGAAGTACAAAGTGGTACATTAATTCGTCACCAGATGGCTCACCGTACACGGTACAGCGATATCATTCGAAGTGGAAGCTGACGGCACCATCAGAATCAGTCTAGGAGGGCGGCATAAGAGGTTTACACACACTATGGAAGTATGACATTGGCACAAGCCTGGAATGAAACATCTGGTGATGAGGAACGTACGAATTTGTAAAACACCGAAACGAAATGACAATAGTGAAGGGACAAGGAAGAGAACTACAGTATATATGTAAATCATTAATGGCTGGCAACAACGTATTACTTGAGAGCCAGTGTTCCTGTTGAAATTGTTAGGATTTCTACGTATTTCTACAGCTTCCCGTATAGTCCTAGACCTGTAGGGTCTAGTGTAGTTGAGATATCGAACATCTTGGAACACGCGATAGAGCGTGCTCAGCTATTGCTGATTTGTCCGGCTGGTTGAGGCGAATATTTCGTTCGTATTCCTTGGTACGAGTACCAAAGAACCGGCATGTTTGGTCAATGTATACCTTGCCGCATGTACAGGGAATTTTGTACACCCCATGCTGTAAAAGTGGGGACAATTTATCCTTGGTTTTACCTAGATTGTGAGCAATTTTAATGATGGTGACAAACACGGTTTTTATATTGTGCTTGCGGAGCACCTTGGCAATTCAATCTGTGGTGTTGTGAATGTGGCAGGTAGGCAGTTCCCTTTACTTCTTCTTTCTGTGAGCTTTGCTTGGTCGTTTCTCTGGGATGCAGGGCTCTATGAATCTGTAAATCGCTGTAACCATTAACCTTGAACGTGACTTTGGGTGTGTCCATCTCCTCTTGAATATTTCATGGCTCACAAATTCGTATCGCCCTCTTGGTGAGTGTTGTGAGAATGCTTTGCTTTTGTGCTGGATAGTGGCGAGAATCTTCATGAAGGTAGCGATTTATGTGGGTAGGCTTACGATAGACGGTATATTCTAAGGAGCCGTCCTGTTTCTTTCTTACTACACCATCCAAGAAACGAAGACATCCGTCCGACTCCATCTCCATAGTGGATTTAATTGAAGGATGATGCTGATTTAGATTGATTAGTAATAGATGAAGTTTCTCAGGATCTTCTGTCGAGACCACAAATTTATCATCAGCATATCCGCACCAAATCATGGGTTTGACGGGCACTGAAGCAATGGCCTCCTCCTAGAATAAATAAATAAATAAATAAATAAATAAATTAATTAATAAGTAAATAAATAAATAAATGAAATAGCGTATGGCTTTTATTGCCGGGAGTGTCCGAGGATTTTGTTCGGCTCGCCTGGTGCAGGTCTTTTGATTTGACACCCGTAGGCGACCTGCGCGTCGTGATGAGGATGGAATGATGATGAAGGCGACACATACGCCCAGCCCTTGTGCCAGCGAATTAACCAATGATGATTAAAATTTTCGACCCTGCCTGGAATCAAACCCGGGACCCCTGTGACCAAAGGTCAGCACTCTAACCATGTAGCCATGGAGCCGGACTCCTCCTCGAAATGCTCCATAAAGAAATTAGCCACTACTGGCGAAAGTGGACTTCCCATAACCACCCTGTCCGTCTGTTCGTAAAAATGTTGTCAATTTGTTTTAAGTCACACAGACACAGATAGGTATTGTGGCGACGATGGGATAGGAAAGGGCTAGGAGTAGGAAGGAAGCGACCGTGGCCTTAATTAAGATTCAGCCAGCAACATTTTCCTTGTGTGAAAATGGGAAACAACGGAAAATCGTCTTCAGAGCTGCCGAAAGAGCTGCCGCTATCTCCCGAATGTAATCTGACAGCTACGTGACCCAAACCGCGCAGCCACTCGGTCGGTAGGAATGTTGCATGGGGAGAAAGGAGCGAGCTAACAAGTAGACTGCCGAAAGAGCCTTTAAGAAAACATCACACTAAGCTACGAACAGTATGTACATCAGGAGAAAATACACCGAATGTCGTATCCAATAAAATTCCATAAGGCCTGTCATCATCTTCCTCTTCCATCACTTTTCCCCACACCTATGGATTCGTGGGTGTGAACTGTGTCGCTCATGTGGACTTGGTCCTATTTTACGGCCGTATGGCCCATCCTGACACCAACCCTATGGAGGCCTGTTGCCATAAATTCAAAATTACTTCAGTGAGAATCCAGGGCGGATCACGAGTTAACAATAAAAAAAGAACATAGATTGTTTAGGACCGGTATTATAATAGAAGTTTAAACTGTTGGTTCAGTTTAAAGTTCGGTTTATCTGTTAGTCGCGTATTATAAAACTCAATCTTAAGTTTACCTACAGATGAATTTTACTGCCACTCATCTACCGTTTAAGCTGAAGTTTAAGAATACATAACCTTACAGTATGGCAGAACAAATGGGTCTCGAAGATATTTTTGAGATGTGTGAAGAAATACTAAGCGATGATGAAGAAGTGGTTCAAATTATTGAACGACCACGGGCACCACGAGTTTTTCGAGCAAGGGCACGTCACTTTCACGTATGGAACGAAACAGAGTTTTTAAATAGGTTTAGGCTTACAAAACAGACTGTCATAACCCTAGTTCAGCAAATTGGTGCTAGAATAAAACATGCAACGAAAAGGTAAGAATGTAAAAATGACTTTTTGAACTGTTTGAATATCAAATGTGTAAATTTTAGAAAATAAAATAACATCCTTTTATTCCAGATATCATGCTGTAGAACCCCTCAGTCAGCTACTAATAGCGTTGCGGTTTTATGCCTCCGGTAGTATGTTTATTACAATGGGAGATTTCGGTGAAATTCATAAGGCCACTGTTTCACGGACTGTACTAATTGCACAAGCAATTATATTTCCGTACAAGTAAAATTAGGACAAGGTTTATTGTTTTTATCCGCCATTTTACCTACAAGAAGTAAACAAAACATTATCGACAGTCATCTTTTCACGCAAGTCACTGCTACCAAGATCGTATATTTCCTTCTTCACTTCAGTTTAACTTAGGCCGGCCATTATACGACTCAACATCGGTTTAAACTCAAGTCACAGTTTAACTCAATTTTCAGTTTAAACCTTCGTTATAATACCGGACCTTAATGTCATTACCTGAAATTGTTCAGCGTAGACTACTTTCTCTTACTCAGCATTATTCATTTCCCTTCACTGCAGCTGTAACAGATTTAATTTGAATTAATCAGTTTTACAAACTGAATATACTGCAGACTTTTGACTCTCAGCGAAGAACAAAATTTAATGTTATTCTATTCAGTTCAATTTTTATCCCGGCCTTAAATGTTATTGCAGTATCAGAGCCAGATCCATACGAGTGTTATATTAATACGTAAATAGAAGTAAAAAGGGAGAATCCTAGGGGCTATCGACTTGGGTGGACGAGTTGACTACCATGACTTCCGTAGCTGAGTCTGGCATTGGTTTTTCCTACTTTTACTGGGATCCTCACGTTCATATTTCTTATCCGACCTTCCTCGATCAACTCTCGTTCTTTTCCGACTCCGACGCTATTAGGTTGGAAGGGATAGAAAGACTTTTATTTTCACGTCTTTCGTGGTCATTGCTTTTATTGGAACCCTCCTATCTTGAGGGGTTGTAGTTCTTAAATGTTTACTCTGACTGGAGTTGAGAATATGGTTGTCCAGCTGCACTTCGTCTTTAAACAGCAGTCATCACCATCACCACCAGCCCGCTCTAAGAATGTAAAAGAGGAACTGCGTACATTCTAGGGGTTCTAGGAAGTGGTAGGCCCTCATTGCAAGATCGTCGTGGGAGCTAGAAGGTAATTACTGCTCGTTAATAAGTTTACATTCTGGTGTATTACTTTATAGAAGATATGGCCTTACAAACTATGTTGCTGTGGTGTCTTTCCTTCTGCATGTATTTGTAATTAAACGAGACTAGTACTGGAATGGACGGAACTAAGATATGATTTAATATTCACCTCTTTATGAAAAGCGTATCTATTGGACGTGTGCCTAAATGAAAATTTCTCTCTTGGCATTCATGTGGAATTAAAGTGTGATCGTATTTCAAGAATGGTCTAGAGTCGAAATGTAAAGGGAGTTCGAATGCCCCATCTCACATAATGTTAAAATTGACAAATGGATGTCCTAACATCCTTGAAATCTCTTCAGCTATAAGTTTAGAATATTCAGAACTGTTTTCGTCATCTATCGTAAGTTCACTGAGCCAGAAGGAAGTACCTGTTCTGGTTTGTATATGATATAGGGTTTAACATTAATCAGAGCAATTTTCGACAGGAACAAATGTACCGGGCGAGTTGGACGTGCGGTTAGGTTCTCGCAGCTGTGAGCTTGCGTCCGGGAGATAGTGGGTTCTAACCCCACTGTCGGCAGCCCTGAAGATGGTTTTCCGTGGTTTCCCATTTTCACACCAGGCAAATGCTGAGGCTGTACCTTAATTAAGACCACGGCCGCTTCCTTCGCACTCCTAGGCCTTTCCTGCGTCGCCATAAGACCTATCTGTATCGGTGCGACGTAAAACAAATAGAAAAAAGGAACTAATGTTATTTAAGTGTGTTTGAATTGGGCAGTGGGAAAATGTTTTACGACTTTCGTTCAGTCGTTGTAACGCCTTCATTACAATGTTTATATTCTCCTTTCAGTAATTTGAGAGCTATAGTAATATTTTTTATCAAGTTGCTTTACGTCGCACCGACACAGATAGGTCTTATGGCGACTATAGTAATATTAAAAGCCTACCTGGTAGCCATCATCTTTAAGGCGTCAACTCTGTGTGATCTGGCGTCGTGGTTAGCCGGTTAATCCCGCTGGTGAAGAAAATCACCACCAGAACGTTGGCCGGTAATTACTGGATTGCGTGTCAAAAGCCTCGAATCCATTTTAAACCTCTCCGCAGTGTCCATATGGAGTGAGGGCATATGATACTGTAAATAGTGATTCATCTGTCGTATGGTGACATTAAGCCTTGGGCAGACCCCTTTGTTTTTTTTCGACAGGAATATGCTATGTGCTGACACTGGATTTCACCCTCCTCCTACATAATCATCATCGTTATCAATCCCCACTTCCAGAAGCGTAGGCCACCCATGGGCGTCAAATTGAATGACCTGCACCAAGCGAGCCAAACATGTCTTCGGACACTCGTGGCAATAAAAGCCATACAATAAAAAATGAATAAAATAGTAATATTAAAATTATCAAATCCCAAAAATTGCTATTAAAACAATGCATTTTGTGTAATACATACAGTAACCTTTAAGTTTTCCAGTCTGTCGAAAGTAATACAAGATTAAGAAATATTATACAGTATCTGGGCAGTGAAACATTTAATTAATAATAGAATTGCATGTTTATTTCCTTAAAGAACTTCATTAGACTCCATCAAATAATTTTTGTAATGTGTACATAATTTCAATATTTTTCTGTGTAAATATTATTGATTAAGAATGAGTGATTATATCTTAAAATTCTATGCCCAATGTCTTAATAACGTGCAAATGGTTTTGAACTTACTGGAGGAAATTCCACGAATTGCAGTAGGAAAACCCAATAATTTTCCAGGAGTTGGAATAGGGAGAAAGTTATTTTATCCAAGGAAATTCCTGTAGTTGAAATAGGGGAAAATGTTATCCGAGATGTTTGTAGATTTGGAATAGGAAAAACTACAGTACTTTGTCCAGGGACATTTTTGGAGTTCAAATAGGGGAGAATTATTTTATTTAAGGCCTTTTCTGGGGGTTCAAATTGACGAAAACTGTTTAATCCAAGCATGTTACTGAAATTGAAATCGGGGACAAGTATTTCCTTAAAGGGCCTCCTTAGAGCTAAAGAATGGGAAAAACCACGAACCTACTACGCTGTCGTAGCAGGGGGAGAGGTGATACCTCCATTTGGAGCGTCCTAGATGGTGTCCTAACCGGCTTGCCGGCGGACTTGAGCGAAATAAAATAGTTCTCGCAGACCAAACACACAGCGTTCTGAGGGTGAGGGATGCAGACGAAGAATACATCCACGGTATTCCCTGCCTGTCGTAAGAGGGGGCTGAAAGTGGCGACCAAGTGATGCTGAACTTTGATCAGTACCACCACGCGAAGAACACCATGAATCGACTTTTCTTGCGATTAGTACTACTATGTGAAGAATACTATTGGTCTATGGGTGGATCACTATGTGTTTACTGTGCCCTTGTATAATATCCGCTCCTATGACGGAGGCTCCTCTCTGTTCAGGTTCGGTTCGAACACCCCATGGAGAAGGAGGGACACCACGGGATAGTACGGGTCCCTGTGATTAGTACCAGTATGTGAAGAACACCATGGGTTTGCGTTGGCTATGAGTGGCGCAACTATGTGATAAACACCATAGGTCTGCGTTACCTGTGAGTAGTACCACAATGTGAGGAACACCGTGAATCGACGTTACTTGTGATTAACACCTCTACATGGCAAACGCCATGGTTCTACTTCACTAGCAAAAAATACGAATATGAGGGGCCGTTGACCTACATTTTGGACCTCTTTAGACAACAAGCACCATCGATTCGGGACTTGGCCTTGGAAACAGCCCCTTGCCCAGTCAGGGTGTTAGGTGTATACGTGCAGATATTAAGCTAGTCGGCTAAGAAAAATACGTCTCATAATATATGCTATGTACTTTTTACCTTGTCCTATTAGTTTGCCCATAACTGAGCCAAATATTTCAGGACCTAATGTGTTTTGAACGGCCGTAGCAGGATACGCCGGTGATGTCATTCTGTCCACGCGTAGCGGAAGTACAGTAGCCGAGTATAAGGCTTGTTGAACCTGTTTCTTATCGCAGGCCAACACATGTTGTTGTGCACTTCCCCTAAAGTCTTGGCAAGTAGAAGAGGATGACTCACGTGCCAGGTCACTTGCTGTACTCGAAAACCGGTGTAGGGTACTCTGTGTGAAAAGTACACAGAATCCTTACAGTGACGTCGAAGATCCGTACAAGCACATACGTGCGAATCAAGTGTTGTGTATTTGTGTGCGATTTTTAAGACGTCAATGGCATTACTCAGTGATCCAAGCTGACAAAATGAAAGGAAATGGTTAATAAGTAAATGAAATATGGGCGCAACATTTCTGTGCTGTTATTGCGACAGTCTACGATGAATTTCTGACAATAGACAATGCGGGTTGTCTATGCTTATTCATAAACATTTTAGGTCATTGAAAGGACGGTGGACACTGAAAGAAAAGGCTATTAGTATTCAGTGAAATTGTTATTAATGAGACAAATTTCAAAAACCGTAGTTGCATCCATCGTGAACATTGCTCGAAGGAAAAAGACCTACTGTGGAATTGCCGCCGGGCATTTCTAATAGAAGGCTTATTCTTCCTTTTCCTAATCTGTTTACCCTCCAGGGTTGGTTTTTCATGGGACTCAGCAAGGGATCCCTCCTCTACCGCCTCAAGGGTAGTGTCCTGGAGCGTGAGACATTGGATCGGGGATACAACTGGGGAGAATGACCAGTACCACACCCAGGCGGCCTCATCTGCTATGCTGAACAGGGGCCTTGCGGGGGTATGGGAAGATTGGAAAGGATAGACAAGGAAGAGGGAAGGAAGCGGCCGTGGCCTTAAGTTAGGTACCATCCCGGCATTTGCCTGGAGAAGGGGGGAACTACGGGAAACAACTTTCAGGATGGCTGAGGTGGGAATCGGACCACCTCTACTCATTTGACCTCCCGAGGCTAAGTGGACCCCGTTCCAGCCCTCGTACCACTTTTCAAATTTCTTGTCAGAGCTGGAAATCGAACCCGAGCTTCGGGGGTGGCAGCTAATCACACTAATCACTGCACCACAGAGGCGGACGGAAGGCTTATTACTGAACAGTAAGTACCGATAGGTAAAATGATGACTGTAATGGACCCGTTTAATTAGAACTTCCGTAAAAATAATATTACTACTACTACTACTACTACTACTACTAATAATAATAATAATAATAATATCTTTACGTTCCACTAACTAATTTTCGCGGTTTTCGGAGACGCTGAAATGCCAGAATTTTTTTATCGCAGTATTTTTTTAATGCAAATAAATCTACAGACGCGAGACTGACGTATTTGAGCACCTTCAAATACCACCGGACTGAGCCAAGACCAAGCCTCCCAAGTTGGGTTCAGAAGGCCAGCACTTTACGCAGTGCTGCACCAATCATCTTGCCGGGCTGAGTGGCTCAGACGGTTGAGGCACTGGCCTTCTGAGTCCAGTCTTGACAAGGTGCTCAAATACGTCAGCCTTATGTCAGTAGATTTACTGGTACGTGAAGAACTCCTATGGTACTAAATTCCTGCAAATCCGCGTCTCCGAAAACCGTGAAAAGTAGTTAGTGGGACGTAAAGCCAATGACATTATTATCATCATCTTACCTGCACAGTTCATAGGGGTATCTTACCTGGAGTTCCTCATAGGTACGTTATTAGAGCTTTCAGAGGACGCTCCGTTTCGACTACGCCGAAACGTGGTTTTTGCACGATGGTCCACCACCTGATATAAGCCGCTTACTGCGTGATCATTTGGATCAGTCCTTTGGTCTATGGCGAATAGGACGACATGGACCCATCAATTGGCCCGCCAGATCTCCAATGGATATTACGGAAGACTGGATTCGGAGAAGTGATTTTCTTTTGTTAGTTGCTTTACGTCGCACCAACACAGAGAGGTCTTATGGCGACAATCGGACAAGAAAGGCCTAGGAATGGTAAGAAAGTGGCCGTGGCCTTAACTAAGGTTCAACCCCCGCAATGCCTGGTGTGAACTTGGGAAACCACGGAAAACCATCTTCAAGGCTGCCGACATTGGGGTTCGAAGCCCCAATCTCCCGGATGCGAGCTCACAGCTGTGCGCTCCTAACCGCATGGCCAACTCGCCGGGTACGGAGAAGTGAAGCCTGCAGAGTAGTCCAGGGAGGTCACTTGAACAATTGCTACGTGTTTCACATTGGTAGGTCAGATGTTACACCATTTCTGCAGCGTATTGAGTTGGGAGTTCAGTTCTCAATCGATGTAGTATTTTGAGTCTCGATAGTTCGATATTCTCATAAATCCGAGCAGAAAAATTGAAGTACGGGTAACAAAAATTATAAATCTAGAGTTTCAGTTCGCGATTGTCTTGTACGTGGCGCAAGCTGAACACAACACACGGAAGACGTGCTTGTTAAAACGCTAGATATTGACCTTGAACACAGCATGGCAGTTCTTCATTCTACACTGTACTGGTTTGGGTACATTGCGTGTGTGTGTCTGTTGATGTGCATGTTTGATGTTTATACACAAAACCTGTTTGTCACACTTTGTCCTCGAGTGCTAACCACAATACGGAGATACGCCTGACTCATCGCAAAGAGACCTGGTTCTGGTCTTACGCATACTATCCTGTAGTAAACTACTGCGAGCGATGTAGGCACGGGTGAAGTACATTTCATCTTGTTTCCTCCTACACCACGCATATTTTACTATTTTCTTCCCTGCCTTTCAGCTCCTAATGACTTGTTGATAATAATACCGGTAATGTTATTTGCTTTACGTCCCACTAACTACTCTTATTGTTTCTGGAGGCGCTGAGGTGCTGTAATTTAGTCTCGCAGGAGTTCTTTTTACGCGCCAGTAAATCTACCGACACGAGGCTGACTTATTTGAGCATCTTTGAATACCATCGGACTGAGCCAAGATCGAGCCTGCCAAGTTGGGGTCAGAAGGCCAGCGCCTCAACCGTCTGAGCCACTCTGCCCGGCAGCAAAAAATATTATTATTATTATTATTATTATTATTATTATTATTATTATTATTATTATTATTATTATTATTATTACCGGGCGAGTTGGCCGTGCGGTTAGAGACGCATGGCTGAGAGCTTGCATCCCGGAGATAATGGGTTCGAATCCCACTGTCGGCAGCCCAGAAGATGGTTTTCCGTGGTTTCCTATTTTCACACCAGGCAAATGCTAGGGCTGTACCTTAATTAAGGCCACGGCCGCCTCCTTCCAACTCCTAGGCCTTTGCTATCCCATCGTCCTATAAGACCTATCTGTGTCGGTGCGTCGCACCGACACAGATAGGTTTTATGGCGACAGATATAACTAAGGACTAGGATCGGGAAGGAAGCAACCGTGGTCTTAATTAAGGTACAGCCCTAGCATTTGCCTGGTGTGAACATGAAAAACCACGGAAAATCATCTTTAAAGCTGCCGACAGAGGGATTCGAAGCCAGTACATCCCGAATATTGGATACTGTTCGAACTTTCGCGACTGCTACTATCAAGCTCGGTGATGATTTAAGAGTGGATTTCTGCCGCTGGTTAATTGATCAAGCACTCAATCCAGAATTTCTGTCAAGTGTATTAGTGACACTTGAGGCAATTTTTATAGAAGGAGTGTTTAATATTTAGTATACCAAGGCAACCTCTAGCACCGGCTCTCAATTAATATCTGGATGGATGCAGTGGGAAGTCTGTCTCTTTGACCAATCGTCTTTTTATTAGCGTTATTTTGCTTTACGCCCCACATACTATTTATACCGTTTTCTGAGACGCTGAGGTGACGAAATTTCATATCGCAGGAGTTCATTTACGTGCCAGTATTTCTACGACACGAGACTGACGTATGTGTGCCCCATCAAATATCATCAGACTGAGCCAAGATTGAACCTGCCAAGTTGGAGGTCGGAAGATAAGGACCTCAACGGTCTCAGACACTCAGACCGGTACCAATCACCTTACTTGCATAAATTTGATCGGCGTAGCTTTCCTTATGGTGACGATGGGACGGGAAAGGGCTAGTATCGGAAAGGAAGCGATCGTGGCATTCATGACGTTACAGCCCCAGCATTTGCCTGGTGTGAACATGGAAAACCACGGTAAACCACCTTTAGGGCTGCCGACAGAGGGGTTGGAACCCACTATATCCCACTCATGAGCTGTGGAATATCCCCATTCAATAGGACAAGGCAGTTTCCAGCTCCGGTTCTAAGTAATATCAGGATGGGTGTAGTTGGAGGTCGGTTACATCTTTTTATTAATGTTATCTTGCTCCTGTACAGTAGATACAGTACGTTACTGGAGCTTTCAGAGGACGTGTCGCTTCGACTACCCCGAACCACGTGGATTTTACACGATGGTGCAGACATTTCCTCAACGGTAGACAGGACGATGTGGAACTATCAATTGGCCAGCCCTTATTCCAGTGGATTGTTATGCCTGGGGGGACATGAGAAACAAAGTATACCGAACTGAGGTAACCACTTCGGATGACCTCCATGAACGTATGTTTAAGCACCAGAGGATATTCTGAACCACAGTGGTGTCTTGGCTCGAATGACAAGTTGCTTTACGTCGCACCGACACAGATGGGTATTATAGCGATGACGGGGCAGGTAAGGGTTAGGAGTGGGAAGGAAGCAACCATGGCCTTAATTAAGGTACAGCCCCAGCATTTGCCTCGTGTGAAAATGGGAAACCACGGAAAACCATCTTCAGGGCTACCGACAGTGGGGTACGAACACACTATCTCCCGAATACTGGATACTGGTAGCACTTAAGCGACTGCAGCTATCGAGCTCGGTGTACCAGTAAATATACCGACACGAGGCTGACGTATTTGAGCACCTTCAAATACCACTGCACGGGGCCAGGTTCGAACATGCGAAGTTGGAGTCAAAAGGCTGGCACCTCAACCGTTGTAGCCACTCAACCAGGCAGGAAGCACGAAATATAGGTACGTTTAATTTACTTAGTTGTATAATATGTCCATTTTTCGTTTGAAACAAAACGTTCGATGTGCTTCGATAATTCAATTCTGATTCTACTCATATGGATATCCTATGCCATGCATTTGTTCGTTGGCGCAAGGAACTGTCTTCCTTCTTCTACCTTTACGCAATGCACAACGGGGATCGTACCGCATTTCACGTCCCGGCGTGCGTATCCCAACCAATAATTATATCACACGTTCGTACAGGTCGCGCACCGACACAGGTTTTCAGGTCATTTCCATACTCACTAGACCACAGGGCTGACGACCACAGATATCCCTATCCCCTAAAGGACGTAACAGCAAATGAACCAGTATTAACGCTGAGAATTCAATACATCTCCAGGGTCCGAAACCGATAACTAGTGTTGTCTGAAACCCCTAAGACGGAAACTAAATACTAACAACAACAAACCAGTCTGGCGATAATGTAACGTAACATGTTGTAGACTGGTAGCCTTCAGCTGTTACCGTAGGTCAGTTGCTCGTAAACATAAAACCAGTTTGGCAAGTATATTACGTAACATCTCGTGGCATTGAATAGGGAGCGCTCAGTTGTCACAGTAGTACATTTGCTCTTAAACATAAACAGAACAGAAACCAGTTTGGCAGGGATGGCGCGTGACTTGCCTGTTATCAAAGGAAAGCTATTCATTCACAAGAACAAGGCATACTACCTATTCTAAAAACATCGTACCCCTTTGCTCTCGAAAATAACTTCCGAGGATTACTAAAAGTTTGATATATAGTGGTTCGTCACATTGTTCTCTATTGCTACAATAAATATCTGCACGTATACACCTAACACCCTGTATAACATTATTTGAAGTTAGTTTTTGGAAATGTGGGGCATTGCGGGTCGGATCCACTGATTGCTTCAAGTTCATAATCATTCATCGACGTCTTTTTGAATTCTAGCCAGTGGATTGATTTTGGAATTAATTTTAACTTCGAATATTGTGAATTGGATCCACTGGTTATTTTAGAATCATATCCATCCATTCATTCATCATCAAGTTTTGAATTCTGATCAGTGGATTAATTTTGGAATTTCGATGTGTCATTACATTTCGTCTCATTTCGTATCATTAGGGGTCAATAAACAAGATGTTAGAACCCTTTAAACAACAAGTGTCCTCATCATCATTATCAAAAGGGAAAAACGATTTAATCCATAGACCAGGGGCTCTCAAACGCCCAAAATCTCACGCGTGCAAATCGAGGAGCAAAAGCTCCGTGCACTGTGCATCGCTCCCGCTCGGCACGGTTCGTTTCAACGCTTCGTCTCTGGGCTACTCGGCTAAGCTCGGCTCAACTCGGATCAATTCGGCTCGGATTTGGAGCGCTACGCAGCAAGTGAGGAAGAGGGAGACAGGGGGAGCGAGCGTGATAGGCGTGGGGAAAGAGACAGCGCTATTGCTCCAAATCGAGGAGTGGGGGTCTGCACTCTGGTCAACCAAGCGATGTCGTCTTTTGCACCGTGCACAGTGCATGCACCCTGAGAGGATCTGCCATAGACCTTCTTGGACTTGAAATAGAGGATAGTTATTTTATCCAAGGAATTTCCAGGAAATCTCGGGAAACTATTTTACGATCACAGCCAAGGATATTAACACACATACACTCCTATTTTCCATCTTCCATATTATCCATCAATTTAACGACCTCCTCTACTCTTAAATGAAACAGTGAGTGTTGATTAACATTCACGTGGCCTCGTTTTGTTTACGCAAAAAGTATGTTATGCATTTTTATTCACATAGTTGAAAGTTTAATGGGATATATTTGCGCACATATTTAGATTGTTATTGCGACATGAATTTACCAGGCGCCATAAATATGAGGTTAATTGCAGTTTGACCTTCAATACATGGCAGTTATTTACAGAGCGAGTTAAAATGTGCAAGGGAATCGCTTGGCATGTAGCAGGGGTGGAGTGAGTTAATAGAATTTTACGGTCGTTTCTTTATTTGGTTGCCAATGGCATTGCCAAACAGTCTTATTTTTGCTGACGGAATTGAACAAGGGCAAGGGCATTGATTAGGGTTGGTAGATTTTAGTATTTACAAATTAAAAGTACCATTTTCTGTCTCTATTAATGTTGGGATTTAACACTTTTTGGTGTTATGAGATTGAAGTGATATTTTCGACGGGAGAATCGGATGTGAAAAGAGAAAGGTGGTTAACCTTAGCAGGGGTGAGTTGGGGAGAGGTCGGTGCTAAGAAGCCCATTGATGTACTATTTCGTGTGTTATACCCGTATCTACCAATATACGGATTTGAAACGTTATTATTTTCACTTACAATAACTGGAGCAATAAAACGTAATAGTACATTAAATGGTATCCATTACTAAACAATTCATATTCTTTTTATCGTCCATGGGCCTTTGAAACTCACCTGTTGGTAATATTAAGAAACACTTTCTTTTCACAAGTTGCTTTACGTCGCACCGACACAGATAGGTCTTGTGGTGACGATGGTATAGGAAAAGTCTGGGAGGGGGGGGGGAGGAAGCGGCCGTGGCCTTAATTAAGGTACAGACCTAGCATTTGCCTGGTGTGAAAATGGGAAACCACGGAAAATCATCTTCAGGTCTGCCGACAGTAGGGTTCGAACCCACTATCTCCCGGATGCAAGCTGACAGCTGCGCGGCTCTAACCGCAAGGCCAACTCGTTCGGTAGGAACAATTTCGGAAATGTAAAAAGAAATATATTTTAAAATTTACGGGTTCATATCAACGGCTGTTTGTTGTTAGTTGTCTATGCTTCTGTTGAAAGGTAAACAGGCTCAAGCGTGATTTACATTATAGCTCTTTTGAAACAGCAATTAATCGTAGAAGTTTTGAAAGATTCTAATTTCGACGAAAGTGAAACATAAGATAATGAAATCTGTAAACATGGAGGTAGTCCCTTTTCAGCTGCCTAATGCATACAAATATAAGCGAAGCTGTGCAGATTTTATTCATGGTCTCCTAGGTCTCACCCTCTACACCCGTAATTGCGTAAAACAAAAATTGTCTTAGTATTGCTAGTGTTAATACCCGCTGTGGGTGGGGGTGGTAGAATAACACCCACGGTATCCCCTGCCTGTTGTAAGAGGCGACTAGAAGGGGCCCCAGAGGCTCTAAACTTGGGAGAGTGGGTTAATGACCACGGGGCCCTTAGCTGTGTCCTGGCATTGTTTCCACTTACTTGTGCCAGGCTCCTCACTTTCATATATTCTATCCGACCTCCCTTAGTTAACTCCTGTTCTTTTCTGACCCCAACGGTATTAGATTGCGAGGCCTAGTGAGTCTTTTATTTTCATGCCCTTCGTGGCCCTTATCTTTCTTTGGTCGATATCATTTTTCGATGCGTCGGATCTCTTCTATTTTTTTCTCTGATTAGTGTTATAGGATGGTTGCATAGTTGTACTTCCTCTTAATACAATAATCACCACCACCACCACCACTAGGGCTAATAAGAGTATGTTTCACTATTGAATAGCGGGACAAGGAATGGAGTTGAGGCATCATATCCCCTCTGACCATATGGAAATGATTGTACAAGCAAATAATTACCAAGAAGATATGTTGGGCCCTTGCGAAACATCTAGGGATGGATTAAGTTGGCTTCCGCTCCAGTTACTCTACAACGGACCTTACCAAGTAATAACTCAAGAATTGTGAGAGATATACGCTATCGCCCCCATAACGTCAGCTAAGTCTGTTGCTTCAATCGTATTTCATCCGGCTATGGAGTCGGCACAACATTTAATAACTTTACGATCCAGTGACGCAGTGTCGATGTCTTACGATATTTATTTCCTGAATGAGCGTTCCTTCCTGTCCGACTCTTCGTCCGTATGGTCAGGGTCGCGGACTTACGTTCAGAGGTTCCCGAGTTCGATTCCCACCTGTGTCGACGATTTTGGCCGAGTGTACTTAATATTTCTGGCTGTGGATCTGGGTGTTTTCTTGTCACACACTAGACTACTCTAAAAGCCAACACACACACAAAAAAAGGTGAATATATTCCTCCTCATGGGACTGGCATCAGGAAGAGTCATCTGACCCGAAATCATCTTTAGGACCGGAGTCATCTTTCATACTGAGAGTTATGTGATCAACTGGCACCTATTCCGCAGTATTCCTGTTCAATTGCCTCCACATGGCTGCAGTAACCTTCCCAGCCGGAAGCGGCGACCTTTGAGAATGCACCAACAGTCTTTTCCTTGTCCCTTGTCCCCCTTCCGCATTATGTTTTCTAAACAACTTTTCAGTTTTCGACTTCGCCAGTTCTGTGAGGATTATTTCACAGTTGTAAGGGTGTAGACGATGAACCGCGTGTTGTTTTTCAGCACCCATTATATCTTATCGCGAGCATTTCTTTTTAACAATTTGCTCTACGTCGCACCGACACGTAGGGCTTATGACGACGATGGGATAGGAAATGGCTAGGAGTAGGAATGAAGCGTCCATAGCCTCGATTAAGGTACAGCCCCAGCATTTGCTTGGCGTGAACATGGAAAACCACGGAAAGCCATCTTCAGGGCTGCCGACAGTGGGGTTCGAACCCACTGTCTCCCGATTTCAAACTGCACTAAAAAAATTTCGGACGATTTGTTGGCGGGTATTAAGCAGTACAGAATGTCTTTCCTCATATTAACATCATACGGTATTCCTCATCTTTGTAGCTAATTACACATGCCATGTTCAGTACCATATTATCTTGTAGGAGTCGGCGATGTGCCAGCCTGAAATATTAGTTTAGAATCTCAAATCAGCCTAAACTCTCCGCGAGAACCAAGACCAGTAATAATAAGTCCTCTGGACGCATTTTCCCAAGCAGTGATTTTCATAACATCATTCTATCATTCTTTCTTACAAGGGGAAGGCACAACCTGGAAAAATTGACTTTATGATGAGCTTCGTATGGTGGTAGTGCAACCTTAAAGTGTAATAATATTAGTATTTTTGTTTGTTTGTTGAGAGCGAGTACATGAGAGTCCCGGGACGAAGACTATGCCCCTCTACTCTCCTGTTTCCGTGACATGGCGATGAGTCGGAAAATCGCTATCACGTGCACTGGCGGGTGAAAAGCGATCTGTTGTGGAGACAAAGAGTGTTTCGTCACGTCAGGAAAGAAATCCCCTCATCGCTACTCTATTAAAAGTCAAATAATTGATCGGAGTATAGTTTTTTTTAAGAAACAGAGGAGGCGGAAAGCTTTCTTAACAGACTCAAGTCCGTATGTACTACACATTTTTCCAGTTGCGACTCTACCACGATGTGGGAAAATGGTGGAAGAAGAAGAAAAAGAAGAGGAAGAAGAAGAAGAAGAAGAAGAAGAAGACGACGTCCGGATATCTCCAAGCAGGAGTGGCGTAAACGTCGAAACTTATGTGATGACTTATCATGTACTGATAACTATTAGCGATATGATTATTAGGTTAGTAGAACAAGTTTAAAAGTTGAAGTTGAGACATTGGGTATATCTGGGACTCGATCTAACATTTTTCTGTTTTCTAAATGGTTAATAATAATAATAATAATAATAATAATAATAATAATAATAATAATAATAATAATAATAATAATAATAATAATAATAATAATAATCGCACTGCCTCAGCTATCGTGGTGCTAGTCTTTTGAATTGGTGCCATCTAGGCAGCCTCCCTACCAATTTTGACATTCAGAATGTGCTGCTATCTAGCAACGAAAGGGGAATGACACTGAAGTGGATTCAATGTCTGAGTTTATTTTATACTTTTAGGTGATACCGAGTGCACAACTAGTGCCAATATTTTTGACCGTCAACATGTCTCGTAGGACGATCACACCATTTGACCGGACCCGAATTATGACTCTACGTGATTAAGGGTTGTCCGTTCGGAACGTGTCCAAGTGATCGGAGTAATGAAATGAAATGGCGTATGGCTTTTAGTGCCGGGAGTGTCCGAGGACAAGTTCGTCTCGCCAGATGCAGGTCTTTCGATTTGACTCCCGTAGGTGATCTGCACGTCGTGATGAGGATGAAAAGATGATGAAGAGGACAAATACACCCAGCCCCCGTGCCAGCGACATTAACCAATTAAGGTTAAAATTCCCGACCCTGCCGGGAATCGAACTCGGTACACCTGTGACCAAATGCCAGCACGCTAACCATTTAGCCATGGACCCGGACAGTGATCGGAGTGAAACGTCCTGAGGATTTGGAATCGCTTCCAAAAAACTGGTACTGGACGACCACGGTGAACGGGAGCCACTCAGGACAGATACCTTCGTATTTGTGAGATTCAGAAATAGGAAAAGTCCTCTCAGTTTTAATTATTGCGTTGATGGGGGGTGAAAGTTCCTTATGGGGATCATTATAAGTACCTCGGTGGTAATATAAGTTAAGATCTTCATTGGGGAAATCACATAAATGGGATTGTAAATAAAGGGTAGGGCCTACACATCTCTGCACGTGGTTATGAGATTATTTAGGAGTTGTAGTAAGAACATAAAGAAGAGGGCATATAAAACTCTGGTAAGACCCCAACTAGAGTATGGTTCCAGTGTATGGGACCCTCACTAGGACTACTTTATTCAAGAACTGGAAGAAATCCAAAGAAAAGTAGCTCGATTTGTTCTGGGTGATTTCCGACAAAAGAGTAGCGTTACAAAAATGTTGCAAAGTTTGCGCTGGGAAGACTTGGGAGAAAGGAGACGAGCTGCTCGCCTAAGTGGTATGCTCCGAGCTGTCAATGGAGTGATGGTATGGAATGACATTAGTAGGCGAGTAACTTTGAGTGGTGCCTTTAAAAGTAGGAGATGTCACAATACGATGATAAAGTTGGAATTCAAGAGGACATATTGGGGCAAATATTCGTTTATAGGAAGGGAAGTTAGGGATTGGTATAACTTACCAAGGGAGATGTTCAATACATTTCCATTTTCTTTGTAATCATTGAAGAAAAGGCTAGGAAAAGAACGGATAGGGAATCTGTCACCTAGGCGACCGACCTAAATGTAGATCAGTAGTGATTGTTTGATTCGGGCACTTAGAAACCCTGGTGGCAGTGCAACGCAGTTGCCTAACGACTCTTTGAGGCCACTTCCGCAGCTGTTATACCGCAAGCCATCCACAATCGTCTCCATGACGTAAATCTGCATGCCAGTCGTCCATGGCGATCACCCCTGCTCACCCCGCAGCACCGTGGTGCTCGGTACAGGTGAGCGAGAGAGTGTGAAAGTAGGATCGTCCTCACTCCTAACAATCATCAAAATCGTGTATGGAGACGGCCTGGTAACACCGAACGCCTCCGCCACCCTGCCCTGCGGGTCCAGCATGGTATGGGCAGAAAAACTGTATAGCCACCTGCGTTCGAAGGCATATCGGGACATCATCCTCGAACCGTTTATGTTGCCTTCCCATCAACACTTTGGTGACGGGCTCTGCCTACAGAACGATAACGCCAGAGTCCACTGTGCGCGCCTGGTATCTGACTACCTCTAAGAGATTTCTTAGATGGAATGGCCTGCATATTCCCCGGAGCTGAATCCCTTTGAGCATGCTTGGAATCAATTGAAACGGACTATCCGGGAATGCAGGAGCCCTCCACGTACACTGGTCGACGTCCGTTGAAATGCCATCGAAGAATAGGGCAGGCTGTACAGCGGACACCTAAATGAGTTGGTGGACAGCATGCCTCGAAGGGTGCAGGCCTGCATCAATGCCGGAGGCGGTGTGTCTCTGGTACTGAGAGATTTGTATTGGTTTGCAAGAGGACAGCGTTCTGAAAGAAGAGCTTTATTTTTGGTTCTGTATGCTTGCGTTTCCTTGCTGGCAATCTGTCGAGTATCACGTGTCTGTCCCTAACAGATCATACAGATTACTGTCTGACAAAAACCACGTCTTATCTGTTTATTTTAATTCTATTATGACCTCCCGTGCTACTGTTTCGTGTCAAATAAAGTCATACTTGAATTAACAACCTATGCAATGGAAATATCCTCCGTAGGTCAAGTAACGTGATGATGCGCCGTAAAAGTCGGGTAAATGATACCAACCCTCAGGCCTGCATGCGTAAATCAGTTTCAAGCTGATGATGCAACGGACAACAAGCCTAAGGCTCTGGTCTTTCTGACTTAGTAGTTAATCACTTTAGGAATATCTCCGATTGTGTCACGTTTAGAAATACACGTGTTGTTATTGTTTTTTCCACATCAGGAACTAAGCGGCCTTATGCTTATCGGCTGTGAAATATTTATGTTGGTATCACGAAAATAGAATACCTTATTTTCACAACTGCATTGTACTAGATATATACTTTCAACCTAGAGATCCAAGTACAGAACAAAAATGGCCCTAGCAAATACGACAGCTTCGTGTCGTTAGATTTACTGGCCCCTCGGCATCTCCAAAAATCGTACACTATGTACAGTACTTCCTCAATAGTATATGAACTGTATCCGAGCGAGTTGGCTGCGGTACGGGCCATATAGCTGTTAGCTTGCGTTCGAGTGATGGTGAGTTCGAACCCTTCTCTCGGCAACACTGAATGGTTTCCGTTGCTTCCTATTTTCACACCAGGCAAATGTGGGGCCGTACCTTAATTAAGGTTACGGTCACCCCTTTCCCAGTCCTAGCCCTGTCCAAACCTGTCATTGACATATGACCACTGTGAGTCGGTGTGACGTAAGATCAATGAAAAGCTGAACTGGCAAAATATGACCAAGAATTTTCGCACGAATAAAATAAAATCAGACGAAGTAGACAGAGAAAAGAAGTATATCTGCTTGCCTACAGTGACGCACAGTAAGAATAAATACGAGCTTGACGACTTAGAAGTGAGGGGTCTCATGATCGGTGCGAGAGGGACAGTACCTACAAAGAAGTCAGTACCAAGAAGTTCATCGACTGGGAACTGAAAGCCCTCAGGGATTCTCTTCTGATCCTCAGACATCACTTGTATTCGCCTGAATGTGATCATGGACTTTTGTTTAGCGTATTATTTCTCTCAGACAGACTCCAAGTGGAAGAAATTTTGAAAATAAAATTATTTTTATTATTATTATTATTTTTTTTTGCTAGGGGCTTTACGTCGCACCGACACAGATAGGTCTTATGGCGACGATGGGATAGGAAAGGCCTAGGAGTTGGAAGGAAGCGGCCGTGGCCTTAATTAAGGTACAGCCCCAGCATTTGCCTGGTGTGAAAATGGGAAACCACGGAAAACCATCTTCAGGGCTGCCGATAGTGGGATTCGAACCTACTATCTCCCGGATGCAAGCTCACAGCCGCGCGCCTCTACGCGCACGGCCAACTCGCCCGGTATTATTATTATTATTATTATTATTATTATTATTATTATTATTATTACCAGAAACAAATTGCTCAGACAGGAGAGTGCTGGACTGCTGAGCCGAAGTTCGGCGTTTGATTCCGACTCAGTCCAGAGGATTTGAAGGTGCCTAAATAAGCCTGCTTCCTGCCAGTAGATTTACCAACTCGTAATAGAATTCCTGCGGAACAAAATTCCGGCACCTCGGCGTCTTCAAATTTTAGTTAGTTGTACGTAAACTAAAAACATTCTTATTATTTTTCAACTGAGCGTTTGTTCTGCAAGTGCAGAGTTCGCAGTTTGGATCTTGGAACCCAATTTTACTAGAAAAAGAAATGCGTCGCTTACTTTCAAATGCAGGAGCTTCACATCAGCGTTAATGACACAGGTCAAGATTTCTCAATAACATTATTATTATTATTATTATTATTATTATTATTATTATTATTATTATTATTATTAAACCTCTCTCTCACTCTCACACACACTTCACATCCATCTATCTTAGTTGTTATCTTGAGAAATTCCATCACTTGCACCCCTTCCATCCGCCATACTAAGATGTAAAACCTCTGTCTGAACCAGAAGTCAAACCCGATCAACCCTGGCTTTCACATTTTACACACCGGGCAAGTTGGCCGTGCGGTTATTGGCCCACAGCTGTGAGCTTGCATGCGGGAGATAGTGGGTTCGAATCCCACTGTCGGCAGCCCTGAAAATTATTTTCCGTGATTTCCCATTTTCACACCAGGCAAATTCTGGAGCTGTACTTTAATTAAGGCCACCATTAGGTCCTTCCCGCTCCTAGGCCTTTCCTATCACATCGTCGCAAATTGAAAAAAACGTTGTACATTTCTCTGTCTCTAATTAACAATGATAATGAACCTGTAACCTATTCACTTTGATCATACGAAGGAGAAGCTGTCTGTAGAGCCTGATGTTTACGAACAAGTAGAAATGGGGGATACCTATAATGCTTTTAATACCTCGGAAATTCCATCATTCATAATATTTTTATGTAATGGTGAGTTTCCATCAACATATGGAGTTTCCGGAGACTGTATTTGCAGTTGATTAGCTCTTAATGTGATTCCTTTCGTAAGAGTGATTAGACTTCCGTCAATAACACGGACAATATTGTATCCATAGAGATCCTTAACATTAGGCTACGGCTTCCTTCGTAACTAACTGGACAATATTTACGCTACACGGTATAACTGGAAAGATGCTTCTTTCCGATGTTCACAGTGCGAGTATTGTCGTGTCGCTAATAGCGGATGTCGTAAGTGATATTTTTCCACCCAGCTCTCTACTACAGAATATCTCAGAGTTCACTCTGCAAGCCTGAGTGAATTAATAAAGCGTATCCACAGTTCTCTATTTGCAACCAGCTCTGTGCCCTCGTTTAGATCCAAACCGGAACCTCTTCTCAGTAACTGGGTCTAATCATCTTTGCCCTGGTCTCCTAACTCTCTTACCCTCCATGGTTGAGACCATTGTTCACGTAGTTCCTTCATTCGCCTCACATGAATCTACCCACAAAGCCGGCTTATATCTACTGATCCATCCATCGAGTCTTTTCCTAACAACCTTCATATCTTACAACGTATGTATTCCATAGCTTGTTCCATATTAACTGTAACAGTTTCAAAAATGAATTCGTGAAAAGAATTTATTTTGAAGATTACATCTATTCGATACTTAATATGTAGGCCTATCCTAAACTAGAACATGTTTCGGCCTTCTTGTGCCCATCTTCAGCTATGATTCAATTAATTTTGTAAACACATGACATTGAAACGCAAAAAAAAAGAAAAGATATAGGATGTACAAATTAAAACGTTTTATGTTCAAGTTAAAATAAATAGACATATTATTCTACAAAAATGAGTAGTTGTTAGTTTGTTTAACATGTTATGATTTAAAACTTCGTCAAACATTCGCTGAAGAAACGAAGATGAACAGATGCTAGGCTGACTGGCAGCTGAAAGCTACTAGAACAGGCAATCTCTGCGATCTTTCGTTCTTATACAAATATAAAGTACTTTTCTTTGATGTCAATATGGAACCTGATGTTGTTAGCTCTAGTTGAAATTGGGTGACTGTTATATTACTTAACCTTTATATGCAGATGAACTCGCTAGGTGTCACTAGTGTATTAAAATGAGCAATCCTTTATTTTATGATGTTTCTTCCTGACCGATCGATCAATCAATCAATCAATACTGATCTGTATTTAGGGCAGTCACCCAGCTGGCAGATTCCCTATCTGTTGTTTTCCTAGCCTTTTCTTAAATGATTGTAAAGAAATTGAAAATTTATTGAACATCTCCCTTGGCAAGTTATTCCAATTCCCAACTCCCCTCCCTATAAACGAACATTTGTCCTCTTGAATTACAGCTTTATCTTCATATTGTGATCTTTTCTACTATTAAAGACACTACTCAAACTTATTCGTCTACTGATGTCATTCCACGCCATCTCTCCACTGACAGCTCGGAACATACCACTTTGTCGAACAGCTCGTCTCCTTTCTCCCAACCCTTTCCAGCCCAAACTTTGCAGCATTTTTATAACGCTACTCTTTTGTCGGAAATCACACAGAACAAATTGAGCTGTTTTTCTTTGGATTTCTTCCATTTCTTGAATGAAGTAATCTTGCTGAGGGTTCCATACGCTGGAACCATACTCTAGTTGGGGTCTTAACAGAGACTTATATGCTCTCTCCTTGACATCCTTATTAAAAACCCTAAATACCCTCATAACCACGTGCATAGATCTTTACCCTTTATTTACAGTCATATTTATGTGATTACCCCAACGAAGATCTACCCTTATATTAACACTACGTACTTACAGTGATCCCTAAAAGAAACGTTCACCCCATCAACGCAGTAATTAAAACTGAGATGACTTTTCTTATTTGTGAAACTCACAACCTGACTTTTAACCCCGTTTAGCATCATACCATTGCCTACTGTCCATATCACAACGTTATAGAGGCCATTTTGCAGTTGCTCATAGTCTTGTAACTTATTTATTACTCTGTACAGAATAACATTATCTGCAAAAAGCCTTATCCCCGATTCCACTTCTTTACACATATCATTGATATATATATAAGAAAACATAAAGGTCCAATAATACTGCCTTGAGGAATTTCCCTCTTAATTATTACAGGGACAGATAAAGCTTCGCCTACTCTAATTCTCTGAGATCTATTTTCTAGAAATATATCCATCCATTCTCTCACTATTTTGCCTAGTCCAATTGCACTCATTTTTGCCAGTAGTCTCCCACGATCTACCCCATTAAATTTTCTAAACGTCTCCACAATCCTCTATTTGCAACTAGTGCTGTAGCCTCAGTTCTATACCTCTTATATTTAAATCGTTAGAAACGGAGTCTAACCATCGTTGTCTTGGTCTCCCTCTACTTCTCTTAATCTCCATAACAGAGTCCATTATTCTACGCTTCCCATACGTATTAGCTTCCATATCTTCCCCACATTTACCATCATCCTTTCGTATCCTTCAGTTCTATTTCCAACTCTCGCGCTGAAATAACCGATTAGCACTATCTTATCCTTGCTGTTGACCCTGACTACGATGCCACTCAATGCTTCATAAAACTTGTTAGCTTCATCCTCATCTGCATTCGGAAATGGTGAATACGCTGAGACAATTCTCGCTCTAATTCCTCCAACTGCCAAATCTACCCACATCATTTACGTGCCTAACAGAAACTCTGTTGCATGCAATAGTATGCCTTATGAACAGCCCTACACCATACTCTGCCTTTCTCTTTTTAACACTTGTCAATTACACTTTATAATCTCTTATCTCTTCCTCGTTATCTCCCTTACCCGAATATCATTTACTCTTAACACATCGAGATGCATCTTCTTTGCTCACTCAGCCAGTTCTACTTTCTTTCTTCCATGAGCCCCATTAATATTGATAGCTCCCGTCGAATTCCATTTCGTTCGCCGAGTTGTTTCCAAGGAGTCCCTCGCCTGTCAAATGGGAGCGGGACTCCGTTACTCCCATAGGTCCAATTCTTGCTTAAAATGGTCTTAGCTCGGTAAATTCGCGAAGCAGGATGCTACCCTACTTACACACAGTCCAAGGGAGGATCTCTCCTCTAACGGGTTAGAGACCAACGGTGGATTGTATAGTCCTAGCCACCTGAGCACAAGGAAGTCCATGACTCAGAATATATCCGAGATGCCCACACCCATTCTTTAGCAACTGGTATCCCGACACTCGGGCCACTTACTAGGCCATTCAGCCGTTGCTCATCGTTCACGAACTAGGGCGTGATTACAGTAACCCACACCCCATGAACAATTGGACGTATTATATCAAATAATTTTCTAAATGCCGGGAGGACACTGTTAACACGAACACGAAAATATCACCTTAGAAGGACAGTGACATAACCAATCAAGACAAATCTGTATCTTGCTCGCATTGGACGGTTAGGTGATAATGTAAGCAAATATTGGCATTCCAATTTGTGCTACTTCCTGCAACTAATTACTTCTACATGTGAAAGTAGACAGTTTGCAAATAAGATTATAACCGTGCCAGTAGAAGTCTTCTGACATCAGTACGGGATCTAACCGGTTGTATAGGTTATGCGAGCCGTTTTTAAATAGTGTACTAGTGTACTACTTGGAGCGATCAAAGGCTAAACCAATAAAAACTCTATGGCGTAACATCCCCGAAGAACCTTGGCCTACCAAGCGACCGCTGCTCAGCCCAAAGGCCTGCGGATTACTAGTTGTCGTATGGTCAGCACAACGAATCATCTCGGCCGTTATTCTTTGCTTTCTAGACCGGGGCCGCTAACTCACCGTGGGCTGAGTCGACCTTGAACCAGCCCTCAGATCCATTTAAAAATCCCTAACCTTGCCGGGAATCGAACCTGGGGCCTCCGGGTAAGAGGCATGTACGCTACCTCTATATCACGGGGCCGGCTCTACCCGTTTGCCAATACTGTGATGGGACCAGCATGGTTTGGACTTATTTGCGCTCCGAGAGAGTAGGCTAAGCAGTTCGGGTCACGTAGCTGTGAGCTTGCATTCGAGAGATGGTGGAGTCGATTCTCACTGTCGGCAGTGCTGAAGGTGGCTTTACGTGGTTTTCCATTTTTCACGTCATGTACTTTACTCAAGGCCACGGTGGCTCCCGTCCCAATCCTACAGTAGGATGTTTAACCGCTAGAGAGAAAAAAAAATACAAAACTTGCTTCTCTTTTACCTCACTAGTCAACTCTCGTTTCCTTCTCACACCGATGGTACGTTGCATCCGTAGCTGGGTCCTTATTTGTATCTCTTCGGCGTCTTTACGTTGGATTATGTACCTACTCGCTTCCTAAATCCTATTGTTATTGATACTTATTACGTCAACCAATCCCCCGGTCGAGCGTTAGTGAGCTTTGTCTCTTACCTGAATAATAATAATAATAATAATAATAATAATAATAATAATAATAATAATAATAATAATAATAATAATAATACGACTAATGTTGACATTCATATCTCTCTTGCGCTGTATAAATAAAGGACTGAAATATTCTTGTCTCAAGTGTTTCTTCTTCTTCTGCTTCTTATTTCCTGCTGTTTATAAATTAAATACGAATAAAGAAATTGCGAATTGAAGGTGCATTTCCTTCATATTGTTAGGCCATGTCTTCGGTAATTTTTGAAGGGGCTACTATGCTATGTAACTCCTCAGTTATGGCGTTAGTTACGAAATATCATTTCGTTACACACTAAACTCTACAAGTTTCCCAAACATCCATCTTACAGATTTAGCAATTCTCAGAATTTCCTGGAATGTACAAACTTAGACTAAGATTTTGCTCTCTATTGGAAATTCCATTTCCGATTTCCAGAGAAAGTGACGGCGGAACAACCAGCGTACCGGCGAGTTGGCCATGCAGTTAGGAGCGCGCGACTCTGAGCTTGCATCCAGGAGATAGTGGGTTCGAATCCCATTGTCGGAAGCCCTGAAGATGGTTTTCCGCGGTTTCCCATTTTCACACCAGGCAAATGCTGGGGCTGTACCTTAATTAAGGCCACGGCTACTTCCTTCCAACTCCTAGGCCTTTCGTATCCCATAGTCGCCATAAGAATCTATCTGTGTCGGTGCGACGTAAAGCCACTGGCAAAAAAAAAAAAAAAAAAAAAAAACCAGCGTAAACGAGTTAAAATTATAAAGGAAAAGATTACTAAATAAAATTCCTTCTAATAAACGAACTTGTGAGGCCCGATCTGAAGCCAATAATTGAAATTAAGAGGGTTCCTCCTATTCAATACAAATACATTATTTATTAACGTGAATGAGTCACATATCGTTCACATGAGAAACTAGTACTCAATCACGTTAATAAATATCTTTGTATTGAATAGGAGGAACCCTCTTAATTTCAATTATTGTAATCCCACTTCAATACGGATCACGAAATTTCTAAATATCCCGATCTGAAGGTCTTGAAAGAATTATTCTCTTTAAACGAATAATGTGCCAGGAGCATTTCTCCTACCGACCATTACCTGGATGAGCAGATAAAATTTCCACCTGCTCCCTGGGGGAGCAACAAGGTGACGCCAAGTTGGCCACCTGGCTCACTCGCTGACTCTATTAAGCTATATTATATCTGGCCTGGTAACATGCTAAGAATGGGAACAGGCAGATAATCCTGTAGTATTGCACTCCCACTCCTCTCTGCTATCCTTCTCTTCTTAGAACTAATAGCATGTCGGAGGCAATGTAGAATAGGACGATTGCCACGCGGGGGGAGTGGACTTCGCCCCCGCCCCCGAAAAACCTCTATCCTCATTTAACCCAGTCTCGGTCGCTTCTTATGACCCTGTAGCACAATGCGAATTCAATCTTACAGAACAACATTTTATTCTCTTTGTTCTATGTGTCGAAGTGAGAGCTTGGCGTCGCCTCACAAGGAAGTAGCCGCGGCACCACGTGCTGAAATTCTCGACAGAGCTATAACGTCACGCAGAAGTCATGATCTGTCTAAGGACCTGCTACGGGCGCTTGGATGACGAAGAGTCACAGGTTGTGCTACCACACTCTCAGTACCAGACTTCCAGACTTTTTGTTATGGAGCTCGCAGCACGAGCAGCCAGTTTACTGATTATTTCTTATCACGAACAGATTTATGACACTACTGACTTCAGTTAATCCACTCTTAATAAAGCTAGGTTGAGTGGCTCAGATTATAGAGTGCTGGCTTTCTGAGCCAAACCTGACTGGTTCAGGTATTTGAAAGTGCCCAAATGTGTTAGCCTGAATGGCGTTAGATCGACCAATATGAGAAAAACCTACCTTCTGGTACCTCGACGTCCCCGAAAACCATAAAAGGACCTGGTTGTATGTAAATCAAAATCAATAACGCTGTTATTGTACAAGATAGCAGGTTCGATTCCCCTGAGGTCGGTGGCATTTGAGGGTGTTCACATTCTACAACTGTGTTAGCTTCCTGAGTGACCAAGTTTCGACAGTGCGGGGTTGCTTAAATCTCTAGGCATTAAACCAGCGATGTAAGGATAATTTCGTCCCGTAAGTCACTTATTTCTTACAGAATATCATTCGTCACACTACTGCGGTCTCATTGCATCATTACATCTTGAGAGGATTTCACTTATTATACTACCATCCTAGAAGAATGCATATCCTTAGTATCTGAAATTATCCACCTGTTTAGTTTTGTATTCTCTACCTATCAGGCAGATTTCTTTCAATTTTCATATTTTAAATTTTGGAAATGCTATTTTTAGAAAGATATGTAATTTTTGAAATATTTATTTTCCAATCAATAATTATAATGTAAATCCTTAATCATCAGAGATATTTCACCACTGTTCGAAGCTTCTCCTGTGACATTTTCTTTTGGTCCATTCAGTAGCCGAATACATGGTACAAATTAAGATAATGACGTTGAAATTTGTGGTTCTTGCTTACAAGAGTAGCTACTTTTCCCGAAGTGACAGTGTTTTACGTGATTACAATTAGAAACCACCTGACGATGAGAGAAAGCCAAGCAAGAATAACGGCCGAGAAGATTCGTCGTGCCAACCACACGACACCTCGTAATCTGCAAGCCTGCGGAATGAGCAGCGGTCGCTTGGTACGCCATGGAACTTCGGGACTGTTGCGTCATGGGGTTTGGTTTTGGTAGTGTTTCAACTAATGTAATGTATTCCACTACCTAAACTGAAAAGGTAATGTCGCTGAGTGTGTCTCTTCTAAAGATGAAGCATGTGGGATATTTAGTACCGACTGGTTGAATTTACGGGGAGTCATACCAAGTTCAAAACTATATTAACAAAAGTTGATAAGCCTTTTAGTCCCAGAATTTACGTAGGATATGCTCTCAGTGAGGGCATGACAAATGCAGTATGCTAGATCGCCCCTGCGTCTACACATAGTGGATTACTACCAGTTACAACAAATTTCCCGTAATTTGCCATAAAGGAAGCATATAAAAAATATTTTGAGATGAAAAATAAGATCTATATTTTGTAGCCGTAGCCTTTTACTGGACCACCGAGTGAGTTGGCTGTGTGGTTAAGGGTGCGCAGCTGTGACCTTGCATTCGGGAGATTGTGGGTTCGAGCCCCACTGTCGGCAGCCCTGAAGATCGTTTTTCCGTGGTTTACCCATTTTCCCACCAGTCAAATGCTGGAGATGTACCTTAATTAAGGACACGGTCGCTTCCTTCCCACTCCCAGCCCTTTTCTACCCCATCATCGACATAAGACCTATCTGTGTCGGTGCGACGTAAAGCCAATTGTAAGAAAAAAGATATCTCCATTCCGAAGTGCTTCTTATGAGTTGTGACCATGCGTATGACTAGAATAAGCTTTTGAAGTGGCGTCTGTTGAAGTACGGTAATTTTGAAAGTACGTCTTCACATACTTCTCGGGCTTAAATTGCTCAGCTGGTGCGGCATTCGAAGGAATAAACGTAGTCTAAGGATACGTTGGTAACCAACAGTGTGGCGCTGTATGGAAGTGAAACATGGGCAGTGACTAGTTCAGTCTGCCTGCTGTCATTTCATTTTGCATCCATCTCTTGGCACAGGCCAGAGTAAAGTGTAGCTTCCACCGAAGTCCCAGTCAACATCCATGACTGTGATAATATGGAAGTTGCTGGGGTATGGGCAGTGCTGAGTAACGACATTCAGAGCATGACTAGTGCATCTGAGTGTTATGAAAGGTGCTGCTCATAGGGTCAGTCGTGCTGCAATAGTACTTTCTGACCCAGTGAGGAAAGCAATGGCAAACTACCTCACTCCTCATATTGCCTAGTACGCATCATTTTGGTGCTGCCATTGGTTTTTGGGGTTTCCTTATAACCGCATAACTTTTGGTGGTGCTATTTGAGGATCCAACCAGCCTCTGGGCTGATGACCTAACAGACAGACAACTAGAGAAAGAAACAGGATAGAAGCTTATGGAATGTGGTGTTACAGGAGAATGATTGAAGGTGAGATGAATAGATGGAATCACGAATGAATATATACTGAATCGAACTGGTGAGAGGAGAACTATGTAGCAAAATTTGATCAGAAAATTTGATCTTAGGACACTCAGGACTTGTTCAGTTAGTTCTTTCGGTAAGTGTAGATGGTAAGAACGGTGGGGGCAGACCAAGGCATTGGTATGACCAATAGAATAGAGTAAATGCAGGATGTAGTAGTAACGTAGGAATAAAAAGGTTAGCACAGAATAGTGTAGCATGGAGAGCTGCATCAAACCAGTCTGATGACCCAAACCACAACGAACTCTGTCTGTGAGATAAATAATTCAGGACGTTTCTGTGTGATCGCTGTTGAAGAATGCGTAATAAATCACCAAGCTGTAAAGATACGAGGGAATTGCCGGTCTTGGTATGGAAATTTACATGACTCTCAAATTTAACTTGTGATGAAATCTGATAATCTTAGTGTTCCTGTTCCCATGATAACGAGTAGGATCCTGGCTGAAGTTGATGGTGTTTGAACCAAATCAAACCAAACCCCATGGCACTACAGCCCTTGAAGGGCCTTGGCCTACCAAGCGACCGCTGCTCAGCCCGAAGGCCTGCAGATTACGAGGTGTCGTGTGGTCAGCACGAAGAATCCTCTCGGCCGTTATTCTTGGTTTTCTAGACCGTGGCCGCTATCTCAACTCCAGATAGCTCCTCAATTCTAATCACGTAGGCCTCAGGTCCAGGTAAAAATCCCTGACCTGGCCGGGAATCGAACCCAGGGCCTCCGGGTAGGAGGCAAGCACGCTACCCCTACACCACGGGGCCAGCTGATGGTGTTTGGGGGTAATTAAATGCGACAATTCTTGTTTCTCTGTTTTCCGGCTCGCTACAGTAACTCTTGTGGGAGAGTAGGCTATTCTACACCACGGTCACTCTTACATTTTATAACAATGAAAGGAATATTAGGTAACACAACTACAGTATTTAGAAATGTAATTATTTTCTTGACGTGCTTCGAAATGTAGATGGGCTTATGTCCGGTTTTTTCAACTCTGTGTTAAAACTTACCTAATAAATGCTAACTGACAATTGTTATAAATGTTAACACTTCGGTTAAAAGTCCACTGTTACACGAATACATTTCCAAAATTTGTTACGAAACAATTGTTAAAGACAAATGAACACGTTTCTGTGAGATTAGTGAACGCGTTTGGCAGTGAGCGTCTTTTGTATGTTGCGGTATGTTGGAATTACATTTTGTCACACTTGGTTCTGGTTATGGTTAGCGGAGATCGCGAAGACCGCAAAGACGTATACATGTGCAGTAACAGGCAATAAAAGCGTTGTTATAATAAATACGAGACAAACGTTATTATAGATTTTATTTGAAAGTATGCGGTTGTGCTTGAGAAGTAAAGGAACGGACGGTTATATAACAACGGAAATGAAAATCCACAGCCTGTTTATTCAATATATTCTTATATGAGTGAAATCTAAGGTTCCTACAACACCGGGAAAATATAATAAGTGATGTACGCCTTGAATGATTTTCGGGCGTTGTTTTACTATGGGGAAAATAATCGACGGCCTGGTTCTAATACCACCTATGTGACAATGCTACTCCCATCCATTTTTTCCCTTAAGACTGGGCACGCCTCCTAGTCACATATGGATATGTATTCCATCAGAACAATTATATTGTGGGAGTGCGTAAATACACCACACAAACACACATTCCTGCAATACGGTACGGTAAGGTTCATTTTCCTTTATAAATATGCATAGGAAAATGAACACAACGAATATTGTTCTGATGGACTTTATATCCATATGTGACTAGGAGGCGTGACCAGTCTTAAGGAAAATAATGGATATGAACAGCATTATCAGATACGTGGTATTAGAACTAGGTCGTCGTAATGTAATATTCTGCCAATGTTGCAACGGCAGCAGAAACTCTTTGCACAGTTCTAAACACTCCTGTCTTTCGCTCATGTACGTAATCACCAGTCGCCTGAAGCATACTATCTAAAAGCTATAAGCAACTGATGCACTGGAGGCACTGATAAGTTTCACTCTGTGGGGAAACTGTAGTCTATTTTCAGTTTCTTCTAGTATCTTGTTCATTATGCCTTTCATAAGTGGATATTTTTGTAGAAAACTTTCTTCTGACAATTCTTAAAAGGCATTTTTCCTTAGTTTGGGTCATCCTTTAACTTCTTTAGTTTATAGATGGTTTTCATACAGCAGTAAGTTAAAGCTTCAAACTTACATCTTCTGGATGCTACTTTAACAGTTTTAACACAGAAGTGGTGTCATGTTTTTTTTTGCTAGTTGCTTTACGTCGCACCGACAAAGATGGGTCTTATGGCGACGATGGGACGGGAAAGGGCTAGGAGTGAGAAGGAAGCGGCCGTGGCCTTAATTAAGGTACAGCCCCAGCATTTGCCTAGTATGAAAATGGGAAACCACGGAAAACCATTTTCAGGGCTGCCGACAGTGGGGTTCGAACCTACTATCTCCCGAATACTGGATACTGGCCGCACTTAAGCGACTGCAGCTATCGAGCTCGGTTGGTGTCATGTTAATTTAACACAAGTATTAACAATTTGTTAGTGTTAGCAATTCTTGATAGGACGGACATTTTGTTAAATTGTGTGTTTAGCCTACTTAACAGCAGTGTTAACACTCGTTGAAGATATTCGTGCCTCGATGATTCGCGTAGTTGCTTACTTATCGGTCCAGTTCCAGGATGTTCTGTACTCTATGTTACGTATCACAGAACCGTCTGCTTATTTATTCGCACCTCATTACCTCTACTCATATTTCGACATGTCCAAGGACGTCCATGAAAAGCATGCACTGATATAAGTAGGCAGGATGTTAACGGCTTGCTGCATTTTTCCGTCGCTGCAAATCACATGGCATACAACAGTACCAGGATCGATGCATTTCAGTTCCGGTTGAACGAACCCTGCGAACACAGTTGGTATAGGGTAAGTAATGTGTTACAGAAGTATGATACACAACTTAGAACACTCGTATTTATAACATTTTAAGGTTCGCTGATGGCATCTCCTTTATGATGTGAAAGAGAAACTTAAGCTACTGGTTTGAAGATTAGTACAGATTAGTACAAAGAAGTGATGACCGGGCGAGTTCGCCGTGTGGTTAGGGTCGCGCAACTGTGAGCTTGAATCCGGGAGATAGTGGGTTCAAACCCCATTGTCGGCAGCCCTGAAGATGGTTTTCCGTGGTTTCCTATTTTCACACCAGGCAAATGCTGGGACTGTATGCTAATTAAGGCCATGGCCGCTTCCTCTCCACTCATAGGCCTTTCCTATCCCATCGTCGCCGTAAGACCTATCTGTGTCTGTGGGACGTAAAGCAAACAGCAAAAAAGAAGTGATGACGGTAAATTCAAAAACTTAAAATAAGCTTGCCATGTATGGCCAGGATATTGAACAGCTGGAATTATTCTTGTATCTTGGGAGTACTGAGACCACAGGAGGAGAAACAGAGACATTAATGGGGGTACCATATTGAATAACGTTCTAATTTTAGCGTTATTTACACTTAATATATGGATGTGATCTAGTTAATATAGACTAGATCAAGGAATTAAGTTTAAATTGATCAATATTAGTTTCTGAATTGTCTACTTCTTTTAGAAAACGTGATCTTTCTCTAAGGTGTTGCAGGTGCACCAATTTTTCGTTTTCCGCTTGGAAATTTGGTTGTTAAGTTTCGGAAGGTCAAAGTAATAATTTGTGATATTACTTTATCATTTTATCAACGTTTTAAAACACTTGGACCGAGCTCGATAGCTGCAGTCGCTTAAGTGCGTCCAGTATCCAGTATTCGGGAGATAGTAGGTTCGAACCCGACTGTCGGCAGTCCTGAAAATGGTTTTCCGTGGTTTCCCATTTTCACACCAGGACAATGCTGGGTCTGTAACTTAATTAAGGCCACGGCCGCTTCCTTCCCACTCCTAGCGCTTCCTTGTCCCATCGTCGCCATTAAGATCTATCTGTGTCGGTGCGACGTAAAGCAAGTAGCAAAAAAATAAAACACTTGTTGATTATGGAAGTTTGGAAGGGCATATACAGGGTGTTAGGTGTATACCTGCAGATATTTCTTCTAGCAATAGAGAACGATGTGACGAACCACTATATATCAAACTTTTAGTAATTCTCGGAAGTTATTTTCGAGAGCAAAGAGATACGATGTTTTTAGAATAGGTAGTATGCCTTGTTCTTGTGAATGAATAGCTTCCCTTTGAGAACAGGCGAGTCACACGCCATGCGTGCCAAACTGGTTTCTGTTTATGTTTACGTACAACAGCTGAACGCTACCTATGCAATGCACGAGATGTTACGCAACATACTTGTCAAACTGGTTTTATGTTTAAGAGCAACTGAGCTACGACAACAGCTGAAGGTGGCTACTACAGTAGCGTATGCCTTGTTACGTTACATTCTCGCCAGACTGGTTTCGTAGTTGTCAGTATTCAGTTTCCGTTTTAAGGGCTTCAGACAACCCTGGTCATCGGTTTCGGACCCTGGAGATGTACCGAATTCTCAGCGTTAATACTGGTTCATTTGCTGTTATGTCCTTAAGGGATTGGGATATGTGTGGTCATCAGCCCCGTGGTCTAGTGAGTATGGAAATGACCTGAAAACCTGAATCGGTGCGGGACCTGTACGAGCGTGTGATATAATTATTGGTTGGGATAGGCGCGCCGGGACGTGAAATACAGTAGATCCCCGTTGTGCATTGCGTAAAGGTAGAGGAAAGATGGCAGGTCCTTACGCCAACGAAAGCAGTCATGGGATGCCCAAATGAGTAGCATCGGAATTGAATTATCGAAACACATCGAACGTTTAGTTTCAAAGGAATATTGGACATGTTATACAACTAAATAAATTAAACGTACCTACATTTCGTGCCTCCTTCCGGGCGGAGTTGCTCAGACGGTTGAGGTGCAGGCCTTTTGACTCCAACTTTACAGGTTCGAACCTGGCCTATTCCGGTGGTATTTGAAGGTGCTCAAATACTGTAGGTCAGTCTCGTGTCGGCAGATTTTCTGGTACATAAAAAGAAATCGTGCGGGACTAAATTCGGGCACCTCAGCGTCTCAGAAAACCGTAGAAGTAGTTAGTGGGACGTAAGGCACTTAACGTTATTATTATTATTATTATTATTATTATTATTATTATTATTATTAGGTCATTAAAAGCTGAAATACGTGGAAGAAAATAGTAAAATATGCGTGGTTTAAGAGGAAACAAGATGAAATGTATGTCACGTGAGTTAGCATCGGTCGCAGTAGTTACCTACAGATTACTATGCGTAAAACGAGAACCAGGTCAAGCTCGTGGGGATGAGTCAGCTGTAATCCCGTATTGTGTATAAACACCAAACATACACATCAACAAATATAAGAAACATAAACAAGGTTACACGTTAGAGACATGTAGCTATTACCCTGAACGCCAGGCCGACGGCCGCTTTCATGAGTACAGATGAGTTATCAAATTATACACAATCCACAGATGTCGAACATATCTAAGAAGATTCCACCAAAACTATATTACATTTTACTATGATGGTGCTAATAACAAATCGCAGCAGCTATTGGCTTTACGTCGCACCTACACAGATAGGTCTTATGGCGACGATGGGACTGGAACGGGCTAGGACAGGGAAGGAAGCGGCCGTGGCCTTAATTAAGGTACAGCACCATCATTTGCCTGATGTGAGAATGGGAAACCATGGAAAACCATCTTCTGGGCTGCCGAGAGTGGGGTTCGAACCCACTATCTCCCGAATAATGGATACTGGCCACACTGAAATGAAATGTCGTATGGCTTTTAGTGCCGGGAGTGTCCGAGGATAAGTTCGGCTCGCCAGATGCAGGTCTCTTGATTTGACTCCCGTAGGCGACCTGCGCGTCGTGATGAGGATGAAATGATGATGAAGATGGCACATACACCCAGTTCCCGTGCCAGCAAATTTAACCAATTAAGGTTAAATTTTCGACCCTCCCGGGAATCGAACACGGTACCCCTGTGACCAAAGGCCAGCACGCTAACCATTTAGCCATGGAGCCGGACTTAAGCGACTGCACCTATCGAGCTCGGTAAATCGCAGCAGATTACGCTACTGCGTGTTGAGATGATGTCGGTAGAATACATTATACCTGTTAAGACATAAGGCTGCAGTAGAAGAAGAGGAAGAAGAAGGTAACGAGAGCCACATAGTCAAGCAGCACACAGCTGAACAAAGTGCACATTAGTGACACGAACATAAGAGTGGCGTGGTCGCGGGAACTACAGTCGCATTCGTAAAACTCTGTTGTAGAAAAAAAATGAACTAACATACAGTACGGGCTCCGTAATTCCAGGTGGACGGTAACAAGACTATCTCGAATAGAAAAGGACGGATTTACGAACGTACACGAAAACGCCTGTGAACAACATAATGTACCTATGTTAAACATTACAGTACAACAGTTTAGAAAACAAGAACATACAGATTGCATTAAAAGAAATGTTAAACTTTCTTTTGCAAATTAACAAAACACTCTAGGCAATCTTCTTAAGTGAAATGTTAACTTATAGTTCCTATTTCAGTAATGATGAATATAAAACGATTATTTTATTGAATATTTATACGTGACGACGACGACGACGACGTCGACGACGACGATGATGATGATGATTGCTGTCTTAATGTCATCGGCCCTTAAAAACGCAATGTGTCCTCTGTTTTAACTCGTAGGGAATAAGAAACATAATATAAATTGCTGGAAGCCTTTCCCGATAGATTCATAAAGGGCGACCCGTGTTCTGTTCTGCCACACGATACACTAGCAGCATATAATGGTATTCGTGGTATTCATACACTGGCATTATTCAAATACTACTACTGATGCTACTACTACGAAGTAACTCGTGTACTAGTACGGACGATAATTCGCATCTCTGACAGCTGTTATTCAGGTCAAGGTCAGACAGACCGGTTTCATGTAGGGGTGGGAACCCGTCCAGCGACATCCCCGTCGCTAAGAACAGCAGACAACCGGCATGTGACAGGTCTAGTGCTCTTGTCGAACTGCTTACGTAGAATATTCTCCCACAGTGCGATTTCAATATCATGGTCTTTGGGAGTCCAACTCGCCGTATGCAGAAACAACCCGTGTTGACGTGTACGTAAATAAAGTTTATTACGTCAACGAAATAATGCATGAGATAGAATTTCAAAGTGAGTAGTATCGGAATTGAAATGTCAAAACACATCGAACGTTTTACTTCATACCAGTAAGGGACATGTTATAAACATAAATTAATTAAACGTACCTTCCTTTCGTGCTTCCAACCGAAGAGAACTTGTTTAAATGTAAATGAGAACCTTCTAGCTTACTGCTGATTTTGCAGTGCCTATTCAACTTATCAAAATAAACGTTGCCAGGCTGAGTGGCTCAGACGGTTCAAGCACTGGTTTCATGAACTTAGCAGGCTCGATCCTGGCTCAGTCCGCTGGTATTTGAAGGTGCTCAAATACGACCGCTTCTGATCGGCAGATTTACGGGCACGTTAAAGAATACCAGTGGGCAAAATTCCGACACCGCGCGTCTCCATTGGCACGTGAAGATTTATTATTATTATTATTATTATTATTGGGCGAGTTAGCCGTGCGATTAGCTTGTATCCGTCGAAAAGCCACTAACAATATTATTATAAAAACTGTGTTAGTCTATTATTACTGACTATTATGAAAATAAAAGTTAATCGCCCCACTCAAACTTCGTAGCTCGTAATCTGTCAGAAAACACTAAAGAAAATAGTGAACTTTTAACAGGTCCGAATTATTATTAATATTATAATTGCAGACATGTCTCCGAAATTACCGAAGCATGTACTTCCAAATTGTTTTACGTCGCACCGACACAAATAGGTCTTACGGCGACAATGGGAGAGAAAAGGGATACAAGTGGGAAGGAAGCGTTCGAAGTCTAATAAAGGTACAGTTCCAGCATTTCCCTGATGTGAAAATGGGAAACTACGGAAAACCATCTTCCCGGCTACCGACAGTGGAGTTCGAACCCACTATCACCAGAATACAAGCTCACAGCTGCGCGCCCCTAACCGCGCCGGTCTGCGTAGCTCGGACGATAGAGCGCTGGTCTTCTGATCCCACCTTGGCAGGTTCGATGGCGGCTCTGTTCGGTGGTATTTGAAGGTGCTGAAATACGCCAGTCTCGTGTCTGTGGATTTACTTGCATTTAAAATAGTACTGCTTTACAAAATTCTGGCACTTCAGCGTCTTCGAAAACCGTGAAAATTAGTTAGTGGAACGTAAAGATATTAGTAGTAGTAGTAATAGTAGTAGTAGTAGTAGTAACTTTATTATTACGGACGTTTTAATTAAACGGGTCCGTTACATTACCTATCGGCACTTACTGTCCAGTAATTAGCCTTCTGTCCACCTCTGTGGTATAGTGGTTAGTGTGATTAGCTGCCAACCCCCGGAGGCCCGTGTTCCATTCCCAGCTCCGCCACGAAATTTGAAAAGTGGTACGAGGGCTGGAACGGGGTCCACTAAGCCTCGGGAGGTCAAATGGGTAGAGGTGGTTCGATTCCCACCTCAGCCATCCTGAAAGTGGTTTCCCGTAGTTTCGCACTTCTCCAGGCAAATGCCGGGATGGTACCTAACTTAAGGCCACGGCCGCTTCCTTCCCTCTTCCTTGTCTATCCCTTCCAATCTCCCCATTCCCCCGCAAGGCCTACACAAGACCCCTGTTCAATATAGAAGGTAAGGCCGCCTGGGCGAGGTACTGGTCATTCTCCCCAGTTGTATCCCCCGACTCAATGTCTCACGCTCCAGGACACTGCCCTTCAGGCGGTAGAGGTGGGATCCCTCGCTGAGTCCGAGGGAAAACCAGCCCTGGAAGGTAAACCGATTAGGAAAAAGAAGAATAAACCTTCTATTAGAAATGCCCGGCGGCAATTCCATAGTAGACCGAGCTCGATAGCTGCAGTCACTTAACTGCGGCCAGTATCCAGTATTCGGGAGATAGCAGGTTCGAACCCCACTGTCGGCGGCCCTGAAGATGATTTTCCGTGGTTTCCCATTTTCACACCAGGCAAATGCTGGGGCTGTACCTTAATTAAAGCCACGGCCGCTTCCTTCCCACTCCTAGCCCTTTCCTGTCCCATCGTCGCCATAAGACCTATTTGTGTCGGTGCGACGTAAAGCATCTAGCAAAAGAAATCCACATTAGCTATTTTTCCTTCGAGCAATGTTCACGCATGGTTGCAACTACGTTTTTGAAATCTGTCTCATTAATAACAATATGACTGAATACTTACAGCCTTTTCTTTCAGTGTCCACCGTCCTTTCATTGACCTGAAAAGTTTATGAATAAGCATAGACAACTCGCATTGTCTATTGTCAGAAATTCATCGTAGACTGTCGCAATAACAACACAGAAATGTTGCGCTCATTTTTCATTTACTTATTAACTATTTCCTTTCATTTTGTCAGCTTGGATCACTGAGTAATGCCATTGACGTCTTATAAATCACACACAACTACACAATACTTTATTCGCACGTATGTGCTGGTGCGTATCTTCCAGGTCACTGTAAGGATCCTGTGTACATTTCACACAGAGTACCCTAGACCGGTTTTCGAGTACAGCAAGTGGCCTGGCACGTGAGTCATCCTCTCCTACTTGCCAAGCCTTTAGGGGAAGTGTACAACAACATGTGTTGGCCTGCGATAAGAAACAGGTTCAACAAGCCCTAGACTCTGCTACTGTACTTCCACTACGCGTGGACAGAATGACGTAACCGGCATATCCTGCTACGGCCGTTCAAAACACATTAGGTCCTGAAATATTTGGCTCAGTTATGGGCAAACTAATAGGACAAGATAAAAAGTACATAGCATATATTGTGAGATGTCTTTTTCTTTGCCGACTAGCTTAATATCTGCACGTATACACCTAACACCCTGTATAGCAAGTGGAGAGGCATATATCTCTTACCGGTACATCGTCACTTGATTGAGCTTATCACGGGATAGCTTTCAGCGGTGTTACAACGGTGTACTATTGGCCAGAGTCTTGGAGAGGTGCGGTATTCCAACTGACGAGCCTAGTGTCATGCTGGAGCAAAACACTGGTATGCTTACGATTGAGTAACCGTAATTGGAATCAATAACTTGAAATTTCGTTATTGAAACTATATTTTAGATCAAATGGAATCATTTTGAAGATCAATAATTCGAAATTAATTTACACCACTAAAAGAGCGGATGTTCTCACCTGGATCTCCAGTAGCGCGGAACTCGGCCATGCTAGGTTCGAGACGCTACAGATAAACCTTTTGACATTCGGCGATGGTGATTTTGAATGTTCTGGAATTCTAACACGACACTGTATCCTATCGAGTTTTTATTCAATAATTTTGAAATTGCCCATATGTCGCAGCATTTTGGGTTAGAGAGAAATTCTTCGCAATTCTTCGCTCCAAAATGTTCCCAAATATTCTCTATTTGATTTTCTTTTCACCGTATACTTGTAGAGCTTAATGGGATGAATCAAACGACACCTCATCCTACCGTTGTCGAGTCTAGAGTTACACTAATTGTTAACCTAGTGGTACAGAGCTACACTAATTGTTACCCGAGTGGCACAGAGCTGCACTAATTGTTACCCGAGTGGCACAGAGCTACACTAATTGTTAGCCAAGTGGCACAGAGCTACACTAATTGTTAGCCGAGTGGCACAGAGCTACACTAATTGTTAGCCGAGTGGCACAGAGCTACACTAATTTTTACCCGAGTGGCACAGAGCTACACTAATTGTTACCCGAGTGGCACAGAGCTACACTAATTGTTACCCGAGTGGCACAGAGCTACACTAATTGTTACCCGAGTGGCACAGAGCTACACTAATTGTTAGCCGAGTGGCACAGAGCTACACTAATTGTTACCCGAGTGGCACAGAGCTACACTAATTGTTAGCCGAGTGGCACAGAGCTACACCAATTGTTAGCCGAGTGGTACAGAGCTACACTAATTGTTACCCGAGTGGCACAGAGCTGCACTAATTGTTACCCGAGTGGCACAGAGCTACACTAATTGTTAGCCGAGTGGCACAGAGCTACACTAATTGTTACCCGAGTGGCACAGAACTACACTAATTGTTAGCCGAGTGGCACAGAACTACACTAATTGTTAGCCGAGTGGCACAGAGCTACGCTAACTGTTACCCTAGTGGCACAGAGCTACACTAATTGTTACCCTAGTGGCACAGAGCTACACTAATTGTTAGCCGAGTGGCACAGAGCTACACTAATTGTTACCCTAGTGGCACAGAGCTACACTAATTGTTACCCTAGTGGCACGGCGATTATAGTACCTCAAAACGGCAGTGCTGCTGCATCGTCCGACCGAGGTCACACCCTTGCTACTAGTTGTCTAGAAAATATTTTTGTTCATATCGTCGCTGCCGGGACAAAACCTCCTCTGTGATAATATTTTTGGAGATATACTGACCCGCAGCACATATATTATGAAGAGTGAGAATGCCTTGGCCATATTCACACAATATTGCACCTTAGATGACATAATCCTACCGGCCAAAGTTCTAAGCTAAAATATTTCACACAGGAGGTTTTGTCCCGGCAGCGACGATATGTTAAAACTTTCCTGTTTGTCCAGCACAAATCTCACATGGAATGACCGGGATTTGAACCACGGTATCCAGCGGTGAGAGGCCGACGCGCTGCCGTCTGAGCCACGGAGGCTCCAATATAAACATCAAATACAGTACATAGGTATTCATAACGTTTCTTTCTTTCTTAATCCGTTTACCCTCCAGGGTTGGGTTTCTCTCGGACTCAGCGATAAATTTCACCTCTACTGCCTCAAGAGCAGTGTGATGCAACGCATGGGCGTCCACAAGGGGCGGGGGGTGACAAGGGCGCCCCACTGGGATTCTAAAAAGGTTGATGTTCAATTGTTTAATAACATACCAGATGATTTCATAAACTGAACTTACTGACGGTCATCCAGCATCTGTTATAACCGGAAATTTCTGTAAACGATTTAATGTTGCTGACGTTATATTGATTTTTATATTCAAGAAAACTGTTAATGTGCCCTCCCCCCCGGATGAGTTCCTGCGGGCGCCCATGCAGGAACGCGAGACTTTGGGTATGGGATAAAACTGGGAAAGAGGACCAGTACCTCGCCCAAGCGGCCTCACCTGCTATGCTGAACAGGGGCCCTATGGGTGAATGACAATATTGGAAGGGATAGACAAGGAAAAGGGAAGGAAGCGGTCGTGGCCTTAAATTAGGTACCATCCCGACATTTGCCTGGAGGAGAAGTGGGAAACCACAAAAAACCAATTCCAGGATGGCTGAGGTGGGAATAGAATCCCCCTCTACTCAGTTGACTTTCCGAGGCTGGGTGGACCTCGCTCCCGCCCTCGTACCACTTTTTCAAATTTCGTGGCAGGGCTGGGAATTGAACCCGGGTCTCCGGGGGTGGCAGCTAATCACGCTAACCACTACACCACAGAGGCAGACATTTATAACCTATACAGAGATAAAAAATTTCAGTTGGAATTATAGGTTACTATTTTATTTTTGCTTTTGAACTCTTTGGGCCGTAGTCTACAAATATGTCGGTCGTTCGTTTCACGAGAATTCACAGTTACGTTAATGTGTTAACTTACTGAAGACAAGTGAAGGACAATATTACAGCAAATAAGCTATAAATATGTTTGAGTGAGTTATTCTGGTGAATTTATATTAAAACAACTGCACGTATGCGAATGTGTCAATACGAAATCGGTAATTTGGTCGCAAAATGCAGCTTCCTGATAATCTTATACCGGATCAATTACTGGAGTAATGAGCTAGTCAGCCGAGTCAGTTGGCTGTGCTGTTAGGGTCGCGGAGCTGGGAGCTTGCATTCCAGAGACAATGGGTTCGAATCCTGCCGTCGGCAGCCTTGAAACTTTTCTTCTGTAGTTTCCCATTTTCACACATCGCAAATTCTGGGGCTGTACCTTCAATCAATCAATACTGATCTGCATTTAGGGCAGTCGCCCAGGTGGCAGATTCCCTATCTGTTGTTTTCCTAGCCTTTTCCTAAATGATTTCAAAGAAATTTGAAATTTATTGAACATCTCCCTTGGTAAGTTATTCCAATCCCTAACTCCCCTTCCTATAAATGAATATTTGCCCCAGTTTGTCCTCTTGAATTCCAACTTTATCTTCATATTGTGATCTTTCCTACTTTTATAAACGCCACCCAAACTTATTCGTCTACTAATGTCATTCCACGCCATCTCTCCGCTGACAGCTCGGAACATACCACTTAGTCGAGCAGCTCTTCTTCTTTCTCTCAATTCTTCCCAACCCAAACTTGGCAACATTTTTGTAACGCTACTCTTTTGTCGGAAATCACCCAGAACAAATCGAGCTGCTTTTCTTTGGATTTTTTCCAGTTCTTGAATCAGGTAATCCCGGTGAGGGTCCCATACACTGGAACCATACTCTAGTTAGGGTCTTACCAGATACTTATATGTCCTCTCCTTTACATCCTACAACCCCTAAATACCCTCATAACCATGTGCAGAGATCTGTACCCTTTATTTACAATCCCATTTATGTGATTACCCCTGTTAGCGTTTTTTAGTGGTAGGTAGAGGTGAAAGAAGGTGCGGGCGTGAACGGGTCTCAAACTACGGAATCAAAGTTAATGTAAAATTTAACAAGGTTACATTTTCTTTTCAAAATAAGGAAATAACAAGCATGGCAGGTACAAAGTAGCAAGTCAAAGGGTAGTTACAATATTTCCAGGATTTGGGCTTCGCGCCCTGACTTCACAATGCCTGGGCAATCAGCTCAGTTTTACCCCAAACACAAGTTTCAACAGAGGGGCAGAAAACCCCATTCATGCCTAGGAGCCCTTGCTCCAAATTACACTGAAAAGCCTCCACGAGGCATACAACACTCAATTTTCAAAAAGAGCCACTCGCTCTCAACTTTAAGCCTCTCAAAGGCCACACCAAACTCCACCTTCAAGTTGTCCTCACTGGACATAGACACAGGGGTAAAATACCCAACCTACTGAGGTCTATTAAATGAAAAGGGGAATTACATGACCTCCAAAATAACAATTGAGAGGAGGCGATCTGCACTCCTAATACACTTTGTTTTTAAAACCTAATTTGGCTCTAGGCCACTGATGCAAGGGCTAATCCCATACTACGGAGGTGACTTTAGAAAAGAAACAAATTTACATAATGTTAAGGAAGAATAGGTTGAGAAAAAAAGTTCACCTCAAAACAATATGAGTGGGAGATCGAGAGGGTTAAGCACTCTCTATCCCAATACGTAGTTTAAAAGATAAAATAGATACCAGATTCTTTACATTTTTAAGGAAGGTTACATAACGGAAAAACTTCGGACCCGCCCCGAGAGTTAAACTGCTGAGCTAGCAAAGAAAGAAGTTATTAATTGGCCATTACCTGGTTGTTGACCGCTGCCGGAGAAAGAGGCGCTTCCCGCCCCCTGCTATGTACTATACACACTGAAAGATGGAACAGAAGTGGCCCGGAGACCCTAAAATCAGCAGTTTATATCCTCTCGCGGAAGGTTCGAGGCGTTAGGGGAATGAAAACACCCTCCCACAAAGTCTTTATTGGGTAGGATACAGCAACATATTCAAGTTGGGGGAAGATACCTCGGATTGGTCAGAAATTAATAAAAGAAATTCGGGATTGGTTGAATACAAAACAAGGAGAAAGAGAGGGGTATACAGCCAACTTAAACAATAACAGAAGGAAATTTAACAAGAAACAAACTTTTGAAATAAAAATTTCTCCAAAAAAAAAAAAAAACCAGTTCTTTCACTCCGCACTAGGGTGCACTATTGTTGATCTTCAGTAGTGTCCTCTAGAAGAGAAAGTTCACACTTCTTACTACAAGCAAAACAAAAATATGTCGAAAATGACACAGTTCAAAAACCCCAAAATTTCCAGGTAGTGACATCTTCTGAGAAACTTGAAAATTAATACCGTCAATAAAGTTCAGACTTCCTCCAGCAGAGGAGTTTCAACAGGCGCAACTTTTAAATTAGCGGCGTGGAGGTGTACCGCCCGGTACAGACCTCCCCCCCCCCCAAAAGTTCCTCCAGGGGTGACACATGAAATTTGTTTGAAAACAAGGTCCAAGTTTTGATGTAGATATGGAGATTAATTGCCGAAAAATTTATAAGATTTTCTTAATGTGGTTTGATTCAGTTTCAAAATTTTTGTTGTAACTGGAGAAGTAAAGTTTTTATGGTTGTAGAAGTTGAATTGAGAAGGAAAACTTTAGTTTTAACATCGAGGAAAAATTTTCTAAGTCCACCAGATTTTGTTGTTGAATTCCCAAGTGTAGTCATCTCTTATAGTAACTGTCCATGTAGTTGATGTTGATTAAGTTGGATGGCCAGACCGGCCGTTGCAGCTTGCGTCCAGAGGAGGCCGCTCGGACCCCTCAAGTACCCTGAGATACCGCTCGCCCGCACTATGAGGGGAGCAGTGGTGTTGAAACACGCCGCGCCCGCGGTGAACATATACAGGCTGCGGGCAAGTAGCAGGTCGTGCGCCGCGCATCAGCCTTGGCCGGAAGGAGAGCTCCGGCTCGCCGTGCACATGTCGTCCTCGCTGGGGTCGAGGGGGCCCTTCCTCAAGCCCAGTCGCGGCACGGCGCCACGCGGCTGCGGGGGCACTGAAACATTAAAGCTAGGCGGCAGAATTGTTGGACCATCATCATTTTTTGAGGGCACAGGCTTGGTGGAGAGGTTGAGGGGCCAGCGGCGTGCAGATATCCATGGCATTTAATATAAGCAAGCCACAGTGTGTATAGCAGGAGACGGGAGCGTGGTAATGGCCGTGGTAAGGACAGAATGGCAGGATAACGGTGCGGGGAGGGTTTACAAAAATACTTACATATGAAACTAAATTTTATAGAAGGGGCAGAAAGCCTTAAAGGTGAAACTCAAAAAAATATAACCTTCATATTCCTTTCACGATTATATGAAGCAAGTTGACACAAAATTTACACTGGTTTCACCTGTGACAGGTGAACCCTAAATATCCTCTCGGTGGCTGGATTACTTAATAACAACGTAACCGGCGTAAGAAAATCGAGAATGATACAAGGCCCATGAAATCTGGGGGCAAGCTTGCCCGCGGGAACAAAGTTCTTGACCATAACTTGGTCACCTACCTTCAAAGGGGTGGGTCTCCGTCCACGATCATACCTTTCCCTAACCTTATCATGAGACACTTTAAGATTGGCTTTAGCCTTCTTCCAAAGATCTTTAATGTTGTCCGGATCTATTGTCTCGGGCAGAATGTCACTCAGAGACCAGAGGTTAGAGAGCGGCGTGTTGGGAACAAACTTGAACATCAAAGAGGCTGGAGTAAATTTATGTGATTCATGAACCGCCGAATTCAAAGCAAAAGCTAACCAATGCAGGGACGTATCCCACCTGGAATGATCTTCATGATGATAGGCAATAAGCGCGGACCTGAGATTACGGTTAACCCGTTCAGCCAGAGATGGTTGAGGGTAATAAGCAGAAGTAGTTACATGAGAGATGGACAAGTCGAAACAGAATTTATGAAAAAGATTAGATGTGAACGCCTTAGCATTATCAGACACAATATATTGGCACGGACCAAAAGAGGCAAAAATAGAATTTAAGCAAGTAATGGTAGACTGAGCGGTAGCCAGCTTAGTCGGAAATAACCAGGAAAATCTAGTAAAGCCGTCTACGCATACAAAGATAAACTTGTTAGCATTTCCCTTAGACTGGGGGAAGGGTCCTACGTAATCAATATACAGGCGTTCCATGGGGCGCGACGCTTGATGAGAAGACAAAAGGCCTACCTTGGTGGACATGGTTGGTTTACTGAGCAAACAGGGTTTGCAAGCCTTCACTAGTTCACGGATTTCACCGTCCATACCTTTCCAGATGAACATTTCACGAATCTTCTCACGAGTTTTAAAGATTCCCAGATGCCCTCCTAATGGGGTCTCATGATAATACTTGAAGATCATAGGTACAAGAACAGCTGGAACGACAACTTTCATCATCTTATCATGCCTCGAGGGGCAACATAGAACACCATTCCTCAGAACATAAGGGACGACATGTTCCCCAGAAGAAAGGGTTTCCATTATCGGAGCCAGCGTCGGATCTTCACGTTGGTATTTCTCGATATCCCTAAAGAGCATGGGAGCATCAGTTAAGATGGCATTAACATCAGATAGTATGGACTCGGGAGGTGATGAACTGTCGACCGGTTCATGGGTCTCGACGTCGTTGGAAAACATACGGCTGAGTCCATCAGCAACAACATTTTCGGTACCTCGGATTTGCCTGACATCGAATTGGAAGGCAGAAATACGGATGGCCCAACGGGCTAGACGACCAGTACGACGCGGCCTACCTAAGACCCAGCTTAAGGCTTGATTATCTGTCTCCAGGTCGAATTTGACATGTTCCAGATAGAGACGGAACTTCTCTAAGGCAAATAAGACTGCCAACCCTTCGAGCTCATAGATAGAATACTTGGCTTCTTGAGCCGATAGAGTCCTAGATGCATAGGCGATGGGTCGCCTCCCTAGTTCAGTCTCTTGAAGAAGGACTGCAGCTACTGCTGACGACGATGCGTCGGTTTGGACGATGAATTTCTTCGAGAAATCAGGCATAGCAAGTACAGGGGCATTACATAGAGCTAATTTAAGATCTTCAAAAGCGGCTTGTTGAGAAGGTCCCCACTCGAATTTGATGCCTTTCCTACGAAGAAGGTTTAAGGGCGCCGCTCTATTAGCGAAATTAGGAATAAACTTCCTGAAGAAATTCACCATACCAATGAACCTGGCGATACCTTTAATGTCCTTGGGAGGTTTAAAATCCCGGATGGCCTGTGTTCTAGAATGATCGACTGCTACACCATCAGGTGACACAATATGCCCTAGGAATGACATAGAGGGCTTAGCAAAGGCAACCTTGGACAACTTGACAGTTAACCCAGCCTTACGAAGGCGATCGAGGACTTCTCGCAGATGATCTAGATGTTCTTCAAAAGTCTCTGAAAATACGACGACATCATCCAAGTAGTGATATAAGTACTCAAATTTGATGTCGGAGAAGACCCTACCTAGTAGCCTAGTGAGTACAGCTGCTCCCGTGGGGAGCCCGAAAGGCACGCGGTTGTATTCGTATAAGTTCCAGTCCGTGGCAAACGCTGTAAGGTGTTTAGACTCTTCGGCAAGGAGAATTTGATTATAGGCCTGATTCAGGTCCAAGATAGTAAAGAACTTGGCCTTACGGAACCATGAAAAACAAGAATGAAGGTCGGGAAGGGGCACAGATTGTAACACCACCTTCCGATTGAGAGCCCTATAATCAATGACAGGCCTGAAGCCTCCTTGGGGTTTCGGGACTAGAAAAATAGGCGAAGAATACGCTGACTTAGAGGGCCTAATAATACCATCCTTCAACATCTGATCGATAATTTCTTTCAGAGCCTTCATTTTAGGTGGAGATAACCTATAAGGTGGAAAACAGACAGGAATCGAATCCGTGACCTCAATTTTGTATTCAATAAGGTCAGTAACACCAAGAGTATCAGAGAACACCTCTGGAAATGACTGACATAATTTACGAATACTATCAGCCTGCTCCTCAGGTAGATGTCTAAGGTCTAACAACATCTCATCCTGGGTAGGCGAAATAGATGAACATGACACAGAATTACACTTTAACAAGGGAATTTTACATTTGGACGCAAATTTGAATGTGCACGACTTACTCTGAAGATCGAGCACAAGACCAGTGTGAGAAATGAAGTCCGCTCCCAGTATGATGGGGCAGGACAAGTGCTTAGCCACAAACAGTTTGGTTTTCCATGTAAATTTAAAAATACGAATTTTAACCAGTAAGGAACCTAGAATTTCTAATGGGGATGAATTAGCCGAAACATATTGAACAGGAGAGGAGACATAGTCAGGTAGTTTACAAACAATTTTCAATTTAGAATACCATTCAGCCGAAATAATCGAACAAACACTGCCTGAATCTAAGAGAGCTGTTATAGGCTCGTTATTTAACTCAATCTTAAGAAAAGGAATAGGTGCGGGGGAATCCGCCGCAATCCTAAGACACTTTTTGGGGCATTCCAAAGATGAATTTGAAAATTGCTCGTTCCCTGAATTTACAACCTGTTTACCAGGGGCTGAGTCTCGGGAAGATGGATTAGTCGACTCAGCCGAAGCCACTAGTCACTTTTTATTATTGGCATAGGTGGAATTTGCACCAGTTGAGCAGGAGGGGGTGCTATTCGAATTTGGGCAATTCTTAGCGATATGTGAGAAAGCCCCACATTTAAAACAGCCTTGTGATGAACCAGCCCCATTCCTTGTCCCACTCGACTTGATCAGTGGACACTTATTGCGCAGGTGGTCAGGCGACCCACAAGCATAGCATTTACGAGGGGTGATTGATCGGCGAGGTATAGGCCGAGTATTACTAAAGGAAGGCGGGAGTTCTTTCGCTACACGCAAGGAATCGGCGTATCTAACTCCTTCTGCTGAGACGGCCAATGCTTCAAGTTCAGAGAAAGTTTGCGGGCACGCCGCGAAACACAAATATGACCTATAGGGTGGTGAGATACCTTCCACAATGGCTTGTACAATCTAATCCTCAGGGAAGTGAAGAGCAAACACCCTAGTATAAAACTTAATGTCCTGTATGAAATCAGCCAAGTTTTCATCCAAGCGTTGTACACGGTAATAGTACTTCTGAATCAGAGATGACCTCGCGCGGGCGGGAATAAAATTTGCAAGCAAGTGTGCATGAAAATCTCCAATAGATGACTGTTCAGCTATGGCTCTTACTATTTTGTCAGAGAGAATACCAATTGCATAAGGATAGATAATTTGCAAAATTTGACATGGAGAAAGAGAAAACACAAGGGCATGATCCTGAAATTCAACTAGAAATCTTAAAAATGAAATTACGTCACTGGTGGTATTAACGGAAAACTTAGAGATACCTCTGAGCAACATTGCCAATGGATGAGGCAAGCTGCTAAACCCTGGTGACATAGTAGGTAAAGGTTTCAATGGCAAGGAAGTTAATTCAGAACGTACATTATTTAATGAGTTACGGCGTTCAGACTCGTCCAATGGGGCAGAGGTTGTTTGAGCAGCAATGGTTTTCCTATTTGCTTCTCCCTTAGGAAGCTCTTCCTCACTACCTACATTCACGGTGGTGGGTAGATCGCTTTTGGGAGGAACCTCCCCCGTTAACAATTGAGTGACCTTGCTAGACAATTCCGAAATATTTTCAAGCAGCGTACTAGCTTCCTTCTTCTGAACGTCATTCAGCTTTAGAGACAACAGATCGTTAACTCTATTTGAGAAATGATATAGCCTGGCTTGCACACGCTTAATTTGATTAGGAGAAGGATCATTTTCATTAAAAAACTAACTACAGAAGCTAGCCCAGTAATATTCTCGACGATCGTGGAAAGAGAGTCGTCAATTTCTTTCTCTCCCAAGGTGGGGATGGAAATAGGCAACTCAAGGGACTCTCTAAGCTTGTTTGTGTCTATCGCAACCGTGCCTCCAGATTGCACATTTCTAATAGTCAATTCGTAGATTAACTCCTCCTTGCGCAAATAGTTAAGATGGAGAACATCGCGAGGGCCGGGCATGATGACAGAACAATAAAAAAAAATCAAAAAATTCCAGCAACTGAGAAAATTGTTAGAGTTCGGAACAAAACAATGTTTAGCCGTCAAAAGGGGCTAATTTGAGACCCATTCAACCACGCTCTGCTACCACTTGTTACCGTTTTTTAGTGGTAGGTAGAGGTGAAAGAAGGTGCGGGCGTGAACGGATCTCAAACTACGGAATCAAAGTTAATGTAAAATTTAACAAGGTTATATTTTCTTTTCAAAATAAGGAAATAACAAGCATGGCAGGTACAAAGTAGCAAGTCAAAGGGTAGTTACAATATTTCCAGGATTTGGGCTTCGCGCCCTGACTTCACAATGCTTGGGCAATCAGCTCAGTTTTACCCCAAACACAAGTTTCAACAGAGGGGCAGAAAACCCCATTCATGCCTAGGAGCCCTTGCTCCAAATTACACTGAAAAGCCTCCACGAGGCATACAACACTCAATTTTCAAAAAGAGCCACTCGCTCTCAACTTTAAGCCTCTCAAAGGCCACACCAAACTCCACCTTCAAGTTGTCCTCACTGGACATAGACACAGGGGTAAAATACCCAACCTACTGAGGTCTATTAAATGAAAAGGGGAATTACATGACCTCCAAAATAACAATTGAGAGGAGGCGATCTGCACTCCTAATACACTTTGTTTTTAAAACCTAATTTGGCTCTAGGCCACTGATGCAAGGGCTAATCCCATACTACGGAGGTGACTTTAGAAAAGAAACAAATTTACATAATGTTAAGGAAGAATAGGTTGAGAAAAAAAGTTCACCTCAAAACAATATGAGTGGGAGATCGAGAGGGTTAAGCACTCTCTATCCCAATACGTAGTTTAAAAGATAAAATAGATACCAGATTCTTTACATTTTTAAGGAAGGTTACATAACGGAAAAACTTCGGACCCGCCCCGAGAGTTAAACTGCTGAGCTAGCAAAGAAAGAAGTTATTAATTGGCCATTACCTGGTTGTTGACCGCTGCCGAAGAAAGAGGCGCTTCCCGCCCCCTGCTATGTACTATACACACTGAAAGATGGAACAGAAGTGGCCCGGAGACCCTAAAATCAGCAGTTTATATCCTCTCGCGGAAGGTTCGAGGCGTTAGGGGAATGAAAACACCCTCCCACAAAGTCTTTATTGGGTAGGATACAGCAACATATTCAAGTTGGGGGAAGATACCTCGGATTGGTCAGCAATTAATAAAAGAAATTCGGGATTGGTTGAATACAAAACAAGGAGAAAGAGAGGGTATACAGCCAACTTAAACAATAACAGAAGGAAATTTAACAAGAAACAAACTTTTGAAATAAAAATTTCTCCAAAAAAAAAAAAAAAAAAAAAAACAGTTCTTTCACTCCGCACTAGGGTGCACTATTGTTGATCTTCAGTAGTGTCCTCTAGAAGAGAAAGTTCACACTTCTTACTACAAGCAAAACAAAAATACGTCGAAAATGACACAGTTCAAAAACTCCAAAATTTCCAGGTAGTGACATCTTCTGTGAAACTTGAAAATTAATACCGTCAATAAAGTTCAGACTTCCTCCAGCAGAGGAGTTTCAACAGGCGCAACTTTTAAATTAGCGGCGTGGAGGTGTACCGCCCGGTACAACCCCAATGAAGATCTTTCCTTATATTAACACCGGGATATTTACAATGATCCCCAAAAGGAACTTTCACCCCATCAACGCAGTAATTAAAACTGAGAGGACTTTTCCTATTTGTGAAACTCACAACCTGACTTTTAACCCCGTTTATCAACATACCATTGCCTACTGTCCATCTCACAACATTTTCGAGGTCACGTTGCAGTTGCTCACAATCTTGTAACTTGTTCATTACTCTATAGGGAATAACATCATCCGCCAAAAGCCTTACCTCTGATTCCACTCCTTTACTCATATCATTTATATATATACAAGAAAACATAAAGGTCCGATAATACTGCCTTGAGGAATTCCCCTCTTAATTATTACAGGGTCAGATAAAGCTTTACCTACTCTAATTCTCTGAGATCTATTTTCTAGAAATATAGCAACCCATTCAGTCACTCTTTTGTCTAGTCCAGTTGCTCTCATTTTTGCCAGTAGTCTCCCATGATCCACCCTATCAAACCTTAATTAAGACCACGATCGCTACCCTCCCTCTGCAATACTCCCGTCGCCGAAAGTGGCAAAAAATAAAAGATGGCTGGATGCCTTAACTATTGAACTACGGGAGATAACAGAACAAGTGGTAATCGAAGTCCAAATGAAGGAGGGAAAATGTAAATCCGTAAGAAACACTTTAAGAAAGCCCTCCGGTGCAATCGAAGGACCAGGACTCAATTGGAACCCGCAGGCTGCTGGAAGACCTGGTCACCCGGAGATGGCAAAGAAGTAAACGGTGAAGGAAGATTGCGTAAATGGGAGTAAGACCTGGAGCGGGTGAAGAGAATGACCGACATGACACTCAATTAAGGGGTTTCACGGTTGCTCTGTGCTCTAGTAGGAGTATCAGGAAATAAGTAAAACATGTCATCAGAGACGTAGTTTCGAATTTTTTTCAATTTGTTTACGTCGCATCGACACAGATAGGTCTTATGGCGACGATGGATCAGGAAAGGCCTAGGAGTGGGAAGGAAGCGGCCGTGGCCTTAATTAAGGAACAGCCCTAGCATTTTCCTGACGTGAAAATGGGAAACCACAGAAAAAACTCTTCAGGGCAGCCGACAGTGGGGTTCAAACCCACTATCTCGCGGATGCAAGCTCACAGCTGCGCGCCCCTAACCGCACGGCCAACTCGCCCGGTGATTATTTTGTTGATCAGCGCCGTTGATTTCTTTCTTTCTTTCTTTCTTTCTTTCTTTCTTTCTTTCTTTCTTTCTCATTGCCACATTTATGTTTGTCAGTGGTGTTCTCAGACTTAAGATCAGGGGTCATGACTGAGTGCTTTTCCTGTTGCTACGCGTTCGTCCTGGTGACAATTTCACTCGAAGCCGCTGAGAATCGAACCTAGGGAGTCTGTTCGCTAGACCATGCTCCCGTGTACCGCCCAGTACTGATGTGATTAGTAGGCTATTTCAGAATATTTTCGTGTTTTGGTAAAAGTTTGACAAAAAACGTAAACAAGCAGTTAATGAAATTTCACAACAGCATTTTGGTTAAAATTTCCGACTGCATACCTAGTCGTCAAAGCTGATGAAAGAATCCACTTTCTTTCCTATGCTCAAAGGCAATTAAAAGTTGAGAAAATCGTTAGTGTTAATACCAGCCATGTCTGATAATGAACTCGCCACATATGTTCCCAGTTCCAGAATCGAATCCTAATTTGATACATGAGTGGTGAATTAATGGCTATTTAGCCCATGGCTCCAATGATTAATCCGGTATAAAATTGTCCGAAACTTCAATTAACACAATGTTATCGGTTTCATGTCGTCACTTCAATTTCATCGCACCTATGTGCAGTTACTTACACGGAAATTCATCCGAGTAGTGCAATGAAACATTTTAAGTAATACAGTTGACCACATACCGCACAATCAACAGGACATAACTGTGTTACTGTTATCTGATGAAGCCGACAGCTGACATATTAGGAGACTGCAGGCCAAAGAGTTAAAATACAAAGATAAAACAGTGTATGTCACAGCTGAAAGTTTTGTTCTTTAAAGCTAGAGGTTATGAATGAATATATACTTGATATGTTATATATTTAGAAACTTTTATTATCATTATTTATAGAATTTCTAATTGCCTCATTTGTGTATATCAGTGGTGTTCTCAGACTTAAGATCAGGGGTTTATGACGGGGTGCTTTTCCTGTTACTAGGCGCTCGTCCTGGTGACAATTTCACTCGAAGCCGCTGAGAATCGAAGCTAGGAAGCCGGTTCGCTACACCATGCTCGAGTGTGCCACCCAGTACTTATGTAAAATAAGTACAAAATAAATACAACTGTAGATTCTCTCTTGATAAATTCTGGAGCTATCGTTATACAGTATATTACTGCAGATAACATTTCAATTATAAAACAACTTTCGGAGAAACGAAAGAGCTAAAATCGAGAAACGCGCCTGGTGTTTATTGTTCACAGAAGGGCTGTGATAGGTGATGATGGTAACATAAGTTCACCGGACAAAACCGGTTCCATGGCTAAATGGTTAGTGCGCTGGCCTTTGGTCATAGGGATCACAGGTTCGATTCCCGGCAGGGTCGGGAATTTTAACCATCATTGGTTAATTTAGCTGGCACGAGGGCTGGGTGTGTGTGTCGTTTTTATCATCAATTCATCCTCATCACGACGCGCAGGTCACCCACGGGAGTCAAATCAAAAGACCTGCACCTGGCAAGCCGAACGTGTACTCGGACACTCCCGGCGCTAAAAGCCATACGCCATTTCATTTCATTTACTGGCAAATAATTAGTCACCCCTGGATAAATCTGTACAAGCTTCATTTATTAACCGAGCTCGATAGCTGCAGTCGCTTAAGTGCGGTGAGAATCCTGTACTCGGGAGATAGTGGGTTCGAACCCCACTGTCGGCAGTTCTGAAGATGGTTTTCCATGGTTTCTCATTTTCACACCAGGCAAATGCTGGGGTTGTACCGTAATTAAGGCCAAGGCCGCTTCCTTCCAATTCTTAGCCCTTTCCCGTCCCATAGTCGCAATAAGACCTGTCTTTGTCGGTGCGACGTAGAGCAACTTGCAAACAAACAAACAAACAAACAAACAAATGCGTGATTTAATACCGTGTAACTCCGCCTCTGGACTTGATAACCTCCTGAGTTCAGTCAGGAAGTGAGTCCACAAGGTCGTGCAGGAACGCCACATCCGGGTTGAGCCACTCGCTGAGGATTTGATCCCCGCAATTCCACCAAATGGCGGGATGCTGATGTCGGCGTTTTAACCGCTGTTCCAACATGTCCCACAGATTTCCAATGGGGTTCAAGTCAGGTGATTTTGCAGGTCAATAGACATGTAATACGGTGACGAAGTGTTCATAAAATCAGTCACATATGCGTCCAGCTAGATGACCTTTGCTGTTGTCATGTTGAAAATTCGGGGTATCCATAGCCTATCCATAATTGAAAGGCAACACCTAATCATCCAGAATGTTTAATTAAACATTTTGGTTCATATTAGCAGTCACATCAGTAAAGCCCGGATTTTTATGCAGTAACTAATTTGGTTAGTACCGGGCGAGTTGGCCGTGCGCGTTGAGGCGCGCGGCTGTGAGCTTGCATCCGGGAGATAGTAGGTTCGAATCCCACTATCGGCAGCCCTGAAAATGGTTTTCCGTGGTTTCCCGTTTTCACACCAGGCAAATGCTGGGGCTGTACCTTAATTAAGGCCACGGCCGCTTCCTTCCAACTCCTAGGCCTTTCCTGTCCCATCGTCGCCATAAGACCTATCTGTGTCGGTGCGACGTAAAGCCCCTAGCAAAAAATAAAATAAAAATAAAAATAAAATAAAAATTGGTTAGTAGGAGGTGTCGGCCACACGCTCTTCCATAATGTAGCATAAGTAACATAAATTATAGGGGTTCTGATGGGCCGAACCCCTAATGTTTATGCAAACCCCATAGCACGATCGTTGTGAAGGTAGACTATACTTGCTACTCGCTTCAGTAAGTTTGTATTCTAACCTATTAATGCATAAAAATCCGGGCTCTACACATCAGTGAGTGTGCCCAATCCATGATACGAAAAACACCCCCAAAAGATCACAGACCCACCTCCGGCTTGAACCTGACCTTGCACACATCCAGGATGAAATGCTTCATTTGGCCTTCGGCGCACTCGGCGACGTGCGTCATTGGAATACAGACAAAAGCGTGATTCCTAAAACCACATTACGTTCCGCCAGTCAGCTACTGTCCACGTTCGATGATTTCTAGCCCATTGAAGACGCGCAGCTTCATGTGCCTGTGTGAGCAAATGATCTCTTGCGAAGTGACCGACTCCAAATGTTCACTGCGTGCAGTTCCCGTCGCAATTTTATCTCGCTAAGAGGTTGGGATGGACCTTGATTCACTGACTGCAGCAATTCCTGCCGGGTTTGGAAGCGATTTTTGTTCACAAGCCGTAAAACGCATCTCCGGTCCTTCTTAGACAGGATCTTTTTTTTCCCGATCACAATTCTGACTTCGTATTTCGTGGCCACGTGTAATAACTTACACCACTGCTTGCAGACACGTTGAACAGTCCGCTGCGAAACACCAACAAATCCAGCAACTTCACGCACCGTAGGCCATGGGTACGACCAAACACGATTGCTCCTTTTGGCCACTCTGTCACATCCTTACATCTACCCACGTTGAAGTACGCTGTCCTCTTGAAACATCAATGTCCCACTGATCGCTACTGCCTTATGCTCACGTAGAGGCAGTGCGCGTGCGATTCAGCACAAGCGTTCAAATTAACGGAACATATGCAGTCTCTTCCGTAATTCGCCATGTATTCCACAGACGAATACGTTTACACGCCCCTTATCTACGGGGAAGCAAGAGCTAATTCGTTGCAGATTTTACACCTGTATCGGGAAAGGTGTCCTGTTTTCCAGTCATTGACCGGGTCAGCGATGTAATGAATTAATCATAATTAGGCTATTAGTACGATAGGGTCGCCACTCCCAAAGTGATTTATTAATGACTGATAGATGCTATGAAATGAGAATGGAGAGTGTTGCTGGAATGAAAGATGACAGGGAAAACCGGAGTACCGGGAGAAAAACCTGTCCCGCCTCCACTTTGTTTAGCACAAATCTCACATGGAGTGACCGGGATTTGAACCACGGTATCCAGTGGTGTTGCCTGCTGTCATTTCTTGATGGATACAGTACTTTTGCATCCATCTCTTGGCACAAGCCAGAGTAAAGTGTAGCTTCCACCGAAGTCCCAGTCAACATCCATGGCTGTGACAATATGGAAGTTGCTGGGGTATGGGTAGTGCTGAGTAATGACATTCAGAGCATGACTAGTGCATCTGAGTGTTATGAAAGGTGCTGCTCATAGGGTCAGTCGTGCTGCAATAGTACTTTCTGACCCAGTGAGAAAAGCAATGGCAAACTACCTCACTCCTCATCTTGCCTAGTACGCCTCATTTTGGTGCTGCCATTGGTTTTTGGGGTTTCCTTATAACCGCATAACCTTTGGTGGTGCTATTTGAGGATACAACCAGCCTCTGGGCTGATGACCTGACAGACAGACAGACATCCAGTGGGGAGAGGCCGACGCGCTGCCGTCTGAGCCACGGAGGCTTACCTCCGGACATTTAATATCAAATGTAAAATCAAAATTTCATTTAATAACTTGTATATTGAATAGGTCAGTGTAACTTCAGCTGATCTTAATTTAATATTTCAGTAGTTACTGAATACTCTGAATACCATATATGAAACACCCTCTTGTTTTCGAAAGCAGCTTAACAACACAGTCGGACCATATAATTAGTTTGAAGGAAAATGAGCTAAGAAATTATTTTCCTTTTCCACTATTGACCTTGGGTGCTAGATGAAAACTACTTTTAGGGTGAAAGTTACCCTCAAGTATCTTGCTGACAGTATTCGAGGCAAGAGGTAACGAAACTTACAAGTACAAAATTTCATAGCAGTCCAAAATACACGGACTCCTGCTAACAATAATATTTTGAATTAACACTCCTAGGGAAGGCAATGGTGATGTATTTCTAAGATCTCACGTGCTGTGGTTGCATTGAACTGCAGTTGTGGTGACATATTACATTAAAATGGATGTCACGTCACCTGTCAAGTCCTCGTTACGCTAACAAGGGTGAGGCCGCTGAACAAAGCTCTCAAAGTGTAAACGAATTGGAAAACCCAAGCCGTTGTAATCCTCTTCCCGCCACAGCAGGCCACCTGCAACTCAAAGGGCATTAATGGGGAATCCAACTCCTTCAATCATCCGGGATTTTCACACTTCCAGGTGCGGCTTATTTTGATAGTTTGCTGTTCGATACCTTGAGTCATGGTATTACAATGTGCCACCATAGTTTAATATAGTATGGAAAAATGTTATTTTTGCATTGAGCCTAGCTTGACAACCTGCTGGACTGAGTAGTTCAGGCAAAAATTCGCTGGCATTGTGAGTCCTGCTTGGTGGGTTCGATCCCAGTTCCGTCCGCCCGTATTTGAAGGTGCTCAAGAACGTCAGCTTTGTGTCGGTAGATTTACCAGCACGTAGAACAACTCCTACGGGGCCTATATCGGCTTCTTTGAAAGCCATTTAATTAGTGCGGCCAGGGCTTGGGGGTGGTGGGCTAATGAACAATATCGAGATCCAAAAACGAACTACCATGGTACTTTTTCTATAATTCTGATTATTTAATGTATGTATGCAATAGGTTCTACTGAGATATAATGCTACGAAAATTATATATATAAAATTGGCCTTACATCGCACCGGCACAGATACGCCTTATGACGACGATGGGATAGGAAAGGGCTAGGAGTTGGAAGAAAGTGCCTGTGAGCTCAATTACGGTGAAACCCCAGACACTCCTGGTGTGTAAATGGGAAACCACGGAAAACCATATGCAGGGCTGCCGACAGTGGGGTTCGAACCCAATACATCCCGGATGCAACCTCTCAGCTCTATGCCCCAAACCACACGCCAAATCCATGAAAATGAAATTCCACAGCCTGTTTCCAATCATTCCACTGAGTCAGGAATTGAATGAATGAAGCCCTCATAGGCCTATAACGGCGGGGATAGCAATTGTGCTGGCTGTCGAAGCCTGTCGCACTTCTTTGGGGCAATATATAATGATAGGTGAAATGAAATGGTGTTTTAGAGTGTTGCTGGAATGAAATATGACAGGAAAAACCGGAGTACCCGGAGAAAAACCTGTCCCGCCTTCCCTTTGTCCAGCACAAATCTCACATGGAGTGAACGGGATTTGAACTAAGGAACTCAGATGAGAGGCCAGCGCGCTGCCGCCAGAGCCACGCATAATAATAATAATAATAATAATAATAATAATAATAATAATAATAATAATAAATATAGCTTACCACCAGACTAAGAAAGTTCTGGTATTTTCAATGGTATAATGCTTACTGTGTGATCTATAAATTGCTTAAAAATTAAAATCGTTATTATTACTTTCCCTTGTTTCCATATATCAACAATTTTGTAAGATGTTTATAGTTCTAGTTTCTGGCTAGGGTGCGGGTAGTTTCCGGGCACGATGAACGCCCCCTCCCCGCCTAAACGTTGGTGTGCTTTTGCTATGAACGTTCCACGCTTTCGCTTTACTGTTCATGAAAATACTACCTTTTCTGGTTTTCTCATCATTTTCTCTAAAGTCCCACATCCTCCGTCTGAAATGGTTTCTTCCTCGGACATCTTCTTATCTGCTTGCCATTTCCTCCATATCTACAGGAATTTCGTAGAGCCACCTGGGGACAACCATTTTCCCTTGAACTTGGGTCAAAATCTTCCATGACCGAGCTCGATAGCTGCAGTCGCTTAATTGCGGCCAGTATCCAGTAATCGGGAGAAAGTGGGTTCGAGCCCCACTGTCGGCAGCCCTGAAAATGGTTTTCCGTGGTTTCCCATTTTCACTCCAGGCAAATGCCGGGGCTGTACCTTAATTAAGGCCACGGCCGCTTCCTTCCACTTCCTAGGCCTTTCCTATCCCATCGTCGCCAAAAGACCTGTCTGTGTCGGTGCGACGTAAAACAAATCGCAAAATATATATATATATATATCTTCCACGTAAGCCTTTGTCTGATTAATTCTGAGTGCAAGACCATAAAATTGGACTCGTCCGTCTTCAACAGTCGAATCTATCTATCTGTCTATCTATCTATCTATCTATCTATCTATCTATCTATCTATCTATCTATCCCGATAAAAAATTGCTCGGTGTTCGAATCGCTGCCACACTGGTAAGTAGTTAATGACAGCGTCACTGAACTATAAACACGGTGAGTTAATCTGGGTTGACAATTTTTTTTTTTTTTTGCTATTTGTTTTACGTCACACCGACACAGATAGGTCTTATGGTGACGATGGGCAGGACAGGCCTAGGAATAGGAAGGAAGCGGCCGTGGCCTTAATTAATGTACAGCCCCAGCATTTGCCTGGTGTGAAAATGGGAAACCACGGAAAACCATTTTCAGGGCTGCCGACAGTGGGATTCGAACCCACTATCTCCCGAATACTGGATACTGGCCACACTTAATCGACTGCAGCTATCGAGCTCGGTAACAAATAATTTTTAACTAGACTTAATGACAACAAATTAATTAAAAAACCACCTAACCGATCAATAAAGTATCGATTAGGTGGTTTTTAAAAATTAATTTGTTGATTGTACTCATCGATACGGTCATGAAGTGGACAGCTTGCAATCAACTTAATGTAGAAAGCATGGCTATCCTTTGACAAATGCAATTCATATTTGCAATTTTAAGTTCGAACCGCCAAGCACCGTAAGAAACTGCCGTATGCAGAACTTTCCTTGACTGCACTTATAATGCTTAGTTTTGAACATCTCTATCTTTTAAATCTCACGTAGGCTATTTTGCTTAACCTTGTATAATACTTTCTCAAGATTCAAATATGTCTCCTGTGTGGAACCACAAAGGAATTTTAAGTTTTAAAAGCTATTCTTACTACAGCAGAAAACTTTCTTTGAATTGAAACCTTTCTTTTCCGCAGGATCCCTTTTACATTACTACAATTCATATGGAGTTAGTGCCGTTTACGGAGATGACTGTTGAATATATGTTGAGTAAAATGCCACATTAACCTGTGTCCTGATATCAATACTTACAATGTTACAATAATTTGAAAGCTGTTTGTGAAACACATTTGAGTTCCTTTCGGTGTGCAGGTAAAATAAATAAACTCTTACGCAACTAATACTTGATTTAATTAGCTTGTGTTCTGGACCTCATTATGTCTTTTGAATTCCTTAATTACTTCGTACAGAAAATTTTGACTGCAAAATTAGGCTACATGTTTCTTATGGAACAATAACAATTGTTACAAATTGCATCAATTCTCCAGAACGCTAGACAAGTAAACAAAGGATTATTTGTGAAGAGGTCATTGAATTTAATGTCATTTAATCAACTCTTCAAACGAGAAGAACTAAAGACAAGTGTTTTACAAACAATTTTCTTAACATTGCAATTCTGTACACTTTGAGAATAGAATTTAGGTTTATATTACATTATTTGTTGAAAATGTCTTTCGAAACCACCATAAATCACCCTGCATAGAACAAACTCTCGCGTATACTAGCCGGGATTCAAACCCGAGCTGTCTTGGGGCGAACTTGAAGTGAGGAAACTTGTACTCATCTATTTTTAAAATACGTGAATAACAAAATATCCACCGTTTCAGTTGTAGGCCTGACATGAGTGTGCTCTGTGGTGTTTATCTGGCGCCGTGTACAAATAGCTCAGTCAGAGTTGAACAAATACCGGCCTTGATTGATGTTTGTTAATTAGAGAACAGTGCCACACACAGGAATCCAGTGACACGCAAATATTATTGTATGTAATCATCATATTGTATCGTATTCTCCTAACTCAGTACCAGTAAGGGTGCAGAACATCGTGGTCAGCAGATAAATTCTGAATGAAAGTCTACGTTAGTAAACTGTCCTAGTGAAACTGATTTATCCTCAGATTAGGGAGCAGAAAGGAACTGCGTAAACTCTGGCTCAGGCACACGCCTGCGGAGGTTCGGACCTGCCTTCGGGCTGAATACACCCTTACCTTATCTTCAGAACAGAATGAACTGATCAAGGCCTCTAAAAAGTGCTATAATAATAATAATAATAATAATAATAATAATAATAATAATAATAATAATAATAATAATAATAATAATAATAATAATAATAATAATAATATAAAAGAAGAAAGTAGAATTCGCTGAGTCAGCAAAAAGGATGCATCTGGATGTGCTAGGAGTAAGTGATATTCGGGTAAGGGGAGATAACGAGGACGAGATAGGAGATTATAAAGTGTATTTGACGGGTGTTAGAAAGGGAAGGACAGAGTAGGGGGTAGGGCTGTTTATCAGAAATACTATTGTATGCAACATAGTTTATGTTAGGCACGTAATTGAGCGAATGACGTGGGTAGATTTGGCAGTTGGAGAAATTAGGACGAGAATTGTCTCTGTGTATTCAACATGTGAGGGTGCAAATGAGGATGAAGTTGACAAGTTTTATAAAGCATTAAGTGACATCGTGCTCAGGGTCAACAGCAAGGATAGGATAGTGCTAATGGGCGATTTCAATGCAAGAGCTGGAAATAGAACTGAAGAATACCAAAGGGTGATTAGTAAATGTGGGGAAGATATGTAAACTAATAGGAATGGGAAGCGTTTGTTGGATTTCTGTGCTAGTATTGGTTGGTTTAGCAGTTACGAATACATTCTTCAAGCATAAGGCTATTCACCGCTACACATGGGATGATAGGGGTAGGCTACCAGATCCTTAATAGACTATATCTTAACCGACTTCGAATTCAGGAAATCTGTTAGGAATGTACGGATTTTCAGAGGATTTTTCGATGAAACAGACCAGTATCTGATCTGTAGTGAACGAAGTATCTCTAGGCCCAGAACAGAGAAAGTGAAATCTGTCTGCAAACGAATAAGGGTAGAAAATCTCCAGGACGAGGGCTTTAGACAGAAGTACATGGATATGATTAGTGAGAAGATTCGAACAGTAGAGAGTAAGCAGATTCAGGGGTGTAGAAAGAGAATGGTTGGCATACAGGGATGCTGTAGTAGGAACAGCAAGAGAATGCCTAGGAAAAAGTGTGTGTAAAGATGGGAAAAAGCGAACATCTTGGTAGAATGATGAAGTGAGAGCAGCTTGTGAACGTAAAAAGAAGGCTTATCATAAATGACTCCAAACAAGGGCTGATGCAAACAGGGAATTGTGCTCAGATGAAAGAAACAGAGCGAAACAAATAGTTGTTGAATCCAAAAAGAAGTCATGGGAAGATTTTGGATATAACGTGGAAACGCTAGGTTACGCAGCAGAGGAACCTTTCTGGAGAGTAATAAAGAATCATAGCAAGGGAGGAAAAAAGGAAATGAATAGTGTTTTGGGTAATTCAGGTGAACTCACAATAGGTCCCAGGGAATCACTGGACAGGTGGAGGGAATATTTTGAAAATCTTCTCAACGTAAAAGGGAATCTTCCTGGTGGTGTTGCAAACTGCCAAGCTCATGGGGAGCGGGGGGGGGGGGGGAGGAGGAAACGATGTTGGTGACATTACGCTTGAGGAAGTGGAAAGGATGTTAAATAAATTCTATTGTCATAAAGCAGCAGGAATAGATGAAATTAGACCTGAAATGGTGAAGTATAGTGCGAATGCAGGGATGAAATGGCTTCGAAGAGTAGTAAGATTAGCATGGAGTGTTGGTAAGATACCTTCAGATTGGACAAAATCAGTATTTGCACCTATACGAGGGTCGAGTCATAAGTCATGGCAACTAGTTTTTTTCTCGCGAACAGGAGACAACACGAAAAATCTAAGATACGCATTTAGAAATATAGGGCATGTACTTATGCATAGTGTATGAAGACAAATTCAGGAGATTCTCGTAGGAAAGTGACAGAACACAGGCCATTGGTAAACATTGTTTTATTATAGTATAGACAGCAAATACACAAGACTACGTACAAAGAACTGGTCTCCCCTGGTTACAGACCTTCGAAATAATCACCCAAGGTTTCCACTGTGCGTTGCCAGCGGTGGGGCAGGCGCTAAATACCATTCACTGCATGTATATCGCTAACGTGTGACACCTCTCTCCGAAATGCTGTTACGATGTCCTCTTTGTTAGCAAAACGTTGTCCACGTAATGGCTTCTTGACTTTGGGGATTACATCATAGTCACATGGGCTCAGATCAGGCGAATAAGGCGGGTGTGGAAGAACCTCCCATCCCCACCGTTGTAAGCGACGCTGAACGATGACCGCTGTGTGAGCTGTCGCGTTATCGGGTAGGATTATGGCGTTCTCCGAAGGATCTGGACGTTTGGTTCCCACTGCACGGCGTAACTGGTACAACAAAAAGGAATTGCAATGAACATCTTTGTTCATGGACACTGGACGGCCTGGGCGAGGCAAATCGGCAGTTGATACTCTGCCCCGTTTGAACGTATCCACCCACCTCGCCACTGTTCTATAGGGCATGGCATGCACACCTAATGCTTCCCGCAGCTCTGCATGGCATTGGCGTGCATTTCTACCGTGGAGAACTGTTATTTTAATAAACGATCCTGCTCCTGCTTGTTGACGTCCGTTTTGTGATGCTCTCACTCACACACTGAACTTGGGGGCATGCTTAGACCCACACTGTTGTTTACATACACCATCTGGTGGCATCATACGCAAGTACATACCGAACGTTTCCAAATTCATAACTTAGATTTTCCGTGTTGTCTCCTGTTCGCGAGAAAAATATAGTTGCTATGACTTATGACTCGACCTACATATATAAGCAAGGGAACAGGAAGGATTGCAAGAACTATCGAGGTATCTCATTGATTAGTATACCAGGCAAAGTATTCACTGACATCTTGGAAGGGAGGGTGCAATCAGTGGTTGAGAAAAAGTTGGGTGAAAACCAGTGTGGTTTCAGACTCCAGAGCGGCTGTCAGGATCAGATTTTCAGCATGCTTCAGCTAACTGAAAAATGCTTACGAGAGTAATAGGCAGCTGTGTTTATGTTTCGTATATCTAGAGAAAGCATATGACAGGGTACCGAGGGAGAAGATGGTCGCCATACTGGGGGACTATGGAATTAAAGGTAGATTATTAAAATCAACCAAATACATTTACGTTGACAATTGGGCTTCAGTGAGAATTGATGGTAGAATGAGTTCTCGGTTCAGGGTATTTATAGGGGTTAGACAAGGCTGTAATCTTTCACCTTTGCTGTTCGTAGTTTACATGGATCATCTGCTGAAAGGTATAAAATGGCAGGGAGGGATTCAGTTAGGTGAAAATATAGTAAGCAGTCTGGCCTATGTTGACGACTTGGTCTTAATGGCAGATTGTGCCGAAAGCCTGCAGTCTAATATCTTGGAACTGGAAAATAGGTGGAATGAGTATGGTATGAAAATTAGCCTTTCGATTACTAAATTGATGTCGGAAAGTAAGAAATTCAACAGAATTGAATATCAGATTGGTGATACAAAGCTGGAACAGATAGATAATTTCGAGTATTTAGGTTGTGTGTTCTCCCGGGATGGTAATATAGTAAGTAAGATTGAATCAAGGTGTAGTAAAGCTAATGCAATGAGCTCGCAGGTGCGATCAACAGTATTGTGTAATAAGGAAGTCAGCTTCGGGACGAAACTGTCTTAACATCGGTCTTTTTTCAGACCAATTTTGCTTTACGGGAGCGAAAGCTGGGTGGACTCAGGATATCTTATTCATAATTAGAAGTAACGACATGAACGTAGTGAGAATGATTGTTGGTACAAACATGTGAGAACAATGGCAGTAGGATACTCGGAATGAGGAGATAAAGGCTAAGTTAGGAATGAACTCGATGGATGAATCTGTAAGCATAAACCGGCTTCGGTGGTGGGGTCATGTGAGGCGAATGGAGGAGGATAGGTTACCTAGGAGAATAATGGACTCTGTTATGGAGGGTAAGAGAAGTGGAGGAAGATCAAGACGACGATGGCTAGACTCAGTTTCTAACGATTTAAATATAAATGAAATGGCGTATGGCTTTTAGTACCTGGATGTGTTCGAGGACTTCGCTCGCCAGGTGCAGGTCTTTTGATTTGATTCCCGTAGGTGACCTGCGCGTTGTGATTTAAAGGTAAGAGGTATAGAACTAAATGAGGCCACAGCACTAGTTTCAAATAGAGGATTGTGGCGACCTTTAGTATATTCATTGAGGGTAGCAGACTGAACGCCAAAATGCAAAACGGTCTATAATGATAATGTATAATGAGTTAATAATAATAATAATAATAATAATAATAATAATAATAATAATAATAATAATAATAATAATAATAATAATAATGTTGTGTTTGTCCAACCCTTGTCCCGTTTCCCTACAGGGTCGGGTATGAGGTGAGATGAATCTGTCGTGACGGTTTTTTTTATGACCGGACGCCCTTCCTGACGTCAACCTCATCAGAGGAGTTAATGAGATGAAATGAATGACGTGATATATGATAGTAGGGAGAGGGTGAAACCCAGTGTCTGCACATAGCCTACTCTTGTCGAATAGCACCAAGGGGTCTAGTCAAGGCTTAACGTCTCCATCCGACGGACGAATCACCATCAACAGCGCCATATGCCCTCACTCCATGTGAGCACTGCGGAGAGGTTTGGACTTTAATCCAGGCTTTTGGCACGCAATCTAGTGATTAGAGATTGTATACCACCACCTCCCCTGTCCTGCCGGCCAACATTCTGATGGTGAAAATGTTTTCGACCAACGGGGCTCGAACGGTTAACCTCGGTGTTGGACCGTTTGGACTTCAGTGCCTTAACGATCATGGCCACCAGGCGGGCTAACAATAATAACAATAACAATAATAATAATAATAATAATAATAATAATAATAATAATAATAATAATGGCATGTGGCCTCTGAAAAAAGACCTGGTACAGGTATATTCCTCGCATTTAATATTTTATCGGCCTTAACGTTACTCGTAATTACCTTCCATGTAGATAAAAACCCTGTGATACCCACAGCCCACAGCAAACATGATATCTATAGGTCCAATTGTTTATGAGAAAAGTGTACATACGAGGAACATAATTGCAATACGATGCACTCATTCCTACTTTTTGAGTGATTATACGTGTTTATGTATGTCTCTATCTTGTATCTGGTACTGGAGAAGTACTCGATGCCAATATTGTTATTTTTTGAAATGCAGTGTTATTAAAAAGGGGGTGGGGGACTATATCAAACAATGATGAACAATGGAGTTCCCATCTAAATTGATTCGACTGGTGTAAGTGGCCCTCAGAAGTAAAAGATGTGTAGTTAAAGTAGAAGGAAATAGCCTATCACTAAAGAATCGGAGAAAAACAAGGTCTGCGGCAAGGGGTTGTGTTATCCACTCTATTCTTCAACGTGGTGTCCGACTTGTTGGCTGAACGGTCAGCGTACTGGCCTTCGGTTCAGAGGGTCCCGGGTTCAATTCCCGGCCGGTCGGGGATTTTAACCTTAATGCCAATGGCACGGGGGCTGGGTTTATGTGTTGTCTTCATCATCATTTCATCCTCATCACGACGCGCAGGTGGCCTACGGGAGTCAAATAAAAGACCTGCACCTGGCGAGCCGAATTCGTCCTGGGATATCCCGGCACTAAAAGCCATACGACATTTCATTTTTCAACGTGGTTCTCGAGCGCCTAAAGAGAAAGCAAAGCAAAGCAAAGCAAAACAAAGTAATCTCTGTACAGACCATGAAGGCCCTTGGAGGAGTGGAAGGTAAAAAGCTTCCATTATCCGTAACCTCAGCTTTGTCCGACTCATTGGCTGAACGGTCAGCGTACTGGCCTTCGGTTCAGAGGGTCCCGGGTTCGATTCTCGGCCAGGTCGGAGATTTTAACCTTCATTGGTTAATTCCAATGGCCCGGGGGCTGGGTGTTTGTGGTGTAGCTACTCAACATCCCTGCAACTCACACATCACACACAACACTATCCTCCACCACAATAACACGCAGTTACCTACACGTGGTAGATGCTGCCCACCTTCATCGGAGGATCTGCCTTACAATGGCTGCACTCGGCTAGAAATAGCCATACGAAATTATTATTACGTCGGCATTTGTTGGGATAGAGTAGTCGGTACTACGCCCAGCCGCCTTTGACTCCAGGAACTAACCTGGTACTTATTATTGGTGTAGAATAAGTGAGCCCCAGGCCGATATGCACCTCCGAAAGAGGAAATCCCGTTTCTTAAATGTTTCGACTTTCTGACGGGGAATCGAACCTTCTTCCTTCCTGGTGAACAGAGCACGTCTTCACTGCCTCGGCCAGGTAGACCCTAATGAGAAAGGTAGAGATCAGCAGAGAAACTCTGTTTGACCGTGTAACACAGAATCTAGCCTGTGCTGATGATGTTGATATGCTTTCGCGAAGATTGAAAGACCTGGAGGAAGCATTGGACAGATCAGAAATGAGACTTCGAGTGAATAACGCCGAAATTTAGTATTTCTTCTCATCTAGGAGGATCGTAATTATGAAAGATAAATTCATAAAGTTAAATGGGGTCAACTACGAAAGATGTGAAAAGTTCAAGTATTTAGGAGTGCCGGTGACAAAAGACAATGAGATGAAGGAAGAAGTAAAAGCAAGGATTGCTGCAGGTAATAGGGCTTTCTTAGATCTTCAAAAAATACTGAGTTGACAGTTTATCGAACGGTACTACTACAAGTCCGCCTCCGAAGTGTAGTCGTTAATGAGATTAAATGCCGCCCGCGGAGGCCAGGGTTCGATTCCCGGCTCTGCCACGAAATTTGAAAAGTGGCACGATGGCTTGGGAGGTCAACTGAATAGAGGGGGGGTTTGATTCCTTCCTCAGTCATCCTCGAAGTGTTTTTCTGTGGTTTCCCACTTCTCCTCCAGGCAAATGCCTGGATGGTACCTAACTTAAGGTCACGACAGCTTCCTTCCTCTCCTTTGTCTATCCCTTCCGATCTTCCCATCCCCCACAAGGCCCCTGTTCAGCAGAACAGGTGAGGCCGCCTGGGCGAGGTACTGGTCCTCCTCACCAGTTTTATCCCCCCTCAGCTACCGTACGCAGACATTTCAATTTGACTCATCTTGTTGTCTCTGCTCGTCAGTTTCGACGTCCGTCCTACTCTCGACCTACTAGATGGCATAGAAAACGGAATCTCTCTTGGGCGTCTACGCCTGAGTTATAATGAGTTTTGTCGGGTGAACACCAAATCTGTCACCAGAGGTCTTTTACATGCCTACATCATACGACATACTGTAGAGTGTCGAATGGGTGTTTTTCCACCCTTCAAAAATCTGACTACCTCTGCTGGGTTTGAACCCGCTATCTTGGGATCCGGAGGCTGACACTCTGCCACTGATCCACAGAGCCAGAACAGATGAAGAACTGCCGAACAGATAGGAAAGAAAAATGCTGAGAAAGACTTTTTGGTCCAGCAAAAGAAGGGGAACAGTGGAGAATACGAAAAAACAGAACAGGAAGAACTCTATGGGTGTTAAAATATTGTATCCGAAATAAAAAGCTATAGATTAAGCTTGGGACATGTAGAGAAAATTGCAGATGATAGGTCTGTGAAGAAAATTTACAAAGGAAATCTATATGGTAGGAGATGGAAAGGAAGACCTCGAAAGAGATAGTTGGATGGTGTGGAGGAGGATTAATGAAAGATGGGAATAAGAAGAAGGAGGAAATGTGCTGAAGATCGTGAAGATTGGGCTATAATTGTCAGAGGGGCCAAGGTACTGCACGGGCTGTAGTGCCGAGAAGTAAATAAGAATTGTGAATGTTTTTGCTAATATCTTGAGGGTGGCACTTATATGGCTTTGGCCCAGTTTTAAGGCTGGGTGCCCTACCTGACGTCAACCCCATGTGGAACGATGTTATCACTATTGTGTGTTCCTGAGGTGGTTGGTAGTGTGGTGTGTTGCGGGTATATGTAGATGTGCATTGACACGTATTCTAACACCCAGCCCTCGAGCCAGAGGATTTTACCATACACAGTTAAAATCCTCGGCCTGACCTGGAATCGAACCCAGAACCCTCTAAACTGAAGGGCCATGACGCTAAACATTCAACTACTTTTACGATTTTCGCAGATGCGACGATGCCCGATATTTAGTCCCCCAGTAGTTCTACGTATCGGAAAAAACTACCGTCATGAGGCTGGCATATTTCAGCTCTTTCAGATACCACTGGACTAAGCCACCTTGGACACAGAAAGTTAGTGCTCTACCACATGGGCGCCCGCAAGGGGGGGCAAGGGGGGGCGCTTGCCCCCCCTGGAATTTTAAAAAGTTGATGTTCAATTGTTTAATATCATACCAGATTATTTCATAAACTGAACTTACTGACAGTCATCTAGCATCTGTTATATTCGCAAATTTCTGTAAAAAATTTAATGTTGCTGACGTTATATTGGTATTTATATTCAAGAAAATTGTTAATGTGCCCCCCCTTGGAAAAGATCCTGCGGGCGCCCATGCTCTACCATATGAGACACTCAGACCGGTATTTCTACTGAAGGTTTCATGAGCGGTATTCAATATTTTCTCACACAATACTAAATTACGAGACAGCTCTTCTCAACCTTGCCTCTTCCTTCACAAATATTTATCTAGGCATATTGTAGACCAGAGGATCTCACGCTGAATTTCTCGGCCCGCGAGCACACAGCATATAAACGAGTGGGCGAGCGATCGGTGTGTGCGCTTCAACGATAGCAACTTTGAGGTTGTGTCACAGGCGGTGAAGGTTAATTTGAGTACTAGGCAAATAAATAACAATAACGTTATTTGCTTTACGTCCCACTAACTACTTTTACAGTTTTCAGAGACTCCGAGATGCTGGAACTTAGTCCTACAGGAGTTCCTTTACGTACCAGTAAATCTACCGACACGAGGCTGACGTATTTGAGCACCTTCAATTACCATGGGGCTGAGCCAGGATCGAACCTGCCGCGTTGGGCGAGCGCCCCAACCCTCTGATATTAAGGGAATACTGTAGTGTAATTTTCAATGTAACTTACGTTGTAAGAAATTAGTTATTTCTCTTCTGTTTTCGTAAATTGACCGGATACAAGAAAGAGTTTACCGGCACCTCAAAATATTTTGTACTCTTCGCAATGAATTACAATTTTCGCTATTGAATTTTAAGAGGGGTATGCTTTAGAAACATACCTAATGTAATGAGTAAAGCGGATAAGCTGTCGCTTGGTGTTGCTTGAGTATAGAGGACTTGATAAACTCATCATCAATCCAATCATTTTTACTGGGAATTACATTAGTTAGATTATTTATTTGAAGACATGATGTACATACACTTGTTATTTTTTACAGTGTCGTTATACTTGATAGTAAATATCTGTGTCTTCACTCATTTGAAACTCACTCGCTATGTAGAGGCTAGTTTTAAACACTATTTTCAGAAACTCAATGAACAGGGAATTTTACATAACATTACAATACTGCAAAATCAAGCATTAGACTTGTTGAAGTATGTAAATTTATTATGTTTTACTGAATGGAATTGTACTTTTCTTAGTGGAAAATCTGTCATTCCACCCAAGAAACTGTAAATAGCAGTTTGCACACTTTAATCCCGTATATTTGTACATTGTAACACGAAATTTGTAACGTGTCAATTTTCTTTGAATTTGTAAACATAGGAAAGTAAGTCCAATATAGAACGCAGAAGAACTCAAATCCGAATATGTGTAAAAGTTTTGTTTTTTGTAGTTATGGTGTCCTTTTTTTAAAAAATTCTGCACTCCAATCAACTTTTTGTTGAACGGTGCGAGAAGAGCTTAGTAGTCACAGTCGAACGTCATTGCTCCTGTTCCGTGCCGAGTGTGTTCGCTTGTCTGTGACGAACGCTTGGTACGTAAGCTGCCTGCATTTCAGACAAGCGAGCGCGGCTGCACTGGGCTAGCCTCGACGGGTACCCAGCTGAGCAACTCTGGTTCAGACACTATGCAGTAAACCTAATACTATAAGAAATCCAAATTTCATCATGACACATGAGAATAATCGCTTCAAATGTAATTAACTTCTGAAATGAACAACAGCACAACAATAACAACAACAATGGATGAGGTTCCCAGGTAGTTAGTAACAATTATTGATACATTGAAAGAATCTTCTTTTTGAAGAACCAACGAAACCATTAGTTTCTACATGATTGTTGGTATCTTATTGATAGCCATGAACCTCTAGTTTTTTTTATGGAATTTGAACCACAGGTAGGGTCCTACGTGACATTTAATACAAAGAATCTCACATGAGTATTGACCGGAATTTCAACCACGGTCCTTTTCAGTTAGAACCCAGCGACGTTGCCACTCAGAAATCACTCTTCAAATCTACTTTTAATTATTAGTACTACAGTGTGTACCATTCGTTACTGAATCCGGCATTCCCCCAATAATTCCAGTACCAAAGGAGATATTGCAACATTATTATAATTATTATATTATTATTATTATCCTGGCCTTTTCTCAATTGCATGGTTTTAGCACTTTGCATAATTTTAGTTCAGTTTTACAGCCTTTTGTCTCTCCTGACGCTAACAATATGTGGGGAGGGGGGTGTATTCACAATTGCGTGTTTTCTGTTGTGGTGCGTAGTGTGATGTGTTACATGTAAATTAACATGTGTTAGGGGAATTGCGCGGTTAAAATCGCTGGTTGGGTCCGGAATAGAACCCAGGGTTCTTTGAACCGGATACCACTACGCTGACCGTTTAGTTAGGGAGCCGGATTATTATTATTATTATTATTATTATTATTATTATTATTATTATTATTATTATTATTATTATTATTATTGTGTCGGTAATTTTCTCTATTTTGCTGTAGACTTCCTTGTTGGATCTCTTTTGGTGGATTCCATTTCTGTACTTTGATCCCAAGATTCCTCTCACAATTTTGCGTTCTCGCTGGGGCCATCAAGGACCACGTTAAGTCTTGCTGCATTTGACACTGAACTTGGCCTTCTTTAGAGCCCAAATTTCCCTCATTCTTTGTGAGTGGGCCTGCTTACGCTCTTCTGTCCAAGGGGCACCGTGTCTTCTCTTCGGTTGCTCGTCTCGGTTTAGCCCGTTCGTCAATATTTTCTTGCGGAAGAGATCTCTGTTAAGGGCGTCTTCATCTGAGATATGTAGCATTTGCAGGTCTTCTTTGGTATTTCTAAACCAGGGAATTGTGGTTTTGGGGTTTGAATAAAAAAAGTGAAAGATTTCTTTAGTTAACTTTCTTCCGTCCATTCTTTTCAGATGACCGTAAAATCGTGGCCGTCTTTTTCTGATTGTGTCGGTAATTTTCTCTATTTTGCTGTAGACTTCCTTGTTGGATCTCTTTTGGTGGATTCCATTTCTGTACTTTGATCCCAAGATTCCTCTCACAATTTTGCGTTCTCTTTTCTCCAGTTCTTCAAGGAGTCCTTTGTTGGCATTCAGAGACAGGGTTTCGGCTGCATATAGAACTACTGGCTTCAGAACTGTTGGTGTTTTGGGAAAGGCATTTTTTGTTGTAGATTGTGCGGGATGTTTGGTAGGCTATTTCCAGTTTGCGTACTCGTTCCTGAAGTGCTTCTTTGTCCAGTCCATTTTTCATGATGATCTCACCCAGGTATTTGAATTTGTCTACTCGGGTGATGTCCCCGTATTTTGTATGGAGTTTTGGTGGAGCCTCTTTGATGTTAGTCATTACTTCTGTTTTCTCAAACGATATCTGCAAACCAGTTTGTTCAGCAATTTCCTTTAAAATTATTATTATTATTATTATTATTATTATTATTATTATTATTATTATTATTATTATTATTAATGCAGTCATCAAAAATGTTAAGCACATTTGCAGTTTACCCATCAATGTCTAATATTTTTGTTTCATTTATGGTTAGATTCTAAAAGGGGAGGCTATGGCGGATGGGTGACCGATTCGATCCACCTTTGGTACACGTGTAGGGCATGGCCAGGAATATAACAGATGCCTGTAGTAAAGCGCAATTCTCAGCCGTTTCCGAGAAATTAATTAGTAAAAAATTCCAGCGCGCTTATGTGCAAGCTATGTTTGCGAAAAAAAACAAGGAGCTCGTGGCGCAGCACCAAGCGCTCCGCTGCGTAAGCGCGGGATCGCTGGATCGAATGCTGCCGATGGACGACTTTTTCAAATATTTCACATCTCTCACAAATTAAGGTGTCTTCAAGAACCCTTTTCCCGCTAAAAGTAATTTATTGGAATTGATTCGAAAATGAACATTATTAATATGTGAGAGATGTGAAATATTTGAAGAAATCGTCCATCGGTGGGATTCGATCCAGCGATCCCGTGCTTACGCAGCGTAGCGTTTGCCGCTGCTCCAGGTGCTCATCGTTTTTCGCTAAAAGAAAAGCTTGAACATAACCGCACTGGAATTTTTTATTAATTAATTTCTCGGAAACGGCTGAGAATTGCGCCTTACTACCTGCACCTGTTATCCTCCTGGTCATCGAATCAGCCACCCATGCGCCGTATTGTAAGTACCTTGTTCAAATCATCGCAATTCTGCCTTCTTCACAACAGGAGCATTCGATTCACGACTTGTAAACAAATTCTGTTTACTAGAACTGTAGTGGGCAAGCTTCTGTGCACTGTTCTCGAAAATGCCTCGTCATACGCTGTCTATGGCAGACCGCATCAAAATCATCACTCTTATGTAACATAACATGAGACAAGTTGTCGTTGTCAACATTATTCACGTAAATAAAAGTGTTGTCTCCAGGTTGTGGAAGAGTTCCAAGACACGCATTCAGTAGCAGATCGTCATCGCGATGGCCGATCATCTAAAACAGCAACAGCTCAAGAACATTATATTCGCATATCTGAAAGTAGAGGAGCCTCCGTGGCTCAGACGGCAGCGCGTCTGCCTCTCACCGCTGGATACCGTGGTTCAAATCCCGGTCACTCCATGTGTGAGATTTGTGCTGGACAAAGCGGAGGCGGGAGAGGTTTTTCTCCGGGTACTCCAGTTTTCCCTGTCATCTTTCATTCCAGCAACACTCTCCATTCTCATTTCATAGCATCTATCACTCATTAATATAAATCACTTTGGGAGTGGCGACCCCATCGTAATAACAGCCTATATCTGATTCATTCATTACATCCCTGACCCGGTCAAAGACTGGAAAACAGGTTGTAGGTTTTCATTTCATTTTCATTTTCATCTGAAAGTAGAAACGTGCGCGCTCAGCTACTACTATCCACCACGAGCTTCGTGACGCCACAGGAGTTACTGTAAGTACCCAGACTGTGCGCAATAGACTCCATGATGGGGGACTGTATTCAAGAAGACTCCTCGGGCTTCTCCACTTTGACATCACAGGGTGGCCCACGTTCGATGGGACACGAGTGATGAAGTGCGAATTTGTTTACACCCCTATGACAACTCTCTGCGCATATGGAGGGTAAGGGAACATTAAAACGAATCGTTCTCAGTAGAACGTCACCAACAACTTGGAGGTTCAACAGTATTCTGGGCAGGTATCACGTTCAGCCGTCGTACACCACTGTCTCACATTCAGTGAGACAATGAAAACCGCAGTGAACGAACGCAATCTTCTCCGACACATATTAAGTGGTTTTGCAGAGACTGTGGGAGATAGGTTTACTCTACAGGACGATAAGGTTCATCCATATCGTGCAGCAGCTTTGAATGGATACATGGAGGAACGCGGGATTGGCCTGCGTCTTTCTCGGACATGAAGTCTATAGACCTTGGGTGGATCTTTCTTAAAGGAGCAATTTCCAACCATCAACATCCACCACTAACGATTCAGAGTTTAAAGTATACTGCTATTGAGGAGTGGGACTGTTGCTCCTAGAAATGCTCAATGATTTGGTCCCGTCGCATTTAAGAGTATCTCAGGATTCCTGAAGGACCAACACGTTTTTGACTCATGTGATTGCATTGAAAACTGTCTTTACCTTGTGATGTTCTAATTTGTTTGGTTTAGTCATATAATGAGTGTTTTTATTTTCATACTGAGTCCGATGTTACCAAGAAGTGTACGTTTTCGTCGTAATTCTGAGTTTCACCTTAAATCGGTTCCTCCTCATCATAACAGAATGTGGTACATACCGTATCTTTTTTGATGAGTGTAATTGTGAGATAAGAGTTTACTGGTGCACACATGCAAACTGCCGTAGTTATCAAAGATGATTTTCTGTCCACCTCTTGTACTTAAGTCTGTCTCCCAAGTCTTCAGCCCGGAGAATGGTTGGATCCTCAAATGGCACTGCCAAAGGTTTTGCAGTAATAGACAAATTTCAAACACAGACGGCGGCACGATAACGAGACGTACTTGGCGAGAAGTGAGGTAGTTTGTCATTGCTTTCCTTACTGGACCAGAAAAGGGTATTGCAGCACGACTGGCTATACACGTATCAGCTTTCGTAACATCCAAACGCACTAGTCTTGCTGTGAATGTCAGTACTCAGCACCACTCATACCTCCGGAAGTACCATACTGTCACACTTATAAATAAGACTGGGACTTCAGCGGGAGCTAAATTTTCTCTGGGCTGTACTAGGAAAAAGATGCGGAAATACTACATTTTCTAAGAAACAGCAACAGGCAGATATACACAAGTATGTGAAATAGATTCCCGCCACCTCTGAATATTATTTAAAGGTGCTTAAATGCGCGAGATTTGCGAATGTAGATTTACTAGAAATTCAATAAAACCTCCATTCAGAGTCTAGCCAACAGTATTTGATGAAATATTGACTTTTTTATGTGAGGTGTAAAACTGTATAGCAATATTCGAATTTTTAGTATAAAAAAATTCAAAATTATCAAACATCTGACATGTCGAAGTTAACTTCCTTTTAAATGTATACTTTACCACCACTACTGGCAAGTGCCAGCAGCTTCTAGTTAGCGGTAACTGTACTCCTTTTTCATGGCTCTTCCATCTCCCTTGAGACGCATAGAACTCCAGAAAGCCTGGGAACAGGTCGGATTTCACTTGCTCATGTGGATGAAAAGCACTTCCTTGTAGCAATGGCTAGCATCGCTCTGTACGAAGGCTAGGAAAAGACATCGGAAATTCTTCGAAAATAGCAGGTGATATAACAACTGTTTTGCCAGCATTTCATCTATAAATTAACAGTGTAGTACCTACCTACCTACCTACATACATACATACATACATACATACATACATACATACATACATACATACATACATACATACATACATACATACATACATACATACATTCATACATACATACATACATACATACGGCTGCATCCAAATTGATTCCCTAATAACTGAATTGATTCTATGGTGTGGAGCCACTACATTTTCTACAAACTTAGTATGTCTACATATTCTAGGGATGGTAAAAAAAGTTAGCTTTCTAGTAAAATTAAATGGCGTGTAGCTTTTAGTGCCGCGAGTGTCCAAGGACATGTTCGGCTCGCCAGGTGCAGGTTTTTTGATATGACTCCCGTAGGTGACCTGCGCGTCATGATGAGGATGAAATTATGATGAAGACGACATATTTATCCAGCCCCCGTTCCAGCGGAATTAACCAATGATGGTTAGAATTCCCGACCCTGCCGGGAATCGAACCCGGGACCCATGTGACCAAAGGCCAGTACGTTAACCATTTAGCCATGGAGCCGGATTAGCTTTCTAGTTATTATCACTATTAAAACGCAAACTTACAACTGCCAGATAAAATAATCACTCCACTATTTCCTCTGTTAACATCTCAGCTGAGTGCCCAAAAGGCTCCTACGACCGCTGCGGTGGTCCCCGCCGCGTTGACGGTGGTTGGCACTGCATACACCTGAGCCCATCCTTCGTTCACTGCTGGAGCGACAACTGCTATCGATCTTGGAGTTGCGTCGGTGAAGATGTCAAATGGACGTCCTACAGTGGCCATGGCGCGCGGAGTAGCGATGATCTCGGGGGTGATGAGTCTCCATATCCAAAATGGTTCCCCAGTGAGGGTGTGCTTAAGGATGAAACGCCCCCCCCCCCCCCAATCACCCATGGCACCCAATTCAGATATCCTGATATCTGTTGCCGGCCGTCCTCATCTGTCGAGTCGATCAAAGGAAGCAGGTGTTGCGCATATTGCTGGGTGCTGTAATGGAGAGTTAACTCCTGAGCTTGAATATCAATTGTCACTCCAAGGTAGGTTAATATATTAACCGGGCGAAGCACTGACTTCCATCGGTTGATGGTAATGCCGAGAAGGACTTCCAGGTAGAGTTGGATTCTCTCTGCCATCCTCCAAATGTGGTGCGTGTATGAGCCAATCATTGAGATAAGCAACGGTAGTCACTTGGAACTCTTGCTGTAGAATTTCTGCCACCTCTACCGCTCATCGTCGCATCCCTGACGGGGCCAGGGCATGGCAGTGACCGACAGCAGGAGAGCGGAGGCAAAAATAAATAAATAAATAAATAAATAAATAAATAAATAAATAAATAAATAAATAAATAAATAAATAAATAAATAAATAAATAAATAAATAAATAAATAGACTCCTGCATAGGAGAGTACCAAGCTGGATTTAGGAAGTCAAGGTTATGCATAGAACAGATTCTGAACCTCAAAACTATCTTTACCTACAAAAACCTCAGCGTCTCACCCTATGTAGCAATTTTCGTTGACTTCCAGAAGCCTACGACTCAGTAGACAGACAGTCCCTCTTTGAGACGTTAACTGAACTGGGACTGGATAAGAAGACTTTGAATCTTGTGATGGCTACCTCTAACGGACACCATGTCCAAAGTCAAATTCAAAAAGCTTCGAGATCAAAACAGATGTTAGGCAAGGAGATGGTTTGTCCCCCATCCTGTTTAACTGTCTGCTGGAGAAATTCATTCGGGAATGGACGAATACACTAGCTGACAAGTCTGGATTAAAAATCGGCTACAAAAAAAGACAAGTTAACAGTCACTTGCTTAGCCTTCGCAGATGACCTCACACTCTTAGCTTCAAATATGGAAGAAGCTACGTACCAGCTATCCTCCCTCGAACCCATAGCAGCTAAAGTAGTGCTGAAGATCGCTGTCAACAAAACAGAATTTCTGACCAACATCAGAGAAGCACCCAACTTCATTTCTTTGGGGGACAAAATAATACGAAATGCCAACTCATTCAAATATCTTGGAGAATATTAATACTAAAATATTAATAATATTGAGGACCTTGCAATGAAGAGTAGATGAACTAAATTAGAAGGAGCTCATCATATGTGTAAGAACATATGCAAGTCTAAATCCCTCTCCTTGATTCTTATACTTTGACACTACAACACCGCAGTAAGCTGTACTGTACGTCTCAGAATGCCTAACCCGGAAAGGACAACTCAGAAAACTGGAACTGAAGGAGCGAAAGATCCTCAGAAGGATTATGGGTCCCATTAAAGAAGTAGATGGGTACAGAATCAGGCACAACAAGGAACTGTACAGTAAAATAGAGAACATTACAACAGCTATGACGAAGAGAAGACTACTGTTCTATGGTCACATAGTCAGGATGGACAGCCAGAGACTCACTTCATAGATCTTCAACACTGTATCTGGAGGGAAAGCAACAAATATCTAATGGACGAATTTAGTTCGGAAAGACCTACAATACATAAACATTGATCGCTTTGACATTTACAACCAAGATAAGTTCAGAAAGTTAATCAAGACATCTAACTCTCTCCAGTCACTAACAGCTAAATCACTACGTCCAGGAGTAGGAGTGAAATGGACTCAAGAATGGAAAGACATCTATAGCGCTAGAATGAAGGATTACTGGGCTAAGAAGAAGAAAAAAGCTCACCAGCGTTAAGAAACACGTGGTCCATCGTAGGCCTAAACGAAGAAGAAGAAATAAATAAATACATGTAAAAATCGAAAGATGGCATAAAATTCCAATAATATTGCCTTGCTGAACCCCGTCTTAATAATTATACCAAATGTTTAAATGAAAACAATCCATATTTGTACAAAACATAACCTCAATGTTAAGACCTACGTACATGAAAAATTTTATTTTAAATAATTCCGTCCGTCCGTCCGTCCGTTCAGTTGTTCAAAAGAAGAACGAGACATGGTATTGTGTAAGTTCGCGTAGGTAAACTTTTCTCGGAAACAACTTAACCTATAAATATGTTTGTTGTGGGTATCCACAGGGTTTGTACCTATATGAGAGATAAATTATATTTTGATAAGAATTAAGTGTAATAAAGTAATATTAAATGCGAAGAACATACGGTGCCATGCGCTCATTCTTCTTTTGAGCGACTGCATATACATACATAAAGGTTGATCGGAAACAACTTGAACTGTGTATATTAACATTAGAGCGTTGGTAATACTGATATCGAATTATTTGTTTCAAATTATTTGTCTCGCACTGTTGTCATTTTGTCGGCTGTTCAAGTTAGCCAATCAGATTGTTTCGTGAGCGAATTCAAATGGGTTATTGCTAAATTTGTAAGTGGCTTAAACCGGATTGAGAGCCATACCACGACATCAGCATCAAACTTGCTATGGTGAGATACTCCGTGTTCATATCACTCCCCTGGCGAAATTCTTTTTTCTTTGATGGGTGCTATAAAGCCGATCTAAAGCCACGTTCAGATTTAGCAACACTGCCTTTCAAAGCCAATTTGAATTCGTCCGCCAAGCAGTGTGAATGGCTAACTTCAGCAGCTGAAAAAATGTCACCGGTGCGAGATATCAATTTTTTCAAAATACTTATCAGTATGACCAACCTCCTAACGTTCATATACCCGATTCACGTTATTTCAGACCACCCTGTACATACATAATTATAGACAGCTTTACCCTTTCGTGTTTCAATCTACAAACGTCTATGAATAAAATACGTGGCCCCATAATTCTCTGTTTTCAATTAACACTGTTGCCTATTCTAGATATTCTCAGCATACCTTTATGTTATTCAAAATCAGTCTAACTATGCCCGCCTAGGTTGAAAACGTAGGAAGATCACCTTGTATACTAAGGTAAGGTAAGGTAAGGGTGTATTCTGTCTGAAGGCAGGTCCGAACCTCCGCAGAGGTGTGCCTGAGCCGGAGTTTACGTACGGTAGGTTGGCCAGTTCCTTCCGCTTCTACAATCCCTTACCCCCCACCAACAACGCGTGGCAACCCATCCAAATCTTGACCACGCCCAATATTGCTTAACTTCGGAGATCTCACGGGATCCGGTGTTTCAACACGGCTATGGCCGTTGGCACCTTGTGTACTGAGCATTACAAAATCAGTGATTGTTTGAAGAGATGATGATCATGCCTGAATTTTGCCCTGCATCTCCAGATACTCTTACATTCCAAGATTATATTCTGGAAACACGAATATTGTTGACAAGCGGCTAATCAGTGTGGGATTTTTTTTGCTAATGGCTTTACATCGCACCTACACAGATAGGTCTTATGGCGACGATGGAATAGGAAAGGCCTAGGAGTTGGAAGGAAGTGGCTGTGGCCTTTATTAAGGTACAGTCCTAGCGTTTGCCTGGTGTGAAAATGGGAAACCACGGAAAACCATATTCAGGGCTGCCGACAGTGGGATTCGAACCCACTTATCTCCCGGATGCAAGCTGGCAGTCGCACAGCCAACTCTCCCGGTGTGGGATTAAAAAAAAAAACTGCTATTTGTTCGGGGCGTCGACCTATAGAGATCTTTTGCCCCTCTTAGTGTGGGATAGTATGTCCTCTAATTGAATTATGATGACAAATATTTCTGCTTCCCGCCTATCCTTACTATGCGCTGTTACTGTGCCATTCTCTGGCATTCCGTCGCTATATTTATGGAGCGATAACCGTTACTCTCCCATTGAGATAATCTGATATCACGCAAGGCTGCAGAGAACAATGGTCTGAAGCGCTGGAAATACCGAGGGAGGACCAGCATTCACTGCCTTTGTTTACGATACAAGTATCTCATTGCTATTGTACTAAGTTTGACATAGGAAAGAACAGTCACTATGTCATTTCCTGAATGGAGAGCACTTATCTAAATGGAAATAAGGGTACAGTGTGCGAGTATGCACAATATTATTCGATATTAAAAATTAAGTTCCTAGATGGAAATCATAATGCAATTTCACCGATTACGAATACTGAAATATTCGAGTAATTTACGGATTTTCAACCGCAAAATAGCCAACGTTTCGCCCAAGTGTGGCAGCGCACTTATCAGTTTGAGTGCCACACATCTCCAAGACGCTGGCAGCTACAGTCTGTCTCACCATGTTTGAAAGTGGAAGAAAGCAATCGCAAGCATATGTGTTCTGAAATACTACCTGTTCCAAAACATTTCTCTTTCGTTCATTAGACAGTTTCGTCAGGGTAAATCGTTTTCATTTTCTTTGTGGAGAACAATGAGCCGTTTACCCTTGTCTGAGGGAGATTTCAACCCACTTGATAATCCCCTCAGGAATCGATTTTTACTAGATTTTTTTAGTTTCATCTTTTCAGATTTTCATAGTAGTGTGCCCTGCATTTACCAACGTTTCATTAAGGAAATAAATAAAGCTACCCTCTTCCCGGAATTTCTTAATCTGAAGTAAATACGTTTTTCTCCGCAACACTGTTTCATTCTTTTGAAAATTCGCTCAATGGTGATTTCGCGATATGTAAATGAAGTTCATAATATAAAAGTTTGTGAAGAGTTGCACGAGAAAATGTAGTCATTGTATCGTCACTATTAACTGAAGCTAACATTTTAATAAGAGTTTGTATTTCGTATCTTAAAAAGAAGTCGTGAAATATTTTATGTATAACGTCTTTTGTAAAACTGTCGTATTTTTCACTTAGCTTTGTCGTTTTACACGTTTTCTTAGGAGTAACCAGTTGACGGAAGAATTTTCGGATGACGACATCCGTTTCGCAAATATTGTTCTTTGAGCCCAGTAGCTTAGTCCGAAGCACATGTGTCCAGTTTTCTTGTTTGCTTGTTCTAAATTTATTGTGAATAAAAATAATACACATTATCGTCCTTAAGTTCTTTCCTAGCATGGTAAATGCTCGTCTTAGAAATACCTGTTACATCGGCCACTGCACGTGATACTTCATCCAGAGTACTTCCTGAATTTCCTTAACGAATTTGGGAAACGCATTTTACACATGTCTTCTCGCCACTCGTTAGTGGTTTTCCTTTTGTTATGTTTAATCAGGGACTGGTCTGATTCAAAAAATGGTTTTTAATTTCAGCATATTCACACACACACACACACACACACACACATACACACACACACACACACACACACACACACATATACTGCACGTATGTTTGCATTTCCAACTAATTAAAAATTACGAATGATAAACGTTGTGCATTATTTTTATTCGCAATAAACTTAGAACAAGAAAACTGGACACAAGTACTTCTGATCAGCAAACACTGAGCTACTGGCCTATTACAGTTTATTGTTTTATAAATCGCCAGGCTCTTTCGAGCAGTTATCACTACAGGAGGGAGCTATTATCTTTATTGTTACAAATTATTATTATTATCGTGAGTTTCCTCGCGATTCTATGGCAATCGCCGAATACAACAGGTTCCACCGGGCAGTGATCACTGCGTGGAGGACCCACTATACCTATCATAGCTTGTCCATTACTTATAACTGTAGATTGGATTTGTTCCTAGGGCTAACGGCTCTCCGGAAGTGAGTTGACCGTGGACCATTTGTTTCCAAATACTATATTGCTTTGTTTAATCGAATTATTATTTTGTCATTGTTCTTAAGCAGAAGAGTTTAACATTCTGTATTTTCTTAGACTATTATGGATCTGAACACTGTATTGGGTGAAGGCCTGTGAAGTTCAATAAATCCTAAATCCCTACTGGGCTCAAAGAACAACGTCTGGGAAATGGATGTCGTTTCCCGCAAACTCTTCCATCAAGTGACTTGCCCCCCTACGTCGGGAAGATGTAATGTACTTGGGTACATGTGGGAAGAATAAGGGATACTCAAATTATATTATTAATAATGAGCAAAATCATCATATGTTAGGTTTGTTAATTACGTTCCTCAAAAAAGAAGATTCTTTCAATGCATCAATAATTCGAACTATCTACCTGAGCCACTCATCCGTTCTTATTATTGTTCTGCTGTTGTTCATTTCAGAAGTAAATTAAATTTTTAGCGATCATTCTCATGTATCTTCAGAACATGAAAAATTTTGGATTTCTTATAGTAGGCCTAGTAGGTTTACCGCATAGTGTCTGAACCGGAGTTGCTCAGCTGGACGCCCGTTGAGGCTAGCCCAGTTCAGCCGGGCTCGTTATCTGAAATGCGGGCAGCTTACTTACCAAGCGTCCGTCACTGACAAACGAGAGAACAAACACACTCGGCGCGGGACAGGAGCAGTGACGTTCGATTTTGACTACGAAGCTCTCCTCGCACCTTTCAACAAAACGTCGTCATTCAGGAAACACTCTCCAAATCCACTTCTAATTATTAGTACTACAGTGTGTCCAACTCTCTGTTGAACCATGCATTCTCCAGCCACTAAAAATACCTACCTTTACAATATTAGTCCTTTCTCACCGAAAACCTGCGACGTTAAGCAAAATGCAAAATTACAGCTTCGTGATCCATTTCACGTAGCCTAGTAGTTCAGCATACTAATTTCAATGTATTTACAAGGAATTCACAGGGAATAGCACGGGAAAGTGACACTTAAGGCTAACTATACTGGGAGAAGCAGATAAAAAATTAATCAAGATTAAAAGTTTCAATAAAATATATTTATATGCAAAAGTTTCTTCCATACATTCACATTGATCATGGATACATTACTTGGCTTTTTCGTGCTGACAGTATTTTAATACAATCACAAATAATACAAGGGTAGAAAATAGCTTACGATTATATAAATTATTCTAGTACTATGAATAATAATAATAATAGTAGTAGTAATAATAATGATATATCTCAAGAACAGTTAATAACAAATCACCAAGTCATCTTAGTGAACGCTGCTTCCACAGCGTAATAATTTGCTTTCTAATGCTTAAATCATGGGTAACTCCGGTCGAGATTTATTCCTAACCAATGGGCATCTCAGGTTGTAATTCATCTCCAGGCTATGGGTATTTAGTTTGCTGATCAATTCCTAAACCATGGTTGTCTCTTGTGGTGGCTCATCCCTGAACTAAGGGTTTCTCCCGCACTGATTCACCCCTAAACCTTGATTTATTAGTGAACAACAGGCATATATTAGCAGAGAACGAACCTTTTGGTTTAGTAGGTCAAGTGTGTGTGTGTGTGTGTGTGTGTGTGTGTGTGTGTGTGCGCGCGCGCAGAGTTTCGCCCAAGGCGTGCCTGCAGGTGTGATTTTTCAGTCCGCGGCCGTGAAAGCCTTAATCGACAATGGGCATCTCTGTTGTTAATTTATGTCTATCTTGAACGTGATCCCTATGATAGAATTGAATGTCCTGATAGACATTATCCCTGAAATAATAACTACACTTTTTTCTTCGCGGAGACTAATTCTATATCCTTACGATTCTTGGTGTAATTTAATAAACACCATGGAGTTGCAGATATTGATAATACAGCTTCATCCCAAGTCTTAGTGCAACGGAGAGCCTTACACTGAAAGAAACAATTCACCACAAATACAAGCTCCAAAAATATTTTCGAAATAAAGATGTAGATGAGCCACTCAGTACGGCACTGTAAATTGTAATCTTGCCTCGTTCTTCTACTGATTTCGTTCTTCACGTTTACAAGGTTAGGCCTTGGTACAACTTGACACAACACATGAACATGCACTAACAGCGACGATGCTTTAACACTTACTAAGTACATATGAATTGACATTCATGGAGATAATGGTACAGGGTCTTTTTTATAGCTGACTTAGCAGCACTACTCAGAGCAATATATCTCTCGGCAAATGAGTTACCCGGCTATCGCCTTCCGTGCGTGTTCCCCTGACACACGGAGCAAGCCATAGAAAAGACCCTGTATAACACCTTCAAAATATGAACGTACAGGCATTGTCAGCGATGGTAGGTCGATGTGAACAAGGAAGAGCTCGGCTTGTCCTTCCGTGATGCGTGGGTTTATTAAAGGCGGAACAGGTGCGCTGGTTTGTATGTTGTATCTAAGCACGGGTTATTTAGAGGTTTAAGTTTTTGAAGATTAGCTTACCATTAAAGACACGAAACGTACATTTCTTTTTAAACATTGTAGTATAAATTACAAATCTATGTCTTCTAACATTTTTTGTCGGTTTAGGGTAGATCGGGAGTTGCCTGCCGACTGTGGCCGGGCACGCTTTTCTGAAATGCGGGCAGCTTACATAGCAAGTGTACGTCCCGGACAAGTGAACACACTCGGCACAGGACTGACGTTCGAATGCGACTACGAAGCTCTACTCACACTACTCAGCGAAATGCCGGATCACAGTATTAAAAGAAAACGATAATCGCAAGAAAAACCGACCTTTAAAAACATTCGTTTTGATTTATACTGCGCTCAACATTAATAGACATTGTTTTATTTTCTTATACTCATTCAGTCAAAGAAAACTGGTACGTTAAAAGATTCATGTTATTGGAATGAAACATGCAAGCTACGATTTACAATTTCTTGGATGGGAATGACAGAATTTCCACTAAGAAAATAAAGTTCCTGCTATTCATTCAGTAAAACATGATATATTTACATCCTTCAACAAGTTTAATACTTCATTTTGCACAGTGTCGTAATGTTATGTGACTTTCCCTGCCACCGTGTTTCTGAAGATAGTATTTAAAACCTATCATCAGACGTCCATTGATAATAGCTAGCCTCTAAATAGCGCGTGAGTTTCACGTTAGTGAAGACAACGATATTTACTATCCAATTACAACACCACTGTAACTGCAATAACAAGTAGATGTACAGCATGTCTTCATGTAAACACGAGTGTATTGTCGATGAGTTTATTAGAACATTTAAATCCAAGCAACAGCAAGCTTTACTTCTTATTATGTTAGAAATTTTTTAAAAATATAACAGTGAAAACTGAAATTCATTGCGTAGAGTACAACATTATTCTGAGGTACCAGTAAAGTATTTATTGTATATGGTCATATACAGGGTGATCCGAAAGTTGGTAACATTTGACGAGGCAATACTTCACGGAGTGTTGGAGACAGAGAGGTAATAATTGGACACACATGATTGGCATGACTTGGGATTTTATTGACAACAAAATAAAATACACAAAATGACCAACAGATGGCACTGGACGGCAGAACGTCAGATTCAGATGGCTAAACATGCTTGACATGACATGAGATTTTACTGACACCAACAACGAGTGTATAAAATAGGCCAACCGATGGCGCTGGACAGAAACACGTCAATGATGCCGCACGAGACTCGTCTATGATATAAAAGGAGCTGTCGTGAGAGAGGGCGTCAGATGTGCCTGCAATCGCGGCATGGTGACGTTACCAGAAAAGGCACTGTTAGTGAAACTTTACTGTATTTTATTTCGGTTTCAATAAAACCCCAAGTCATGCCAATCATGTGTGTAAATTATTATCCATCTACCTGCAATATTCCGTGAAGTATTGCCTCGTCAATTGTTAATGAACTTTCGGGTCATCCTGTACGTAAACAGAATAGAAATACCTCATTTCTTACAACGTAAGTTATATCGAAATTGACCTGTATTTCTAGAAAATAACATTATTCCCTTACTACTCAAATGAATTCTCACTGTTCATTGACCTTCATGGCATGTGACGTAACCACAAAGTTGTTGTGGCTGAAGCGCACACACTGATCGCTCGTCCACGCACTTATATGCTGTGTGCCCGCCGCGCGCCGTATAAAAAGCCCAGCTTTTGCATCTCTGGTTTAGATTAATTTTATATTGCGTAAGTTGTATGAGAATACTGTTTAGGAAAATTCAAACGAAAATAACTACGTAACATCTTTACAATAAAAATGAATTTGAATCTTACCTAAGGAATACAATTTAAATTTTTTAAGCAGAGAAAATTGCTTTTACTGCGTATCTTTCAAATTATATAATCAAATAGTATACAATATTATTTATAGTACGGTAAAAGGAAAAACGCATTATTGTTGATTAAGAAATAATGTAATATTACTTTCCACAAACAAACAATATTTACAGGGTAATTAGAGGACAGAGTTAAATTTCGAATATTACAGCTTCGGTATTCAATACGTGTACCATTCCTGTGCAGTGTGTATTGCACTGCATATGTGATTGGTGCTGCGGGTATATGTGCCTTCCAGAAATCAACAAATGCGAAAGCATTGGATTCATGCTGATTACAGAATAACCTGTCCACCACTTGACGAGGAAAACCCCTCCCTATGGCAGGTAGGCGATCCTGCGTTTGTCATCATCGACCTTCCTTCGCTGATGATGCACGTTGACAGAATTAATAAGACTATAGCACGTTCGAGACGTGAACACACTTGATGATACAATACATTTGAGGCATGCATGCGCCTATGTTGATATTTGTTTCTCAATTTCTCCGTATGCCGCCTCATACTCTGCGAATTTCCCTATGGGAAGATGAGGAAGCACTGGATATAAAGACAATTCAAAGAAACATAACTTTTAAAAATCATAATTCACATGAAAATATTCAACAAAATACTGTACATTTAGCTTCTACACAAAACTTTCAGTCAATATGACTGTCAATTTCCCATTTCCTTCAATTCGGAAATATTCTTATGGAATAATTGATATAATAATATTTAGAAACATATAAAAAATTTAATTTCACTTAACTGAAAGACTACTAATAGTTATAATTTAACTTGAAGCACCACGTAGTCATGACATGTAAAAGACAAGTTCGTCTTTCTGACAGTCACTGATGAAATTAATTCCACTTTTATAAAGGAGCATCAAACATGCTTTCATTTTTCTAGCCAAAAGTTCTGACCTGGATCGCCGCTAGTTTCACTTCATGCTGGTTGACTGATGTACAGTACAGTAAGTTTTCATTGTACACGGGTTTAATTCCCTCATAAAGTAAATAAATAATTTAGTGGTAACAATGGTTGCGTTCCCCTCGTGAACCTGCGAGATGAGAACAGAGGGTGTGACCTAGCAAATGTTTGCCAGGCATGGAGTAAGGCATAAAGAACACGTTACTGATCATACCTTCGCAGATGCCGCAGATTTGGGATAATTGGGCGTAGGCCTTACCACTGATCCCCAGAACAAAATCAGGCCGGTAGGTTCGTGACGGATGAAGAAGATGAAAGGTCGATCAAGTCGGAAGTTCTTCCGCGCACCATCTCGTGTCACAGACAGTAATGTAACGGCGGAAGCCACTGTACCAGTTTCTGTAATCTCAATTTCTACCCTGTGGATAGCATCATCAGCGTAGAGGCCAGGGTTCTCTAGCTGGCGGCGTTGGCGGAATACCATCTGTTCCTGGTCATTCGTTGGCACTGATCTCCCACTCACTTCATTTGCAGTACTATTATTGTTATCTCCAATGCGAGAAAATATGAATTGAGGTTCATAGGCTTGTTGAAAATTATTACCTTGAGATATGAGACTAAGATTAGCCGTACGAGGATTGAACAGAGTCTGAAGTCCCAGAGTTCTCAGCGCATCCTTCAAGCTGATAGTGGACTCTAGCTTCATACGAGGAACCAGGAGAATTATAGACTCTTCCTTCGTTGAAGTAACTAGTTCTTCAATTGCCGACGGAGTCAACTTCGCTTCTAGCTCTCTCAAAGCGCTGATACCTGGCTTATTTGGTAGTACGAAATACATGGTCACCTGATCGCCTTTGTATGGAAGCCCCACCACTCGACAACCTAGAGTGGGACTGGCGTAATGCGGAATTTCGAGGCTGTTGGCCATCATAGTGACTTCGATCTCTTCTCCAGGAGCATCTGCATCTCCGGTGATGTAGAAACGACGCTGGGACGTAACTTCTCCAGGGAAAGGATACTTCCACTCACCGTTGAAGTACAGAGCACTGGCTATAATTAGGCGAGTGTCTGAAGATGGTGGTTCACTCAGCAGTCCCATAATTCTACCCTTAGTCTTCATGCTCACCCAGTCATTGATTACAGCTACAGCTTCGTTGCCACGACTCATGAAGTCCACGTTCGTAATGTTACTCCTGTACAGAGACTTACTGAGCTCCCTGTAACGAGGACGGATAGGAAATCCTTCCTGTAACAAAATAACATGCACAAGATTAGATTTTATTATTTTGCAATTGGCTTTACGTCACACTTTCTCAGACAGGTCATATGGTGACAATAGGTTAGGATATGGCTAGGATTGGGATGTATGCGACCGTGGACGTAATTCAGGTACAGCCCCAACAATACTTGAAAAGACAATGGGAAACCAAGGAAAACCAGGGTTAGCGACAGTAGGGTTTGAACCCACCATCTCCCAAATGCAAAATGGCAGCTACGTGGCCCGTCTCTCGAAGCCAACTCGTTCGATCAATTTATTTCAGTTCTATTGTGTGATGCAATACAGTTTATATTACATAAACTAGAAAAACGCTACAGTATACAAGTGATATTTGTGAATTTTTTACTTTTAGCCTCCTTGCACTTTACCTTGAATTAAACTGTAGGCCAAACAGTATTCTGTATGCAATTTCCCATTTCCTCAATATAACACGAACACCGACATAACAATACGATCTACCCTCCGCCCGAAAATATTGCACGCACGCAGGTTCGATTGCATTTTAACCATCCCATGCTGAATTGAATATTTTTTGTGTGTGTCTGTATTTAAATACAGGTACATTTCTTCACTGCACTGAAAATCATAGATTATGGATTTTGGGCTTAGACGACGAGAGAGGGAGGACGGTAGACTCTTACAAAGTACAGATAATGAATCCTTTCATTCCACCTGTAGGAGAGATAAATATCATGATCTACGTCCAACAATATGGCAGCTGATACAACATACAACATGCCCATGCCACGCCACAAGGTAGTTCACCTATCAAATAAATGGACGCTGAGTTCAATACACAATCTTAAGGCCATAAATATTTGCAAGATACGTATTATGAGAAACATTCTGCTCTCTTCCGAGACGCTAACGTGTGCAAGGCCACGAACCTACTACGCAGGCGAAGCAGGGGGAGAGGTGATACTCCCACGTGGCGCGTCCCAGGTGGCCAATATGGGGGTCCTAACCGGCTTGCCGGTGACTTGAGGGAAATAAAATACCTCTCGTGGACCAAACACACAACCCCCTGTGGGTGGGGGACGCAGACGAAGAATACACCTACGGTATCCCCTGCCTGTCGTAAGAGGCGACTAAAAGGGGCGACCAAGGGGATGATTGGATTAGAACCATGAAACTACTTGTGATTAGTACCACCACGCGGGGAACACAATGGATCGCTATTACTTGCGCGTAGTACCACTATATTAGGTACCAAATAGGTTTGTGATTAGTAGCAATCAGGAGCACCGTGCGGTCAGGCTTTCACGGTACCTGTGATTAGTAGCACTATATGAGCGACGCCAGGGTTCTGGCTTGCCTATGATTAGTACCCACTATATAAGGAACACCACGGGATAGTACGAGTCCATGTGGTTAGTGATGAAAACCATAGGTTTGCGTTGTCTGTAAATGGCGCCGCTATGTGTGAAACACCATAGGTCTGTATTACATGTGAGAATTTTATAACCTGTCAGTAGTATCATAATGTGTGGAATACCGCGAGTCTACGATACTTTTGATTAGTACCGCACCATGTCAAATACCATGGTTCTACTTTCCAAGCGATAAGTACCATTATGAGAGGCCGATGACCTATATTTTGGACCCCTTTAGCTTTCAAGCATTATCGGTTCAGTACTGAGCTATAGAAGCAGTCCCTTGATCAGTATTACTATTGTTTTCGTGAGTTTCTGAGGCTGAGGCATTGCGGGTCGGCTCCACTAATTGTTTTAACTTCATATCCATCCGTTCATTTTTCATCCTCACGCTTCGAATTCTGGTCAGTGGAGGATTTTGGATGTTTATTTTGTCATTGCATTTCATCTCATTTCGTACCATTACGGTCCGATGACCTCGATGTTTGGCCCCTTTAAACAACAAGCATCATCATCATCATCATCATCATCATCAACGTGTGCAAGGGGCTTTAAGTGACCTAGATGAAATGCCAGTCAAAGACAGTGGAAACTTATTTAAAACAGAGCGCCATTTGTACCTACCGTGTATAGTAGGCGAACCTTTTCTTGATACCAAGTTTTACGGGGCGAGGAGTAAGGAGGGAGCTCTCCCGGTTACGGTTATACTGCCAACTGAATGGAAATATAATCTGAATTGAATTGATAATATGATCGATCGATATGAATTTATTAAACTTTTATTATAATAAGCCAAGAACTGTGTCGCACACACATTATATCGATGGAAATCTTGTTCCTAGCATGAATTCTAGTTTAGTTTTGCTGTGTTTAACAGTACTAGTACATAAAGTGTACGCCAGATGCCTCACGGCGACGCATAAGCGATTCATAGTTTGTGTTTCAAAGGTAAGATAACCGAGCTCTACCGATTCAGCACTAGGGAGCTCAGGTATCAAGAAAAGGTTCGCCTACTATACAGAAGGCAGAGTTCTGGCAGGCGGTAAAAGGTGAGGAGGGGAAGATGACGAAGACTTGGTATAGACAGACGACAAACACCGGTTCCCTGGTTGCTACGGTGTCTACGCTGACGTTAATCCCCCAAGCTCAAAAACATATCTATCTTAAAAAGATCTAAACAGGACTGCGTCGGTACCACAGTTGAAAGTTTTGAGGTGAGATACATACTGCTTTATAGGTTTTGTTCACATAAAGTACCTAGTTGGTGTCCGGTTCCATGGCTAAATGGTTAGCGTGATGGCCTTTTGTCACAGGGGTCCCGGGTTCGATTCCCGGCAGGGTCGGGAATTTTAACCACCATTGATTAATTTCTCTGGCACGGAGGCTGGGTGTACGTGTCGTCTTCATCATCATGACGCGCAGGTCGCCTACGGGAGTCAAATAGAAAGACCTGCACCTGGCGAGCCGAACATGTCCTCGGACACTCCCGGCATTAAAAGCCATACGACATTTCATTTTACCTAGTCGGTGTGAGCTTGAAATTTTATCGGTGATATTTTATTTCTTAATTATATACAAACTTACACACCTTCAAGACCATGAGTTCCAAATCATTTTTCACCCCTGTAACACTGGATGTGCGCGGAACTTTCCTCACGATGCTCGGCAGCATGAACTTTGCAAACAACCGAAACCAAAACAAAAACCCACGGCACTTAACGACCTTGAAAGGGCTTTGGCCTGCCCAGCGACCGCTGCTCAGCCCGAAGGTCTGCAGATTACCAGAGGCCGTGTGGTCAGCACGACGCATCCTCTCGGCCGTTATTCTGGGCTTTCGAGGCCGGACCCGCCATCTCACCGTCAGATAGCTCCTCAATTCTAATCACGTAGGCTGAGTGGACCTCGAACCAGCCCTCATGTCGAGAGAAAAATCCCTGACCTGGCCGGGAATCGAACCCGGGGCCTCCGGGCGAGAGGCACGCTACCCCTACACCACGGAGCTGGCTGATTTTTGGAACGCTCCCGATAAACCTTTTGACGCCCGATATTGGTGATTTTAGACTTCCTGAAATTCTGATCATTCGTTCTGTTCTCTCCAATGAGTTTCCGATCATATTTAATTTATTTATTGTCCATATGTTAGGACACTTTACGAAACACATTTCGCAATTTCTTGTACTGAAATTTTCTCAAGTGTTTAGTTTTTTTTTATTTGTTTTCACCGAATACTTGTAGAAATCGCTGAGATCAATCAAACGGTGTCTTATACAATGTGCTATTCACGCCGGAGACCAGAGCTACACGAATTGTTAGCTCCACAGCACGGCGAATTTAGTACCTTAGGATGGTGGTACTACTGCATCACCTGGCCTAGGTTTGACGTTAAGAACATGGGTACACTGTCTTCACACGCGCTGTCTAAAAAGTATTCGAATTTAAAACTTTCAAGATTTTGTAGCGTTCATCGGCTGAAGTAAGGTTTCGAAACTACAGACATATTATACGTGATATATAAGAGAATGTGATCACCGTTATCTTAAATCGGGCCCATATTATACTGGTAGAACACTAGGGTTAGTACGGGGCTGGCTCGATAAGGGGGCGAGGAGTACCTCCGGCCAGTGCGGCAGGTTTCAGGAACGGCAGCAATTTTAAAATAAGCGATACATACATGGTTTACAACAGACGAATTAAACTTTACAAAGTTATGTGTCAATGAAGATTTATGTGAAAAAGAGTATGACGAATTTACAAGGTGCCTGGCTGTCCAGCCCTCCATCCTAGTGACCGCTTGTTGCTTGTATAAGGCTGTTCGTCCACAACAACTGTATTTATCCGAGCAAGTGGTGGCCTGAAATACGGTCGAATGTGGCCGACTGGTCCCACAACAATTTTTTATTTTTCTCGCCGGGCCCGCCGAACCCCCCCCCCGCCCCCCTCGCATGGAAATCAGCACAAATCTACAAGGCCTCCGGCTGTTAATTCTAAGAAGAGAAAGAGACAACAGCGAGGATTGGGAGTATGTGATATGTACTATGGAAGTATCGGCCTGTCAACATGCTATAGTTCTTGCAATTTCCTCGTTAACGACCGGCATGCTTTTGAAGCCTACCTGGCTATCTGTGTTTACATTCCTTGACCGCAGGGTGTCAGGATTTGCCAAACTCGAGAGACAGCGTTGAAACGGAGAGTTGACAAGCGAGCGGGCTTCAGGACCGGAATGCTTTTGAAGTACTCCACGTAGACTGTCACTGACAAAGCCAAGAGCCATCTGATATTGATCACAGGAGAGGCGACTGTAGACAGACGGGTGGTACTGCTTAACGTTTGAGTCGCCGGTCGTTAACAAGGAAACTGAGAGAACTATACCAGGCAGATTAGGTATTGGGTTGTGTGGTACTGGAGGTTGGTACCAAGGGCCAGGAGAAAACCCCATAGGCGGAAGTAGAAAGATGCCTGGTATGTTATACATAGCACATGCAAGGATGTGGGATGGAAGGTTCCAAAGTTAGTGTTAGTTAGGAACATGTATCATCCATATCATAAACATTTTGCTAGCGTTTGCGAGTTATTAAAAGGGATCAGTCAGTCTTGTCACTGCGAGTTCAAGCTAGGGTTCACTAGCGTCTGGGACTACAGGATAGTCCCAGTGGTCCCCGGTGCCAAGTCTCCGCTGGCGGTGGCATGCGTCGATTATACACGACTTACTCAGCCGAACACGGCCATGTCACGATCAGATCTCAATGAAATAGGTTTAGTCGGACGTAATCGGTCGATTGGAAAACACTTATTGCTCTCCTAATAAGCAAATTCTATTTTTTTTCTTGGTCGTGTTCCCAAACATTGTCATACACAGTTTAAACTTTTCCCCGTTTTTTTTCATTAATTCTTCATCTAGGTGATGAAAATCCCCTATACTACATCTTTTGCTCAGTATGGGACGAATCTATAGTAACACTCCCTGCACTGTCACCTTATTCTTCGACTCGTGAGGCATGGCTTTTCAAGGAAGTATAAATCACTATCCATTTTGTTTAACAACCGGTTTACTTGACGACAGATGTAACACTGACGGATCGGCCCTATAAAGTAGGTGTCGGAGCCGGGTTGAGTGGTTCAGATGGTTGAGGCGCTGGCCTTCTGACCCCAACGTGTGGCAGGTTCGATCCTGGCTCAGTCCGGTGGTATTTGAAGGTACTCAAATACGTCAGCCTCGTGTCGGTAGATTTACTGCCACGTAAAAGAACTCCTGCGGGACTAAATTCCAGCATCTCGGCGTCTCCGAAAACTGTAAAAGTAGTTAGTGGGACGTAAAGCAAGTAACATTAATCAATCAGTAGGTGTCGGATGCAATTCGACTGTAGTGGACGAGATTCACATCGGCCGTAAGTCGGGCGACCACTTACTATGACGAATACGGTTCCTATGGATGATCAGCCTGAAGGCCAAAATCACACATCAGGCTGTCTATGCGAAGATATGTTTTGTGTTTTAAATATATGTAAGTGATACAAAGGGTTTGGCGAATGTTGATTAAATAATGAAAAGGAATAGTTTAGTGGTATGTATTTCAGAAAGTTGTATTCATATAGTTTTTAGAGGGGGTTCTGTTTTATTATTACGTGTTCGAATAAATACTGAAAGGTCAGGAGCATTTTAATATGCATTCATTTATTCGGCAAATACAGTTTTTTGCTAGTTCTTTTACGTCGCACCGACACAGATAGGTCTTACGGCGACGATGGGACAGGAAAGGGCTAGGAGTGGGAAGGAAGCGGCCGTTGCCTTAATTAAGGTACAGGCCCAGCATTTGCCTGGTGTGAAAATGGGAAACCACGGAACACCATTTTCAGGGCTACCGACAGTGGGGTTCGAACCTACTATCCCCCGAATACTGGATACTGGCCACACTTAAGCGACTGCAGCTATCGAGCTCGGTCAAATACATTTTAAAACTCTGATATTTTGTATGCCATGAATGAACATCAGAAACTGACGTGGTTAAACAATGTGAGAGTAAGCACTCACCTGGTGATCACGAACGGCTGACATTGCGGATAAAGACGGATTCTGTGTCAAAGTGTGAAAAGGTGGGGAGGCGGCAGTTGCAATTATCGTACGGGCCGAAATGTTTGAATGGGAGGTCGAGGTCCTTTAACCTCTCTGGGCCTTGCTCACGTTGCACAAACAGGAAGCACCTTGCAGCAGACGTGGGTGCTAAAAACAGGTAAACATCTACAAGGGCTGGCACACGTTCTTCACTAGCTGTCATGTTGAGTGTTACGCGGACAGCAGCTTACAGTACCAGCCAGGTATGCGATTAATACACCAGATAATAGATATGTTATTCCCACAAGTACAAACAGCTCAGGTAAAATGAGCCGCTGATTCGAGAACTGGACTGGTCAAGGATATAAGCTTCGAATCCCGAGTCGGAAATAATAATAATAATAATAATAATAATAATAATAATAATAATAATAATAATAATAATAAAAGTAGTTAGTGGGACGTAAATTTAATACTATTATTATTATTTGTTAATTAATCAGACACGATTAAAATTCCCGACCCGGCCGGGAATCTAACCGGGGACCCTCTGAATCAAAGGCCTCAACTCTGACCATTCAGACAAGGTGTCGGACGGTGAGAGGAAGATACACGGTCTTAAAATACCCGGCCAGGACCCACAATTTCTTCTTGATTCTCCACTTATATCATTTAAATATGGAAGCATCTCCAGAGAATTAATTATTACTATTACTCTTATTATTACACTGTTGATCACAATCAGGAGCACTATGAGTTATAATGCCGAGGTTGCGGATAGTGGAAACTTTTACCTTCCACTCTTCCAAGAACCTTCGGGGTCTACTTGCTTTTATATTACGAATTAGGTTTACTAAGCTTTGTACTACCTTTATGGAGGAATACATAGGCTATGAGGCGTTCCAGACAGGAAGGGTGAACTCCATTAAGGCCTGTATCGAACTCTGTTTAAAATAATTCTGTGAACTCAACACCCGTTCCGATCCGAACTCTTTGCGACTCCCTGCCCATTCTCAAGTGTGGAGTACAGTGTGGCCAACTCCAGTCCAGTTTTATCCAAGTTCTCAATCGGCTGGTAGATGAAGGAAAGTGATATATTATTATTATTATTATTATTATTATTATTATTATTATTATTATTATTATTATTATTATTATTATTATTATTATTATTATGTGCGTATGGACCCAATGGATCACGCAAAGCTCTAACGATTCTGTTTTCTGAGTTGCCAAACAGCTCTCATCCTTTCTCCGTGGATCCTTTTTCATTCTTCTGTCCACTTTGCTCCAGTCTTCTTTTTCACTTCGTTCTCTGGTTGCACTTTCCATCCATTAATTTTTTTCCTGTAGAGGTTTCTGTCCGCGGTGTCAGTTGAGTCCATATGGGCTTTTTCTAGATCCTTCTTCACTTCCAGTACCCATGGAATATTTTTTAGATGTTCTATGTAGGTGAGAATCTTGTATGTCAGTCTACTTGCCGGCAGTCTGCGAACGTGCCCATAAAATTTCAGACGTCTTTTGCGGATGTCCGCTGCAATTTTATTATTATTATTATTATTATTATTATTATTATTATTATTATTATTATTATTATTATTATTATTATTATTATTATTGCTGCTTCAATAAATAGACTAGTTCAATATTTTAAGATGTTATTTATTTTGCTTATACTGTGTGTATATATGCCTATCAGTATTTGTTATATATATTTGTTATACCTGGTGTAAGACTTCAAAATTTAGATTTATACATGGTATAAATGTCACAATTATTTACGAGGTTAGAAATTCCGTGTTAGCAGCTAGGCCTTTAATAAAATTTATGTTAAAATACATGTGGCATAAAATAGTATAGTCATTGTCTTGAATAATGTATATAATGATTGCAGAGTTAGCCTACATTTAAATTAAAAATTAACATTATCGTATTCCAGGTTTTATGTTAACACAATATAAGTTAACATAACAAATTGTACCATTATACTCCTGGTACTAATATAGATAATAACGAAAATCTGCTACTCTTGAGTGGTGAAACCAAGTAATTGTCATGGTTCGCGGGTAGTTGTGTATAAGGCTCTGGTGATGACGGCTACGGTTTGATCCCCGTAATGAGCAATTAAATATTGGTATCACTATACAATATAGTTTGAGAGAATACTACTTGTTGCTCGGTGAAAACAAGCAGTTGTCCAGGTTCCGGAGTACTTGTATTCAGGACTCTGTTACCGACCACATGCGGTTCGATCCCCGTGATGTGCGACTAATTCTGTGCCCCGGTTCGGTTAGTACTGGTAGATATCCGCTGTATTGTAAACATTCTATTTGCTACTGTCGGTTTTGCCAATACATTTTTATCACTGTTAATAATTCTTTTTCTTTTTCTACCGCTCTTCTAACAACTGTGGGGTTGTGGGAGCGAACTGCGTCACGCATGTGGATTTGGCTCTGTCGAACGGCCGGATCGCCATCTTGACGCCAATCCTATATGGAGGGATGTAATCACTATTGCGAGTTTCTGTGGTGGTTTGCCGTGCGGTGTGTTGTCTGAATATGAAAAGGAGAGTGTTGGGACAAACACAAGCATCCAGTCCCCAGCCCGTGTTATTAAAATACCCGGCCCGGTCGGGAATCGAACCCGATACTCTCTGAACCCAAAGGGCAGTACGCTGACCAGAGTCGGACTATTATTGTTATCATTATAACGTATAGGAAAATTCAACTTGATGGTAGGTGGCATTTATAACCACGTCCTTTAAGAGATGAATAGCCATAAAAGCTTGAATTCGAGAATATATCCATCATGATACCTCATGTAGTAGTTAGCGTGATCAGCTGCGAACCGCGGAGAACCGGGTTCGATTTCCGACTATGCCACGAAATTTGAAAAGTGGTATCTGGGCTGGAGCCGGGTCCACTAAGCCTCGGGAGGTCAACTGCGTAGAGGTGGGTCCTATTCGCACCTCAGCCATCCTCGAAGTGGTTTTATGTGGTTTACCACTCTCCTCCAGGTAAATGCTGGGAAGGTACATAACTTAAGACAACGGCCTTCCTTCCCTCTTCCTTGCCTGTACCTTCCAATCTTCCCATCCCTCCACAAGACCCGAAGTCTCACGCTCCGGGACACTGCCCTTGAGGCGGTAGAGGTGGAGTCCCTCTCTGAGTCCGAGGGAAAACCCTGGAGGATAAACCGATTAAGAAAGAAATAAAGATGACAGCTCATGCGATAATAATAATTTCGTGTGGCTATTTCTAGCCGAGTGCAGCCCTTGTAAGGCAGACCCTCCGATGAGGGTGGGCGGCATCTGCCATATGTAGGTAACTGCGTGTTAGTGTGGTGGAGGATAGTGTTATGTGTGGTGTGTGAGTTGCAGGAATGTTGGGGACAGCACAAACACCCAGTCCCCGGGCCATTGGAATTAACCAATGAAAGTTAAAATCCCCGACCCGGCCGGGAATCGAACCCGGAACCTTCTGAACCGAAGGCCAGTACGCTGACCATTCAGCCAACGAGTCGGACAGCTCATGCGATAAAAATGAATGAGACATAAATGATCAGGAGTGACCTTTCCTGTAACTTTTCTTATGTACAAGTTTTACATTTTCGGGGATATTTGGAAATATGTGAAAAAATATATAATCGTGAAAATCTGTTATTTTTCCTTACACGGCAAAATCGGAAATTATATTCTAAACAGCTTTCGTTATGTACAGGTTTTCGATTATTAACGCAGAAATCTGACGTTTACTGCCTTGGCCCGCTAAAATTACGAACCCATTTTGTTATTATTGTTACCATTATAATGCATGAGACAAGTCCATCGTTGCTGGGAGCGTCTTATAATGTGCTACTTTCAAAGCTAAAAACAAGCGATAGCCCAACTTCATTTTAAAACCCTTTCCGGATATGGATTTTCGTCTATAAACACAACAGTCTGGCATAATTTTCTTCAAATATAGACCTCTGAGTCCGCCTCTGTGGTGTAGTGGTTAGCGTGATTAGCTGCCACCCCCAGAGGCCCGGGTTCGATTCCCGGCTCTGCCACGAAATTTGAAAAGTGGTACGAGGGTTGGAACGGGGTCCACTCAGCCTCGGGAGGTCAACTGAGTAGAGGTGGGTTCGATTCCCACCTCAGCCATCCTGGAAGTGGTTTTCCGTGGTTTCCCACTTCTCCTCCAGGCGAATGCCGGGATGGTACCTAACTTAAGGCCACGGCCGCTTCCTTCCCTCTTCCTTGCCTATCCCTTCCAATCTTCCCATCCCACCACAAGGCCCCTGTTCTGCATAGCAGGTGAGGCCGCCTGGGCGAGGTACTGGTCATACTCCCCAGTTGTATCCCCCGACCAAGAGTCTGAAGCTCCAGGACACTGCCCTTGAGGCGGTAGAGGTGGGATCCCTCGCAAAGTCCGAGGGAAAAACCGAACCTGGAGGGTAAACAGATGATGATGATGATGATGATATAGACCTCTGAAATACATAAATACACACTCATTTTGAAACTAATAATACTAAATAATCCCCCGTGTTTAATAAAAACATATTTTCGGTGGCATTAAAGTTACGTAGCCTGTACCTCGTCGAAAATGCGTAAAGTGTGGTCTTACCCTGTGCGGAATACATACGTTTAAATGAGTTGACGGGGCATTTGGCTAAAACATAGCGGAGCCAGTCAGAATGAAGCACTCGTTGGCCGCACTGTACATAAATAGTCACTGTAGTGTGGACCACCTGCCCATTGTCCTTCAGCGTACCATTCATTGACAAGTGACATCTATGCAGAATCGTCCGTGAGCCGAGCACACAGGTTCTCAGCCTATCCCCTACTGATGCGGTAAGATAGAGGACGTAAAATGAGAAAGCAGAAGTTGCGGTGGTATAAATTAAAATTCGTACCACAGCCAAGGGACTGAATAAACTCAGCGAGACATAAAACGCACTCAAAAAGTGAAAGGATGCAAGGTGGAATTAAATTACGAGAAAATCTGGGAGCGTCAAGAGACCTCTTTCTCTTCCACTTGGTAAGCAGTACGTTCCACGCTGAGTACCTGCCTTCATTTTATGTTAAGCATTCACTGCATGAAAAGAACAAAAACAAAAAACAAAGCAAAGACGAGTAAAATAAACTTCGAAAAAGGAAAACTTATTTTAACATCAACCAGGTTAGCCGAGTTTTCAGAAATGTCATCATTGTTACAATCCACGTCCTAAAGAACGCTACCTCATACAATCATAAAACGAAATGAGCAGGGACTTCAGATGAGGTTTCTGAAGTTAATACGTCCACGCAAAATAACTAATCGTTGATTTCTATAGTTGAAATAAGTGTTCTTTCAAATTACTAACTAACTAACTAACTAACTAACCAACCCCATGGCACTGTAGTCCTCGAAGGACCTTGGCCTACCAAGCGACCGCTGCTCAGCCCGAAGGGCTGTAGATTATGAGTTGTCATGCGGTCAGCACGACGAATCCTCTCGGCCGTTATTCTTGGCTTTCTTGACTGGGGCCCCTATCTCACCGTCAGATAGTTCCTCAATTCTAATTACGTAGGCTGAGTGGACCTCGATCCAGCCCTCAGATCCCTGACCTGGGCGGGGATCGAACCCGGGGCCTCCGGCTAAGAGGCAGGTTCGCTACCCCTACACCACGGGTTCTTCTAAATGCTATTACTATTTATATCGTGCGTGCAATTTGCCTTTCCTGGTCTTTTTCCCAGTTAACTGCGTTCAGCACCATTGGCGATCAAGCCTAGTTTTACGGTCGGATGCCCTTCCCGATGCAATCCTATTTAAATGGATGGATATATTACATTGCGTGTTTCTATGGTCGTTTGTAGCTAAATGTGTATTAAGATGATAAAAAATACCCAGACCTCGTGCTACAGGAATTAACCAAACGTGGTTAATCCCCAGTGCAGTACATCATTCAACAAAGGAGCTGCACATTTTTATAAAGTGTGACTGTATTTTGTAAACTTTCAATGAATAACAGATAAAAAGATTCGTACCGAGCAAGCAGCTGTGCGATTTAGGTCACGTAGCTATCAGCTTGCATTCGGGAGATAGCGGGTTCGAACCCCACTGTCTGTAGGCGTGAAGATGGTTTTCAGTGGTTTTCTATTTTCACACCGCCGGGCTGAGTGGCTCAGACGGTTGAGGCGCTGGCCTTTTGACCTCAACTTGGCGGGTTCGATCCTGGCTCAGTCTGCTGGTATTTGAATTTGCTCAAATACCTCAGCCTCGTGTCGGTATATTTACTGGCACGTAAAAGAACTCCTGCGGAACTAAATTCCGGCAACTCGGCGTCTCCGAAAACTGTAAAAGAGTAGTTAGGGAGACGTAAAATGCAAATAACATTATTATTTTCACACCAGGCGAAAGCTGGAGTTGTACCTTAATTAATGTTATTTGCTTTACGTCCCACTAACTACTTTTTAAGGTCTTCGGAGACGCCGAGGTGCCGGAATTTAGTCCCGCAGGAGTTCTTTTACGTGCCAGTAAATCTACCGACACGGGGCTGTTGTATTTGAGCACCTTCAAATACCACCGGACTGAGCCAGGATCGAACCTGCCAAGTTGGGGTTAGAAGGCCAGCGCCTTAACCGTCTGAGCCACTCAGCCCGGCTGTACCTTAATTAAGGCCACAGTCGCTTCTTTCCCAATCCTAGTACTTTCCCCCGTCACCATAATACCTATCTTTGTCGTTGCGTCGTGAAGCAAACTGCAGAAAAAAAAATGCGCTTCGAAATGAAAATGCGTGCACAAAAAGGTTAAACTGGCTAAAACCAGATGGAGAGGTATGGAGAGCGGGGGACAGCGTGACGGAGTGAGGGATGTAAAATTCGCCCGTAGCCTACTACCCGCAGAACGCCTCATGATTTACTTGATGAAGTCATTTTGACAAATTTAATAGGCTGCAAGCTACAATACCTGCAAGAAGATGCCGTTAGCTGATGAGATCTTCACTGTCGACGTGTCTCCTGGCTTTTCTTGGAATTCTGCCAGCACGCGACTGTACTCATTGTGGATGACGTCATCAGAAGGCAGCGTCTGGCTGGCGTCCGTAAGTCCCAACACTTTAGCCAGCTCCTGGTACGTCTTGCCGCCTGCTCCTAGCAGGACCAGTGCTAGAGCGCTGGCGATGCTAAGAGGAGAGAAGACCACGTTACGTTCTGTAGACGGAGAAGATATTCCTCGACCCCCACCTGGCATCGAACCTGAACAAAAAGAACAAGCGCATATACAATTGTTTACGTTTTCATTTTCAATTATTATGCAGGTTGATAAGAGTATGTAAAAATAAAACCATAAGATAAACAAATAAGGAATAAAGACATGGAAGTGGCACACCTACTAAAAGACTGCAAAGAAACAAGAAAAATCATAAATATATTGTTATTGTTTTTACGTCTCATTAACTACTTTTAGACGTTTTTTGGAGACGCCGGGGTGCTTGGAGTTTATTCCCGCAGGAGTTATTTGACGTGCCAGTAAATCTACCGACACGGACCACCTTCAAATACGACGGGACTGAGGCACGATCGAACCTGCCAAGTTGGGGTCAGAAGGCCAGTGCCTCAACCGTCTGAGCCACTCAGCCCGGCAAAAAATATATACTGTACATAGGAAAGAAAGATATAAAAATTAGGAAATGGAAGAAACCAGGGAGAATAGTAAAACTATGCCAAATTATCAAGGAAGTGTGAGAAAAGAAATCTCAGGAAGGCGAAATCATGGAAGTTGCATGCAACTAATAGTAAAAATATTCATGAGGCGGTATCGCAGACCATCTAGTGAGTTATCCCACTTCTCACTTTCATCTAACCTGTCCGTCCTCCCTCGGTCAATTCTTCTCTTCCGACCCTGACGGTATTAGGTTGCGACGCGTAGAGAGTCTTTATTTTCCCATCCTTTCCTTTGCCCATACCTTCATTATTCGAATTGTCTGACTTCTTGTATTTTCCATCTGTTTAGAGTTAATAGAGGATGGTTATCCAGTTGCACTTTCCCTTAAAGCGATAATCACTACTACCACCACCACCACCATCACCACACGTAGCTGTTAGCTTGCATTCGAAGGACGTAAAATAGCTAAAATCAGCCCTGTATTACTCCAGAAAGATTGATTGATTGATTGATTGATTAGAAATTCGGATATTTTCATTGGTTTGAATTTCATTTTCCTCCACTGGACTTCTTCGAATGAAAGGAATAATCAATCATTACTAACATCTGACTCCTCCTCTTTGACCCCCCCCCCCAAACCCCATGGAACTACAGCCCTTGAAGGGCCTTGGCCTACCAAGCAACCGCTGCTCAGCTCGAAGGCCTGCAGATTACGAGGTGTCGTGTGGTTAGCACGACGAATCCTCTCGGCCGTTTTTCTTGGCTTTCGAGATCTCACCGTCAGATAGCTCCTCAATTCTAATCACGTAGGCTGAGTGGACCTCGAACCAGCCCTCAGGTCAGGTAAAAATCCCTGACCTGGCCGGGAATCGAACCCGGGGCCTCCGGGTAAAAGGTAGGCACGCTACCCTACACCACGGGGCCGGCCCTCCTCTTTGACTGGCTCCAATAACCGCTACTCATCCGCCCACCATCAAGGTTGCTCGTGAATGTCGTTCGCTTGGCGGCCGAGTTAACATGTTGTAAACAAATACCTGACCTTTGAAATGCAGTGCGTGCGCTGGTTTTAGGAGGAGTTTACATGTCCTCACTGAGGTGTCAGCAAAAGGAAATGTAGGAACAGGAAATAAGTCGTCCTAGTCTCGCCAACTTAATATAGTGGAGATCTGAAAAGAATAAGAGTTGTCTAACAGGTCTCTGATTGGAAAGATGAATGTAAGAGGCCTAGTATTTTCATGTTTCTTACTTCCTCAAATTTTGTGAATGACTTCTGGAAATATGGCATAATTGCATTTGAATAATAGCAGTATGAAAGTGAAAATCCATAGCCTGTTCCAGTCATTCGACCGTGTTAGGAATGGAATGAATGAAGCCCCCATCTAGCGGCGAGGATAGGAACTGTGCCGGCTGCCGAAGCCTGTCGCACTCCTCAGGGGCAATGGTAAATTACTGACAGATGGAATGAAATATATTGGATAGTGTTGCTGCAATGAAAGATGACAGGGAAAACCGGAGTACCCGTAGAAAAACCTGTCCCAATTCCGCTGTGTCCAGGTCAAATCTCACATGGAGTGACCGGGATTTTAACCACGGAACCCAGTGGTGAGAGACCGGTGCGCTGCCGCCTGAGTCACGGAGGCTCCCGATTATAGCAATATAAGAGTCATAATTCCATGTGAATCTTGTGCAGCAGGGCAAATCATTAGACATCTGGTGACAGAATGCATTCAGCGTGTGTACAAGATAATAGTGGAAGAAAAGTGGCCTTACGTCCCACTAACTCATTTTTCGGCTCTCAGAAACGCCGAAGTGCTGGAATTTAGTCCAGCAGGATTTTTTTGAGCACCTTAAAATACCACCGGACTGAGTCAGGATCGAATCTGCCAAGTTGGAGTCAGAAGGCCAGTGCCTCAACCGTCTGAGCTATTCAGCTCGGCAATAGTGGAAGATGTTTATGGTTAAGAGGATTATTTTAAATTTAATTTTGATATAGGCCAAAGGTAGGCATTTATTCAAGTGGAGGCACATGCTTCCCCTAGTGCACCGTCACTGCATTGTCCTATATAGGAGGCTTGTAGTGGTGTCTCCACGACGCACTAGCGCCAGTGTCTTGGAAAGGTGTAGCATTCCAACTGATGAGCCCACTGCTGCATTGGGGCGAAACGCTGGTAATTTCACGATTGAAAAAACCTAAAGACTTACAGAGCTTAATTTAAAATTGTTATACAGACGCCATGCGCTAAATCCGGTTGCATGCTGTATTGCGGTGTATACAGAGTGTAGTAGGTTCAATACTCCAACTTGTAGATATTATATGAGACCGAAAAAGGTCTTTTGGTAAATAAACATGGATTAATAAACTTAATTTTTATCCGTATTTAACCGAGATTACAAAGCTTTTAAAAGTCCACCTTATTCAATACTATACAGTGTGTTGTGTAGATGTAATTGCAGCATATTATGTTTATTCAGAACTAGTTTCGACGCTATACTGAGTCATCATCAGCTGAACAGAGGCATTGGAAAACTGGAAATCATATAAATATTATCAACATTATCAGAAATTAAAATCTTACACAGTACTCTTACAATTAAAATAAAGATATATTTAAAAAGATATAGTGATTGTCCTTCCTTTCTCAACAAGTCGAAGACTTGCGGACCTATTGCACCAAATTATTAAAACCATATGCGATCAGGTTCGCTGTAATTATTGTAATTTAAGGTGAATTCAAATTAAAATTCACACACAAAGTTATTAAAATAGTTCATTCATAAAACAGTTTCTGCTTAATTAAGTACACTTCGTAATTCTGCGTATAGTGCAATCATAAAAACAGGTTCTGGAAGTTATGTAGTGTCTTTTTTGACAGTATTGTGCAGTGAAGCGAGCCTGATGAGGTGGGAACGTACTGCTCATAGTGCTTCATTACGCTTCGCTCAGTAAACGACCTTCTGATGTGAGTCATATAAATATTTACGTTATTGCACACGATCTTATATCTTGCCTTCCCTCCAAGACATTATAACTATTATATTTCTTATTATTCACAGGTTCCGCATTTGAACTGGGAAATGTAGTTCTTGTTAATAGCTTAAGGACTTTATTTGTACGTTTGTAAGCTGCTGAGACGTTTTATTTAACAAGTAGAGGACTTCTGGAACAACTGGAGAAGAAAGAAAGAAAGAAAGAAACACACTAAGATTCTGGGACCTGGGCACGTCGGTGGACAATGGAGATTAAGACCTAACAAAGAGTTATACAAAGAGACTGAAGAAATTATAGAGTCGATGAGAAAAGAGATGAATACAATTTTATTTTATACTCCTCTCTTACGTATGAATAAAGAAAAATTCACTCGAAAGCACGTTACACATTTCGAAGGGAAAAAGGTTGTTCCCAGGTGGTTTATGGAGATAGATACCGACAAGGAGAGAATGGGCATTAGGCAGTGAGACATTCAAAACAGGAACCACTTCCGGCCATTCTTATCAGACTTAAGAGGAGAAGTAGAAAATACATCTTCAAAACTGGTCTTTTCAGAGGAAAGAAAGGAAGCTGTATTGGCAGAAAATCAAAGCCAGTGGAGAGAAAAGATGATTCAGGGTACCATAGTTGCTATTCCGTGGTCCATGGTGACCAAAATCGAACAGAAGAATAAGAAGGACATTATTTATGATTCTCATTCATCAAAACAATCAATATTACATACTCCATTAAACATGCAATGGCATTTAAATGTAATGTCTGTGATTTAACAAGAAGCAGTACTTTTTTCCTTCACGTTTAAGAACAGACAGAGATAGTGTAAGAGACTCGCTCGGATGCGTACTCTCTAGCACATGCTTGGGGTCCTTGAACATGTGCTGTACGACAGGCAATGGCACGTCGTTCCAGAGCGTGTGTTGAAAGAGGAGGACGCACTTTTGAACAGTTTTTGTAAAAGACTACAATGAACTTGACATGCAATAGTTATAGCTATTCTCAAACATCTCAAAATATACTTCAGCTATTGATTTCCTACCTATGGCTATTAAATGAGAAAGTTATGTTTTTGACTTCTATCATCCCTAGAAGAACGAATTTTGATAGGGCCTTTATACCCTGTAAGCCTGTATAATAGTGTGTGTATCTATGCTTGCTTGCGGTTCAAATGCAGCTAAATATCAGCCAGTATTCACTAGAGATGTGAGTAATGAATTAATGGAGAAGATCAATAATAGACATAGATGGCTAAATTCATGGTGGCCTAGAATCGCTCTGATCCACACCTGCTTTCTAGTTCTCTCATAGTACTGTATGTGCTGCATCGCCCATAACTGTGGAGGTAACTTGCTTTCAGAAATATTTTATAGTCTACTTTGAATATTCTTCTTCTTATCCTTATTCTTCTTTATTGATACAGAAATATGTGGTCTACGAAGACATATAATTTCATTCGATCTTAGAGGTGCTTTTTCCTTTCCTGCCAGCGATCCTTTGCCTTTGATTTCTTCTTAGCAACTATTCTCCAGAAATCTTCGAACTTTCTCCGGGGGAAATCCTTTACCCTTGTGCCTTTCATCCTAAAACTCACTGTATACCGGACATCTTTCGTTGAACTGTTCGCCCGTTTCAAGACCAGATGCACTTCTTGAAGCCACGGCTTTCGAAGGATAAGAATTTTGTTCACTAGCCTGTTGGTTCGTTTTCCTTAGACATGCCTGTAAGTCATCAGTTTTCTCTGTTTCATGCTAACTGGTATAACCTAGAACTTTAATTATATTCAATTTTTAAATAACTCGCATGTCACATAAGCGTATAGGGTTAAGTTATGTGTGTTATCATATATTACTTGTTAAGTTATATTGAGCCCAAAAGTTAGATAGAAACTTTCTACAATGTGTGGACTTCTCAGAGAATACATTATGTTGTAGACTATGTGAAATACAGTATTTGAATATTGTGCATAGGATTATGATTTACTGAGAAGACTCAATTAATGTTACGTATTATTTTGAACAATGTGTGTTTGTCTAAAGTTATGAGTAGAGTAAGCTGTGTAATCTACTACTACTACTACTACTACTACTACTACTACTACTACTACTACTACTACTACTACTTTTAAATTCCGTCCCTGAAGGGGACGGCGGGTCTCCTAGACGGTAACTCCGTCTCTTAGGCCGGGAGATGTGATACAGTGAAGGAGATGTTTACACGGAATACGAATCAGAAGCAAGAGCTTTTTCATTTAAAAAGTCCCACGTTCATTGGCAGGGATTCGAACTACGGCACTGAAACTCTAACGTCCTTACGATTCGGTCAGTGATATGCCCGCTGCACAGCATATCCCAGACTTTCACAACCACAGTCACGCGATACGCTGATGAAAATAGACTCGACAAACACAACGAGGAAATGCTGCCTGCTTCAACGTAACGACCTCGGTATCATTAATGAACGTGCCTCCATGTTTGGAGTATGACTGAAAGCAAGGCCTATAGGATATGAAGTGTTTACTCAAGAATATATCCTTATTATTAAAAACAAATATTAGTGATGAGCAGCGCATTTCACTAGGTGATAGCAGCTCACAATGGCAGGTTCCAGGTAATTGAGTACCCGCCAAGACTCGAAGCGAAAATACTCTGGTACCTTCACATTGGGTATGGATATCTGAACACCCAGGTACCCGCTTACCTGTTACACGTACCCGATGATAACTTACTTGCGCATATTTCCAGAAAATAAAACGAAGTACGTCCCTCAATTTAGGCTATTTTAAAAATGTATATATGTGTGATGTATTTGCAGTATGTTTATAAATAGTCACCTCCATTTTTAGACACATTCGACCAGTGGTTAGAATGTTTAAGTATTTAGCCCGTTATGATGTATTTTTTCCAATAAAGGGATCTAGTGTGTGACCGTTTGGTTGAGTCATAATAATATTTCTTTTGAATAAAAGAACTTGCCGCGAAGACTTAAGAAAACTCTTTTAAAACACGTACAATTATTCCTGTTCATTTGTGGGAGGAGGAGGCACATATCTAATCCTCTTTCAAACCGGAGAAAAATTACGTCGGTATTCACATGTCATTTTTACGCCAAAGCTCTTACATAAGGTGTTATTTATTTTAGAAAAAAATTTTACTCCGTTAATTTTTAGGTTAGAACGAAAATGTCGAAATAACAGATATATTTATTCATCCTCCTCATTATCATAAGATTATAGATTGCAAAATTGTAACGAATGACTACTTCGCTAATACGAGAATAAGCTTTTGAGTAAACGGGTACCCGAGTATTATCCGAAGGCAAAGGATGATACCCGGGTAAATGGTGGTGGTGATTATTACTGTTTTAACAGGAAGAACGACTGGGCAACAATTCTCTGTTAATGCTAATCATAGGGAAAAATGGAAGGGGTTCGACACTTTTAAAATATGAAGGACAAGAGGCACAAAAGACGTGACAATGAGACTCTCTGGGCCTCGGAAACCTAATACCATCGAAGTCGGAAGAGAACAAGAATTGACCAAGGAAGGTCGGATAGGATAGATGAAAGTGAGGAGCCTGGCACAAGTAAGTGGAAACAATACCAGATAATACGAGAATAAGACTTTGAGTAAACGGGTACTCTAGTATTATTCCAACGCACCGGGTAATTCTCAAGTAACTGGTCCTTAGATAATAATGTCAAGGTATGGATCATACAAATTTTACAATGTTACCAGTAATATAGTGTTCTAGCAGTTGTATGCGCGTCGTTGACCGGTAAGTGTTTGTAACTGCAGCAGTAATGCAATTTAGCGGAGATAAATGGCAGCAGAAGAGACACAACACAGCTCAAATAACAGTAGTCAGTCAGCGTAATGTGACTGTACTTACGTTTCTGGGGCTCAGACCATCATATTTTGTTTTCTTATATTAGAACATTCAAGGTTTAGGCTTTAAACCCTCTCCCCCTTTTATGATTAACTTTTTCCTAATTCTTCGTTTTTTCTTCATTTCGGTAGTTATCGTCATAACCTTCCTGGTCAACATCACCATGCCTGTTTGATCGCTATTAAACAATCACGACAACCACCACCGTTGTCCACAGGTAGTTCATTACCATGACGACTGAAGAATATTTCACGTCAGCGATGCTCATCCTTATTGGACATAGCGATAAAAATCTCAATTAGTGAATATCTCCCTCATTTTAACTCTTGAAATAAAAACATAATTGAGGCATAAAAGTTTGACAATTTCGGATTCTAGAAATTTTGTCATCCTGGAAGTGGTTTTTCCGTGGTTTCCCACTTCTCCTCCAGGCAAATGCTGGGATGGTACCTAATTCAAGGCCACGGCCGCTTCCTTCCCTCTTCCTTGTCTATCCCTTCCAATCTTCTTAGCCCCCCGCAAGGCCCCTGTTCAGCATAGCAGGTGAGGCCGCCTGGGCGAGGTACTGGTCATCCTCCCCAGTTGTATCCCCCGACCCGGAGTCTGAAGCTCCAGGACACTGCACTTGAGTCCGAGGGAAAAGTCGACCCTGGAGGATAACCAGATTAAGAAGAAGAAGAACCTACTGAACTTCTGGATGTACAGGAATGTTGGGGTTATTCTTCTACACTGTTAGGATACTTAAAAATCAAATTGTCTTCTGAAAGTTTAAATAAGAAAGCGAGAATTCTAATAATGTTATAGATTTTATGTCCCATGATTGCTTTTGGAGACGCCGAGGTTCCAGAAATGTTGTCCTGTGGGAGTTCGCTTATATTCCAGTAAATCTATTGAAACCAGTCTGGTGTATTTGAGCACCTTCGAGTAGGATCAGAATTAACCGGGATCGAACCCTTCAACTTTGGATCTATGGTGTGAGAAATGAGAAATTGATCACTTTCTTGATAAACAATCGATATACAGTAGGGCCTACTATATAAATACCACGGTAATTATTATTTGTGAAGATATTTAGATTTTGTGAAACATGTAATCAACAGGAATAATACCATAATTATTCCTCGTAAGGTAATGGCGCGTGAGATATAAACAATGAGAAATTATTTTTTGCTCAACATTTTATTATGTACAGTTTTTCGATACAGCGAATATTAACGGAGAAATTAAAATTCACTGGTTTGCACTTTAACCCTTTCAGTTATGTTGTCCACGATCACGAACATCTCATTTACCCAGTAGAAATGTTAAACTTGATCACAATATTCAAGATAAAGCATATATCCTGGATTCAGGAGGTCAAATTCACTGTATCGCGATTGACCTACCTAAGGCACTTGATAGGGTAGATCATGGGAGACTACTGGCAAAAATGAGTGCAACTTGACTTGACAAAAGAGTGACTGAATGGGTGGCTATGATTTTAGAAAATAGAACTCAGAGAATTAGAGTAGCAAAGCTTTGTCTGTCCCTGTAATTATTAAGAGAGGAATTCCTCAAGGCATTATTATTGGACCTTTATGTTTTCTTATATATATCAATGATATGTGTAAAGAAGTTGAATCAGAGATAAGGCTTTTCGCAGATGATTTTATTCTGTACAGGGTAATAAATAAGTTACAAGATTGTGAGCAACTGCAAAATAAACTCGGTAATGTTGTGAGATGGACAGCAGGCAATGGTATGTTGATAAACGGGGCTAAAAGTCAGGTTGTGAGTTTCACAAATAGGAATAGTCCTCTCAGTTTTAATTACTGCGTTAATGGGGTGAAAGTTCCTTTTGGGGATCATTGTAAGTACCTAGGTGTTGATATAAGGGTAGATCTTCGTTGGGGTAATCACATAAATATGATTGTAAATAAAGGATACAAATCTCTGCACATGGTTATGAGGGTATTTAGAGGTTTTAGTAAGGATGTAAAGGGGAGGGCATATAAGTCTCTGGTAAGACCCCAACTAGAGTATGGTTCCAGTGTATGGGACCCTCACCAGGATTACTTGATTCAAGAACTGGAAATAATCCAAAGAAAAACAGTTTGATTTGTTCTGCGTGATTTCAGACAAAAGAGTGGCGTTACAACAATGTTGCAAAGTTTGGGCTGGGAAGACGGGAGAAAGGATTCAACTTTCGGCAAAGTTGAGGAAATTACTTAATTTTACGTTTTTGGTAGTTTGGAGACAGCTACTTTGTCTGCTGAGGAATATTTTCAACATTAATTTGGGAAACTGCAAAAAATATCGTCTTGGCTCCCGACAGTGCTTTCGGTCATGTTACACTTTCATATGACGCTACTTTTAAGAGATTTTTAAATGGAAATTGGTACAAATTAATCCGTGACTCAAAGGATAAATATAGCTATACTACTATACACTAATTAAATGATATGTAGTATAGTGCACAGCTGTTATATCCCTGGACATAAATGCCAAATTTTGGAAAATTCTGTTAACGCGTTTTCCCGTGATGTTTTAAAAAACAGGCAGACAAAAACTGAAATGAACATACATTCGACCTATGTTCACCTAATCCGAGATAGAAACTAAATATGCGGCAAAAATATCGAGTGTTCAGATAAAATTATAATTTTATTTGTGTAGATTGACGCAAGTCCTGATTGAACAGAACGAAGCTCTGTTAACTTCGTTAAAAATTCGGCACTTATAAGCGTGTTTGGTAAGCTAATTGTGAACCTGCCTGTCCTTCACGCCTGCTTCACGACATAATTGATAGTATATGCTGGTACAGTTCCCCGTACGCGTATCAACGTTACTGATAACAAAGGCGAGCTATGGACGTTACAGCCTTCGGTAGGTTTAGTCATCTACTGTCACTATTTGGTAGTTAACCACAAACAGCGGAGGTGGCAGGATCGTTCTTCTGACTGTAAACTTCATTGAACTTAGATTTACGGTCCGCGATGTTACAACTGATGGTTTAAAACGTCTGTAATATCATAATAACGAGTTGGTAATTTACTGAGTCCGCCAGTGGTGTAGTGGTTAATTAGCTGCCATCCCCGGAGGCCCGAGTTTGATTCCCGGCTCTGCCACGAAATTTGAAAAGTAGTACGAGGGCTGGAACGGGGTCCACTCAGCCTCGGGAGGTCAACTGAGTAGAGGCGGGTTAGATTCCCACCTCAGCCATCCTGGAAGTGGTTTTTCCGTGGTTTCCCACTTCTCCTCCAGGCAAATGCCGGGATGGTACCTAATTCAAGGCTACGGCCGCTTCCTTCCCTCTTCCTTGTCTATCCCTTCCTATCTTCTCATCCCCCCGCAAGGCCCCTGTTCAGCATAGCAGGTGAGGCCGCCTGGGCGAGGTACTGGTCATCCTCCCCCGTTGTATCCCCCGACCCGGAGTCTGAAGCTCCAGGACACTGCACTTGAGTCCGAGGGAAAAGCCGACCCTGGAGGATAACCAGATTAAGAAGAAGAAGAACCTACAGAACTTCTGGATGTACAGGAATGTTGGGGTTATTCTTCTACACTGTTAGGATACTTAAAAATCAAATTGTCTTCTGAAAGTTTAAATAAGAAAGCGAGAATTCTAATAATGTTATAGATTTTATGTCCCATGATTGCTTTTGGAGACGCCGAGGTGCCAGAAATGTTGTCCCGTGGGAGTTCGTTTATATTCCAGTAAATCTATTGAAACCAGTCTGGTGTATTTGAGCACCTTCGAGTAGGATCAGAATTAACCGGGATCGAACCCTTCAACTTTGGTTCTATGGTGTGAGAAATGAGAAATTGATCACTTTCTTGATAAACAATCGATATACAGTACTGTATAAATACCACGGTAATATTTTAACTTACGTAGTTCATTTTGTAATAATAATAATAATAATAATAATAATAATAATAATAATAATAATAATAATAATAATAATAATAATAATAATAATCCGGTTCATTAGCTGAATGAACAGCGTATTGACCGTCAGCTGAGAGGATTTTAACGGCTTGTGGTTAATTCTTCTGGCTCGGGGACTGGGTATTTGTGTTCTTAAATGCACTTCTCTTTATCTACATACAAACACAGCACACCACACTACTAACTACCACACAAACATGCAACAGTGAATACTTTCCTTTACATAGGATTGGCATCCGACAGTAAAGAGAGAACCAAATACAAACCAAGAATCCGACCCCATTTTAATTGGTAAAAGGTCAGGAATAGAAGAGAAATTCATTTGTTACGTCTGCTGAATACTGCTTGTTCTTTTGAAGTTGCCTTGTGGCACAACGTACCCTTCCACCTATTTCTGGGCTTGCAATAACACTTTAATCATTGCAGACTTTTAAATATAAATCTAAACTATCACGTTTTCGTAAATATGGTGATGTACTGTAGCCACATAATCTATGATACCTTTCGCAAGAGAGCTTAACGAAGTTTTAACTTTTTTAAATATCAAGTTGTAAACATTCCGAAAACCATAAAAATATTTAGTGGGACGTAAAGCAAATAACATTATTAAACATTCCGCAATTTTTTTAGAAGTAGTTCCTCGGGCTACAGATAAGAACCCTTTAACAGAGTATGCACGGTTTCCATAGCGATAGAAATACTTTTCAAGTGATGATGGTGGTGATCACTGATGATGAATATTGAATTTTCTAGACCGTATTGTAATCGAAATCGACTTTCAACCTATTCTGAGTTCATCCTATTGCAGTACTAATTGCTAGAAAATCTGTCGCTGACATGAAGTCAAAATGTGTTACTGAACATCTAAAACATCACTTTAGGGAGAAAGATTTATTGACAAATTTCCAATAACAATACATAGAGTGCATATAGGAAGTGTTGATTATTGTGGCAACCACCCTCAAAAGTACTTTTCACGCAGATATGGGATGCAGTCCTAGTTTCTTTTTGTCAACTTCATTTGCCTTGTCTTGGATGTTGTTCTCAATCTGTATCGACGGATCTTAAATGCGACAATTTCAATAAGTCCCTTCTTCTCGTGAGAAACAAACGCATGGCCTTCTTTACAGCAATCACACCCCTTCGTGCTCAGCTTATCGATGATTGCATGCTTAACCTTATGACGTCTTCGGTTAATAAGAATAGAATTGAAAGAACAATATCCAAGTCCATGACTTGGTGTTTCAGTGTGCTTTGTGGTTCTTCGACAAAGGGAATTATTCTTCTTTCCTCCATTATTACCGGGACCTCCTTTTAGGTTGCCGTAATTAACCTTTAATTTTAGGATAGCTATCCACTTCGATGAAGTCAGATTAACTTTATCAGGCAAGAAGTTGTTTGCCTGAGTATATAATAATTTATTGCAGCCAATGGCCATACACACAATAATACACAATTATTAGGTTACATACGTAATTAAATTCCACAGGTAACAATGTACACAGTCAGATAGTCATTGTCAGGTACTCACTAGCAGTATAATGGGGATCGACATCCATTCCGTTTGTGGGACCTCTTATAAAACTCTTTTGGAGCTCCTTAGGTTAAATCCTCTCTTGGATCGCATAGCGTTACACATAGCGGGGGTAGGCCCATTGGTTGTTCTATTTGTGGGAGTGCGTTTAAGCGGTCGTTTTTCTTAGGGACATATTGATATTCCTAATGATGGGGGGGGCTGATCCTATGTCTCACGCGTGGCTTTTAAGGTGCAAGAGAGAGAGATGGCCTAAGTGCGTTTGCTGATCATACTGGGAGACGACTATTCCAGCTTTCAGCTTGTAAGCAGGTCCGAACAGTGGTGTTCGTCTGTTCATGTGTTCCATCTGTGAGAGGACATTTAGGCTGATCTCTGCCTCACCGGGCGAGTTGGCCGTGCGCGTAGAGGCGCGCGGCTGTGAGCTTGCATCCGGGAGATAGTAGGTTCGAATCCCACTATCGGCCCTGAAAATGGTTTTCCGTGGTTTCCCATTTTCACACCAGGCAAATGCTGGGGCTGTACCTTAATTAAGGCCACGGCCGCTTCCTTCCAACTCCTAGGCCTTTCCTATCCCATCGTCGCCATAAGACCTATCTGTGTCGGCGCGACGTAAAGCCCCTAGCAAAAAAGATCTCTGCCTCAGACACATTGTACCGCACAGTGGTGAGGGGCTATATGCATGTCTAATTTGCGACACTGTATTGAGATCGCAATTGCAGGGCACGGTGATGTAGAGTCTTCTGTCTGTCTAATTTGCAACACTCTGTTGAACATGCCTCGTCCGTTGTAAGTGCATGCGGTTCCTCTTTACCAGTCTTTAGCGAGTGCAGTAATGGATATTGTTCTTGAGGTGCAGTTGATGAGGTGGTACCTGGGGCATTTTCCACCACAGAGCCGGCAGGTACATTTGCTAGAGTGTGTTCAGAAAAATAAATCACTCCAATTACTTGCCATTACGCAGAAGACCATTCTTGAAATGATGACTGCCTTACATGTTTACGGATCTTTCTTACATTGTTACACGTAGTATAACTTTAGAGCGTGATTTTTTAAAATCTATTTAAGCCTTCCTGAATTTCATCTGCAGCGAGGCATGATGAGAAGCAAGGTAATTTGGCATTGCTTTCTTCACTTTGATAATGTCCCGTTTCTCTGCGGGGTCGCATATTAATATTAATGTTCTCTTAGAAGAATAATAATATAATATATTTATTTCTATTAATATTTATCTACTTTGAAATTCTAAATAACCGGGCGAGTTGGCCGTGCGGTTAGGGGCGCGCAGCTGAGAGCTTGCATCCGGGAGATGGTGGGTTCAAGGCCCACGGTCAACAGCCCTGAAGGTGGTTTTCCGTGATTTTCCATTATCACACCAGGTGAATGCTGGGGCTGTAACTTAAGACCACGGCCGCTTCCTTTCCACACCTATACCTTTCCTATTCCATCTTCGCCATAAGACCTATCTGCGTCGGTGAGACTTAAAAGCGAATTGTAAACAAAAATTTAAATAGAGTAATTATTTTCCTCCGATATTCACTGTTCATTAACGTTTTTTCTGTCTTGATAATCAAAGTGTATAAAATGACACAAATGAAGTTTTCTTTACACTAATATGAAGATCTTAATGTACAGTACTGCATATACTTGCCCGTTGCCGAAACTGGCTAGAATATTGGATAAATTGGAAGTCTGGCTCCTATGCTGAGATCTGAGTTCATCCTATTGCAGTACGAATTGCTAGAAAATCTGTCGCTGACATGAAGTCAAAATGTGTTACTGAACATCTAAAACATCACTTTAGGGAGAAAGTTAGATTTATTGACAAATTTCCAGTAACAATGGTATACCGATTAATTTTATGTACTCTCAAAGTAGTCATTATCAACCCCACCCAGTTTAGTATATGACCAGAGAGAGGTTTCTCAGCTGTTCTATTCAGCTAATTGCTACGGGTTAATAGGTCATATCGCATATCATTTCGAAATGAAACCTGGTCAACAACGGGTGTTGATAAGTTGCCCCTATGTTCTGGAACCCGCATGTACAAGGAGAAACTTAATTGTATAATGCATCTTACCTTGGCCGGAAACAAAGGGAATTATTTTCAGGTCTAATATTTCAATCTGTAAAGCAAGGGTTGTTCAATGGAAACTTCGACTGGTATCTTGAGACTTACAATTAACTCACTGGAGGACTTAGGGAGAAGAATTAAGTTAGACACTAAAAATAAGGGCTTTTGGCCTATGGAGAGATCCCTTCGAGTTCAGGTTCATGGGTGATCCAGCCGGGAATCAAACCCGCGGCCACTTGAACCGAAGACCAGCTTGCTAACCAGTTAGCTGCGGAACTAGACAATTAGAAAGTGAACCGACGAAACAAAAAAAAAATTCTCGTCTTCGTGGTGCATTTCGCGATATAAGCTCAGGAAATATTATCCGTCAACATGATATGGAGCTTCTTCGCTTTGTTCAGTTTACCGACGTTGAATGAGGGAAAGTGAGGTAGGAAGTTCTGCCACACCCTACCTGCAGACCTAAAATGGCACCCTCTTTTCAGTTTTATGAAGGAACAGGTGCGAAGCCAACGCTACGAAACTTCGTAGATATATAGAATGCAGTGTATCAGTGTCTGTGGACTACTGGAACAGAACTGTACTACAAGGGCAGGGTATTTTCAAACTCACAGAACGATGAGAAAAATGTGTGTAAAGAAATGGAGTTTATGTTGAAAAATGATGAGAAGTCTATGGATTAAAAAATCCTGGATAATGAAAAGTTGTTTTTTACTAGTTTCAGTATGTCCTACGTAAAATGGAAAGTAGTACCAGTGCCGGTAATTCGGATACCGGTCAACTGCATACGAGTATACAGAAATTAAGCCTTTTCTTATTCTTATTTGTCAGTCTGGGGACGAGAGTAAGGAAAGAAATGGGTTTAAACACCGCAGTACGTTCCCAACCCAGACTAAGAAAAACCATCACGAATATAGGCCATGAAGGCCCCTGGAGGAATGGAAGTTAATAATGTTATTGTTTCTACGCTGAGGTGCCGAAATTTTGTCCCCTGGAGTCCTTATACGTGCCATTTGATCTGCCAATACGAGGCTGGTGTACTTGAACAGTTTGAAATATCACTGGACTGAGCCGAAATCGATCCTACCAACTAGGGCTAAGAAGGTCAACGCTTTAGCGTCTGTCTCCCTTAGTCCGAAGATCGCCGCAGAGGGATTATCCATTCACGCGGCTGCCCTTGCCTCCAAGAATCAACCCCAGTCCTCATTTCTGTTGAAGGAGGAAGTGAAACCCAGGCTCTTCAGAAGTGGAAGTCCCTTTCTAAATCGTTCGACTTCTTGACGGAGAATCAAATCCACGTCCTTTTGCATGAACCAAGCGCGCCTTTGCTACATCGGCTAGGCAGACAATACTGCAGAAAAACACGATACTAGGCTTAAGTTCATAGGCCACGGCTGCCTTATTTCCGAACCTGGACGCTTACAAGGTGTATCAAAACTCAATACTCAAACTTCTAAGCATGGTAGAAAAGACCAAAACAGGTACCGGTAGTCTATATTCTTATGAAATAATCATTAGTTGGAAATGAATAGGTGCAAGTATGTTTTTTTTTTTTTTTTTTTTTCTATTTGCTTTACGTCGCATCGACACATGTAGGTCTTATGGCGACGATGAGATAGGAATTGGAAGGAAGCGGCCGTAGCCTTAATTAAGGTACAGGCCTGGCATTTGCCTGGTGTGAAAATGGGAAACCACGGAAAACCATCTTCAGGGCTGCCGACAGTGGGGCTCGTACTCACTATCTCCCGATTACTGAATACTGACCACACTTAAGTTGCAAGTATGTTTTAAAGTGGTTGTGAATACAACTATTACTTATAAATTTCATTGTAATCTTTTACAAAAACTGTTCAAAATAGCACGCTCTACCACGACGTGCCCTTGCCTGTTGTACACGTTCCAAAACCACAGAGTACTCAGCTGTAAGCATTTGGATTCAATCTTTCAGTCTCATACACTCTCTCGCTCTAGTCTAAACGATGAAAATATATTGCGTGTTGTCACAGCTCAAGCATCGCATTATGAAGTCATGGGATGTTTAATAGATTATGTGTTATTGATGTTTTTGAACAATAAGATTCGTAATTTATAGTCTTCGTGGCTCAGGCAGCAGCGCACCGGCCTCTCACCTCTGGGTTCTGTGGTTCACGGTAGTTCGCAGACTGAATTCTGAAAGGTGTATTAGTTTTACTTACTGGCGAGTCCACCTTAGAGGACTTTCTTGATTGATCCCCTTTGCTGACGCCAATGTCAATGTAAAATCCAAAGCATGATTAGGAATCACATGACACTGTTTGAACACTAATATTAAAAAGAACGGAGTGGCACCAAAAATACCCAAATCAAGTAAATGCCATGAATAAGGCTTGGATTTTACAGGTTTCTTTTATGAATCTCCATGTGAGATTTGTGCTGGACAAAGCGGAAGTGGGAGAGCGGGTACTTCGGTTTTCGCTACCATCCTTTATTCCAGCAATACTCTCCAATAACATTTCATTTTACCTGCCAGTGATCATTGCTCCAGAGGAATGCGACAGGCTTCGGCAGCAATTCCTATCCTCGCCGCTAGATGAGGGCTTGATACATTCTATGCCTGACCCGGTCGAATAACTGGAAACAGGCTGTCGATTTTCATTCAAGAATCATCATTAATATACAGGGTGGTCATAAACAACGTAAACCGGGTATATGAGCGTTTGAGGGTTGGTCATGCTGATAAATAATTTGAAAAACAATTCGATATCTCGCGCCATTGTCATTTTATCATTTGCTGAAATTAGCCAATTAGGTCGCTTCGCGGGTGAATTCAAATGGGTTTTGCGAGGCGGTGTTACTAAATCTGCTCGTGGCTTAAAACCGGCTTGAGATCATCAATCAAAGCAGAAACTTCGCTAGGTGAGTGATTTGAGCACAGATCTCCGAACTGGGCAGAGCCTCCGTGGCTCAGACGGCAGCGCGCCGGCCTCTCACCGCTGAGTTCCGTGGTTCAAATCCCGGTCACTCCATGTGAGATTTGTGCTGGACAAAGCGGAGGCAGGACAGGTTTTTCTCTGGGTACTCCGGTTTTCCCTGTCATATTTCATTCCAGCAGCACTCTCCAATATCATTTCATTTCATCTGTCATTCATTAATCATTGCCCCAGAGGAGTGCGACAGGCTTCGGCAGCCGGCACAATTCTCATCTTCGCCGCTAGATGGGGGCTTCATTCATTCCATTCCTGACCCGGTCGAATGACTGGAAACAGGCTGTGGATTTTCATCTCCGAACTGGCAGATCGCTTCATAGCAAGTGCGCCTCACTGACACCGCCTGAAATTCACGGTGTGTTTGTGTTTGATGCTGATTTCTCAGTAGTGGCGGCTGCTAGGGGATCATTCATTTACGGAAATGTTCGTTAAGCTGTAAGTGTCATGTGTACAGTGCATTGAAATGCAAACATTCTTCGGTTGGTCATCTCAAGCCACCTAGCAGAGACCATTTTAATTCGTCCGCGAGGCGATCTGATTGGCTAACTTCAACGACTGATGGTTCGCCTTCGTAGCGTAACGGTTACCACTGTTAGCTGCCGTCCTCGGACTCCCGGGTTCGATTCCCGGTACTGCCACAAATGTAAGATTGGCAGGATAGCTAGTATGTGATTCAAGTGGTACATGCAGCTCAACTCCATTGTGCGGGGGGAGGTGCATGAAAAGAGCTGCACCACCTCGGTATGGGGAAACGACTTTAACATTTTTTTTTTTTTTTTTGCTATTTGTTTTACGTCGCACCGACACAGATAGGTCTTATGGCGACGATGGCATAGGAAAGGTCTAGGAATGGGAAAGAAGCAGCCGTGGCCTTAATTAAGGTACAGCCCCAGAATTTGTCTGGTGTGAAAATGGCAAACCACGGAAAACCATCTTCAGGGCTGCCGACAGTGGGGTTCGAACCCACTATCTTCCGGATGCAAGCTCACAGCTGCGCGCTCCTAACCGCACGGCCAACTCGCCCGGTACAACTTTAACGGCCCAGCTCTATGACTAAATAGTTAGCGTGCTGGCCTTTGGTCCAGAGAGTCCCGGGTGAGAATCCCGGCCGGGTAGACCATTTTAACCTTCATTGGTTAATTCCGATTGCTCGGGGGCTGGGTATGTTTGTGCCGTCTTAATCATTAGAATAATCATAGGTAGGGCCCCATCCTGACAGAAACGCAGGTCGCCTATACGGCGTCAACTCAAAAGACCTGCACCAAGCTTCGGAGGGCACACGCCATTAATATAAGCAGCTGATACAATGACAATGGCGCGAGATATTGGATTAGTATTTCCAAATTATCAGTATGGCCAACCCTCTACCCTCATATGCCCGGTTCACCCTATATACCCTTACAGTAGAGTTCCTGATTTTGTCAGTCAAGAAATCATTTCAGTCCATGTCTATTTACTAAGAAAAGAAATATGAGCTACTTCTCACGCACAAAATACAAGGACTTCTAATCGTGGTGTCCCTAAATCTTTACAAAAAATAACAGATCAAGCAAACTTGCTGTTGGACTTCCCCACGGGCATTGTCCTTTAGATTTCAAAATTTGAACGGGCACCTGCTTTAGACAGCTACTCAGATTGAGGAATTGCGTGACGTTGTAAACAGGATTCAGTTAAAGAGAATAGTCTTGTAAAGAACCACTTCGTGCGCTGACATAATCTACTCACTAAAGAGCGTAACGAAGTGGCCTTGGAGTAAGGCGGGGGAACACTAATGTTGTAAGTACTGCAGAGAACTGGCAAGGTAAAGTAACTGCTCGTGTTCGACCTGACGGTTTCCACTGAAACGTTGGCGAATACTCAAGTAACATACCATACCCTAAATTTAATGATAATAATTTTGCCGTAAAATCAACTCTAGTGTTAAAACTGCTGAAAAATAGCTGCATGGCTCGGAACAGTTAGCTTATGATGGTGTAAAATAACTTTGCGCATGCTCTGTAGAAATATACGGACATTTCCAGTTAAAAATTACCTAGAACAATTTAAACTAAAGACGAAATTTTGATAACACGAACAGAATTCCACACATCTGTTTTATTAACACGTACAGTATATGAATACATCAAAACAATAAGGTTTTAATACGTCTGTATCTATATATATAAAAGTGAAACTTTGTTTGTTTGTCTCTTAAAAACTATTGGAACGATTTCGCCGAAAATTTAAAACAAATTTCTTGTTACCCCTGAGAGGGTTCAGGAAGTGATTTGAACGCAATTCGATAGCTCGTTTTTATGACGAGTAATTTTGTTTTGCTAGTTGTTTTACGTCGCACCGACATAGATAGGTCTTACGGCGACGATGGCACAGGAAAGGGCTAGGAGTGGGAAGGAAGCGGCCGTGGCCTTTATTAAGGTACAGCCCCAGCATTTGCCTGGTGTGAAAAGGGGAAACCACGGAAAACCATTTTCAGGGTTGCCGACATAGGGGTTCGAACCTACTATCTCCCGAGTACTGGATACTGGCCGCAGCTATCGAGCTCGGTGTGAGTAATTTTATGTAATTAACTAGATGATTCGTGCTGCTCCGCAACATTCGTTTTAAATAGTCCAGATAAATAATTTGCCTTGATATGTCTGTCGTAGTCATATTATTTTTCAATAGTTTTATGAACATTTAAAAAGAAGCGCGTTATGGCATGCCGCAGTTAGTAGTCAGAATTCATCTATTCTGACGTCATAATGCCGTCTAATTGTAAAGCTTGGTTATTGTGTCGTAGAAGGCAATGGTATTTTTAATCGCAGTTCTTCTATATAGAACGGTTGTCGCGTGAGCTCCTAGGTTAGTCTCGAAGGAACGTTGTTTGCCGGGCAGAGAACTTCTTTTAAGATACATGGCTTTCACTCTTTCTAGTGTAGTTAGGTTATCTTTCGATATGTGTTCCCAGATAATGTCTAAGGCGTATGTCATGATGGGGTCTGTTTGTACGTAGACTTTTCCTTCTTAGCAACATTTAAGTTAATGTGAACGCTCTGCCATCTGTTGAATATATTTGTAAGCTGGGAAAGTTTAGAGAATCAAAGAATATCTAGCAGAAAATGGTATTCTTCCGTGGTCAGGGGAAGTGTATACTCTCTGGTTTTACAGGTAGTCATCAAACATGGCTGCATGCAATCACATTACTAAGAATGAAAATCACATATATCAGAATATTAATGAAAGGGTGTTTGTCGCATGACAACCTGCTAAATACAGAATGTATTGCGGGTTAGGGTAAGCCTTCGCCTGTAATTAATGGAGTGGTAATTTAATGATTTCATTTTATGATTAATCAAAGTTGACTGAACTTAAGAGACCTATCAATGTCTCGTAATTCATCGGCACGTAATTCTGAAGGGAATGAAACGAAAATGAAACAAATCGATCCAGTAGAATGGACGAACGGATTTGACAAAACTATTTTTAGTAAACTTTTAATATATAGGTAACTGAATTACAAAGCCAAACGAAGATTGGATCGACCTTGATGGACAGATTGTCGCTAAGCGACAGCGACTTACTATGCATCATGATAGCCCGGTAAGAATTGCTGTATAATATATAGGAAGGTGGGAACACGCCGCCATGTTTTATCAAGTACCTTTCTTGCTAGGAGGTTCATATAACTACGCAACTCATTGCCTGTTATTTTGAAACAGCAACCCAACATGTCGTGATCGAGATGTACCACGTATCGTTTAGCCGCAATATATCTGCATTTATAAGCGTGCACATACTCTCGCTGTGTATTAAAAAAAGCAATGCCCTGACTGTCAACCAACACCCAGGAAAAACTACTGAATATGAAGAAATTAAATTTTGCGGATACATTTCTACTACAGTGCAGACACCTAATAAGGAAGGGTTTCAAAAATTCCACCTCTAAGGAGAGGCAATGGTGATAAAACCCTGAAAACCAAAATATGTATTACTCCGAAACCGTTCACCGGACAAAGTTGAAACTGCCCCTTTATGTACTAGATATTAGGAAAATTTTCAGCTCTGAATGGTTAATTAAGCATCAATATAAGAAAATTGTTAATTTCTCTGAAACCGGAGGATGGCTACCTAATAGTGTATAATGGTGGCTAAAATATGACGCAGTATGAAATCTTGGAAATCTATATTAATCGCGCATGCCATTATTATATTCCTTTGTTAGTACAAACAAAGGAACTGTAGGATTCCAGTATAGATTCGCTCATTGTCTCATACTTTGGACAGCCCAAATAACAACAACTGGCGTGCAGCAATGTTGATAAAAATAAATAAAATAAAATGAATAAAATAGCCTTGTAAATCCCCTGAGGGTTATGGTTTCCTGCAATGCATGGATAATGCTCATTTTAACTCATCAGGTGAGCACGTCCTAAGTAACAATGTTGGGATATTTTCATTGATCATCGAAGACCATCAGATTGCTTCTTGGTGTCTTACCAACTTTCATTGCAGTCGATACTGTACGTTCTGTTTAAAAGAGCAGCAACAATTTACCACTTTTAAGCATGTAAAGATAATTTTACTGAACAATGACTATTAACATTATGTCTTAATTGATCATCCTGCTAAACTTGATCTGGTCTACCCAGAAGGTTTCTTGTGGGTCCAACAATATCACGTTCAATGCACCCGCTAATTTCAACTTGTTTTCCAGTATTAGCAATCGATTCCATTTAGTAGTGGACCACCACAATGACATTAATGTTGGCTGGATTTACAACTACCTACCTTAGCTATTTTTCTTACTGGGGCATAACCTAATGTAATTTTTTAGTTATCTGGAAATCTCGTTGCCTTGCAACCTTTTTCGAATGTATATCATATCCACAACATTTCAAAACTTCTTAGTCTCAGTTTCCTTCACGATAGGATAAGAAAGGGCTAGGAGTGGAAAGGAAGCGCCCGTGGGCTTAAAGTACAGCCCAGCATTTGCATGGTGTGAAAATAGTAAAGCACTGAAAACCATTCATAGGGCTGCCGACTGTGGGGTTCGAACCCACTATCTCCCGAATTCAAGCTGAGAGCTATGTGCCTCAAACCGCGCAGCCACGCGCTCGGTCATAGAATATTTTTTTTTGGGAACACTTCTGATCGGCGTCTCGTTTGAGCGCAACAACATCTGGCCGAACTTCCAGAGAGAGCTTGATGTAATTTACAACCATCCTAATTGTAGACTACCGGACGGGTTGGCCGTGCGGTTAGGAGCGCGCAGCTGTGAGCTGGCATCCGGGAGATAGTGGGTTCGAGTCCCACTGTCCGCAGCCCTGAAGATGGTTTTCCGTGGTTTCCCATTTTCACACCAGGCAAATGCTGGGGCTGTACCTTAATTAAGGCCACGGCCACTTCCTTCTCATACCTAGGCCTTTCCATTCCATCGTCGCCATAAGACCTATCTGTGTCGGTGCGACGTAAAGCAAAATAGAAAAAAAGAAATGTAGACTGTAACGCCTGTCAGTGTTCAGTCTGCACGCCTCTGTGAATAAGTTAACTCCTCCAAACTCCTCTATTTGTAACTAGCTCCTTGACCTGGTTTAGTTCCACACATCTTTTCTTTAAATTAGAAACGTTGTATAACCCCCATCGCCTTGGTCTCCCTCTACTGCTTTTACCCTCTAGGTAACCTATTTTCCACCACTGAGGCAGGTTCATGCGTGCAACTTCACTCATCGATTTCATTTCTACAGTAACTTAGCCTTCATACCTCGCTTCCATTGTTTACACCTGTTTGTACCGACAATCATTCTCGCTACTTTAATTCTATTACTTCTAACTTACGAATAGAAATATCCTGAGTCCACCCAACTTTCATTCCCGTACAGCAAAGTCGGACTGTATACAGGCTGGTGTAAAGATAGCTTCGTCCGAGAGCTAACTTCTATCGCAGCTGCGAACTCCTTGCATTAGCTTTGCTGCATCTTGATTCAATTTCACTTACTGTACTACCATCCTGGGAGAACACAGATACTAAATCCTTGAAATGATCTACCTGTTCCAGTTTCTAACTCCCCATCCGACTTTCTCTCTTCTTAGGTTTCTTCCCTACTGGCATCACTTTACATGACATTAAATTACATTCCAACCGAACTCGATAGCTGCAGTCGCTTAAGTGCGGCCAGTAACCAGTATTCGGGAGATAGTGGGTTCGAATCCCACTGACGGCAGCCCTGAAGATGGTTTTCCGTGTTTTCCCATTTTCACACCAGGCAAATGCTGGGGCTGTACCTTAATTAAGGCCACGAACGCTGCCTTCCCATTCCTAGGCCTTTCCCGTCCCATCGTCGCCATAAGACCTATCTGTGTAGGTACGACGTAAAGCAAAAAAAAAAAAAAAAAAAAAAAAAAAAAAAAAAAAAAAAAAAAAAAACCAACTACATTCCAAGACTAAAGGTGAAATGATTAGTGTTATAGGATAGGTCCCATATGTTATTTTTTAGATAACTACTGCTTTGAAATGCATCAATAAACAAGCTTTTAATGTAACTGATACTCGTTTGATAGAAACCTTTAGAAAGAAAGAGGAAATGAAGAACGAAATGAAACAAAATACTTTTTGCATGTGGTTTAACGCCCCACTAACGCATAGAATGTTTCCGGCGACGCCAGAATCGGAAGGGAATGAGACTGAGAAGGTAGCTGCTGTCGTCTTGGTTAGGCCTGGTGTGAAAATGGGAAAACGCAGAAAACCATCTTCATAGCTGCCAACACTGGGATTCGAACCCACTACCTTAGAAGCTCACAGCTACACTACCCCAACCGCGAAGCCAAAAAACTTGGTCAAAATAAAAGATAGTAAACGCGTGTACTCGTCCCGAGGTGATGCAGCTCTCTTCAGGTACACCCCCAATGGAGGTGAGTTGCATGTGCCATTATAACCACATACCAGCTATCCTGTCAGTCTAAAATGTCTGACAGTACCGGGAATCGAACCCGGGCCTAGGATGTTGACACCTAATAGTGCTAACCATTTCGTCACGAAGGCGAACAGAATAAAAGATGAAAGCAGACAAAGCACAGATTGCTGCTCGACAGATCATGAATAGGACGGCTAATTCATTCCATCGGAAACATTCCGTCATGTACAGTTATCTGTGAAAGTGATGAAAGTATGAACTGACCACAGGAAGTCCATTCAGAGCGGCGTACCTCGTAACCGCAAATCGATTGGTCAATTCCAATGAGACCTTCAACAGAAATTGTTTAAAAAGTGGTTCACCGTCTAATCCTAAGCTCTACCAGCGTATTTTTGGCACAAATATATAGCTATCCTTTTAGAAGCGTACCAAAGTTACTTTCTAAGCTTCATAACGGCATAAAGATTAAAATAGAACACCGTGATATGCGTTGCAATATTTCTACAACAACAACAACAACAACAACAACAACAAGAAAAAAAAGACCGAATGAGAAATCAATTTCTCCGGAAATTTGTTTCAAAATGTATGAGATATTTAATGCAAGTAGAGGAAAGCCCTCTGTTCATACACTATCCAAGACTCAAAGTGTCTGCTTATTTGTACTCCAGAGTATATTTTCCGGCATAAAAACTGGCTACTTTGCTGGTGAGAGTATGGCCTTCGGTTCAGAGAATCCCACATTCGACTCCTGGAGGCGTCGCTGATTTTAACCATATCTAGCTCGGGGACTACGAATTTGTTGTCTTCTTGAAACCACAGAAACACGTAATTGTGAATACCTCCATCCACATAGGGTTGGTCTCAGGAAAGGACTCCTACCGTAAAATTGGGTTTAATCCACACATTGCGCCAACCCGAGGTATTTGGGTAGGGTGAATAAGAAGAAGAAAAAGAAGACGACGACTAGGATAAGAAGGCGATATCCATCAAGCCAAGGAACAAGTTCAAACGCGCTCTTTGAATGGGCATAACACAGTAATAATAATAATAATAATAATAATAATAATAATAATAATAATAATAATATGAAAATGATGATTTTTCCTGACATAGAAACGCAGCGGTCTCTTGTCTAGAATAAACAGCTTCAAACTTTGTATTTCCCATCGCATGGAATGGTCTTCTGTAATAAAATACCATACTCTTTTATGTACATTTGTTCAATACACATTTGGCGCTAAACTAGCGTGTTTTTCATTGTATTAGGCAAGTGCCAATTAGCGTTTAGGAAATTTGTAACGAATGTTATAACTAAACCCATTTTATGGCCTAAGTACAGAAGTGCACCATTTATAGATAAAGCGAAGATTAAATCCGTTGGAATTAGCAAGGCAAGAAATCCCTATCATGTGCTCCTTTTCTCCACTATGCTTTTATTGAAGGACTAACAATTTTCAGTCGATCAATTTTTGTGTCAGGATGTGCACATAAGATCGGTTTCATGCAAAAAAAAAAAAAAAAAAAAAAATCCTATACAAGGACATCTCATTTAAACAAATGCATTTTGAAGCAGGTTGCCGTGGTTTGTTTTAAAACCATAATTTTCAGTGTTGTCTAGTTAGAACTAAATAATAACGTTTTATCCCTTTGAAGAATGCTATGAAATGTAATGGAAACTACAGTAAGTTTACGGATGTAAATGTAGAAACGTGAAAAGAAAATTACCCTGCAGGCACAGGATTCACGTTCCCAACTTTTTGTCAGGTACAGTATATTGGCTGGTATTTACAGCTACGAGGTCAATGTACAGAAGGTGGTTAAACGCTCCTCTTCCATTTTCAAGGTTGAGGTTTGAAATTCCGTCCTCATTCGATCGGCCTAAATGTATAAATGTGAGAAACCTTTGTCCGCAGATTTTCAGGGCAATTTTATAGCACCCAAGTGCTCCACCCCCTTTTTTTGCTATTTGCTTTACGTCGCACCGACACAGATAGGTCTTATGGCGACTATGGGACAGTAAAGGCCTAGGAATGGGAAGGAAGCGGTCGTGGCCTTAACTAACGTACAGCCCCAGCATTTGCTTGGTGTGAAAATGGGAGACCACGGAAAACCATCTTCAGGGCTGCCGACAGTGCGGTTCGAACCCACTATCTCCTGGATGCGCGCTCCTAACCGCACGGCCCAAATGCCCTTAAGGCTGATGATAGTTGATGGGAAATTAAACACTTCATGCTGTTCTTGTTGTTGCCCGTCTTCGTGGCTGAACGGTTAGCATGTTGGCCTTTGGTACAGGGGGTCCCGGATTCGATTCCCGGCCGGGTCGGGGATTTTAATCTTCATCGGTTAATTGCGATGGTTATTGGGCTGGGTGTGTATGTGTGTGCCGTTTTCATCATTAGAATTCTCCCGAGGGAGAGCCTCGTCCTCATAGAAACGCAGGTCACCGATACGGCGTCAACTCGAAAGACCTACACCAGGCCTCTTTGGAGGTCACACGCCATTTATTATTATTATTATTATTATTATTATTATTACTTGTCTGGTTATCTGACTCATATCCGTTTGATATGGAGTGCTTTAGGACTTCAAGATCTACTACATTATTCAGTAATTAGCGTTACAAGTTTGATGCCATATTAAGTAATTAGCGTTAGAAGTTTGATGCCATATTAATTTAGCTTACATTCTTACGTAACAATTCCAGGGTCCTATTTGCCCTCCTCTCTGGAATGTTATCGGAAAAGCACCTTAAACCGTGTCCCGAATATTATTGAAATCTTCGTACAGTACTGTAGTTTGGGTTAGTGAACTCTTGAAAGCTCAATGAATCTACTATACAATAATTAAGTCAACGTCATTCCTGCCCCTTCATAAACAGGAAATTCTTGAGCAGAGTCCGAAACAAAGACATGGGTGATGGTTAGCCGCGATGGATGTTTCAGATGGGCTATGACTAACTATTACGTGAGGCAATGCGAATTTCCTGGGCATGGCCAGCCAGACACAACGGTGCTGTCTATATAGTACCAAGGTGCGTTCGTCTGATGTCTGTTCCTTCTCAGAAAGATATCGGAGATTAAGGTACGGCAACAGACCACACCTTCTCAGCGTATGTGCAAGTCTGAAGTTCACTAGTTCATTCAACCTTATATATAAATGTTATAAGAATACATTATGTGTAGAGTCATGACTTTTTCGTATTAACGACAAGAAACAATTTGAAGCGATTTTGAGATATCTTAACGAATCATATGATTTCGGTTAAGAAATTAGTGATTTTGTTTTCGCGAATTAAAGCGAATTAGAGCGAAATTGACTTATTTTGCGTAAGTGCAAAAATGCAGCGAAATTCATGGAAAATAACGATCATGAAATTGTATTCCAATATCACGTGTGTGAAGGGAAACAGAAGACAGAATAAGGATTTCTCGTTTCGACAGAAGTATCTCTTCGTAATAATGTTCTACAAAATCCCGTAACAGTATGGCCATATAGGGTGAAAGCTACCATGCAGGATGAAAGGGTAAATTGCTATGTAATCTTGTTCAGAACTATAATATAGTTCTAATCAAGATTACATAAGGAATAATGAATTATTATCAATATTGTTTATCTTTATTATCTATCTTTCACATAAATAATTCACAAATCTCACGGATTAAACTTTCGAAATAAAGCGAACATAAGGGGCGTGATTTTTTCGCATTAATTTATGTGTAATATCCTTTCAGCTGCTCTATATATATTCCGTGCCGAGGAGTAAGGGTATAGGCCTAAGTCATGTTATATCGGGTCCTCATTGTACAAGTAACTGATTTAATTTTCAACAATTAGCAGAAGAAAACAATTAATAAAAGTAAGAATAAAATCCTCTACATTGAATACTGTCTTTGTTTTTAAATCTTCGAACTTGTTTTTTTTTTTTTTTTTTTTTTTGCTAGTTGCTTTACGTCGCTCCGACACAGATAGGTTTTATGGCGACGATGGGACAGGGAAGGGCTAGGAGTGGAAGGAATCGGCCGTGGCCTTAATTAAGGTACAGCCCCAGCATTCGCCTGGTGTGAAAATGAGAAACCACGGAAAACCATTTTCAGGGCTGCCGACAGTGGGGTTCGAACCTACTATCTCCCGAATACTGGATACTGACCGCACTTAAGCGACTTCAGCTATCGAGCTCGGTCGAACTTTTGTCTTGAAATGAAGTTACATTTGACTTATCCTCTTTAGTCCTGGCGTATATAGTGTACATATGTCAGCAACGTGATAGAACACAGAATTAAATAAATTATAAATATTTGCTAGCTTCACATTCGGAAACAAGGCAATATAATAGGAACTGGAAGCCATAGAAACGATTTTAGAATAATTATTGCTACTTGCATAAGAGACTTACTTCTTATTTCTTCTTCTTTGTCATTTACTAATTTATTGGTTTCGATATTTGGTACCGATTTTTCACATTTTTACGACTGGATGCCGTCCCTGACGCCAAACCTACTGTATGTGGAAGGATGTATACACTGTTGGGTGTTACTGTGCTATTTGTTAGTGCAGTGTGTTATGTAAATGAGAAGTATTAAGATGATCACAAACATATAACAGTATTCACTAGCTCTAAATAATTACGTTTTGCAGTGACGAGATCTAATTCTTCGACTGATTAGACTGGGGACTTAGAGATCAATTAAACTCTTTCCAACGGAAGTGAAACTATGTTCAGTCTAGCCAACGCAGTCGGTTACATCCCTAGTTAACGACCAATGGACTGTAGCCCGATAAGTACCGTATTCGTTTTATACAACCTTCGTTCATGCAAGCCCTTTGTCACATGAGGCAAATGTCGGAGCTGTATCTTCAAATATTTAAAAAAAAGTTGCTTTACGTCCATCAACACAAATAGGTCTTATGGGATAGGAAATGGTTAGGAGTGGGAAGGAAGCTGCCGTAGCCTTAATTAAGGTACAGTCCCTGGTGTAAAATGGGAAACCACGGAAAAATTATCCTCAGGGCTGTCGACAGTGGCGTTAGAACCCACTATCTCCCGAATGCAAGCTCGGAGCTGTGCTTCCCTAACCGCACGGCCAACTCGCTCGGTGTATCTTCATGACCACTTTCTTTCCAACCTGACAGAGCGCTGACTTTTTGAGCACAAGTTTGTGGGTACGAACCCGGCTCAGGCCGGTAGTATTTGAGGTACTTATGTACTCATCTAGGTTCGTGTCTGTAGAGTTACGGGTACGTAAAAATTCTCCTGCTCAACAAAATTCCGGCAATTCAGATTTCCCGAAAAACGCAAAAATAGTTACCAGGACGACTGAGTTAGTGATTTAGTTGTTTGAGTCACGTAGCTGTCAGCTTGCATTCGGGGGATAGTGGGTCTAAATCTCACTGACAGCAGCCTTTAACACGGTTCCCCATATTCACACCTGATAGTGCTATACCTTAATTATGGCCATTAGCACATCAACTTTATACCTCCTTTTCTTTCTTTCCAGGTGAGTTTACGTGCTGATAGACCTGTGATCCAAGACGAGGCTTTGTTGTCTGTAAGGTAAGGTTAAGTATAAGTATAGTTCATCGGCCAATACCGGATGTAAAAGTTATACTCCCACGTCTTCCTGACCCTGCAGCCACTAGATCAAGGCAATTCGGTTTCAACGACTGCTCGACTTACCATTAGCATATCTCTGCATCTGACTGACTGAATGGCCTGTTGTTCACTACAGTGGTAATAGTCCATTAGTCGTTGTCAAAATAGCGAGTTCCATCCCGGCTGAAGTCAAACCTTTCAAAAATTGTTAGAGAATGAAGTTAAGCAGGCAACAGGGGTGGAGGTAGGGGGATCATTCTAATACTCATCCAAAAATAGTATTTCTATGTGTTACATTTAGCAAGGATTAACCCGTGCACCACTGAGATCAGGAGTTTAGCCGACCTGTGTGATAGTTATAAGCCGTCCAACCCCACTTTCTTACTTTGACACCTATTGTTTTAAAATCCACAATGTCAGTCCTCCGTGACGACTTATTCAGGTTCCCACTATTTAATCACAACGTAATTTTCTTTCTTTCTTTCTTTCTTTCTTTCTTTCTTTCTTTCTTTCTTTCTTTCCATCCAAGAGGATACGAATTAACTAGTCTTTTGCAGCTGCAACAACAACAACAACAACAACAACAACGGCGACCATGGTAATAGCTGTTACGATCTGAACTCAATTCTGTCACTATACAGTCATATACAGAAACCACAAGGTAAAGAGTGCGACGTAGTCCGAGGATGTTCAGTAAATTTTGATATTACATAAACTGGGTGAGTTGGCCGTGCGGTTAAGAATGCGCAGCTGTATGCTTGCATTCGGGAGATAGTGGCTTCGAACTCCACGGTCGGTAGTCCGGAAGGTTTTTCGTGGTTTTCCATTTTCACACCAGGCAAATGTTGGGGCTGTACCCAATTAAGGCCATGACCGCTTCCTTCCCACTTCTAGCCCTTTTCTATCCCATCGTCGCTATAAGACCTATCTGTCGGTGCGACGAAAAACAGATTATAAAAAAAGACAACAAACAGGAAGGCATGAAATTCATAAGTGGAGCATAACAAAAAAATGAAATTTAATTTTTAATGGTCAAATTAGCTGCATATTTGCCTAAACACTGCTTCTCGCTTTTCTAATAACAAACTACTTTATAACTAGTTTGAGATCTTCTATCGAGACCATTGCCGATATTTTTTATAAGTTTTGAAAAACTGGCTTGTTTGTTCAATAGTCAGCGAGTGGTTCGGGGAATTTATATTTCATTCAATTTCATTCATCCGTTTAACTTCCATGGTGTTTTTTTCCTCGGACTCAGCGAGGAATATACCACCTCTACCGCCTCAAGGGTAGTGTCTTGGAGCGTGAGACTTTGGGTCCTGGGATACAACGGGGAAGGAGGACCGATACCTCGCCCAAGCGGCCTCAGCTGCAATGCAGACAGGGGCTTGTGAGGGATGGAAGATTGGAAAGGATAGACAAGATAGAGGGAAGGAAGCGGTCGTGGCCTTAAGATAGCTATTATCCTGGCTTTTGCCAGGAGGAGAAGGAGAAAACCATTTCGAGGATGGCTGAGGAGGGACTCCAATACCCCTCTACTCAGTTGACCTCCCGAGGCTGAGTGGATACCGTTCCAGTCCTCGTACCACGTTTAAAAGTTCGTGGTAGAGCCGGGAATCGAACCCGGACCTCCGAGGAGTTCGATTACCCCCCCCCAGCCATCCTGGAAGTGTTTTACCCGTGGTTTATCACTTCTCCTCAAGACGAATGCCGGAATGGTACATAACTTACGGCTACGACCGTTTCCTTCCCTCTCCTTACCTATCCCTTCATATCTTCCCATCCCCTCCCCCCTACAAGGCCCCTGTTAAGCATAGCAGGTGAGGCTGCCCGAGCGAGGTACTGGTCCTCCTCGCCAATTGTGTCCCCGACCCAGTAGTCTCACGCTCCAAGACATTGCCCTTGAAACGGTAGAGGTGGAATCCCTCATCGAGTCCGAGGGAAAAGTCAACCCTGGACGGTAAACGGATTAATAAAAGAAAGAAAGAAAGAAAGAAAGAAAGAAAGAAAGAAAATGTGCATGAATATAAAAAAGTCAAATAGAGAGGTAGGCCTATTCGTAACCTATTGAGAGGACAAAAGTGTCAGCACGGAGATATAATATTTAATATTTTGTATTAAAATTCTTCGGGTCGCAGTTTCCCAATACGTAGGCTGTCGGCGTGATCAGAATAACACAGTTACGTCCTGTTAATTGTGCAGTCTGTTGTCAAATGCATTCTAGACGATGCTTCAGTGTGCCTTCTGATTAAATTAAATTTAAAAAAAGACAAGTGTACATAGGTGAGATATACGTGTATTCGTTTACCGGATTGGTCATTGGAACCATCAGGCAAATAGTTAATATGTGGAGATTTATCTGAACTTTGATAACAAAAGGATGCACTTCAATGCCTTAGTACGAGCTTAAAGGGACGCTAGCACTATAACCACCTTTCGACAGTGTTGGAAAAATGTATTCATGTTTCTGGTCGGGCTGAGGAGCTGGCCTTCTGGCCCTAACTTGGCCGGTTCGCTTCTTGCTCAGTTCGGTGGTAGTTGAAGGTGCTCAAATACGTCAGCCTCGTGTCAGTAGATTTACTGGCACGCAAAAGAACTCCTGTGGGACTAAATTCCGGCACCTCGGCGTCTCCGTACAAGTAGTTAGTGGGACGTAAAGCCAATAGCATTAACATATTTCTGGAACTGTGCAACAGAACTGCACGAAGCTTTTACCCATATAGTGAATTTATAGAATAATTGGTATCTTAATTTGTAAAATGATATCTTTATTATTTCTTTCTTTGATGTATTTTACCTGCGGGGTTGCAAAAGTTACTAATGGAGTGTGAGGAGTAATCTGATCTAACAAAATCATTTGTTTCTCGAAGAATATAATTTTCTTAATAATAAATAATAATAATGTTATTTGCTTTACGTCCCACTAACTACTTTTTAAGGTCTTCGGAGACGCCGAGGTGCCGGAATTTAGTCCCGCAGGAGTTCTTTTACGTGCCAGTAAATCTACCAGCGCCTTAACCGTCTGAGCCACTCAGCCCGGCCTATAATTTTCTTAAAACCGAATACTTTTATTCGAGTTTCTTACAATATTTTGTTTGTTTAGGCGCGGACGTTTCATCCTACAACTAATTTCTTTACTTCAGATTGATGTACAACTATAACTGACCGTATGTTAACAGAAAATCCAATTTTGTGCGGAAAAATGTAAATGTTGGAAATTAAAGGTAAACTATGAAGACGATGGATGAAATTAGGGTATCTGCACGCCATGTCCACTGCAGGTTATAGTGTTAAATTCAGATGAAAACTAAGGAAGGTATCAACAAAAGTCCAGCTAATTTAAAATGAGCTATCAAAAATATAATAATAATAATAATAATATAATCACTCCATATTATCCTACATGATTACGCTGCCAGTCATTTTCCTAACATAATGAAATGTTATAGAAGTTTATTGTGAAAGAGTGTTGGACAACTGTAGTTTATGGAGTAAAACTAGAAATTTTTAATTATGAATGGCACAGGGGTTGTCCCAAGTTTGACACCGATTCTTCTATACTACAGAGCGCACAATACGTAAACATTTTCTGTGCGTTATAGGAACCACTCTGCTTAGCACACCTGCTAGCTGCTGCCTAGCGCCAGTTTCATGTACAGTAAATAGTGCAGATTCTTAACTCAGCTGTTACAGCAGAGATTATTATTAAGGTAATAATATTTTTATTCCCATTCCAATAATGAACACGACGGGTCTCCTACTTCCGATCAGTACCCGTTATAATTAAAAGTAGTAGTAGTCCTACGCTAACAAGAGGCGTGACCTTGCGCCGCTAAAGATGTCTAATCCGTTTATGTTCGGTACTAGATGACTAGAATAGTGGTCTCAAAACTGTCCGCAAGTAATGGAGACCAAAATACTGTTCTACACACCGTTTCAAATCCCGCGGAATGAAAACTTTATCCCTGACATTTCTAGGGTCTCTGGAGGCACCCAGGCCCATTTCCGTTTTAACCACGGGTTCAAGACTTAAATTATTGAAACCCGATGATTTTTCGGTTGATATTTCCATCCCTGGATCGATCGGGATTTGAATCTCGTTCATTTGGACAGCAAGCTAGTAACTAAGCCAGTGCACTAATCACGCTTCACCCCACCCCAAAAAATCGGTACGTTCAATACAAACCCTATATACCATTCATACGAATATAACGCGATGAAATGAAATGGCGTATGGCTTTTAGTGCCGGGAGTGTCCGAGGACATGTTCGGCTCGCCAGGTGCAGGTCTTTCGATCTGACTCCCTTAGGCAACCTGCGCGTCATGATGAGGATGAAATGTTGATGAAGACGACACATACACCCAGACTCTGCGCCAGAGAAATTGACCACTGATGGTTAAAAATCCCGACCCTGCAGGGAATCGAACTCGGGACCCCTGTGATCAAAGGCCGGCACGCTAACCATTTAGCCATGGAGCCGGACTACAACGTGATGAAAGAAAACTGACAGAAATTCAGCAAGGCATCCCTGGACATATTACGGTAAACTTAAAATTCTGGGTATGATACATGAGAGAAGATACTGTAAAATGCGATTCCGCTTTTGAACAAGTTTTTGTGTATTATAATACTACAGAAATTCACTGCAGGGCAAAATGTTGGTACTTAGCAGTCTGTAAAAATCATATCAGTGGGAGCTGCCTTCTACCTACATGATAATAATAATAATAATAATAATAATAATAATAATAATAATAATAATAATAAATGCACTTTATTATGAAAATTACTCACCTGTGGCTAGAACGTGATCTAGATCCAGGGTCAGCTGCTGTATTCCTCGAGATATGAGCTGATCAGTCTGTCTTCGAGATAGTGTGGAAGTACTAGGTCTGTAGTCGAAGTAGATCTCCCCGAATCTCTGACTTAGAGTATCATTGTCAGCTGCTGCCATCGTCGAATTGTCTTCCGAAAGCACAGAAATTGGGGGCGGTAAATAGGTAGGTCCTGCTGCTCTAGAACTGACCAACCCACATGTGAAGGCCAGCAGTAAAACGCAACTTATAGTCATTGTCTTATCTCTTAAAAGGTTAACACGATATAAACTTGAACTGGAAAGTCCAGTGCACAGCAGTGGGTCTAGTTGTTACGTCTAAACTGATAGTCACGTGTATGTACAGACGGTGGAACAGACTCAACAACACTTGTTACTACGACCAAACAACAGGCCACTGAGGTCGCCGGCAGTGGCAAGCCGTATTTATGCACAGCTTCTCCTTGGAGTTCCTTTCCCCTCTCAGCAGCTCTATCCCTACCATGTGCGAGGTCCCTGCTAGGCAATGTACACAGGTGACATATTATGAATGACGAATGTTTGTTCCCTCATTCTGTGACTTACAGGTTCTAAATACAGCCAACGATCAGTTTGGGAGGGCTACATATTCGGGGAACAAAGCTGACGCAAAATATACAGGCTGAGTTTTTTAAAATGGTATGTCGTCATTATAAATCCAAAATCTCATATCTTAAGAAAGGATCAGTTTCAGAGGGGGAAAAATCAGACATTTGTGGGTATAATGCTGAGGAAGCAATGGAGGAAACGATGGGTTTGCATTAGCAAACTGATAATTTGATTTGATCTATTCATGATCAACAGGCTATTTACCCAATTATAGATGATGCAATAAAAAAACCGAGCTCGATAGCTGCAGTTGCTTAAGTGCGGCCAGTATCCAGTATTCGGGAGATAGTAGGTTCGAATCCCGCTGTCGGCAGCCCTGAAAATGGTTTTCCGTGGTTTCCCATTTTCACACCAGGCAAATGCTGGGGCTGTACCTTAATTAAGGCCACGGCCGCTTCCTTCCCACTCGTAGCCCTACCCTGTCCCATCGTCGCCATAAGACCTATCTGTGTCGGTGCAACGTAATGCAACTAGTAAAGCAACTAGCAATTAAAAAAATGCAACAAATACAACTTAAATAAATTAAACTAATTTCCTAAAATAATTACTAAGTTCAAACTAAATCTAATGATGATGATGCTTGTTGTTTAAAGGAGCCTGACAACTAAGGTCATCGGTCCTTAACTAAATCTAGAGACATTGCTGTATGTACACGTATTTTAAACACCTTAAATAAATATTAAAAAACGGATCTCCTTAAATAATTGTCGTGATGTTAGGCTCCATGGCTAAATGGTTAGCGTACTGGCCTTTGGTCACAGGAGTCCCGGGTTAGATTCCCGACAGGTTCGGGAATTTTGACCATAATTGGTTAATTTTGCTGACATGGGGGCTCATAACGACGCGCAGGTCGCCTGCGGGAGTCAAATCAAAAGACCTGCATCTGGCGAGCCGAACTTGTCCTCGGACACTCCCGGCACTAAAGGCCATACGCCATTTCATTTCATTTTTTTTTTCATTTCCGTGATTAAACTAAATCTGGAGACATTTACATACAAATATTTATACCGAGAGAACATTACATTCTTGAGGTCATTACAGCACGACTAATTTTAGACGGAAAAGAGTGAAAACGGTCCAGTGATTTAGTGATTTCAGTGCCCTCAGCAGCCATGAGTTTGCCCGAGCCAAAGTTCTCACTTTAGGCAGATGGAAAACATACATTTAGGCCGTACCTAGTATAGTTGTGAGGAACATGTAATGGAATCAACTGCAATAATGTTGAGCAATCCACTCTATTCTTCCGATACTTATGAAGAAAGAAGGCATTCGCACATCCGCGGCGCGAGTGCAATGTTCTCATATACATAGTTTCACAAAAAAGACTCGTAATCGGACGAAAGGAGAGAAACAGCCAAACCAAGCGAAGTAATTGTGCAGTTGTATTGGGTAGCTTTCTTGATTTGTTCCAGTTATACGAGGAAAGGTCGCTGAGCACCTCCGCAAGATAAGAGCACAATAATGTACACAGCACAGGGCTTCTTCGCTCATTCCTACCCTTAGGCAAGCGGCGAGCGTTTAAATTTCCGAGTCCACAGCACGATTTCTTCTGTCACACGGCTGCCTCATCAGCAGTGAAAATATTAATAAATGCCATGTCAACTCATGTAGAAAATTGTACTACAACGCAATAATAATAATAATAATAATAATAATAATAATAATAATAATAATAATAATAATAATAATAATAATAATAATAATTTCGTGTGGCTATTTCTAGCCGGCTGCAGCTCTTGTAAGGGAGACCCTCCGATGAGGCTGGGCGGCATCTACCATGTAGAGGTAACTGCGTGTTCTTGTAGTGGAAGATAGTGATATGTGTGGTGTGTGAGTTGCAGGGATGTTGAGAACAGCACAAACACCCAGCACTCGAGCCATTGGAATTAACAAATGAAGGTTAAAATCCCCGACCCGGCCGGGAATCGAACCCGGGATCCTCTGAACCAAAGGCCAGTACGCTGACCATTCAGCCAGCGAGTCGGACTACGCAATAATTAAAATTGAAAATGATATGATACGAGGTATCGGCATGAATTCATTGCGAGGTCAATTGGAGGTACGTCTCTTATCTGGTCAAATTTCAAAATATCACCCTTCCTTTCACAATTTCAGTTAATATCTCTTTATTTATCTGTAATCTGGTTTACCCATATCGCCTCCAACCCTCTTCTGTAACATTTCATTTCAAACACTACTTTTCTCTTTCTTTGTGCACCACTTGTTGCTTAAGTTTCACTTCACGCACGAGTTTTCAGAGTCATCGTTCTAATTTCTATACAGGGTTATTCAGCAAAATTGTCCACCTCAAATAAGTCGTGAACGGTTTAAGATATTGACATTCTGTTTTCAGTAACAGTACCAAGGGACTCACAATCGGACTTGGAGTACTTTTTCATGGCGTCAGTATACTCTCAGATAATGGTACTAACTTTATTTTCTTAAATGTAATTACACAGTAAATTTTTTACATATAGCCTTAAGTCTACGAACATTACACATTAAGCATCGTGATTATTTCGATTCCCACCTCAGCCATCCTGGAATGGTTTTCCTTGGTTTTCCACTTCTCCTCCAGGCAAACGTCGGGATGGTACGTAACTTAAGGCCACTGCCGCTTCCTACCCCCTTCCTTGTCTATCCCTTCTAATCTTCCAATCCCCTCGCAAGGCCCCTGTTCAGCGTAGCAGGTGAGGTCAGCTGGCCGAGGTACTGGTCATCCTCCCCAGTGGTATCCCCAATGCAGTGTCTGATGCTCCATGACACTGCCCTTGAGGCGGTAGAGGTGGGACCCCTCTCTGAGCCCGAGGGAAAAACCTACCCTGGAGGGTAAACAGATAAAGAAGAATAAGAATAAGATTATTTTGAAAGTTGGACAAGTACTCCTAGAGAAAATATGACGTTAAATATGACCTTTAATATCAACTAATCAGAAGGGAGAAAAAATTCGTTCGATTCTTCGAAGAATGAACAAAGGAAAGAGAATCGCCACGAAGGCTTCGCAAACCTAATTCCATCGGGATCAGAAAAGAACATTTTTTTTTTGCTAGGAGCTTTACGTCGCACCGACACAGATAGGTCTTATGGCGACGATGGGATAGGAAAGGCTTAGGAGTTGGAAGGAAGCGGCCGTGGCCTTAATTAAGGTACAGCCCCAGCATTTGCCTGGTGTGAAAATGGGAAACCCCGGAAAACCATTTTCAGGGCTGCCGATAGTGGGATTCGAACCTACTATCTCTCGGATGCAAGCTCACAGCCGCGCGCCTCTACGCGTACGGCCAAATCGCCCGGTCAGAAAAGAACAAGAATTGACTGAGGGATGTCGGAGAGGAAATAAAACCCTTCGCATATCCACTTTTCCTTTGCCTGTTACCTACGGCGATACTGAATGTGTTCAATCATACATTTTATAATAAGGTATTCATGAGCACAGTACAATCAATCACTACTGATCTGCATGTAGGGAGTCGCCTAGGGGGCAGATTCCCTATCTGTCAGAAGAAAGTGAAACAACTCTGTATGTCAACAACTAGCTCATGTTTCATACGTAGAGCGAATCGAACAGGGCAGTCCCGCACCTGATAAATGAAGCACGCTTGAAAACACTTAATTTTCTCGAGAAGTGAAAAAAATGAAAACCTACAATCTGTTTTCCAGTCAGTGACCAGATCAGGGATTAAATGAATGAAGCCCCCATCTTGTAGTGAGGATAGGAATTGTGCCGGCTGCCGAGGCCTGTCGCACTCCTCTCGGGCGATGATTAATGACTGCCAGATGAAATGAAATGTTAGTGAAGAGTCTTGCTGGAATGAAAGATGACAGGGAAAACCGGAGTGCCTGGAGAAAAACCTGTCCCGCCTCCGCTTTATCCAGCACAAATCTCACATGGAGTCACCGGGATTTGGACCCCGGAACCCAGCGGTGAGAGGCCGGTGCGCTGCCGTCTGAGCCACGGAGGCTCTCTCGAGAAGTACTTGTCCGATTTTCAAAATAATCACGGGGCTGAACTTATTATTTTTTGGGGTTTAAGGCCATGTGTAGAAAACAGTGTAGTTCCATAAATATCCACCGAGCTCGATAGCTGCAGTCGCTTAAGTGCGGCCAGTATCCAGTAATTGGGAGATAGTGGGTTCGAACCCTACTGTTGGCAGCCCTGAAGATGGTTTTCCGTGGTTTCCCATTTTCACACCAGGCAAATGCTGGGGCTGTACTTTAATTAAGGTTACGACCGCTTCCTTAGCATTCCTAGGCCTTTCCTGTCCCATCGTCGCCAAAAGACATATCTGTGTCGGTGCGACGTAAAGCAAATAGCATAAAAATCCGAACTTAGTAACATTATCTCAGAAGATATTGACGCCAAAATAAAATACTGTAAGTCCGGTTATGAGTCTCTTGGTACCATTAATGAATGTGAAAACAGAATATTTCGATATCGTGAACGGTTCACGAGTTATTTGAGGTGATCAACTTAGCATTGTATATTGCAGGTGGATGAATATCTTTTCTTTTACTGCTCCAGTAACAATATTCAACTGCTTCCGCTAAGACCATTTCATAATCTTGTACTTCGCGAATTAACTGACTTAATTTGACCACATTCAGTTACTTTTGCCTTACATTATTAATTTTCAACGTGTATTCAATCGCGAAGACTGTGTCCGTACCATTCAGTGGCTCTCCGCATCCCCTACAGACTCAGATAACATAATATCTATCGCAAATCGCACTATTTTAATGCGCAATAAAATACAAGAACCGCCTTGTTAGTCGATCAATACTCAGACACAGAGTTAGATCCCCGATTCTTCGAGAGCTTAAAAAAAAAAGAAAAGACCGTTGGAACTTTGGAACAGGGGGCGCTGAGCGATCATCGAAATGCTTTTTTTATGGTTCATTCTCCTCCTCACTTCATATCCAGGAAAACTGTAAGGCTACGGGCGCATCTTTTCAAATTATAGCTTATATCTATCCTTAAATGCACTGGTTCGATGTAGTGGGCGCGGTCGCCTGAGGAAAGGATTACCCCCTCCTCTACAGTTCGGAGTGTCGTCAGGCTTCGGGCGGTATTGAGGTGGAATTCTCGTCTTAGTTCCAGCGGATGGGCTGAACCTGGAGGGTACATTAACTGTCAACAGAAATAAATAAATAAAAATACACAATTAAGTGCATTATTATAAACGCGACAATTCCTCAAAACTCGAAGAAAAACACTTGCTTTTCTTTATTTAGAACAGTTCAGAATTCCAACGCACGATAAATACCCGATTTTTTAGGTGAACGGAGAATAGCGAAGCTAAGTGCATTGGGTCTGATTTCTAAATAATATACTATTGACAAGGGTTCGACTCCTTGACATTGAGGCCTTCGTTTCAGAGGGTACCGGGTTCGATTCCCAGCCGGGTTGGGGATTATAATCACATTTGATTAATTGTGGCTCGGGGACTGGATGTTTGTGTTTGTCCCAACACTCTCATCTTCATATTCACACAACACACCACACTACCAACCATCACAGAAACACGCAGTAGTGAATTCATCCCTCCACGTACGCTTGGCGCCAGGAAGGGCATTCGCCTGTGAAACAGGGCTAAATCCACATGTGCGACATAGTTCGGCACCCGCGTACCCACACGTGTGGGAAAAGCGGCAGAAGAAGAAGATGTAATATTGACAAGAGAAATCTCAAGTAGAGTCCTTACTTTTATTCTTCCTCTCCTTCTTTCTGAATTTTCTCAGTTATTTTGAGATCTGCACTAGATGTGGATCTGGCCCAGGTTTACGGACGGATGCCCTTCCTGACGCCATCCTATGTCGTGGGATGTATTCGTTACCTATAGCATTGTAAGCCGTCGTGTTAAGCACTGGAAATACTTAAGTTGTGTGTGAATTTGTGTATGACGATGCTGGATTCGGAATGTTAAGCTAGTAGTATTTATTGTAATATTTTATTTCCATGGAATTACTTATTGTTTTGTTGTTGTTTGGTAATTATATTTTAAGTGTACTTTATTATTACACTACTGTAAGTGACCATTGCTAGCGGGTTATTTTGCAGTTGCGATGTATTTGTTAATAATAATAATAATAATAATAATAATAATAATAATAATAATAATAATAATAATAATAATAATAATAATAATAATATGTTATAATTACGTGTACCGAGCGAGTTGGCCGTGTGGTTATGGGCGCGCAAATTTGAACTTGCATTCGGCAGATGTTTTAACTCTACTGCCAGCAGCCCTGAAGATGGTTTTATGTGGTTTATCATTTTCGCACCAGACAAATGCAGGGACTGTACCTTAATTAAGGCCACGGCCGGTTCCTTCCCACTCTTATCCCATCGTCATCATAAGATCTATGTGTGTCGGTGCGACGTAAAACAACTTGTTGGTATTACGCGTTTTTTTTACAAGTTGCTTTACGTCGCTCCGACACAGATAGGTCTTATGGCGATGAACGGACTGGAAAGGGCTGTGAGTGGGAAGGAAGCGGCCGTGGCCTTAATTAAGGTACAGCCCCAGCATTTGTCTGGTGTGAAAATGGGAAAACACGGAAAAACATCTTCATGGGTGCCGACAGTGGGGTTCGAACCTACTATCTCCCGTATATTGGATACTGGCCGCACTGCAGCTATCGAACTCGGTACACGTTTCTGTGATGGTATGCAGTGTGACGTATGTGTGTATAAGATGAGTGTCCTAAGGGGGAACACAACCATCCAGTCTCCCAGTCCCCGAGATAATCCCCTACCCAAACTGGGATAGAAACCAGGACTCTAAATCGGAGACGGCTACAGAGGCCGTTCAACCAAAGAGGCGGATATGTAAGTCCTGACTACCGTAACATAGTAAAACACTTGTCGTGTAGCCATCTCTGCCCCATTTGGGCCGGGCACCGCCACATTTTTTACACTCTGCTTAAAAGGAAGGATTGAAGAGAAGGCGACATGTTTTATAGACGTCAACTGGGAAACCAGGGCTGGTTGGTGAGTCAACAGACCGGAAGGAGTTTGCGGAATATCCATTCTGAGTCTTGAGGGATTTTACTGTGAGCTACTGTGGAAGAATTTCACTATCTACTTATATGTGTACTGAAGCCGAAAGGAGGAATGCCACAAAAACTTAAACGGAAGAGACGAGAACCACCGAAAGAGAAGGCCAGTTTGATGAGAATGGAATTAAAAAATTGTTACAAATGTTGACTGAAATATTTAAAACGAGAATACACTATTTTGTTACTTAAAGGATGGTTTTTAAGGCATTATTTTGTTCTTCACTATATTTAGAAGTACTGTACTCAGAACAATCCGTTATAAAGCAGTACCGTTGTTGAAATGCAAAAGTTAAGCCATATCTGTAGAAGCCATGAAGGTCCTTGTAAAAGTGGGAGGTAAATGTTTCCATTATTCGTAACCTCGGCATAAGGCTAAGTGGGATAGAGTGTTTACCTCTATACCCGACTACGTTTGCCCCCAGATAGTACCAGGTAGTAACTTAGTACTCTTTGGTGCAGACTGGGTGAACCTCAGAAATCAAAGTCTCGTTTATACATCTTTCGACTTCCTAAGGAGGATAGAACCAAGGTCCTTCCGCTTGAACATAGTACGAGTTTACGAACTCAGTAGCCCCCACTGCAACATGAAATACATTGCCTGTAGCCAACTCTTTAGTTCCACAGTTTTTCTGTGAATATTTACCCATAAACTCAAACTGACGTACATACTGAAGCATATAAATAATAATAATAATAATAATAATAATAATAATAATAATAATAATAATAATAATAATAATAATAATAATAATAATAATAATAATAATTGTCACACATGGATTTCCGTAGTCAACAGAGGTAAGGAAGTGTTTGGGGTGAATGGTTGGACAGTGCACAAATTAGAGTACAAATTACCCTAATAAGATTCGAGAAATTTTATCTTTCCTTTTGATTAAATTAAAAAAAATATTTACGATAAGACAACGGTCAACGAAAGAACATAGGTGCTCAACAGAAAACAATTGGAGCTGGTCAACTCTGAATCAATGAAAAATAGCTTGTAAGCTCTGAAACAGATACAATAATTAGCATATAGCTTCAAACAGGTACAATTATGAGCGTATAGTTTCAAATAGGTACAACAATCAGGGAAGAAATTCCCACGATTAATTGCAAAGTCACCACCCGGTGACACATACCACCAAGTATGCCCATGTTGTGCAATATGAATTTTACCTGTGAAAATATCACAGATGATTTAAAGTTAAGGTTACCCTCAGCAGACAAGTAGGTACAGAGGCAAATGACCCATACTACGCGGCCACGAAAACAAGAAAGGAAATGTTTACTAAAGGCCGGATTAAAAAATGAATGGAGGTGGAAAACACGCACTTCGACACATTACTAGGAAGAAAAATGTAAGTGGGCTTGAGGCCCAAAGAAACAGGGGCTGTAGGGTGGCTAAGAGGGAAACTAATTTAAGGCCGAGAACGGATTTCAACATTATTAGAAATTAAGAAATTTTAGTCACCCGAATCGAATAGAAGGGGTGGTTTCCGAGGGTAACCACTCGTGCTCCCTTACGTCTGATAAATTTCCGAGTGCGGAATACAATTCTAAGTCCGAAGACTGTGCAGAAGGTCCTATATCGCTAGAAAATGAAAATCTAACTATAACATTCTAAATGAAAAGCCAGTGAAGTCTTCCCCGCAGTTCGCACCGGAACAGTCATTTATTTAGGTTTATTCTGCCATATCTTTTAGTTTCAGACCTCCTTCAGGCCGTGACCCTCACCTCCTCAGCTCCTATAGGAGCCGTTCTCAATCCTCCTTCAATATGCACTCAGTACCGCACTAGCTAGAGAAGACTCTGAGCAAGAGAGAGAGAGATCTAGATCTTCTTTACAATCCAAGGATATGATTAGGTGACCTCAAGTTACAAAGCAGGTCCATGGTTGGTGAATAATTTAATTTTGTAGCTTTTGATAGCTGGTATAATTGGAGGAGGCATCGAGAGTATAGTCGACAACTTTCGAAATATAAAGTATAACATCAGCATAACGATAATGATGATGATGATGATGCTTGTTGTTTAAAGGGGCCTAAATTCTAAGTCATCGGTCCCTGATGGTACGAAATGAGACGAAATGCAATGACAATTTAAAAGTACAAAATTCATCCACTGACCAGAATTCAAAACGTGATGATGATGAAGAATGAATGGATGAATATAAATTTAAAACACAGTAGATCCGGCCCGCAATGCCTCACCTTCCCAGAAACTATATTACCGACCAAGGGATTGCATCCAAAGCACAATCCTGAATCGATGATGCTTGTTGTCTAAAGGAGCTCGATATCCAGGTCAACGGTCCCTCATAATGACACTTATCACTAGTAAAGTAGAACCATGGTATTGCTCAAAATGCAGTACTAATCAAAGGTAGCGTAACCTCACGGTGTTCCAAACATTATGGTACTACTCACAAGTATTGTACGTCGTACAGGTAACACAAATCTATGGTGTTTCTCGCATAATGGAGCCACTCGTAGGAAACGCAAACCCATGGCCACCTCACATAGGTGTACTAATCTCAGGGACTCTTACTATTCCGTGGTGTTCCTCACATAGTGAGTACAAAACACACGCAACGCAGACCGACAGTGTCGCTCATATAGTGGTACTAATCACAGGTACTGGAGACCCACAGTGAACCGCTCTCTGCTGCTACTAATCACAAAACTATTGTGTACCTAACATAGTGGTACTACTCGCAAGTAAAGGCGACCCATGGCTTTCCCCGCGTGATGGTACTAATCACAAGTAGTTTCATGGTTCTAATTATCCCTTGGTTGCCAGTTTTAGTCGCCTCTTACGACAGGCAGGGTATACCGTGAGAGTATTCTTCGTCTGCGTCCGCCACCCACAAGGGGTAGTGAGAGAAAAAGAAGGGTTCCGTCACTTCGAAAAAATGAAGAAAGGCAAGGGCCACGAAGGGCGTGAAAATGAAAGACTCCCTAGGCCTCGAATGCTCTAATACCGTCAGGGTTGGAAAAGAACAAGAGTTGACCAAGGAAGGTCGGACAGTATAGATGAAAGTGAGGAACCTGGCACAAGTATGTGGAAGCAATGTCACGACTCAGCTAAGGGCCCCTTGGTCGCCAGTCCACGCTCCCATGTTGAGGGCACCTTGGGCCCCTTTTAGTCGCCTCTTATGACAGGCAGGGGATACCGTGGGTGTATTCTTCATCTGCATTCCCCACCGATAGGGGGTAGCACAAAGAGAGTTTTGCCAACACTGAAACTTTCTCACATTTTAGTTTGGGCTTGTCCCTCTAGAGTTCATTCCAAAATATATGTTAGAGCCATCTAACGATCGACGGAAAAACATTGGCAACAGCTAAAACGTTCTGAGTTGCTATCAGGAGATGGCCATAGTGGAACAGGTGTAAAAAACGAACGAACGAACGAACGAACGAACGAACGAACGTTGTCCCATAGCCGTGAGCTTGCATTTGGGAAATGATGGGTTCGAATTCCACCGTCGGCAGCCCTGAAGAAGGTTTTTCGTGGTTTAGCCTTTTCACTCCAGACAAGTGCGGGCGCTATTTTCCCAATTCTAGCATTTTCCCATCATTCCGTCACCGAAAACCTTCGATGTGTTAGTGCGATTTTAAGCCACTAATAAACGATAATAATAGCCAATAATAAACAAATTGGTTAAGTCCCCAGCATGAAGGTTGACTGGGCCGACAACAGTTCCAACATCAGATATCAGATATCGTAGATTGGCCAAAAATCATTGAAGAGACGTACAAGGAAGGATGCAATTCCTCGTTGCTTTCGTCGCTGAGCCAGACAGTGGTAATATATACAAGCCTGTAACAAGTCTACTGAAACGTAGGGTTTAACGGACCCTGTACGTGACACATTCACGCCACTCATCATAAGGAGTGGCTACATAAGGAATGGTCATTAAACCAATAGCATCATTCATACTTTAGAGACCTCCACATTGACATATTGCCACGGTGCAGTGTAAGCACTATATCTGAGAACTACTACTACCTCTTGCTTAAGTGCGGCCAGTATTTAGTATTTGGGAGATAGTTGATTCGAACCCCACTGTTCGCAGTCCTGAAGATGGTTTTCCGTGGTTTCCCCATTTTCACACCAGGCAAATGCTGGGACTGTACCTTCATTAAGGCCACGGCCGCTTCTTTCCCATTCCTAGGCCTTTCCTCTCCCATCGTCGCCATGAGACCTATCTGTGTCAGTGCGATGTAAATTCAATTGTAAAAAATCTACTACTACTACTACTACTACTACTACTACTACTACTACTACTACTACTACTATTCTACAAACGGTCTTATGTAGGCGCCAGTCAAGGAAAAACGGATGGGCTGTAGCGCATGCGCGGCTGCAAGGTTTATGGCATAGGCCCTACAGTAAGTCTTTCTGTCAGAAATGAAGTAGATAGAATTATACGTAACAAAACAACACAACACCAAAGTGTTTTGTGGCAGCTTGCCAAATCCTGTTAATTCCATTGCCCGATGGACCTTCTTACTCGGGCCGCTAATGGTCAGAGATGGTCCACGAGAGGTTCCCAGTGACTACTTCGTCATCTTTAGCCGACTCCCAGTCCACAAGTTTCATAGGCGCGGTGGAACTGCTGGGCTCTATCTCCTGCTGCACGAACTTTCTTGCTTTGCCGGTAATCTCTGGCACGTTCTGACGCAGACTTCTTGCGCTCACTCAATTTTTCAGACTTCCTTCTATTCCGCTGAATGCGTTTGCGGTAGTTTCTGATCCATTTAAACCACGGGGTCGCGAGCTATATCAAGTTTAATGTGCAGCGACAATCCCGATTTCAATACTTAAACGTCTCCACTCTAAAAGATTTCGAAACAACTGAACTATGTATTCTTTGAAAAGAATATATTTGAGCAACAAATCATCTTGTTAGAACAGATTTATCGACACATTCTGAGGATAATGCATGACAAAATTAGATGAGTTCACCATGAGAGTTTCAGATACAAGTATTTTTGCAACAGTGCACATAATAATTTCGTGTGGCTATTTCTAGCCGGGTTCAGCCCTTGTGAGGCAGACCCTCCGATGAGGGTGGGCGGCATCTGCCATGTGTAGGTAACTGCGTGTTACTGTGGTGAAGGATAGTGTTAAACGGTGCAGATGAACAAAAAGGAATAAATTAACAAAGTATACCGATAACTCCATAAAAATAATCTGCCTATTGCTCCATCAAATGCGCTATATTATTGGTAAACCATTAAATGCAAAATCGATTAAATAGCTCCAGATATAATAATTATTTTGTCCAACAATGTCAAAAGGTTGCTCTGGTGGTTAGCTTTCCCTTAAGAGATGCTTGAGTGCCGGAATTACAAACAGAAAGGCGATCCTTCAACATGTCTGTACGGGTTTCCTAAGTTAACATTTTTCATTTCCAATCTACTGTACCGCGATTCGATCCCAGAATGTGAGCACAAAACTAAATGTACTGCCCGGTCAGTAAAACGTAAACTAAAGTACATGATGTTTTAACATTATTCACATTTACATATATAATACCCTATCCGCAGTCATAGAAAATAGAGACCACCAATCTGGCGGGGAAAAAATCCCTGACCTGGCCGGAAATCGAACCCGGGGCCTTCGGGTAAGAAGAAGTACTGTAAGGCCTGTTATGGATATAAATTTGTATATTTTAAGAAATTTTATCGCTCTGTGGTTTCCTGGTTATTACTTTATGCGGTTACCTATTATTAGTACATTAGTTGACGGCTGTTCCATGGTCCGAAAATCCCTCAAGTACTTTGTAAAGCTGTTAGGCCTCTTTGACGCGCCGACTGGGAAACTCCTTAGCTATGGCGGTTTGCTACAATGTTTACTTTTATTAATAGGATGACCTTCCGTCCTTACTATGGTGAGGAATTCCAGTGCTGGACAGGGGAAGTCCAAATAATATAAATATACTTACACATCTGTCCTATAACTCGACGGTTACAGTTGCACGATGAGGTAATGGAATGAAGGGAAAGGTGACCAGGTGGACCAGATGTCTTAACACCAATAAATTTAAACTAGGTTGAGCTAGAGATGGTTCAAAAATATGAATTACTATTACATTGCTCTCTGAATCCATGCAGCAAAAACAGAACATTGAAGATTTATTCCTTGAAATCTTCAAATATACACTATTCCCTTCATTACAACATGATTTTATCGAATCAGTCCTATAGGTAACAGATAGAACACTACTTTCACACCACTGAGATCTAATATTCTTCTTTCTTAGTACGTTTGCCCTCCAGGGTTGGTTTTTCGCTCGGACTCTGTGAGGGATCCGTCTTTTACCGCCTCAAGGGTAGTGTCTTGGAACGTGAGACTTTCGGTCGGGGGATACAACTAGTCAGGGTGACCAGTACCTCGCCCAGGTGGCCTCACCTGCTATGCTGAACAGGAACCTTGTGGGGGGGGGATGGGAAGAGTGTAAGGGATAGACAAGGAGGGGGAAAAAGCGGCCGTGGCCTTAAGTTATGTACCATCCCAGCATTTGCCTGGAGGAGAAGTGGGCAAACCACGGAAAATCATTTCGAGGATGGCTGAGGTGAGAATCGAATGCCCCTCTACTCACTTGTCCTCCTGAGGCTGAGCGGACCCTGTTCCAACCCTTCTACCACTTTTCAGATTTCGTGGCAGAGCCTGGAATTGAATCCGGGACCCCGGGGGTGGGCAGCCAAACACACTAACCACATAGGAGGTTCTGTTATTATTATTATTATTATTATTATTATTATTATTATTATTATTATTATTATTATTATTGTTACGGGGTTACCCGTGGAACAGCAGAGGTGAAAGAAGGTGTGGGCTGGAATGGGTCTAACTACAAAGCTGAGATATGAATTAAAATTGCATTAAAGGTTATATTTTCGAAAATAGCAAAACTTAACAATTTTCACATAAAATTTCAAACTTCAACACATATCAACAAGTCAAATCAGGTACAAGACCAGGAAAGCCAAGATTTAGAGATAATTTAACAATCCGGGCTTCAAGCCCCACTTTTTACAATTTCTGAGCTCTCCGCTCACAACCACATATTTACCAAAGGGCAGAAAACCCCTAATAACATGGAGCACTTGCTCCCACCTAGCAATGTCAGGCCTCCTAGAGGCACATATTCAAATACTAGAAAGAGCTGACCTGCTCTCACTTTTTCCAGCCTATTAAAGGCAATACCAGACTTTTACACTAAATTGCCATCAAGGCACAGCTTACATCAAATGAAACGGGGGTATCTCGTACCAAACCTACTGGGCCTCAGTGGAAAAAGAACAGATTAAGTAAATGGCTCAAAATACCAAGATGAATGGAGGCGTTGCTTGCACTCCTACATGAAGCCTTTTAAAACCTAGGAGGCACTAGGCCGATGAAACAGGGGCTATTCCCAAACTATGGAGGTGACTCGTATAAGAAAATTTAAGACATTACAGAAAGGAAGAAAACCAGTTACAAAACGTAGTCACCTCAAACTAGTATGAAGGGGAGCACGAGAGGGTAAAGCACTCTCTATCCCAGAATTACAGTTAAAGATATTTGAAGTCTTACAAAAACGATGGGAGATTACATGTTTATTACATAGCCAAGGTTTCGGACCTTCCCCGCGGATTAAACTGCTGAGCTAGCAAGAAATAAAGATGTTAAGTGGCCATTACCTTGTTGAAGGGCTGCTGCCGGATGAAAGAGGCGCTACCCGCCTCCTGCTACACTTCCATACACTAGGCTAGATGTTGTTCGAGTGGCCCAGAGACAAGAAAATCAGCAGTTTTATATCCTCGTGGAAGATTCGAGACCTTTCATGAATAATCAACCCACACCCTCTTTCTTTATTGGTCCGTCTTGAAAATACACTCAAAGTCAAAGAAGAAATACATGATTGGTCAAAAATTAATTACAGAAATTCTGGATTGGCTCAATTCAAAACTGGCGAAAAGAAAAGATTAATATTGCCAACCCATAAATGAAAGAACGAAATTTAGTAAAGAGAAAACTTATGAATACAAAATTTCTTCAAAAGGTTCCTTAACTTCGCACCAGGGTGCATAATCATAGTTTTTTAGTAGAGACATCTGTAAGAGTATGTCCACACTTCTTGATCAATGGAAAACAAAACAAGTTGAACTCCACACAGTATTGACAACTTCGTAATCACAAAATTTACTGTAGTGACATCTTCTGAGAAACTAAAGAGTTGATCCAGTTTTTAAAGTTCAGAGTTTCTCCTGTAGAGGAGTACTTATTGGCGCAATATTTAAACTTGCGTACCTCCCGGTAAAATTATTATTATTATTATTATTATTATTATTATTATTATTATTATTATTATTATTATTATTATTATTATTATTATTATTATTGTCGTTGTTATAAACATCATGGTGCATTGAGGGTATCGCGCAGGTATTGGAGTATATTGCTTCAGAAGTAGCGGCTGCTAAAGAAGTCCATATTACAGAAGTGAACTGCTATGAGAGTTGTTTACTCCAAGAATATCGTCGGTGGCCTGAAGTGCGACTTACATTTTTAGTTACACTACAAAAGTTACGTTCATTACTCGCAGAGTATTGTTGTATTTGCGGCTTTTTGTTTTAAGAGATCTTACATGATAATATTATGTGCGATAGGAAAAAGGGAGGGGGAAACGTTAACGAAAGAGAGGAAAGCATATTAAATGAAAATCAGTGCAAAGGATATAGTGCAAAGATGCAACGTGTGGTACTGGGGAGGAAATGAAATGATTGGAAAATAGTGACAATTGAATTCTAAGCTTCGAAACACGGTGAACGCAATGAAGAGCAACTGAAAAATCTGCAGAAAGACCTGAAAGCGAAGTGTAAACAGCAGTATGTGATGAAAACCCAGGGAGAATTTAAAGCTGGTGTTGGTGCACATACAACATACGTCGTTGATGCTTCGAAGATAATCATTGAAAAAAAATATGCCTCGACATCTCATTACACACCACTCGCAAAGTTCTCTGCAACAGCACTGTTTTCCCTAATTCATGCGTGCTACCACGACAAACAATACTTGCAGTCTTCATCCTTGAATCACAAATTATCTGCGTGTTAATGGAGGAAGTAATATCATTTTCTATTTGTAAAACATGCACCATGGTCACCGGGAGAGCACAAAATAGGAATACACGTGTAGCCATTTGCACCCACGATGTGTGGAAAACTTGAGAAAGCGAATCATTGTATTCTCATTTTCTGAAAATTTAATAAGCTTTTGAAGGCATATTTATGTATTTTTCTCTTAATTTCACTAGTGCTCTAACCACGCGATTAAAGATACGACCCGTAGAGTGTGTTGGCGGTACCATTCGGCTCGCGTAACTGTGAGCTTGCATACAGAGGATGGTGGGTTCGAATCCCACCGTCGTCAGGCCTGAAGATGATTTTCTGTAGCTTCCCATTCTTTTTTATGTTTACAATTGTCTTTACGTCGCACCGTCAAGGATAGATCTTATGGCGACGATGGGATAGGAAAGGGCTGGGAGTGCGAAAGGAAGCGGCCGTGGCTTTAATTAAGGTACAGCCCCAGCGTTTGTGTGGTGTAAAAATGAGAAACCAAGGAAAACCATCTTCAAGGCTGCCGACAGTGGGGCTTCGAACCCCGTATCTCTCGTATCCAAGCTCACGGCTGCGCGCCCCTAACCGCACGGCTATCTAGCTCGGTCTCTGCGGGGTGTACCAACTTTATTAAACAGTTATTCCCAGCCTAATTCCTGAAAGCGTCCCTGTTCACTTTCCTAAATTATCTCAATACTGAGAAACTTCTCTTTCCTCTGGGTCCTGAATGTTGAGGTCACTGCGGTGAATTGGTAAAACACTCTTATCATTATGTTCTAACCACATTTCGTCTAACCTTGACGGCAGCAAACCATTTCCTTCCATTGGATGGTAGTATCTTATCTCCCTTCCACTTGGACAAAACGTTGTGGTTGTAGACAGATAATGTTACCAGATTTAGTGTTTGTGTGTTTCTGTGGTTTCGATTGTTTATTGTTTTTTTGTAGTCTAATTGGGGTATGACAGCCGAGTGACATAGTCACTGGTCTCTCAATAAGGTGGCCGCGGTTCGAATCGCAGGTAGTGCATGTAATAATAATGGCGTGTGACCTCCGGAGAGGGCTGGTGCATGTCTTTTGATTTGACACGAGTAGGTGACCTGCGCGCCGTGATGAGGATGAAATGATGATGAAGACGGCAGATACACCCAGTTCCCGTGCCAGAGGAATTAACCAATTATGGTTAAAATTACGGACGCTGCCGGGATCGAACCCGGGACCCCTGTGACCAAAGGCCAGCACGCTAACCATTTATCCATGGGGCCGGACAGGTAGTGTATGAGAGAAATTTGAAATGAAACATTTTTTTAATGGCAAGAATAGCTAACTTAGGAAACATTAGTACATTACCTTCTTTCTTTCTTAATCTGCTTACCCTCCAGGGTTGGTTTTTCCCTCGGACTCAGCCACGGATCCCACCTCTACCGCCTCAAGGACAGTCCTGGAGCGCGAGACATTCGGTTGGAGATACAACTGGGGAGAATGACCAGTTCCTCGCCCAGGCGGCCTCACCTGCTATGCTGAACAGGAGCCTTGTGGGCGGATGGGAAGATTGGAAGGAATAGACAGGGAAGGGGGAAGGAAGCTGCCGTGGCCTTACGTTAGGTACCATCCCGGCATTTGCCTGGAGGAGAAGTGGGAAACCACGGAAAGCCACTTCCAGGATGGCTGAGATGGGAATCGAACCCATCTCTATTCATGTTACCTCCAAAGACTGAGTGGACTTCGTTCTAGCCCTCGTGCCACTTTTCAAATTTCGTGTCAGAGCCGGAAATCGAACCCGGGCCTCCAGGGGTGGCAGCTAATCACACTAACCACTACACCACAGAGGCGGACTAGTAAAGATTTCAATTCTGCCACTCATGTCTATGATTTAAATTCTCTTCCAAAAATTTATGAAACAATGTCTTGTTTGGCTGTTACTCACGATGGTGACTGCGTGTCTGTAATCTTCATTACCATTTTGAAGTAAGAAATCGGACAAAGGAGTTCGGATATGAAGTGACATTCTACAATGTTGTATTCACCTGGGATCAACACGGCCAGAGAGAAATAAACTGAAAATACAGTAATGTTACCAAAACCGTACTCAACATTTATATGATTTGCGTAAATACTGAACATAAATGAACACCAAGTGGTGAGACCACGTAACGCGCTACGGCTGTGGAGTCAATCTCTGCATTCGGGAGACGAGTGGGTTTGAGCCCCACCTTCGGCTGTCCTGAGAATGGTTTTCTGCGCTTTCCCATTTTCACTTCCAGGCGAATTACGGTTCAGTTCCTGTTCATAGACCACAGCCCATTACTTCCACCTACTTACCCAATTTCATTCACCCTAATTCATTTAATCTTCATTAGCTCCTCAACTGAGTTTTGCACCAGGAAGGTCACCCGGCCGTGAAAATACCATCACAATTTCATCTCACCTTATCCCCCGACCCCATAAGGACTAGACACACATCCTATACATAGATGAAGAGGAATTAATTGATTAATATAATGCAGTTCATTTCTTCACCTAAACATAGCAAATTTAGATATTCTGGAAAGTTGTGAGTAGTAAGTCTACGCTATAAGAAGGGTGATCGACAGCTAAATCTGCATAACTTTCCCATATATTTGTATCTTTAAGTTACTAACAAGTGAATTCCATCATGACGCAAGACTATATTGACTAAACAATAGGAAACTGCACGAAGTAAGCAATTTTCTGTCACCCAAACTGGTAAAAACATGCCGTTCCATGGTTAAAATCACCTAACAAAAGTTTCCAAACTCTTGACTACTCTTCTTCTTCTTCTTCTCATTATTATTAGTCTTTTTCAGAATTGGATTTACGCCGCACCGACACAGATGATTGATCATAGTGATTGTTTCATTATATAGTCTATATATGCAATGAACCCTTCAACTTACCATTCCATCGTTGATCGTCTGCCTCGGCTGCTTCAGTAGAGCAATATCGTACTCTTGGATCTTGCGATCGTTGCGTGTTTTTTTTCTTCTGTCACTTCATAGACCAAACGATAAGGTTCAGAGGAGACCATAACTACTTCAAATGAGGAGCAAAAATGTGCTCACTAAAATATTCATTCAATTGAAATCACGATAATTTATTTGTTAAATTGGCAAGAAAAGTCACTTAAAATTTTCATAACATGTTTTAACGCAGTCACAATGCATAACGTGGGTAGTAAAGTTTTATTAAGATTGTATATTATTGTCTTTAAAATAATGAAAACGCAGTGTAAAATTCGTGGACAGCAAAAACCAATAAACGAGAATAAAACCTGAAAATCGGGCACCATTGATCCAAACGATGACTGAGAGTTAATCCACACCACCTGTAGTAAAACTGACCTTCAACAAGTAGAATTCCAGATTTACATTTAATTAAGGTTATCCATCAGTCAAGAAGGACAAGCCCACGCACATGGCATTCGTAGATCTAGAAAAGGCATTCGATAATGTTGATTGGACAAAGCTATTTATGATTCTGAAGATGATAGGGATCAGATACCGAGAACGAAGAATTATCTACAATCTGTATAAAAATCAGTCTGCAGTGATAAGAATCGAGGGCTTTGAAAAAGAAGCAGCAATCCAGAAAGGAGTGAGGCAAGGCTGCAGTTTGTCCCCTCTCCTTTTCAATGTTTACATAGAACAGGCAGTAAAGGAAATCAAAGAGAAATTTGGAAAGGGAATCACAGTCCAAGGAGAGGAAATCAAAACCTTGAGATTTGCCGATGATATTGTTATTTTATCTGAGACTGAAGAAGATCTCGAGAAGTTGCTGAATGGTATGGATGAAGTCTTAGGTAAGGAGTACAAGATGAAAATAAATAAGTCCAAAACAAAAGTAATGGTGTGCAGTCGAACGAAGGCAGGTGATGCAGAAAATATTAGATTAGGAAATGAAGTCTTAAAGGAAGTAGATGAATATTGTTACTTGGGTAGTAAAATAACTAACGATGGCAGAAGTAAGGAGGACATAAAATGCAGACTAGCACAAGCAAGGAAGAGCTTTCTTAAGAAAAGAAATTTGCTCACTTCAAAGATTGATATCGGAATTAGAAAGATGTTTTTGAAGACTTTTGTGTGGAGCGTGGCATTGTATGGAAGTGAAACATGGACGATAACTAGCTCAGAAAGAAAGAGAATAGAAGCTTTTGAAATGTGGTGCTACAGAAGAATGCTGAAGGTGAGATGGATAGATCGAATCACGAATGAAGAGATACTGAATCGAATTGGTGAGAGGAGATCGATTTGGCTAAATTTGACGAGAAGAAGAAATAGAATGATAGGACACATCTTAAGACACCCAGGACTTGTTCAGTTGGTTTTTGAAGGAAGTGTAGGTGGTAAGAACGGTAGGGGTAGACCAAGGTATGAATATGACAAGCAGATTAGAGCAGATGTAAGATGCAATAGTTACGTAAAAATGAAAAGGTTAGCACAGGATAGGGTGGCATGGAGGGCTGCATCAAACCAGTCTAAGGACTGATGACTCAAACAACAACATCCATCAGTCGACTATCCTACCGGATATTGAAACACCCCACGAATGGGTCCTTAATCGAACCAAATCGACTATCTGTGTTCATTACAAGTTAACAGCAATGGTCACAATAAAAAATAACACTCCACCATGTAATGTCATCTCGTGACACACTTAAGTTACAGAAGAATCCCGATGCTGAAACATGCATCACCCCAAATAGATGTTCAGAAGGAACCAACAAGAACTTGATCCGAGGGGATGTTCGGTTATGTCGCCCGGAAGGAACAAAACTGCGAAATGCAGGAAAGCATTAATTCATTATGCATTTAGAACAAATGCCAAACACTTAAGTTAAAGAAAAGTAATAAGTCACTTGAAAATGTTCTTACTAACCCGACTTTCAGGTCATGAAATAATTATGTCGTTAAATTTCCTAACATACGTACAAGTTCATACATCCAAACAAAATAAAGGGAATCTTTCTAAGTTTCTATAACTACGACTGCAATTATAAATCTATCTACCTACCCTTGTCCCATTAAAGCAAACTGCAAATGATCGGTAGATCAACGTCTCACATAAATAATGTGAATAACGGACAACGAAAATAAAATATATTAACAGCTGAGGAATCGAAACCGCATTCGTTGTGTAAATCTATATAAATAAAGTTGTAGGGGGTCCGCTGTCTGTAATTTCGTTTGTTTTGCCAATTTTTCAAATATTTCCCAGTTTTAGGCCAACTCAATACCAAATCTGCTGTTTTTATTTTTCGTGTCTGTTTGGCTGTTCCACCATCACGGCAAAACGGCTAATTAGATTTCAACCAAACTTCGTATTTAGAGTATACTCACCCCGAGGAAGGTTTCGATATGCAGATAATTTTGAAACCTTTGATTAGACGGGGGTTTATAGGAAAACCAGAACTGTTTTCCTCCATTTTCTCTTATACTATTGATTTCCTGTAAACTGCGTGGACCGTATGTGACATACATACATACATACATACATACATACATACATACATTATCATTATAGACTGTTATGCCTTTCAGCGTTCAGTCTGCAAGCCTCTGAGAATTCACTAAACGTCGCCACAATCCTCGATTTGCAACTAGTGTTGTGGCTTCATTTAGTTCTATAACTCTTATCTTTAAATCGTTAGAAACCGAGTCTAACCATCGTCGTCTTGGTCTCCCTCTACTTCTCTTACCCTCCATAACAGAGTCCATTATTCTCCTAGGTAACCTATCCTCCTCCATTCGCCTCACATGACCCCACCACCGAAGCCGGTTTATGCGTACAGCTTCATCCATCGAGTTCATTCCTAAATTAGCCTTCATCTCCTCATTCCGAGTACCCTCCTGCCATTGTTCCCACCTGTTTTTACCAACAATCATTCTTGCTACTTTCATGTCTGTTACTTCCAACTTATGAATAAGATATCCTGAGTCCACCCAGCTTTCGCTCCCGTAAAGCAAAGTTGGTCTGAAAACAGACCGATGTAAAGATAGTTTCGTCTGGGAGCTGACTTCCTTCTTACAGAATACTGCTGATCGCAACTGCGAGCTCACTGCATTAGCTTTACTACACCTTGATTCAATCTCACTTACTATATTACCATCCTGGGAGAACACACAACCTAAATACTTGAAATGATCGACCTGTTCTAGCTTTGTATCACCAATCTGACATTCATTTCTGTTGAATTTCTTACCTACTGACATTAATTTAGTCTTCGAGAGGCTAATTTTCATACCATACTCATTGCACCTATTTTCAAGTTCCAAGATATTAGATTGCAGGCTTTCGGCACAATCTGCCATTAAGACCAAGTCGTCAGCATAGGCCAAACTGCTTACTACATTTCCACCTAACTGAATCCCTCCCTGCCATTTTATACCTTTCAGCAGATGATCCATGTAAACTACGAACAGCAAAGGTGAAAGATTACAACCTTGTCTAACTCCTGTAAGTACCCTGAACCAAGAACTCATTCTACCATCAATTCTCACTGAAGCCCAATTGTCAACATAAATGCCTTTGATTGATTTTAATAATCTACCTTTAATTCCATAGTCCCCCAGTATGGCGAACATCTTTTCCCTCGGTACCCTGTCATATGCTTTCTCTAGATCTACGAAACATAAACACAACTGCCTATTCCTCTCGTAGCATTTTTCAATTACTTGGCGCATACTGAAAATCTGATCCTGACAGCCTCTCTGTGGTCTGAAACCACACTGGTTTTCATCCAACTTCCTCTCAACGACTGATCGCACTCTCCCTTCCAAGATGCCAGTGAATACTTTGTCTGGCATACTAATCAATGAGATACCTCGATAGTTATTGCAATCCTTCCTGTTCCCTTGCTTATAGATAGGTGCAATTACTGCTTTTGTCGAATCTGAAGGTACCTTACCAACACTCCACGCTAATTTTACTAGTCTATGAAGCCATTTCATCCCTGCCTTCCCACTATACTTCACCATTTCAGGTCTAATTTCATCTATTCCCGCTGCCTTATGACAATGGAGTTTATTTACTATCCTTTCCACTTCCTCAAGCATAATTTCACCAACATCATTTTCCTCCTCCCCATGAGCTTGGCTGTTTGCAACACCACCAGGATGATTTCCTTTTACATTGAGAAGATGTTCAAAATATTCTCTCCACCTCTCCAGTGATTCCCTGGGATCTATTATGAGTTCACCTGAATTACTCAAAACACTGTTCATTTCCTTTTTCCCTACCTTCCTAAGATTCTTTATTACTGTCCAGAAAGGTTTCCCTGCTGCTTGACCTAGCCTTTCCAGATTATTACCAAAATCTTGCCAACTTCTTTTTGGATTCAACAACTATTTGTTTCGCTCTGTTTCTTTCATCTACGTACAAATCCCTGTCTGCCTCGGCCCTTGTTTGGAGCCATTTCTGATAAGCCTTCTTTTTACGTTTACAAGCTGCTCTCACTTCATCATTCCACCAAGATGTTCGCCTTTTCCCATCTTTACACACAGTTGTTCCTAGGCATTCCCTTGCTGTTTCTACTACAGCATCCCTGTATGCTACCCATTCACTTTCTATATCCTGAACCTGCTTACTGTCTACTGTTCGAAACTTCTCACTAATCATATCCATGTACTTCTGTCTAATTTCCTCGTCCTGGAGATTTTCTACTCTTATTCGTTTGCAGACAGATTTCACTTTCTCTACCCTTACTTAGTTCACTACAGATCAGGTAGTGGTCTGTATCGTCGAAAAATCCGCGAAAAACTCGTACATTCCTAACAGATTTCCTGAGTTCAAAGTCCGTTAAGATATAGTCTATTATGGATCTGGTGCCCCTAGCCTCCCATGTGTAGCGGTGAATAGCCTTATGCTTGAAGAATGTATTCGTAACAGCTAAACCCATACTAGCACAGAAGTCCAGCAAACGCTTCCCATTCCCATTAGCTTCCATATCTTCCCCACATTTACCAATCACCCTTTCGTATCCTTCAGTTCTGTTCCCAACTCTCGCATTGAAATCGCCCATTAGCACTATTCTATCCTTGCTGTTCACCCTGACCACGATGTCACTCAATGCTTCATAAAACTTGTCAACTTCATCCTCATCTGCACCCTCACATGGTGAATACACGGACACAATTCTTGTCCTAATTCCTCCCACTGACAAATCTACCCACATCATTCGCTCATTTACGTGCCTAACAGAAACTATGTTGCGTGCAATGGTATTCCTGATAAAGAGCCCTACCCCAGACTCTGCCCTTCCCTTTCTAACACCCGTCAAGTACACTTTATAATCTCCTATCTCTTCCTCATTATCTCCCCTTACCCGAATATCACTTACTCCTAGCACATCCAGATGCATCCTCTTTGCTGACTCAGCCAGTTCTACCTTATTTCTTCCATAAGCCCCATTAATATTGATAGCTCCCCATCGAATTCCATTTCGTTCGCCAAGTTGTTTCCAAGGAGTCCCTCGCCTGTCAAATGGGAGTGGGACTCCATTACTCCCATAGGTCCGAGGCTTGCTTAAAGTGTTCTGAGCTCGGTTAATTCATGAAGCAGGATGCTGCCCTACTTGCACATAGTCCAAGTGAGGATCTCTCCTCTAACGGGTTGTCGTATGTGAAACGTCTCTTAATTATAAACAACTTTCGTTATTTTCATAATTTACCTTACTATTCAAATGACGGAGAAATTTACTATTATATGCCGTTATCATGGTCTGCGTGTGTGACCGACAGGCCGACAACGAACCTACAGGTTACCATGGCAACGTCTCTGACTGCTTGCCAGCAGGGATGTAACGTATTGCCATTTTCCTCATCATACCTTTAAATTCATGGTTGTTCGTGGGTAGAAGGCAAGAGAGGGCGTCAATCGGCCATTCTGCGGGATATTGGCGGAATATCGTTGGAGTTTATAACCGTCCTCGAATAGCATAAGTAATAACACCATTAGTCGTCTTATCTGTTGACCTAAGAATGCCTGCGCCTAAATTTCTCCTCTGTTACCTCTTTCTTATATCCATAACTCACACCAGCATAATTTATTGAGGGGCATTTGATTTTCCAATACATTCACTTGGTATTTAAATATTTGTCGTCATCCGGCTGTCCTAAATTTTAATCCATTTTCTATTAATTTCAACTTTCTTTACTGAATTATTTTCTTCCTTAATTACTCCGTAGGTATGCGAGTGCTAATTCCGAAAGCTTGACACTCTTTCCTTGGAGGAAATATTCTAAGCTATGCAAATGTATAACTTTTGGCCCCGGAAAATATCGAAATGTGGATGCAATTTTAACGACGGTGCACACCTTCGTTTCGGGATAATTGGTGGCTAATCGGTAAGTCGTATCACAAATCAGATAGCACAATCGCCTTTCATTTTGGAGAGATCTACAACTTTGGTCCTATGACTTTTTGTCGTATTGCTATCCCTTATACGTGAAATACTGCTGTATTTCTCGATTTCAAGTTAATTTTGTACTTTCACACGTATATGTTAACATTTGGCACACGTATAGGTTAGAATCATGACATTCGGCACGCACATTGACATGACCAGTAGCCATGTGATAGCCAAATTGTATGATTCTATCTGTCACATGAGTATCACAAATATAAAGTAGTGTGCAAAAACTGTACAAAATTTCACACCATTCAATGATTCTAACTCAATCTAACCCATAAATATAGGAGATACGAGAAGATGTCATGGGACCAATCATGTAGAACACTGAAAGAGGCGTCTGATGGCGAAGTCCGTTTGTAGATATGTCGCAGAGTTCCAAAGCAGAAACTCTCGAAATAAAGGTCTGAACTTCTAGAGTGTGTCTGTACATTGACTATTTTGGCGATATTTCTGTACAGTTATCCGTTTCAGGTGTAATAATAACCATCTGCGTATTTTTAGCTTTGGTGTCTGTTTGTCTATAACTTGGAAACTACTGGATATGTTTCCACCAAACTTCATATTTAGAATCCACCTGTCCTTGTGTAGGTTTTAGGGCAAATATTGTTTCTAAATCCATGAACTGACGGGGTTTATACGAAACCAAAACTGTGATTTTGCACTCCTACAAAATATACACAACCAAACTTAATAGAAATCTACCTGCCTTAGCGGAAATTAATTTCTAAACTTTTTTCTCATGTGCATCATTTCGATAAGAGGATTTATAAGGGATATATCATTAACAGACCATTTTTCGGTACAAGTCCCACCGGACTTAACTTAAAAACGACTGCGTGTTGAGCGTATTTCTTACAACTTGAAAACTATTGAAGATATTTGAACCAAACTTTATATTTAGCATCCACCTTTCAAAGGTAGATTTTAAAGGTCAATAACATTTCCTGTTCCCGGAATGGACTGACGGTTTACAGGGAACCGAAATGGTGAATTTACTCTTCCACAATATATACAGTACAAAACCAACCTGACTGGAAATCGACCAAATTTGCTGGAAATCCATTTCTAAAACATTTTCTTCATGTGCATTTTTTCGACAAGAAGATTAATAAGGGAGATATCATGAATGGTCGGTTTTGCAGGTTAAGTCCAGCAGACATAGACCAAATGATGTTGTAGGCCTACGTGTAGTAGATTCCTTATCTATCTATATAAATTAAATCGTAACGACTGTGTGCCTGTACATTGACTATTTAGGCGAAATTTTCGTACAGCTACCCGTTTAAGGGGTAATAATGACCATCTGCATATTTTTTGGTTTAGTTTCCTGAAAGTCCTAATTTTAACCCTCCTCACCCAAAATACACATTGCGGCATAATCTGCCAGACGAAGAAGAAAACTGAAATTTGGCAAAATTATACGTTTTAGGCTGTAACGGACAGATCATTTCCAAGATCTTTAAATTTTTCACTCTTTATCCCCGAAGAATATCGAAATATGGAGGCAATTTTAATGATGGTGCAGACCTTCGGGAAGTCCTATCACATAACCGATGGCACAATCTCCGATCAATTTGGAGTGATCTACAACCTTGGTCTTATGACTTTTTTCGTATCTGTATCCCTTTTACGTTTGATTTTTGTCTATTTCTCGATGCTAAGTAAATTTGGACTTTTCACATGCATAAGTCTTACTTTCAATCACTTATAAGAAAGAATCATCAAACTCTACACGAAAATTGGCCCACCCAGTATACATATGTGAGCCAAATGCTATGTATGTAGCTGTCACATAATTATCTGAAAATAATGCAATGTGAGATAATCTTACAAAAATTTTACCCTATTCAATGTTTCTCTGACTCATGAATAGATGAGATATCAAAGGACCAGTCATTTAGGCCGCTAAATCCGGCGTCTTATGGTACAATGCTTTGTCGATATGACGTACCGTTTAGCAGCAATTAATCTGTAAATGAAGGTCTGCAATATTTTAAGCCTGCATATACTGTACTTTCGTATGTGGATCTATATATATTCACTGATGTCGTTTTGTAGCGATCGAGAAAGAGTGTGTCTGCTACTGTAATCAGTACTCCCCACACCGACTTTGACTGGCAGTAGGAATGGGGTCCTTCTCCAACACCTGTATAACTGGCATTAGTAAGGAAGGCCTACCATTGTAGTGAATAATTCACTTCTCGATTTGACTTGCAAAAGCCAAGGGAGCATGCAGTGTTGTTTAAAACTCCCCTACCCGATTGTGTTTGTCTGTAGGCAAGGGTACCCGCCCTTATAAACGAATGTATCCATCTAAAATGTGACTGGCATTAGGCATAGTGGCTTGCTATTTTGATGGAAACTCACCAACTTGGTGTGACTGGTAGTAGGCTGGCTGGCTGGCTGTAGGAAAAGGGGCCTGTCATTATAATGATAACTGCACAACTCAATTTCGACTGGTAGTAGGGAAGTTGCCTGCCATTCTAATGAAAACTCCCAACTGTAATCTGTCTGGAAGTATTAAAGGGGGCCTGCCATCGTAACGAAACCTCCCCAAAATCGATTGTGACCGCGCAGTAGGCGATGGGGCCTGCAATTATAATGAAAACTTCCTCACTCGATTGTGAATGGCAGTAGGCAAGTGAGCCTGCCGTTATCATCACAAATCCGTAACAAGCACTTTACATTGGAAACACCGTATTGGGAACCTCCCCATACTGTTTCACGGATAACGCTAAGAGACATGCCATTTTAAAACAATCTTATTTACTGCATGTACAGTATTTACTTCGATATTCGAATGCAATGTAGAATACCGTAGCTAAGCACGGGTACATTTGCTAGTGCTACATAAATCAACTAAGTGTTAACACACGGTACTATCATAATATCGGGCACCTGAACAATAAATTTTAAGGAAAGGGGAAAAAAATCATCGAACTTGAACACGCGCGGCTAAGCAGTAATGATCAGACTCCATTAGCCCGTTTTCCACGTGGGACAACCCTTACATTCATGCCACTACTGATGCAACGCTATTATGGGAGCACCTTTCGGCTAGTAAGAATTGTGCCGAAACATGGCCTGAATAGAACCTGCTAATATCTTTCGCATTCGTATCCACTACTGCAAACAGTACGTCGTTCAGGTCGATTCACAAAAGTGCCTAACTTATGACTTGACTATGTACAGACGACATCCTAATCCTATCGTTATGTAAAACACGCAGCATCCTAAAACTATCGTTGAACCAACGTTATGTTATCTACACATCATTCATATTGCCAGGTAAAATCGAAACTTTTAACACAATATCCGGATATTTAAATCTGATCCTCGTTGAAACTCTAACACATGAAGTGAAATTCGCTACAAAATGAACTCGAACCTGGAAATATTACTGTGTCTATTTCCTACAATAAAGAGTGAAATCGAACTTAAACAACATGTCCAAATAGTTTAATCTATTCCTCAATACAATCTCAACACCTGCAGTGAAGTTTGCTAAATAAAAATAAACTCAATTTTCTTCTGATAAAAAATGAAATGGTGTGGCTTTGAATGCCGGGAGTGTCCGTCGGCTCGTCAGGTGCGGTTCCTTTTTTATTTGACGCCCGTACGCGACCTGCGTGTCGTGGTGAGGATGAAATAATGATGAAGACCACACAAACACCCAGCCCCCGTGCCAGCGGAATTAACCAATTATGGTTAAAATTCCCGACCCTGCCAGGAATCGAACCCGGGAGCCCTGTGGCCAAAGACCATCACGCTAACCATTTAGCCATGGAGCTCTCGTTTGATATTACGTAATATCACTGAAAACAATAATCACTACCATCACGATGTTCACCGTATAACTCGAATGTGAGGCTCCAACTGACCTTTCGATGTAAGTTTTCATCAATCAACTCAAGCTAAACTATCATTTTAATAAAATTCATTTTTCATACCCGCAATGTTTCCAGGCAGCGATCATTTCATCTCGCAAAGATACAGAATAAAATTTAATTTACAATAATAAAATGTTATCTTGACCGTGTTTCAGAATGTACTTTAATCATGAGGTCGGCTATCACAAAATACACTTCGCTGGTATAAAATAGAACCGTCAGTAGACTTAATTGCCGTTACCTACGGTCTTATATAAAATAGTAATCATGGGAGAACATCAACTTGTACTTAAAATAGGCGTTACAACGCGCTCACTTGGATTTGACAAACTTTATTTTCATCAATCGTTCTGGATTGCTACAGGGCATCGTTCCTCTTATACAGCCTGTCTCAGAAATATTATATCTCAACCTATACACCAAGTCACGAAAATTCCTTTCCGTCGAAATACAGGGCCTCTTATCCTCAGCATCCTGCTTATTATACATCACTCATAAAATACAGGCTTACTATTCCTTTAACATCTTCCTAACTATTCTCATAATATTTCATTTCCATTACAATCCATTTACTCTTGTTTGACACATAAAAATAACAAGCGATCCCATGACCAAACAACTTTATAATGATCTCACAATCAAATTCTATAAACGTTTCCTGACCTCAGTAGCAAAACAGCATACTGTGATTTTCTGTATCACAAATACACCATGTCACAAAATTTAAGTTTCCCAAAAATGCCAACTTCATCATACTTCACTGGATTTCGATATAAACTGCAAATCTCGCTTATAACTGCTGAACACATAATTTATCTTCTCAATTTTATCCTGACGTGAATATTATTATTATTGTATAATTTGATATTTGACTTCATAACACTCATAACGGTTATTTTATCGTTATCATTATTGTAACTTTTACCGGCCCAAACATTATTTCATTGATTTTCACTGCAATATTTAACTTCAGTTTTAAACATTTTAAGAAATTTAAACACATTTTAAAGTCTCGCGCGCTGACATAAATAATAAACAATTCGCATCTACAATGGAATAACGACAAGTCACTTCCTCATCATTGCAATATACTTGATTACATACGCCCCATATACAACGCGATGTTATGATTTGTTAATTTATTAATTTAAACGGACAAGCATTTACGTATACACCTATAACTAGAAAACATCATATTTAATTTAGACCTGTAATTGTAGTTTGGCCTGGCATTATCTCGGCTCCATCTTGTGCCAGCTACCTCCAATTTAGCCCTTCATAATTGCAGGACGCTTCCTAGCTTAAAATTTTATCTTATAAATACACAGATTCTGCATTCGTCTCGAGGCAATAAACTTAAATAATAAATTTTATTCTATCCATGTATAACAGTTAAACCGCTCCGCTTCATATCGAGAATTCAACTGACGCAGTTTGTGTAAACCTCCAACTCCTTCCTCTCCAGATGTTCCACAGGTGTAACTGACCGTGAGACACAAGCTTATTTCAGACCAGCCCGTAACAGTTCCCCCTTACCGATTACCAAAATAAAAATCGTCCGCAATATTTCACAAGAGCTATCTATGAATCTGCTGTCTCCCTACGCAGAAGTTCAGGAATCCTACAATTATTCAATTTATGATATTTCCCCCCGAACGTGATAGATGTCGTAGCTACAATGTTTCAACAGCTAATTTTGTTTTCGTTCACCATTTACCGCTTGGTAAAATATTCATTCCTCAAGTCAACTGGCTTTAGAGATTCTAACAAGTCTATTTCGCCCACTTTAAGTCTTCTTTTTAATGTTCCCTGACATAGGTTCACACTCTCGGAACATAGAATGACGACTGATGCTCTTGGTTGAGGAGGGGGTATTTAAGCCTTTTCTAGGGACGCTCTGCATGGCGTTATCTACTGTGGTGCAATCATTCCAATTGACGACCACTGGACCGATTTATTCGAGACTCACTCCAGAGATTCCATCTACTTTTTATAGTCACGATGGTGCTGTTTGCTGATTTTACCTGTTTCTTTAACGGGCGTAATTAATTAATTTCGTGCAGGAGAATTCCCATGCATTTTGACTTGTGTCCTTGACACGTGTCTCTACTCGGCCGGTACGGATGCCAATTTCTCTCCAGGCCTAATTCACCCTGTGGACATTAGCTTCATCTGATATTTCCCAAAATTCTTGATTAGTTACTTCTTCGTTAATGACAGTGCCGAAATCTCTTGCAATGAGGGTTATTATCCAGAATTTCATTATTAATTACTCGAGGTCTTCCGAAATGTTCCGACTTCGTTCGAATGTTTGGTGGCTCGCTCCCCACTGTGAGTTGTCACGCCACAGAACGCGAGATGAGCTTGCATAAAAATATGGTTGCTCCATCTTGTAGTTGAAATTGTTAGCAAGGTAGAATTAAGGGTTCAGTATATCATGAGCTATCACCGTAATCTAAAACGTTGAAATTACACGGAAGTTCTCGTAAGTCAAACACAACATAATAACTCACAAAAGAGTTACAACTCACGGAGCTTGTTAATAATTCTTTCGATACACAACACGAAGTAAACGAATACCGTAACGTAAAACCTTGGAACTTCACACGGCAGTTCTCGAAGAAGATCTACGCAAAAACAGTATCTTCGATCGACATACAGCGTGACTGTGGAAGGAGTTTGCATGATGGTTCTCGGAGAACTGTAGTAAAAGAAACACTACTGTCTCTCTCCTCTTTGAGTTAGACATTAGTCCTTCTATGTTATGAGTGAGAACTCGTTGTTGGTCATCTTAGCGACATAGTCACATACTCAATACCGTCTTAGTCTTCGCTGACGCTCTCGTGACTGATTCGCGACTTCTTGGCCAATCGGCGAATCAAGCGTACACATTAGAGCGCGTTCATTTATGGCATAGCGTTCCGCCTGCGGAAACCGCCTGATGAAATATTTCAGCTTAGAACGTTGGCCTGTGAGGTTCTGCCATTTAAGGTTCAATATGTGTCTCTCTGGGATCTGCCCTGTGAGGGGTCAGAGTTCATCAGGGATCGGCATTGTCAGCACTGCTCTTCGTACTTGTTATGAATACCACCTCGCGCACCCTGCATGAGTGTTCCTTGGACAATGCTGTATGTTAATGTATCCTTGCAGTCACCACCTAAGAGGGATTGGAGGACTTGTTCAAACATTCAGTTCGGTCTGTGAGAAGACTCAATACCTGGAAACTGTCCGCCTCCATATCGTAACGGTTACCGCTATAGCTGATACTACCAGAGATTTAAGAATGGTGGGAGGGATGGTATAGCTCTTGCAATGTCCTCGTTAACGACAGGCAAGCTTTTGAAGCCTAAGAGGCCTGCTGTGTTTATATTCCTTGCCAGGAGTTCCCCAGCTCGAGACACAGCGTTGTCAACTTCCCGTTTTAACTACTTAACCTGTGAGAGTGAGCAGCAAGACTGGACAAAACGGCGTGCAGCTATGCAACACTGGAGACCTGACAAGTGAGCGGGCTTCAGGACCGGCACGCCTTTGAACTTCTCCACGTGGACTGTCACTGAGAAAGCAAGAGCCATCTGCTATTGGTCAAGAGCCCTTTGCTATTGGTCAGGGTAGGGGCGATTGTAGACAGTCATAAACCTGATTACTGTCGAGGGGGGTGGCGCCTGGCTACTTCTTAACGTTTGAGTCTCCAGTCGTTAAGGAGGAAATTGAGAGAACTATATGTGGCTACAAAAGGTAGGCACTAGGAGCCAATGGAAAAAACAAGCACCGAGAGAGTTGGCCGTGGGGTTAGGGGCTCACAGCTGTGAGCCTGTATTCGGAAGATCGTGGGTTCGAACCCCACTGTCAGCAGTCCTGAAGATTATTTTCAGTGATTTCTCATTTTCACACCAGCAAAATGCTGGGGCTGTACTTGAATTAAGGCCACGGTCTCTTCCTTCCCACTCCTAGCCCCTTCCTGTCCCATCGTCGCCATAAGACCTATCTGTATCGGTACGGTGTAAAACAAACCGTTAAAATAAACCCCATCATCATCAAAGGTAGGCACTATACATGCAGCTCACCTTCACTGGGGGTGTGCTGCCAGTCGTCAATGAGTGGCGAGCGTCGTCTGTAAACCGTCGAGTCTCTTGGAGATTCCCTGTTTAATCGGCGCATAACTAACGACACGATTTGGCAGTTTTACGGCTGGATGCCTTTCTTGACGCAGGCCCTATGTAGGCTGAATGAACCTCAGGGCCATGTGCACCTCCAGAAGTGGAAATATTCTTTCTTAATTTTTTTTTTCACTTTCTGAGGGGGAATCGAACCCACGTCTTTCCGGGGGAAACGAACACGCCTTTACTACCTCGGAAAGGTAACCCCTAATAGTAATAATAATAATAATAATAATAATAATAATAATATCGCGGAACCATGTCTGCCAAAGGAACGTATTTTTGGTTGACACTACCAGGGCAAGTTGTGTTTTAGGTTCGATGTTTCTTCTTTTCATCAACAGGTCTTGCGATGATAATCAGCACTACAGCCAACTTTTTAACTAACGGAGTCGAGGAATCTATGTAACTGGAATATTGTGAAGAGAAGATCGTCGGAAGAGGAGAATCAAGTTGGATTATGGTTAAGGAGAGTTGAATCCTGTAGCTCAACACAGAACTGGCGAAACTTAGTTTAGACCCTATGCTCCTCCACAGGTATTTGAGGAAATAAGTAAATCATTTGTACGGTTTTAAAAGACGCCAAGGAGCTGGAATATTGCCTAGTAGGAGTTCTTTTACGTGCTGGTAAGACTACTGGTTGCAATGGTTCTTGAGTGTTCTGGTTAGAGCTGACTAGGTGGTTTCCTCGCGTTGAATGGCGGACTTTGGCAGTTCGGAAGACAGATATTTTTCGATATTTGCTTCTAGGAATTGGTGACCTTTGTAGTCTGTCTCGATTAATTCCTAAGCGATCATCACTTTTGATCATCACTTGTTTTACCGTCGTGTATGAGGTATTGAGCGCTGTGTGTTCTTAGTCTTGAACTAGAGCATTCTTCCTTCAGAAATCTAGAGAAGGTGTGCAATTTACGATAGATAGCCAATAAGTGGAACCTAATTTAATGATTCAAGTGTTGATTTGTGTCGTGTTGTTGAACCAAATGTCACCATGTCATACTCATGCTTTTCGGTCACACTAGAGTGCGATAATCTGCCAATGAAACAAAACAAAACGTATTTCTTTATCTTAAGAAGATTTCAAGTACCAATTTTCACGTCTTAAAACTGTTAAGCTTTTGAGATATAGATATACTTATTTAAACAAATTCACCCTCAATTTTCACCCCCGTAGCAACGGAATATCCAAAAGGTCTCCCTTAGTGAGCATCTGAACTGGAATATAAATGTATCGCTAAAATTTATTTTCTTTGTGTCAAGTAGTTTTGGATCGGCAATGATGAATCAATCAGTTAGTCGGTCAGGACATGTTATTTTACATATAGTTGTGTAACAGTGTGACTCAACGTAGGACCGATAAAGAAGAAGCAAGTAATAGATCTAATCATTGCTATGTTGGAAAATTATTATGATTATCACTTCTCCGTGCTGCCATAAATCTTGATATTCTCTCGAGGTGTCTGCGCCTAATCGACAGAAAATGGCTCTCTTGCACAAGCTCTGTGAGCGATACTAATGTCTAATGGGTATTTCCCAAAAGGTGCTATTTTTTGTAATGCCATGAGACGTTCTCAACTACTCATTTGCACACAACTTGTTACGTCTAGTAGGCAGTGTTGTTGCAAGGCTGACGACTGAGATTTATCCAAGTTGGATGGTAAAAATATGCTCTGCAGATTGATGAATTTCAGGGAACATCATTCAACCTTTAAGATATTTATATATAAAAGCTAGTAACCTTCACCATTGTTAGATGTCATTAGATGATAATAGTCAAGATAACATTTATAGCAGTGATTCTAAAAAGTGTGCCCCAAAATTGCCTGGATGTGCCACGAAAAAAAAAAAAATACATAATACACCGGGAATATTAAATACACAAAAATAGGCATGTGTATTAAATTTCTTACTAATGCTCTTTTTTTCACCTTAGCAAATGTCAGAGAATCTGAAATATTAAGAATGTTCTGTCAGATTGTTGTAACCCCAGTGGGAAACGTGGGGTTGTTTACTTTTGCGCAATTGCTAATACGAGGAAGAACCGCAAACAAACACAGCCGTAATTATTAATATGGAGAAAAATGGGAGTCTAAGAACATAGATCAGAGCTGCTGACATTTAAGTGAAGAATTCAATCGCAGTTTTTCCCAATAGGCTGTATTCCATTCAGCCGCAGTTTTACGAACTTTAATTAACCGTTCAGTAGCTTCAGTCCGCGTTTTCTTACGCTCTTCACTATACTTCCTTATTTTATACTGCGAAGGAATTTTAAACGTGTGTACTGCACTAAGGTTCACAACGAACTGTCATCTGAAACAATAAACTAACGTATATAAATTTCAATCAAATTTGCAATTTCATGATGTTTGATAGAATTAACTTAGTTTAGCCCAGCCATAGGAAGTTGACAATGAGAAGAAGGCTATCTACGAACCTACAGTGTCCTACTATAAAAACAAGTACAACCTTGTACGTATTAATAATAATAATTTCGTGTGGCTATTTCTAGCCGAGTGCAGCCCTTATAAGGCAGACCCTCCGATGAGTGTAGGCGGCATCTGCCATGTGTTGGTAACTGCGTGTTATTGTGGTGGAGGATAGTGTTATGTGTGGTATGTGAGTTGCAGGGATGTTGAGGACAACACAAACACCCAGCCCCCGAGCCATTGGAATTAACCAATGAAGGTTAAAATCCCCGACCCGGCCGGGAATCGAACCCGGGACCCTCTGAACGGAAGGCCAGTACGCTGACCATTCAGCCAACGAGTCGACCCTCGAACGTATTGAGGTTATTGGATTGATGGTGGGTGACACGCTTGCACTTCCTCACTCAAAAGCTGTGCACACTCTTGTAGTAATACAATATTTCTTGTAATATACACTTGTCTAATACACGATTTGCCATTAAACTTGCATAGTTCTCTTTTGTTAGGATAGTGTCAGGAAGCGTTCTGCTCGATTTGTAGTAAATGTTGTTATTCAAATTCGTTTTAAAATCATATAAGTGCACCCTTTCACTGTCAAAGTGCAGATTAACCTCCGTGTATGATCTATCCCAGAAATCTCTATGACTATTTAGCTGGTGGTTCCCGCGACCAGTCTGATCAGGAATAGATCAGCTGTATTTTACGACAAAATTATCGATTTGGAATTATCGCACTTGCGTACACTTGTCTTATATTATCGCAACTACGTGGATTTCTTTTTACATACATTCATCACAAGAGTGCACTCACATAGTTTTGCATCTTCTTCACTGTAATATCGTGCTTCAGTTTTCTTCAATGATGGATTTACGTAACTGTTATTCTAAAGAAGGCGATACTAACATATTTGGAGATTGCCGCCCAAGGAATTTAAATGCAAGGATAAAACAGCACATTTCCGTGCTGATAGTTTTCTTTTCTCTGTGGTTTATGAATACTTACGCATGTGATTTATTGTATACTTATGCACTTTTATTATCGTTACTTATTTAATTTTGAAGTTATTCGCCAATAAGTCAAAATAAGTACAATTCGAGTTCCACACTGTCGCTACTTAATGTATGCAGCTCTTGTTATATTACGTATGGCAATGAACTCCTTTGTTTCCACCGTGCTTGTACTCGGGGATTTATGCATTTTCAGGAAATCGCATAAGCACATAGAAGGTTTTCGGCGACGCGAGGAAGGGAAAATGCTAGGATTGGGAAGGTATTGTCGTGACATATATTAAGGTACAGCCTGGTGTGGAAATGAGAAATCACGGAGAACCACCTTCAGGACTGCCGACGGTGGAATTCGAGCCCACCGTCACCCGAATTCAAACTTAAAGCTACGCGACTCTAACCGCGCAGCGAAATCGCTCGGTTTCAGGAAGTGTATTTTTCCTAAATTCAATCATGACATTATTACGGACCTGGTGAAGTGAAGTGTGGAATAGCCTTAAAAAGCTCCCGCCCAGTTTATACTTTTGCCTTTCAAAACTTCGGTTTCCTTTCCAGTACAGTATTCTAGTCGTTCTTGGTAAATGGTATATCGCCTTTGCCATAGTTCAAGGATCTTTGGTTTCATGTATCCCCTTTAGCGTCAAATATCAAAAGAACGTGAAGAAGGAACTCGATACTCTCAGCTTGGTTTACAGCACTCTCGTTTAGCGTCTGGTTCGTTATTTACTCTTCCCGACCCACACAGCCTACTGGCTACTGTTCCCAACTAACAAATGAGGTGAGGGAAGCGAAATGACGAGAATGTAACAAGGAGACCACACAGGGGAATAAAGTATCGTAGTAAGTAGGCGAATGATTTTAAAGATGATGCTTGTTCTATAGGTACCTGAAGGAAAGGAAATTTGCAACATAGAATCCGGGCAGTAGGCGTATGTTAGTCGGCCCGTGGAAGAATGAAAATGAAAATGAAAACCTACAAGCTGTTTTCCAGTCAATGACCGGGTCAGGGATGTAATGAATGAAGCAGATATAGGCTATTAGTACGATGGAGTCGCCCCTCCCAAAGTGATGTTTTTAATGACTGATAGATGCTATGAAATGAGAATGGAGAGTGTTGCTGGAATGAAAGATGACAGGGAAAACCGGAGTATCCGGAGAAAAACCTGTCCCGCCTCCGCTTTGTCCAGCACAAATCTCACATGGAGTGACCGGGATTTGAACCACGGTATCCAGCGGTGAGAGGCCGACGCGCTGCCGTCTGAGCCACGGAGGCACCCGTAGAAGAATATGAGGTTTTAATAGAATACGCTCCGTGCAGTTTACAAACCAATGTTAATATCCCTCTGAGAGTGGGGGAGATAGAATAACATCCACGGTATCACATGCCTGTCGTAAGAGGTAGCTAAAAGCGGTCCGGGAGTTCTTAATGCGGGAGCTTAGGTTGGCGACCACGAGACCCTTAGCCGAGCCGTGGCATTTATTTAATTTACATGTACTGTAGCAGGCTCCTCACTCCTCCCTTGGTCAAGTCTTGCTCGTTTTTGATCCTGGCTGTATTAGGTTTGTGAAGCTTACGGAGAATTTTATTCATTCTCCCCGTAGTCCTTGTTTTCCTTTTGCCGATACCTTCATGTTTCGAAGTGTCGGATCTCCTCCATTTTCCACCACCACCACCACCACCACCACCACTCACGACAGCTCCTTTTATATCGTACATGGATCTCATGCGGCATCACTGACGTGTTGCTGTCCAGCGCCATCTGTTGGCCTGTTTGTGCTCTCGTTGTTGGTGTCAATAAAACCCTATGTCATGTCAAGCAAGAGTGGCCCATTTGTACCTGACGTGTTGTTGTCCACCGTTATCACGCAGGTCGCCCATGAGAGAGCCAAACATATCCTCGGACACTCCGGGCACTAAAATCCATACGATAAGTAAGTACCGCATCCCTGACAGGGGGTACGGAATGAAGAGGAAAAGATAACTGAATGCAGACATGCTAGAAAAGTATAAAAGTATAGATAGGTTCTCGATACTTTCCATACTTCGATAATATATATACTCAAGAAGTATTGATATCGAACGATACTACTACCACATGAGCTCGATACGTTTTGGACACTACGTTAATAGAACACCACAATTGTTAATTAATATTGCCAACTTGCCAGAAATACGAGGGGCGAGTCATAAGTTATGGTAACTATTTTTTTCTCGTGAACAGGGAACAACACGGAAAATCTAAGATATGCATTTGGAAATATAGGGCATGTACTTATTCATAGTGTCTGAAGACAAATTATGATTTAAGGATATTCTCGTAGGAAAGTGACAGAACACAGGCCGGTTACGTGAATGATGTTGATCCACGAAATATCACTGTAATATTTATCACAAATGGAAGATAATCATTGATTTACTCAAATAAAGTCTCAAATCCAAGGTTGGCTAAGAAATAATAGGAAATATTTTATTTTACAGAATACATACTTTACTGCCTTACTACTAATAATAATGCTATTTGCTTTATGTCCCACTAACTACTCTTTTACGGTTTTCGGAGACGCCGAGGTGCCGGAATTTAGTCCCGCAGGAGTTCTTTTACGTGCCAGTAAATCTACCGACACGAGGCTGACGTATTTGAGCACCTTCAAATACCACCGGACTAAGCCAGGATCGAACCTGCCAAGTTGGGGTCAGAAGGCCAGCGCCTCAACCGTCTGAGCCACTCAGCCCGGCGCCTTACTACTATATACAATTTCTTCTACGTCGCAGGGCTTCCGTGTTTTGTTTGTGTGTATCACTTTCGTGTGTGATGTCTTTGCTCACTGAAGTTCTTTGGTGTCGTGCCACTTCAATTGTCTTGTCACGGTAGTGCTGGAAAGTCTCTTAATTCTGTGGACTAGCGAACTCAAGTACAGAGATAGATTACCTCTTACAGTGTTTTTTTAAATGGTTGTCCTATGGACTTTTTTTATTGAATTTTTGAAAGGTTGTAGACGGAAATCTAACGTTCTAACTCCAAAGAAAGTCGCAACATTCATAGGAATCTGGAAATGGTTGGAGAAGTGTGTGGAGGAAAAAAGAATGGATATTTTGAGGAAAAGAACATACTATGACATCTCGTTAGGGCGAGTTGTGGACTTGTGCCCTAACTGATTCATGAAATGATTTATTGGTCGAGGGATCATGCTCATTTCCTTTCAACAAAAATAATTTTTGTGGTACTTACGACATTTCTCTGTAATGCGGCAGCAACAAGTTGTTGAATGCGTCCTTGGTTGATTTTCCATACAGTTCCATCCACATAAACTGGTCAATATGCAGTTTGGAGTTCATTACTCCCATGCTTCTGGCATATCGTTTAAGTCCCGACCAGTAGCCTTCAACTTGGTTGGTGCAGACACCAGTGATGGGATCAACGAAATTTCTACTATGGTTAACTGTTTTATGAATGAATGGTGACCCCCCAAGTAGATAATTTAGAATAATTCCGCTAACGGTCAGTCCATAATTCCGTTCCAGGTAGAACATGTTCTAAAATAATGTCCGTTAATGTTTTTGATTTTCTGTCGTCCACATAAATAATCATTCCCATTTTTTCAGTGTCATAAAGGCCGAAAATCCATTTTTAGTTAATTATTCTCCCAACAATATGTTTCCTTTTCGTAATTACACTTTCGTCCAACTGAACAATAGTACCTACCCCACCGAACTGAAATTTGTCTTTATCCTTAATCAATTTCCAAGAGCAAATTTCACGGAAATATCTGAATTGCTACCCTACAGAATACTTCGTCATATGCATAACATTAGCACTCGCTAAGATGCGACATTTGGATGCCCACAACCATATCAACATAAATATTGCACTGATTTCAAATTTTGAATCGCTAAAAAATGTCCCTTTCCTCAGGTTTCTGAAAGTTCGGCAGTTCTTGCATCTAAAACTGTACCCCAGAAATCCACCTCTCTCTCTCTTTACCAAAATGCAATTACCTCTACAGTTACTCTTGACACATCTGGCTTGCTTCGGCACGAGGTGTAGGTCTTGTAGCTTCCTTATTACATGCTAATTTTCCTCGTCAAAGAACGCGATAATATCCTTAATGTTGCTGACCTCCATTTTGCTGTTTGAACTGTCCGCGCTAGACATATGGACAAAGATAATGAGAATTCACAGACATGGCACTCCCATTCATCGGTGCCAGCCCTGGACCTCAAGGAAGAATCAAAAGACGGCGCGAGCAGCGGAATACAACATAATGGACTCGTGTTTATAGCTCGTAAGTACGTATTCATATTTCCTGCTGGTAACGACGGCATTTCTTAATCAACCTGGGATTTGAGACTTTATTTCAATAAATCAATGATTACCTTTTCATTTGTGACAAATATTACAGTGATATTTCGTGGATCAATATCATTCACGTAACCACACATGCCATTGGTAAACATTGATTTATTATGGTACAGACAGCACATACACAAGACTACGTACAAAGGACATATCTTCACTGGTTACCGACCTTCGAAATAATCACCCAAGGTTTCCACTGAGCGTTGCCAGTGGTAAATCTTTGTCCATGGACACTGGACGGCCTGGGCGAGATCAAATCGGCAGTTGATACTCTACCCCGTTTGAACGTCTCCACCCACCTCACTACTGTTCTATAGGGCATGGCATGCACACCTAATGCTTCCCGCCACTGAACTTGGGGGCATGCTTAGACCCACACTGTTGTTTACATACACCATCTAGCGGCATCATACGCAAGAACATACCGTACGTTTCCAAATGCATATTTTAGATTTTCCGTGTTTTCTCCACTTCACGAGAAAAAAAAATAGTTGCCATGACTCGACCTACGTAGTATATTTTGAAGTGATCGGTATGAGCACGTGTCTCACCTCATACTGTAAGTTTAACAATACCGGGTAGGAGGTATAGCAAGAAATTGGGCTCGTTTATAGTTCTACTGATCCCATAACCTCCCCCCGAATTGCTGCAGATGTTCTGGCACCAGTATGTCTGAAGCACAAGTTTCTTTAAAAGGCATGTACCAGGGCAAGAAAACGCGCCGAATTGTAGCTTGAGGAATATACTTTCGAACGTGATATAGCATTAATTTTTAGCATTATTTATTTTCAATTTGGATGGCTGTGGAGAAACAACCACGCTGCGCTAAACAAAGTAACATAGTTTTGAGTGTAACCAACAACAGAGACTTTCAATTAACAAATTCTGGTGTCTATTTAAACTGTCGCAAGGAAGCGACTTATTGTAAAAATGTCAGCACCTTTAGTATAAAACCTTATTTTGATTTTCGATTATAATATCTTAACATTTCAAGCCAGTTTTTATTTTGAAGTGACAGAAGCTGGCGTGTTTCGTATCTATGACTGTTAGATAATATGAGTGAATTATGTTAATATTTCCAATTAGATCCTGTCAGTGATAACCGTGTCATTTGCCGCATTTGTAAAAGGAGTTTCTCACCAGGAGGAAAATCTCACAAGTCATGTCGTCTCAGTTCATAAAATTGTTTTTACTGAATCCCAATAAAAGGTCCGTAACAAACAACAGTGAAAGAGCTCGCGTCTCATTCGTTTCATTTTGAAGTAATTCTCATCGTCAACATCAACACAGTACTTAAATACATCCAGCTTTTTCTCACATTTCTAGACGACAAATCCACATTTAAACAGATAGAAAATCGATTGAAGGTAATTGCCAGAAAAATTCTTTACAAGATACATGTAATAACAACCAGCCATTTAGCACTGTAGAAGATAAAGGATTATAGTAATTGATTCAGAACTTTGAACCTAGATATAGTATGCTTATTCGTAAGCATATAATAAATGACATCCTCCCAGAACTATATTAAGGAGTAGAAACAAGAGTAAAAGATGAGCTCTGAAATGCAGACGGATGTTACGACGGATTTATGGACATCAAGAACAACAAATAGGACTAAGGAATAAGACACACAGGTGAAAATAATGCAAATTGTTTTGAAGAAGACATTCGAAGCGTGGGGTTTAAAAGTACGTGCCATGACCTTGGGAAAATATCAATTTGCAATGCATAGTTCATACACTATAACTTGTTCTGGAAGAGGGACTTTTCAGTTCAAAGAATATTGAGAATCTCTTTGAGTTATATAGGAAATTAGTAGGAAGTTTCGAATATTCCTCAAATCCACAAAGATTCGCAAAGCTGTACAGATACGTTTTTCTCTTCCACAAGACCGCCTGATTCAAGACGTATCTCCAAAATGGAATTCAACTCTTCATATGCTTAATAAACTGTAAGACCGAGCTCGATAGCTGCAGTCGCTTAAGTGCGGCCAGTATCCAGTATTCGGGAGATAGTAATTTCGAACCCTACTGTCGGCAGTCCTGAAAATGGTTTTCCGTGGTTTGCCATTTTCACACCAGGCAAATGCTGGAGCTGTACCTTAATTAAGGCCACGGCCGCTTCCCTCCCACTCCTATCCCTTTCCTGTCCCATCGTCGCCATAAGACCTATCTATGTCGGTGCGACGTAAAGCAACTAGCAAAATAAATAAACAAATAAATAAACTTTAAGAGAGCCATTTTATTCGCATCCTTCAGTATAGCAATAGAAATATTGATTTATTGATGAATACATTTAAACGTTTTTGATTTAGCAACATTCGCTCGAAGTACTTCTGGAGTGACAGTGTTGGAGTCAATCCCCATTGTGAATAGTGCCATATCCCATCATTAGAAGCCATCAGATAATGGATCGGGAATTGCGGCAGTCTTCCTGGATGTAATTAATATGAGGTTTAAAAACATCGAAGGGAACGAAATATGTTCCATCGCAAAGCTCTAGGACCACCACTTAAAAGTACCTCACTGGCTAAATATTTAGCATGCTGGCCTTAGGTCACAGGGGTCCCGGGTTGGATTTACGACAGGGTCGGGAATTTTAAGCATAATTGTTTAATACCGCTGGCACGGGGGCTGGGTGTGTGTATCGTCTTCATCATATAATTATTCCTCATCGCGATGCGCGGATTGACTACGGGTGTCAAATCAAATGACCTGAATCTCGCAAACCAAACTTTTCCTCGGACACTCCCGGCACTAAAAGCCATACGCCATTTCATTTCATTTTGCAGTTCGAATGCTCTCAAAGCTACTGAAATCAAACTGCTGCAACTTCCTAATCATCAGGGGAGTCCTGAATCTACCACTGAAAAGGTAAGCTTGTAACTCCATTTTAGTATGCTGTGTGTTTAAATTTTCACCAAAATGATAGGCTGCTCCTAAATACTTGCTAAAAATAGTACAGCAAAGATTTAAAAGAAATGGTTTCAGATGATCTATTTTTCGGGACCAGAAGACTGATAACAAAAATTCATTGTCATATAACACTTATGAAAAATAAATTACCACATACCTGAAAGAATATCTGTTATCACCCTTTCAAGTGTTTATGATTATTGGAAAATACATGCAAAGTATCCAAACTGCGAAAACTAGCTGTGAAATATTTATGAACACTACCAGCAACAGTCCGAGATACAGACTACGGGACTCACACGTGAGAGAAAAATAGTAGTAGTCTTGACTCCTACAGAATGAGAATGCTATTTTTGAACAAGAACTTATAACACTATTAAGTTATCGAAACAGACTTTCAACGTATTAGGTCGTGTTACGTACATGTAGTACGTGTTGAAGAGATGTTAAGTACAGAACAAAAATGGCGGTCGTGAAAATTCAATATTCACTATTAAGTTACTTTATTCCTTTTTTATTTTTTTAAGTGTCGACTACTCTTTTAATATTTGGCTTATGGAAAGATGCTTAACTGACTACTAACTAGAACTACATACCACAATATATTTAAAATTAATTTACACCGGGCAAGTTGCCCGTGCGATTACGATCGCGCAGCTGCGAGCTTGCATCCGGGAGATAGTGGGTTTGAACCCCACTGTCGGCAGCCCTGAAGATGGTTTTCCGTGGTTCCCATTTTCGCATAAGGTAAATGCTGGGGCTGTACCTAATTAAGGACATGGTCGCATCCTTCTCACTCCTAGGCGTTTTCTATCCCATCGTCGCCAAAAGACATATCCGTGTCGGTGCGACGTAAAGCAAATAGCAGAAAAGTATTAATTTACAGTGATACAAATATTGAATTTTTAACATAAAAAGTCCTGTTTATAAAATACACTTAGAAAGGTGTATTTTACTATCTTGTTTCAAGAATGAAAGTATCGGAGTATCGAGTTAAAACATACATTGGTATCGACAATCGACAAAAGCTGGTATCGACCCATCTCCACAGAAAAGTCAGTAAAATTAAAGAATGGATTTTATTATAATATGGTAGGCCCTACTCGTTTTGTGTACTCCCGTAAGGCCAAACTTTACAAAACAACAGTAGTATTTCTGGCTGTGTGGAATAATTCATGTCTGAAATGATTGAATAATTTCTATGAACACGTCACAGGATCGTTGAAATTGTAGGGAATATACTTGGGGACAAAACATGACGACCTCGTCTCACACCGCTACCCTCCATCGGTAGCCCAGTGTCTATTAGGGGCTAACAGGATTTACTGTGTCTACTGTAGCCGGAGTTGCCAAATCGTCAGTTGCACTCGACACGAAGAAAAGGGTAAAACTGAACAATGCGGAAGAAAGTGGTTTGGCAACCTCTCCACACCAAACAAAGATCACTTGGAACTCGTTAACTCAGCAGGGTACAGGGTGTGATTGACTCCTGGCTTCCAACTCGCTTCCAGGAACTAAGGCCGTCATCTTTTCAGCTCCAGTACTGTAAACCTACTTTTAATTTTTGGGAACATTTATCTTGGCAAACAGCTTTTATCTTTTTTCAGAACACACCCGTGACTCATACAGCTCATTATGGGCGTCGGTCTGCCAAGACGACTGCTACCCAGCCATATATTGGAAATATACTTGGTCGGCTTAACGACATCCTCAGCCGTGTTGCTTGGATTTTCAATGACTGGGTTCTTTGCTAATCATATAAGACAGTTCCTCAGTAGATCTGACGAGGCTAAGTGAACCTCGTTCCAGCCGTCAAAATCGTATGGCTTGCCGGTAATCGAACCTGGGGCTTCCAAGTAAGAGGCAGGCACACTCCCCGTACACCACTGGTCTGGCTATTGATTTTATTTTTTCAGGGTGAGGAAATCGCAAGCGAGGGTCTATCATATGGAAGAACCTTTATTTATTGTTTTACAGTGAATGGTAACGATTTCACTAGAGATTTTTATGGTGTACGGTCACGACCACTTTCGACTGTTCGCCTGTCTTCAGCATCAGTAAGGGGTGCGATTGATACGAAATGTTATTTTATTATTCACTGTCAGTTTTTGAATATAGCTGAACGATAACTCTGAAAGTATTCTAACAAGATACAAATCTATAATTAAGTAGTCATTATTCATTGCTGATTACGTTCATCTCTGTGCAATGGACGTCAGCATTGGATAATTGAATGTACCAGTTCATATTTTGCTAGGGGCGTGGTTGAGTAACAGTTGAAGAGTTGATAAGATGAGAGGAAGAAGATATACAACTTCCTTAAGAGGATGAATTACAAGGTTTTACTCAATTGAAAAGTATTTTTGTTTTACTATCTGCTGTACGTCACACTGACACAGATAGGTCTTATTTCGACGATGGGATAGGGAAGGGCTAGGAATGGGAAGGAAGCAGCCGTGGCTTTAATTAAGGTACAGCCCCAGCATTTGGCTGACGTGAAAATGGTAAACCACGGAAAACAATCTTCAGGGCTGTCAACAGTGGTTGAATCCACTATCTCCGAAATGCAAGCTCACAGCTCAAGCGCGCGGCCAACTTTCTCGGTGCAGGATAATGTTGTGTGTAGTATATGAGTTGAATGAATGTTGGCGACAGAATGAATACCCAGTTACTGTATTGTGTGTGCTCCAAAGAAGTGCGTTATTTAGGTTGGAGTCTCGAAGGAGGCCACATTTTCATGTTTTTCTCTTTAGAAATAACCCTTTAAGATTAAAATCCCCGTTCCAACTGGGTATCGAACTCAGAGTCCTCTGAATCACCGAAGGCTACAGCACTGACCATTCAGCAAGGAGCCATGTCGCTGAACAGCTTCACTTAACACAGTCGGTTTCTAAAGCGAAAAACTTGAAAATGTGACCTCCTTCGAGACTCGAACTTAAATACTGGAGACATACAGTATGCACAGAATGAAGTGAATTGCTTCGAATCTATTTTATGATACATCAGCGCGCTCAATTAGCCCTGTCGCCGGGTTGAGTGGCTCAGACGGTTGAGGCGCTGGCCTTCTGACCACAACTTGGTAGGTTTGATGTTGGCTCAGTCTGGTGGTGTTTGAAGGTATTCAAATACGTCAGCCTCGTGTCGGTGGATTTTATGGCACATAAAAGAACTTCTCCGGGACTAAATTCCGGCACCTCAGCGTCTCCGAAAACCGTAGAAGTAGTTAGTGGGACGTGACGCCAGTATTATTATTATTATTATTATTATTATTATTATTATTATTATTATTATTATTATTGCCGGCCCCGTGGTGTAGGGGTAGCGTGCCTGTCTCTTACCTGGAGGCCCCAGGTTCGATTCCCGGCCAGGTCAGAGAGTTTTACCTGGACCTGAGGGCTGGTTCGAGGTCCACTCAGCCTACGTGATTAGAATTGAGGAGCTATCTGACGGTGAGATAGCGGCCCCGGTATAGAAAGTCAAGAATAACGGCCGAGAGGAGTCGTGCTGACACCTCGTAATCTGCAGGCCTTCGGACTGAGCAGCGTCGCTTGGTAGGTCAAGGACCTTCAAGGGGTGTAGTGCCATGGGATTTGGGGGGTTTATTATTATTATTATTATTATTATTATTATTATTATTATTATTATTATTATTATTATTATTAGCCTTGACAGTCTAATTGCCATTTCAATGAACTAAATGTGATTCCCTCGAGTGGCAATATTCCGCGTGGAATTACATATGCCCCGTATGAAGAGCAGATTATTTGCATCGAATCCCGTGGGAGGTTATATTTTCAGTCTTCCATCTCAGATAAATAGGTGGGATCGGAGAAGAGAATGGCCGTGACCTACGACCTAGATTTCTTATCGTTGAATTAGGACAGTTTTGAGGATAGCAGAAGGTGGAGTTCTACAGGATATGAATAGTAGCAATCATCACCATCATTTCTGGAAACTTGGCTGCTCTGGTTGAATTAAAACTATTACTTCTCTAGAGTTTATTTTACTGGTGTTTTTTTTCTGGTTTAACGCTGTGAACGCTTAACGTAAAATGAAGACGGGTATTCACTGTGGAACGTTCTGATTACCATGTGGAAGGAAAAGCTGTCTCCCAGACTCTCTCTTTCTAATTTCATTCCTCCTTGCATCCTTTCTCTTTTGAGTACGGTACGTTTATAGCCTCGCTGAGTTTACCCAGTTCCTTGTCTATGGTGCGAATTTTAATTTATACTGCTGCAACTTCTACATTCTAATTTTACATCCTCTTATAACTTACTCAATTCACAGGCGGTTTCTTATGTCATTTTTAGTTTCCTTCATTGTAATTTATCGCTGAAAGAATCTGCCACCGCTGAAGGACAGCCAACAGTGGGTGTAGACTTGAGATGGTGCTGCTGTCCTGGTGGTTTGCTTAACAGTGACCAAATTAACAGTAGTATTTTCCCAGATTTCCTTTTCAGACAACATCCAGGATGGATCCGTGGAAACTGTACCTAAAATTGGTTTAATGAAGAACTAATTAATTCACAAGTATAGAAACAAAGAAACAAGTTATCAATTCAGTAACTTAGTGATCTTCAGTCGGTCAGTGCACGATAAATCTCCAGATTAACCTTGAAACCAGCCTCCGTGGCTCAGGCGGCAGCGCGTCGGCCTCTCACCGCTGGGTTCCGTGGTTTAAATCCCGGTCACTGCATGTGACATTTGTGCTGGACGAAGCGGAGGCGGGGTAGGTTTTTCTCTGGGAATTCCGGTTTTCCCTGTCATCTTTCATTCCAGCAACCCTATCCACTATCATTTCATTTCATCTGCCAGTAATTAATCATTGCCCCAGAGGAGTGCGATAGGCCTCGGCAACCGACACAATTCCTATCCTCGCCGTATGATGGGGGCTTTCTTCATTCCATCCCTAAACCGGCCACTGACTGGAAAACAGGTTGTAGGTTTTCATTTTTCAATTTTGAAACCGTGATAAAGCAGTTTCTCGACTGAAATAAAAATGTTATTCGTAACATCGATTTTAAAGTTAGCTGACAGAAACTAAAATGGAAGACATAAAGGGTGTGGGAGACACGGCGCTAGAAACTCCAATGAGTAAGGAAATAATCGCACGAAACTTTTCTCTTATATGTGTGGAGATTTTACTCAGCGTATTTTGATTGTTCTTACTTTACATCCCCCTCCATGGCGCAACAGCCCCGAAGGGCCTTGACCTACCAAGCGACCGCTGCTCAGCCTGAAGGCCTGCAGGTGTCGTGTGGTCGGATCCTCTCGGCCGTTATTCTTGGCTTTCCAGACTGGGGCCGCCATCTCACCGTCAGATAGCTCCTCAATTGTATAATCACATAGGCTGAGTGGAGCTCGAACCAGCCTTCAGATGCAGGTAAAAGTCCCTGACTGGCCGGAAATCGATCCCGGGGCCTCCGGGTAAAAGGGAGGCACGCTACCCCTACTCCGCGGGGCTGGCTCTGACTTGACATATCTTTGAATATTTGGTTTTGTAAGATATGCCAATTGATATCTTGAAAGATTCTCTCCATTTTAAAGAAAACCATCTTAAATATAAAAGAATTGCCATCAAAATAAATAGAATCCATCCATCTGCGGGATAGCTGTCCTAAAATAATGAGTACTACGATGATTAATGCTCTTTAAATTTCTATTAAAATTAATTATTTTTATCGTCATTTCTATTGTACTTTTTCCTCAGATTCAATAGCAGGCTGCACAGCTATTCATAGTTGATTTTCTCTCTTAAGGAAATATACATTTTAATATTCTAAGACTATTCATTAAATTATCACCATTGAAGTTTCTTTGGTACTGAATTTTTAGTCTATCCATCACGGTTGTAACCATGGTGACCTGTGGATCAGTTTGCGGTGCCTGATATAACCGATCAACATTCTCCTTCACGTAGTGGGTGTCTGATATGATGGTGTTTGTATTGGTGCGAATCTTTATGATTAATTGGGGCTCGGTTGGGGAAGGTAACCACTTGAAGTCCTTTGTAGAACTGCGGAGAGTAAGATACTTACCTCTGTTGTTAGTGATCTCTCATAAAGCCTGATTTGCTGAAATGCTTGTGTTAATTCAATACAGAAATGAGACAGAGCGCAACGTGGAAATACAAATTTTAAGATTCTAAATTTTAATATTCTTAAGCTTCTTGGCTGAATGGTTCAGAGTGACACCGGGTTCGATTCCTGGCTGAACTGGGAACTGAAACTGGATGTTCATGTTCGTCTTAATACACAGTTCAGCCACATACAGCATACCACCGACCGGGCTGAGTGGTTCAGACGATTGAGGCGCTGGCCTTCTGACCCCAACTTGGCAGGTTCGATCCTGGCTCAGTCCGGTTGTATTTGAAGGTGCTCAAATACGTCAGCCTCGTGTCAGTAGATTTACTGGAACGTGAAAGAACTCCTGCGGGACTAAATTACGGCACCTCGGTGTCTCCGAAAACCATTGGGACGTAGAGAAAATAACATTTTTATTATTACATACTACCGACCATACGGTTGGGTTGAGGAAGGGCATTGAAAACAGAACAGAGCTGACCTGAATTATGATGAACCAAAGTGAATTGTTCTGTCCTGCTAAGACGACCGCTGCCCATTCAGATAGCCTGCTGATATCGGAATGTCTCGTAGTCTGCGTAAGGTCATCTTCAGCCTCACCAGAAAGTTTCTCAATTTGGTCTCACGATGCTAGCTGATCAGTGATCACCATTCCAGCCCTCAGTCGATAATTAAAATCCTCAGGAATCAAACCAGGACTGTCGAGATAAGAGGGAGACATACTATCCCTACATCACGGCGACAGAACTGGGCTTAATCCATATATAGTGTCGAACTAAATTATGTGAAATAGAACAGGAAAAACATGATTAAAAAGCAACGAACTCTGTAGCCAGTGGTATTCGAAGCGTGGTACGCGGGGCCATCGCCAGCGGTACGCAAATGTATCGTAGCTTCTGTTTTCAGTGAAAGGTTCGGAAAATAGTGGAGCCTGCTCATTTTCAATAAAATCTTGTTTTGATTTAGTGCTTTTTACGAATTGTTCATTCAATTATTCATTCATGTAAAGCATTACTTATGCTGCATTGCTCTTTTTTAATTTTTTTTGTTTCTAAATTCACTCATTCACTTCCATTTTATCACAATTTAACCTCAAAATATATAATTCAATCATTGCACTTCACTGGGTCACTTGTTATCTTAAATACTTCACAATTACTATAAATTTCGTGAGGTTACTACATTCTAACTTAATTAAAAACTATAATTTTAGTAAACTTAGGTTGTCATTCATTGGCTCTGGCGACTTCGTAGCTCTCGGTGCTACATCTGTAGTCCTTGGCTGGCTGGATACTATGGGTCAGCTGGAGTCCTTTCCTTCATCAGGTTTCTTTGGCTGGCCGGTTACATATTACATATTGGTCTACCTCGAATTTAGGAAATCAATAATTTTCTCTCTCGCGCTAGTGTTAACATAAAATAATCCCAACAAGTAAGAGTTCATTTTAATGCTTCTTGAAAATCAAATATCTCGTCAATACTCTTGTATTTTGCTTATTGAGCTGACGTTTCCCAAAATATTTGACACTAATATAATTTTACATACTAATTCTGTTCTTTAAGGCTTAAGGATCTCTTAATTTTGCTTCTTGGTAATGATTCTTGGTTATTTTTCTGTCCTCCAATCTCTATTTCTAATAAGCTTCGCTCCTTATCTGATCAGTTGATGAGCGTATTTAATTCAAATCTCCTTATTTTACGCCGCGATTCCTTTCTTCTGCGCTGAACACTGTGTATTACGCCGTATCTTCTTCTTTAGAACGAGTAATATTTGAGTATTTCGTTTAACTTGGCTAATATCTTTCTTTTCTGACGCAACTGAAATGTTTCGTGTCCGTCCAGTATCTCGGCAGATTAGTTTAATAATGTATTAATATTTACTTGTTTCTTTTCAAACAATCCACTTGATATTTTTATGTTCTCTACTCACAGCCTTTGAAATTGAGCGCTCTTTACTCGGTCTTGGCCTCCTGTGTTTTAAAATTATAGTTCAATTCATACAATTCTTGCTTGTGTGGTCCATACCTCCACTCTGACGCCATTTTGGAACACGTCAAAAAATGGAATGAGTATCAGTGTTGCATTAATAATACTCGTATACATATTGTTGCATTAATAATACTCGTACATATATTGTTGCATTAATAATACTCGTATACATATTGTTGCATTAATAATAATCGTATACATATCGTAGCTAGGCTTGTAAAGCTTGCTGCGTTGCCTGAGAAGGGAACAGAAGACTCCAATGCTCGAATAATTGGTCTATCCTTAAGCAATGAAAATACCAGGAAGAGTTCTCCGGCCATCGCTGACCGTCAGTTTTAGACTTCTCGAAGGAATTATGTGCTTTCCTACGCCCAGTGACGATTATATACAATATATTGTTGTTATCATTGGGGAATAGGGTTGGTGTAGGCTTAGCTGCTTGCCTGTCATCCCGGCGATCGTGGTTTGATTCCTGGTGGTGTCAGGAAGGGCATGCAACCTTAAATCCCCGGCCACAACTCTTTCATGCAGCAAGCGGGATAAGCTGCAGAAAATTATGATGATTATAGGTAATATTACTTGGCATCCAGCAGCAATATTTTGTAATTTCCTGTATAATCGCAGTATACTCGTACTTCCGGAGTACGAAGGTAAAAGAATTGGATTTTGGGGGTACACCAACCAAAAAGTTTGAATATCACTGGCCTAACTTACGGTCATCATTCCTTCCTTACTTTTCCACCTCAAATTGTGAGGGGACTTTTATCTTGGTTTTCCATTAAAACCCCAATCACACTGCCACCTCATGATTGTCTTGTGTAACTCGTGGAAGCTTATCGCTAAACTTTACGCGCACCTTGCATAACATTTTATATACTTTTACGATGTTCTATTTTCTAGTGCTAATGAATGCGATTATGATCCTGAGAAATGATTCATTATTGCTTTGCGTAAGATCGTTACAACTTCGCGGAACAATTCAAGATATGAGTGAGGAAATATCTTATGGCTTTTTCTTATATTGTACATGCCACCACGTGAGAGTTTTACGAGAATACCCAGCATCCATACTAGATTTACCGCGGTCATAAACGCCTTTTTCATGTTAAGGTTCTTTGTTGTGGATAAGCCTCTATTCGTACGATTAGGATCGCCATAGGTAGTTAGTCTTTTATTGCAATTGCAGTGTGCCCCTCATCAACAAAGCGTACAGCCAACCAACGGATCAATGGCGTTTCCTTTATTGATTACTTATAGATCCATATCTCCGCAATATCTCGAAAAAAATTCCTCAACTCTTTCTCAGTGTTTAAGGTTTTAATTTGAACTTTCATGAAAATTTTAAGTCCACGAAAAATATAGGTCATTGCTTTTCAAGAAAAAACTCGTACGGGAATCGAACCAGGGGCCCTCTGAACCGAAGGCGACTACGCTGACCATTCAGCCAAATAGTTGGACTGTACATTGATGAATGTAGCCTACCCAGAAATAACGGTGGCTTATGTGCGAGCTAGCCTTTTGAGCACTGGACATTAAAAAGAAACATGGATTTGAGGGACTTGTCTTAGATAATCAGGAACTGTGTAGATATTTGTCTTCATTTCCATCACCAACAGATATTTTTTGTAAGAGATGACAAGCTCTTTTCATTTCTTTCTTAGTCTGTTTACCGTCCAGGGTAGGTTTTTCCTTCGGACTCAGCGAGGGATCCCACCTCTACTGCCTCAAGGGCAGTATCCTGGAGCGTGAGATATTCGGTTGGGGATACAAATGGGAAGGAGGACCGGTACCTCGTCCAGGCAGCCTCACATGCTATGCCGAACAAGGGCCTTGTGGAGGAATGGGAAGGTTCAAAGGGACATAGAAAAAGAGGGAAGGAATCGGCCGTGGCCTTACGTTAGGTAGTCCTACCATCCCGGCATTTGCCTGGAGGAGAAGTGGGAAACCACTGTAAACCAGGGCTGAGTTGACCCCGTTCCAGCCGTCGTACCATTTTTCAAATTTCGTGGCACAGCCAGGAATCGAACCCGAGCCTCCGGGGTTGGCAGCTAATCACACTACCATTACACCGCAGAGATGGACGCTCTTCTCATTAATAGTTGAATACTTTGATTAGAAATCAATCAGTCCTTTATATTTTTTTTTGCTAATTGTTTTAACGACGCACTAACATATCGAAGATATTTGGCGGCGCAAGAATGGGAGCCCTGGAGGACCGCGTTCAAGTCCCGGCTTTGCCACGAAATTTGAAAAGTGCTACGAGGGCTGGAACTCAACCTCGGGAGGTCAACTTAGTAGAGGTGGTTCGATTCCCACCTCAATCATCCTCGAAGTAGTTTTCTGTGGTTTCCCACTTCTCCTCCAGGCATATGCCGGAATGGTACCTAACTTAGGGCCACGGCCGTTTCCTTCCCTCTTCGTTGTCTATCCCTTCTGATTTTCCCATCCCCCCAAACGGTCCCTGTTCAGCATAGCAGGCGAGGGCGCCTGGGCGAGGTACTGGTCACCTCCCCAGTTGTATTCCCCGACCCGAAATCTCACGCTCCAGGACACTGCCCTTGAGGCGTAGAGGTGGTATCCCTCGCTGAGTCGGAGGATAAAACAACCCTGGAGGGTGAACAGATTAAGAAAGAAAGAAAGAAAGAAAGAAAGAAAGAAAGAAAGAAAGAAAGAAAGAAAGAACTTACGATGCATTAATAATCATACCACCATCTTCACTTTCATGAGCACAAGCTTATTAGAGGACTTCTCCGAACGCAGTGATGTTACAGTACAAGCTCTTCATTCAACGTGTAGTGTTTGCTTACAGCTATTTCTGACTCAAATCTTTCATGACGTGAAAGATATAAAATGTTGTTTTTATCTTCAGTGGTAGCTATATTTTATGCATATTTTTGTGTTTGATGGTTCCCATCGTATATCGAAATTTATAGCCTTTTTATTTCAAGAACAACAATGACGACGCCCGCATAAAGCCGTTGACAGTATTTGTCATACGAACATTTTATATCGTAGACTTATCCTGTTATAACAGGGATCTTTATGTGACGATCTGAGTGAGGTGCGACCACCTTCAGAAAATGTTCACAGAAAGTCTCTTCTTGCTGAGCGGAAAAAGCGCGCGGTCGTACTTCTTTTAGTTAATGCTCCAAGGTCTAGAGCATGTTCATGATTTCATTAACAGGAATGTGGGAGGGGTGTGGATACGGACATAGGTGCATGTCCGTAACCAACTAAGAGCAAAGAACCTGCACACATAAATCAGTATGACGAGAAATGACCAAGCTTGTGGTTCTGCGTGACTGTTGATATCGCGTAGCCACAGGACATCAAGTATTTCTTGAGTTCCGAACCAATGAGACAAGATTTTCCGTTCCAAAAATCCCATACGTATTGACTGGGGTTCAAACCATGGCTGACGTGGGGAGAAGCCGGGGACTATGCCTCTCGGCTACCACACCTCGGCACGGAAAGATATTTAGTGGCTTTTGCTGAGCATTAATGCTTATTAAGATGGTTTTCAACATAAATATAGTTTATATGTTTTTATGGTTTTCGGAGACGCCGAGGTGCCGGAATTTTATCCAGGAGGAGTTCTTTGACTGACGGTATTTGATTACAGGTACCTTCAAATACCACCGAACACTGAGCAGGTATCGAACCCACCAACTTGAGCTCAGAAGGCCAGAGCTTTTCACATCTAAGCCGCTCAGTCCGGTATTATTATTATTATTATTATTATTATTATTATTATTTAGAATTTTGCTCTACATCGCGCCGACACAAATATGTCTTATGGCGGCTATAGGATAGGAAAGGTCTAGGAGTGGGAAGAAAGCGGCCGTGGCCTTAATTAAGGTACAAAACTGGCACTTACCTGGTGTGAAAATGGGAAACCACGGAAAACCATTTTGAGGGCTACGGACAGTGGGGTTGGAACTCGCTATCTCCCGAATGTAAATCGATATGATTATATGAACAGTTACATAAAATTATAAAATTGCTTTAAAATGGAGGTGTGATTGGTGAACTCCTGGGTCACCGGTTTCCTCTGCTGACGCTGCTTCTTTTTTGCAATTCTGGAGATGTACGGTAGGTCCGTTAGTTTGCACGTCTCTATCCTACATGCAAAATTCGGTCTTATCATGGTTAGTAGTGTTCATTTGCCTTGATTTCCCTAATTTCTCAAGGAGACCTATTCAAATCCGTTCGGATAAACAGGGATGCTCTTTTTGCTAGATTTATAAGCCAAGTGGCTAAGTTGATGTCACTTGACACACTTTCAGAATGTGGAAATCACTCCCGCATGCGGGAACTCCGGAAGAGACATCACTCATATGTCACCTACTTCTGCTTATCGCTTCCGGGAACTAATAGCTGGGTTTCCTCTGCCCTTAAATAGAGGTATTATTGTGGGCTTTTCCCGTCTGTTTAGAGCCAAGCAGACTAGAAACATCATCTGATAACGTAAATCGAAAGAGCCGTCCTGAAGGCAGCTCATCCAATAGGAAAGGGAGAATGCAGCACATTGCGTTAATGTGTCTTATATTATTCAGTTCAGGGATACCTAAACTACAGTCCGCTGGCCACATACGACCCTCTGATAGGTGTGTGTGTCCGTTAACATTAGACGAGGCAGTGCTTCACCGAATATTAGAGGTAGAGACACACATGAGTGGCATGACATGGGGTTTTATTGACACTAACATAAAGTACACAAAATGATCATCAGATGGCGCTTCGTACGATACACACGCAATAATTAGCATAACAATAGAGGTTTAGCAAAGACCTTTATATCACATGCTCAACATGACGCCAATCATTCATCAACAACACCTGTAGTTGAGGGACAATGTTGTGAACAGTACTGTACAGCATATCCATAGGTATGGTGAGATATTGCCGTCGGATGTTGTCTTTTAGCATCCGTAATGAAGTCGGCTTGCAACTTTCAGGTAAGCTCACAAGCAATAATTACACGGATTTAGGTCGGGGGACAGGGGAAGCTAAGCATGACATGCCGTGATTGCAGACGCATCTGACGCCCTCTCCCACGACAGCTCATTTTATACTGTACACGAGTTTCATGCGGTATCACTGATGTGTTGTTGTCCAGCGCCGTCTATTGTAGTTCCAATAATTACGTGTAATCCATGAAATCCTGTTGCTACAAAGAAAGTTGATCCATATACAGCATACTCATTGTTGGTGTCAATAAAACCCCATGTCATATCAAGCATGTCGCCATTTGTATCTGACGTGTTGCTGTCCAGCGCCATTCATCTGTTGGTCATTTGTTTGCTTTATTTTGTTGTCAACGAAACCCCATGTCATGCCAATCATGTGTGTCAATAATTACCTCACTACCTCCAATATTTCGTGAAGTATTGCCTTGTCAAATGTTAACGGGCGTTTGGGTCACTCCGTGGATGCCCTGTAAATTTAGAGCATCATATGGGAGGTACTGAAGAGGGGAAACAGCAGGTTTATTGAAGAACCTCCTAATATATAAATGTGTTCCGTTTTCTGGCAGCCCTGAACACGGTATTCCGTGGTTTCCCATTTCCACACCAGGAAAATGCCCGGGCCCTTCCTTTCCGCTCCTTTGCCATCCCATCGTCGCCATAAGACCTATTTGTGTCGATGCGACGTTAAGCAAATTGTAAAACATTGTGGTGCCGGGCTGAGTGGTTCAGACGGTTGAGGCGCTGGCCTTCGGACCCCAACATGGCAGGTTGGATCCTGGCTCAGTCCGGTGGTATTTGAAAGTGCTCAGATACGTCAGCCTCGTGTTGGTAGATTTACTGGCGCGTAAAAGAACCACTATGGGACTTAATTCCGGCACCTCGGCGTCTCCGAAAACAGTAGAAATAGTTAGTGAGAGTAAAGCAAACAACAGTACTATTATTAAAAATGTTTTCTGACGTGTAGATAAAGCATAGGCTCACTGGGAATTGCATGCACTCGAACTGTAGGGGCTTACTCAGAGAGTCGCGTGGTTGTTAATTTTTAGATATTCACCTTAGGCCCTGGTTCGGAGCATTAATTTTCTTTAGTCACAACCAGCAACATGGTTACCTCGTTTGTTGTCGACTGGTCATAGTGGCCTCAAGGACAATCTTGTGGATATCACCGTGCGGCATTTTTTCTTATACGAGTTCAAATCGTATACCATGCTCTGCAAATCATTTACTAAAGGAAACTTTAGATGTTGAACGTGTGCTGTTCGTTGATCTATCTAGAGTTTATCGTCTGCAGTGGAGAAATTGGGAACCTTCATTGTTTGCCGGCAGTGATGAATCTATTAAACGATACTTTTGTCGAATAATGAATGCTGGCCTGAAATTTCCTTCCACTATTTTATTAGCCCCGAAGCAAGAGATCTGGAATGTACTTTTATAGGCTCTCACAGATTGAAGGAAATGTCCAAAGTAGACATGTGTCCCAGTAGGATGAGGAACATGTGATTCCGGTAATGAAGCTGTAGAATCCTACATGATTTTTCCAGAGAAGCAGCAAATTCCTTCTGCTTCAATCAATCAATCAATCAATCAATCAATCAATCAATCAATCAATCAATCAATCAATCAATCAATCAATCAATCAATCAATCAATCAATCAATCAATCAATCAATCAATCAATCAATCAATCAATCAATCAATCAATCAATCAATCAATCCTGATCTGCATTTAGGGCAGTCACCCAGGTGGCAGATTCCCTATCTGTTGTTTTCCTAACCTTTTCTTAAATGATTTCAATGACATTGGAAATTTATTGAACATCTCCCTTGGTAAGTTATTCCAATCCCTAACTCCCCTTCCTATAAATGAATATTTGCCCCAAATTTTCCTCTTGTATTCCACGGTATTGTGATCTTTCCTACTTTTAAAGACGTCACTCAAACTTATTCGTCTACTAATGTCATTCCACGCCATTTCTCCACTGACAGCTCGGAACATACCACTCAGTCGAGCAACTCGTCTCCTTTCTCCCAGTTCTTCCCAGCCCAAACTTTGCAACATTTTTATAATGCTACTCCTTTGTCGGAAATCACCCAGAACAAATCAAGCTGCTTTTCTTTGGATTTTTTCCAGTTCTTGAATCAAGTAATCCTGGTGAGGGTCCCATACACTGGAACCATACTCTAGTTGGGGTCTTACCAGGGATCTGTACCCTTTATTTACAATCCCATTTATGTGATTACCCCAATGAAGATCTTTTCTTATATTAACACCCAGATACTTACAATGATTCCCAAAAGGAACTTTCACCCCATCAACGCAGTAAATAAAACTGAGAGGACTTTTCCTATTTGTGAAGCTCACAACCTGACTTTTAACCCCGTTTATCATCATACCATTGCCTACTGTCCATCTCACAACATTATCAAGGTCATTTTGCAGTTGTTCACAATCTTGTAACTTATTTGTTACTTATTTATTACTCTATACAGAATAACATCATCCACAAAAAGCCTTACCTCTGATTCCACTCCTTTACTCATATCATTTATATATATAAGAAAACATAAAGGTCCAATAATACTGCCTTGAGGAATTCCCCTCTTAATTATTACAGGGTCAGATAAAGCTTCGCCTACTCTGATTTTCTGAGATCTATTTTCTAGAAATATAGCAACCTATTCAGCCACTCTTTTGTCTAGTCCAATTGCATGATAAAGATGTTGATTCCCATAGGGAATCTGAAATATTTGTCCCGAATGAGTACATTTATAATACCAATATAAATGGTCCGTTATTGGACATTATAAATTTTCCAGCTAACTCATTCCTAGTTGCCAGCATTTCGCCCTGATGTGCTAGGCAACCAGGAAATAAACATTGTGTGATGTTCCTATCTTGTCGGCAGGCAAGCTGAGGCGTTGCCACACTAACCGGCAGACTCCCCACGGAAATGTGAGGGAGACGGTCGTTCGAAGCAAAGCATAAACATCATAAAAATCATTAAACGGCTCCGTCATTTCAAAAGTTATCTATAAAGAGTACCGGACATTTTTTAAAAAAATAAACGGAGGTTTCACAGATACAGAAAATATGTAGTGTGTAAGGAAACATTAAATGAGTTTTTAGGACTTCCTGTAAAAAACTTCCAGTCTATCCCGAGATTTTTAAATTATATGCATATACAAAACTGATCCTTGATTTGTAGAATCTAAAGATGAAGTTTCGTTGAAATATATTTCGTTGTTTCTCCGTGATGTTGGAACAGACAAATGCACAGACGCAAAAGCTAAAAACACTGAAATGATCTTGAGTTGACCTGAAATAGATAGGTATCTCAGAAAATTAAAGGCAAACGAATGTACAGACAACAGACCTCTAGACTTTTTTGTTGTTGTAAAATTTGATGTACGTAGCACCGGCACAGATAGGTCTTATGGCAGCGATGGGAAAGCATAGGCTCAGGAGTGGGAAGGAAGTGACCGTGGCCTTAATTAAGTTACAGCACCAGCATTTGCCTCGTGTGAAAATGGGAAACCGCGCAAAACCACCTTCAGGGCTGGCGGCAGTGGGGTTCGAACCCACTAACTCCCTAATACTGGATACTGGCCGCACTTCAGCGATTGCAGCTGTCGAGCTCGTCACAAAGTGAAACATATCTGTGATTTAACATAATGCATTATAAGGTATGGGTTATTCTGCCCGAAGGCAGGTCCGAACCTCCGCAGAGGTGTTCCTGAGCCGGAGTTTACGTGCAGTAGGGTGGCCAGTTCCTTTCCGCTTCTCCATTCCCTTACCCCCACCAACAGCGCGTGGCAACCCATCCAACTCCTGACCACGCCCACTGTTGCTTAACTTCGGAGATCTCACGAGATCCGGTGTTTCAACACGGCTACGGCCGTTGGCAATGCATTATAAAAGAAAAATAATAGACGCGACTTGAAAATCATCGTGTTGCTACTGAATTGTGGGACAAATTTAATATCAACGAGGTGAATTATCGTTAATGGAGTGCGTAAATAGAATTATACATCGCTTCCAGCCTAACCCACTCTTTATAGGACACATATTTCACCAGAGCAAGCAGTGTGTTGCGCTGTCAGGTTTTTTTTTTTTTTTTTTTTTTTTTTTTTTTTTTTTTGCTAGGGGCTTTACGTCGCACCGACACAGATAGGTCTTATGGCGACGATGGGATAGGAAAGGCCTAGGAGTTCAAAGGAAGCGGCCGTGGCCTTAATTAAGGTATAGCCCCAGCATTTGCCTGGTGTGAAAATGGGAAACCACGGAAAACCATCTTCAGGGCTGCCGATAGTGGGACTCGAACCTACTATCTCCCGGATGCAAGTTCACAGCCGCGCGCCTCTACGCGCACGGCCAACTCGCCCGGTACTGTCAGTTTTAAAAGTAAGCTGATGTACACTCCATATTTGCAGTAGTGATTTCTAAAAATGTGCGGTAAAGATGTGTACAATTTTGCGCTAATAAAAATAAGAAGTTTTGCGGTAAAACAATCCGTCGGACCAATCGCTCTCGAATTTTGGCCGATTGGTCCAGTGGACACTCCACAGACATGAGGATGCTTGTCCATTCCTGAAGGTCACCAGTCCTCAGTCCTATTGGGTGAATCTGGGAGGCTATCGAGGGGAATCTCTTCACCCTGGACGCTACTCCGACCAATCTCTTGCATTATATGAGGTTGTGCGGTGGTCATGGATCAGTATGGCTCCGAACTTCGATATCTTGTGGAGTCCATGTCACGCCACGTCACCGCCATCATCAAAGCTACTAGCCAGGTATCTCTAATATTCAACTGCTCATCAGTGTAATGGCAGCAGCAAGTATCGTCAAATATCCAGAGAGCTCCAAGCCACATGTTTCCAATAACTTGGATGCTATTCCACAGAATATGAAAATTTGATTTAATGTGCACTCTGCACAGCGTTGCCATGATTACCACGGATTCTTCTTCTTTTTCTACCGCTTTTCCCACACCTGTGGAGTGGCGAGTGCGAACTGTGTCTGAAATGTGGATTTGGCCCTGTTTTACGGCCGAATGCCTTTCCTGACTCCAACCCTATATGGAGGGATGTAATCACTATTGCGTGCTTCTGTGGTGATTGGTAATGTAGTATGTTGTCTGAATATGAAAAGGAAAGCTTTGGGACAAACACAAACACCCAGTTCCCGGGCCAGAAGAATTAATCAGACGCGATCCGGTCGGGAATCAAATCTGGGCACCTCTGAACCGAAGGCCTCAACGCTGACCACTCAGCCAATTAATCGGACATTATTACCACGGCACTACCATCTTATAATTAAGAATGGTCTGCTGCATGTTGTGTATTTTGCCGAAGTTCAGAAAACTCGAACATCATTATAAATATGCATTAAATATGCTCTTAGTGTAGAAATATGCAACAACGTGCAAATATGCAAATACATGCATGAACAAATATTATGCTTCAGTCGTCTTAATTTTACATGAAATTAACAAAAATAATAATTCTATTGGTTTTTGGTCCATCCAACCACTTGCACGGTCTTCGGAGCCGTCGAGGTGCCGGAATGTTGTCTAGCAGGAGTTATTTAACGTGCCAGTAAATCTACCGACACGACAGTGGCGTACACGAGCACCTTGAAATAACACTGGACTGAGCCAAGATAGAACCTACCGAACTGGGCTCAGAAGGCCAGCGTTCTACCACCTGAGCTAATAAGCTTGACAAATTAACATGAAACGTATATTGTTTTAAATTGCTATTTGTTCGGGGCGTCGACACATGCAGATCGTTTGCCCCTAAACGTATAATTACTAAGTTATTAATAATCGCGGCTGCATTAAAGATACTCATTTGCATATATTTTTCAGCACTACTGTAGTTATAAGCAAGCCGGTGGTTCAAAGGTGAAAATCATTTGTGTTGCCATAGTAATCGCACTGACACTTTTTTTCCTAAAGCGCAGTATAGCGATAATGTAAACTTTTAAGACCGGGCGAGTTGGCCGTGCGCGTAGAGGCGCGCGGCTGTGAGCTTGCATCCGCGAGATAGTAGGTTCAAATCCCACTATCGGCAGCCCTGAAAATGGTTTTCTGTGGTTTCCCACTTTCACACCAGGCAAATTCCACGGCGGCTTCCTTCCAACTCCTAGGCCTTTCCTATCCCATCGTCGCCATAAGACCTATCTGTATCGGTGCGACGTAAAGCCCCTAGCAAAAAAAAAATAAAAAAAATAAAATAAGATTTTCAGAATTTCACGATGTAGGTCTGTACCACGAACCATAGAGGACATTGTCTTTGTATTCTTCTCCACTCATTCCAAAGGCTGCGTGGTCAATTTCTTTGGAATTTCATAATAATATAGGAAGGTGATTGTTGTTGGAAATGTCTCAGTACTGCCGTTTCTCTACTTGGATACGATTGGCACAACAGTTATAAATCATTATGCTTCCCACCATGGTTCTTATCGCTGAAATGAAATGGCGTGTGGCTTTTAGTGCCGGGATGTGTTCGAGGACTTCTGCTCGCTAGGTGCAGGTCTTTTGATTTGATTCCCGTAGGCGAGCTGCGCGTCGTGATGAGGATGAAACGATGATGGAGACGACACATACACCTAGTCTCCGTGCCAGGGGAATTAACCAATTTTGGTTAAAATTTCCGTCCCTGCCTGGAATCGAACCCGGGACCCCTGTGACCAAAAGCCAGCACGCTAACCATTTAGCCATGGGGCCGGACGTTCTTATCGCTAATGGTACACTATTGGTGGAATTTTGGTGGTATACTGGCACATTGTAATGTAATGGACATTCAGATTGTACTTTTAATGTGGCAATCCAAGTATCTTGAGCAAGGAAGACCAATAACATACGCCGAAAAAGTCGCTGCGTGTTTTGGGGCACGTAGCTATCAACTTGCATTCTGGAGATAGTGGGTTCGAGCCCAACTTTCGGCAGACCTGAGGCTGGTTTTCCATTTTTACAGCACGAAAATGCAGGGATTGTACGTTATTAAGACCAGGGTCGCTTCCTTCCCAATTGTCGCCATAAGACCTACTGTATCTGTGTCGGCGTGACGTCAAGCAGATTATAAAACAAAAACACACCAAAAACATATGTTGTTACGTACCTGACATTCTTATCTCTAAAGGGCAGTATAACCATAACGTAAACATTTGAGATTTTCAGAATTTCAGGATGTAGCTCTATACCATGAACTGTAGAGGACATTGTCTTTGCCTTCTCTCCACTCATTTCAAAGGCTGCAGCCAAGATGATTGATTTCAAAGTATAAATGGCAATGTGGCCTATGTTCCCTCATAGTCTTTTGCTTTAAAAGCACGAAGTAAGAAATCTAGCCATCGTCAACTACAGATCTCTCTCAGCTCTCTTACTCCTGTGAGCAATACCACCAGTTTACCCGACAGTTAATTCGTGGATTCGATTTTCTATCCTTTGATTTCACTTCTTGAGGGTGCGTTAGCTTCAAGAAATGTTGTAATAAATTCTCTTCGAGTTCGACGACCTAAATAGTTTAAAATACACTTTTCTCAGAAATATTCGCTCTTCTTTGTTAACCGTCAACCATTCCGAAACAGGTACAATGTCTTAGTCCCAGTGGTATTCGAACAGTAATTCATAAAGTATGCCTGTTAGCCTCTATTAGAGAAGCAACGCTATAGTAACACAGTTCTGTATGTTACCAGTTCTTTTGATAAGTAGTGTGAATGTGTTCTTCAAATAGACTGTTTTTGAATGCATTTCTATGAACATGGTAGGTTGTTTATAATAACGTCTTCTAGTTCTGTGAGAAAAGCAACGGGCAACTGTCTTACTCCTCATTTCCCCTATATATATATATATATATATATATATGTGTGTGTGTGTACACACCCTTCCAGAGCCCTCTGCCTTCTATGACAGTTAGTGATGAGAATTTTAAGGAATCAAGCAGCCTTGAAAACTCAACATAGATCATATGTTGTTCTGGTGTCTGCACTGGATTGAGTGTTTAATAATAATAATAATAATAATAATAATAATAATAATAATAATAATAATAATAATAATAATAATAGACTAATAATAATATAATAGGTAGGTACTGTGAGGAGGCATTTTGAATAGATAACATTTGAGCTGCCTGCGTGCCAATTTCGGCAGATTAAACCAAATCTCTTGGGTGATCGATGGATGAGTTTTAATTAATTTTGCAGCTTTTACACCAAATGTGTCATTAGAGATCATTTACACGCCGACATCGTACGACAAAACGGACTTCCTTCTGCGCTTCAGAAATCATATTCCCTGTACCGGGTTTGAACCTGCAAATTTGGAATCCAGATGACGATACTCTACCACTGCGCCACAGACGGAGTCTTAGTAATTACTTCTGGCTGTAATCAGAAATGTTGTGATCATCGTCTATAACTAGATACCCTCCCAGTACTTGAAGTATCAACGATGGGGTACAAGCACTTCTGTTTTCTGAAGTGGTAGACGTGACCATTTAGCCTTGCTGAGCTCCGGGATATCCCCTCTGGAAGTTCACATGTCGCTTCTTGATTGAACCATTGAATTTGAAACTTCTGTTGTGGCCTTCCATTACCATTTCCGGCACGCCTCAGTGGTAGGTCAAGAATAGCGCTAGGGAAGTCCTTGAGTGTAGTTTGTGTTCGCTAGTGCAGGTTCATAGTATCAGTATGTGCCAAGCCATACTACTTTAAGCCGTCATAACAGTTCCTTCTACAAGGAATCAGTTGGGATTAAACACTTCGTCATTCCCGTTCACTGCCAGTGAAAGTGTTCTTAGAAATACAAGCAGATTCCTTACTACTCTCACCGCAGTTACGGATGGGTGGGCATACGTCTGTGACGTAATGGAGTACTTGATGAATGGATCAGCCTACTGTTTACTCTACCAATTACCAACCCAGCCCGTAGGCTGAGTCACGTTCCACTCAGCGATATTTCAGGAACTCACAAAAGGTTCAACATACAGAGGGACTTCCTGGGAAAGCATTTATATTGACGTAGTCTGTTACCCTGAAGATATCTGGACTACCTGTAACTCAATGAATGAAGAAGGGGGATATTTATTTGCCCCCTTACTGGAAGTAAGCTATTTTCTTCTTCTTCTTAATCTGTTTACCCTCCGGGGTCGGTTTTTCCCTCGGACTCAGCGAGGGATCCCACCTCTACCACCTAAAGGGCAGTGTCCTGGAGCACCAGCCTTTGGGTCGGGGGATACAACTGGATAGGATGACCAGTACCTTGCCCAGGCGGCCTCACCTGCTATGCTGAACAAGGGCTTTGCGGGGGATGGGAAGATTGAAAGGGATAGACAAGGAAGAGAGGAGGAAGCGGCCGTGGCCCTAAGTTAGGTACCATCCCGGCATTTGCCTGGAGGAGAAGTGGGAAACCACGGAAAATCACTTCCAGGATGGCTGAGGTGGGGTCGAACCCATCTCTATTCAGTTGACCTCTCGAGGCTAAGTGGACCCCGTTCCAGCCCTCGTACATCTTTTCAAATTTCGTGGCAGAGCCGGGAATCGAACCCGGGCCTCCGGGGATGGCAGCTAATCACACTAACCACTACACCACAGAGGCTGTCTACGGTGTGAATCAATTCGAAAATTGCACATGGTGCGGTACTCGTAATGCCTCTCTGTTCGGAATGTTTTGAGTGTCTTCTATAATCCAAGGGGTCCCGGGTTCGATTCCCGGTCCGGACGAGGATTTTAACTTTCATTAGTTTATTACTTTTGTTCGGAGGCTGGTGTTTCAGCTATCTTCAACATAGATTCATCTTAGGTAGGAACCCATCCTCACAGACGCGCAGGTCGACCATATGGTGTCAGTTCGAAAAATCTGCTCCATGTATCTCCCGAGGCCGCATTATTATTATTATTATTATTATGTTCTGAAATGACGTAAACTCATTGCTTTCGAAAGCATCGTTATTCTTTATTCCTTCCATGAACTTCGTCTGTGAATAGGGTTTCGTTCACGTATGATTGGAAAGGAAATTATTTTGGGTTTATGCGTGTGAAAGGGGAAAAACTGCAGGGAAACGTTGCGTTTCGAGAGGACTTTGGCTATGTTTTCTGAGAAAGGAACGGTGAAAACTCGGCGGCTTAAACTCTAAAGAATTTCATTTTTATTATTCTAGACTTAAAAATGTCAAAAGCATATTTCTGATATTGCTGGAAGTACACAGTGATTTTCCCGTTCAAAGAATTCTCTTACACCGAAGATTTCTTATCTTCTTCTTTTGTTGCAACTTGCTTTACGTCGCACCGACACAGATAGGTCTTATGGCGACGATGGGAGAGGAGAGGGCTAGGAATGGGAAGGAAGCGGCCGTGGCCTTAATTGAGGCACAGCCCCAACATTTGCCTGGTGTGAAAATGGGAAACCACGGAAAACCATCTTCAGGGCTGCCGACAGTGGGGTTCGAACCCACTATCTCCCGAATACTGGATACTGGCCGCATTTAAGCGACTGTAGCTATCGAGCTCGGTCCGAAGATTTCTGAACGTGTCCGTAACTTAAGGAAAACGGGATTTTAATTAGGGTGAAATAGCCGAGTGACGTCGCCACCACGTCCAGATATCTCCGTGTACCTTCTTTCCTTTGACGTAAGATACGTGGGTGTGTGGTCGAGGCGTACAGACTATTTTCGTAAATGAGGAGTACAATACTTCTCAAGAACATGACGGGCCATGCGTCAGGCGTACAGTGTTTTTCGGGTCCAAATAAGTTATGGATAACGTGAAAAACACTGAAGCAGTATTTCCCAAGGATGCTGCAGATCGTGGGGTGGAGGCTATTCCCTACCTTGCTCTCGTTCCGTTTCATCAAGAAACTTGTGTGAAGTGCTATAATGTTTAGACATTTAATTAAGAAATATATTGGGGTCTTCCCCTAACTATAGTGTTTCGCTTCCTGTGCAAGCCTTCAGTAAAATTCTGTTTTCAGTGTTCCTTCACAAATTAGTTCCAAGTTCTACAGGCACCTTCATATTATCCAGCGACTGAGTTACAAAATAGTCTGAAAATACAATAACCTTATCTGACTGTGGAGCATCCGACGCGATGATCAACCAAACTTCATCAGTGAAACCCGGTGTTAATAACGAAAATGCTGCACACATTTTTCGAAATCATTGAACCTCCACGTCTTCCTTGTGCTCTGATGTCAGGCCGATGTCCTGGATCTTTCTCCAAAGATCATCATCATCATCATTATCATCATCATCTGTTTACCCTCCAGGTTCGGCTTTTCCCTCGGACTCAGCGAGGGATCCCACCTCTACCGCCTCAAGGGCAGTGTCCTGGAGCTTCAGACTCTTGGTCGGGGGATACAACTGGGGAGAATGACCAGTACCTCGCCCAGGCGGCCTCACCTGCTATGCTGAACAAGGGCCTTGTGGAGGGATGGGAAGATTGGAAGGGATAGACAAGGAAGAGGGAAGGAAGCGGCCGTGGCCTTAAGTTAGGTACCATCCCGGCATTCGCCTGGAGGAGAAGTGGGAAACCACGGAAAACAACTTCGAGGATGGATGAGGTGGGAATCGAACCCACCTCTACTCAGTTGACCTCCCGAGGCTGAGTGGACCCCGTTCCAGCCCTCGTACCACTTTTCAAATTTTCGTGGCAGAGCCGGGAATCGAACCCGGACCTCCGGGGGTGGCAGCTAATCACGCTAACTACTACACCACAGAGGCGGACTTCTCCAAAGATACTAATTAAAATGAAAATTGCAGCCGGATAGTGCTGAAGTCGGAAAGATGCTTTGTAACCCGTTGATCACGGTGGTTACAAAATTAGAGGTTTATTGTTTCGGGTTTCCATTCAGCAGACCAATTACTAATACATGTGGGAAGGCTTTTGTATGTCTCTTCTGACTTTTCTGGAAGAATAGCGAAAAGTGTGGTGTATTTCTCCTGTCTTATGTTCGGTTGTGCCGCAGTTGGGTGAACTATCTTGAACAGCTATCGAATATCCCATTCATGAAAATGATCTTGCCATTATTTAGTAAGTCACGAGCTTCTTCCACTCCAAGCAAGCATCACTCTGGGATCCGTAATAGAAGAATCGCCCACTTCGAGAAAGTTATTGTCATCAGGAAAGTTAATAGTTCGTTATAAAATATGATTTCAGATCTGTTTTTTGGGTAGGCCTACTGAAAGGCTCCTAGGGCGATTCTCCTTTCGTCACACAGTGCCGTGTGTACGTTTTCATAACGAGGAAACTCGGCAGTAAATTCATATCTCCTGTTCTGCAGTTCCTGGAAATATTTATATAATTTAATCGCATGCCATTGTTACACAACATTTATGAAGTACTTATTATACACAGGCTAGAAAGAAGGCTATTTATAAATATAATAATTAAGATACATAAATGCGAACCTAAAACTCCTGACGAAACACCTGCTGAACCGCTTTCTGCGTACCTCCCTTCCTTTTCCTTATTTCGATACCTGAAACATTCGGAGCAGAAGTATTTTGCCTGTGGGTTAACTCGATGAAATGACGATCTCCAGTTTGTTGTTTTCAGTGCTCCAGAAGAATCAAACTTTCTGTGTTGTACACAGAGCCACGAAACAACTCCTTTTCCTCTGTGTGTCCTGTTTCGATATCCATTTAACATCAAGGATGGTGTACCCGCCTGGTGGGCATGATGAACGGTTAGGCGTTCTCTGTCGGTGGAAAAAATATTCTTCGTTAGAATGTTGGTCGGCAGGGTAGGACAGATAGTGGTGTGCAATTTCTAATTACTAGATCCCGTGTCAAAAGTCAGGATTCAATTCCAAATCTCTCCGCAGTTTTCATACGGAGTGTGGGCATATGACGCTGTTGATGGTGATTCGTCTGTCAAACGGAGACATTAAGCCTTGAGCAGACACTTTAGTGTTATTTGACAGGTGTAGGCTTCTTGCTGACGAAGGGGTTCACCCTCTCCCTACCTCATTATCGTCATCATCATCATCACAATCATCTCATACCCAGCCGCGTAGGTCAAATGGAAAGACCTGCTCCTGGCGAGCCGAACATCTTCTCAATTCGACTATTCTTCTGCCCATTTCTCCGACCTGCTTGAACATGCAACCATTCTCACTCTCCCAGATTTAACTCCAGTACAGTAAAATCGGCCAGAAAAGAAAAGACCGACGTAAAGGTAGTTTGCTAGGGGCTTTACGTCGCACCGACACAGATAGGTCTTATGGCGACGATAGGATAGGAAAGGCCTAGGAGTTGGAAGGAAGCGGCCGTGGCCTTAATTAAGGTACAGCCCCAGCATTTGCCTGGTGTGAAAATGGGAAACCATGGAAAACCATTTTCAGGGCTGCCGATAGTGGGATTCGAACCTACTATCTCCCGGATGCAAGCTCACAGCCGCGCGCCTCTACACGCACGGCTAACTCGCCCGGTTAAAGGTAGTTTAACCAGGGAGCTGACTTACTTCTTACATATCACTGTTGATCACAACTGCGAGATCACTGTATTAGCTTTGCTGCAGCTTCATTCGATTTCACTTGATTTACTACCATCTTGGGAGAATACACATCCTAAGTACTAGAGATGATCACCTGTTCCTACCTGACGTTCAATCCTCTTAGGTTTCTTCCCTACTGATATGACTTTTTAGTCTTGGAAATAATAGTCGCTTTACCTCATTTCAATATTCAAAATATGACAGTGAATAATAATAATAATAATAATAATAATAATAATAATAATAATAATAATAATAATAATAATAATAATAATAATACCTATTGTAAATTTGTTAACTACGCAGTCGGGTCATACTGCTCTAAGCGTGCTTTCGAAAGATAGTGTGTTCGAATTACTCTTGAAGCAGCCCTGAACATGGTTTAGATTGTTATTTTCACATCAGATAAATGCCAGGGTTGAACAGTAATTAAGGCCAACGCGGCTACCTTGCCAATTCTGACCCTTTCTAACGTAACCGAGAAAGGAGGTTATTGTGAATTCAAGGTAACCAACGTAAAAGTATTATAATACCCATAATACAACAGTCCTAACGAGTCGGTAGAAATAGATTTATCCTAACTGATAAAATGTTAAAAAAAAATCTCTCTCTCGATTTCAAAGGAATGTGAACCTCAATTGGTTAGGAGACCGCCCCTGTGCTCATGGTTGTGTTATCGAGACCCTGTACTTTTCGGTGTCATTTAACAAGGGAAGTGCAAGAGACTCGCGATAACTAATCTCTAATAATAATAATAATAATAATAATAATAATAATAATAATAATAATAATAATAATAATGGGAACCGAACCCGGGAATCTTGAACCGAAGGCTTCAATTCTGACCATTCAGTCAAGGAGTCGGATGATGATTATGATTATTATGATTAATATTGTTACGGGGTTTCCCGTGGAACGCAGAGGTGAAAGAAGGTGCCGGGGTGAATGAGTCTAACTACAAGTCAAGAATTGAATTTGAAACTTAAACTGAAGGTTATATTTTCAGGATTTCAAACTTAACAATTTTTTCATGACAATATTACAGGTACCAATAGCAATCATTCAACAAGATTGGGAAATATCCAAGATTCAGAATCTTAACACTTTGGGCTTTAAGCCCCTAGCTTTACATTTCCTGAGCTACAAGCTCAAATTTACAACCGAGCACAAATTATTCAGGGGCAGAAATCCCCTAATTCAATAGCACTTGCTCTCCAAAATCTAAATATCCAGCCTTCCAGTGGCACTCTTTACAATTACAAAATTTGGGAAAAGAGCTAACAGGTTCTCAGTTTCTTCTAGCCTATTCAAGGCAATATCCGAGCATTACAATCACTCGTCCATCAAGGCACAACTTACAAATTGAAAGGTAATGTTATAAAGGGGTATCTAGTACCCAACCTACAGGGCCTTTGCGGGAAAGAACAGGTTAAGTAAATGGCCCGAAACACAAACTGAACGGAGGCGTATACTTGCACTCCTAGATATGAACACGAAAACAACCTAAGGGGCTCTAGGCCGATGAAACAGGGGCTATTCCCAAACTACTGAGGTGACTCGTATAGAATTTACATTACACAATACAGAATGAAAACAGTTATGAAACGTAGTCACCTCAAACCAAGATGAAGGGGAGCTAGAGAGGGGACATCACTCTCTATCCCCGATTTACAGTTGAAGATTAATGAAGTTTTTACATTAGCCGGCAGAAAGTTACATTTTTAGAAAAGAAGGTTACATACTTAACGATTCGGACCTTTCCCTCGGGTTAAACTGCGGAGTTAGCAAGAAAGAAAGATGTTATTTGGCCATTACCTTGTAGATGTACTGCTGACCGAAGAAAGAGGCCGCCCGCCTCCTGCTTTGATACACACACTTAGTAAGATGACAATCAATTGGCCAAGAGACGTGAAAAGCCGCAGTTTATAAACCCTCAGGGAAGGTTCGAGATCATTCAAGATGAATCAGGACACGCCCTCTTGATTTTATTGGTTAAACACAAGGTGAAGAAGAAATACGGGATTGGTTGGAAATTAATTACATAAATTAGGGATTGGCTAGATTCAAAACTGGCGGAAATAAAAGGAAGAATTGCCAACCCAAAAATAAATGAGCATCACCTAGAAATACAAAACTTCTATAAATCATAAGTTCTTTCACTTCGCACCAGAGTGCATGATCATAGTTTTTGTAGTGTCATCTGTGGAGAAAATGTCCAAACTTCTTGATGAATGGCAAACAAAACAAGGAGAAATTCACTCAGGTTATGCAACTGCATAATAACAAAATTACATGATATTTTAGTGGTGACACCTTCTGATTAAAGTTCTAAGTTGGTGTAGTTTCAGTTTCACTGATTTACCTATAGAGGGGTTCGTTTAGGCGCTAGTTTTGAATGCGCGGCGTTGAGGTGTACCTCCCGGTACAATTAAGATGATGATGATGATGATGATGATTATTATTATCATCCCCATATATCTGCTTTAGTGACCTGTAATTTGACGTACTATCTTACCAGAAGAAAAAATGACCTTGGAGCGGTAGGAGGGGCAAGTGCTGGGATCTAATTCAAGTCTTGATTGAAGGAGCGACCATGTCTCTCGTTTTAGCCTACGACCACTCTCCTGCTGCTGATTGTCTTCTGAAGGAGGCCAGTGGAGCGACATTTGTAACATTCTCCCTCATTCGAGTCTTCTTTCAAAACTCGCTCTCTGCCTTACTGTCGCCTGTCTGGATAATGTTGAAATAGTTATAGAATATTCTGTTACCTTAAGCTCCCCCGATTATTATTATTATTATTATTATTATTATTATTTTTTCTTTTTTGCTAGTTGCTTTACGTCGCACTGACACAGATAGGTCGTATGGCGACGATGGGACAGGGAAGGCCTAGGAATGGGAAGGAAGCGACCGTGGCCTTAATCAAGGTATAGCCCCAGCATTTGCGTTGTGTGAAATCGGGAAACCACGGAAAACCATCTTCAGGCCTGCCGACAGTGTGGTTCGAACCCACTATCTCCCGGATGCGAGCTCACAGCTGCACGCTCCTAACCGTACGGCCAACTCATCCGGTATTTATTTTTAGGGTTCTCTGGTGGATATTGCCTTTGGTCGAGGTTTAAAGCCCGGTACCCTTCATGACACTGCCGATTTTTTCAGGTGAAATTCCCACCTCGGAGTAACCCGTATTTGAGTTGTCAAGAACGAAAATAACTTGCGGAGCCACTGTACTTACTAAGCTCTCCAAATAAATATAGAATATTCATATTGTTTGATTTACAGTAAAGTAATAATAATAATAATCATCGTCAACGTCGGCACATTATACACTGCTATTGAATCCTTTTTCTTGTCATGTGGTCAGTAAGCGTCGTGACCATAAGAGAGATCCTCTCTCTGAGACTGAGGTTGCCCTGGACACTCCTACAAAGTGACAAAGGAAAGATACGTTAGAGCAGAGGAGCTCAGCTGCGCGCCCGCTGAGGCAAGCCCAGTGCGGTCGGGCTGGCCTGACCTAAATGCCGGAAGCTTACGTAGCAAGCATACGTCACAGTGAAGCGAGAGAGCGGAAGGCAGGGAACATTAACGTTCGATTATAATTAGGAAGATCTTCTCCATCACTCAGCGAAATGCTGATTGGGGTACAGTATTAAAAACAGAGCGTTATAATCGCAAAAAAACTGACCTTACCAAGATATTTCGATTTGGTTTGTATTGCGCTTGATATACAGTACGTTTTATTCCCTTATATTTATTCTTTCAAAGAAAATTGACACGTTATAATTTTTGTGTTGCAATCTACAAAGATAGAGGATTTTAGAGTAGGAGCTACAATTTACAATTTCTTGGATGGCCGTGACCGAATTTCCATTAAAAATTCTCTTATTCATTAAGAAGGAAGTAATATAATTACAGAATTAAACAAGTTTACTGCTAAATGGCGACAGGGGGTTTCATCACGAGTGAGGACGTAAATATTTACGATCCATAGTTGAAGTACAACAACAACAACAACAACAACAACAACAACAACAACAACAACGTAAATATATCTACCAAATGGATGTACAGCATGTCTTCCAGCGTGTTGTTCCCGGTAAACACGATTGCATTGTTGGTGAGTTTATCAGGTAATTTAACCCAAATAGGCTAATCACAAGCCAGAGCTTATCTACTCCGTATTGTATTAGAAACGTTTCTAAAACACCTCTTAAAATGTAAAAGTGAAAATTGTAATCCTTTACGTACATTATAAAATATTTGAGAAACTGGGAGAACTTCGTCCAAACTTCACGGCCTGGGACGCGGCAACAACGTCACTGTGGTTGAATAGCATACGCTCATCGCCTGCCTGCCAGTCACGGTGCTGGGCGCTCCGGGATGGAATGTCTCCAGCGCGAGCACCTCTGAGTTAGAGCTGCTGAATTACATTTTCTACTTACTATGAGGAGAGCACGCGCCGCGGCCACAGAAAAGAGATTGGCCTGAGCACTTCTAATATCTTCCTCGCATCAAAGATAGACCAGCGCACGCCAGGGTAGTTTCAAGCTTTCTGTTTTTCTTATTTTCACCGAACGTGGCAGCCCTATGGCCACACATGATGCATGCTCTTTCGAAGACAATGCAGTACGAATATTACCTTCACAACAGCTGGCCAATAGCAACAAAGAAAATTGTATCATTTCCCAGTTTTACGCTATCGTACTTTTAAAAAACCTCCAAAAATGTATTAAAGGCACACAGATGATTAATCGAAGTACTCAATGATGCAAAAACCGTACATATTGTGAAGCAGTTGAACCCAAATGACTTATGGACACATTTACCAATCAGAATCAACCAGCATTGATTTGCATGACGGCTATCAGCCAGGTGGCAGATTCCCTATTAGTTAAAAACATTAAGCTCTTTCAATCGTGAAATTACCACGTTTCGCCCCAGTGTAGCAGTGGGCTATCAGTTGGATTGCTACTCCTTTCCAAGACGCTGGCGGCGAGTGCGCTATTGAGACACCACTCAAGCCTCCTATGAAGGACAATGCATCGATGAAATTAAATTATGGTTTCCTTCTAGGAACCTTAGCTTTCCCCATCCGTTATTTATTATTTTGCTTCTCTCTAGGTTAACAACCGGCACCTGGAAGTTCGTGGGCTAGGAAGAGGAGGAAGCGGAGTTGTCAGTTTTCTTTCCGTACCTAGTGGTGTTTATTTGTTTCAAGTTTGCTGCCCACTACATATTTATTTTATGGTTTGATCAGTTGAGTTGCACATTGTGAATTCATTAGTTCCCAAATCACTCAGCCTCTGTCGAACCTGCCGGGCTGAGTGGCTAAGACATTTGAGGCGCTGGCCTTCTGACCGTAACTTGCTAGGTTCGATCCTGCCTCAGTCTGGTGGTATTTGGAGGTGCTCAAATACGTCAGCCTCGTGTCAGTAGATTTATTAGCACCTAAAAGAACTCCTGCGGGACAAAATTCCGGCACCTCTGTGTCTCCGAAAACCGTAAAAGTAGTTAGTGGGATGTAAAGTCAATATTATTATTATTGTACCGGGCGGTACACCTCCACGCCGCTAATTTAAAATGTGCGCCAATTGAAACTCCTCTGCTGGAGGAAGTCTGAACTTTATCGACGGTATTAATTTTCAAGTTTCTCGGAAGATGTCACTACTTGGAAAGTTTGGAGTTTTTGAACTGTGCCACTTTTGATGTATTTTTGTTTTACCGGTAGTAAGAAGTGTGAACTTTCTCTTCTAGAGGACACTACTGAAGAACTACAATAGTGCACCCTAGTGCGAAGAAAAAGAACTGTTCTTTTGGAGAAAATTTAATTTCAAAAATTTGTTCTTTGTTAAATTTCCTTCTGTCATTGTTTAAGTTGGCAATATTAACCCTTTCTTTCCCCTTGTTTTAAATTTAGCCAATCCCGAATTTCTTTTATTAATTTCTGACCAATCGGATGTATCTTCCCCCAACTTGAATATGTTGCTATATCCTACCCAATAAAGAGTTTGTGGGAGGGTGTTCTCATTCCCCTAACGCCTCGAACTTTCCGCGAGAGTATATAAACTGCTGATTTTAGGGTCTCCGGGCCACTTCTGTTCCATCTTTTCGTGTGTAAAGTACATAGCAGGGGGCGGGAAGCGCCTCTTTCTTCGGCGGCAGTCAACAACCAGGTAATGGCCGATTAATTACTTCTTTTCTTGCTTGCTCAGCAGTTTAACTCTCGGGGCGGGTCCGAAGTTTTTCCACTATGTAACCTTCCTTAAAATGTAAAGAAACTTGTATCTATTCCATCTTTTAAACTGCATATCGGGATAGAGAGTGCTTAACCCTCTCGAGCTCCCAATCATATTGTTTTGAGGTGAACTTATTTTTCTCAACCTATTCTTCGTTAACGTAAAGCAAATTGTTCTTTTCTAAAGTCACCTCTGTAGTATGGGATTAGCCCTTGCATTAGTGGCCTAGAGCCAGATTAGGTTTTAAAAACAAGTGTATTAGGAGTGCAGATCGCCTCCTCTCAAATTGTTATTTTAGAGGTCATGTAATTAACCTTCTTGTCATTTAACAGACCTCAGTAGGTTGGGTATTTTACCCCTGTGTATATGTCCTGAAAGGACAGCTTGAAAGTGGAATTAGGTGGGGCCTTTGACAGGCCTGAATTTTGAGAGCAAGTTGCTCTTTTTCTGAAAATTTTGTTTTCTGCGCGCCTCAAGGAGGCCTTACTGTGTATTTTGGAGCAAGTGCTCCTAGGCATGAATGGGGTTCTTTGCCCCTCTGTTGACACTTGTGTTTGGGGTAAAACTGAGCTAATTGCTCAAGGATTGTGATCGCGGGGCTCGAAGCCCAAATCCTGTAAATACTGTAATTGTACTTTTGTTGCCTTGCTACTCTGTACCTGCCATGTTTGTTATTTCTTGATTTTGAAAAGAAAATATAACCTTGTTAAATTTTAAATTCACTTTAATTTCGTAGCCTGAGACCTATTCACCACCCCGCACCTTCTTTCACGCATAACTACCACAAAACACGGTAACAATTATTATTATTATTATTATTATTATTATTATTATTATTATTATTATCGTACCGGGAGGTACATCTCAACTCCGCTCATTCAAAATAAGCGCCTTAATGAACTCCTCTATCGAACAAAAGGTGAAACTGATACTGTATCAATTTGGAACCTTAATCGGAAGATGTCACTACTGAAATATAAAGTAATTGTGTTATTGTGAAGTTTCCTAAACTGATTGAATTTCTCCTTGTTTTGTTTCACTATACATCAAGAAGTTTGGACATGTTTCCACAGATGACACTACCAAAAACTCTGACCATGCACTCTGGTGCAAGGTGTAAGAACTTATAACTTAAAGAAGTTTCGTATTTCTAAGTTTTCATAACCGAATCTATGTTCATTTATTTCTGGGTTGGCAACACTTCTTTTTTCTTTCCGCCAGTTTTGAATCTGGCCATCATGAATTTTTGTAATTAATTTTCAACCAATCCCGCATTTCTTGTTCACTTTGATTTAGCCAATAACAATTGAGAGGGTGTGTCCGGATTAGTCCTGAATTCTCTCGAACCGTCCCTGAGGGTATATAAGTTGCGGATTTTCGCGTTTCATTGTCTATTGATCATCGTCTTTCTGAGTGTGTGTGTTAAGGCAGGAGGCGGGGCGCCTATTTCTTTGGCAGGCAGAACATCTGCAAGGTAATGGCCACGTAAATTCTTTCTTGCTGTCTCCCCAAATTTATCCGAGGGGAAGGTCCGAATCTTTAACTATTTAACAAACTTTTCAAAAATGTAAATCTTCTTTCGGCTAATGCAAAATTTCATAAAGTCTTTAACTGTACATCGGGGATAGAGAGTGAGTTACCCTCTCGAGCTCCCCTTCATCTTGGTTTGAGGTGACTACGATTTCGCAACCTTTCTTTCCTGTAATATATTAAAGTTATTTCCATGCGAGCCACCTCGGTAGTTTGGGACTGGCCCCAGTTTCATCGGCCGAGAGCCCTGTAGGTTTTTTATATGTCATTATCTGAGAGCGCAGTGTATGCCTCCATTCTGGTTGTGTTCGGCCCATTTATTTAACGTGTTCTTTTTCCGCAAAGGCCCAGTAGGTTGGGTACTAGATACCCCTGTGCAAAACTATTTCCCTTTGTAAATTCGTGCCTTATGACGCCAGAGTGTGTAAGATTTTGATGTAAGGTCGCCTTGAGTGGGCTGTAAGAAATCGAGAGCGGGCAAACTCTTTTCAGTGTTTGGTAATAGTGAGGGTGCCTCTTGGAAGGCTAAATATTGTAGCTTCTGGAACAAGTGCTCTTAAATCGGGATATGTGCGTCCCTGTTTAAACATTGTGAGTTATCAAGTTTTGTAAACTGAATTCGGTATCTCTGAAGTTGTAAACTAAGGACATGAGGCCCCAAAGCTGTAAACTTCATTAATCTTGGATTTTTCCAAGTCATGTTTCAAGAATGGCATTGTACCTGATTTTTCATTGTTGTTTTACCTAGTGGAAATTTGTTAAGTTTGTTCTTTTATATTGAAAGAAATATAACTTTTGTTAAAATTTTAATTCAAATTCCTGAATATTGTAGTTAGACCCATTCAAGCCCGCACCTTCTTTCACCTCTCTGCGTTCCACAGATACCCCCGAACAATTTTTATTATTATTATTATTATTATTATTATTATGATATCGAACCTGTAAAATGTGTGATAATGATACGACTGACTTAATAATTCATGATTGTGCTACGAATAATATCGAGCACAGCGCGTCACTGCACGCGGTGTTGACAAAAACCTGTCATCCAGCATTCTCAAGTTTTCATTGAATACTGGAGGGCTCTCACCGGTTCCGCTTGAGTCGAAGAATATTTCCCTCTAAACTACTGAAGTTGTCGTTGGTTTGACACAAGGCTGGGAACATCAAGACCGCACCGCATGGTAACGATTAAAGGAGCACAATAATACATAGTAATTTCTTAAGGGAACCGGGAACTGTGATAGGCTCAAAAATATCAATTTTCGTTTTTGAGCTTAAAAATCTCCAGTATTTCCTGAGGAACTTGCTGTGCTGCAGTTATATTTGAGGCAATAAAATTAGGTTTAAACATAACTCTGAAGGCTGAATATCATTAGATGCTAGCTACCAGTCAAACATTACTTTCCCGTACGTCATATTTTAAAACGACTTGTACTTTTTTCTCAGAAACTATCACATTAATGTATTTGAACCTTTGTAGACTTTTGGACACTACATGGATCTGATTGTGGAAGTAAATTTAATCAGATTTCTTGATTATTTCATGGAGGCCAGCTTGAAGAGCACTGAATATTTTAAAGAAAATTTCAGTTTTGTACTAGGATATAGGTAAGGTAAGGGTTATTCTGCCAGAAGGCAGGTCCGAACCTCCGCAGAGGTGTTCCTGAGCCGGAGTTTACGTGCGGTAGGGTGGCCAGTTCCTTTCCGCTCTTCCATTCCCTTACCCCCACCAACAGCGCGTGGCAACCCATCCAACTCCTGACCACGCCCAATGTTGTTTAACTTCGGAGATCTCACGGGATCCGGTACTAGGATATAGAAAATAGTAATTTCTAAACTCCTGTAAAAAATAGCACAATCATTTTACTAAAGACTCTCATAAAAGTTTTAAATGTTATGCATGAAAAGTTTCTTGGGTCTGGTTTGAGTATTTTCTCAGGAAAAGGTACAGCAGTTGAGGGAATTTTTAACAATATTTAAAAAATATATAATTTATATAATGTTCTTTCTGACACAAAATATTAAGCATAGAAGCTTCATATTCTATCCAAATAATGATGAGTATATTCTGAATATATCGAAAGAACATTCAAGGAAATACCTCTTTCAGTTCCTGGGATATGTACCTCAACATCATAAGTTACATTTCTCTATCTGTCCACAGTTCCCGGTTCCCTTAAATGATTTCAAAGAAGTTGGGAATTTACTAAAAATTTCCCTTGGTAAATTATTCCATTCCCTAATTCCTCCTCTTATAAACGAATTATTCCCTGATTTGTCGTCTTGAATTGCAACTTTATCTTCATATTCTCATTATTTCTACTTACCCATTTACTCTTCTTCTACTTGATTTACAAACGTACATCCTTTGGAACAATTCATTGTGCATGTTCAAAAATCCCCCCCACCGATTTCATTGAACTTCGAAACTCTCTTGACAAAAGTGTATGTCGATCACCTTGACGTGTAATTATACGGTCACAAGTATGCATAATGCGAGCGACCAGTTTGTCTCTTGTAAACTCTTGTAGACTTCCCATTTCATTTATTCGCAAAAGACAAAACACATGTAATGGAGTAAGGTCCGGGGACTGTGGTGGCATCAATAAATGCATTAATAACTCATTTGCGCGCCTTTAATAATTTTTGAGATATTTTCCTTTTGCGTACCAAACAAATACAGCAGCTATAATTCCACATACTGTTTATATATACATACATGCATACATACATCTTCATTGTAGACTGTTATGTCTTTTAGCACCCAGTCTACAAACCTCTGTGAATTTACTAAACGCCACCAAATTCTCTATATTTAACTAGCTCTGTGGTCTCGTTCAGTTCTGTAGCTTTTATCTTTAAATCGTTAGAAACTGAGTCAAAACATCGCCGTCTTGGTCTCCCTTTACTTCTCTTAACCCCCTCCATGGCGAGACCATTATCCTCCTCCAATCGCTTCACATGAGCCAGCACCGAAGCCGGCTTATACGTGCAGTTTCATCAATCATGTTATTCCTAACTTAGGGTTTATCTCCTTATTCCGAATACCCTCCTGCCACTGTTCCCACATGTTTGCACCTGCGATGGTTCTAGCTATTTTCATGTCCATTACTGCTAGTTTATGAATAAGATATCCTAGGTCCGTTCAGCTTTCACACCCATAGAGTAAGGTTGGTGTGAAAACAGACCGGTGCAAAGTTTCGTCCGGAAGCTGACTTCCTCCTTACAAAATATTGTTCAACGCAAGTGCGAACTCGCTGCATTAGTTTTGTTGCACATTGATTCAATTTCACCTACAGTACTACCATCCTAGAAGAATTCACATCCTAAATACTTAAAATGATCTACCTGTCCCAGCTTTGTATTTCACCCTGACATTCAATTCTTTTAGATAATTTGCCTACTGACAACACTTTAGTCTTAAGAAGGCTAATTTTCATATCATACTCATTGAACCTATTTTCAATTCTAAGATATTACATTAGACTGCAGACTTTCGGCACAATCTGCCATTAAGACCAAGTCGTCATCTGAGGCCAGACTGCTTACTACATTTCCACCTAACCGAATCCGTCCCTGGCACTTAATAACTTTCAGCCAATGATCCATGTAAACTATGAACAACAAAGTGAAAGATTACAGCATTGTCTAAACCCTGTAAGTACCTTGAACCGAGAACTCATTCTACCACCAATTCTCACTGCAGCCCAATTGTCAACATAAATGCCTCTGATTTTGACGACCTACTCTTCATCCCATAGTCCCCCAGTACGGCGAACATCTCTTACCTCTGTACTCTGTCATATGCCTTCTCCAGATCTGCGAAACATAACTGTCTATTCCTCTCGCAGCATTTTTCAATTACCTGGCGTATACTGAAAATCTGATCCCGATAGCCCCTCTGTCCTCACTAATTTTCATCCAACTTACTCAACTAATGATCGCGTTAAGTGAGCCCAGTATCCAGTATTCGGGAGATAATATATTCGAACCCCACTGTCGGCAGCCCTGAAGATGGTTTTCCGTTGTTTCCCATTTTAACACCAAGCAAGTGCTGGGGCTGTACCTTAATTAAGGCCACGGCCGCTTCCCTCCCACTCCTAGCCCTTCCCTGTCCCATCGTCGTCGTGAGACCTATCTGTGTCGATGCGACGTAAAGCAACTAGCAAAAAAAACAAAACAAAAATACAAACAAACTAATGATCGCACCCTTCCTTCCGAAATGCCAAATATCCCTGTGGCAGTAGTGTGATAATAAGGCAAATTTAAACAACAAAACATCATCATCAACAACAACAACAACAACAACAGAAGAAGAATAAGAAGAAAGTCCATGGAAAGAAAATATTACATGAAATGCTACTAGTATGGTGGTCAATGAAGTACCTCGATAGTTGCTGCATTCCTTCTCGTTCCCTTGCTTATAGATGAATGCTATTACTGCTTTCGTCCAGTCAGAAGGTGCCTTCCCACTGTATTTCACCATTTCATGTCTAATTTTTATCTTTACCTGCAGCTTTATGAAAATGGAGTTTATTTACCATAATGTTCACGTCTTCAAGCGTAATTGTTCTGACATCATTGTACTTCTTCCCATGAGCTCGGTTCTTCACGACGTAACCAGAAAGATTTCATTTCACATTGAGACGAAGTTTAAAAGATTCCTTACTCCATTCCAGTGCTTCTCTGGGCTCTATTATGAGTTCCCCTAATAAACACTATTCATTTCCTTTCTGCCCCCCCCCCCCCCCTAAGAATACTTATTACTATCAAAGAAAAGTTTCTCTGCAACTTGACTTTGCCTTCTCACGCTATTATTTCCCGCGGCTTCTTGGATTCAACAATTATTTGTTTCTTTCATCTGTCTGCATCAGTCCTTGTTTGCAGCCATTTCTGATACGCTTTCTCTTCACTTTTACAAGCTGCTCTCACTTCATAATTTCACCAAGTTGTTCGGTTTTTCCATCTTTACATACAGTTGTTCCTAGGCATTTCCTTTCTGTTTCAACTACAGCATCCCTGTATGCCTGTATATCTTGAACCTGCTTACAGTCTATTGTTTGAAACGTTTACTAATCATATCTATGTACTTCTAATTTCCTCGTTCTGGATATTTTCTACCCTTATTCGTCTGCAGACACATTTCACTTTCTCTGTCCTTGGCCTGGAGATACTTAGTTCACTACAGATCAGATAATGGTGTGTCATCAAAAATTCCTCGGAATACACACACATTCGTAGCGTATTTCCTGAATTAAAAGTCCGTCTTGTGGCATATCCTTCCGCGTGTAGTGGTGAATAACCTAATGCTTGAAGAATGTATTCGTAACGACTAATCGCATACTTACACCGAAGTCCAGAGAATGCTTCTATATCTTCCCCACATTTACTCATAACCTTTTCGTATCCTTCAGTTCTATTTCCAACTCTCGCACTGAAATCACCCATTAGCACTGTCCTATCCTTACTGATGACCCTGACTACGATGTCACACAGTTCTTCATAAAATTTACCAAATTCATCCTCATCTCCTCCAACAGCTAAATCTGCCCCCCCCCCACACACACACCGGGCGTAGGGGCGTGCGGCTGTGAGCTTGCATCCGGGAGATAGTAGGTTCGAATCCCACTATCGGCAGCCCTGAAGATGGTTTTCCGTGGTTTCCCATTTTCACACCAGGCCACGGCCGCTTCCAACTCCTAGGCCTTTCCTATCCCATCGTCGCCATAAGACCTATCTGTGTCGGTGCGACGTAAAGCCCCTAGCAAAAAAAATCTGCCCACATCATTCGCTCATGAACATGCCTAACAGAAATTAAGTTGCATGTAATAGTATTCCTGATGAACATTCCTACACGACATTCTACCCTTCCCTCTTCAACACCTGTAAAGAATGCTTTATTAGCACTTCCTTAATAATCAACTCCTAACACATCCAGACACATCCTCTTTGATGACTTAGTCAGTTCTACTTTATTTAATCCACAAGCCACGTTAATATTCATAGCTCCTCCATCGAATTCCATTGTTGTTGTTTCCGAGGTGTCCCTCGTCTGTCAAACGGAAGCGAGAGAGAGAATGCGTTTCTCCGATAGGTCCGAGGCTTGCTTAAAATGTTCGGAGCTCGGTAATGCTGTGAAGTAGGATGTTACCTTACTCACGCATAATCCCGGTGAGGATCTCTCCTCTAACGGGTTAAGGACCACCGTAGTTCCTCATACATTGCAAAATGGAACACATATTTATACGAACATTTTTACTCCAATTGGACCGTACTACAGCCTCGCGACCTATTTGCTATTTCTTCTGGAACACCCCGTATTTACGTGTAGAGTTGTGCTGTGTACATGCACATGTCGACGTCAGTGCACTGAGTGTGGGTTAGTGCTACCTACCTACCTCTAGAGATGTTCAATATTTGAAGAGCGCCAGACCCATTTCATTAGTATTCTCAACACTCGGTGAGTATGTGATGTATTCCTTCCGCTTCTCCTACTCCAGCATACCAGCTTTACCTTCAGGAATTGACATATTCATGTTTGTTGGTGGTAAGACTACATCATTCTTATTAACCCACTGGGACGAAACTGTTTAACTTTAAAACGCTGAGTGCTAGCCTACATTCTGATTATTGTCAAACATTGCCAAGACCAGATATGGCTGAGTTACCCGCTGATGCTTGATCGTTAACAGGCGTAACCAAGGAACTTTTCGTAGTAACCAGTATGTACTGTATTTGTGGTTAGGGGCGGTCAGCTGTAAGTTTGCATTCGGTAGATAGTGGGCTCGAACCCCACTGTTGGCAACCCCAAAGATGGTTTTCCGTAGTTCCAAATTTTCACTTCAGGCAAATTTTTAATCCTTCCTTCCATCTCCTAGACCTTTCCTATCCCATCGTCCCCATAAAACCTATCCGTGTCAGAACGACGTAAAGCCTAATAATAATAATAATAATAATAATAATAATAATAATAATAATAATAATAATAATAATAATAATAATGCCATTGGATTTACGTCCCACTAACTACTTTTACCGTTTTCGGAGACGTGGAGGTGCCGGAATTTAATCCCGCAGGATTCTTTTAAGTGCCAGTAAATCTACCGACACGAGGCTGACGTATTTGAGTACCTTCAAACACCACCGGACTGAGCCAGGATCGAACCTGCCAAGTTTGGGTCAGAAGGCCACTCAGCCCGGCGACGTCAAGCCTATTGTAAAAAAATATATATTTGTGATATATCAGCCCAACTAACTAATTAATTATCTATATGTGATGAAATAATGTGACTTCCAACGCATTTACTCATAACCTGGCAAGCCGCGATTGAGAACTGTGTCTCAGATGTGGACATGGCCCTATTTTACGGCCGTCTTTCCTGACGCCAAGGAATTTTTTCCTGGACCTCAGGGCTGGTTTGAGGTCCGCTTAGCCTACGTGATTAGAATTGAGGAGCTATCTGACGGTGAGATAGCGGCCCCGGTCTCGAAAGCGAAGAATAACGGCCGAGAGGGTTCGTCCTGCTGACCACACGACACCTCGTAGTCTGCAGGCCTTCGGGCTGAGCAGCGGTCGCTTTTTAGGCCAAGGCCCTTCAAGGGCTGTTGTGCAATGGGGTTTTTCCTGACGCCAGCCCTATGCGGAGGGATGTAGTGCCCCTTGTGTGTATCTGTGGTAGCTGGTAGTGCGATGTGTAATTGAGGATGGGTATATTAAGACTAACACATACACCCAGTCCCGGAAACAGAGGATTTAACTAGAAACCGCAAAAATCCCCAAGACCGGGCGGGATCTGAATCCGACAGCCTCTGAACTGAACATCGTGGCGCAAACCATTCAGCCAAGGAACAGGACTAGTCTCACTGTTAGATTTTCCTTGTTTCGAAGCAGAATCCGCAGTGTTTCTATTGTATTACAGATACACACACAATCTTGAAATGCAGACTTGTACAAACTCAAGTGTTTGTCTACCAGTCTAACGCAAATAAATAGCAATAATGAAAGAATACAATTTGTGTTTTATATTAAAGTCAAAGTTGTCCCTTCTCCACTCTGCTGTAGTACCGTGCAATGCCTCCTGTGGCAATGAAACGCTGTGGCAAGCTTACGATCAGTATATTGGCGACATCTTGAGGAAGAAAGGCCCATTCAATCTGGGCAACTCTAATGAAGTCTGGGAGTGTCTATGTAAGTTGTGAATGATCAGACCAGCCGCTTTCAACCTGTCCCATGCATGTTCAATGCAGTTCATATCCGGTGAATTAGTTGGCTAGTTCAAATAGTTGATAACCTCCTCCCCCATGAAGTTCCTCACTCGTCGTCGACGAAAATAAATTCAGCACTATATTCAGCACTAAAATAGAGCCCCCGTGTCTCATGCGGCGGTACGCCGTTCTCTTACCATTGGGTTCCGTGGTTTATATCCCGATCATTCCATGTGGGATTTGTGCTGGACAAAGTGGAGGTGGGAAAGGTTTTTCTACGTGTACTCCGGTTTTCCCTGCCACCTTTCGTGCAAGTGACACTCTCCAGTTTCATTACATTTCATCTGCCAGTCATTAATCATTTCCCCAAAGAAGTGCGACAGGCTTTGGCAGCCTGGCACAATTCCTATCCTCACCGCTAGGTGGAGTCTTCATTCATTCCATTTCTGACCCGGACGAATGAGTGGAAACCGGCTGAGGATTTTCACTTTTTCATCCCTAAAGGTTTGTACAAATGGTCCAAGAATTTCTTCGGTATATCGCTGCCCAGTTAACGTCCTTCAAATTGTATCAAATGTATACTTCGGCCATGCATAATCCCAGCCTAAAACGCTACACCACCACCACCACCACCACCACCACCACAACCACATCATTTACGTCTCCACACCCTTTGTCGTCGGGATATCAATGTTCCATCTGCACACATAAAAAATACTTGTGTCCTCATCCTGAGGTGGTGCAGCTCTTTTCAGGGACACCCCCAATGGAGGTGAACTGCATGTACCATTTCAACCACATACCAGCCCTCCTGCCGTTCTTAAATTCCTGGCAGTACCGGGAATCGAACCCGGTTCCCAGAGGACGGAAGCTAATAACACTAACCGTTACGCTACAGGGGCGTACATCTGCACGCATGGCATCACGCCATTCATCCACCTCCCAGTTGAGATGTTGGATGGCTCATCTTCTTCTCTCAACAGGATGATGATTATTTACCGCAACTTTTCGAATCGGTCGAAATGACCATAATTGGGCACTATGCAGCCGAGAGTGTACGGTTTGTGCAGATATACGACCACTGTTGCCCTAAAGAAGACATCTTATTGATGAGCAGTCGAATTTGGTATTGTCGCCATAAGACCTATCTGTGTCGGTGCGACGTAAAGCCCCTAGCGAAAAAAAAAATTAAAAAAAGGTATTTTCTGCGCTGTTGCGCGAATATGCCGATCTTGACGTGGTGTTAACGCTCTCGGTCGAACTTTCATAGGCCTTTCAGTCACATCATTTGGACTCAAGGTATCTTTTCCACAGGTTTGACACTACAATTTGGGTAACCCTTATGATACGTGATATGCTGCTTGTGTATGACCACACCGATTCAGCGCCACAATTCTGGATCGGTCGAGCTGGGAAATACGCATTACACTGTAACATTCCCCCAGAAGTCTACATGCTTCTTCATTTAATTTCATCGTCGACTTTAGCATCGGCGCCATTCTACCGCTACCTGCCATAATACTGAACACCAGATGCTTCTTCCTCTTCGCTCACTACGTCATCGTCACATCACGAATACGCCACCTTCTGCCGACTTTCTCGAATATTTTCATATGTCTCCAGAACCTCCCACATGTCCTATATATATTGAGACTTTCAGTCCTTTCCTCAGTCCAGTCTTGACTGTGGTGTGTGTGTAGGGCTCAACATCTTGCCGTGCCACGTGCTGTCACACCTTATTGTCTTCCTGCACCCAAGACTTTTTACCTGGAGACACTTGGTCAGCAAAGACATATTATTATTTTGCTGGGAATTAGTTTCCCATAACCCTCCAGGATATGGCGCTCCATGCCTCAAGTCTCGACAGAATCCGGACGTGCTGGTTTTGTTGAGGATTTTAGCCCTCCGACCTATTGAGGTCTTGGGTGCTATCTCGTTACAGATTAACTAAAGCTGCGTTATTCTGTGGTAAGGGGACCTGTTGGAACGGAATCGGAACTGGTCAGAGTGTGACCTGCGCCCATTTTTTAGGGGCGATTAATCTAGGATGATCTTGGGTCGCTTGTAGCGGAGGCCGAGGGTATCATATTTGCCCAACGTAGTGAGGAGGGGACTGGGCTTGCGTATTAGTCCAGGATAGAATTTCCGGGACGTCTTCTCTATTCAAGCCATCATATATTTTCGTAAATTTTTGCATTTGGTGCAAGTGCTATATTTGATTAGAGTATATAACTAGTTTTGGAATTGAAACATAAGGATGTCTGACTGTTGGAACGTTAGGTGCAATATTCTCCGTCAATGCGTTACAGACTCTTTCATTATGCGGGGATAGTTTTCTAAATATTTTGCCTTTTTACTTTCCTTAGTGAGGTTCAGTTTCCCATCCCTGCCTGTGATGCCTGTTTTCTTTTACAATCTATAGTTCTTCTCGTTTTTTAGGTGCCTTATATCCTGTAATTGTACTCGGGTATCTCATTTTATGTGAAATTTGTTTAACGTAATCAAAGTTTTGTGGCCAATTCAAGTCACTGATATTTCATACTTTTCTCAAGTCTTAATTAAGGTTGTTATTGCTACGCTAGCTTATCTCTCCCCTTGCTTGTTGTTTTTAATTTGTTTATTTATAATATTTTTTTGATTATGTTATCGATTCTTTTCATATCTCAATTTACTATCCTTTGGATTTCCATACGCTTCCCGAACTCTGCTTATTGGTTCTTTTTCTTATACTTCTTATTCTCCTTCTTGGTTCTTTCTCACGATTTTAAAATGTAGTACAAAGTTATAATATAGATTTCTACCTATTTGAATCTTATATTACGTCACAAACCATTAGCTGACCTAACCCGATATATCCCAAAACACACGAATCGCAAACTCTAGCATAATTATCAGGAACAATAAGAATACCAAGAATAAAGTAAACATGAACATGAATTTGAGTTTCAATGTACACAGGAAGAGCTCAAGGCTTAAGATATGAAATATTGTGTTTACGCCGATACTTCGCAGTATAATCTAGTGGTTCTCGTCACTTTGCTAATCTATTAGCCGTGCCACGGAGCTAGCTCTGAAATAGAAAGAATGCGCTCAAGTAATGCTACCATTTATTTCCACTACACTGACTAATGACGTGCGGACAGTCTTTAACATTGTACGGTTAAGTCGTAAATTCATTTCATGTGACTATTTACAGCTCACATTGGCAAACGTACGCGAAACAATATTTTTACTGCTTCATTCATGTTAAAGAAATGGTAATGATGTGAGTAATCCATTTCTGAAAATTGTGTCCAATGTTTTAATTTTTTTAGCGTACATTTCATCTTTCTCTGCAATCCTCTCTACCCGGAGCTCTAAAATTGTGGGAGAGTGGATTAACAACCGCGTGGCTCCTTGACAGTATGACATTGCTTCTATTTGTATCAGGATCCTCACTTTAAATTCTCCTATCCGGCTTCTCTGGGTCAGCTCTTATTCTCTTCCCAGGGAGCATGTCTCTTTTTCTTTTCTTACATGGTCCTTACGTTTCTTTCCTCGATATCTTAATTCTACAGGGTGAGACCCGTATCTTAATCTCCTATAGTTACATCAGAGTTAAGAAGAAATGATTATGTCGTTATATCTTCCCTGAAAACACTAACCGCCACCTATATCTGTCTTCTGGTATGGTTACAAGTTCGTGACTTTCGTCGATTTGTCTCAGTCTAATATTGTAATACCGTACCTTATGCAGCCACTCCCTGTGATAAATAATATGATAGCGCCACTTATAGTATTAGCTGGTGTAGTATTTCAGCGGGCTTGGCTGACAGGTATGTAATAACAGTTTTATGTCATTAAGAATAACAACAGTAACCTGTATCAATCCTTATTTTCCCAATATTGTTCTTAATGACACCTATAATTTCTATGACAGTATAATTGACATCGTTTATTATCGCGCTGGATCAACGTCAGATTCAGTCGCCTCAAATCAAGATCTCCTCCTATTCAAACAGCACGGTAACTTGTTAGGTGGTATTTCAATCCAAAAACTGATTGGCAACAAGAGTGGAACAGCGTAGCTCCGATTCAATGGCAGACACTGTTCAATTATAAGAATCTTCCAGCTGGCTTTGATTTGCCCCGCAAGACAAGGGCAGCACTCAACAGAGTACGTACTAACCACGGGAGATGTGGATCAATGTTGTTTAAATGGGGGTATGAGATCATCTCTAGCCTGTGACTGTGGTGCAGTTAAGCAGACCATCAACCATATTGTCACCGAAAGCATTGGAAGGGCATTCGCTGGATCCAGCCAGGACTTTTTGGTGGCTTCTTCTGAGGCCATACAATGGCTAGAGAACTTAGATCTAATTCTTTGAACCCTTTTGCTTGCACGATTGTTTTCAATGTTATGTGTTTATCTTGTAATTATGTATATAATATTTTGTGCTGTATATTTAATCTTTGTATTGTTTTGTGTACGTTACCATACGCTAATAATAATAATAATAATAATAATAATAATAATAATAATAATAATAATAATAATAATAATAATAATAATAATAATAATAATAATAATAATAATAATAATAATAACATTTGATTTACATTAGCCCCTGTTCCATTACATTATCCCTCACTTTCTGTAGTTTAACTTTATTTAGCTCTCCTGTTCTTGACTGGAAAAGTGTTAAGGGCCAAGGAATATCAGTCAATATTCTGGTTACAAGCTTATTGACTGTCAAGACTGCACGGTGACTGTTCTTGTGTATTTTGTAACAAATTGTGACTGTACTTGGAAGAGAAGAATTCAGCACCTTGGGTCAATGATCAGCGTAATGTTTTATGGTTCAGTGGGTCCTCGATTCTATTATTGTCCTGTCTGTGGATCTTAGCTGCGTCTGGTTAGTTTATCTGCATTGAGAACTGGGTGTTTGTGTTAATGCACACACCTTCATTTTCATAAAAACATACTTCACTTCAAAAGTCACATGTAATAGTAGAATGCATCCCTCCATTTTGGCTGACTGGCGTCGAGAAGGGCATGTGGCCATAAATCTAAAAAGGGCAGGCGGGGTTTGGTTCATCAGGCAATAATGTAGGATTCCCTAGGTCAGAGCAAGCCGAAAGACGTGAGAATGTATAGTAAAAGGTCCATTGATTAGGGGGAAAGCATATTTAAGCTAAGATCTTCGACAGTATATAGACTTGGTAGCATACAGCATAACAAAACAAATTCTGAATCTGTGTTTTTTCTGCATACAGCGAGCGAATCATTCAGTAGTTCACGTTATTGAAACCACTTCTTCGCTGCTTTAGTAACGGAGGCAGTTGGCAACAACAATCTTCAAGTATCGCGTGTATGTCTGCGAAGGTAGAGGAAGTACGTATTTACAAAGATAATACTGGTGCTTTGAGTATTTATTTATGTATTTGTCATAAGTCTGTACAGAGTTCTCCTCCATTTTCACAGACCCTATACATAGGTGTACATAAATGCATGAATGAGTTTTTAAAATATTTTTTAATGAATGATTCCATGACCGAATTAAATTGTCGTGCATGCATGAATAAATGAATGAACACTTCTCTCCCAGTCACGGATAGCCACCAACTGAGGAGAGAGCATTCGGTTCGCAGGATAAATGCATGGATGGGATTATGCATAACTACTGCCCGGTCGTGTTATCCACCCCTGGTGAGAAAAGGAGCCACCTTCCCAAGGATAACACGTCTGGCCCTTTCTCTTGAGGTGTTTTGAGTAGGTGGATATACTTCTCCTCCTCATCCCCCCCACTTTCCATACTACGGACGTCGCTTATCAACTATCTGCGTGCTCCGGTTAACAGCTGTTCAGTTAAGAATATCACTCTGAACTCGTAGGGTCGCGCACATTATTATTATTATTATTATTATTATTATTATTATTATTATTATTATTATTATTATTATTATTATTATTATTATTGGGAGATTGTACATAGTAACAATGTTTGGATGATGCCATTGTATTCAGACTCGGTGTACCTTGACGTGTTACAAGCGTATGATGAGGCACGATATGGATACTCGTTGTGCTATGGGAATTTTTCGGGAAATATTCCCTAACAAGCGAAAGCTGAATCCATCAACGGTATTTGCAGTAGTGCATCGGTGTGTGACATAGCAGAATGAACGTCGAGAGCCCAATCCTAGACGCGGAAGAAGATTCAGGGTGCAGTGTACTCGCAGTATAGCACGCGCCATCGGTGTGTCCGCCCGAACCGTGCGTATAATACTACGAGTAATCCGTAATCCGTATGAGCCCCTATCTCCAGAGAGATAGGTGGTATGTGACGTACCGATACCGGTGCGCTTAATTGCGCTCCTATGTCTGTCTTTATATAGTTTGCACTGTACCTTTCCCTGTCTCCTAAATTTTGCCTACATCAGCGGAGAAATTGCGTGGAGCGTTCGGCTGACATAAATTGGTCGCAAAGTCTGTCTAAAGTTTAGTTAAACCAATACGACAGGTTCCAGAATGCATATTCCGTAAACGAGAAGTCGTGTAAATAATGGGTGTAAGAAATTTATTAAATATATATATAAGATGATATGATATATATGATAAGAATGATAACTTCCCAAATAAAATATCGATGTCAAATTTAAAAAAGTTTACAGAGAAATTCGTCGTCAAAGAATGTTAATCGAAACACGGGTCTCGAACCCAAATTATAAACATCGCGTGTGGAAATACGGTGGTATCATTGTGTTTTACGAAGTGTACAGATGGATTTAATCTGCGGGTGGCACGAAGCCTCGATCGTAATCGTCTCTGCGAGTGACATATAATTATAGACTCGCACATCTCGGCATGGTTAAACAAATCCCATTTTGTCGGTAAAAAAAACAATGACTTGGGACTGACATACATACCTCCAAAAGAACACAGAATTTAATATCACGGGATCCGCTCGGATAATCTGAAGAGTATGGAACCTCACAACCAAAAATCCAGCTAGCGCTGTAACCGAATTATACAACGCTACACACAATAACAAGGGACAAAAGCATAAAAAACAAACATACAAGGTGCAATAAGATACTTCCTGAAAATAAAAACAATAAATACAATTAATGTCGTCGTCTGAGATCCTGATCTCGAATACAAGTCCCCTATGGCTCTAGATATCACCAGCTGAATTCCGTGCACGTTGCAGGTGTTTGGTGGCTAGAATTGGCAATACGAGCTGAGTTGTGGGAGAAAGTGACCAGCGGAGCCCCGGTTAGAGTATACCGGGACTGTGTGTACATGTCCATTAATTTAAAACTACCTGCGTTCCTCACTATACCGTACCTTATTCCACATGGCCTACGGAACGAGATTCAACTACCATCACACTGACAAAGAAAGTGGCACAAATAAACTCCCTTTGTGTTCCATAAAATTTTCGTCACATAATACGTCACATCAGGGTTCACATTAACCAGTACTTCACACATAACTCGCCTCTCTTTGCGGGATGGGCTACACTCATTAGCACGTATCGCGCCTCACATCTACAATATACAGGTTTGAATCTTGGCTCGCTCTCGGCCTATTATCTACGCCTTCTCACGGCTAATTTCACTAATATCTCATGACGGTAATATACACACATATCTGGGCTCTTTTTGGCCTCGCATCTACCCTCTTTGGGTTCTAATCTCATACTCGGCTACGGGTCAGTCTGTTGCATATTATTCTAAAAGATCTTCGCTCATTTACGACGGTGGATATATCTCACTGCTCTCGCTCCAAGCTGAAAAACATGCTACATGCAAATCATGCACATCCTGATCGTATTAACTATCTGGTATTCCATACCGGGTTCCCCGTTCGAAATTCTATGGGTGAGCTGACCTCCGAATCTATCTGAAGACAATGACATCAATTCAACCTAACGTCCAACATTGCGCTTAGGAAAACCACATATAGAACACGTAAAAACTAGTAAACTATCATTACCCTCATACCATCTTATGCAAAGCTAATAAAACACATGGCTGGCGCGTGCCGTCATCCCTAAGTTAAATTAATGAATCTATACATGAAATAAACATGCTTAAGGCATTGAAACTTACGTAATTAAATATTGACGTTATTAAAAAAGAAAAGACCCTGAGTCTACAACTATAAATCATGCTTAAATTGCAGTTTAACTCATCTGATATCCTCCGCCATTGCCTCAGCGTACCATCCGGAGCTACGTTGTAGAGTTAGCACATCCTAGAGCTGCGGACTATGAATCTGGAAGCCTGGCACTCGACTCCTGGGAACGCTATCATTGTTGCCACCCTGTTCGTTCTTGCTCCACTGCAAGTCCTGGAAACCTCATGCTACAATAAAATATTCCTCTTCAATGCCTTGTATCTATACGCGCACAATGTCGCGACCTGGGCGATATTGTTGAGATAAATCTCTTACTTATGATATTAGTTCAATCACGAGTAGAGCCTATTGTGGTATGAAAACTCGGTCACAACATGCTCATTAGGCAGCTAACTTTCCGTGAACCACACTAAAATGACGAGCTTGATCTAGTTCAGATATCATCTACTCACAGTACACGTTCGGGCGAGCTAGTTTATTTCCTAGTTAACACTTTGTAATTGCTTTGTTTAAGGCATTATGCTATAAGCACATTGTCTCGAGATTCGATACAAGCGACACGCATTCCGTGCCGGTCTTTCAGTCACTAACCTCAAGCTTCCTCGTCTGGCTTCCCTTTATAGTAAATGCCCGTGTCTATTAGGGTCGGTGCATCCCCGTTCTCTATACAGACTGTCTTTGTGTATCAGCCGCGTCTCGTCAACAGCCGTTTGAATTTGAGTGAGGAAACCCTAAAGTTGCTTGCTTGCCACCGCAATGGTGCAAATAGTTCTCCGTAAGTTAAATCAATATGTTCTAGTGTTCAACAAATGATACAGCTGGCACTCGTATGGAAATAACTTGATCTAATAGCTTGCTGCCAGGCCTGAGGTGCTTATATTTGGCCACGTGTAGTTGGCACCACTCGCTTCACGTGACAAATTCAAATCTCTTTGTCACTGTCTCGCGATCTTCTTTCTCTTACTCACCATGGCGTGGTAACGCTGTCTACGGTATTTTCACGAGTAAGTTAGAAATAAAGCCGTTTCTCGTCGGGGTCTCCACAAGTAATCGCAAGGACTGGAGTTTGCGCTACGGGGTCGCCTCCTCCTAAAGCACGGAGTTCGGGCTCTGCATGGTGCTATATTCACAACATCAGTAGAAACGTAAAACTACCAATTTCTTTCATTGTAATGATTAGTAGAAGGGAAAATTGACGAGTATTTTCCTCTGCACTTTGCCCAGACTTACGGTAGGATGATTTATATGAAAAATGAAAATCCACAGCTTGTTTCGGTAGCGCCCTACCCTAGGCACTCCAGTATATAACACACAACTTCGCGAAGATATATATGAAGTGTACCTTAAAATCCTTTTAGAAGAGATATGTTTTCATTACCAATGCCAGGGACCCACCAACCCGCCCAAAAATGTATGTTTACTTTTATAATAGAACGAAAGTTTTCACGCTCCATCGACCATTAGCCGACCAGCTACGAGCACGGCCATTGGCCGACATGACGTCATTCCCATAATTCGTAACTGGCTGGTTCCGTTACCAACCCGCGCAGAAGAAAAACGCAGCAGGAAACACACCAAGAAAAATATGTAATTTAGTAGCTGTAACCTATCTTTCCAAATCCAGGCCAAGCTCTGTCATGAGAACAGTCCACACTCCCTTCGAGAGGCTCTTAACTATCGCCGCGGCGCAAACTGCCCGCACGGCAAGAAAAAAAAAGTAATTTAGTGGTTGTAGCCTAAAACAAATTTCATTAGTTTAGTAGCTGTAACCTATCATTGGAAATCCAGGCCAAGCTCTGTCATGAGAACAGTGGCCCCCTTCGGGGCCCACACTCCCTTCGAGAGGCTCTTAACTATCGCCGCGGCGCATATTGCCCGCACGGAAAGAAAAAAAAAGTAGGTTGTAACCTAAAACAAATTTCGCAACAGTCCGCTGGACATTTCCCTTAACAGTTGGCAACAATTCGGAGATCGCTGGCAGATCGTAAAGGACGCTTCTGTCGGCAATCCCGTGAACTAAAAATAAAAGAGCACCACCGGCCACGGAGCTTCCGCGTACAGCAATCGGAGTGAGTGGAGTGCCTACACTAGGGCTATGCCCTTGTTTCCAGTCATTCGACCGGGTCAGGAATGGAATGAATGAAGCCACCATCTAGCGGCGAGGATAGGAAATGTGCCAGCTGACGAAGCCTGTCGGACCCCTCTGGGGTAATGATAAATCACTGACAAATGGAATGTTAATGGAGAGTGTTACTGGAATGGAAGAGGGCAGGGAAAACCGGAGTACCCCGAGAAAAACTTGTCCCACCTCCGCTTTGTCCAGCAGAAATCTCACATGGAGTGACCAGGATTTGAAGGGATTTGAACCACGAGATCCAGCGGTGGGAGTTCGGTGCCCTGCCGCCTGAGCTACGGAGGCTACAGAATGATTTATATGCACTCAGTTATTCTCAAGGAACTTCCCTGATTATGTTATGGAAGTCAGTTGAATGTATATACTGTATAATAGTCCAGCTCCATGGCTAAATGGTTAGCGTGCTGGCCTTTGGTCAAAGGGGTTCGGGGTTCGATTGCCGGCAGGGTCGGGAATTTTAAATATTATTGGTTAATTTTGCTGACACGGGGGCTGTGTGTGTGTGTGTGTGTTGTCTTCATCATTTCATTCTCATCACGACCCGCAGGTCGCCTACGGGATTCAAATCAAATGACCTGCACCTGGCGAGCCAAACATGTCCTCGGATATTCCCGGCACTAAAAGCCATACGCCATTTCATTTCACTGTATAATACATACTTACATTTCGAGACGAAACTTCTGTCGTTTACAGGTGCAGTTTCCTGGCGTGTGGAAGTTAGTAGTTTCATCACGCACTACCGGGAAATATTCTTCAGCTGAACATTTAATAATCTGAAGCTGTGCGTTGTATATAGATGTTCTGCGAATTGTTTGAGGTAAAACATATCCATTTCTGAAGTTGTTTGTTCGTGGAACGCATTCAATAACGTCTGCATTTCAAGTGAACAGTACCTCAAAAGAATGAACGTCAGTGGAATTTCCAGTACAAAAATTCGACAGATACAATTTTGATATACTTATTTACAGTCCAATATGATTATTCTTTCACTTTATTTAGGAACTCGAAACATTACAGACCTCGTAGTCATGTTGTGAAATGCACTTGATAATTTGCGTAATTATTTTGAGCTGGTCTAAGATTGATAAGGAAGCAGCTATCTTCGGTAACATCTCAATATTAGTTCGCAGTTGGAGTAGAAAGCCTCAGAATGCAACTCACAGAAGCCCACTTCTGTTTTTAAAAATCTGAATATAGCCTGTTTCTCCTCCTAAGCCCGTCTTGGAAACTCTACTAAACAATAATTCGAACCCCACTGTCGGCAGCCCTGAAAATGGTTTTCCGTGGTTTCCCCATTTTCACACCATGCAAATGCTGGGGCTGTACCTTAATTAAGGCCACGGCCGCTTCCTTCAGACTCCTAGCCCTTTCCTGTCCCATCATCGCCATAAGACCTATCTGTGTCGGTGCGACGTAAAGCAAAACAAAAAAAAAAAAAAGAAGAAAAAAAAGAAACAACATCAATTCAAACCTGGACGTAAGGTTAATTTTTATTTGATTCATCCACACAAAATGGGTAGATTTTTAATCCTTTTATAGACATTTAGAATTCTATGCTACGCGAGGGAAACGCGTGAAATAGTATACAAGTGGGATAATGCTGTATCCTCCCAGACTTTGTAAAATATATGTAAGTTTTCCTGCCTGGTTGGGCAGTAAGTGAAATGATGTAATCCTCTTTTTTCTTTTTTGCTGGTGTCTTTATGGCACAGCCCCAGCATTTGCCTGGTGTGAAAATCGGAAACCACGGAAAACCATCTTCAGGGCTGCCGACAGTGGGGTTCCAACCCACTATCTCACGAATGCAAGCTCACAGCTGCGCGCTCCTAACCGCACAGCCAACTCGCCCGGTATGTAATCTTCTAGGAGTAACACTAATGTCAGGGAACTTTAAGAAATCGGTTTGAGGTGTATGGAGCAGAGAGGTTAGTTGTAGGTGTCAGCAATTTTTATGTGAAATAACTAGGAGCAATATAGAAGAAACGGTCAGAAAGTTTCATAAAAAATGTTTTTGCAGAGAAACAGGGATATTTCCTCAAATATAATCACACTAGAGCAGTAGCGTAGCCATGATCAGCCGATTGGGGGGAGGTGGGAATTATAGTTACACAAATATGATAGAACAGAATGAATGTAATTGTGTGGTGCGCCCATGCAAGTCTTTATATTATAAGGACACTGATACAAGTGGATATCAACATATTCAGATTGCTGTATACTAGAAAATCTTACATTAAACTATAGAACAAGAACAGTTCGATCAAGGACGACAGTTTTACAGCGAATGGTATGTTCAGTTGACAATCTAACATCCAACTTTCAAGGCTTCTTACAAAATACAGTATATTCAACAGTTCTTTTGGTTCTACAATTATGTCTCTGAATGTTTATTTAGTTTAGTCAGTTTCTCTTTATTTCCTTTTTGTAAAATGCCCATGGAGGGGGCGTTCTAACCCCCCAGTATGCTCCCCTTGTCTACTCCTCTGCACTAGAGTCATTGTCACTTGCAGCAGTAAAACAATATTAGAACTGAAAGATTCACAACTGTTATGTCTTCAGCCACTCGCAGAATTAACATAATTTGCTAAAATATATAAAAATAAAATTGGGCCCAATGAGCAATCTCTTCATTAAATTCACAATTTCCAATGATATATCCAGGTCATAGAGAACGGCTGCTCCCTAAGTCAACTAATTTTAGCTCGTTTCCAATCCACCATACATCCGGTGCACTAATCTCATCGGGCTCCAGCCACAAATTCACAATTGTTTCTGAATGTGTGTGTCTAGAATTCAACCCTGAATAATTTAGAGCGGAACCACTGAAATGGTGTTTATACGATCGTGAACAGGCATAGGACAGAAAATCAATGGCATTGTCACAAATTGTTTTGTGGCGACTGATTATTCTGCGGTACTCCCGCTATGAATGTACAAATAGCGACGCAGTACAAGTCCCTGCATATGGGTTGTTAAATCAATGGCATGGAGAATTGAATGAGATTACTTACACAGAGCAAAATCTTTGTTTCCTTAAAAACTTCATTATTAAATTACGAAGTTAACTCCGTTATGAGCAGGCTAGACATATCAGAACAAATCTATCATTTGTCTCTCTTCGCATGTTTTTCCGGATCTTGTGAGACCTATATCACAAAGAGAGATCCTCTGATAATGCTTCCACTTACGCGTGACAAATTTCTTTTCAGTCTGACCCCTTCCATCAACTCTTGTCCCCTTCTGACTTTATTAGGTTTCCGGAACTCACGGAGTCTCATTTTCTCATCTTTCATGACCATTCCTTTTGCTTATTTGATACGTCCATTCTTAAAGAAAATAGAAAACTTTATGGTGTTGTATGTATAGGTGATCCAAAAGTCCGATAACATTATTTGACGAGGCTATACTTCACGGAATATTGGAGGTAGAGAGGTAATAATAGACACACATGATTAGCATGACATGGAGTTTTATTGACACCAAATTAAATTACACAAAATGACCAACAGATGGCGCTTCATACGATACACAAGCAATAATTAGCATAACAATCGAGGTTTAGCGAAGACGATGTTCTTTATAACACATGCTCAACATGTCGGTCGTCATTCATCAACAACACCTGTAGTCGAGGCACAATGTTGTGAACAGTACTGTACAGCATATCCGTAGGTATGGCGAGAAATTGCCGTCGGATGTTGTCTTTTAGCATCCCTAGTGAGGTCGGGCGATCACGGTAGACTTGCGACTTCTTGTGTAATTTATTTTGGTGTCAAGAACACTCCATGTCATGTGTGCCAATTAATACCACTCTGTCCGACTCGTTGGCTGAATGGTCAGCATACTGGCCTTCGGTTCAAAGGTCCCGGGTTCGATTCCCAGCCGGGTCGGGGATTTTAACCTTCATTGGTTAATTCCAATGGCCGGGGGCTGGGTGTTTGTGCTGTCCCCAACATCCCTGCAACTCGCACACCACACGTAACACTATCCTCCACGACAATAACACGCAGTTATCTACACATGGCAGATGCCGCCCACCCTGATCGGAGGGTCTGCCTTACAAGGGCTGCACTCGGCTAGTAACAGCCACACGAAATTAAAAATACCACTCTACCTCTAATATTCCCTGAAGTATTGCCTCGTCAAATGTTACCGAACTTTTGGGTCACCCTGTACTTAGAAGAGGCAAAAGTCAAGACTATTTTCAATACCAAACGAATGATATCTCTTCTTCGTTAGATCATATTTCGATGAACACTTAATCAAGCTGTTATGTCCTTTAAAATGATAATAATTGTCACCAGGGACTTTATATTATTTATTTATTTATTTATTTATTTATTTATTTATTTATTTATTTATTTATTTATTTATTTATTTATTTATTTATTTATTTATTTATTTATTTATTTATTTCCTTACTTATTTCTGAAATGCCTTGTTTAAACATTGTGGGATTCTGCTTTGGAGCCTGTTCTTCTGTCCGACCAAACAATCATTTGCATTTGAAGTATGACGTACCCAACTTTTCTTACTTACAAAAACTTACAACTAAGTAGGCTACTTACAAGCCAACACCACTGTTTGACTTATTTCCTCTTTGCCAGGCCAGATCCTCACGAACGTTCGAGGTTATACATTCTCCGAGATATTTGTAGGAGTTAGTTTTCTTTACTACTGTATCCTTATGTGGGATTGAGTTGGGTGCTTCTCTCATGTTGGTGATGAACTCCGTTTTGTTAATGGCAATCCTCAACCCTAATTTAGTTGCTATTTTAGTGAGGGAGGAGAGTTGGTGTGTAGCTTTCTCCATACTTGATGCAATGCCGAAGATATCCCCAAGAGGGACGAAACATGTACTTGTAACTTTGTTTTAAGGATAAACTTTGTGAGTATTGTGGAGGTAGAATTTTTTAATGATAGTATCATAAAACTGTTCAAAGTTGACAATACGGGCTAAGTATGACTTATACTACATTTAATAACTTTAGGAAGTAAAATATTAAGAGTATTATCTTAAGACTGATGCCGAAAATGTCGGCCTTTCTCACTGAAACGAGCAACATATTGCGAGAATTATGTTTTCATTCTGTAGTTTGAGCTTGGAAATAGAAATAATTCAATTATCATGCTCGATGCTACATTTCAGGTATGTGATATTTGAGTATTAGTGGACGAGCTCAGTAATTGCTAATTGCTATTCGTTCTTTTGTTCCCATTATTGCAAATGAAAGAACATTGAACAATTAATATAACTATATATTTTTTCGTTGCGGATACTCTGTAGGTAACAAGCACAAACCAGTATTCTGAGACGAAAGAGCCATCGAGACTCGAAGCCGAATCCTCGACTCTCTGGAGGAGTGCGTGAACTATTTTCCTAGGACAACCGTTCGGGAGAGAAGTTAAAATGACTTTGGGACATCTACTAAACAACTGGATTAATATGAAACCACTTAGTGTCCTCGGACAGTCATATAATGACAGAAAATGGCCGTATGACCTAAATTTCCGTTTCTTCCACGCTTTTAATACATCTTGGTGGGATTGCGGTTGCGAACTATATCGCATATGTAGATATGGCCACGTTTTCGGGTCAGATGCCATGGCTGGCGCCAGTCCCAGATGGAAGGATGTACTCACTTTCCTGTTTCTGTGGTGGTTGATAGATGTTTGATGCTTGTTGTTTAAAGGAGCCTAACACGGGTCATCGGCCCGTGGTTGATAGAGTAGTGTATTGTGAGCATATGAGAGGTATCTCTTGGGAAGAACAAACCGTCCAGTCTTTGAGTCAGGGGTAGTAAATACATGAGGCTAAATATCCTAGACCGGGCCGAGATACAATCCAGAACGCTCTGCATCGAAGGTCTCAACGGTGATGAATGTAGCGTGAGATATCGATTTTTCAAGTTATTTATCAGCATGATCAACAACGGCGTGAGATATCGATTTTTCAAATTATTTATCAGCATGATCAACAACGGCGTGAGATATCGATTTTTTAAAATTATTTATCAGCATGATCAACAACGGCGTGAGATATCGATTTTTCAAATTATTTATCAGCATGATCAACAACGGCGTGAGATATCGATTTTTCAAATTATTTATCAGCATGATCAACAACGGCGTGAGATATCGATTTTTAAAAATTATTTATCAGCATGATCAACAACGGCGTGAGATATCGATTTTTCAAATTATTTATCAGCATGATCAACAACGGCGTGAGATATCGATTTTTAAAAATTATTTATCAGCATGATCAACAACGGCGTGAGATATCGATTTTTCAAATTATTTATCAGCATGATCAACAACGGCGTGAGATATCGAGCAAAAATGGAGAAAATTCAAAATATGAATTTAATACTTTAAAACATCAGTATTCGGCAAAGTTAATTATGTGCTAATTCTTATAACTAACTACATTGGAAGTTAGGAAAAATGGCGGTAGGCTGTCACTGTTGTAATGGTCGCAGGATTTTGAGGGTTTCATAGACTTACTTATTAAATTGTTTTCGCTGTTTCAGATAACCTCCAACTGAGCGTGCGAGTCAACACAGCGCCATCTTATAACAGAGTATGTGTGTGACGTCACATATTTAGCATATTTGAAGTGCTATTTCATCAAAACTACGTTTCAGACTTTCATTTTGTATTACTACTCAATTTAGTCTTCTATCATGTCGTACGTCTTAAAATAATATGGCTTTAAAGGCATGCCACTAACATTTTTGCAGTTGAGGACCACTTTATGGAAGGTATTTTCTGAACGGTACTGAAGATTTCGTCTGTAACAAGTTTTGATGATCCACTGCGTTGCTCGATACTGTTTCAGGCAGGATTTTCAGTAACCCTATGAGGGGTACTCAAGTATATACGGCACTTTTAAGTTGATTCTTTATCAACGACTTAACATCAGGGAATTGGTGTTTGGCTGACCTTTTCTGTACATACAGGCTGGTCGCAAACAACGTGAACCCTTAAAGGGTTGCTCATGCTAATAAATAATTTGAAAAAATCGATATCTCACGCCGTTGTTGATCATGCTAATAAATAATTTGAAAAAATCGATATCTCACGCCGTTGTTGATCATGCTGATAAATATTTTGAAAAAAATCGATATCTCACGCCGTTGTTGATCATGCTGATAAATAATTTGAAAAAATCGGTATCTCACGCCGTTGTTGATCATGCTGGTAAATAAATTGAAAAATCGACATCTCACGCCGTTGTTGATCATGCTGACATATAATTTGAAAAAATCGATATCTCACGCCGTTGTTGATCATGCTGATAAATAATTTGAAAAAATCGATATCTCACGCCGTTGTTGATCATGCTGATAAATATTTTGAAAAAAATCGATATCTCACGCCGTTGTTGATCATGCTGATAAATATTTTGAAAAAATCGATATCTCACGCCGTTGTTGATCATGCTGAAAAAATAATTTGAAAAAATCGATGTCTCACGCCGTTGTTGATCATGCTGATAAATAATTTGAAAAAATCGATATCTCACGCCGTTGTTGATCATGCTGATAAATCATTTGAAAAATCGATATCTCACGCCGTTGTTGATCATGCTGACAAATAATTTGAAAAATAGATATCTCACGCCGTTGTTGATCATGCTGATAAATCATTTGAAAAAGTCGATATCTCACCCGTTATTGATCTTGCTGATAAATCATTTGAAAAATCGATATCTCACGCCGTTGTTGATCTTGCTGATAAATCATTTGAAAAAAATCGATATCTCACGCCGTTGTTGATCTTGTTGATAAATAATTTGATAAAAAACGATATCTCACGCCGTTGTTGATCTTGCTGATGAATAATTTGAAAAAATCGATCTCTCACGCCGTTGTTGATCTTGCTGATAAATAATTTGAAAAATCGGTACCTTACGCCGTTGTTGATCTTGCTGATAAATAACTTGAAAAAATCGATACCTCACGCCGTTGTTGATCTTGCTGATAAATAACTTGAAAAAAATCGATATCTCACGCCGTTGTTGATCATGCTGATAAATATTTTGAAAAAATCGATATCTCACGCCGTTGTCGATCATGCTGATAAATATTTTGAACAAATCGATATCTCACGCCGTTGTTGATCATGCTGATAAATAATTTGAAAAAAATCGATATCTCACGCCGTTGTTGATCTTGTTGATAAATAATTTGATAAAAAACGATATCTCACGCCGTTGTTGATCTTGCTGATGAATATTTTGAAAACAATCGATATCTCACGCCGTTGTTGATCTTGCTGATAAATAATTTGAAAAATAGATATCTCACGCCGTTGTTGGTCTTGCTGATAAATCATTTGAAAAATCGATATCTCACGCCGTTGTTGGTCTTGCTGATAAATCATTTGAAAAAAAATCGATATCTCACGCCGTTGTTGATCTTGCTGATAAATAATTTGAAAAAAATCGATCTCTCACGCCGTTGTTGATCTTGCTGATAAATCATTTGAAAAAAATCGATATCTCACGCCGTTGGTGATCTTGCTGATGAATAATTTGAAAAAAAATCGATCTCTCACGCCGTTGTTGATCTTGCTGATAAATCATTTGAAAAAAATCGATATCTCACGCCGTTGTTGATCTTGCTGATGAATAATTTGAAAAAAATCGATATCTCATGCCGTTGTTGATCTTGCTGATAAATAATTTGAAAAATCGATACCTCACGCCGTTGTTGATCTTGTTGATAAATAACTTGAAAAATCGATATCTCACGCCCTTGTTGATCATGCTGATAAATAATTTGAAAAATCGATATCTCACGCCGTTGTTGATCATGCTGATAAATATTTTGAAAAAATCGATATCTCACGCCGTTATTGATCATGCTGATAAATAATTTGAAAAATCGATATCTCACGCCGTTGTTGATCATGCTGATAAATCATTTGAAAAATCGATATCTCATGCCGTTGTTGATCATGCTGATAGATAATTTTAAAAAATCGATATCTCACGCCGTTGTTGCTCATGCTGATAAATCATTTGAAAAATCGATATCTCACGCCGTTGTTGATCATGCTGATAAATATTTTGAAAAAAATCGATATCTCACGCCGTTGTTGATCATGCTGATAAATAATTTAAAAAAATCGATATCTCACGCCGTTGTTGATCATGCTGATAAATCATTTGAAAAAATCGATATCTCACGCCGTTGTTGATCATGCTGATAGATAATTTGAAAAAATCGATATCTCACGCCGTTGTTGATCATGCTGATAAATCATTTGAAAAATCGATATCTCACGCCGTTGTTGATCATGCTGATAAATATTTTGAAAAATCGATATCTCACGCCGTTGTTGATCATGCTGATAAATAATTTGAAAAAATCGATATCTCACGCCGTTGTTGATCATGCTGATAAAGAATTTGAAAAATCGATATCTCACGCCGTTCTTGATCATGCTGATAAATCATTTGAAAAAAATCGATATCTCACGCCGTTGTTGATCATGCAGATAAATCATTTGAAAAATCGATATCTCACGCCGTTGTTGATCTTGCTGATAAATCATTTGAAAAAAATCGATATCTCACGCCGTTGTTGATCTTGCTGATAAATAATTTGATAAAAAACGATATCTCACGCCGTTGTTGATCTTGCTGATAAATAATTTGAAAAATCGATATCTCATGCCGTTGTTGATCATGTTGATAAATAATTTGAAAAATTGATATCTCACGCCGTTATTGATCATGCTGATAAATAATTTGAAAAAAACGATATCTCACGCCGTTGTTGATCATGCTGATAAATAATTTGAAAAATCGATATCTCACGCCGTTGTTGATCATGCTGATAAATAATTTTAAAAATCGATACCTCACGCCGTTGTTGATCATGCTGATAAATAATTTAAAAAATGGATATCTCACGCCGTTGTTATCATGTTGATAAATAAATCCAAAAATCGATATCTCACGCCGTTGTTATCATGTTGATAAACAATTTGAAAAAATCGAAATCTCACGCCGTTGTTGATCATGCTGATAAATAATTTTAAAAATCGATATCTCACGCCGTTGTCGTTTTATTAGCCGATGAAGTTGGCCAATCAGATCGCTTCGTGAGTGAATTCAAGTAGTACTTGTGAGGCGGTGTTGCTAAATCTGCACCTGACTTAAGACCGGCTTGAGACCACAAATCAAAAAAATCTTGTGTTGCAAACTGAGTCAAGATCCACTGTACACATGGGTACATAACGAAAATTTCCGTAAATAACCGATCGCCTGGCAGCTACCGATGCCGAGAAATTAGCACCGAATACAAACACACCGTGAGTTTGAGCTAGGGTCACAGTAGAGTTCGTGTTATGGAGCGATGCTGTCAGCTCGAAGGTCCGTGTTCAAATCACTCACCTGAAGGAGTTCTTTTCTCCGATTGGTGCTTTCAAGCCGGTATTCAGCCACGTAACACCGTGTCGTAAAGCCCATTTGAATTCGCCCGCGAAGGGATCTGATTGGTTAACTTCAGCAACTGATAAAATGAAAACACCGCCAAATAACGGAAATTAAAATGAAAATCCACAGCCTGTTTCCAGTCATTCGACCAGGTCGGGAATGGAATGGATGAAGCCCCCATCTAGCAGCCAGGACAGGAATTGTGCCGGCTGCCGAAGCCTGTCACACTCCTATAGGGCAAAGATTAATGAATGACAGATCAAATTAAATGATATTTCAGAGTGTTGCTGGAATGAAGGACGACAGGAAAAACCGGAGTACCCGGAGGAAACCCTGTCCCAACTCCGCTTTGTCCAGCACAAACCTCACATGGAGTGACCGGGATTTGAACCATGGAACCTAGCGGTGAGAGACCGGAGCGCTGCCTGGTTCACGTTCTTTCCAACCACTCTATATAAAAGCACAGAAAAAGAAAAGTTATCCGTGCACAGGCTATGTAGGCCCCTATAGGAGTGAAATAGAGTGATTAGCTGAATCCTTGCCACCTCTCATTTTTGAAGTGGGATGAGATCTATGTGCTTCTTCAGAAGTAGAATTCTCATTTCTAAATTTTTCGAACCTCCGCCCTTCTAGGTTAACCCAGTTAGCACATATCGCCTTGACTAGCCAGCCACTTTTATTAACAAAGACCACTGGATGCTCCACATTATAAACTAGGCTAGGGGAGAATCCATTTTCCTCCTGGAGCTTAATTCTTGAAGTGTACGTAACGTAACAGCCGAGTGATAACAACATTAAATTCTCACGAAGCCAACCGCGGCTCGAATCTCGGTCAATGTAAACGTTCTTTAAGTTCCTATGGTTTAGTTTCCACGTGAACCGGAGGATGCCGTGGTTACGAACACAATATCATCAGCCACATTTAACTACGAGTTTCATTTTCCTTTACAGAGTATGTAAAATGATGCTCTACCGGGCGAGTTGGCCGTGCGGTTAGGAGCGCGCAGCTGTGGTTTCCCATTTTCACACCAGGCAAATGCTGGCGCTGTACCTTAATTAAGGTCACGGCGATTCCTTCCCACTCCTAGACTTTTGCTATCCCATCGTCGCCATAAGACCTATCTGTGTCGGTGCGACGTAAATCCAGTTGCAAAAATAATGATACTCTAATTACTAACATATTTTGATATGTACTCTGAAAGTTACTGTCATTGCTCAAGACAGTTGAGTAAATTCAAATGATGAATACAATTCTTGTTAGTTGTATAACTTACTGACACTTATATGGACATTAGCTTAGCAGAGTTGATCTAGTTAACTTGAAGACGATTTTATTATGTTCTATTATTCATAATCACTATCTAATAATGTTCTCTTACTTCTGTTTCAGGTATGGTGATTCGAAAAATACACTGTAATTTTGGAAAGAATTGATCTTAGCAACGAATGAGGGGGGCAGCGATGGTGAAGAACGCAAGTACGTAATTTACAAGTTACCTTAAAATAGTTGTCCTATTGTCCTGAAACTAGACATGGGTAATGAATTTATCGAGAAGAAACAATTCCTGTAAAATTTTATGTAACTATAGAAATATTTAAAACCGAACCTTTTTTAATAACACATATTTTACAAGAAGCTTCTTTTGTTCAGTGATGTGTTGTATTCTTTGTTCCATGTTAACCATTCATATGAAATGCGAATTTCTTATTTCAATTTTAAATTGAATTTTTTGGTTTCATTGGTGGGTTTATAGAGAGAGAAATATGACGAGCGAAGGCATTATCAGTTTCTTTTTTTAAGACTTTTAAAATTATATAAGATACTACATTATTAATGATATTTTCAAACATAGCTGGTGGTTTAAAAGTTAAAGATGAGTTTGTGTTTCTCAAATTATAACACAAAATTGAACATAGGGGAATGTCGGGAGGTATCAGACAGTTTAACTTTTCTGTCATAATTTGTTTGTGGAATAGGAAAAAAAATCATGTTATGCATTTTATAAGCATCTATATTCTTATATCAACGTACTCACTAGAATATGTTAAATCAAAATTAAAAACACGGACAATACTGTATTAACAAATTAAGGAAGTCATTACACTTTCGTAGGTTTGAAAAATGGAGGGTGGTATCGGACGGTCAATCTTTTTTAACAAAAAAATATTTTTTTCACATTCAAAATACAAACAAATTAACGTTTAGCCATTCTGCAAATATCACACTCATTAGCGTTGAAGATTCTTGATGAACTAAACAAATATTTAGTCATAGGATCATTTAATTTATCAAAAATATGTCCACTTGCTCCTTGTTGAAGCCTACTGCTCGCTGCAAGCTGAGAGACTCAGCCGTCCTCAAACGGAGGTCTTAATGCCTCTTCATAAAATCATAAAAAGGGTCTTTCCTGCCATCGTTCTAGTTTTATTAAACCTATGTTCAGCTCTCAATTCCTCAGCAAATTGATACATAAGTTTTAAAAATTCTGTTTTGATGAGTGGCATGAGCTGACTGTCGGGGCCTTGATATGCATGTACAGGTCATTCTCTTCTTCATCTGAGAATTGTCTCTGATAAGTCTCATTGTTCGCCGTACACGCTTTCGTTGGAATCTCTTTACCAGCTTCAAGAGATTTAATTCTATCATCTAACGTGCTTTTGTGGAACAGAGGAACATTGACTGGCCTCTCTAATACTTATTCTATTGTCCCTGACACTATTCACGGCTAATATTATATTGCTTTCTTCCCATTATCCTGGTATCGTCCCCATGCTTACCTAAAACAAAGGATGGTACTATCAGTAACCCGGATGGAACTGCAACCTATGTGTCCGATACCGCCCGAATGACTCTCTTAAGAAACAACTAGAACTGAACGAGAACGTTCTAAAAGAAACTGATTCTAAACCCACGATATTACAGAGTAAGGAATACTGCTTCTGCTAATACCGTGTCGGCCGAAAAACACACAAAGGACAAAAATACTCCACCACTCATAAATGACGCTGCCTTTCGACTGAATAGGATGTACCCACCCTTCAAACATGTAGACGGACCTGTGAGTAACTAAACAGGTTCTGCCACATGCTGCTAAAAAAGACATCTGTGATTGTCCGATACCAGCCGCCGTCCGATACCTCCCGACCCTCCCCTAACCTTCGAAAGTCGAGTTCTTCGTCATAACTGGTTTCCTAAATATCAGTGCGTAACCTTGGGTCGCACTTTAACATGCAAACAACATCTATTTAACTTATCTAAGAAACGGAAAACTTCGAAACAATATTTTTCGGAAACTGTGCGGGACCACTTGGGGATCTACTGCAAGCACTCCGCGACATTTTCCCCCTTCGTCTGGTTTATTCAAGTGCAGACTATTGTTCTCCTGTAAGGCTTAATATCCCATATACCCGATACGTTGATACACAGCTGAACAACAGCAGGCGCCTTATTTCGGGCACAATCAGATGCACGCCAGTCTATTGGATCCCGCTGCTCACGGGAATAATGCGACCTGATCTGCGGCGATCGAAAGCCCTCTTCAGAGAGTACCGTAAAATCTGCAAGAACCCCCAACTACCTGTAGAAGAAGACATCCCAGCACTCAATCTTCAGAGGTTGAAGTCACGCCATGCACCTTTGTATGATGCTACTGGCATGGCTCGCAACAACTTTAACAGTGTGAAAGTTTAGAATGACTGCTGGAAATCTTCAACAGATTTATCCCTTCACAGCATGTTTTCTGGTGCGCAAGTTATTAGTGGATTTCATCTACCGCGCAGGCAATGGATCGCTCTTAACAGAGTTCGGGCGGACCATTGAAGATGCAGAGACTCACTCTACAAGTGTAATTGCTGCACGTAACCGGAATGCGACTGTGGTGCCCCACGGCAAACCATCTCTCATATCGTGGGCAGCTGCAGGCTACGTGCCTACTCGGGTAACTGGAACGATTTCTTAATTCTATCAGATACAGTATCAGAGCGGATGGAAGGACTGGGCATTCTGATTTGAAATTTTTTCTTCTATTTGTACTATTTTCAAGTGTATATATGTACATTTCATGCCATACGCTAAATAAAATACGGAAGCACTACAGCAGAAATACGTCGGAGAATTGAGGTGGTAAGGGCAACTGTCGTTACTGTTGACAAAACTCTGGAAGGACTATGGTACCACCACAGATACAAATCTCTGATTAGAGGATGGCTGCCTAGTTGTACTTCCTCTTAAAACAATAATCACCACCTCCACCATCGTACGCATCGGAAACATGGAAATTCAGGAAGATCATTCTTAAGAAACTCGGCGTGTTTGAAACTATAGTTTTGTCATAGACAGTTGCATATCATGTGAACCGAAAAAGTTCGAAATATCCATTATCAATGAAATAATTTGTAACTGCATAACATTATTAAAGAAATAATTTTAATTTTCTCCATGTAGTAAGAAGAGAAACGTTGAACTGTTAAAAACAGAGGGATAGAATTCGCCGAACGGGTGAGCTGCATGGTAGGAGCCACGTAGTTACGAGGGTGAGTCAATAAATAAGTCGCAAACATGTGTGTTCCTTATTACATTTGGAATTACGCGCGCAAGTTTTGCCAGCAGATGGCAGCATAGGTATGCTTGTCGTACGACATCTCGCAGGCACTCAGTCAGTCAGACGGAGTCAGAGGCTGTTAGTGCACGATGGCACATGTGTTGCATGACTGTACACGAGAAAAACAGCGTGCAGTTGAGCGTTTTTGTGGGCTAAAGGACTGTCCACAGAAGAAGTGCATCGCGAAATGCATCCCATCTATAGTGAAAATTGTTTCTCACGGAAAGCTGTGTTCAATTGGATCCAGAAGTTTAACCATGGAAGGAAAAGCATCAGAGATGGGGAGCGCTTGGTACATCCACCGTACAGTCCTGACTTAGCCCCCAGTGATTTTCGTCTGTTTGGGCCCCCCAAAAATAATTTGGGTGGCCGTCATTTTGATGCAGATGATGCCGTAATCCATGAGGTTACACGTTGGCTGCGACAGCAACCAAAGGACTTCTTTTCTGCCGACTTTCAAGGACTTGTAAAGAGATGGGATAAGTGCCTGAACGTACAGGGTGAATGTGGAAAAGTGAAATAAATGTCAGAAATTTACTTTGATTATTTTTGCCTCAATTCAGTTTTGCGACTTATTTATTGACTCACCCTCGTATAAGCTTGAATTTGAGAGATGGTGGGTTTGAAAACCACCATCGGCAGCCTTGAAGATGGTTTTCAGTGGTTTCCTATCAAGGCACCAGAAAAAAAGATACGTTAATTAAGACCACGCGTACTTCCTTCCTGTTCCATCGTCACAGAAACCTGGTCTGACAAGTAAACATTTAGGAGGAGCAAATAAAAACGTCAGATTTATAGCACTTGTTGACGCATCACACTTACGTAAATAGAGAACCAGAATTGTATAGCCTATTACGTTAAGAGCTAGAATGATTTAAATATGACCATGTTTGATTACCGTCAGTGGCGTTCAGTTATACCAGGCCTGCAGTCACGTGACAAAGGACAGACATAAGCAAGGTAGAATACCACCACCAGTTAGGTGTGTTGGTTGGAACTACTGTGTTTGACATTTCATTAGTTAGTGTCTCGAAGGTTTGAACATAGGTGCTTTCTGGATTGGAATTCAAAAGAAAATGGCATTTCAAAAACACCACTGATTATTTAGAAAGATTTAGAAAGATACTGGCAGAAGTTCAAAACACTATCCGTTATCCAGTGTGGTGAATGCACGCAGGGATAATTTTTCCACACAGTATTTTGTAAATGATCATTATTGCAGCGAATATAACGTATTGGAAAATGGACAGTATTGTGGATATTTTCACGAACTAGACTATTTACTTTACAGTCCGACTCGTTGGCTGAATGGTCAGAGTACTGGCCTTCGGTTCAGAAGGTCTCGGGTTCAATTCCCGGCCGGGTCGGGAATTATAATCGCTTCTGATTAATTCTTCTGACTCGGGAACTGGTTGTATGTGTCCATCCCAACACTCTCCTCATCATACTCATACAACATACCACACTACCAACCACCACAGAAACACGCAATAGTGATTACATCCCTCCATGTAGAGTTGGCATCAGGAAGGGTATCCGGCCGTAAAACAGGGCCAAATCCACATGTGCGACACAGTTCGCACCCGGGGCCTCACAGGTGTGGGAGAAAGCGGTAGCAGCAGCAGCAGCAGCAGCAGAAGAAGAAGAAGAAGAAGAAGAAGAAGAAGAAGAAGAAGACTATTTAGTTTACAAGAAACAATCATTTCTGCCTGTTTCCCTGCTGCAGTATCTTGTTTACTGGAATATATGGAGGATAATAACAACACTCGTTTGAGGAAATAAGCACGTGAATACATATTTATGTTCTAAATAAAAATAGAAATTCAACGTTTTTATTTGTCTCTCCTATATATTTGCGTGTGAGTCAGTATGATGCTGAACAACTAGCAGAAGCACAAGAAGAAGCTGTTATTAATTTCCCCAAGCTATCGTGTGATTAGCAACAGTTTAAAAATGCTTTTCAGGTAATAAGAAACCGTACGGGATGGAGGTGGATTATGTTGCAGACAGTCACCACACCCTTGACAAGGGTGCAGACTGAGAAAGAAATGGGGGGAGAGTAAATAGGTCTCCAGATATCCTATTTGGTGCGTATGCGTTTTGTCTGAGGGCTGTGACGGGGTTCACTCATTCTCGAGCGTTAACTGAATAATTGTCCGACTCGTTGGTTGAATGGTCAGCGTACTGGCCTTCGGTTCAGAGGGTTCCGGGTTCGATTCCCGACCGGATCTGTGATTTTAACCTTCCTTGGTTAATTCCAGTGGCTCGGGGGCTGGGTATTTGTACTGTCCCCAACATCCCTGCAACTCACACACCACACACAACACTATCCTCCATCACAATAACACGCAGCTACCTACTCGTGGCATATGGCGCCCACCCTCATCGGAGGGTCTGCCTTACAAGGGCTGCACCCGGCTAGAAATAGCCACACGAAATTATTATAACTGAATAATTGTCTAATATGTGAGGAATTCGAGAAAGGTAAGCGGTACAGCTGAAGGTAGATCAGCGGTAGATGGGCGAAAAAGAGTCCATTCGACGCTTCTTGTCGTACTATGTCGGCATGTAAAAGATCTCTGGTGACACATTTAGTGTTTACCCGACAAAATTCATTAAATCTCAGCCATAGACGCCCAAGAGAGTTTCAGTTTACTCGGTCTGCCATCTAGTGGGTCTAGAGAAAAACGGAACGCCATATGGCGTCAGATTGAAATGTCTGCACACAGTAGCTGAGGCCATACGATTATTATTATAACAATTCAAATTAAACTCTACAATTGCCTCTACGTCGCACCGGCACACATAGGTCTTATGGCGGCGATCTGATAGGAAAGGGCTAGGAGTGGGCCTTAATTAATTAATTTGCCTGGAGTGAAAATGAGAAACTACGAAAAACCATTTTCAGGGCTAACGACAGTAAGGTTCGAACCCACTACCTCCCAAATGCAAGCTCACTACTGCGCGCACCCAACAGCACGGCCAACTCGCTCGGTGATTCAAATTAAATTCTATATTTCATTTCAATGCGAAATGGCCGTGGGTTTTGCTTGCCCATCAACTGCAATAATACAACAGTGTATGTGATCCTTATCCTACAAAGACGATTGCTGCCAGCCGATAGCTTACACATATTGGAGTGTCACGTCCTCAATGTGAATATTCCTTCAGCTGTATCGCTTTCCTTTCTCGACTGTCTCAGATATTAGACAATAATTCAGTTGATGCTCGAGAATGAGTAAACCCCGTCACAGCCACCAGTCCAGAATTATTTAAATCCTTAAATTATTTAAATCCTTAAATCCTGGTAAGAGGTGGACACGATAACCGTAAATCATGAGCCTGCCAGGTGTTACTGTAATCACTCCAAATACGCAGAGGACCCTACTACTGGGCAACCAAAATTAAAATTACATCCTATGAACATCTCGTATCACATTTGGAACGTACACATGATGAAGAAATTCTGTCCAGAGGTGGGCGAATCAGAATGTTATTCATGCCGTTTCTTACTGGGAGTTTGATTTGTCTGCTGCTGTGTTTAAGACTAGAAAAGTTTAAGTAGTTGTAGGGAGTTATATTTGTACCAGCAGGCCCTTTCTCCCTACTGACAAAATCAATAAACCACCAACCCCAAACCAAAGCTTCTTTGAGGACAATATTGTTGGACTTTCATGCAGTATACGAAAAAATGGTATGTTTGAATGGCGCAAATAAATTGCAGCTAGTCTGAGTAATTGTCTCTCAAGTTTGTTAATACTATAATTATTGCCGAACAGAGTTTATTTAGGAACTGCAGGCGCTTGAACTATTGAAGCTACAGTATCACACTGTACGGTTACAGTGCTTGTAGTATCTGTTAATCACGAATAAGTGCTTCAAAACAAGTCCAAGTTTCCTGTTGTACGTTTACCATGGGCTGAGAAAAAGTGCTTTAGAAAAATGATAAGAACTCTTTTTGAGGTGGTTAAAAGAACGTATAACTTGAGTATTACACTACGAATACATGTGGCGATAAAATATAAAAAATTTCATTCCCATCAGATAAGTAGTTTTTGATGTATATATTTTTAAGTGAGCGGTTCCTAGAGAAGCCAAAAATCCGGACAATATTTTCTACAAGCACAAATATGAAATGATTAATGATTTTAAAAAATTCTTATAATATCGAATGCAGAACTAAACAAGGAAATTATTACTATAACTCATTTTGAAATAGGCCTGTACCGGGCGAGCTGGCCGTGCGGTCAGGGGCCCGGGGTCATCGGGACGGCGTTTCGTGAAAAGTGTAGCACTGCTTTTGTCTACGTTAATTTTGATTCTCCACTTCTGTAGCCAGGGCTCGACAGTGGAGAGCGCGTCTTGGAGGCAGTCTTTTACTTCAGGTGCCTGCCACGAGACAGAGGATATCGCCGTATCGTCCGCATACAAATATAATTTCCCGAGCGTAGGTTTAGGTATGTGTGTCATAAATAGGTTGAAATTTACCGGTGAGATCATGCTGCCCTGTGGTAATCCCGCCTCAATGGGGAGAGGGTTCGACAGCGCAGCGCCGACCTGGACCTGAAATTTTCGGTCAGCTAGGTAGCTCGTCAGTAGGCCTAGTACGCAGGGGGAAAGCCTAGTGTCCTTAATTTGTGTATAAGTCCGTCGTGCCAGACCTTATCGAGCGCACGCGAAATATCGAGAAAACAGACTCCTGTGTGCGAACGGTCGTTAAAATTCTTAGTAATCTCCTCCGTTAAGCGAGTTAACTGGTGGGTAGTGGAATGGCCTCGTCGGAAGCCGAGCTGTTTTTCGTCCATAAGTTTCTTGTCTTCTACAATAATATTCAGTCTGAGAAGGAAAAGGGTTTAAAAAATTTGGAAATGATGCTGAGGAGGGATTGAGGTCGGTAGTCCTGTGGGAACGTCTTGTATTTCTGGGGCTTAGGTGACATAATTACTTCCGCAATTTTCCAGCAGGCCGGGAAGTGACCGTACCGGAAAATTGCGTTAAAGTTTTAATAAAAAATGTCAGCGCCTTTCTGGGAAGGTTCTTAAGAAAGGACGCTGACACGTTGTCAAGGCCAGCGGATTTCCCGTTCTTGAGTCGGTTTATGGCGGCGAAAAGTTCGGACGGCGTTAAACTTAAAATCAGGGGGGAGGTTAGTCTCGTCAGTTTAGTGAAGTTCTTTGTTCTCGACAAAGTCTATGAAATTTTCGTCGCAAGGCTCGTCGTTAGGAGTGCACGTGCTCTCGAACGTGTCCGCCAGGGCGTCGGCCTTTTCATATCCTATATGCCTTTTCTCTTCTCTAATTATGCTTGGTGGGTACTGAAGCGCCATCTTTTGTGAAAACGTAATAATCGCAATATCTCTGCGTATAAAATATAACCTCGGAAATTATATTTTATTCAACGTTTAAAATGAACATTTATTTTGATTCAGGTAATGTTAACGGAGAAATTTGAGATTTCCTGTCTTGTTACCCTTAATATCACTACGCCACTCTACATTAATCAAATACTATTGTACCAGTAAAAGAGCCCGACTCTCAGATTAAATTTTAAAGTAGCATGAATATAGTTCTCAAGGCGAAAAACTGGATTAATTGTAGCTAGGGCTCGGTACAGGAGGTAGGGTCCTATCTACAGAAAAACTTTGACTCTGATTGCACAAGAGTTTATTCAAATAAGTCATGAATTTGCACATCACCTCTAAGTAGAAATGGATTGTCTTCCTCGTATTCCAATAGTATGGCTTGGGTTCTCCAGCTCACCAAGCCAAGCTGGTTGAAGCACGTTCCACAAGACTGCAGGGATTCCAGGGACTCCAGATACTCCAGACAGAGGCAGCTGGACTGTCTGGATTGACGGCAAGTAGAGATGTCTCGAACTCTGAGGCCCGGGTTGAATCCCGGTGATCCAGGCGATGTTGTAGATAGTCATGTACAACCTCAGCCCAATGAGACTGAGGTCACTAGTAGCACTGAGTCCATGAAAACCTTGGATGATCAACTTATAAGCAGAGTTCTTGATAATTGTACATCAAGACTTCCAACACTCCTAAAACGATATGAGTGGTATTAATAATTTTAGAGTTCATCACTAGGAAAATCCTCGTCCCTGAATAACTTTTGGCAACGAAAAATACAAGTCCCTTCTTGTGAAATTATAGTTAAACTCAAAGTTCATTACTGGCGAAGGTGCAAGTCTTTGCCTAAACTCGAATGAAAAACACAAGTCCATTCACTTGGAAGTTTGAATATATTTAAAGTTAATCACTGGTGAAATTCATAAAGTCTTTGAGTGACCACTGACGGAAACACAAGTCCTTCCACATAAGTAAATTCGCTGACGAAATTTATAAGTCTTTTAAACCAACACTGGCAAATGTACAAGTCTTTGAGTAAATGTAAGTGAAATCCTAACTTCGTTTAAAGCCGTTGGAAAGTTAAAGTTCATCACTAGCAATGTTAATCACTGTCTATTAGAAGGATGAGTTCCTCAACAGTCGCAAATATTCCACGTAAATAATACGAGTCCATTTCACGAACACCTAGAAAAATTCCAATCTCGAATACTCGTAAATAATACAAGTCCATTCAATGATCACGTAGAAAAGTTCTGGTCTCGAACACATGTAAATAATACAAGTCCATTTCACAAACACTTAGAAAAATTCCAGCTTCGAAGACACGTAAATAATACAAGTCCAAACACTTAGAAAAGTTTTAGTCTCGAAGGCACGTAAATAATACAAGTCCATTCAATTAACACTTGTAAATATTTTAAGTTCAATTACGAAGACTTAGAAAATTTTCTACAACACTCGTAGTCTTATGAGTCCACTTTATCGTACTTGGAAGAATCGTCTTCCCACACTTGTAGAATGACAAGAGTTCCACGATGATAGTAGCAGGAAGAGTGTCCCCGCTGACTACTCAGCTGAGACTGTGTGAATAGGCTACATTAGGTCCTCCTTTTATTCGATTCGGGACGTCTACGTCATAATACGGTTTGATTGAATATCTCCCGAATCCCTCGATGGATTTGCTTGAAACTCGAGCATTGCGACGTTTAGGTGATCCCAAACAAGGTGACATATCGCTCGACTCGCTAGCATCATTATTATAGAAATTTCAAAATTTTCTCCATCGAACTCTCTAGAACAAGTGACGTGGAATCCAGAAAATACCAGTCAAGGCTGGTAACACGTGTTGAGACGAGCGGGCGGTCTAGCTAGCCCCTGTGGCTACGTCACAGCTCACAGTCGTCATACACTCGCTAGCTGGTCCTCGCTGCTGGTAAACAAACCAGGCGCGCTCGGAACATTACGCGTGGTAAATAAACATAACTTACTGTGTGCTCAAAAAATACTTATGTACAGGTCGTAACCGGTACACTATATCATCTAATGCATTCTCCGAATATTTCTGAACTATAATACTGAGTTTAAATAAATTCTGTCAAGCCGTTTTCTTGTGGTTTGACAGACAGACAGACAGACAGACAGACAGACAGACAGACAGACAGACAGACAGACAGACAGACAGACAGACAGACAGACATTGAATTGAACCTACTTTCAACTTTTCAACGAAATATGAGGCAAAATAATTGAGGTGTACAGAGAAAATTATTACTTTTAAAGCTGTATTATTATTATTATTATTATTATTATTATTATTATTTATCGAACATGTTTTTATTTATTTATGACAGAACGCGATAGCCGAGTGGCATTTTTATTGGGTTGACTCTACTTCCGCCGTGGTTCGAATCCCAGCCAAAGCATGAAAAGTTTTATGAAATGGAAAATCGTCCAGGTAAAACCGGAAGTACGCTATGACCACGATCTTGTAAAACTGTAAGCTTACGTGGTGGCTTTCCTCTATTCATATGTCAGTCCCTACCATGCAAAACTCTCCTATCTACAGGCTACTGCGCATGTGAAGAGAATGATCTATAGATTTTTTTGGAATAATGCGTCACATCGATGAACTACAGTTTGATTCAGACCCACCCCGGGCGGTTCTAGAGGATTGTACTCACTTCACATCTACCTAAATACCACATACTGTAAATGCTTGATATAACAAGGTTGTATTGGAAAGTAAGTTACTTCCTTCCACTTCATCATCTGTTCCATTCTCTGTGGAGTCTACCTCGCATTTTATATTTCGCCACGATTTCCTTCAGGATCATTCCTCGTGCTGCACTACTAATCTTCTGCATCCCATTCGATTATAACAACATAATAAAAGCACACATTTTTATCTTTTCTCCTTAACACTGTAATTCAGCGATTGTTTTACTGGGAGATAATAGCTATTCAGTGGTCTCGACTTACTGCATCGTCTGTATCTGTTGTTTGGAAACAATTGAAGATGCATCCTACTTTGATGGAAGCGCTATAGTGATTAAACGCTTGAATAGATCTTAAGAACTAAACAGAGAGTTCACGGCAGTAAGCATATAATCTTTATCGCTTTGCATTCACGTACTGGTTTTGTGTTTGTAAACTAGTCTACAAAATTACCACCATAACGTCTTTTGTCTGCTCTTACTATCTTTTGCTGGATGTAGTATGTACGCAATTTTTGTTGAGTGCGGGCTTTACGGCGAACTGGGGAAAGGGGAGGGAGAAGAGTTCAATTTCGGCGTTCATTTCCTAAGTACTGCCAACTGAAGGGAGGGAAACAAATGGTATAAAGTTGTAGCAAATCGAGCTTAGTAGGAACAATATTTACTTCATATGTGCATGTTTATTTAATACATATACACGAAGATAAAAAGGGATGTTCGGTTCTTTGACTGAATGGTCAGCGTGATGGCTTTCGGTTCAGAGGATCCTTGGTTCGATTCTCGGCTGGGCTGAGGATTTTAACTGCATGTGGCTAATTCCTTTGATTTGGGGACTGCGTGGATTTTTCGTCTTAATGCACTACTCTTCATGATCCTTGTAAACTGTGAATAGTAATGATGGATGGTTACAGTCATTTATGATCCTTTCGTAACTCTTGTAAGTAGGCCTACATCGTGTTTATGGTGAACCATACCCACCGTTCACTGCACAATACCTCTTTACAACTTTTAAGAACATTAAATTTACTAGCCTATTGCAGTTTCTAATTTTATACTAATGTCCAAGCCAATTTTCTACAGTATTTCCTGACTCAGTTACTTTCCTCATATTCTCAAGCTGATAGGCCCTACTGGTTGCATTACACTGAGGGCAGATTTTTTGCCTGGCTGTTTCTGATAAGTCGCTGATTGCTTACTCCGAAAGCATTGCAAGTGTGCTTCAGCGAATGTTTGTACGAGACTAGTACTGATTCCACTTCCACATAGTCCTGGTTAGCTCAGGGAGTTCTAGTACCCGGAGTCACACCCATTCTTGCTTCACAAATACTGGTATTCTGATGGTGATTATTATTATTATTATTATTATTGTTGTTGTTGTTTAAAAGGGTAGTAAAACACATGCTCTCAAGTTGAGAAGCCCTGGGGGTTACAAATTTAAGCCGCCTCTTACGACATGCATCAGATATCGTGGATATATTGTCACCCCTAACCAAACAGGGAAGCTGGTATTCCGAATATCAAAACCATTTACTCGACGTCCCTGTTGATGTTAGTGATTTACGAACCAGTACATGACTATAGGAAATTTTATCTCAAACCAAACATTTACAATAAAATGTTTTAGCCCTTCGGTTCATTCCGTGTCAAATTGTCTGTCTGTAGTTAGGTCATCAGCCCAGAGGCTGGTTGGATCCTCAAATAGCACCACCAAACGTTATGCGGTTATAAGGAAACCCCAAAAACCAATGGCAGCACCAAAATGAGGCGTACTAGACAAGATGAGGAGTGAGGTAGTTTGCCATTGCTTTCCTCATTGGGTCAGAAAGTACTATTGCAGCACGACTGACCCTATGAGCAGCACCTTTCATAACACTCAGATGCACTAGTCATGCTCTGAATGTCATTACTCAGCACTACCCATACCCCAGCAACTTCCATACTGTCACAGCCATGGATGTTATCTGGGACTTCGGTGGAAGCTACACTTTACTCTGGCCTGTGCCAAGAGAAGGATGCAAAAGTACAGTATCCATCAAGAAATGACAGCAGGCAGCGTGTGAAATTACGAAAATTAAATTTGTTTTTCTATGTACTGAATCACTGTTTCGAATATGCTTAAGTTCATATTATTTCCACTGCATATTCTCTTTACGCATTTGTTCCCGGTATGATTCAAGCTAGTCAAGTACTGCTTTGTCACATTGTTTCATGTTAGGCCTTTATCTCTTTAAGACGTCACGACTTCTTGTGTATTTTGGAGTGACAATAGTAAAGTGATTCACGTGATGTATACTGATGAGGTCACGCATAAAAACGACAGAAGAAAACAATTAAGCTGACTGAGTCACGTCCTTGGTTCCTCGCAGGTGAGGGGCTTATCGACTAGACTAACGACTCGGAGACAGATACCACTAGAACTAACCGGCGGTCGTCACGCCATGTTTTACCTATATAACAAAGGCTGTAGGTTGAATAGCCGATGTGGATGGAGAAAAAACTATTGTAGAGTACTCATTCCTGCACCCTGTCTTGTCCGGCTACTGGGCTCAAATGTCCGCGTCGGATACTCGGCCGGGTCGGGAACTTAAAAAAACTATGCATTATTAATTTCTCTGGTTCAGGAACGATACGTTTATATTTGTCTCAATATACGCCGCTTCATTTACATACAACACACCACACGACCACCTTAGAACCTCGCAACAGTGAGTACATACCTCCACATAGGGTTGGCGTAAGGAAGGGCGTCTAGTTGTAAAACGGGGACACAATAACATCACCTGCCGATTACAACAAATTGGTAAAATGGCCAGGAAGAAGATTCCTTTACCCTGTGAAGCAAGGTGGATAATGTTTGTGGCTCTTATCTGACTCTTTCATCCCCTCGCATCTCCCAGGGTTCTCATTCTTGATTGACAGGTACAGAAGATTATTCGGGATCTATCTGAACAACCCCCTGGGGGTGGGGGACGCAGACGAAGAATACATGCATGGTATCCCCTGCCTGTCATAAGAGGCCGCTAAAAGGGGAGACCAAGGGTTGATGGATTCAGAACCATGAGACTACTTTTGATTAGTACCATTACGTGAGGAACACCAGGGGTCTACTTTACCTAGGAGCACTAACATTATGTGCGGAACACCACGGGTCTGGATGTTGCCTGTGATTAGTACCATCGTATGCATCACACCACATGGGGATGGGGGGGGGGGGAGCGGGCGCTCTGTTGCACAGACTTCTGTCTGGCGGGAGTAGGTGCCGAACGCTGCGCTCGAGTATGTTGGTTCCACTGTGTTCAAAATGGGTCTGCGTTGCCATACGAGAAACACGATGGGTCTACGTTGCCTGACAGTAGCACCATTATATGCGGAACACCATGGGTCTGTGTTGCCTGTGGGTGGTGCCATAATGTGTGACACACCGTGAGTCTACATTACCTATGATTAGTACCACTATGTAAGCAACATCATGAGTATACGCGGCCTGTGATTAGTACCACTATGTGAGCAACATCATGAGTATACGTGGCCTGTGATTAGTACCACTGTGTGAGAAACACCACGGATCTAGCCAGCGCCCGTGATTAGTCCCACTATGTGAGGAACACTATGACTCTGCGTCGCTTGTAAGTAGTACCCTAATGTTAGAAACACCATGGGTCTGCGTTACCTGTGAGTGGTACCATTATGTGTGAAATACCATGGGCCTATATTATCAGTGATTAGTACCACTATGTGAGGAACATCATGAGTCTACATTACCTATGATTAGTCCCACTATGTGAGCAACATCATGAGTATACGTGGCCTGTGATTAGTCCCACTATGTGAGCAACATCATGAGTATACGTGGCCTGTGATTAGTCCCACAATGTGAGCAACATCATGAGTATACGTGGCCTGTGATTAGTCCCACTATGTGAGGAACACCATGACTCTGCGTTGCTTGTAAGTAGTACCCTAATGTTAGAAACACCATGGGTCTGCGTTACCTGTGAGTGGTACCATTATGTGTGAAATACCATGGGCCTACATTATCAGTGATTAGTACCACTATAGGAGAAACACCATGGTTTTGCTTTACCAGTCATTAGTAATGTTATGGGTGGGGGATTTGGGGGGGGGGCGGTGACCTGAATTTTGGACTTCTTTAGACAACAAGCGTCATCTCAGAAAATAAGGCATTGTGAATTGAATCCACTAATTGTTTAGGATTCAAGGTCATTTTTTCTTCATTCGTTTTGGATTCTAGTCAGCGTATATATTTTAAAGTTTTAATTATCACTTAATTTCGTTACACCTCGTACCATTGGCGGCCGATGACCCTCAGGCTCACTCAGCCTGCACCAGGATTGAGACGCCGGTGGCCTTTACCAAAAGCTTCCCGTTTACTGCTGCGGTTACGGGTAGCGGAAGCTCCTCCAAGGGCCTTCGTGCTTGTATGGAGATGTCTTCCAATTGCTGTGATGTTCTGGTGGTATGGCTTGATATCCTTATCCATTTGAATGTGCACCTGTAGGTTGCCCCTCCGTACAAACGAAGAATTACTGTGGGATAGACGGGAGTGAAGATGGACGCTTAAACTTTGATGGTATTCACCTTCACATATTTTCCTACTTTACGTATCACAAGTTTCTTTGGACAACCGAAATATTCCGTCAAATGTGCTAGAGAATGAGTTCAATTGAGATGTTTGATAAGAGAGGCAGCGAAGCTGGCCGTGAATGCAAAACCTTAATAGTGGGAAATTTATTAAACTGAGAAGATGCTATTGCAATCTTCCCGGTCAGCAGTCATCTTGCCAGTCCCTTTAAAATCTACAAGTGTCCTGAGTTAAGTTCAAGTTATCCTTTCGTAGTGGCAGAGAAACGTCACAGCAATGCGACACTTATTAATCAGAGGGGGTTTTGAAGTAACGCCGTAGCTGTTATGGATAACAGATTAGTATTAAGCACTATGCCCCCTTGTTAGTTCCGAGGTTGGGAGTAGTGGGGGCCTTTACTTTCCATGCATTCAGGTACCTTTCCATGTTAATAATAATAATAATAATAATAATAATAATAATAATAATAATAATAATAATAATAATAATAATAATAATAATAAAATATAAAATATTTTCAAAGATTTTATTAAACAGAGTAGAAACAACACTAGACAATCATTTAGGTGAATATCAAGGTGGTTTCAGGAAAGGAAGATCATGCTCAGAACAAATATTTAATCTTAAGTCAATAATTCGCCACAGGTTACTTAATTCAAGGGACATTGTAGTCATGTTTGTAGATTTCAAAAAGGCTTTTGATTCTGTTGACAGAGAAACTATATATAAAATAATTCGAGAATTTGGCATAAAGTCTAAACTGGCATATCTAATCCGTGAAACACTTACAGACACAGTCTCTAAAGTGAAATTTCTGGGAGAGATATCACAGCCTTTCAAAATAAAAACTGGTGTACGACAAGGCGACGGACTATCCCCAATTCTTTTAATTGTGTCCTAGAGAAAATAGTGAGAATTTGGAACGAAAAACTTATTGAACTCAAAATTTCACCGATAAGGTTAGGAAGAGGAAACAAAAGGATCGAAATAAATTGTCTTGCATTTGCAGATGACTTTGCAATACTTTCTGAAAATGTGACATCTGCTATAACCCAAGTAAATGTCTTGGAAAGAATCGCCAGCAGAACTGGCTTAAGAATTTCTGCAGAAAAAACAAAAGTTTTAACAAATATTTGGGATGCACCAAAATTTCTGAAAACAGATATTGGCCGAATAGAGAGGGTAAAAGAATTCAAATATCTAGGGGAAATAATCCAAGAAAATGGTTTAGAAAAATCTGCAGTAGAGGGGAGGGTACATACAATGGAGAGAGCTTATGGTGTCACCAAAGATATCTACAATAAAAGATGCCTATCCAAAAATGCAAAAATAAGGCATTACAACACAGTAGTGAAGCCGGAATGCCTATATGCAAGCGAATGTCTGGCATTAAACTATAATTTAGATAAACTAGAAATACTAGAAAGGCGAATCATGAGGAAAATATTAGGCCCACAAAACACAGCAGAAGGTTGGAAATCACGAAGTAATGCTGAAATATATATAAAAAAATAGAAAATATATCAGTTGTAATGAGGAAAAGGAGACTTATGTTTTTTGGACATTTATATCGAATGCAAGATAGTAGATTAACCAGTAAGATTTTCAGATATTTGTGGGGTAAGAAGTCAACGACAAGCTGGGTCAATGAAGTAAGAAAGAATTTAGAAAAAAAACAATATAACAAAAGAAGAAATAAATAATAGAGAAGGCTATCGGGAACAAGTATTGAAAATAGAAAGATTCCAAGGTAGGAAAGTAAAAAAGACTGGTTCAAAGTGGTCTGAAGACAGAAAGAAGAAACATAGTGAACAGATGAAAGCGTACTGGAAGAAAAGGAAAGAACAAAGAAGAAGGAATTGAAATTGGCACGTGGTCCTCTGGTGGCCCATTCGAAAGAAGAAGAATAATACTTGTTAAAGTCCTTCAGTTGTTATAGATTTTAATAGACCGTAGGGTGTCGACGGAATTTCATTATTCAAGGAGATTTTTGAACATGCTGGAAGCCAATGACTCAGAGTTGTCATATTTTACAACCCTCTAATGCCACGCTGAATTTCATACCTTAGCACGGACTGAAACCACTATCTTGAGACCAGGACAGTGACTAACCGACTACGCCACTGAGTTTACTATCTACTACACGTTGTCATTTAATAGGCACTACCATAGATCGTAAGCGAAGTATCCACGGAGCTACATGTCGTGTGCATCACTTCCGATCCACATGATTTAAAATCAAGCTCATTAGGCCTTTCTGATTGTGGATTTACCAATGTTTCGTCCCTGTGTGGTAGCGGATTGTCAGTTGAATTACACTGACGGCTTATCTCTGTTGAATTTACGTGGTTACAATAATATCTTCTTCTATTATACCATGCAGGCTATATTCAATGTTTAATGAAATGCGAAAATGATACGGCACGTTCTGGAATCACACCAGAGGTCTCTTCCTTGGCGCCAAAATTATCCTACAAGTTTATTTAAAGCGAAATCAGATGGTGCAGTGGGAGTGGTTTGCGTTATGTGTGTGCCGTTTACTTGCATAGGGTCGCTTAATCTCCTAGTTCGATGGAATTATAACCTAGTATTTTAATAAAAGTAGGAGAAATGTTCAGTGAACATGTTTTCCAATAAGAATAACATTCATTCTACAGATGTTATTCATTGGAATGCATGCTTAGCAGTATGCATTTCATTTTTTAAGTATAATAACTTTGTGGAGAAGCCTCCGTGGCTCAGCCGGCAGCGCGCTGGCCTCTCACCGCTGGGTTCTTTGGTTCAAATCCCGGGCTCTCCATGTGAGATTTGTGCTGGACAAAGCGGAGGCTGGACAGTTTTTTTCTCCGGGTGCTCCGGTTTTCCCTGTCATCTTTTATTCAGCAACACTCTCCAATATAATTTCATTTCATCTGTCAGGCATTAATCATTGCCCCAGAGGAGTGCGAGAACTTTCGGCAGCCGGCATAATTTCTATCCTCGCCGTTAGATGGGGGCTTCATTCATTCCATTTCTGACCCGGTCAAATGACTGGAAACAGGCTGTGGATTTTCAATACTATGTGGAAGGATTTATTATCTTACTAAATTTTAGATACGTTGTTTAGATGAGATGTATTATGTATGTATCTTCCATTAGCACTTTGATAACCCGGCAAGATACTACGAAGGAACAGTTCAGTTACCACTTCGAAGCATAATTCAGTGGTTGAATGAGGGAATTAGAACGGAGCAAATCAGGCGACACAATTTCGGATATAAATGGAGGACCATGAGCTGCAGGGTACCTTAGAGTACAAGAGATTATGCTCATGCTGCAGGTGTGTGTGGGTTGTTGAATCATACTGGGACGTAATACGCTGAAAACAAGAAAAGCAGACCTACGATTAAAAACCGCAAGGGGTTCCTACAGATCTGCATGTAGTACTACCTGGTTTTAATCAGATGTTATTTCAAATTTAGAGCTTGTTGGATATATTCACGAGGTTCTTCTTGAAGGACTAATTATGACCAATGCGATGCACAGATATTTTGAGAACTTTTTTTGAATATTTCATGTTTTCTAGTAACACGTGTAATAGAAATTACAGTCATTGTTAAGAGACATAGCATTATTTACCCCTGGCTAAGATTACGATATCAGTTATGACGTAAAACCGCACACTTGTCTTTTTCCCTTACGGAGATATCCAAGTGTACGTATTTGTTAATTATTAGGAACCAAAAGCCTCCAAAATTCGTAAAAGTAGTTAATGGGATATAAAAAACTGATGGCATAATAATAATAATAATAATAATAATAATAATAATAATAATAATAATAATAATAAATACTTTATTATTGTAAGCAAGATTTGAATATTTCACTTTAAAACCAGAAACATTTTCTGAAAATTTCCTAACTTCCTTGAAAACGTTTTAAGAAAAGTAAACAACTGAGGGGGAATCTGCCACTGGGTGACAGACCTCAATGCAGCCTTACATGATTGATTAAATAAGTTACATTGCACCTTGGGTTATCCAAAATGTGCTGAGAATTTGTGACAGGGCTTTGCTGTATTCAGTATTCCTTACTCTGTCACATTGGTTGGAAACTCATCATAGGCCAAAACCACCCTCAAGGAGATGTTTGCCTGCGTGTCTCCTTGAAGCTCGGCTAACTAGATGGTCTGAAGAGCATTTTCAGCTTAGGGTTCAATTCTTTCGTTAAGAAGTGGGAGAGGGAGAGGGGCTGGGGTCTGTATTGATTAGTGATGTATATAATTATTTACATAGACTCACTTTTCGCAGAACAAACTTCAGTGCCACATCAATTAAAATTTATACTAATGAACAATGAATTGACAAAAATAACTTTAAAGGGTTTTCATAAAAACAACATATGCAGAATCCGTCCTTAATAAAATGAAGCGACACAAACGTGTAAATGAATAAAATACGTACTATCCGCCTTAACACACATTTTTTTGGGAGGAACTTTCACACTTCACCGGGCGAGTTGGCCGTGCGGTTATGAGCGCACAGCTGTTAGCTTGCATTCGGCAGATAGTGGGTTCGAATCCCACTGTCGGCAGCCCTGAAGATGTTTTTCCGTGGTTTCCCATTTTCACACTAGGCAAATGCTCGGGCTGTACCTTAATTATTAAGGCCACGGCCGCTTCTTTCCCATTCCCATCCCATCCCATCCCATCCCATCCCATCCCATCCCATCCCATCCCATCCCATCCCATCCCATCCCATCCCATCCCATCCCATCCCATCGTCGCCATAAGATCCATATGTGTCGGTCGGTGCGACGTATAGCAAATAGCAGAACAAAAAATAACTTTCACTTACCCCAAATATTTACACTATTTATACGCCTTGTGACCGTGATCGTTAAGGCGTCAAGCCTATATGGTTACCTGGTTCGAATCCCGGTCGTGGAAACATTTTCACGGTCCGAATATTGTTTGCCAGCTGGGCAGGAAAGGTGGTGGTATACAATTTCTAATCACCAGATTGCGTGACAAAAGCCTGGATTCAATTCCAAACCTATCCGCAGCGTTCATATGGAGTGAGGGCATGTGAATCTGTTGATGGTGATTAGTCCGTCACCGGGCGAGTTGGCCGTGCGCGTAGAGGCGCGCGGCTGTGAGCTTGCATCCGGGAGATAGTAGGTTCGAATTCCACTATCGGCAGCCCTGAAGATGGTTTTCCGTGGTTTCCCATTTTCACACCAGGTAAATGCTGGGGCTGTACCTTAATTAAGGCCACGGCCGCTTCCTTCCAATTCCTAGGCCATTCCTATCCCATCGTCGCCATAAAACCTATCTGTGTCGGTGCGACGTAAAACCCCTAGCAAAAAAGTATTAGTCCGTCGGATGGGGACGTTAAGCCTTTACTAGAACCCTCGACTGGAGTAGGCTGTGTGTGCCGCCACCGAGTTTCACCTCTCCCCACGTCACTACCATCATCATCGCACATTCAGACGCACAGGTCGCTCATTGGCGCCAAATAGAAAGACCTGCACCACGCGAGCCGAACATGTCCTCGGACACTCCCGACTCTAGAAACCATACAATAAAAACAATACAAAACTACTTACAATGTGCTTTTACCACTACTGTTTTACTCTAATCATTATTAGCCCTCGCAGTCTTTAAAATGCACGTTCGACTCAGCGTTGAGGCCTTCGGTTCAGAGGGTTGCGGGTTTGATTCCTGGCCGGTTCGGAGAGTTTAATCGCGTGCGATTAATTCTTTTGGCTACTTTTGTTTGTCCTAACACTCTCCTCTTCATATTCAGACAACACACCACAGAAACACGCAATAGTAATTACATCCCTCCGCACAGGGTTGGCGTCAAGAAGGGAATCCGGACATGAAAGAGGACCAAATCCACATATGTGTGACACAGTTCGCACGCGCGCCCCACATGTGTGAGAAAAGCGGTGCAAGAAGAAGAAGTGTTTAAAATGCACAAATTAGAAATATAAAACAGCGAATATAAACATAGGCATACCTTGCACACTCCGAAATTACTGTACACTTAACAATAGTATGTGGTAACTAGGCGGAGTACACTCATGTGCTATACGGTAGTTGATAACATTGTCCGTGTGTCGCTTGTCCTCCGAAAAAAACATACGTACATTTACATTACGAAAATATTAGAATAGAAAATATGCTATACATTTAGATTCTCTCATGAACGCTTCTGATGATTCCGATAGTGTATTTCGCACGATTGTTAAATTATACCAGCCCTGAATGTTGTTAGGGAATTTCAGGAAACCCAGTATATAAACCTTCGTAGTTGGAGACTATTGCCCTGAGGACTGAAAGACCTATACAAGCCTGCGGTCACACGGACTAGAGATTTATGAACATCCCAACATTCCTGAACGAAATACTCATTATTACGAATTCCATAGGTTATTTCCGCTGTACTTACCACAGGAAAATATTCTGCGACAAAGTAAGGGGATTTAATAAGGATTATAGAATAAATTGAAAGGAGTGTGTGTAGGAAAAGCTGGGGAAAACAAAGACAGGCTAAGGGGTTCGGGCCACTGAACTCCTGAGCTACTATAACGTGGTAACTCAGTTATGGTGAACTATTCGACTCAGATTGTATAATTCGGTGAGAAGACACGTATTGTACGCATAATAATGACTAAGTAAATTATGTCCAAACATTAAGAGAAATGGTTTATGCAGCTGTGATGACGTCTGTATACCCCTAAGCGCATGGATCATAAACAGAGTTTAATTACTGATTATTATGATGAGAATTGCAGTGAGAACAGTGCGTACAGCAAGGACCTGATGTATGGCCAGTGCTACCAAAGCTTTCCATCGTGAAGTAAGATATTCTCGTTAACTAAGATCGCCTAGCCGAGGTGGTAAAGGCATAATCGGTTTATCTGGGAGGATGTGGGTCCAGTTCTCCACCTGGAAGTCGAAAATTTTTAAATTAGATTTTCTAGTTCTAGAAAGGCACATTGCTCTGAAGTTCACCAAATGAGTTGCACTCCATTCCATTTAATGCCGGGTTTACGAATAGTGTAACACTTTATCCTCCACTCCTCCAAGTGCCTTCATTGCGTATTCGATTACTGGCCGGGTCGGGGATTTTAATCGCTTATGGCTTGGGGACTGGGTATTTGCGTTTGTTCCAACGCTGTACTCTTCATATTCAGAAACACGCAATAGCGATTACATCCTCCACGTACGATTGGCGTTACAAAGGGCATCCGGCCGTAAAACAGGGCCAAATTCTCATAGTGCGCAAATTAACAAATACCGTCGTTGCTTGAGAAATATCTAGAGAAATGTGTATACGTACTTGCGGGTTGTAGACAGGACTCCGTTACGTTGCATTCCGCTGCTCGTGCCGTCTTTTGTTTCTTTTTTGAGGTCTAGGGCTAGCACTAACGAATGGGAGTGCTATGTCTGTTAGTTCTCATTATCTTTGCCCATATGACTAGCGCAGGCAGTTCAAACAGCAAAATAGCATGATCCCTGGACCAATAAATATATTACTGTTTTGTTGAAAGGAAAATAGCATGATCCCTGGACCAATAAATATATTACTGTTTTGTTGAAAGGAAAATAGCATGATCCCTGGACCAATAAATATATTACTGTTTTGTTGAAAGGAAAATAGCATGATCCCTGGACCAATAAATATATTACTGTTTTCAATATTCATATTACTGTTTTGTTGAAAGGAAAATAGCATGATCCCTGGACCAATAAATATATTACTGTTTTGTTGAAAGGAAAATAGCATGATCCCTGGACCAATAAATATATTACTGTTTTGTTGAAAGGAAAATAGCATGATCCCTGGACCAATAAATATATTACTGTTTTGTTGAAAGGAAAATAGCATGATCCCTGGACCAATAAATATATTACTGTTTTGTTGAAAGGAAAATAGCATGATCCCTGGACCAATAAATATATTACTGTTTTGTTGAAAGGAAAATAGCATGATCCCTGGACCAATAAATATATTACTGTTTTCAATATTCATATTACTGTTTTGTTGAAAGGAAAATAGCATGATCCCTGGACCAATAAATATATTACTGTTTTCAATATTCATATTACTGTTTTGTTGAAAGGAAAATAGCATGATCCCTGGACCAATAATAATGAACGAGTTTGTGCACAAAACGAATGAGCAACATGAAGAAAACGACACCTAATTAATTCAAACAACTTCAGTGAGCAAAGACATCACACACGAAAGTGTTACACAAACAAATCACATGCGGAAGCGCTGCGACGTAGCGGAAAAAGTAGTTGTAAGGTAGTAAAGTATGTATCCATATTATTTTCTACAAGTAAAATATTTCGTACTTCTTCTTAATTTACCGCAGATTTTACACTTTCTTTGAGTAAAAGCAATTATTATCTTCCATTTGGACAAATAATACAGTGACATTTCGTGTATAGAATTTTTTCACGTAACCGTTTTCTACATAGCACAGTTTTCCTCTCTCTCTCTCTTTCACACACACACACACACACACACACACACACACACACACACACACAGAGAGAGAGAGAGAGAGAGAGAGAGAGAGAGAGGGTGATCGCACTGAACATTATTTCGAAGCTCCACATTAGGACAGTTGTTAAAAAACTACTATTGTTAGACTGTTCCATTACCATCATGCGGTACTGCACTGGCGTTATAAGAGGGTTAGACTCGATTTTAAAAAGTTATAGGGAGTATTTATGCAAAAGATTTACATTTTCTAGTTTTTCGTTTCATTATTAAAGCAGAACGACTGGTGCAGGAATTTAATGTCCAGCACTTGTTTCCGGAGTCAGACGATGAACCGTCATTACACATTTTGCTTAATCACTATTCCCTGGTCTATTTGGTCTTTACCAGCAATTAGAGTTGTGGCCCAGGGGCAACTGATGGTCGTTACGCCTGCAATATGACAATCCTTTATGGGTGATACTGACCCGCGATACGCCATTGAGGCTGAGAATCCTTTGATATATTTTACTGTATATTATCAAAATAAATACTGTTATCGACCTGAAGTGACTAAGGATTTCCCACCGGAGTTCCAAGTTGTTATACTGTATTTTACCTTTGAAGGCGCAACGGCCAATTATTAATTGGCAAGTGGAAATGACCTGCAACAAGAGTTGCATATTATTCTGCAGTACGAAGCAAGAGACAATCCGACCTCTTGGCTGAATAGTGAGTGTTGAGGCCATCAGTTCAGAAGATCCCGGGTTCGATTACTGGTCGGGTCGGGGATTTTAATCGCTTATAGCTTGGGGACTGGGTGTTTATACGTTTGTTCCAACACTGTACTCTTCATATTCAGACCACACTGACAATCACTACAGAAACACGCAATAGCGACTACATCCTCCACATACGATTGGCGTTAGAAAGGGCATCCTGCCTTAAAACAGGGCCAAGTTCTCATAGTGCGCATCCGCAACCCCACAGGTGTGGGAAAAAGCGGTAGGAGGAGGAGAAGAAGAAGAAGGAGAAGAACTCTTGAGAAATTTGTGCTACAGGCTAGTGTCCACCTACGTAACAAGCGATAGTTAACTACAGGTAGAACCAAACCAAGCCCTTGAGTGTCGCAGACTTCAAGGAACTTCGACGTACTGACCGGCGGCGGCAGGACTGGGTGTCGTGAATTCAACATGAAGAATCAAACGGACCGGTAGTGCCATTTTAATACACCGGGATCGCTAATATTCGAAGCAGGCAACTCCTCAGTTATTCTCAGGAAGTTGAGTAAATTCAGGCACTTAAAGTAGTGACAGAAACGAGGACTGGAATAGGAGAGCAGTTTGCTACACTTACTGGTCCAGTGCTGATCAAGTGGCGACTGAAAGAAGTTTATTTTTCTGCGTATGTACACATTAGCCTGTTGGATTGTTAAATCCGTAAGATGGGCAACTATATGCATAGAAGAAAGCAATCCAAAATGTTTAAATCTCTGCCCCCGGTGAATAAATTGATAAATCATAAAATGAACTTATTTGGTTAAACACATAATCAGATATCTCAAAATGCAGAAATGTGCTTATACACATTCTCTATATGCGACAAGGCGATGGGTCACTGCGTACCTGCTATTGCACGAATGTGGAGAATGTGTGGGAGAATAAATTGGTGTAGATATATCATTTTTGCTAATGTGACTTATCAGCTTATTCACAGGGGTCAGACAAATATGAGCAGAAGCATTGCATATATTCTGTCATTAATATGCGTTCCTTTAAATATTTTACAAGCTGGAAACCATTTGTAATATCTGCGACTCAGTCCAGGGTACTTTAACACACAAGAAACTCCTTTCTCTCCCTAATCATATATATGTGATTGTGCAACGAATTCAGTGTTTTATAATTCTTAATGTTTGCCAGTTGTTACTTATAATAATCAGAAATTTTTCAACCAAGTGATCTGCGGCTCATTACTTTCAGACTTTTGAAAGTAACTTTCTGTCCTTTTATTACAGTATTTTGTGGAATAGTCGTTGTAAATGCATCTAAGTGTTATCATGAAGTCAAAACAATATGCAACTACATCCCTGTAGAACTGTTCTTGAGAATATGTCTTTTCGAATACTTGATGACATGATTTTCCTGCTGTTCTTATGGTTCTTCGTGGTTTCTTCACTTCCATCAAATACTTGAGGTACTCTTATAAACCAGCAGCTCAATGATTCCTATTCAAGTTCGACGAAAATGGGTCCTTTTTCTTTGATGTTACATTTAGTACACTTGGATACAAATTTCCTTCTATTTCAAAGAAAAGGCTTGCATCAAATATACAACTAGGATATTTATTCACTACTACTTTTATCCGATATTGATCCTGTTTGACTGCCACTGGGTGGCAGATTACTGCAATTAGTTTCAGAAATACTAAATTCGTCCATCTTCAGAACTTTATTTTCGGTATTCCATTCGTTTCCACCATCTATAATTTTAACAGTACTATATTCACGATCATATCAGCATCATTACACTCCAACTTTGGCAACTTAACGTACACATCTACGTTCTCTGACACTTGTTTTGTACATCTAAATTGCCTTTCATTGCTTGTTTGCACATTCTATTTCAACAACTTTGCAACATTATAGACGATTGTAGAATCTTCTGGAACATTCAAGATTATTCTAGAATATTCCGGATCATTGTAGGCCACTTCGATCATTCTGGATAACAATTGAGAAATATAAAAATTTCTAGCGAAACTAGACAATTCAGGAACATTGTACAGAACACTTCTTTCTTTTTGCTATTTGCTTTACGTCGCACCGACACAGATAGGTCTTATGGCGACGATGGCGTAGGAAAGGCCTAGGAATGAGAAGGAAGTGGCCGTGGCCTTAATTAAGGTACAGCCCCAGCATTTGCCTGGTGTTAAAATGGGAAAACACGTAAAACCATCTTCAGGGATGCTGACAGTGGGGTTCTAACCCACTATCTCCCGGATTCAAGCTCACAGCTGCACGCTCCTAACCGCACGACCAACTCGCCCGGTCAGAACAGTTCATCCTCTCATATGTTACGTAGCCAGATTGTTTAGAATTATTCTTTTTGATAAAGGAAACCAATAAAATTATTAGTAGGTAATTATTATTTGAAAAATGTGTCATTTCATTGACAAATAATTGCGTTATTTTTGAATGGCATTATCAAACAATTGAATTCCGTCACCTGCAATGTAATGTACATATTAATTCATTTATGTTTTTAAAACTATTACTGGGATTACCTTGAAATGCATTTCCACTTAATGCATTATACGTTAATTGTAATCTGAACTTCCATTACTTTTTAATGTATTCCTGCCCAGCACTATGACAGCGCGGATTACCGAGCACCCGGTTTAAACAAGAGGTAGTTCGTTGCATGGCTAAGTGCAATACCATTTTAAAGCGTAATACCAACCTACGTGGTTACTAAATAATATTTCTAGTTGCGAAAATTCTTACGTCATGCATAATTTGTTGTTACGTTTTTCAGTATGAGTGAACAAACATTCCGTATAATTCTCGGTTCGTTCTGCACTCCCCTGCTTTTACATCCCATATCTTAAAATAATTTAGTACTGAATCTATTTTATCCTAGATAACCAAGTTTCTTTTTGATCTTACCACAGACGTCGGTCCATGTGTATTGTTACAACGAAAGTGCTCACTCATTACAGACTCCTTACTGCTATTGCTCGTACGTCTTTGTACTAGCAACCACTCTTGCTATTTTAATACTTCAACAGTTCAGTTCAATACTGTAGTGCAACAACTCGAAAGAAGTGCTCGTTCAGCGAGAGGATTTTAAGATTTCAGTTGGTCAAATGAAATTAAACATTAATGCTTATTTTAAAGATGTTTTACCATGATTAATCAATGTGCAAAGTCATACATGAGGCCACTTTCTCGTATGTACTTGTAAACTGCGTTGCCTCGCAACATCTTTGTTTGGCTTAACACTCGTGTGCCGTTGAATTTATTCCAGGTTATGCATCAAATATATCAATTATTGTTATTAAATATTATAATAACGTGAGCTTGCTGGCTACTAGTTTGTGTATCACCATAATAATATTATTGGTGTTACGTCCCTTTAACTACTTTTTCAGTTTTTGGAGATGTCAACGTGCTGGAATTACGTTTAGCAGGATTTCTTTCACGTTCCAGTAAATCTACCACACGATACTGACATATTTGACCACCTTAAAATACTATCAGACGAGTTCGAACCCGCCAAAGTGAGCTCAGAAAGCCAGTGCTCTACCAGCCACTTGTATATAAGCAGGATTTATATGTACTAATAATTATTGAAATATGTACATATTGAAATATGGAATTATATATGGACTTACACTTATAACATTAATTTCTATTTAATATCAAAGTTCAAATAAGCTAAACAAAGTAGATTTACATGCAACATAATGTTGCACTTCTCATTTTAATATATTTGAAGAACATACAATCTTTAATTCTCTGTTACCAAAACAATGGATTACAAAATGTTGTTTTAAGTGCTGGAAAATGAATTTTCTACTATTATCTCTAAGGACAGATTTATGTTGACTGAAACTGCGTTCAACATCGGAAGAGGTAATGGGGGCATAATTCAGCTTCACAATATCTGCTGGTGTTAAATCCAATGTTAATTTTACACTTAAATCTCCACACAGCATTGCAGTAACCTTTGTTATTTCTTCATATCCGGGGTTCTTTGAAAGTACAGTGGCCATCTTCATGTTTGCTACATCTGCAACTTTACCTGTACCACGATTTAGTTGCTCCACAGTTTTATTCACAATTTCACAACCTTCAGAAAGTGAGAGATGCGAGTTTTGGAGCCTTTTCAGTGTTTTTGTGATGCATTAAAATTATGCTGAATGTAACATAAGACATTTCTCACACTTGTATCGCAGACAACTGTTTTCGCGGCTTCGATTGAGGCTGTATCTTCAGAGTCCATGACATGCAGACCGTTCTTAATGCAGTCTATATGTTCAACATAATATTCAACCGCTTGCAGCCATGTACCCCACCTAGTTAGAATCGGCTTCGGTGGCAACGGAATCTCTGGGTACATTTCTTTCAATAGGTGAACTCTTCTGTGGGCTTTGAGAAAAAAAAAATTCACTGAGGAAATCAATAAATCTACTTTGGGGTAATTGCCTCTTACCACTTCTGCCACAAATGAAAGGCATGTGCTACACATGTTAAATGAGTCATCTTAGGATATACAACACATCATGCTTCTCCGGCTTTTATCATATAAGGTGTAACACTTTATTATACTTAACGCCCTGTGGCCGGAGGATACCCATAGCCTCATTGAACAGTTTTGCTATAGTTTTATTATCGCACTTTTCTAGAACATCACAGTGTAAGAGAATCCGTTTACAATAATCTTCGCTTAACAAACCAATGATTACGTTGCCAATTAGCCTGCCTTCTTTGTCTGTTGTCTCATCAGTGGAAATCCAAACTGGACCGTCTTTAATTTCTTGCCTTATCTTCCGAACAGTTTCATCGTATATGGCTGAACAGTACGTTTTTCTGATCGTTGACTCATCCGGGATGGATCGTTTAGTATATTTCTCGAGGAATTCCCTGAAGCACTGTTTATTCAGTTTGAAGAGAAGTATGTCAGCAGAGATGAGAGCACGACAGAGATCGGTGTTGAACTCGGACGATACACTGGAAGTTGCTGGTTGTGTGAGAAACAACTGTCTCTGCTTGGAATTTCGTTGTTTGTTAGTCTGGTGTTTACTGGTTGAAACGTGCTGTTGCACAAGGAACCTTTGAGTAGATGTCACTGTACAATGACACAAATTACAAAATAATATCTTACTGTCAGCTGATAAACCATCTTTAAATTCTGATACGTAACTTTTCAGTTTTAAACTGGTTAACTGAGCTGCTTTATGCATATTTTAACAACGTTAATGTATTCAATGAATATCAATATACAACTGCACACACTGAACGTACAAGAACACTATGAACCGTTTCACTTCTAATTCAAACTGTGAATGACTGGTAGTGAACTAGATGGAGTTACGAAGCAATCGGAGGGAATGCCCGAATTACGAACTAATCCGGAAACCACTAGCACATCGTCGATTAATGAGATTTCCCTAGTTAAGAAATTATGGCACAGACACAGTCGATGTTATGTAATGCAGCTTCTCAGTGCTGTAAGTGTGATTCAGATAGTCACGGTACTGACCGGCTGATCTCCACCACTTCCGGGCTCAACCTTTCTCTTTCTTCGCACCGTTTATTAGCTTATTTTATCAGCCCAGACGTAGACAGGCATGATAATGACCTGCACACCAGTTAAAATATTAATTTTTCGAATATAGATTTTTAATTCATTTCTCCATTATCGAGAGGACTGCTGATTTAATATAATTTAATACTTTTTAGCCGAAATATGGACTATATTGATTTTAATGACGAAGAATATGGAACATATGTGCTAAACTACAAAATATGGAAATTTTCAACTCCACACGTCATAATTTGTAAAGATAATGCTAAATATAATTAATTTTAACTTCCTAAAGAGATATGTATTTACATATAAATCCGTTCCCTGTATATAACTAAGCTTGCATTTTATTCGAATCTCACTGTCGGCAGCCTTGAACACGATTTTCCATATTCTCACTTACACACAAGCCGATACAGTGGATCTGCCTTAGTGAGGACTAGAGCTAATGCTTTCATATAATAATAATAATAATAATAATAATAATAATAATAATAATAATAATAATAATAATAATAATAATAATATGCTTCAGCATTGATAATAATAACCTCTTTCGCTTGAGAAACAAGAGGGAGTACAGGAAAACGTGTGTGATCTCCTGATAGATTGGTAGACGACAGCGATTAGTATAGGCAGCTATTTGTGGCAGAGATCCATCACAAGCAACGTTTTGAACGAAATAAAAAATCTGCTGTATAAGTTGGATGAGGTCATGGGAGCTCCGAGCACAGATGCTGCCATATAGCATTTTCTCATGTAATAAACTACGGCATGGTACTTTTTTTATAGAGGGAGTAACATACGAAAAGGATATCAAAATGAACATACATCTACAGTGTGTATACAGTGTGTCCAGAAGCTGCCGTATAAGAAGACCAGTACGTGAATTCCTAGAGAATTCTAAATCAACTTATCTCGGTTAAAATTTTGCCAATTATTTTGATGCGTCAGAATTGGCTTTTGAATTTGACCATCTGGCAATATTGTATCGGAAGGGTGGTACTCTTGCTACAGTAGGAAAAGAGCAGTCGGTGTGCTGCTTTGTTGGCCGAGTGTAAGAGGTTATATCGGTATTTTAATTTGGAAGCTTTCCCACTTACATATAGAGAGAAAAGTAGAGGGCCCAGTACAATTCCTTGTAATACGCCGATGTCAAGTGAGCAACAGCTTGAGTATAATTTAGTTTAAGTACGTGTTATACTAGATTTTCCTACTTTAGGCTTTCTATTTTAATATACTGTATATTATTACTTAAATTTGATATTTTTGTATGATAAGTTTGTATTACTAATATCACTAGGTTATATATTTTTTATCAATACCTTCTTCGTTTTGTTGTTATTCCTTGAATTAATTAAGTGTAACTATTATTAGTGATAGTTCATTGTATGATTTCCTTATTATTTCCTTATTATACATGACATGTATATCCCAAATATTCACGAACCAAGTCACATCACAAGTACCGTAAAACTTTAATATAAATGTACAATGCAGAAATTTCGATATGCCCATTTTTGAAGTAATTATTCAGTATCAGTTGGTTTTCAGGGTTTTTAGACATTTCCTCACACTCTTAGAAAGTGTATAAGTATTTGGAAAAACTACAATACGAATGAGACTTTGTACATTTATATGGAAATGTTACCGTAAAACATAATTTTTGCCGGTTTCAGTTTTTAAAATTGCAAGTTGTGAAACAGTTGTACTGGGGCATAGGAAGAATCAAAGCACTAGAGGTTCGAAGTTAGTTAACTCATTGAACACATCTTGAAAGGGAATCGACACTAAACGGCTCTCTGCGACTGAATACTGTATCGAAGACCTAATGAACGACACAAACAGAAGAGAAGAAGCCAGAAGAGATCTTTGGAACATAGGGAGGGTATTAAGTACAGGCCTGGATCCTTTTGATGAAGAACAGTACATTGTAATAAAATAGTATATCCAACGCAAAAATTTTACACCTGAAAATGCCATTTATTTTCATTGCATAGGTACCTTTTTCAAAAACTGTGAATAATAAAGTAGTGATTCTTTCACTAAAATTCCCTTGTGTATATCGTGTTATCATAAGAGTAAATGGAAAACTCTTGTGTGTAAGTCGAGATAATTTTGACTTCTCATATTTTTTAATTAATTGAAATCATTTTTAAATTTTACTTGTAGGCCTGCGATATATTTAAAAGTACCTTGCAGCAATGTTTATATATAGATGAAGGTTACACATGAAACGTTATTTCTATATTTGATAAGCAGTTTATGAGAAAAGGGGAACAGTTATGAGTCACAGGGGATTTAAAAAATAAGAATGCCTTACAACTTTAAAGTAGTGATCGATATGCTTATAATAATATAATGTTACTGGGATTTACGTCCCACCAATTACATTTTTACGGTTTTGGGAGACGCCGAGGTGCCGGAATTTTGTCCCGCAGGAGTTCTTTTACGTGCCAGTAAATATACCGACACTAGGCTGACGTATTTGAGCACCTTCAAATACCACCGGACTGAGTCAGGATCGTACCTGCCAAGTTGGGGTCAGAAGGCCAGCACTTCAACCGTCTGAGCCACTCAGCCCGGCTCGATATTCTTCAAAACTTACTATGATTAGAGTATTTCTTTCTTAACATTCATCGTAATAAACTTCAGTAAATTATCTTGAAAACGACCCCTTAATTCTCCTTCGCTTACCATCCCACGGAATACCCAGATCAATAATGCAGTGGTCACTGGCTAAGATGGTTCATAACGTGTATCTTTAAAATTAGCAGATTCCTGAAAGAATGGGAAGAACAGTCTCATTCTCGTTCAGAGGGGTAAAGGAGCATTCTTATCATAGGATCCAATGTTTATTTAGAGCGTCATCGATTAACATCGTAAAATGGGGTTGCATGTTCAGTATCCTATTAAGATGTAGTATATCCGTCCATATTACACAACATTGTGGTTAGAACATTATATTATCAGAGTTCTTTGAGATTATACTTTTCTATTTCACCCTGGGATGAACATCCTATTCTTCCCACTTCTCCTCCCCTATTGTGTGTTACGGGTTGCATTATACCTCATCACCATCTTGTGTGTTGCGGACAGCATCATGTTTAGTATATTCCCGGTACACAAATATTCATAAAATAAAAAATAAAAAACCTTGAAAGACTAGGCACTGGGTCCTCCATGGGCACTGATAACTTGTTCCATGCGTGATGGCATCGACGCGTATAAGGCGCAAATTGCGTCCTGGGGTATAGCCATCCATGCTGCATTCACCTGGTTCCACAGTTCATCTTTGGCGGTTGCCATTGAGTCACAGCGCTGCACCTGTCGTTTCACCATATCCCACACATTTTCGATTAGCGACAAGTCCGGTTATCGGGTGGGCAAGGGCAACAGTCTGACATCCTGTAACAACAAGAAGGCAACATGTGGCCGCGCATTGTCCTGCTGAAATATGGCGTCTGGGGTGTCGTGCAGAAAGGGTATGGCTGCGGGTCGCAGAATGACATTCACGTAGGTGAAACTTGTCACAGTGCCCTGGACACGCAGCAACTGTGATTTATGGTTGTTCCCAACAGCACCCCACACCATAAGGCCTTGAGCTGGCGCTGTATCTTGTGCGAATGCAGTCAATGTGATGCCTCTCCCCCTGTCGGCGGCGAACCAAAATGCGGCCATCATTTTCAAACAAACAGAACCTGGATTCGTCCGAAAACACTATCTGCTGCCATTCCTGTCTCCAGTGAAATGGCGTATGGCTTTAAGTGCCGGGAGTGTCCGTGGACATCTTCGGTTCGCCAGGTGCAGGTCTTTTGAATTGACTCCCGTAGGCGACCTGCGCGTCGTGATGAGGATGAAATGATGATGAAGACGACACGTACACCCAGACCCGTGCCAGCGAAATTAACCAATGATGGTTAAAATTCTCGACCCTGCCGGGAATCGAACCTGGGACCCTTGTGACCAAAGGCCAGCACGCTAACCATTTAGCCATGGAGACGGACCTTGTCCCCAGTGACGTCATTCCATACACCACTGTAATCTAGCATGTTCATGTACATTAGTCAAAGGTAGGCGGAGAAGTGGAGGACGCGCCGGTAACCCAGACCATAATAAACGGCGACGGACTGTCACTCATGATAGTGTACGATGTGTTACACTGTTCCACTGTTGCGCCAGAGCCGAGGAGAACGCATATCTGTCCTGCAATGCCATTCGGATGATATATCGATCTACTCGGGGGTTGGTGTGGGTGGTGTTCTACGGCCTTCTGTAAACCACTCTGCACACACCCGTTCTACTGCCGACACACTTGGTCTCACACGAGCAGAAATTCCTCGGATGGATGCATCACGTTCTCTCATGCCAATAATGTACCCTCTTTCAAACTCACTCATTTGACGGTACTGTTCTCGCGTACATCTGCGAAGCATCCTGCACGTCTGCTCAAGGCACACTGATCCATTACCTTAGGTTTATAGCGACAACGGGAGCTGCGGGTACATTTTACCAGTCGGTGGTGGTGCGGAGAGATATCGACGTGGACCTTGAACCTGAGGGCCGACATGATTCAAATGCTAATCATTTCTTCAGAACATACAAGTGCACATGTCCTGTGAATATGGACTTCCTATCTCTAGCCTTTCAAGGTGTTGTTGTTTCTAAGAATATGAGTGTATTTTAAGCCCAGCGCGTCCGTTACAGGACTCGCCTCTTCATCCCTGTCATCTCCTGTAATCTTCAGTGTCTACACATATCAGTCCTCGTCTACGTACACATTGGAGGAGTGTACCTTTCCCTGCTGCCTGTATCTGGTGTATATATACACATTAAAACTTATTAAGAGATATTCTAAAACGAGCTTCATTACTATGGCAATGTTAAAGCCCTACCCTTCCAAGAAGAGGAGGTTCCAAATCGAAATGGAGGAAACCTTTTCTGTTATGAATATAAAGAAACTATGAAGTGTCCGATGGAATATTAGTAATTTAACATCCAGCAGCCCCGTTCGGATTATTTGTTTTTAATCGTTACGTTGCATATCTATTTACCTACATTTCACACTACTAACTATTTAAAACAAATTCATGTGTGAAAGACAGCAGCCTACAAAGCCTTTATTCATATAAATAAAGTTGACTATCATACAAATAATTTTTTGTTTGTACTTGAAATAACCGTTCAACGTATTAGGTGGTGATCAGCAGATATGGTACATATTGGATAGATGTTAAATACAGAACAAAAATGGTCAATCGCAAGCCAGTGGGATCCGAACCCACAACCTCCTGATTTCACGTCGGTTACTCTATCTAATTGAGCTATGGTGACCTAGGTCGTATTTGTTCTGGTGAAAAGTATCTACTGTAGATCACACTGAATAGTGCACGCAAGTCGCACGTTGTGGGACAAATGAAATTCAAATATTCATTTTGAGTTATTTTTGAAATATGAAAACAATGTATAAAAATTAAACTTACAAAAGTTGAACACTAAAATATGACCGAGGCGTAGCAAGTAATCTGCATTAATGCTTACAAATATATATTTTGAAGTAGTAAAGATTAATTTTTTCACCAGACGAATTCAAAATGCGTTTATTTTGACAAAAAACCCCGGATATAATCCCCCTTAAACAAGTATTTTCCCAATAAATTTACATAGGTATTATGATTGTTGTCCTTCCTTCGAATACTCTCTTTGGGAATACAAAATAAAATCTCTGCCAACATTCCCACAGAAGAGATACGAGGGAATGCACGACTTCCATTTAATATTCAGAAGCCCAACTTCCTTCAAGTTGCCTGGCGATACGAGAATGTGCTAAGTGAAGCGTGTAGGAATAATGTAGGAGGGGTTTTGTAGCCGTCCACACACATCAGTTCTAGTTTAGAGGTTCTCTTGAAAACATAGGATATTCGATTCGTGAGTAAATGAAATAAAATAAAATATGAAAAATTTTGTATTCTTATGAAATTGATATTACGTATTACGCCTTTCTTCCCTCATATTCTCCATTACGGTAAAAAGTGAGTTAATATTATTCTGGTAGAAGGTGACAAAACATTTAATTCCCTGGGTTTAGTTTGAGTCTTAGTATTGGTTGCGAATTTGAAAACAAATTTTTAAAATTAAATTAACTATAACAATAAAATAATATAAATATATTGAATTTAATGGTTATGGAGACGTTCAGTGAATTCAGTTATGAAATGATTTGAATGGGGTTCACTCAAATAGTGTGGGAGGCAGAAGACCCGGCCAAGGAAACCAGATAATACGGCTGAGGAAGTCGTCACACTCACCACGTGACACTCCAATATCTGAAGGCCGCCTGCCTAGGAAGCAGTTGCTTAGACTTTTCAAGACCTTAGATGACCCATGTGTGCCGCAGACGGAAGAGGATGGGTTACTGATTTAAGAGAAGCATAATTAAGTCTCATGATGGGGGTGTAGCCTGACTATCTCATACGTGGAAGTCTTGAGTTCGAATCTCGGCCAGATGAATGATTTTAATACTATTATTTATTTATTCCTGATTTAAATTTGTGGCGAAGTTAAGGCTCACGTCCCTATATTACACTTAACCACTTTAAACAACAACATTTAAAAACGTAAACATAAACGTAAGATACAGCAATTCTACAAAAAAAAAAAAAAAATATATATATATATATATATACTACAGACAGGTATACTAAGACTAGGTTACGAATCAGTAGGACAATTAGTGTGATAATGCTAATAATAAGAATATAATAATAATATTAATAATAATATTAATAATAATAATAATAATAATAATAATCCGCTTCTGTGGTATAGTGGTTAGTGTGATTAGCTGACAACCCCGGAGGCCCGGGTTTGATTCCAGACTCTGCCACGAAAATTTGAAAAGTGGTACGAGGGCTGGTACGGGGTTCACTTAGTCTCGGGAGGTCAACTGAGTAGAGGGGAGTTCGATTCCTACTTCAGCCATCCTCGAACTGGTGTTCCGTGATTTCCCACTTCTCCTCCAGGCAAATGCAGAGATGTTACCCAACTTAAGGTCAAAGCCGCTTCTTTCCCTCTTCTTTGTCTATCCCTTCCGATCTTCCCATTCCCCACAAGGCCCCTATTCAGCATAGCAGGTGTGGCTGGCTTGGCGAAGTACTGGTCCTCCTCCCCACTTTATACCGACCCAAAGTCCCACGCTCCAGGACACTGTCCTTTTTCAAAATCAGTTGCCGCCACAAACACTTTGCCTCTTCCCATATTAATGTAATTCGGTAAAATCTTCTTCATTATGATTATATTGTCTACCGTTCTTTGTCCTTTTCTAAAGCTCCCTGGTATGCTGACAAAACCGAGTTCTTTTCCGCCCAGTCACTTAATCTGTTAGTTAAAAACTGCTATATGAATTTTACTTAGAAAATATAACAGAGATAAAGCCCTATAATTATTCGTGTTGTTTTTATTACCTTTCTTCTTGTATATCGGACATACAATTCCTGTTTCTTATTCTTTATGGTACTTTCCCCTCCTCAAAAATCTTGTTAAATAATTTCACTATGTCATCTATCATAAGCCCAATTTTTTACCTCATTCCAAAACCTATTGTTAATACCATTGCATCCTCCCTCCGACCTACCCCTGATTTTACCTATCACTCCCATGACGACTTCTTTTGAAATTTCTTTGTCCAGATCGAATACTTTTACCCCCCCTATCTCTCCAGCTAACTTCTTCACCCTTGGTAGTTCACCCACTGCTCATCCTCAATACTTGGTTTCTCAAACCTCCTTCCACCCTTGACTATTATGTTTATTCTCTCCCATATTTTTTTCTATTTTATTCGTCCAACACCCTTTATTTATCGCTTCCGTTTTTTCTTTCATCTATGAATTTTTTTCTCACTGATTTTCCTTTTGTTGCCTTTCCTTAAATTATAGGAAACTTCTCTTTCTGTACTCCCATCTTTTTTTTCCTATACTCTGTTAACGCGTCCATAACCTTATTGCACATTTACTCACACTTCTTATTGTACCAGCCTTCCCCCCCTCACTTTTTTCTCCTCCTGCCTCTGTCAATCTGTGCTATCCTCTTGATTGGGTGTAAAATCAGTTCCAAAGTTCTATCAATGTTGTTTTCTTCCAACGCAACCTCCCATCGATACCTTACTAATTGTAACTCTTCTTTTATTATCGTATCCAATTCCCGTTCTGTTTTCTCTGTCGCTTTATATTTAATACACCCTCTCCCTAGTTCATCATTTTGCTTAACCTCTCTCTTTTTCTGCCTCCCTTCCTTCCTCCTTAACAACACTCACACTGGAAAATGATGGGATTCGATCCAATCTCCTACCTCCATCCTTAAAATTTCCTCCAGTATATCTTCTGAGCTTATTACTATGTCGATCACGCTTCCTTCCTGTTCTGTAACATACGTCAGTTTCCCAATTCTGTCGCCTTCCTTCCATCCCTTTGGAATAAATAAATTTCCCGCTGCACACATTTCTAAGAGTTTATCTCCATAACTGTTTAGCTTTATCTTCACTTCTTCTACTTTTCCTCATTACCAGGAAGGAATGTAGTTTGAAACCGAGGAAAAGAACATATTTCGTTCAACGGAAGAATTAAAAAGATTTTGACAATTTCACTTACCTTGTGCTGGAACGAAGGGTAAGTTGGTTTCTAAACAAATACCTCCAGAACGGTTCTGCTCCTGGAATCAGTATGGAAGTGGAACGAATAGCTGAAGTCTTGTTTAGAGAATGGACGAGAAGTGGTTGGTATAAAATGAGGTAATATTCTAGGTATTGGAATGTAACGTATTACGTTGATGTACAGATGGAGTTCCTACTCCATACTGATCTCTCCTTTTACGTCGTTTCTTCTTTTTTTGTACAAACATTTTTTAACAAGCGATTAAAAAGCATTCATAAATACATTATTATTTTGATTTTTAACGTATAATGGCGGCTATTAAAATATGGTTAGGACAGCTGAAGAGAAAATATGAAGACCGGGTCGAAAAATGTAGGGTTCCTTTAGTTACATTCCCCGGTGGATTACTTGATGTAAAATGAAATTTTTTTTAATAGTTGGAAAATTGGACTGGGAGGAAGTTGCAAATTTTTTTACAGGAGAAATCAAATATCGACGGAAAAATACCATGGTATTAAATATTTAAATAAATCGAGCATTGAACCAAGTAACTTATATTAATTATCATTTTGATAGAATTATTGACATAAAAATCTGACAAATCCAAATCTTACCTATCTTCTATTTTTTACCTTGGCACATTTGTGAATGACTTAAAAATCTAGTTTATCACTCTTTAATTCTGTACTAAAATATTGTACAATTTTATTCCAATTTCAGAGTAGTTTACGAATGACTCTAGAATGATTTAGATAAAGATTTGAGTTGAAATGAAATGTCGTATGGCTTTTAGTGCCGGGATATCTCAGGACGGGTTCGGCTCACCAGGTGCAGGTCTTTCTATTTGATTCCTGTAGGCGACCTGCGCGTCGTGATGAGGATGAGATGATGGATGATGATAAGACATACACCCAGCCCCCGTGCCATTGGAATTAACCAATTAAGGTTTAAATCCCCGACCCGGCCGGGAATCGAACCCGGGACCCTTTGAACCGAAGGTCAGTACGCTGACCGTTCAGCCAACGAGTCGGACATTTAAGTTGAAAACTAGTATTTTTGCCCTTCCTTAATGCCGGAGGTAATGATGCAAGCAAAATGCCTGCTTTACTAAAAAGGACCATACCTTAGATGTCGCACATAGACATTAACACTTTCGCATTTTAAGTGGTGGACCAGAATGTAAGGTGACCATATCCTTTCTATCTATCTATCTATCTAATCGGTGGAACAAAATGTTTGTAGATGTAAAAATGTCATTCTAGAACAACCAAATTAGAGAGATGAAATTCCATTGAACGTTTTCAACTCCGTATTCTACCGGGCGAGTTGGTCATGCGGTGAGGGTTGCCCAGCTGTGAGCTTGCATTCGGGAGATAGTGGGTTCGACCCTCACTGTCGATAGCCCTGAAGATGATTTTTTGTGGTTTCCCATTTTCCCACCAAGCACATTCTAGAGCTCTACCTTCATTAAGGCCACGGCCACTTCCATCCCACTCCTAGGCCTTTCCTATCCCATCGCCACCATAAAAAACTATCTGTGTCGGTGCGACGTGAAACACATCCTTAAAAATGTTCGTATACTTGTCTGTCATACTGTATCGACGATATGAGTTCATAATTGTGGTTTTTCGGTTGTGGTCGTTAATTATTCCCATTCTAAGACTTAAGTGATACATTATCTCCTTGACCGACTCTTCTCCTGATTTTCAAAAACCTTTTAGCCTACTCATATTTTATTCTTATTTCATTTTGATGGTAGATTTGTATTATTTTTGTATGAAGGAATTGGCCCTAACCGTTGAAGAAAGAGAATATTGCTTAAAGAAATACATCAAACATTTTATTTTACTTCCTTATACCAAGGGAATTGGCTGTGTTTCATGGGCCTCGTAATTGCAATCTCCAGTTCGGGAGATTTTGGTTTCAAATCACATTATCAGCAGGCTTGAAGATGTTCTTCTGCGGTTTCCTATTTTGACACCAGACAAATGCTAAGGCTGTACATCAATTAAAGCCACGGTTGCTTCCTTCCACTGTCACCAAAAAACTGCCTATCTTAGTACGATGATAAATTGTCGGGGAAAAAAAATCTTAAATAAGGTGCGGGGCACCGAAGATTGGAAGACGTATTAGATGCGGACATATGGAGGCATATTGTCTAGGCAGCGTGGGTCTTCGGAGACGGTGGTAGCTGAATGTTGATGTTGATGATGAAGGGGAAAGGAATGTTAAGTCATTTTATTTTCAATTTGTAACAGACATAACATACTGTAATGATTTCATTGATTTTGAGAAAGCATTCGACTCGGTATCTACGAAGTCCGTAGTAGAGACACTCTTAAAACAAGGTATTCAGAATCCGTCTATCTAGTAGCTGCAGAAAATTTATTCTTCTATGTATTGAGTTATTAAACTTCAAGACAATACAAGATTTAAAATTGGGAAAGAAATTAGGCAAGGGCATCATATATCCCCAAAATTATTTTTTCTGCATTAGAAGAAATATTTAAATCATTCAAAAGGACATAACTAGTCATAAACATATATAGGGTATATTGCAACTGCCTTCCTTCTGCTGACAAATTTGTATTGATTTCAACGAATGTGGATTATATAAAGAAGAAATGTTTAGAACTTTGGTAGTAAAGTGAAAAACTTCATCTAAAGTGAATCTAATTAGGACCAAAGTGTTATTAAATCCACATTGCTCCAGGAAAGAAATAAGGATACATTCAGTATCTATAGATTAAAAAACCATGATTTTATCGCCCTAATGGATATTGGTTTACCAAGCGAAGATCTTCAGGTCTTCAAACCTGCAGATTGTGAGGTGATGCATGGTCAGTGTGGTGGAACCTCTCAGCCGTTATTCTTGGTTTTCTAGACCGGGATCGCCATCTAACCGTCAGATAGCTCCTCAATTGTAATCACGTAGGCTGAGTGGACCTCGAGCCAAGTCCCAAGTTCGATTCAAATGCCTGCCCTGCCCGGAAATCGAACCTGGGCCTTCGAATGAGAGAGAGAGGCACGCTACCTATAGACATGGGGCGGACATTTATAGATTCAGTTGATCAATATACATAACTAGGCTATTTGAAATCTTCAGCGAGACAAATCGAAGAGTCAAGTCAGCATGGAACTCCTTTGGAGGACTGAATATCATCTTGAAAAGCAATCTACTACTAAGTCTAAAAAGAAAAGTGTTTGATCAGTGTGTCCTTCCTGTAATGATATTCGATTGTGAGTATTGGAGTCTAGATAAAAAGAATATCGAAAAGCTCAGAGATCCTAGAGGGCAATTGGAAAGAGTCATGTTGGGTATTTGCCGGAAAGACAGAAGACCAATGTTTGAATTACATTTCATACCTCTGTAAAATATGTCATCACTACTGTGAAGAAGAGGAAGAAGAAAAAGAAGAAGAAGAAGATTTGATGCTTGGAGGGTCATATTGCACTTCTAATAGACGGAGAGTGGACACACTTGAAGTCCTTCATTGGAGTTCTCTCTACCATCTTGAATGGCCTGAGATGGGTCGACGAGATTTGAACATTTGCGGGGAATAAATGGTTGTAGCTGGCAAAGGATCGTAAACTGTGGAGGAAGTCGATTAATAGAGCTTGACGACGTCGACGTCGACGATGATCGTTTAGTGATGACCAATTTTTTTATTACCTTTTTTTCTGAACTGGATATTCCTGTGACTTTATAGTGAAGTAGGACAGTAAATATGGTCATGTGTTAATGCCGGAAGCTAACCCGTTGAGAGAGACACTGTACATTTCCGGAGCATTGACAGCGGCAGCTTACAGTTTTTGTGTGTTCTTCACGTTCCAATGCTGCCCAGCACCGGGCAAGGTTCCTAATGAGTCACTTCTTGCGTCACCTGATAACTATATCATCCGGTAAACAGTTCATTTCCACCTGCCGACTCACATGTTCACAGTTGCAACACTCAGATAAAAATCTTCCTTTCAACTGGTTTGACACTAGTAGAGTAGAAATATTTTGTTGTGTAAATTTTAGACATAATTTCACCATGACTCAAAAGTCGGCAATGCATTATTATTATTATTATTATTATTATTATTATTATTATTATTATTATTATTATTATTATTATTATTATTATTATTATTATTTTGCTAGTTGCTTTACGTCGCACCGACACAGATAAGTCTTATGGTGACGATGGGACAGGAAAGGGCTAGGAGTGGGAAGGAAGCGGCCGTGGCCTTAATTAAGGTACAGCCCCAGCATTTGTCTGGTGTGAAAATGGGAAACCACGGAAAACCATTTTCAGGGCTGCCGACAGTGGGGATCGAACCTACTATCTCCCGAATACTGGATACTGGGCGCACTTAAGCATTATTATTATTATTATTATTATTATTATTATTATTATTATTATTATTATTTCTATCCGGGAGACAGTGGGTTCGAACAGCACTGTCTACAGCCTTGAAGATGGTTTTCCGTGATTTACCATTTTCACACCAGAAAAATACTGGGGCTTTACCTTAATATAGCCATGGCCGTTTCCTTCCCACTCCCAGATCTTTCCTAACCCATCATCGCCATAAGACCTATCTGTATCGTTGCGAAGTAAAAAAATTATTATTTTTATTTGCAAACAGAAAAAGCAAGCAAGATACTACCTAATAAAAATAGCATCGCTAAAATTCTAAACTGCAATTAAACCTATCAATAGAATTCTATTAAGAGCTAAATTCCTAGAGAGATTTCCCCCCCTTCCCCGCTACTACACAAATATTAGGGGCCGATGACCTTCGATGTTAGGCCCCTTTAAACAACAGGCATCATCATCATCATCATCATCAACACAAATATTATGCAATGGTAAAGTAAGCACGACACTTTCTATTAATATAACTGTACCGAGTGGTACACCTCCACGCCGCTAATTCAAATATTGCGCCAGTGGAAACTCCTCTACAGGAGAAAGCCTGAACTTTAACAAACTGAATTAACTCAACGGTTTTTCGGAAGATGTCACTACTGTAAATTTGGTAATTTTGAAGTGTTCTGAACTGTGTCTATTTTGATTTGTGTTTGTTTGCTCCGTATCAAGAAGTTTGGGCATTCTCTAACAGATGTCTCTACCAAAACTTTGATAACGCACTCTGGTGTAAAGGAATGAACTTTCTTGAAGAAATTTAGCATTCATAAGTTTTGTTTTTACTAAATTATTTTTGTTCTGTGGTTTGGGGGTTGGCAACAGTTATCCTTCTTTCCGCCTGTTTTGAATTTAACCAACAACTAATTTTTGTAATTAATTTCTGACCAATAGTGTCTTTCCTTCTCGATGTTGATGTGTAACTTCTAGCGACCCAATAAAATTGAGGGGGTGTGTCTACTCATTCTTGAAAGGTCTCGAATTCTCCACGAGGGTATAAAAACTGCTGATTTCCTTGTCTCGGGGCCACTTCAGTAACATCTTTCTTAGTGTGTGGATAGGTAGCAGGGGGCGGGAAGCGCCTCTTTCTCCAAGGCAGCAGTTCATCTACAAGGTGATGGCCTGTTAACATCTTCATTTCTTGCTAGCTCAGCAGTTTAACTCTCGGGGAGGGTTCGAAACCTTTAGTATGTAACCTACCCTTTTAAAATGTAAATTCTTTTCTGTCTATCTACAAATTACAAATCTGTAAAGCAGGGATAGAGAGTGCTTCACCCTCTCGAACTCCCCTTCATTTTGAATTTGAGGTGACTATGTTTTCGTAACCGTTTTTTCTCTTCCTTCTTAAGGTCTTAAACTTATTTGCCGACTAGTCACCTCCATAGATTGGGATTAGCCCCTGTATCATCGGCCTAGTGCCACGTAGGTTTTTAGACAAAAACTTGGTGTAGGAGTGCAAGTTATCGCCTCCATTCATTTTGTATTTTGGGCCATTTTTCTTAACCTGTTTCTTTTCTTCATGCGAAGGCCTCGTAGGTTGGGTATTAATTACCCCTGTTTCCTTGTGTGCCTTAAGGGCAGATAGGAATGAAGTTTGTGGTAGCCTTTGATAGGCTTGTAAAATCGAGAGCGGGACAGCTCTTTATAGTGTTGTGGTAATAGTGCCTTAGAGAGGCTTGAGATATAAAATTGGGAGCTAATGCTCCATGTAATTAAGGGTGTTCTGCCCTTTGGTATCTTGTTATTGTGAGCTTAGAGCTCCGAAATTATTTTTGGGGCTCAAAGCCCAGGTCTTGTAATTACCCCCTAAATCTTGTGATTTCTTTGTATCTAATTTTGCCTTGTTGTTGATTTGTTAAGTTTACAAATTCTATGTCATCATTGTTAAGTTTTGAAAATATAACCTTTGTTAAAGTTTTAAATTAACTTTAATTTTGTAGTTGAGACCTATTCCCGCCCGCACCTTCTTTCACCTCTGCTGTTCCACAGATACCTCGGAACAATAACTATAATAATTTTAAACTGCGTTTTATTCCTATAAGCTAACAGAAATTAAAAGTCTTCTTAAATGCTGAAAGATAGAGGATGCAGAGTATGAATTACGCCGGTGACTTGAACTACCTACTCAGAACTAGAAGCAGGTTATCGGAATACAGGAATCAGCTGGTAAATATTTTCTTTTCTCGACTACCTTTTGTTCTCGACTGAAGCAAGCAACGCAATATTTGAATACGAACAGTGGCAGTAACCGATTACAATACAATGACTGTAACTATTTCGCCATTAAAATACTGTATATTTTGTTGAAGTTATTTCTTTAAACACAATTTATAAGTGTATTGTGTTACTTAAAAGAAATGATTACTTTCGTGAAAAGTGTAACCGGTGAATTGCCATTGATGATGTATAAGTGCCCATAATACTAGTTGGAAATGTCAGTATCTACACCAAACTGAATTTATATACCCTAAGCTTCATGGAAACATATTTCGAACTAAATTATCTGCCCATCGAATTCCCCCCGATAATGTGTGGTGCAAATGAGTCGGTTAGTTTCAAAACTCAACATGTCTATGTTAAAGAGTATTGAGAAAAATTGGAAAAAGTTATCGGTGTTAATATCGGGATTGAACCGATGAGAATGTACATTATGATAAAGGTAATTGTTATGATTGAAATAACAACAATGACAATAATGTAGTCGCCTCTGTGGTGTAGTGGTTAGCGTGATTAGCTGCCACCCCCGGAGGCCCGGGTTCGATTCCCGGCTCTGCCACGGAATTTGAAAAGTGGTACGAGGGCTGGAACGGGGTCCACTCAGCCTCGGGAGGTCAACTGAGTAGAGGTGGGTTCGATTCCCACCTCAGCCATCCTGGAAGTGGTTTTCCATGGTTTCCCACTTCTCCTCCAGGCAAATGCCGGGATAGTACCTCACTTAAGGCCACAGCCGCTTCCTTCCCTCTTCCTTGCCTGTCCCATCCAATCTCCCCATCCCTCTACAAGGCCCCTGTTCAGAATAGCAGGTGAGACCGCCTGGGCGAGGTACTGGTCATTCTCCCCAGTTGTATCCCCCGACCCAAGGTCTGAAGCTCCAGGACACTGCCCTTGAGGCGGTAGAGGTGGGGTCCCTCGCTGAGTCCGAGGAAAAGCCAACCCCGGAGGGTAAACAGATTAAGATAAGATAAGAAGATAAGAAGATAAGACAACAATGTAGAATTGTTCTAGAGTTAAATTATAATGAAAGTTTGTAGAACATGTCCAGTTTTGGAACAAACAGCAATGGACACAATGTGGGTTGGATGGATTCTGAGGGAAGCAACGCTAAAATTCTAAACTGGAATTAAACCTTCTAAACATTCCTATTTTCACGGTAAGTTCAAGTTGACTCTTATTTAATGACAATGTTTCACGATGGAAAAAATAGGAACATTTTCATCTTCCATGATTACTTCAACATTAAGAATAAATTAATATTGTCTTCTTGGAGAATACTTTCAAATAGCATTACTGTCGATCTCTGGCTCATCTTCCTCCTTCTGTTATTCTTCCTGTTTTTGGAAGTTCAGTTGTCTAGAATTTGTCAGTTCCTTGTAAAAGCTGAGATCTGGATTAGAATCCTATTTACCACCATAAAGATTTTTGAGTAGATTTAGAACGCCAATTACTTTTGTAACTTTAAGCAAAACGCCAAGCTGTATGGGTTCACTAAATACTTTTTCTGTTCTTGCCTCTTCTGAAAAAACCTTTCGGCTCCCCCAGGATTGTAAAATACGTTGTTTCGGCTTGAATGGTTACTGTAGTTTTGTTCCTTTGTATGATGAATATTTTCGTGGAAGCAAATTTGAAATGCCAGTTAGCAGGTTTTTTAAAATTTCACTGACTGCTTCCTTCCAGTTAAAAAAATCGGGACAGATTAGGGTTCCACATTTCTGAAAACTATCTCTACAACCCTTTGGCTTTAGAATTATTTCCCGTAACCGTATTTCTTTTTCAATATGACCAAATATTCTGTCTGGTGGTATAAAAGAATGCTCTAGTACCAGAAAAACTACAAGTACTGATTTTATGTGATTTAGAGCGTCACTTTTCAACCACTTACTTGACATATCTATCGTAATTTGATTTTTATTTTGCCCCCCGCAACCATTGGTAAAAAGGTGAATAGTTCGCACAGTCGCATTTTTACCGTATTATTTAACCTGTGATGAACGAAACAAGCTATTTGGTTGGAGCTTTTAAATCAGTCACTTTCTTCCAGCAATAAATAAATATGTTTTCTTTCGATTGAGCTGTCGTAGATGTTCATTCACATATTGTAATATTATACATGTAAATCTGGCAACTGCAGTAGGCAGCTTGTTCGGGAAGTTTTGGCAGCATAGCGTTCTTCTCTCAGTCGAAGGAGTAAGTAATTTAAGCTTCATTCTGTGGTCGTAAGAGTTAGTAAAATAATTTTACACGTAGTTCTGCATTTGATTGTAAAAATGTGATGAAAGAAATTATACTTGACTCCTAGTGCAGTACTTTGTCCTGCATTATAAATACGCCGTATTTGTTTAATAGCCAGATCGCTTGACAAATACTGTCCTTCGTATTTACTACGACATCAGTGTGACTCAGTGGGAATCAATGAAATTCCTCACGTTTTCAGTACGCGCCCTGAGCTTTCTTGAACGAGTATCAGCTCCTCTTCTTTTCTTTGGCGCGAGACCTGTCTTCAGATATTCACTTCCAAGTCTCTGAACACGAAACTTCGAAATTCCAAAAATTGAAACAAAGCCATTTTGACATACCTGAGCCACATTTTTTCAGAAACAAACTTAGGAATATTGTTCCTCGAAGCCACTTGTTTGCCTTTGTTGTTTCTACTTACTCGTGGTCGCTTTCTCTGGGGAGATTCTTATGTCATATACCAGAGAATGAATCTTGACACACTTTATTGTAACATAAAATGACTGTTGGAAACGTCTGACATCTTGCAACTCAATATCATTACAGTTGAAGTCAAGCTGCATGGCTAAATGGTTAGCGTGCTGGCCTTTTGACACAGGGGTCCCGGGTTCGATTTCTGGCAGGGTCAGGAATTTTAACCATCATTAGTTAATTTCGCTGGCACGGGAGCTGGGTGTGTGTAACGTCTTCATTATCATTTTATCCTCATCACGACGCGTAGGTCGTGTACGGGAGTCAAATCAAAAGATCTGAACCTGGCGAGCCGAACATGTCGTCGGACACTTCCGGCACTAAAAGCCGTACGCCATTTCATTTTTATTACAATTGAAACCGAATCTGGATGGATGGGTGCAATTTGGTTCCTTCGGAAGAGATTTTGATGAATGCCTGAAATAAAAGAAACCGACCTCGATAGCTGCAGTCGCTTAAGTGCGGCCAGTATCCAGTATTCGGGAGATAGTGGGTTCGAACGCCACTGTCGGCAGCCCTGAAGATGGTTTTCCGTGGTTTCCCATTTCCACACCAGGCAAATGCTGGGGCTGCACCTTAATTAAGGCCACGGCCGCTTCCTTCCAACTCCCAGCTCTTTCCTCTCCCATCGTCGCCATAAGACATACCTGTGTCGGTGCGACGTAAAGCCAATAGCAAAAAAAAAAAAAAAAAAAAGTGATAATTTCGAAACCATAAGGAAATTGTTTCTTTTGATTTATTCATGATTTTCAGTTTAACATTAGGCTAGTTTAATGCTATGACAATTTTAAAATGAAATATTTTTAGATACAATGCTCACTTTGCTCCTTTATCTCTATTTTTCTTCCATGCACAGACATCTCTTCACCTTTTCCTACTACGCCCTGGCTCGGCAGCCATAGTGCTGCTTTTACAAACTCTAATCTCCTGCTCATCATCCATTTTACTAGTTATGAAAACTACGTGAGTGTGTGCACTGGTTTCTATATAATGAAACAAACCGATACACTGAACTACGCATTATTGGAACCAAACCTTTCTTACAACAATAAGCTTCCTTATGTTACCAGGTTACTTCGGAAATGTCAAGTTATGGAACAGAATATGTTGTGGACATACTCAGTTTTGGAACAGAACTGAAATGTCGAGGTTTAATATCTAAGGAATAAGAAGAGTTATAGCAAAGCAAAGTCACCTCCATACAGGCCATGAAGGCCCTTGGAGGAGTGGAAGGTAAAGGCTTCCACCATTGTTAACCTCGGCACGTGATGTGGGTAGAGTGGTTAGCTCTACACCCTGCCGCCTTTGCCCCCAGGAATTAACTTGGTACTCATTTTTGGTGTAGGCTGAATGAACCTCAGGTCCATATGCACCTCCGGAAGTAAATTTTACAACTTCCTGACGGGGATTCGAACCCACGTTCTTCCTGGCGAACCGAGCACGCCTTTACCGCCTCGGCCAGGCAGCCCCTAAGAAGAATTATGAATAAAAAAGTTATCACATATTAAACAGGGAGCCCCAAAGATCATGAAGCATACAATATCTCCTTTTTAATTTTTTGTGGACATGTTGAGTTTTGGAACTAACCGACTCAAATATAGATTTTAATTTCACCCGTAATGTTGACATCGATCTCTAATCATACGTAAGTTATCTCTCAAATCTCAGATACACTGTACATCGAATTTTTCTGGAAGTTGTGTGTAAATTTATTTACAAATAGAATATCAGCAGTAAGATTTCAACCCCTTACTGACTTGATACTTCATTTCGCCAATAATTATCACGCCTTCTACTTCAAAAGTGCGGCCATGACCCAGACACTGCACCTCCAACTTGTTCGATATCTAGCACGATGAGTAACGTAAGGTGATAGTGACTTTGTACCTTAACACGAGATAACCTCTTCGTTGAAATAATTACGTATATCTGCTTTCCACTTCGCATTATAAACTATTCATGCTTAAACACACTGAAGTTCAGCATGATGAATCACATAAAACAAAATGTAACTTGAATATACATGGAGAAGTAGGTCAAACTTAAGAAGTGTGTTCGCATAATACGATAATACATAAATAAACACTTTACACAGTTGTTATTGTGTTCTAATATTACCGTATTATCTTTATAAATGTAATGACTGTCGGAGAGAGGGAGAGCGAGTCCAAAAAATAACTTCCTTTGCAAAAATATTACCGTAAAAATAGAGCCTTATAATTAGTTTATCAAACATTTCAATATTTTGAATTAAAAAATATATTATTTATCAATTATGCTATATTGAGCATTTAATGAAGACCGTTGAACAAAGGAATATGCTATTGAGCAGAAATTAATGTTTCCAGCCACCTTATTTTTCTAAGATTACTTCAAAATTTAAATACTCAATTTGTATTATCCTATTACAACAATAAGCTTCCTTCTGTTACAAGGTTACTTCGGATATGTCAAGTTATGGAACAATATGCTGTGGACATACTCAGTTTTGGAACAGAACTGAAATTTCAAGGTTTAATATCTAAGGAATAAGAAGAGTTGTGAATAAAATATTATCACATATTAAACAGGGAGCTCCAAAGATTTGTGAAATTAAAATCTATATTTGAGTCGGTTAGTTCCAAAAGTCAACATGTCCACAAAAAATTAAAAAGGAGATATTGCATGCCCTGTACGCATCTGTCCTCATGATATTCGACAGATATAAAGAGTTGATCCCCTTTTCATCGTTTACTCAACGTGCGAACTTCTGCCATGACATTGTTCAAGGACATCCCTGTATATGCTGTGAAGAAATGATTCGTAGTAAATCAATACACTGCTGAATGCCTGGCACATACATACATCATTATTATAGACCGTTATGCCTTTCAGCGTTCAGCCTACAAGCCTCTGTGAATTTACTAAACCTCGCCACAATCCTCCATTTTCCACTAATGCTGTGGCCTGATTTAGTTCTACACCTCTTATCCTTAATCGTTAGAAACTGAGTCTTACCATCGTCGTCTTGGTCTCCCTCTACTCCTGTTACCCTCCATAATAGAGTCCATTATTCTCCTAGGTAAGCTATTTTCCTCCATTTGCCTCACATGACCCCACCACCGAAGCCGGTTTATGCGTACGGCTCCATCCATCGAGTTCATTCTTGCCTTAGCCTTTATCTCCTCATTCCGAGTACCCTCCTGCCAATGTTCCCACTTGTTCGTACCAGCAATCATTCTCGCTACTTTCATGTCTGTTTCTTCTAACTTATCATATAAAGCAAAGTTGGTCGGAAAACAGACCGATGTAAAGATAGTTTCGTCCGGGATCTGACTTTCTTCTTACAGAATACTGTTCATCGCAACTGCGAGCCCACTGCATTGGCTTTAGTACACCTTGATTCAATCTCACTATATTACCATCCTGGGAGAACACACATCCTAAATACTTGAAATTATCTAACTGTTCCAGTTTTGTATCACGAATCTGACATTCAATTATGCTGAATTTCGTTCCTACTGACAGTTTAGTCTTCGAAAGGCTAATTTCCATACCAAATTCATTGCACTTATTTTCAAGTTCCAAGCTATTGGACTGCAGGCTTTCGGCACAATCAGCCTTCAAGACCAAGTCGTCAGCATAGGCCAGACTGCTTACTACATTTCCACCTAGCTGCCTGGCACAGCAGGGAGTGTAATATACCTCATAAAGCTGAATGTAATGTAATCTAAAGGGAAGAGAACATGATTGTGTGCTGTTAATTTGCTATATAAAAATTGCTGCACTGTTTAATTGTTCACGTAAATAAAAGACTGCGTCCTCTAGTCACCGCCAATCATTACAAAAAACAACTCAGAATAGAATTAGAGGTCCAAACAAGCCAGCACGAGACGTACATGAGTTGCAATAAGCAACAAATGTCGGGTGTATGGCACCATAGGGTTCTCGGAGATTCGCTAGAAAGCAGTGGTGTTCGTGACGACAATGAAATGGTCAAACAATTACTCAAGGTAGAAGCGTATCCTGAGAGGAATAAGGACGTCACTACTCGCACAACGAGACAATGCGGAAGATCGATATCTATGTCCTTCTCCGGACACGATTTGTCAATGATCAATGCTGTATTGTGAGCTGAGCGGAGCCTTGGCATTAAAAGTACTCAATATAGTCATAGTCAGTGTATAGAATGACCTCAAAATAGTAGGTACAATCTCTATACGGCACCACCAATCGGTGTATCTCGATAACACACGCTGTTCTTTGGATCATCAGTTTATAGAGTGGTTTGATTGTGGTCTCCGTGTCACCTTCTCCTTTGTTTATAACTTATTACTAGGCTATATCTACTTACATATTACAGTCTATGCATGTACTATCTCAATAACTCTTGCATATTTCAAGATGTCTTCTGTCAATTCCTTTCTTCTTCATATCAATTTTCCAACAGTTTTTCCCTTTTAAAAACTTAACACCGAGCTCGATAACTGCAGTCGCCTAAGTGAGGCCAGTATACCGGAGATAGTGGGTTTGAACCCCACTGTCAGCAGTCCTGAAGATGGTTTTCCATCGTTTCTCATTTTCACACCATGCAAATGCTGGGGCTATACCTTAATAAATACCCACTCCAAGCCCTTTCCTGTCCCATCGTCGCCATAAGACCTATCATTTTCTATTTTCTTTCCTTCAGAAATATCTTTTGAATAGGCCTACTCAAATCCATCTTCAAGGTAAGCAATTTCTCTTTCATAGAAAGGCTTTCTCACTCGGGATAGTTCTTATTTCGTGCCTTCCTTACTTCTATTATCTTGAATAATAATAATAATAATAATAATAATAATAATAATAATAATAATAATAATAATAATAATAATAATAATAATAATATCTACTCGTATACAGTATATGCATTTTGGACTCACAATTAAATTTGTGCCTAAACTACGATGCTTGTATTTTGCTTCACGGATATGTCGACGCATGGTGAGATTAATTATTTTCTGAAGGTCTGAATGATGAATATTCCTTTATCTTGTAATATTTGAGAGTTTTCTGCGGTGAAAATGAGACGAAGTTTAATAAGTTAAAAACATAATATAATTATACAAGCTATCAATTGGGTATGCCTTTGCTGGCGGGACCTAGTGTTTACAGTGCACTATGTCTTCTGGTATAGGCTAGAGCAATTTTGTTACTTTCATTGACCTGTCTCTGTCTTATCCTTGGCTCTGATAATATGAAAGTGACTGAGGTATGAGTGATGCTAGTAATGCCATTCCTTATGCAGCCAGTTCCTGCTATGAATGGTGTGAAAATGTTGCTCATGGGGTTAGTTAGTGCATGCATTTCAGTGGGCTTGGCAGACTGATATGTAATAGCAACTTCTGACTCGGTCAGGAAAGCAACGGGAAACTACCTCACTCCTCATTTTCCTAGTACGCCTCTTCAGTGATGCCTAGGCCATCTATGACAGCTGATGGAGGAGCTGTTGAGGATCCAACCGGCCTTAGGGCTGAGGACTGAACAAACAATTGGGTATTTCTAGAAAAAAATTTATCTGAATCATATAGGATTTCTAATAGTGTCTCGCGGTGTTACTCCGAAATGCTTTGAATCGTTTCGGAAGAAATTCGGATTATCTCAATCTTTACGAGACGAAATTGTCACTGTGGTGCTGTAGAAATCGCATCCAATTTTAATCCATCGCCTACATAAATTTAATTTATTTAACATGATTCATAGTAATCAATTATTTCGAGAGTATACTGATTCCGATGGGATTATATCCAATGGGAGACAGTTTTCAAATACAAAATATTGTGTTACTTTATTACATAATCACGATTTTTTTACAAGTTGCATTACGTCGCACCGACACAGATAGGTCTTATGGCGGCGATGGGACAGGAAGGGGCTAGGAGTGGGAAGGAAGCGGCCGTAGCCTTAATTAAGATACAGTCCCAGAATTTGGCTCGTGTGAAAATGGGAAACCACCGAAAACCATCTTCAGGACTGCCGACAGTGGGATTCGAACCCACTGTTTTCCGATACTGGATACTGGTCGCACTGAAGCGACTGCATATTGACGATTTTCCAGAACTTAATCTCTATGACAATGTTTCCTCTCAGAAAAGAAAAGAAAAATCTACAGCATGTTTCCAGTTATTCTACCGGATCAGGATTGGAATGAATGAAGCCCCATCTAGCGGCGACGATAGGAATTGTAACGGCTGCCGAAGCCTGTCACACTCCTCAGGGGCGTTGATTAATGATAGACAGATGAAATGAAATGATATTGGAGAGTGTTGCTGGAATGAAAGACGACAAAGAAAACCGGAGCACCCGGAGAAAAACCTGCCCCTTCTCCGCTTTGCCCAGCATAAATCTCACATAGAGTGACCGGAATTTGAACCACGGAACCCAGCGGTGATAGACCGGCGCGCTGCCGCCTGAGCCACGGAGGCTACAATGTTTTCTCTCTACATAAATATATTTTATCTCGGAAATGCTTTCAACAGATTTAATAAATAATAATACTATTGGTTGTACGTCCCACTAGCAAAGTTTACAGTTTCCGGAGACCGAAGACGCTGAAATCTGACTGATTGACTGACTGATTGACTGACTGACTGACTGACTGACTGACTGACTGACTACTTTAGAATTTGGTACATTGAATTCACTTTATCAGCATTACTGACAAGAGAGGCCTTCCTAGTACTTTGAAGACAATAGACGGTAACAGATTTGAGCGATCATCTCTAGTTGATTCTCATTCCATAAAATGCTCCCAGCTACTAAATAATAGAAATATCGTAATGCACATAAATAAATGATCATTTCTCTACATTAATGATTTCATCGAAATTTCCTGGTAGTTTAGTACAAAATAACGATTGTCTCAAGTTTAAAATTTTTAAAATTTTCTTTTGGTGTGTCTATCTACCTGTCTGTTTGTTTGTATGTCTGTCTAGTTGTGCTCCTGAAACTAGAAAACGGCTGGACATATTCCAACCAAACTCCGTATTTATCGGGCGAGTTGGCCGTGCGGTTAGGGGCACGTGGCTGTGAGCTTACATTTGGTAGACAGTGGGTTCGAATCCCACTGTCGGCAGCCCTGAAGATGGTTTTCCGTGGCTTCCCATTTTCACACCCGGCAAATGCTGGGGCTGTACCTTAAATAAGGCCATGGCTGGTTCTTTCCAACTCCTAGGCCTTTCCTATCCCATCGTCGCCAAAATACCTATCTGTGTCGGTGCGACGTAAAACAAATAGAAAGAAAAACCCATCAAAAGACCTGCATCTGGCAGTCGAACATGTCCCAACACACTCTCGGCACTAAGCACCGTACGACGTGAGTGAGTTTGTTTGTTTGTTTGTTTTTTGTTTGTTTGTTTGTTTGTTTGTTTGTTTTGGGTGTAGTAGGGGTGACTCCTGAACTGAAAAATTAAAAATGTTCTTACTGTTCTATCCATACGTCAACACATGAAAGTCTCACAAACGAAACATATAGATGTACCAAACTCGAGGCCAAAAACTGACAGGTCATATTATGTGCTGACTTTGAACCGTAACTGCGTACGGCTGAATACTGTTTCTGTTACCTAGAACCTCAGTCTGCCACACAGTAAGAGGATTATCTGGGTAAATCCTACTGTTGAGGCTTGTGAATATGCTCCCTCAAATATCTGCGTGTCTTATTGTGTTTAACTTTGTGCGAGGTACTTCATCCCGAATACAGTTGTGAAGCTGTGACAGTAACTTCCTTCCATAATGTGTGGTTGTAGAAGGAAGGAAACATTGACCGTATCGTCCCTGATCTACAAATGTCACAGTGACGAGTTCCCTGTTACATGTGTTGCTTATTATGGTTACGTTATAAGCTCAACGAACTACAGTATGTCTACAGGCAGGGAAAGTGAAGTGAAGTGAAGGATAGAAATGAGGATATCTTGCGAGCTAGCTTTGAGCCAGTATTTATATCTAACTCATCTTGCAGATTTTTCGATATAACAAGTAACATTTACTCCACGAAACAAATCTGTTCATTTCACATGTAACTTACTAATATTTTTTAAATCACTATAACAATTATTTATTATTAAACAGTATCTTTCTTATTCAATACATTATGGTATAATGTGAATTTAAAAAAATCAAATTTCACATTTGTCACATCTATTCATGTTTTCATCTTAATTGGATTATCTTCAGTAGATTGCTAAAAATGGAAGAATATCATAGTTAAAAACATTTAGCATTGAAGCAAGAATGATGTGAATGTTAAAACGTTCTTATTAAGAAAAGTTAATGCTCTTAAAAGTCGTGTTAAAATCTTCAGTGTGCAGCTTGTTATAATATCCTCTTGATGTTTCATTAGCGCACTGAATATTCTAACACGACTTTCAAAAGTATGAACTTTCTCTTAATAAGGGCATTTTAACATTCGCAACATCATTATTGCTTCAATTTTTTTAAACTATGATATGTCAATTTTTAGCAATCTACTTAAAATGATCCAGTTAGGATCGAAACATGTATAGATGTGACAAATGTGAAATGTAAGTTTTTAAATTCACATTATACCATAATGTATTGAATAAGGAGGATACTGTTTAATAATAAATCATTATTATAGTGATTTTAAGATCATTAGTTTAGCTGTTAATAAGGAAACATAAAATTTATTTTTTGTGGTACATTTCACGTGCACATAAAATAATTCCAGTAATAATGTTATTCGTTTTATGTCCCACTAACGATGTTCACGATTTTTGAAGAAGCCGACGTACCGGAATGTTAACTTATTGCATCGATCCCGCAACCTTGAACATGGTAAACAAGCACCTTCGGCAATTGAGGGATGCAGTAAGGTAATACGTTTGCACTGAAGCATTCCTTGTTGGCCGGCAGGGTAGGACAGGTGGTGGTATACAATTTCTAACCACCAAATTGCGTGCTGAAAGCTTGGATTCAATTCCAAACTTCTCCTCAGTGTTCACATGCAGTGAAGGCATGAGGGTGATTCGTCCGTCTGATGGTGATGTTAAGCCTTAAACAGGCACTTTGGTGTCGACAGGAGTAGACTATGTGCCGGCACCGATTTTCATCCTCTACCTTTCACCTATCATGTATCACTTCATTAATTTCATCTCATTAACTCCTCTGATGAGGTTGACGTCAGAAAGGGCATCCGGTCGTAAAAACTCAGTAAGAAGATTCATCTCACTGCACTTCATCGCATCGTCTTTTGGTACTATTTTTGAGGTCCAGAGCTGGCAGCAACGAATGTCGAATGAATTCAGAATATCTTCGTCCATCATGAATAGCGTGGGCAGTTCAAACGGAAAATGCGGGATATAAGAACCTTTCTTTTTCGAGGACAATGAGCGTATTTCACGAACATTGCAAGAATTAAGAATAAATTATGTGTTTAAAAGAATAGCAGACCCCTGAACCAATAATAATAATAATAATAATAATAATAATAATAATAATAATAATAATAATAATAATAATAATAATGGCGTGTGGCCTCTGTATTTGAAGCCTTATAGGCAATCTGGGCGTCTGTGAGAATGGGGCTCTACTTAAGATGAATTCTTATACTGAAAATGCCACAAACACTCTGCCCCGAGCGTAGGAATTAATTATTGAGTTATGGGCAAAAGTCAACAGATCGGCAAGAATCGGAAAACTACAAGAAATAATCGCTGCTGCCAGTTTGCTTTCCCCTGGGGTCGAATAGTGGACGAATTCATTCCCGCTTTGGATAAGCTCGCTGAGCAATAACATCCGTGTTGATTCCGCTAAATTTCGGCTAGCGGCGCTTCTCTTCTCCATTTCAGCACCACGCGTTACTCAGGGTTGTAAGTAGTCATTGCAGTGTGAATGAGCGATGGTGTTTGATATACAGGGTTATTTACCTAACATGTTACAGGGAAATAACTTCTAAACCATTAAAGATATCGGCATTCTGTTTTCATATTCGTAAATGGTACGCAGGGTCTTGTAAAATGACGTGCTACTTAGTCTCATGGGGTGATTAACAACCGAGATATTGATACTAACTCCATATTTTTTAATAGAACGGCACAAATTCATACATCTGGCCTGAAAGTTCAACTACGTACAAGTTCAAATATGTAAGTATTTTCAAAATCGGACAATTAATTTTTGAGATATAAGTGAGAACAGCGGCGTGAAGTCGGGCAAGGACATATTGACGCGTAAGCAGTTTCCTGGCCTTAATTCCAGCCACAGAACGGATACCAGGCATGTACTGTAAACATAATGTGATGTACCGTAACATACCCTGGGTGTGCAGCGTTATTGTACGACTGGCAAACACTCAACGGGGAAGGGAGATTTAAGTTGTTTTGTTTTGACATGTAATAGGTTGCGCTCAATTTAGCGTCTTTTCTCACGGATGGGAGTGGGAAGTATTTGGAAAGGACGTCGGCCGTGGCTTATCACAAAGGTACCTATCCGGTATTTGCCTGTGTTGAACATGAGACATAATGAAAATCACTTGCAGGTTGGGCGAGGCAGGACTCGAACCTGCGCTCACCTGAATGCACGCTACTACAGTCACGCTCTAGCTCTTCGGAGATTAATGCGTGTAAAATAAAACATAAATAATAGTGTTGCTGCCATCCCACCACGATCAGCTCTGAACATTTGCTTTTCTAGAAGGAGCTCTTCCGTTGTTTTGTGTTATGTTTATTTCTCAACTTATAGAGTAGTATGAACTGTACACTAAAACCAGTGACAATTATAGCTTTCGTTATGTTCCTTTCAAGGCAAAGTACTTATTTTATTCCTTTTAAACACATCAACCCTTTCTGTCCTGTCATGTGTTCGCCTGTCATACACACTTTGCAAACTCATTACATGTGTACAAGGTGCTTACATGCTTGGTATCCATTCTGTGGCTGAACTCACTCCCAGGAAACTGCTTACGCGTCAATATGGCCTTGCCCGACTTCACGCCGTCTGATGCGGCATGCAAAACCGCGCATGCTGTTCCTATTTATATCTCAAAAAGTAACTGTCCGATTTTGGAAATACTTGAACCTGTACTTAGTTAAACTTTTAAGTCAGCTGTATGAATTTGTGCCGTTCTATTTAAAAATATGGAGTTAGTATCAATATTTCGGTTGTTAATCACCCTATGAGACTACGTAGCACGTTATTTTGCAAGACCCTGCGTACGCTTTACGAATATGAAAACAGAATGTCGATATCTTTAATGGTTTAGAAGTTATTTCCGTGTAACATGTTAGGTGAATAACCCTGTATAATGATAAGGGAAAGAAAATGTTGGTGATAGACGATAATAAATTATTTCCATTAAGTGTCTCGTCGATGGCGTTGATAGATGCAAGTGTACGTGGAGAACATGTAAGTGTTTTGTGAAATTAAATTCTTTAAATTGTATTTTCGGTTCGCAATTAGACCATCATCATGAAATTTAAACCGGCAGAGAGTCAGTAATATTGTGACGAGAAAGGCTGAATAAAATGTGTGTGAGCGCCCCTCCAAACGTATACACATCGAGTTAGCTAATGGTGATATTGACACTCCCACAACTCATGATTTGGTTCGAATAAGGAAAAATATTAATGCCACTCGATTACGGAAACTTCTGAAGTTGCCCAATAACTTACCAGAGTTACATGAAGCACTGGCGAAAAATGTTTTCAGCACAAACAGGGGCGGGGCGGGGGGGGGGGGGGGAGGGATGTTTTATTTGTGAGTTTTTCATGCCAAAGCAATTTAAATATTCTGAAAGAATCCAGGACATTTTTATAGATGGGACCTTCAAGAGTTGCACTATGTTGTTCCATCAAATATTTATAACTCATAAGGTAAATGAAAATGGTATATTTTTGCTCCCAAACGAGCAATTTTACTCTTCCCATCCCAACATATTCCATATATTAGAGACATTAAAGTGTGTTCAAACTGAAACTTACGTTAAAATGAGAATTGAGAATAAAACTACTCCCAAAAATGCGGGACAAACAAAATTACTGTACATAAAAGAACAAACGGAAAAGCTGTCTAATTCAACCATTAACCGGTATGAATATCTTCAAAACATCTGCTACAAGTTTCTCCCACCTCCATAATTTTATTACTTACTCTTGACAATCGCAAGTTTGCTTGTACTCTAGCCTACTTACATTATAGGAATAACAAAATGCCAAACATTTTTAACCATGCCTATTGCATGTAGACAGTCGTAAGTCTGTGTAAAATGGCAAGGGAAATGTTATAGCACTGTTGTTAGCTGATGGGAATCGACAAGTACGCTATAGGAAAATAAGATGGTGACTAATGAGAATCGATATGTACGCTGTCGGCAAAAAAGTGGCAAATGGCATTTAGTGCCGGGATGTGTCCGAGAACGTCGGATCGCCAGGTGCAGGTCTTTTCATTTGACGACCGTGGACTGTGTCGTGATGAGGAAGACGACACATACACCCAGTCCCCGTGCCAGGGAAATTAACCAATTGTGGTTAATATTTCTGACCCTGCCGGGAATCGAATCCGGGACCCCTGTGACCAAAGGCCAGCACGCTAACCATTTAGCTGTGGAACCGTACTACACTGTCGGATACATGCGGGAATCAAGACGTCCGTTTCGGAATTAATTCGGGGTCAGCCTAAATAATAAACAGGCAAAGCAAAGAACTTCAATTGCAGAAAGACGTCACAAACAAAAGGCATTCCTATAGATAATCCTCATGTACACGCCAATGCACATATGCATATATATTTCTGTTTTAAAATAATACTTATTAAGCCTCACCTAATTTAGCTTTTGATCTATATAAGAGATGATGCTTGTTTTAAGGGGCCTAACATCGAAGGTCATCGGCCCGATCTATATAAGATAATGCTAAAGAAATATTAAAATGTACCTATGATAACAATGACATATACAATAAGATACAAATTTGAAAACTAAAATAGCAGCTGGAATTGACAAGATTTCTGGGAATATACTAAAAACAATGGGTTGGGATATAGTGCCATATGTGAAGTACTTACTTTCTTATTTGCGTGAAGGAGCTATACCAGATGAATAGAGAGTTGCTATAGTAGCCCCTGTGTATAAAGGGAAGTGTGATAGGCATAAAGCTGAAAATTACAGGCCAGTCAGTTTGACATGCATTGCATGTAAACTTTGGGAAAACATTTTTTTCTGATTATATTAGACATGTTTGCGAAATTAATAACTGGTCCGATAGAAGGCAGTTCGGGTTTAGGAAAGATTATTACATTGAAGCTCAACTTGTAGAATTGTAGGATTTCAGCAAGATAAAGCAGATAAGGCATTTGATAGGGTGGATCATGGGAGACTACTGGCAAAAAAGTGCAATTGGACTTGACAAAAGACTGAATGAATAGGTTGCTATATTTTCTAGAAAAGTGATCTCAGAGAATTAGAGTAGGCGAATCTTTATCTGATCCTGTGGTAATTAAGAAGGGAATTATTCCTCAAGGCGGTATTATTGTACCTTTGGATTTTTGCGGATGATGTTATTCTATATAGGGTAATAAATAAGTTACAAGATTGTGAGCAACTGGAAAATGACCTCGAAAATGTTGTGAGACGGACAGTAGGCAATGGTATTCTATTGTAAGGAAAGGAATAGAATTAATTTAATAGATATATATTTACCAGATATTCTAATAGGAGTTGAATCATGGCTAAGAAATTATATAATGGATGCAGAAATTTTCTCACGGCACTGGAGTGTGTATCGTAGAGATAGGATTGGAAGGGTGGGAGGGGGAGTGTTCATTCTGGTGAAAGAAGAATTTGTAAGCTACGAAAAAGTTAAAGATGAGACACATGAAATTCTAGGTGTAAGGCTCATTTCTAAAGATAATAGGCAACTTGATATATTTGGAGTGTACAGATCGGGAAAGGGTAGCACTGACGCGGATTCGGAATTATTTGATAGGATAGTCAGCTATGTGGGAAACGACATGGAAAGAAATGTGATTGTAGCGGGAGATCTGAATTTGCCAGATGTCAATTGGGAAGGAAATGCGAACGACAGGAAGCATGACCAACAAATGGCAAATAAGTTAATATGGGAAAGACAGCTGATTCAGAAAGTGATGGAACCAACCAGAGGGAAAAAATATCCTGGATGTCGTGCTGATAAAACCAGATGAGCTCTATAGGGAAACTGAAGTAATAGATGGTATTAGTGAACATGAAGCTGTTTTTGTGGTAGTTAAAAATAAATGTGATACAAAGGAAGGTCTTAAAAGTAGGACTGTTATGCAGTACCATATGGCTGATAAAGCAGGCATGAGGCAGTTCCTAAAAAATAACTATGATCGGTGGAAAACGGTAAATAAAAATGTAAACAGACTCTGGGATGGGTTTAAAGAAATTGTTGAGGAATGCGAAAACAGGTTTGTACCATTAAGGGTGGTAAGGAATGGTAAAGACCCACCTTATTATAATAGAGAAATAAAGAGGCTAAGAAGGAGGTGCAGACTGGAAAGAAATAGAGTTAGAAATGGCTGTGGAAGTAAGGAGAAATTGAAGGAACTTACTAGAAAATTGAATCTAGCAAAGAAGGCAGCTAAGGATAACATGATGGCAAGCATAATTGGCAGTCATACAAATTTTAGTGAAAAATGGAAGGGTATGTATAGGTATTTTAAGGCAGAAACAGGTTCCAAGAAGGACATTCCAGGAATAATTAATGAACACGGGGAGTGTGTATGTGAGTATCTTCAAAAGGCAGAAGTATTCAGTCAGCAGTATGTAAAGATTGTTGGTTACAAGGATAATGTCAAGATAGAGGAGGAGACTAAGGCCAAAGAAGTAATAAAATTTACATATGATAACAATGACATTTACAATAAGATACAAAAGTTGAAAACTAGAAAAGCGGCTGGAATTGATCAGATTTCTGGGGATATACTAAAGACAATGGGTTGGGATATAGTACCATATCTGAAGTACTTATTTGATTATTGTTTGGTCGGAGGAGCTATACCAGATGAATGGAGAGTTGCTATTGTAGCCCCTGTGTATAAAGGAAAAGTTGATAGACATAAAGCTGAAAATTACAGGCCAGTAAGTTTGATATGCATTGTATGTAAGCTTTGGGAAGGCATTCTTTCTGATTATATTAGACATGTTTGTGAAATTAATAACTGGTTCGATAGAAGGCAATTCGGTTTTAGAAAAGGTTATTCCACTGAAGCTCAACTTGTAGGATTCCAGCAGGATATAGCAGATATCTTGGATTCTGGAGGTCAGATGGACTGTATCGCGATTGACCTGTCTAAAGCATTTGATAGGGTGGATCATGGGAGACTACTGGCAAAAATGAGTGCAATTGGACTAGACAAAAGAGTGACTGAATGGGTTGCTATATTTCTAGAAAATAGATCTCAGAGAATTAGAGTAGGTGAAGCTTTATCTGACCCTGTAATAATTAAGAGGGGAATTCCTCAAGGCAGTATTATCGGACCTTTATGTTTTCTTATATATATAAATGATATGAGTAAAGGAGTGGAATCGGAGGTAAGGCTTTTTGCGGATGATGTTATTCTCTATAGAGTTATAAATAAGTTACAAGATTGTGAGCAACTGCAACGTGACCTCGAAAATGTAGTGAGATGGACAGCAGGCAATGGTATGATGATAAACGGGGTTAAAAGTCAGGTTGTGAGTTTCACAAATAGGAAAAGTCCTCTCAGTTTTAATTACTGCGTTGATGGGGTGAAAGTTCCTTTTGAGTATCATTGTAAGTATCTAGGTGTTAATATAAGGAAAGATCTTCATTGGGGTAATCACATAAATGGGATTGTAAATAAAGGGTACAGATCTCTGCACATGGTTATGAGGGTGTTTAGGGGTTGTAGTAAGGATGTAAAGGAGAGGGCATATAAATCTCTGGTAAGACCCCAACTAGAGTATGGTTCCAGTGTATGGGACCCTCACCAGGATTACCTGATTCAAGAACTGGAAAAAATCCAAAGAAAAGCAGCTCGATTTGTTCTGGGTGATTTCCGACAAAAGAGTAGCGTTACAAAAATGTTGCAATGTTTCTGTTGGGAAGAACTGAGAGAAAGAAGAAGAGCAGCTCGACTAAGTGGTATGTTCCGAGATGTCAGCGGAGAGATGGCGTGGAATGACATTAGTAGACGAATAAGTTTGAATGGCGTTTATAAAAGTAGGAAAGATCACAATATGAAGATAAAGTTGGAATTCAAGAGGACAAACTGGGGCAAATATTCATTTATAGGAAGGGGAGTTAGGGATTGGAATAACTTACCAAGGGAGATGTTCAATAAATTTTCAATTTCTTTGAAATCATTTAGGAAAAGGCTAGGAAAGCAACAGATAGGGAATCTGCCACCTGGGCGACTGCCCTAAATGCAGATCGGTATTGATTGATTGATTGGTATGATGATAAATGGGGTTAAAAGTCAGTTTGTGAGTTTCAAAGATAGGAAAAGTCCTCTCAGTTTTAATTACTGGGTTGATGGGGGTAAAAGTTCCTTTTGGGGATCATTGTAAGTACCTAGGTGTTAATATAAGGGAAGATCTTCATTGGGGTAATCACATCAACGGGATTGTAAATAAAGGGTACAGATCTCTGCAAATCAATAGGGGTTGTAGTAAGAATGTAAAGGAGAGACGATACAAGTCTTTGGTAAGACTTCAAATAGAGTATGATTCCAGTGTATGGGACCCTCACCAGGATTACTTGATTCAAGAACTGGAAGAAATCCAAAGAAAAGCAGCTCGATTTGTTCCGGGCGTTTTCCGACAAAAGAGTAGCGTTAATTTTTTTTGCAAAGTTTGGGCTGGGAAGACTTGTGAGAACGAAGATGAGCTGCTCGACAAGGTGGTATGTTCCGAGCTGTCAGTGGAGAGAAGGCGTGGAATGACATTCGTTTGAGTGGTGTCTTTAAAAGTAGGAAAGATCACAATCTGAAGATAAAGTTTGAATTGAAGAGGACAAATTGGGGCAAATATTCGTTTATAGGAAGGGGAGTTTGGGATTGGAATAACTTACCAAGGGAGATGTTCAATAAAATTCCAATTTCTTCGAAACCATTTAAGAGAAGGCTAGGAAAACAAAAGATAGGGAATCTGCCACCTGGGCAACTGCCCTAAATGCAGGTTAGTAGTGATTGATTGATTGATTGGTTTTTGATTGATTGATTGATTGATTGATTGATTGATTGATTGATTGATTGATTGATTGATTGATTGATTGATTGTTTGATTGATGTAGTAAAGATAGTCATCACATTTGGCACGCACATTGACATGTCCGATTGCCGTATGCAAGCCAAATTTCATGATTCTAGCTTGCACAGAAGTATGCGAAAAAATAATGTAAATTGTTAAAAATGTACCCATATTTCACACTATTCGAATTTTCTAACTCATTCTAACCTTTAAATATGAGAGATACAGTACGGGAAAATGTTTTAGTAACCAGACATGTAGAACAATAAAAGGGGCGTCTGATGATGCAAGCCATTTGTTTAAATAATGCACTGTTTAGGAGCAGTGAATCTGTAAATGAATATCTGCATATACCTTTGTATATCGATCTATGTTCATTGAAGTCGATTTGCAGCAATCTAGAAAGGATGTTTCTGTCTGTTTGTGTACTTTACAAATTGATAGCGACTGTCAGCAGGAGGACGTCTCCTGTTGTAATAAATTCTCCCCACATCTACTTTAACTGGCACTAGGAATGTGGTCCTTCTCCAACTCCTGTGTATCTGGCATTAGTAAGGCTGGCCTACCATTTTAATGAAAAATTTTCTTCTCGGTTTGAGTAGCCGAAGGCAATGGAGCTTGCAATTTTGTGCAAATCTCCCCAACTCTATTCTGTCTGGCAGTAGGCAAGAGAGCCCGCCATTATGAACAAGTTTACCCATTTAAAATGTGACTTGCATTATGCAAAGTGGCCTGCTATTATAATCGAAACTCACGAATTCGCTTGTGACTGGCAATAAGTTGCAATAGGAAAAAGGGCCTGTCATTGTAATGGTAACAGCATAACTCAATTTTGACTGGCAGTAGGGAAGGTATTTGCTATTATAATGAAAGCTCCTCAACTGGGATATGTCTGGAAGTAGGAAAGGTGGCCTGCCATTGTAACAAAAATTCCGACCACACGTGCGTATTGTGGAAATATTGAGGATGCACCTCCTCCCCCCACCAACTCGTAAAACAAATATCTGAACAGCGAATAAATCGCGTTGCACGAAATCCGTGGGTTGACTAAGGACATGTTCATAGAATGCCACCCGTAGTTTATAATCTCTTTTCGATCTTCCATGCAAACGCAGCAAATAATATGAGCGTGGCAAGTCTTCGCTTAATGATCGTGAGGTGGTGCAAAGGGACCTAGACTGCGATTTGTCGACTACTCCCACTGGGATCCTCTTCCTTAAGTTGTAATATTTTTTCCTCTGCACGGAGTGCGAGTCTGGCAGTGGGAATTGCGTTCCCCTGTCGACTGTTCTCTGTACGGCTGCTAAAGCCTTACTTCTGTGTGGAAACGTTCGTTGTGGATATTGTTCTCCGCGCATTCGTGCTGTGTCTCTAGTGTTGTGCCGTACTTTTCCACATAATAAAATATATCTGAGTACTCCCGCAGCGTGAAGTGTCCCATGGGCTGTGTGTCCCACTCGTTAGATACACCACATGTGACTCTACTTCCATCTTTCTCCCCACTTTCAAGTTCTCCGGCGGCGCTCCAGCCGATCTGCCCCTCTGCTGGCTTCCGCACTGCCTGAGCTGGAGCAATGCATACATACGACACTACAGTAGCCGTTATAACATTATCCAAGATTATGAATTTCATTATTGGTTCCGTATTGAATTAAGACTACATATAATTTACAAAGTTTATTCCACCTACCGTACTCAATACTGTACAATAATTGCAATGTCTATAAATACATTACAATATGTTATCAAGGGCCTAGTTTCAACTCTATGTGGGTCATCATCAGCCTAAGATACACTTATGGATTTGCCTATGTCCTAAAACAAAATTATATTGTGGAAATAAAAATTAAAAGAGTGAACTGAGTACGTGATGCGATAATGTACATATAAAATGGTGGAGTGATGAACTGTTGATAGATAAAATAATGTTGTACTGATCAATGACAAATAAAATTTTCAGGTTTTACATCAATTACACTTAGACTGTAAGAATAGTATCACACAATTTTTTTTACAATTATGATTAAAATATGCCCTTGTTTAGTGAATACTCTAAAATTGCACATTAAAAGTATAAAATGTCGGTTGAATGCAAAGTCCAGATACTTCTATTGAGTGTCAGTGCAACATTATTTTATCTATCAACAGTTCATCACTCCCTCATTTTATATGTACATTATCGCATCACATACACAGTTCACTCTTTTAATTTTCATTTCCACAATGTAATTTTGTTTTAGGATATGGGTAAATCCATAACTGTATCTTACTTAGGCTGATGATGACCCACATACGGTCGAAACTAGTCCCTTGATAACATAATGTATTTATAGACATTGCAATTATTGTACAGTATTGAGTAGGTGGAATAAACTTTTGTAAATGATACTTTATAACATTATATAATTAGGCGATTTATACAGCCTCCATGGCTCAGGCGGCAGCGCGTCGGCCTCTCACCGCTGGATTCCGTGGTTCAAATCCCGGTCACTCCATCTGAGATTTGTGCTGGACAAAGCGGAGGCGGGACAGGTTTTTCTACGGGTACTCCGGTTTTCTCTGTCATACTTTTCTCCAGCAACATTCTCCAGTACCACTTCATCTCTCAGTCATTTCCCCAGAGGAGTGCGCTAAGCTTCAGCTACCGGCACAGTTCCTATCCTCGCGGCTAGATGGGGGCTTCATTCAATCCATTCCTGACTCGGTTGAAACTGGATACAGGCTATGCATTTTCATTTTCAAACAGCATTTCAGGCTCAATTTCCGGCGAAATGCAATTATTTAGTCTACAACAAATAGAGAGAGAAGTCGTGAATAAGATAATTTTCTTTTTTGCAAGCTGCTTTACGTCGCACCGACTAATGGCGACGGTGGGACAGGAAGGGGATAGGAATGGGAAGGAAGCGGCCGTGGCCTTAATTATCTTACCTCGTGTGAACATGGGAAACCACGGAAAACCATCTTCAGGGCTGCCGACAGTGTGGTTCGAACCCACTATCTCCCGAATACTGAATACTGGCCGCACTTAAGCGACTGCAGCTATCGAGCTCGGTTAAGATAACTTTTACTTTCCTCTTTGTACAGTAATTTGCCACATGTTCCAAGGCATGAGCATGGAAGATTACTGCAAACATTCTACAAGCATTATGGATTTCCGACTTAATGGCGCTTTATACAAGAAAACCGTTATACGTACTTTGTTCTATGTATCATGTGAAATAATCGCATGGAGTATGATTGTACCGTTTCCTTCCACTCTGTAGGTCTGTATGAATACTCGTGAGTTGGCTAACTCCACTTTGTCTCACCTCTAAGAAGTAATGAAAATAAATTATAGGCTACCTGTAATTGTTATTTATTATGTTTTATGTTCCACAGTTTACTCTGAAGTTAATTTCACATCATTCTAACAGCTGCCACAGTTAATGTACCTGACAATATTCCTTCTCTGATAACGGCTGACCGTAAGTGACGCAAGCGTGGAATTTCCAGGTGATAAATAGCGTATGGCAAGCGTGATTCGTCCGCAGTAGGATGTGACAATAATAATAATAATAATAATAATAATAATAATAATAATAATAATAATAATAATAATAATAATAATAATAATAATAATAATAATAATAATAGCCGATCTAAGTGGCCACGAATGTTAACGCCCTATGGTTATGCGTTCTGGAGACGAGAGTGTTCGAACCCCACCATCAACTGTCCTTAGAAGAGTTTTCTTTGGTTTCCCATTTTCACTTCAAGGTAAATTTCGGGAGAGTTCCTTTTCAAAGGCCACAGCCGATTCCTTCCACCGTCTTTCCAAATATTATATTCGTTAGCTCCTCAACCGCGATTGGCGTCAGGAAGGGCACCCGGCTGTAATATCATGTCATATCATCTCACCCCATCCCCGATGCCGTAGAAAACGGATCGAAGGGTTAGATATGCAACAATAACAACAACAATACTACTACTAAATAATAATAATAATAATAATAATAATAATAATAATAATAATAATAATAATAATAATAATAATAATGATGAAAATGGAAATTCACAGCCTATTTCCAGTCATTCAACCGGGTGATGAATGGAATGAATGAATCCCCCATCTAAGGGCGAGGATAGATATTGTGCCGGCTGCCGAAGCCTGTCACACTCCTCTTTGGCAATGATTAATGACTGACAGATGAAATTAAATGATATGATATATTGGAGAGAGTTGCTGGAATGGAAGATGACGAAAACCGGAGTTCAATCAATCACTACTGATCTGCATTTAGGGCAGTCGTCCAGGTGGCAGATTCGCTATCTGTTGTTTTCCCAGCCTTCTTAAATGATTTCAAAGAAACTGAAAATTTATTGAACTTCTCCCTTCGTAAGATTTTCCAATCCCTACCTCCCATTCCTATAAACGAATATTTGCCCCAATTTGTCCTCTTGAATTCCAATTTTGTCCTTATATTGTGATCTTTCGTACTTTTAAAGACACCACTCAATCTCATTCTTCTACTAATGTCATGCCACTCCATCTCTCCACTGACAGCTCGGAACATACCACTTAGTCTAGCAGCTCGTCTCCTTTCTCCCAAGTCTTCCCAGCCCAAACTTTGAAATATTTTTGTAACGCTACTCTTTTGTCGGAAATGCTTTTCTTTGGTTTTTTTCCAGTTCATGAATTGAATAATCCTACCGGGAAGAAAACCTGTTCTGGCTCCGCTTTGTCCACCAAGAATTTTTACTGTAAATGAGTCATTTTGTTCACTGCGTATTTAAATACAGTCAGTTTTCTGATGAGTTGCAGTGAAATTTATACCTTTCAGATGGAAGTGTATAGTATTTGTGTCAAAAATGACCAAATCCAGCCTTTTGTTCTTGAATACGTCTAAAACTACAAAAGATTTAACAGAAATACTGTTTACATCAATGCATTATATAAATATAACGTAAGTGCTGAAACGAATTTTGAATTGAACTTGAACACTGAGCGTTTTTTCTCTCCCTTGAAAAGTTTTACGTTTGGATTTGGAACGTTTTCGAAATAACTTTCTCAAATGTCAGAACTGTAGGTAATCTAACGATATGGCACCATTTGAGAAGATCTACATTCAGAAGCTAATGCCATATGCTATTATAATTACAATCAAGACAGAAAAATGAAGAGATCTGTCCCGATGAGGGTATCGGAAAAAGAAAGGGATGAACCACGAAGGGCGTGAGAATGAAGGACTCCCTAAGCGTCCTCACTATAATACTGTCCAGGTCGGAAGAGGAAAGGATTGGCCAAAGGAGGTCAGACCAGAAGTACAAATGCGTTGAACCTGACACAAGTATGAAGCGACTCAGGTAGGTACTCCGTGGCCTTCAAACAGGCTCTCACGTTGAAAGCCTCTGGATTCCGTTTTAATCGTGGTGGTAGGTTTTTGTGTTAAAGGGCAAACAACGTGAATATCAGCCTCTTAAGTAATTAGATGTAAAACCGTATAAAAATAAAAATCGAATATATATACATTTAAGGAATGTATTTCAAAGCTGAAAAGAAACACTTAAAACAATATTGGGAAACCGAAATAGAAATCAAGACATCAATAGCAAACAAAAGTTTCCTTAGTAGACGACTCATTCAATTTCAAAGAGCTAAGTGCGCTATTCTGGTCGTCCTATCGCAGGTTTTATTGCTTCTGGTCACAGAGCGTACTTAGGTATGATTCCCGAGGACAGTTACATTTTCATCTCTTTCATATTATTATTATTATTATTATTATTATTATTATTATTATTATTATTATTATTATTATTATTATTGAAGCAATGTTACTGCTGCGGTAGAGGTTAATAGTGCTGCTTTTCTTACACAGGATATTGCGTGCTACCGTTGTTCCCTTTCAGAAGAACTAAGATTTATTTAATGGGATGAAGGTACTTGCATTGCTGAAGAGATCATAGCATCCATCTTGTCAACTGTAACGACTCTACCTCTAACACTTTAACGACTTCGCAGTCGTTATCGCAGTCCATTTCGCTATTACGAGTCATTTATTTTGTTTATGACCTGCAGGTAGGTCAAAATGGCGGTTCTCAAGGTTAAGTTAGTATCTGCAGCACGCGCCAGGTACAGTTATGATATTCAAATTTTTCGAGATTCCCTTATGTATTATCTTCCTTCCAAGTTGTTTATTGTTGTTACTGCTTCATGAACGAGTCTTAGAACAGCGTTGTCAACAATCCAGTGTACTTAGTACGTGTAAAGTCTGCCTATTCCTCGTAAAATTACTGTATGTTCTGCATATATGGGTCTCTTTTGACCCCATCCGTATTCTTATTGCTTTTCTGTTATTTTTGGAGTAATTTATCAATTTCTTCATATTTTACACGTATTGCATTACGTAACATTTCACCATTATTATCAATAGCATTCCAACTGACGATCCGGCTGCCATACTGGGGCGAAACGCTGGTAATTGATTGGAAGAGCCCAAAGAGCTTGAATATTTAAATTCATTCAAAAGTGTTGGCTTAAGGTTCTGCTTCAAAACAGCCTATGACCTAAATGTACCGTACCTGGTGCTTGCTGCAGATATTAACAATCATAACCATCACCTACTTTCAAAGATGGTTTTATCAGTTTATTAATCATTACTCTGAGTCATTGTGGACTGAGTCCATATGATTTGAGTAATACGCTTTACAAAGCACATTTTCTTTCGAATATTCTTTGCGAAGACTTAACTTTTTGTAGGTTTCACGCTGCTGATTTATTTTCGTGCCCTTGATTTTAGGACAGCATTTACATCTCCTCTTCTCTTCACTACTTGAGTTCTCTGAGGTTTTCGCTAAGCAGTTTCCTCTTTCCCTCTTGCAATTTCAAGCCTCGGTACCAGGACGTATTAACTACATTGTCTCAAAAATTAAAAATAACAACAATGGAATTGCGAATAACAGTTTGAATAACGCAATAATGTTGTCTACAACAAGTGAAATTCCTACACTGAGAGGTAGCCTGATTTACTATCCACTAACTTTACTGAACTGATGTTTACAGTTATTTACAAGTTCACTTGCTTTTGAGTTTCCCACTGGATGGTTTTTGCTAACGATTGTAATTAAACGCACATCCCTGTGGCGCGTCGAACTCCTGTCCTCCAGTACACTGCTTCTCAAAGTGGAGTGCCGTTACAGAACAGTTCACTTCACAACTAACAAGCCTCGTTAAACTCCGCATAGCTGTCGGATTCGCTCACTCCTTGAGAATGACTCATCATAGACTCGCGACCATCTCCTAATTGCTTGCGTTCACTCGCGACTGACTCACTGAAGACCAACTTACTGGAGACTGATTAGCTTTCGTGGCTCCCCTCTTTATGCAGGTCCACAGGAAAATCTTGTAGTTTCCACCTCCAGATCATTCTGGGTTAGTTATTCAGATTTCAGCTTCTTCTAAGGAGTTTCTTTATCTCGAGTCTCAATAATTCACCGACGGTATTGATTTGCTTGCTGTTGAATCACACACACACATTGTCGCCACCACGTCGTCATTGTGGCCTTTCGCTGGCATTGCAGGCTTTCACAGACTCCCCGCAACCTCAGCCAACATTGTCACTATAATATGTTAAATGATTTAGATGGAATACAATATGCATAACCATTAAAAGTAACACACTGAGTACACGGTACTCCCACTTGAAGAAAATAATTATTACTTTAGGAAAGTGTTAATAAGTATACAGTGCACACGAAAATTGTAAATAGAATATCTTAAAATATATCTATAGATTGAGATGTATAAGAGTTTAAAATTCTGAGTTATTAAAAGTTTGGAATTAATATGATCAAAGAAGACTCCTTGTATGATGTAAGTTATAACTCCCCCTAGTTATCATGAATGTATCGGTCAGAAACGGATGCTAAATTGGGAAAAGTAGTGGCCATGACCTGTACTTTACGTGCCATATTAAAGTGGGAAACCACACTGAAACTGAACGAGGGTGGGGTTTGGACCCACTTCGACTCACAGCTGAACTGATGTCTACAGTTACATACATACTTGGGTGCACGTTGTTTAATCCTAATATCAGCATTTAAATCAGACAATCTAATGCAGGGAATAGATTAGGCTTCATAAAAAATCTTATACGGAATGAGACAACTAAGATGTTCTCCTCATAAGCTAGTAAAACGTTAAGGATACTGGAAATCTGTTCTCACTTTCAGTAATGTTACCAAGGTGCACATGATCGACCTTGCAGTACTTTCCCAAGTTAACAGTATCTTTCGAGATAACAGTACTTTTTTAATGTAACCACACTGCCTTTTACACCTAGCATTAGAGTCTCAAAAAATGATTGAGTGCATGGTATTATATTTTCCTCACATTTAACATTTTTATCAGACATAAATTGAATTACAGTATTATCAAAATATATTTCATTTCCCATGTACGCCTAGATAGAAAACCTGTGAATACCCACAACACACATTATGTCTTTAGACTCAATTATTTTTGCGAAAAGTGTGCCTGCGAGGAGCTTGGTGCAATACCATGCACCTATTCCTTTTTTGAGCGACATAACATTGCAAATTCAGGAGTGTGATGTTCAACATCTGACAAAATCTCGCGAGATAACCAAACCACCTAAACTCTATGAATATAGAAAAACAATTCGGAATTGTAGGGTGTGATCGAATAGTGTTTATAGATGATCCTTGGAAATGCCAGATGCAGCTTCCGGTGTAACTTGAGAGCTTACTTAGGGCACATGTCTGTGAAGACTACAGTAAGTAGTGGAAAATCACTATTTCTGCTATCATAATTTGTACAGAAATACGTATTCTAGATAGACAAAACTTATTATGTGCAATGAATGAACATTATAGATTGTTAATAGCTTATTAGTTACTGGTTATACTTCACGGTACATTTTTTAAGGCAAGTTATTCTTTGCATTGTTTTCCATGACTGAAAATTCCCTCGAAGCTCATGTGACATGAATGATATTTTTACACCTACTACCCACATCATGTAAGTATAAAATAGAGTACAATTATGATCTTTGGTAAAATAGCTTTTTGTAGAAAAATTCAAATATTACTATTCAAATTTTCCCAAATTATATTCAATATTTTATGATCTATTTTTCATAAATAAAGAGCAACGTTCATAATTGTAGTTCACTATTAAGACAATTACACCAAAACATTTTGCCAAATAAAATTGGTCTATCATTAATAGTTAATGAGATACTGGAATTATATTTTTTACTTTGTATTGCTTTCCTGTGAAAGTGTGTTCCTTTAGAATATTCATTTTCCTATCTCTGTAACCATTAATCACAGACAAATGAAATTCGCCACACTGTTTTAGTGAGAAATTATTTTTTTAAATGGAGTATAATCATGAATGAAGCTCTTTATTTATGAAAATAAGGGCAATAATATTTTCGATAATTTTTTGAAAATATGAATATTTGTACTTTTCTTTTCAAAAGACCTATTTTACGAAATATCATGATTGTAGTCTACTATCTACCTACCTACATGCTGTACATCGTAGCTGTAAAAATATCATTAATGTCATATGAGTAGTTTTCGAGTTTACCACTCTAACAGCTTGGAGTGGATTTGCAGCTTTAAAAAACATCGCAAGAAACAAACTGTCATAAGAATGAACCCATTAAGCTTAACCAGTATCTAATAAAAATCTACTATGTTCATTCATTGTATATGATATTTTTTGTTCACCTGAATTAAGTATTTCTTTCCAAATTATGATGGCAAATATAGTGATTTATACTACTTTCTTGAGGTCTTCACAGACTTGTGCCCTTAATTCGACCACAATCTAAAAGTTCGGAACTGTACTTAATGAGGCGCCGGCCGTGCAAGCCGAAGATGCTATATTGTCTATCTTGGCAGGGCTTCAACTCAAGATTTCACTGAGCGACTATACTTGTCTTGTCCCTTATATTTTTTTTGCACCATATTACTGTATAAGAATCGAGCAGTGACTTGGAAAATTCATCCATATAATCGACCTTTTTTTATTTCCCTTGGTTTACATTCAGTTCTTTAATTGATAATATTGCTCTCGGAGACAATATCCTCTGAGATATTCCACTAGATGGTCGTTTTAGAAGCTTTTATAAGTGTATGCTGTATTGCGGTGCCCTAGAATATGCTGAGTAATAAATTCAGCAGCGTGAACTAATTTACCTTGCCGGGAGAGTTTCATTAACTTCCCGTGAGTTAAAACTCTAGGACAAGACTAACTTCTCTCTGCTATGTCATACGGACCTCTTGAATTACTGCCAACTGAGTGCGAACAAGTTAGATCAAGATTACAAGCAAATGCACTACTTGGCGTGTTCACCCATTCTCCTAAAATCAAAAGAGGAGTTAGAATTATGAGCGTTGTTTGATTGAAAAACAGTCAGGGCTGTTAACACTGCAAATAACTGATAAGGCAGTCGAGAGGTAACAGCACTGCATGGTTTGGTGTTTGTAGTAACAATTCAGAACGTGATCAGCCTGGGACACGTGTCAGGGAAGTAGACGAACAAGTTGAAACAATATTCATGTTGAATATTTATATCCATACGAGTACAACGTAACATGATTCAATTATTGTATATATTTTTTTACAATTTACGTCGCGCCGACTTAGATAAGTCTTACGGTGATGGTGGGATGGGAAAGAAGCGGCCGCGGCCTCAACTAATATATTTGGCTGGTGTGAAAATGGGAAAGTGCGGAAAACCATCTTCTGGGCTGCTGATAGTGCAGTTCGAACCACTATCTCCCGAATGCAAGCTTGCAGCTGCGCGAACCTAATCGCACGGCTAACTTGCTCGGTTTCAATTATTGCGCAAAGAAGGTGCGTTGACAGGGAAAACTGTCACGAACTTTGGTTGTGCACGTTAACGCAACAATGGACAGTCGGCGCCGTTCTTGCTGAGTTTCTTATGGTTCGCCCGCCTTACAGCGAAGATCTCCTCCCTTGCGACAGACACATCTTTGGTCTGTTGACCTCTTCCACCCCCGCCCGAGTTAACAAGGAACACAACACATTTTCCTTCGACTCAACCACGAGTTAACTCGGATTTCAAATGTCCCAGTCCCGAGTTTAGTCAGACGCTGCTCAGCACGAGGTGGTGTCATCTGACAGTACCTAAATAATAATAATAATAATAATAATAATAATAATGGTATATGGCCTCCGGAGAGGGCTGGTGCAGTTCTTTGAAGTTTACGCCCATGGGTGACCTGCGCGTCGGTGAGAATGGGGGCCGTACCTACGATGAAATCTAATATTTACGATGGCATAAACACTCAGTCCTTGATTTAGAGGCATTAAATAATGAAGATTAAAATCCCCGACCTGGCCGGGCTTCAAACCTGGAACCCCTTGTCCAAAGCCCATCATGCTAATCATTTAGCCACGAAGCTGGGCAGTGTCTGGTGAAAACGATAGTCGACTCGATTCATCACTTTACAATATTCTTACGATAATTCTATGCCTTTTGTTCAACGTTGACAGCTGTCTTCTGCCTTTCCACATGTATCTACCCAGGATAATGAAAGCATGCTAGAATGATATTTTAGGTATTGTCGCTTTTTTTTTTTTTTTTTTTTTTTTTTTTTTTTTTTTTTTTTTTTGCTTTACGTCGCACCGACATGGCGACGATAAGATAAGAGAGACCTAGGAATGAGAAGGAAGCGGCCGTGGCCTTCACTAAGGTACAGCCGCAGCGTTTGCCTGGCACGAAAATGGGAAACAACGGAAAATCATCTTCAGGACTGTCGACAGTGGGGTTCGAACCCACCATTTCCTAAACGCAAGCTGATAGCTACATGGCCCATACCACTTGCTTGGTAGTGTGGCTTTTATGACAATAGTGACAACGAGTTTGCAGTGAATGAATCTGTGGAAACTGATCATACAGTTGTTCAGTTCCGGCGAAAAGCCCAAGAGATAACAATTATTGTTAATGTTTTCCTTCCACGATTGTTCAGTAACGTTGTAAATATACTATATTCACACCAGGCAAATGCTGGGGTTGTACCTTAATTAAGGTCACGGTCGCTTCCTTCCCACTTCTAGCTCTTTCCTATCCCATCGTCGTCATAAGACCTATCTGTGTCGGTGTCCGTCTCCATGGCTAAATGGTTAGCGTGCTGGCCTCTGGCTACAGGGGTCCCGGGTTCGATTCCCGGCAGGGTCGGGAATTTTAACCTTAATTGGTTAATTTCGCTGGCTGGGTGTATGTGTCGTCTTCATCATCATTTCATCCTCATCATGACGCGCAGATCGCCTACGGGTGTCAAATCAAAAGACCTGCATCTGGCGAGCCGAACTTGTCCTCGGACACTCCCGGCACTAAAAGCCATACGCCATACCTCTGTGTCGGTGTGGCCTAAAGCAAATTATATATATATATATATGTATATACCCTATACATATCTCTAGACAGCAATCACTGTACCAGCTGAACAACTCTTATACTTGCGTTTTTTCAGTATCCCGAGAATCCAGCCTGAGTCTGCTGTTGTTAGTACTTACTTTAGCTTTCACTTTGACCTTCTGAGTCTGTCCTGTTTATCTCTCGACATTAATCTTTCCTGAATTTCGAAATAATAGTGTCTTTTCATTTTCCTACTTTCCACATCCTCCTCCTACCTTTTCGGCTCAGCATTCTCCATCAGGTGTAGATATAGAAACATAGATATAAGCGCAAATTATATTCCTGACTCAGAAAATATATACTGGCAAACACTCATTATTATTTTAGCAACACAACGCGACTACAGAAACACATAGTAGTCCTTCCACATGGGATTGGCGTCAGGAGGGGCATCCGTCCATAAAACGAGGATAAGTCCACATGTACAACACAGTTCACAACTTCATCTACACCAGGATGTGGGAAAAGTGGCAGAAGAAGACAATTCTTCTTCTTCTTATTCGAACCAGTATTCTGACAGAACATTAGTTAGGTGATGGACGACACAAAGTATCACTCTAAGTAAAGTGTCTTTCAAACATGATTTTGCTGATCTGTCCTGAAGGGAACATTTCCAATCGCAAAACGTGAAATCTAAACATTAGCACTGAAATTCCAACCAACTTTTTCCATTATTTCCGAGTTTCACACCAGGCAAATGTTGGGGCTGTACAAGGCCACAGTCGCTTCCTTTCAACCCCTAGCCCTTTACTGAGAATCGTTGCCATAACACCTCTCTGTGTCGGTGCGACGTGAAGGAAATTGTTAAAAAAAATCCTAACTATAGATTTAGGCCCTATACCATTAATAAAGGACGAAATTAGTGCTAGCTGTCAGGAAATTTCAGAAGTGTCTCCGAGAACGTACTTAAGCATTGTTAAATTTTGTTTCGAAGAACAATGTCGTCACTTGCGACATCCCCTGTAGGATAAATTTATAGTAGCGTCATACTGGGGAGAATATGTATCCCGGTGGTGCACGCTGTTCGATGATATTCACCGTGATTTTCACTGAGAGAGTTGAGAAATGAAGTCAAATTATCGTCATGATTAGTTAGGATTGTGAATGATATGGCGCCCTTAACTCTAAATTGTTTCACTATTGTTTCCTTTTAATCTCCTTTTAAACATCGGTATTAATTGCTCCTTTCAAAACAAACCAAAACCTATGGCACTACAGCCCTTACGGACCTAAGCTTACCAGGTGACCGCTGCCCAGCCCGGAGGCCTGCAGATTACGATGTGACGTGACGAATCCTCTCGACCATTATTCTTACCTATCTAGACCGGTGATGCTACCTAACCGTCACTTAACTCCTCAGATGTCATCACGTAGGCTGAATGGACTCCGAACTAACACTGAGATCCAGCTAAAATGCTCTGATTTAGTTGGGATTGGAACCCCTGGCCTCTGGGTAAGAGCCAGTCTTGTGGAGCCAGCTCATAGTTCCTTTACGTGCTGGCCTTTGGTCACAGGGGTCCCGGGTTCGATTCCAGGCAGGGTCCGAAATTTTAACCTCATTGGATAATTTATCTGGCATAGGAGCTGGGTTTAAATGTTTTTTTCACCATCATGTCATCCTAATCACGACCCGCAGGTCACCTACGGGAGTCAAATTGAGTCGAACATGCCCTCGGACTCTGCCGGCACTGAAAGCCATACGCTATTTCATTTCAATTGAAAGTAAATCACTTTGGCTGTTTTACACAGAGTCTAATGAACCAATACAATGTTAATAAATTGTGATGGATGGGACGATCTTATATTTACAAACTTCCTTTTGTTACATCAATCGCTGGTTGATGTTGAGTAATAAAGGTTCTACGGTATTCTGCTTTGAGCCGTAGCGTAATGTGTTCATGACACATTTGTGTATATGTTTCATAATTATTCCACTGCAGCGGACTGCAGCTGAGTAGAAAGTTCCACGAAATGTGCTTGCTTGGTCCTATCTACGGCTTTGCTCCTTTACTGTTTTATTACTTTCACTGCAACCCTTTATCTCAACCCCCAGATTTAATGTAACCCCAGAAATTACTTTAGCATCATCATAAACTTACAGAACCAAAGTTTCTATCAACATTTTTTTAGGTCACGAGAATTTATAGCGCTTTGTCGCCTAAATACATCAATCCGACAACTGTGTGACCGCATGCTATGGACGTCTTGTATGTATGTATGTATGTATGTATGTATGTATGTATGTATGTATGTATGTATGTATGTATGTATGCTCATGAAATAGGGATGGCGAACTTACGACACGCGTGCCACTAGATGACACGTGAGCACGACTTGTATGGCATGGCAGACAAGATACTAACATATTTTAATGTTTTTAAGATGTAAAAAATAAGTCGAAAATCTAGCAACATAGCATATTTAAGTACACTGAGTGAGCAAATGTCATGGGATAGCGGAGCACTGATGCGCAGGTGTGTTGTCTGCGCACCACCCGCCCCCTGTGCCAGAGGCAGATGTATAGGAGACTTTGTGAGCAGTGGCTGTTCATGAGGTGTAACATGGAACGTCGTCGTGAGCTGACACCGTTCGAACGGGGTATGGTGGTCGGTGCCCGACGGATGGGAAGTGCGATTTCGGTAGTGGTGCGAGAATTCGGCTTCACACGATCAACCGTGTCCAGGGTGTATCATGAATGGTTGAATGCGGGTGTCACCGTCCACAACAGACGAACGACCGGCCGTCCAGCCACCCTCGATGACCGTGACCGGCGACATCTGAGACGGATTGTCAATAGTGACAGACGAGCAACCGTGCAACAAACCACGGCTCAATTCAACACAGGCCGTGTTAGACACGTCTTCCAGTGGACAATCCGTAGGAACATGGGTTCTATGGGGTATGGGAGCCGGCGCCGCACACGGGTGCCACTGTTAACTCAACGTCATCGGGCACAACGACGCACATTTGTCGCCAGTCACCAGGGATGGACACTGGAACAATGGCGTAACATGATATGGTCGGACGAATCACGATTTCAACTTCGCCATACCGATGGGAGGCACCGTGTATGGCGCAGACCACATGAAGCGATGGATCCCGCCTGCTACGAAGGTGTGGTCCAGGGCGCTGGTGTCTCTGTCATGGTCTGGGGTGCATTTTTCTCGTATGGAATGGGCCTCCTAGTTGTTCTGGAAGAGACTTTGAATGGTACGCGGTATATTGAGCTGCTCGGAGACCATCTCCACCCATTTTTGGCCTTCCAGCGCCCAGACGGTTCTGCGGTATTTCAAGATGATAACGCGCCGCCACATCGCTCCCACGTCACCCGGGAATGGTTCCAGGAACATGCAGCGGAGGTCCAACGACTGCCATGGCCATCCAGGAGCCCGATATGAACCCTATCGAGCATATCTGGGATGTCCTGGAACGCAGGCTCCGTGCCATGGATCGTGCACCCACGAACAGACCAGCATTGGCGGCCGCTCTGCAAACGATTTGGTGTAAGCTGCGTCCAGAGGACTACCAGGGACTTGTCGACTCACTTCCACGGCGTCTCACTGCAGTTCGCAGGGCCAGAGGAGGCCCCACACGCTATTAGGTGACTATCCCATGACATTTGCTAAGTCAGTGTATTGCGCTTTAATAAAGAAGTATGTCCCAATCAATTCTATAGTCATATTTTTACAAATGTTATTAGGTTATAGGAGGCTCCATGGCTCAGGCGGCAGCGCGCCGGCCTCTCACCGCTGAGTTCCGTGGTTCAAATCCCGGCCACTCCACGTGAGATTTGTGCTGGACAACGCGGAGGCGGGGCAGGTTTTTCTCCGGGTACTCCGGTTTTCCCTGTCATCTTTCATTCCAGCAACACTCTCCAATATCATTTCATTCCACCTGTCATTCATTAATCATTGCCCCAGAGGAGTGCGACAGGCTTCGGCAGCCAGCACAATTTCTATCCTCGCCGCTAGATGGGAGCTTCATTCATTCCATTCGTGACCTGGTCAAATGACTGGAAAGAGGTTGTGGATTTTGATTTTCATTAGGCTAGAGCAAAAATATTCCATATTCTTAAAATTAGCCTGTTTTCAAAAATGTAATTTTCAGTGATTTTCAAAATAAAATCATGTAATGCAATCTAATACCTAAATAAAGTCAAATGAGGGGTTTCATGATGATTTTAAAGGAAATTAACGGATGACACTCTAGAGAGTAAAAAGTGATGAAAAACAAGACCTTAATTGGCACGTTACTCGGTAAAGGTATGCCAACCCTGTCATAAAACTTACCTTACTCACTTCTCCTTATTCACTTACCTGTGGTCTTGTTAGATATACTAGATGGCAGCCGTATCAGATTCATGTTGGGTGATCGCATAGTCAGTGAACACCCGAGTGAACTTGTCTGTTGCAAAAGTGAATGCTTATGCCAGGAGAGAAGAAGGCGGGGCAAGTGAGATAGAGTTCTGGTTATTAGTTTGCTCATATATAGCTAGACTAGACTTTGGTTTGTAGTGGTAGCAGCTACTATTACAGAAGCTCTGTGCTCTGCAGAGCTATCCAGGGTCACACCACGGTTGTGGACAGAGGGAACTCGACCGTATATTGCGATCAGTTCATTTGAAATGGCAGAATGACTGAAAGAAGAGATCCGCTAGAGTTGTGTCGGTTTTTGTCAGAGAAGGCCTTGAAATCAATGTTCATTCGTTCACAATCTTCGTGTAGCTTGTTACAACTGTTACTATAGAAACACTGTTATGAAGTAACTTTTTTCATTCTGACATTAATCCTACATTGGTCCTTTTTCTTCTACCACGCTTCCCACACCTGTGGTTTTGGCCCTGTTGTATTGCCGGATGCCCTTCCAGACGCCAAACCTATGTGGAGGGATATAAACACTATTGCATATTTCTGTGGTGGTTGGTAGCGTGGTATGCTGTCTCAATATGAAGATAAGAGTGTTGGGAAAAACTCAAACACCTACGCTCCTAGCCAGAAGAATTAATCAGAAGCGATTAAAATCCCCGATCCGGCAGGGAATCGAACCCGGGACCCTCTGAAGGCCTCAACGCCGAACATTCAGCCAAGAGGTCAGACCTAGATTGGTCCTTACATCAATTAATATAACATGTAATTCCTCTCTAAGCGTGTGTTTTATTGCGCACATATTTTAAGTACTGTATTAATAACTCGTATTGTTTTGCAGATACCAAAGTTCGAATAGGATTAATTAATATTAATTCCAAAAATCCGGGAAAATTAGCTACGTGGTACGGGTCATGTATCTGTAAACTTGCATTCTGGAAATGATTTTGTACCTCAGCTTTCTCTATCCTCTTTTCTCTTGATTCCTCATTTTTACACCAAGCAAATGCTGGGACAATACTGTCATTTACGAGGACGGTTTGAAAAGTTCTCGGAATCATCGCTAGATGTCAGTGCTAGAGCAACGAGGTTCCCGCGCAATAATCACACATCCTTTGGCGCGTCAGTGCTCTAGCTGCAGGAGTGTGGTAGTGACGATTCTTTGTTGTTGTTCCCGCGTAGTGATTTGTGACACTGGAAAAAACTGAGATTCGAGCAGTGATTAAATACTTTGTAAAGAGATGTATGAAAGCAAAGGAAATTCATGCTGACTTTCAGAACACACTGGGGGACTCTGCTCCTTCATTTTCAACTGTTGCCAAGTGGACCAGCGAGTTTAAATTTGGTCGGCAGAGCTTGAATGATGATCCACGTAGTGGACGGCCTAAAAGTGTTACGACCCCAGAATTTGTCGCAAAAGTTGTGCCGAACCAAGCCTGCCTTGGTGGTGCACTTCCTTTATTCTTAGTTCTCCTTGACTGTCGTTGTCGCCATTAGCGATAACATTACCCGAATGTGACGTGAAACTTAGTTTCTCATTGAAGATGGCGCTCTTGCCATTTGTGTTTATACACAGTCTCTTTGACACAGTCTGTCTCTCGCTCTCCGAGTGTTAAGTTAGTCTGCTCGCGATGCCAACAATGGTCGGATCAAACGTGATAAGCAGACTGGAATTTAATATGTGCTTCTTGATCTGCGAATTGCTATTATCGTGGATTTACTTGTTTCAAGGCTCGGTTCTCTGCTTGAAGTTATTATTTTGATTGAGGTATATATTTCGAGACTCCTGATTGCTGCTCCCAGGTATTCATTCATTTTATTTCATTTTCATGCCAGTTACAAAAACTGTTCTAAGTGATTGTATTTCGGTAGTCTTTTATCACCTGTCTTTGCAGGCTCTTAATTACTTCATTGTATGTGTGTGTTTTAATTTTTTCTTTCTTTGTGTGCACACGCGTGGGAACGGAGAGTGGTATTTACCTATCTGTTTGGGCCTGTGTGTGTGTTTGTGGGTTTTGAGACCATGCATTTTTGTTTACTCATCATTTGAAATCATGGCTGAGCATTGGTGTATTGTGTGATTTGACGCCACGGGGTTTAATCCATGTTTGTCCACGTGAGGCAATTTGGATGTCCCGTGTAGCGGGTCGACGAGTGTTGTGATTGCAACGATTATATTTGGATCAGCCTTGCCTATATTTTGCGGCGGTCTGGCATTGTATCTGCGGTGTTCGAACCATGCTCGTGAGCCCATGATAACCTTCGCTATCCTGTGCGATAGTAGCCTATACGTCGCGTGCCTTTACACTCCGGCCTGATCTGGGTCGATTTTTTATTGGGTCTCTCTTCTTGTTTATACGTGTGTGTGTGTGTGTGTGCGCGCGAGCCTGTGCTGTCTGCTTGTGTACGGTCTATAGTACTCTCCGTATCTCGTAATTTCAGTTTTAATTTTTCTTTATTTTATTTTACTTTTCGTTTTTGTTGGCCGATTTGGGCCATGTGTAGTGTGCTATTTTATATTTCTAGGCCGTTATTTGGTCCATTGTCGGCGATTAGTTTTTGTTTTTGTAACTGTGGCAACATCATCTTCTCCTTCGCTTCTGCTCCTTTTGGGAGGCTGTGCTTTGCTTTTGTTGGGACGCGCTGGCATCGAATGGACGCTCGCTTGGAGCGCGGATGCAAACTGTGATATGTGCGCGGCCCGTATTACCGCGACTGTATTATTCCTTTAGTGGTTCCATTTTCTGATTTCCTCGATGATGTGTTTCACGTCACATTATTTTTCTCAAACGAATTTGTAAATTCTATGTAGTCATACGTAGGTGTGTAGTGCGATCGTGTGTACTGTCGGCGTGTTACACGAAACTTACTATGTCATTGAACGGGATACTACTTGATGTTTCAATTTTCTACAGTCATGTAAGTAACTTTTAATGCAGCCTCATATTTCTGTTTTCATTCTAATATTATGTGTGTTTATAATAAACCCCAGTTTCCTTGATCCATTCTTTTATTCATGGGGGTTACGGGTTCATGCTTTTCTGTCCTTTCGCTTCCCTTTGTCTACGCACGGATCCAGCTCCGAGCTGTTTTAGCTCGTTCTAGTCCATCCGCGGCAATTTACGAAGAGAGGTAAGCGAGGTAAGTATCTGCGCGTATATGTCTTGTACTGTGTTGATGTGTAATGGTAGCAGGGTATGTGGGTGGTGAAAAGTGCATAAAATGGCCATGAAGGATCGTCGACTGAAAGTGTGGGAGATTGCTGAAGCTGTAGGGATGTCTTCTAAACGGGTATATTATATTTTGATCGAAGAATTGGGTATGAATTAATTATCCGCAAGATGGGTGCCGCGGCTCTTGACATTGGACAGTAAACGCACCAGATTGGAAATGTCCGAACAAAATCTGTTCCGTTTTCAGTGCAACCAACAAGATTTTTTGCGCCGGATTGTGACTACAGAGGAAATCTGGGTTCACTACTATACCCCAGAGACAAAACAGCAGTCAAAGCAGTGGAAACATGCTGATTCACCACCACCAAAGAAAGCAAAGGCAGTGCGTTCGGCCGGAAAGGTTATGGCCTCAGTTTTCTGGGATGCAAAAGGCATTCTGCTGATAGATTATCTTCCTACTGGCCAAACAGTTACGGGGCAATACTATGCAAACCTTCTAGACCAACTACAGGAAGAGATACGCGAAACAAGGCCTGGTTTGGCAAGGAAAAAGGTCATCTTTCATCAGGACAACGCTCCGCCGCACACAAGTGTTATTGCCATGGCAAAACTTCATGAACTGAGGTACGAATTGTTGCCACATCCGCCTTATTCACCTGATTTGGTACCATCAGACTTTCATCTATTCCCCAAGCTGAAGATTTTCCTCGGTGGACGGAGATTTTCTACAAGGGAAGAACTGACAGCCGAATTGGAGAGGTATTTTGATGGCCTGGAGGAATCTCATTTTCGAGATTGGATCAAGGCATTGGAACATAACTGGACCAAATGCATTAGTCTACAGGGAGACTATGTTGAAAAATAAAAGCAGTTCCACCGAGGTAAGATACTTAATTCTAGTACATTCCGAGAACTTTTCAAAGCACCTACGTAGACCGCGGCCGTTATCTTTCTCGTCCTTCCTATTTCCCACCCCAGCATCGCAGTAAACTTGCATGTTAGCCACTCAAGCCACTAGCAAAAATTAAATAAATGAAAAATCAAATCTCATAAAATACACTGCTGATTTGAATTTAATAAAAAATAGGGACCTGCGAATGATTTTCCATCACTTATTTTTCTTCAGGATTAATGTGAAAAGGAACGGCTGCTCAACAAAGTTCTCTCGAGTCTAGACGCTCACCTTCCATGCTCGAGGATTGAAGCTCCTGTTCAGTGAGTTGGTATTCAAGAAAGCTCAAATGGGTACTACCGGGTGGTAATACATTTACTGACACAGTAACGAGCCCCTTAAAAGAATACACGGTTCTGGCCCTTCAGGAAAGCAATTCAATAATGAAAACATCCTCCAAGCTCTATAGCTGCAGTCGCTTAAGTGCGGCCAGTATACAATATCCATTCTCCCGGACGATTTTGTTACAATTGTTGGTAGATGTAACTATCTGACTTCACTGGTTGACATAATTATTGTTACTTAACCGATCTCAGTGACGTAGTCGGTTAGGCGGTTAGAAGATAGTAGATTCGATCCTAGCTTAAGGCAATGGCGTTTCAGGTTTAAATATTACTCCGTGTAACTGGCTTCCAGTACGTTAAAGAGCACCTGAGGAATAAAATTCCGACACATATGTCTCCGTCAAGACCGTTAACAATTAGAACGGACATGAAAATATTATAAATTTAAGACCGAGAAAGTTGACCATGCAGTTAGGGTCGCACAGCTGTGAGCTTGCATTCGGGAGATAGTGGGTTCAAACCCCACTGTCGGCAGCCCTGAAGATGGTTTTCCGTGCTTTCCCATTTTCACATCAGGCAAATGCTGGGGCTGTACCGTAGCTAAAGCCGCGGCCACTTACTTCCCACTCCTAGCCCTTTCCCATCCCACCGTCGCCAAACATCTATCTGTGTCGGTGCGATGTAAAAAAAAAATAACTTCCAAAAAGAAAAAGAAGAGAAAATATCCCAGGTCTACGAAGTTTAGATATATATTGTTACGGAGTTATCCGTGGAAGTCAGAGGTGAAATAAGGTGCGGGGCTGGAATGGGTCTAACTACAAGTTCGAAAGATGAATTAAAATTTCAACAAGGTTATATTTTCAAAACTTAACAATGGTGACATAGAATTTTGAGCGTACAACAAATAACAAGAAGTTAAATCAGGTACACAATCAAGAGAAAATTTTAAACAGTTTCCACTAGGGGGAAATAACAAGGAAAATCAGGTACAATGCCGCTTTACAAGAAAGCACCAGTTAAGAAGTCTTTACGAATTCTGGGCTACGGGCCCAAATTCATCAATCCTTGAACTTTCAGCTCACAATCACAAAACACCAAAGGGCAGAAAACCCTTAATAACATGGAGCATTAGCTCCCAACTTTACATTTCAAGCCTCTCTAAGGCACTTTTACCACAACACCATAAAGAGCTGACCCGCTCTCGATCTTTCAAGCCTATAAAGGCAATAACAAACTTTTACGCAAACTGCCATCAAGGCATAATAAAGAAACAGGGGTATCTCGTACCCAATCTACTGGGCCTTAGTGTGCAAAAACCAGGTTAATTTAAATGGCCCAAAACAAAAAGGATGGAGGCCTGAATTTGCACTCTTAAATCTACATTTAAAACCTAAGTGGCTCTAGGCCGATACACAGGGGCTAATCCCAAGCTAGGGAGGTGACTCGTATGAGAAAACTTTAATACATTAAGGAAGAGAAGAAACGGTTATGAAAACGTAGTCACCTCAATTTCAAAATGAAGGGGAGCTCGGGAGGGTAAAGCACTCTCTATCCCCGCTTTAAAGTAAAAGAGATTTGTAGTTTTTACATAGACTGAAACGGAATTTACATTTTTTTTGCTAGGGGCTTTACGTCACACCAACACAGATAGGTCTTATGGCGACGATGGGATAGGAAAGGCCTAGGAGTTGGAAGGAAGCGGCCGTGGCCTTAATTAAGGTACAGCCCCAGCATTTGCCTGGTATGAAAATGGGAAACCACGGAAAACCATCTTCAGGGCTGCTGATAGTGGGATTCGAACCTACTATCTCCCGGATGCAAGCTCACAGCCGCGCGCCTCTACGCGCACGGCCAACTCGCCCGGTAATTTACATTTTAAAGAGATGGGTTATATATTAAAGGTTTCGAATCCTCCCCGAGAGTTAGACTGCTGAGCTAGCACGAAATAAAGATGTTAAAAAGCTGAAGAACTGCTGCCTGAAGAACGACGCGCTTCCCACCCCTTGCTACATATTCACACACTGAGTAAGATGTTATACGAGTGGCCCCGAGACAAGAAAATCAGCAGTTTTTATACCCTCGTGGAAAATTCGAGACCTTTCAAGAATGTGTAGACACACCCTCTCATTTTTTATTGGTAGGCTATTAATTACACATGGAAATTTGAAGAAGAAAGCTATGATTGGAGGGAAATTAATTACAGAAATTACCGATTGGTTAAATTCAAAACAGGCGGAAAGAAAGAGTTAATATTACCAACCCACAAACCACAGAACAAAATTTAGTAAAGACAAAACTTATGAATACAAAATTTCTTCAAGAGAGTTCATTCCATTGCACCAGAGTGTATTACCATAGTTTTTGGTAGAGACATCTGTTAGAGAAAGTCCACACTTCTTGATCAATGAAAAACAAAAGCAAATCAAAAACACTCAGTGACATTTTCTGATAACTAGTAGAGTTAGTTCGGTGGTTAAAGTTCCGGGTTTCTCCAGTAGAGAAGTTTCAATTGGCGCAAGATATGAACTTGCGTAGCGTAGAGGTGTGCCGCCCGGTACATATATAATAAAGTGTGAGTATATATCCTTTATTTATTCTTAAAAATTACAATCCTTTTCTTAATCATCGTTATCCGGCCCATTACATTAGCAGTTTGCCTTTTTCTACCACTACGAGCGCTAATGCGAGCCAATGCATAGTTTCACTTACGCACCACTACGAGCGCTAATGTGAGCCAATGCTTAGTTTCAGTTACGGACCACTACGAGTGCTAATGTGAGCCAATGCTTAGTTTCAGTTACGCACCACTACGCGCGCTAATGTGAGCCAATGCATAGTTTCACTTACGCACCACTACGAGCGCTAATGTGAGCCAATGCTTAGTTTCAGTTACGCACCACTACGCGCGCTAATGTGAGCCAATGCATAGTTTCACTTACGCACCACTACGAGCGCTAATGTGAGCCAATGCATAGTTTCAGTTACGCACCACTACGAGCGCTAATGCGAGCCAATGCATAGTTTCACTTAAGCCCTTATTACTCAATTCGATGTGGATATTTTTCAAAAATCAATAAACGCATGAGGGTATTGAACAAAGGAACACATTACAGAAAGAATTATGTAAACATAATTTGGCTAGGATTTGAATAAAAAGCAAACAAGTAAAGAAACAAGCGATTTTATGCTGTTTTTCCGGAACTGCATTTAGGCAGGAAGTGATTTTCAAGATTTGTCTTTTTGTTTGATAGAGCCATCCAAGACTCACAATTTAAAACATTTCTGGGCTCTTTATCTCTTCAACTTTCGGCACAATTGAGGAAATTTCTTAATTTTACGTTTTTCGTATTAAAGGACCCCTACTTTTTCTGCTAAGAAATATTTTCAATATTAAAAAAATGCAGTTCCTAAACAGAGGCGTCTTTTAAATCTAAATCAATTAAAATAATATTGCAAGCAAGGGTATTCGAAGAAGAAAATTAATACTCCTCTTTCGCGCAGAGTATTCAGTATAAACAGAGCAATATGTTGATGAAACCTTGGGTACTGTGGCGGGTTATCCGGTCCTTAAAACTAAAATTACTACACAGGAAGGTAGCATGTTTTACTTTTCAATAAATTTATTGAACTACTATTTACCATCATTTACAAGTTCACTTGCGTTCGACTTTCCTACTCTACACTGATTTTACTCACGATTGTAATCGAACACACAGTACGTTAGCCCTTGTAACTCCAGTTCTCCAACGCGACCAGTGTTGCCAACTTATATTTTCAAGATCCGCTAATTAGTACTAAAAATCCGCTAAAATCCGCCAAGAAATCTGTTCTCAAGTAACGAGCAATAAAAATGAGCAATAATAATAATAATAATAATAATAATAATAATAATAATAATAATAATAATAATAATGTAAATGTCTGCACTCATCTGATCTGTGAGTTTCACTGGGATTAACCTGCGAGCCGGCCAGCTAAAACTTGTAGGCGTTTTAGTGCCGGGTGCAAACTAGGTGAATCCCCTACCTCAAGGGCCACACACAGAACAGGGCAGTTCATTAGAGAGTCTTCCTTCATAGCATAAATATAAATGCTACTCTCTCAGTTTCATTATGTCGTCATTCGTCAACGAAGAGATAAGTACCCTTTCCAACGCATGATCTCATAACATCAAATCCAAATAAGGTGTTTTCCTCATGTGACTGCTAGCTCCTGATAAGAAATACGGAACAGCTCGGAGACAGACTGGAGTACAAATTAAAAAAAAACGTAAAATGGATAAAAAACTGAATTCCGCTATAATAAATCTAGAATTCCGCAAAAATATCCGCTGTCCGCTAAAATATATTTCTCCGCCTACAGTCTTCTGATTCCGCCAAATTTAGCGGAAAATCCGCTAAGTTGGCAACACTGAACACGACCTCCACAGCGCAGCGTCATCCCAGAACAGTTCACTTATCGACTAACATGCCTCGTCAAACTCCGCGTAACCGTCTGAGGTACTCAGATAACTCGTCACAGACTTGCGACCGTTCACTCGCCACTGACTCAGTCAAGACTGACTCGCTCGAGACTACATTCCACAACATAGGGTTGGCGTCAGGAATGGCATCCCGCTGTAAAACTGATCTGAATCCATACAAAGTGCCGACCCCAGGTGAAAAAGAAGAAGAAATATTTAGATGTGTTTCCAATAATTCTCAACATTCCATTCAAATTTTCTCCTGTATTGTTGACAAGTCCCCCGCCAATAAGTCTCATAGCTGTCTTAATGATTGAATATGTATTGCTACCTTCACAAGACGAAAATTCACATGTAGGACATGAAGTTTGAGAGTAGAAGTGACATATCCATTACACTGGATATCTACACTGGCATATAACGAAACTAAATTGCCCGTATTTACTGATCTATGCAAGTGTTATCTATCGATACATATCTGTAAACAGAAGGATATTCTAAAATTGGTTAAGAACGCTTTTTTATTTCGTCATACTCTTAAAATTAGTTTTTGTTCTTTCCGTCGTTGTTATTTGTTGCAAGGGTCTCGAAACATCTTAGGCAACAGCCTCGTGTACTTCGTATATCTGTACTACAGTGTGTACTCTTTTTGCAATCAATCTGGCTTCCCCAGGAGAGAAAGGGCCTTAGCCTACATGTTGATATTCTCCCGGTAGTACGTCGGTGGATCAAAAGGTTAGTTGCACTAACGCTGTGTGTCGCAAACATGGGCATAGCGGAGAAAGGGACAGACACTGCCCACACGTCTGTTAGGCAGGTCGCTGTGGTGTCTCGTCTAGTATTGTGTGAATAGCGGCCAAATGCAATGGCGCGTCAACTGAACGTTCACTCCAAATGAGGTGCGTGCGACAATCCGATTCCTATGGGCCAAAAGGAAGAATTGCACGGACATTCATCGTGAAATTAGTGCTGTGTATGGGGAGCGGGCCATTTCCCGGCAAGGTATCGTAAAGTGGTGTCAGCAATTCGAAGCCGGACGCACGGATATCACGGACAACCATCGTGAAGGTAGGCCCGCAATGTCCAGGACCCGTGCAAAGGTCAACCGTGTGAATGCGACCATTAGACAGAACCGGCGCATTAAACTGAGAGAAATCGCGACGCAGCTGAACATGTCGTATGGCAGTGTGTTCGCCATTGTTCACGAGGACCTTGGATATCGTAAGCTGTGACAAAGATGGGTCCCACGTCTTCTCATCGATGGGCACAAGGGACAACGTTTCCAATCCTCCCTGGCATTTTTGCAACGCTATGCCGCAGACGGCAACGGGTTTCTGTGGCGAATTGTCACAGGCGACGAAACGTGGGTCCACCACTTCACCCCCCAAAACGAAGCGAACATCAAATGAATGGGTGCACCCCTCATCAGCACAACGAAAGAAGGCCAAGGTTCAACCTTCAGCCGGCAAGGTTATGGCGATAGTGTTCTTTGACATGGAGGGTTTGCTGCACGTGGAATTCATGTTGAAAGGAACGATGATCAACGCGGTGTCGTATTGTCAAACGTTGCACCGGTTGCGTAAAGCGATTAACGGGAAGCGCCGGGGGAAATTGAGCGCCGGTGTGATTTTGTTGCACGATAACGCAACACCTCACAAGGCCCGCCAAACGAGAGAACTGCTGCAGCGTTTCAAGTGGGAGGTCTGGCAACATCCACCCTACAGTCCCGACCTAGCGCCATGTGACTTTCATCTGTTCGGTAGGCTAAAACGGAGCTCGGTTGTCGACGTTTCCAGACCGATGAGGAGGTGAAGGCCGCTGTCTCCGAGTGGTTGCAGAACGCTGGAGGAGACTTCTATGCATCCGGCATCGACAACATGGTTGTGCGTTTGCAGAAATGTTTGGAGTCTCTGGGAAACTATGTGGAGAAGTGACGTTACAGTGTTTGTCGTTATACTCGTATTGCTGTTGTATAGGTGGTGTAATAAATGGCCATAACTGGGAAGTGCAACTTATTTTCTGATCTGCCCTCGTACTAAAGATGAAATTGAAAATCAATAAAATTCTAGAATGGCTAGAAATGGGATTTAACACCCCTCTCTTCCTAATTATGTTACCTGAGGGTAAATGATTTTCCACTCCGTAAAACGTCTCGGTATATTTGCAACAGATCTGTACACTGAAGGCAAAGGAGAGAAAGTAAATCTATGTAATGCATATCTATATCTATATCTATATCTATATCTATACAGGGAGTTCTCTAAACAACGGTGAGTTAATTAAACCATTTGATAGCGGTGAATAATAATAATAATAATAATAATAATAATAATAATAATAATAATAATAATAATAATAATAATAATAATAATAATAATGATAATAATAATCAGTGATTTCTTCTTGTAAGAGAAAAGGTGGCGATACTCACCCAAACTTCTTCATAAATTGAATCTCACCCTTCATTCATATCTCCAGATGTACCGTTTTATTCTCTTACAAATATTTACTACTGCCCCTTTCTGAAGAAATTTTCGCTTCCATCTGTTTTTCTGTTCCTAAATTTGTAAAATCTTGGCACATCTTACAACTTAGCATATTCTTTTTCGCATAAAGCCACTCGTTTCTATTGGAAGAACTCACTTTTCTGAATTAATGTCCAACAGTCGGGCCCATCATGGTCAGACTTGTTTCCCTCTTGAACTGCAGTAAATTTGTCGATACTTACGACGATTTCTTCACATTCACTTGTTTCACTGATCAAAGGTTCAGGAGATACTGGTACAAAATTATAACTTATTTTATTCATTTCACTTTTCTAACTTGTGAACCACGTGCATCCCTTGCTTCTACTAAATAACCATGAACTCGCTTGCCTCGCCAGCACAAACCAAGTGTTTCATGCTTTCCATATTATTTAAAAACAACGAAAACAGTTAAAAGTAAACATACTTTAGCACCAGATTACCTATGATGGTTAGCTATTTAATAGTTATTTGCTGCTGTTTGTATATACGGCACTTTGTGCAATACGAATATCGTTAGATTGTACTTGAAAAGAACAGTTCGTTTGTAGAAGGGTGAGAAAACAAACTCCGTGCTCTATTGAATTCCAGTAGCTAAAAATATGGAGGGATAAGAAAGAGCAAGACGGAGGTTGTCTTTATTTACCTCCGAACTGACGATACGTAACAGTTAGTAGGGCAAGAATAATAATTTATGACAGCAGATTACAGAAACTTTAATCACGTGCTTGCACGCGTTATATGTGTAGAGACGTAACAAATGCGGACAAATAAGCTTGATTTTAAGCCACAAGCCAACGCTTTATAGGGAATGTGGTAGGAATATTCCGAAAAATTCCCCATTTTTGTTTCTTTCGATAAAAATATTACCAGTACTACGTACCATTGCGTATTGCCACAAGAAAAAGTAGGCACTGATAATAATAATAATAATAATAATAATAATAATAATAATAATAATAATAATAATAATAATAATAATAATGACCACGCTGATTTGCTCAGATGCTGATATATATAAGAAAACACAAAGATCCAATAATACTACCTTGAGGAATTCCCCTCTTAATTATTACAGGGCCAGATAAAGCTTCGCCTACTCTAATTCTCTGGAATCTATTTTCTAGAAATATAGCAACCCACTGAGTCACTCTTTTGTCTAGTCCAGTTGCACAAATTTTTGCCAGTAGTCTCCCATGATCCACCCTATCAAATGCTTTAGACAGGTCAATCGCGATACAGTCCATTTGACCTCCTGAATCCAAAATATCTGATATATCTTGCTGGAATCCTACAAGTTGAGCTTCAGTGGAATTACCCTTCCTAAAACCGAGCTGCCTTCTATCGAACCAGTTATTAATTTCACAAACATGTCTAATTTAATCAGAAAGAATGCCTTCCCAAAGCTTACATGCTCCACCACATCTTCTGACTATTCACGGTAGAATCTTGAAAGGGGAAAGATTCAAGTACCTTGGTGAATGGGTTGAAACCATTAATTCTGAGAAGTTCGCCGTCTTAACACGTGTCAACAAGTTTGTAACAGCCTTCTGACTCACTCAAAACATACATTTAAAAAAGTCCACCTCTCGAAGTGCAGAAATTCGACATTATCAAACTGTAATTAGGCCTCTTAATTATTACAGCAAAATGCTTGGCATATATAATGTTAGGAATGAAGTGGGTTTTGGTATAAGAGATATTGAGGCCAATCTTAAGAGCGTGTTCATGCAGGTAATTGATTCGTTGAGTAGCTAGTCCAGCAGAGGAAGTAACGAGAGTGAGGTAAACTGCAAAAGTAAGGCAGTCAATATTGATACCATTACGAGTTCGGCCTATTTGTACTCCATTAGGAATTCCTTTAGATTGGAGAACATGTCTCCATTCCCGGATTATCCACTCGAGGGCACCAGAATGAATACTCCCCCTCCCACCATTCCCAGTCAATCTCTACGATACGCAATCCAGTTCCACGAGAAAATTTCTGCATCCATTATATCGTTTCTTAGCCATGATTCTACTCCTATTATAATATCTGGTAAGTATATATCTGTTAAATGACTTAATTCTATTCCTTTCTTTACAGTACTTCTACAGTTCAGGACTAACATTTTAATGTCATCCCTTCTTGACTTCCAGACCTCTGTACCCTTATCACCGCTCCCTAGACCACCCCGTTTCCTTGAAAGTACCTCCCTATTACCCTTCCAAACAAATTTCCTAACTTATACGTACCACTGCGGTTTTAGTAAAGGCCAACTGAGCGCAGATCCCTATCTCCAATCCACCAATTAGGATCTAGAAATTTCACTCCCAGTTTCCCACATACCCACTCCATAGTCTGATTTAAATCCCCAATCACCCTCCAGTCAGTATCCCTCCTACGCAGTATTCCACTGATATCAATCTTCGCTTCCTTAAACTTCACCCGTGTTTCATTTACCAGATCCCACACATCCCCAACTATGTTGGTACTTATACCACCTTGCCGTACATTGTTGGTACGAACGTGAAACACTACCACCTTCTCTTTCCCCTCCTCCTTCTCTTCCACTTTCCTCAACATCTGCCTCAACCCTATATTTGGATAACACTCTACCCTGTTTCCCTTTCCTCCACACACTTTCCCCACATGTCTAACGATGGAATCCCCCATGACCAGAGCCTCAACCCTACCCACCTCATTTGATCCCCTCCCCTCCTGGTCAGCCCTATCTTTCCTGATAGCTGCAGAAATTACTTCCTCCTCCCTCTTCTCCTTCCAGTAGTACATTGACTCAGGCTATCAAACAAACAAACAAACGAACGTTAGGAACTCATGGGACATACAGTCCATTAATGACCTTGCCATGCCAAGACGACTGCTGCCCAGTTAGATGGCCTTGTAGATATTGGGGTTCCATGTGGTCAGTTTCACGACATTTTCAGCAATATTGCATGGTTTTAATGACTGAATCTACTATCTTTCATATCAAACAGTTCCTCGGTTGATCTCACGAGGACTAACTCCTTCGCAGCGCTGAATTCATGATAACAATCCTTAAAGGAGTCGGGTATCGAACCCGGGGATATCTAGATAAAAGGCATGAACGCTATACCTGAACTACGGGGTTGAGTGAACAAAGCTTCACATACATTCAGTGGATGTGGCTGATGACCAACGTGTTGAAGCAAGAAAACTGTATTACCTCGAAAATAATTTGTTTAACTCCCTAACGGCTCATTTTCCAGCAATTTCTTCGATCATTACTGACATGGAACAACATTATAAACTCCTCTGTTTTCCAATTAAGCTGTGCTAACTTTCATAGAACTATCCTTTGAGGTTGGTTAAATAAGTCAAATGTTAATTCAACTTCTATGCTGTGAACTTCGCAAGACTTAATGATGGGGGTGGGGTGGTGGGGGTGGTAAGGGTAGTGTTGTAGAAAATGTAATATTAATCTTTTAAGGTTGTCGTATTCGTCAGTTTTAACGCACGTGTCTGGGTGAGCCTACACCGTGATGAAGTCGTATTGCATTAAATGCGGTAGCTCTAATAAGAGATGATGAAGTTCCCAAAAGAGAAGGAACTCAAAGTGAAGATGGAGCTGCGGTAATGGCGTTAATATTGCTCCGTGTTCCTTGAAACGTGACGCCGGAATCTCTAGAGATACGTTACGTCTCTCTAACACAATACTTACACTTGCTCTTTACACAGCCTTGGTCGTTTAGATTCACTTGTTGACATTTGAACTTTGATACGTCGGTTCTATTCTGATATGTAATACGGGTATATAAGCTGAGGACATTCAGGAATTCAAATTCCGTTTTAGACGGTCTAAATTGGTACTGTGTAAAATAATATATCTATCGCTCAGCTGAATATGGTCAAGTAATCGGGAGATAGTGGGTTCGAGCTCCACTGTCGGCAGCCCTGAAAATGGTTTTCCGTGGTTTCCTATTTTCACACCAGGCAAATGCCGGGGCTGTACCTTAATTAAGGCAACGGCCGCTTCCTTCCAATTCCTAGGCCGTTCCTATCCCATAGTCGCCATAAGACATATCTGTGTCGGTGCGACGTAAAGCAAATAGCAAAAAAAAAAAAAAAAAAAGGTCAAGACTCTTTTTAAGATTCGAAATTGAAATGAACAAAATACGACAGCAGCTGTGGTAAGAAACTAATGACAAAACACTGTTATTGAGAAATGTATTTTTAAATTTAGATACATTTATCTCACAAGTTCTAAAGATATCATTTAAAGCAAAATCACTGGTATAAATCAAAACATGAGGACTAATTTCATACAGGATTGTAACGTTTGCATGCATAATTGTTTTAGTACTTTATAGAAAAATATGCAAATAATCGTATGTAATAACGAAAATAATATAACAAATAGTTCTCTTCTCTACAGAAAATGTATATAGCGCAAAGTTGATATAATGGCGCTTGTTTTTTAAAGGGGCCTAACATCGAGATCATCGGCTCACTGCGTAAGGGAATTTCGCGCCCATTGGTGAAGTAGTCTGAGATACGTATGTGCATTATGCAATGAATATGCATGAACAATTACCAATATTTTCATATTATTACTTTTAAACTAGTAGAAATGTTTTTATATCGTTTTACCACAAATCTCAGTTTAACTTTTGAAATTTTAATTTCTACGAGTCCATCTGGAGTCTCCTTTATCGCAATGGTGGTTTTAAGAGTACCTCCTAAGAAAAATGTCTATCTACAGCACTGTCCGGCTCCATGGCTAAATGGTTAGCGTGCTGGCCTTTGGTCGCAAGGGTCCCGGGTTCGATTCCCGGCAGGGTCAGGAATTTTAACCATCATTGGTTAATTTCGCTGGCACGGGGGCTGGGTGTATGTGTCGTCTTCATCATCATTTCATTCTCATCACGACGCGCAGGTCACTTACGGGAGTCAAATCAAAAGACCTGCACCTGGCGAGCCGAATATTTCCTCGGACACTCCCGGCACTAAAAGCCATACGCCATTTCATTTCATTTCATCTACAGCGCTCAGACTCAGGTAGGGCCCCGTGGCCACCAACCCAAACTCCCAAATTGAGAGTCTTCCGACAGCTCAGGGAAATCCTGGGTGTATTCTTCCGTCCCCATCTACAGGGTAGACTTGATTAGAAAATCGCACAACAGCAAGTATTTTCATTAGAAGGAAAGGAAATGAATTCATAAGAATATCTGAGGAGCCTCCGTGACTCAAATGGCAGCGCGCAGGCCCCTCACCACTGGGTTCCATGGTTCAAATCCCGGTCATTCTATGTGAGATTTGTGCTGGACAAAGCGGAGGTGGGACAGGTTTTTCTCCGGGTACTCCGGTTTTCCCTGTCATCTTTCATTCCAGCAACACTCTCCAATATCATTTCATTTCATCTGTCAGTCGTTAATCATTGGCCCAGAGGAGTGCGACAGGCTTCGGCAACCGGCGCAGTTCCTATCCTTGCCGCTAACGGGGGCTTCATTTAATCCATTCCTAACCCGGTTGAATGACTGGAAACAGGCTGTGAATTTTCAAGAATATCTGAAGTGCATCAATTGTGATTTGCCATTTCCTTTCAACTCTGTAAGCTGGCATCTCTCTCAGCCTTAAAGCGTTCATCTTCTACCATTCCGACAGCTTAGTGCGGTTACGGATGTCAACTATGTCGCACATGTGGTCTTGGTTATGTTTTATAATCGGATGTATTCACTATTGCGTGTTTTTATGGTGGTTGACAGTGTGGTATTTTGTGTGATGACGTTGTAGGGATGAACACAAACACCCAGACCCCGAGCCAATCGAATTTACCATATGCTATTAAAATCACCGACCCGGCTGCGAAGTGAGCCCGGGACCCTCTAAACTGGAGGCCTCAAGTCTGAAAGAGTCGGATTTCTTAAAGCATTCATTTTCTGTTATTATTCTTGAAGTAGTGCCACAAAGAATTAGGCCGTGAACTTGCATTCGGGAGATAGTGGGATCGAATCCCACTGCCGGCAGCCCTAAATGCAGCTTTCCGTGGTTTTCCATTTTCTACCAGGCAAATGTTGGGGCTGTACCTTAAATAAGGCCATGGCCGCTTCCTTCCCATTCCTAGTCCTTTCCAGTCCCATCCTCGCCATAAGACCTATCTGTGTCGGTGCGACGTAAAGCAGATTATTATAAAAAAAGAATTAGACCTTCGAAGGTAATCAGAAATGCAGTGCATACAAAGGAGTAAAAGTCTCAGTATTCTGTCATGTGAATCTTGACTCCAGTATACTGTATTCTCAAGTTTCTTCTGTATTTTACAAGCTAACTTCACAGCTGACTCGTAGTAGAAGCAAAAAAGGTGCGATGCAACGTGTGGCTAGCTCGGTTTAAAATGCATTAGTTTCAGTCCGTCTCACGTTCTGCTGGCCAAGGACGTCGCTACACGAGCAAGAAATTCGTTTCTTCTCTTCATTCGATTTACATTCGGATGTTGGCTGGAGAAAAGAAACGAGAAACAGAAGAAAGGAAAATACTACAACAGTATTTCTCTTCCTACAGATGCTTTGTGAAGTCCTTTCGCGAGTAATGTTCACTTTAAAAAACAGGGAATGAAAGACATCAGATGTGTAAGAGAAAAAAATCATCCTTTAAAATATATAAAACACGTAAAATATTGATGCTAATATTCAACTTTAATATTATATGATTTTAATGTTTAAATTGAGGTATTTGCGTAAATTTACAAATATATACATATTCAACGATTTTACGAGTATGAATGACTTAATGAAAAAGATACACAATAGCTTCCGTGGGAAAACTGTCAGTGCAGCTACCTTCCATTCAGAGAGCCTTGAGTTCGATTCACGGCCACACTGAGGAGTTTAGCTGTGTCCGGTTAATTTTTCGGATTCTGGGGCAGGATGATCATGTTCGTCTTAATTCACTTTCCCATTAGCAACCACCACAGAAACTTTCAATAGCACTTTAGGTCAGCGTCAGAGAAGGCATCTGGCAGCATAACTGGGCTTAATTCACACGTAGTGCCGATCCCACTAACTGAGAAAAATGTCTAGAAGAACAAGAAGACCGCACGACTTGTAGTTAATATCATCATCATCATGATTATAATCATCATCATCATCATCATCATCAGCATCAGCATCGTCATCATTTTATTAAGGTTGTACCTTGACTTTGTAACTTTCCTCCTCTTTTTTCTCCTTTCCTAATTATTTCTTGGTAATGCTGACTTCTCTGGTCTCCATTACATATGCAATCACCGTTTTACGTGGTCTCCCTTTTTCTCTGTCAGATCTTTCCCTTTAAACACAGAGCGAGTTGGCTGTGTGGTCAGGATTACCTAGCTACGAGCTTACATTCTATAATGGTGGATGAGAATATCGCCGTAGCCCTGAATATGTTTTTCCATGGTTTTGCATTTTTACACCAGGCAAAATCTGGGGATGTACCTTCAATTAAGGTCACATCTGCTTGGCTTACGAAGCAATCGTTGCTCAGCCCGAAGGCCTGCAGATCACGAGGTGTCGTTTAAAACACTTGACCTGGCCGGGAATCGAACCTGGGGCCACCGGATAAAGGCAGGCAGGCTAACCATGCACCACAGGGCTGGCGCTATGTAGCCTACTATACAGAAACTCAAACAAAAGTAAGCGCATAATATTGTATGTTCCTCGTACGTAGTATTTTGTCAGATGTAAATTATTTACTATCAAAATATAATTCACTTGACTTGAAGATAAAAATGTGTGGATACCCACAACAAATATTCTTTTTTATAAGTTCATATTTTTTTGGTGAAAAGTGCACCTGTGAGGAACTACATTATACCATGCGGTCATTTTTTTGAGCAAATGGACATACTCATCTTAGTCAGTGAGTAAATTTTAAACCATCATCACTAAAGCCCGGATTTTCATGCGGTAATAGGTTAGATTGCAAACTAATTTGGTTTAGTAGGAAATGCTGGCCACTCGCTGTTCCACAATGTAGAAAGAGTAACATAAATTAAAGGGGTTCTGATGGGGCGTACCCCTAATGTTTATGCAAACCCCATAGCATAATTGTTGTGAAGATAGACTATACTTGCTTCTCGCTTCAGTGAGTTTGCATTCTAACCTATTAGTGCATACAATTCCGGGCTCAAATCATCACATATTATGTTACCAGGGGCCTATAAGTAGATGTTAGACTGCATTAAACAACAATCATCATTAAGGGGCGGAATTCTATGACTTAAAAGTGTATGAAATATGTACTGTTGCATTTATGACCTAAAAACATAAAAACATGACCTATTCAAAATATGACTTAATAATAGCTACATTATATACAGAATCACTTTTATTACAATTGATACAAGCTTCAATTAATGTCGATTTAAAATAGTTTAATTCTTCGAAAAGTTTTGCCTAAAAATCAACTATAATGCTGATATGCCAATTAGTGCCGGTAGAGTCCGCGGACACGTTTGGCTCGCCAGGTGTAGGTCTTTTGATTTGACTCCCGTAGGTGACCTGCGCGTCGTGAACAGGATGGAATGTTAATGAAGACGACACATACACCCAGCCGCCATGCCAGCGAAATTTACCAATGATGGTTAAAATTCCCTACCTTGTCGGAAATCGAACCCGTGACCCCTATGACCAAAGGCCAGCACGCTAACCATTTAACCACGGGGCCGGACGATAATGCTGAATAGTTCATGAACTCATTATGGTTACACTGCATACTTCTAGGCAAGGACGGTTTCTGTAGAAGACAAACACTACACTTACTTTCACTGTTCAATATTAAACCAGTTTTACGTTATACACAAATATGTGTTATGTGAATGAAGCTTTCATATCTGTTTTAGTTTCCTTTATCAGGATTATTACAATCTATGGCTACATGTATCTTAAGATTGTTGAATGAGAATCCTCTCCTGTTGTCCCTGAGTATCATCTTGTAGCGAGAAAACTTCTTTAGACATACATGATGTAACGGGAGCGTACTTGAATAGAGTTCAATGACTTGGTGATAATTCCTGGAAATCTGCAGATGAAGGGTTTCCACAAAGAATGTCACATTCCACGCAGGTACAAACGTCCTTTCGTATGCTCGCACAATGTACAGAAAACTATCACTCCATCCGTACTGAATATTTTCACCGAACTCGCGAACAAAATATTGCAGTTTCTCACTAACTGAGATTTGCGTTTTAGGGATATTAAAAGCAATTAAATGACTGAAGCTCCCGCAGTAACCAAGGTCATTCAGTGCGCTGAAGGAGGAAGAGTGAAGGGCGAAAGAGAGAGATATGGACTAGGCCAATTAACTGCAGAATTGCCCGTGATTCCCTCTAAACAGTACCCCGGTTTCCATGAACTGATCCAAGGAGCAAACAATAGCTTTTACCTGCTAGAAACGTTCCATACACTACTTTGCAATGGTTCTTTAGTATAAGTATACTCTAGTCAATCCTGAAAATTAATTTCTACAGCTTACTCTGATATTTATAAACCGAAATTAAAATGAAACTTACTAAAATATTTCTTTATAATTAGATCTTGATCAAAATATCTCACAAAACTAAAAGAGGCCTAAATATGCCAACAAAACCTGTTTAATTTTGATTATCATGCTTGGAAAACTGTTAAAAATCCAAGCCTACATGATATTATGTTAAGGAAAAAATAGGACGTTTGACAGAAATATGCCCCCTAGTTGTCATAGTCATCATCATCGTAAAAAAAATGAAATGTAAAAATATTTGCTGGAGAAAAATGCTACCTGCATTCTATTGGACAAGATTGTCAACCAACACAAGACGTCTTGTAAATCGTGCCACTTTAAGTGCTTGCTTGTAACTTGTGTACATTTGTGATGGATGGTCGAGTGAAGGCTGTATCACTTAATGAAGCGTGTCATCTCAGGTGATCCATCATTCAGCCTCTGCTACAGGTTACTTACTGCTGGGAAAAGTGATCTGGGAGTTGATTGAGTAGACATCAGCTTAAGATAATGTGGTTACACTTTGCCGAAAGTTTTGCTCAGCCACAAGAAAATTACAAATTGATACCCTAGTCTACTAGTGTTCTACTATTGTGTTCATGAAGTGAGTTTTATCTCCCAGATTTCGCTATAAATGTCTTGAATGGTGGAACATAGGCACTTTCCCAAACAACATCGACCAGCAACAAAATATTGGCTAGAGAGTGGCATGTATTTATTTCTGCTTCTGCCATTTGGAGGCTGCCGAAATGACAAAGCTTACATAAAAATAGAAATATATTTCTTTTGCATAATATAATAATAATAGTACAGGCCAGAGTAAAGTGCAGCTTCCACCGAAGTCCCAGTCTCATCCATGGCTGTGACAATATGGAAGCTCCTGGGGTATGGGTGGTGCTGAGTAATGACATTCAGAGCACGACTAGTGAATCTGAGTGTTATGAAAGGTGTTGCTCATAGGGTCAGTCGTGCTGCAATAGCACTTTCTGACCCAGTGAGGAAAGCAATGGCAAACTACCTCACTCCTTTTCTTGCCTAGTACGCCTAATTTTGGTGCTGCCATTGGTTTTTGCGGTTTCCTTATAACCGCATTACCTTTGGTGGTGCTATTTGAGGATCCAACCAGCCTCTGGGCTGATGACCTAACAGACACACAATAAATTGTTATTGTGCATTGTGCATTATTTTACGAAATAATCAGTATTATAAATGTCTTGGTTTTAAGTTACACTAAATAACATTTTTACGGTTTTCGGAGATACCGAGGTGCCTAAAAGTAGTTCCACAGGAGTTCTTTTACGTGCCGATAAATTACTGACGCGAGGGCGGCGTAATTGGGCACCTTCAAATGCCACCGAGCTGAGTCAAGACCGAATTTATCTTTTTTGATTCAGAAGGCCAGTGCTTCTACCGTCTGAATCACTCAGTACAGTAATAATAATAATAATAATAATAATAATAATAATAATACTAATACTACTACTACTACTAATAATAATAATAATAATAATAATAATAATAATAATAATAATAATAATACACTAAATGCTAAGCCTTGTCGCTGCAACTATTCTCCTCCCAATCCTGCTGTTATCTTCATTTCCTTGTAGTCTTTATATCCCATCAGGTTTCTCATATCCTCTAAGTATGTCTTGCCTGGTCTTCAAATTCCTTCCTTTCCTAGTATTTTGCCTTCAAGACGTTTACTAGGGAATCATCATGCCTCAGGATATGACCTACAAGTTTTAACTTCCTTGTTTCCACATATTTCATCAGTCTCCGTTGCTCGCTGATTTCCTTTAGAATATCTCGATTCGTCCTGTTTTAGTTCAACATATCCTCGCCATTTTTTTCAAATCCACATTTCAGCAGCTATCCTTTTTTCCAATAGTCCAGTTTTCACAACCATAAAGTAGTACACTCCAGACAAAGGATTTTACAACAGATTTTCTTGTTTCTAAACTTGTATCGGTATTTGTTAAAATATTTATTTTATTTTGAAAGGCGTGTTTAGTAAGAGCTATTCTTCTTTTCTTAAAAAAATAATAATTTGTTTAATATTCGTCCTGGAAGCCAATGACTTGAAGCTGTTGCACTTTTACATCTTCAAATGCCACCGACCTCTGCCAAGTTGAACCCACTACCTTAGAAATAGAAGACAATCTACTGACTCTACTCCTGCGGTCGCCAATGATCAAATTTTCGAGCCAGAATTTTAGCTGGAAATACTGCGTTGAATGCTGAACAAAATGTATTTTAAATGGAATGCTTTTGTTTCCACGGACAAAATAAGATACAGGTCATAGCACTGATAGATAAAAATAATAAATATCAGTTTTATTAGTAGTTACGAGACAATACAGTAAATTAAATGAGAATTATAGGGGAGAAAATCTCTCCATATTCAATAACCGTAACGTAATACAATTTGAGAGCTATGGAGGAAACAATGATGTCAAAATACTTCCTTTGATTATATCTGCAACTGGATACGAAAGGAAGTTGTAAAATAAGTTAAAGAATAATCTCTATTTTAAAATTTAAACAGCAATGAAGAAAACAGTAAGTAGCCCTACTGGACAGATGTCATCTCACTAGGAGATTGTAACCGCAGCTAAATTCAAGCCAAGAAATATTACTAGATTTATATTCCGTTTACTTTAATGGCTAGAAACGCCTCACGTCATCAATACTGTCTACTTGAATTTGTGGAAACTGTCTTCTAATGTGCATTTTTTTAGCCGGGATGAGTGGCTCAGATGGTTGAGACGCTGGCCTTCTGACCCTAACTTGGCAGGTTCGATCCTGGCTCAGTCCGGTGGTATTTGAAGGTGTTCAAATACGTCAACCTCGTGTCGGTAGATTTACTCGCACGTAAAAGAACTCCTGCGGGACTAAATGCCGGCACCTCGGCGTCTCCGAAAACCGTAAAAGAGTCAATAGCATTACTTATGAATCTGCATTTTAGATGTTTCTGCAGTTGTGAATATTCATTATTGTCGTATCGGCCAACTTTGGACCACGTCATTTCATCTGCCTACATCTAACTTTGATGTCTACCCAATATTTCTTCCATATGCATTCTCGGTGTCGTTCTTTCCTCTCCTGCGTCCGTGCCTTTTCAGTTTTTAATTTTGGCTTGTCTCGGAAACCTTGGAACGATTGAAGTTTCTTCTTAAGTGGGACACGCTCCTGGATATCATTGTGTGTGATTCCCGCATCTTCAAGGTCTCTATCCTCCTCTATGATTTTGATTTTCTTCTGCCGACAGAAGGTAATGATCATCCGTCTTGTTGGGTGCATTCGTGTCACATTCTTCTTTTCCGGATGGTATCAGTAATTTTCTCTACGTGGATGTATAGTTCGTCGTTATGCCATCTTCTGTACTCCCCATTGTCTTTGACGGCGCCTATGATCTTTCTCAAAATCTCCCTTTCTTTGGCCTCCAGTTTCTCGATCAAGTCTTTTTTGTTCATTGCGTATAAGCGTATAAGACCTGTGCACGGATGACACTGCAGTAATACCTCAGCTTTGCTTTGAAAATATATGGACCTTTTGTTGTAGATGCCTTTTGTTAATAATAATAATAATAATAATAATAATAATAATAATAATAATAATAATAATAATAATAATAATAATTTCATGGCCTCATTTACGGTGTGGAGATTTTGATTTGACGCCTTTTAGGCTGCTTAGTGTCAGTTTTGATGTTCTGTTTTGCTCTACCTGACGAAGTGGAACCAGAACCTTGTTAGGTGATCTATGACCGAGTTTAATTAATTTAATATCGAGCTCGATAGCTGCAGTCGCTCAAGTGCGGCCAGTATCCAGTAATCGGGAGTTAGTGGGTTCGATCCCCACTGTCGGCATCCCTGAAGATGATTTTCCGTGGTTTCCCATTTTCACATAAGGAAATGCTGGGGCTGTACCTTAGTTAAGGCCACGGCCGCTTCCTTCCACTTCCTAGACCTTTCCTATCCCATCGTCGCCATAAGACATATCTGTGTCGGTGCGACGTAAAGCAAAATAGCGAGAAAAAAAATCTTGTGTACACCAAATGTTAGAGACCGCCTACATGACGACTTCGTACGACATGCAGTGCACCATGGACCCTTTTCCATCTTTCAAAAATCTAACTTCATCCAGCAGGTTTTTACTCGTGATCTTGAGATCTGTTGGCCGACAGTGTGCTACTGATCCACGGAGGTGAGTAACACAGGGAGAAATAAATGTGAACGTGACGGGAAAGTGCTGTAAGCAGCCGGATTTGTTTGATCATCAAAGCATTCAGCTTTGTCGTGGAGAGTAAGAGCTGATAATGTACCTGGCTGCTGAAGCTGAGAGCTGAGAGCTTGTGTTCGGGAGGTGGTGTATTCAAGCGCCATCGCCCATAGCCTTGAAGACTGTTTTCCGTAGTTCCCTACTTTCACATCAGGCAATTGCCGAGGGTGTGCTTTAATTAAAGTACGACCGCTTCCTGCTAGTCCTTGTTCTTCGCCATTCCACCATCCATCAAAACGTGTAGGGAATACTAAACAAAACTTAAGACAACAACAAACAATTTAATGGAACAAAATAATGACAAGAAATTTCAATAAAATGCACGAGAATAATAAAAGCGTCCGCCTCTGTGGTGTAGTGGTTAGCGTGATTAGCTGCCACCCCCGTAGGCCCGGGTTCGATTCCCGGCTCTGCCACGAAATTTGAAAAGTGGTATGAGGGCTGGAACGGGGTCCACTCAGCCTCGGGAGGTCAACTGAGTAGAGGTGGGTTCGATTCCCACCTCAGCCATCCTGGAAGTGGTTTTCCGTGGTTTCCCACTTCTCCTCCAGGCGAATGCCGGGATGGTACCTAACATAAGGCCACGGCCGCTTCCTTCCCTCTTCCTTGCCTATCCCTTCCAATCGTCCCATCCCTCCACAAGGCCCCTGTTCAGCATAGCAGGTGAGGCCGCCTGGGCGAGGTACTGGTCATTCTCCCTAGTTGTATCCACGACCAAGAGTCTGAAGCTCCAGGACACTGCCCTTGAGACGGTAGAGGTGGGATCCCTCGCTGTGTCCGAGGGAAAAGCCGACCCTGGAGGGTAAACGGATGATGATGATGATGATGATGATAATAAAAGCAAAGCATTAATAGAAATAATATACTAGTCAATTGAAAATACGTGAGAAATTTGCAGGAAGTAACATTAAATACTCCCTTACATCTAGCATATTTTTATTACAATGCAGTCGTTCAGAAATTCATTCAAAATTTATAAACATTTTGCTTGTAATGGAATATTGAAAGTGGTGTAGCTTAATAGGTACGACGCAATTCAAATACATTGGTGTAGCATTAAACACGCAGCAAAAGGAAGAGAACGCTGCTGTTTACAGGTATTAAAACATCCTGAGGCAGCTTTAAAAGTAATCTGATTTTCAAAGGTTACCGATATGTCGATTGTGAAGTTCTGAAGAAATGACTAAAAACTTCAGTATCATATGTACACTACCGGACACAATAAAGAGACCATTATCATAGAGATTCCTTGACTAATTAATGTACCGAACGAGTTGGCCGTGTGGTTAGGGGCGCGCAGCAGTGAGCTTGTATTCGGAAGATAGTGGGTTCGAACCCCACTGTCGGCAGCCCTTAAGATGGTTTTCCCATTCTTACACCAGGCAAATGCTGGTGCTATATATTACTGTTATAAGGCCACGGCCACTTCCTTCCCACTCCTAGCACTTTTCTGTCCCATCATTGTCATAAGACTTATCTGTGTCGGTGCACCTTGTAACAAACAAAAGCTAATCAGTGCACGGTGCGATATTTACACTTTTCCAAAATATGTGCGGCCTTCTATCCTTTTAGAACGAGTTTGAAGGATGATAATAATTCTCACATTGTCCCCCAGACTCTGAAGTACGTAAGTTGGCATGCCTCTCACCCTGTCAGCGGCTTGTCGTGACGTACTCGCCTCCTTCCTCTCAGGGGCCCTTTGCAGTTTCATATTTCTTTTCATTGTTGCTGATCTTAACTTCATCGCTTTCTTCCGGTATAAAATAAAGCCAAGTATGAATATTCAAAAAGTCTGACAGGTGTACAAAGCCATCAAAACGTTGCGGAAACAACCTTCACAGCGATTCTTTTGACAGTCTGTAGAGTTAGGTACCAGTTCTTGGACTTTTACAAGACTGCCACTGGCATTTACTTTATTTTTCACTATATCGGGAAAAGGTATAGAACAAAAATTCGCCAAGAGCTATTTTCGTGTAAAATCCATCGGTAGAGAGTAACATTGAGTTTTATTCCTTAGGCCCCTTTTGAACACCCCTCCCCTACCTCATCCTCTGGTGAAAGTATTGGACAACGTATAGCTAAGATTCTACTTGATTTTTTTTTTGAAACTGTAATACCAAGTTTCATTAAAAACTCACCCACCTACTTTCGCCTGACGCTGTAACAGACACAGACAAATATTAAACTGAACTCGACATAGGTCATTACAATGACGTCAATGGTCAACCTTTTTGTCAGATAAAATATTATCCGACTGAAGGAACGTCGCGGTTAAAAGCAATCGTATATATGAAATACTCGATTAAATGAAAAGCCGCAGATTTCCTAACGGACCGTACAACTCTGGCTGTTCTAACCGTGCCGTGTTACATAGCTGGAATGACCTGGCCACAGACAGCCGTGAACACTCCTACGACTAAAATGTTTTCATTCCTCCGCTGAAGAGGGAAGCGAGCCTCCTAGATGGTGAAACCTTTTCTCAGGCCGGAAGATTTGATCGGAGGAGGTGAGAGGGTTGGCGGCCGTGGCCTATAATAGGCACTGTCCCAATATTCGCCTTAGTGCAAGAGAATGGAAAACGACGGAAAACCATTCTCAGGACAGCCGACGGTGGGGTCCAGCCCCGAATATAGAGGCCACGTGGGCCGGGATCCACTCTGCATCCGCCGCCCCAACACTCCTCTGTCGTATTCGGTTAGAAGTGCACACTGCTCATTCCAATCAGCGCCTCAGAGTAGGGGTCGAGTAGCTGGAATACTATGATGAACCAGTGTGTTACGTACCAGTAGTTATCAGAAAATTTATGAAAATTTATGCTAAAAAATGTTATCCAACTCCTCAGCTACTTGCCGACAATATTTAGGCAGGCTGTTTTACTTGGGACGCAGTAATTCCATCTATCGGACTTGAGTGACAGCAGAAGAGACAAAGTACATCATAACAAACAATGGTCAATGTAATGTTATTGTTGATAAATGTTATGAACTTTTGATATTCTAGGTCTTCACCTTTACTTTCTTTCCGACTCTGTGATATTAGGTCATCTGATGTAAAGGGAGTCTTGCCATCTTTCAAGACTCCCTCTCGTATTTTTCCACTTATCGTAGTTTTACGACTTTTTCTCACTTTTATAATCACTTTCTCAATTTTCCTAGTCGATATGGACCGATGAGTACGCTGATTAGGCAGAATCATCACTAAAAACATCGCTATTTATCACTGTTGATCAATATTTCCAGGTTAGCAAAGCTCGGCGTTAATATGGACTAAGCTGCACAAGTCTAAATTCATGATTTTTATTATAATAGTTGGTACGGTAAAACTGTATAAGCCATAAATGATTGGAAAATTTGTTCTCCGTAACTTTTATTACGTTGTACTTTCCGATAGGACCAATACCATAGGTAGGTCTACTTAAAAATAAATTTTAGACGCCGTCCCCTAAACTCCCATTTCATCCAGCGAGAATAAAATGATGTATAGCCTACACTGTATTGCCTTGTTAACCGACTTTACATACCGATTTTCAATTAAATTCTGTTCGCCCATTTACTCGTGGCTTGGTGTTCATATGGATTTAGCAACAAAAATCGAAATTTATTATCTGTTATCATAGCCGGTACGGTAAAAATGTATGGCATAAATGATCAGAAATTTAATTCTATATAACTTTAGTTATGTAGTATTTATCGATAGCACCATTAAGAACATATCAATTTCACTCCGCGCGAAGAAAACGTTATTTATAGCCTAGATTGTAGTGTCTCATTATCCGACTTTGCTGTCCGGCTCCATGGCTAAATGGTTAGCATGCTGGCCTTTGGTCACAGGGCTCCCGGGTTCGATTCCCGGCAGGGTCGGGAATTTTAACCTTAATTGGTTAATTTCACTGGCACAGGGGCTGGGTGTATGTGTAGTCTCCATCATCATTTCATCCTCATCATGACGCGCAGGTCGCCTACGGGAATCAAATCAAAAGACCTGCACCTGGCTAGCCGAACATGTCCTTGGACACTCCCGGCACTAAAAGCCATACGCCATTTCATTTCATCCGATTTTGCTTATCGATTTTCATTCAATTCTCTTCGGCCATTTTATCCTGATGCGCGTACAGACAGACAGACAGACAGACAGAGAGGGATGACGGAAAGTTAAAAACTGTATTTCCTTGTTACTGTGGACACGACACATTTTAACCAATGTAAAGATAAAACACTTATTTTATATAGACTGGTACTCCATACAGACTGATGTACGTGTGAGCTGCCAGCTTATCTTAGCGCTGAGCAAAAGAGTATTATCTATGAATATAAAATCCCTAATTCTGTTTGTCATTCACAGCGATATTGAGAAAACAAGACGGGTTCAACAGATGAAATTGGTACCAGTTATACATTGTTGTCTTCATTACAAGGAAACTCCAATGAACCTTTCACGACCACGACATTTGTACTTTTTAAAAGAAAAATACGTTTCTATCAGCGAAGTCGTTTTCACATACCTACCATGATTACGCAGGTCGACATCTATGTCGATTGGCATGATATCGAACTGCGTACATCCTGGCTTGTGTTGCCTTCCACAGGTATATGAGAGACTTAAACTGGTACCAATTACGGGTTACAAGAACACTGTACCGAGCTCGATAGCTGCAGTCGCTTAAGTGCGGCCAGTATCCAGTATTCGGGAGATAGTAGGTTCGAACCCCACTGTCGGCAGCCCTGAAGATGGTTTTCCGTGGTTTCCCATTTTCACACCAGGCAAATGCTGGGGCTGTACCTTAATTAAGGCCATAGCCGCTTCATTCCAACTCCTAGCCCTTCCCTGTCCCATCGTCGCCATACGACCTATCTGTGTCGGTGCGACGTAAAGCAACTAGCAAAAAAAAATTAAAAAATAAATAAAAACAAACCACTGTAACGATGACCATCACACTAAAAAAATACTAAATTTCAGTGAAATGCGTGATTTTTTTTCCATTCTGCGTTTCATGTCCATCGACAAGCACAGCGCAGCGCAGCATACCTGGTAGCCACGGTCATTAACGTGTCGAGTCTGTGTGGTTTCACAGTGTGGATAGCTGGTTCGAGTCCCGTTCGTTGAGAATACTTTTACCATCAGAATGTCGTTCGGCAGGGTATGGGAAGTGGTGTTATAGAATTTCTAATCACTAGAATGCGTGCTAAAAGTCTGGATTACCCCCTGTGGGTGGGGGACGCAGACGGAGAATACACCCACGGTATCCTCTGCCTGTCGTAAGAGGCGACTAAAAGTGGCGACCAAGGGATGATTGGATTAGAACCATGAAACTACTTGTGATTAGTACCACCACGCGGAGAACACCTGAGTCGCTATTACTTGCGCTTAGTACCACTATCTTAGGTACCAAATAGGTTTGTGATTAGTAGCACGCAGGAGCACCGCGCGGTCAGGCTTTTACGGTACCTGTGTTTAGTAGCACTATATGAGCGACCCCAGGGTTCTGGATTGCCTATGATTAGTACCCACTATATAAGGAACACCACGGGATAGTACGAGTCCCTGTGGTTAGTGATGAAAACCATAGGTTTGCGTTGCCTGTAAATGGCGCCGCTATGTGCGGAACACCATAGGTCTGTATTATATGTGCGAATTTCATTGCCTGTGGGTAGTACCATAATATGTGGAATACCGCGAGTCTACGATACTTTTGATTTTTTTTATTTGCTTTACGTCGCGCCGACACAGATAGGTCTTATGGCGACGATGAGGCAGGAAGGGGCTAGGAGTGGGAAGGAAGCGGCCGTGGCCTTAATTAAGGTACAGCCCCAGCATTTGCCTGGTGTGAAAATGGGAAACCACGGAAAACAATTTTCAGGGCTGCCGACAGTGGGGCTCGAACCCACGATCTCCCGAATACTGGATACTGGCCGCACTTAAGCGTCTTCAGCTATCGAGCTCGGTAATACTTTTGATTAGTACCGCACCATGACAAATACCATTGTTCTACTTTCCAAGCGATAAGTACCATTATGAGAGGCCGTTAACCTATATTTTGGACCCCTTTAGCTTGCAAGCATCACCGATTCAGTATTGAGCTATAGAAGCAGTCCCTTGGTCAGTATTACTATTGTTTTCCGTCAGTTTCTGAGACTGAGGCATTGCGGGTCGGCTCCACTGATTGTTTTAAATTCATATCCATCCGTTCATTTTTCGTTCTCACGCTTTGAATTCTGGTCAGTGGAGGATTTTGAATTTTATTTTTTCATTGCATTTCGTCTCATTTCGTACAATCAGGAGCTGATGACCTAGATGTTAGGCCCCCTAAAACAACAAGCATCATCATCATTATCATCATAAAAAGTCTGGATTAAACTCCAAACCTCTCCGTAGTGGTCATAAGGAGTGAAGGCGTATGTCACCGTTCATGGTGATTCGTTTTAGACTGCTTTATGTAACTTTCTCGAGAGTACGCAGATCCATTCAACTCCGAGCTACAACTGCACTCAGTATGATTTGTAAGGAAATACTACAATACCTGTTTTGTTTCAATTCGAATGCCGTATAAAAGCTGGAAGTGCAACTTTTATTCATGAGATATATCAGAAGTCCACTTAGAATTTCCAATTACTTTGTACATAGTGATTTCGACTGCCGAAGACAGGCTTATCCTAGAATGTTAGATAATCGCAAGTTTAGCGTTGCCGCATGATTCATAAAACTAAAATAATGTTATGTTTTGTGTGCTAATGTGGTGTGAGGCACGTTATCAACACGGTAGCTTAGTTACTAGATACTGTCAGATCCTAGGATGGAATTTTCATTTGAAGAATCACGTGCCGTCTCGAAGGGTACCAGACTTGAAAACCCCAATCGAAACAAAATGAACCTGGGGAGCTTCAGCGATCCCAGAAATTCATGAGATTATCTAGAGAAAGTGTTCTGCTTGTGCGGAATAAAGTTTGTTGCAATACGTTTTCTAGGGTTTCTGTTGTATCTCGTTTAATACAACTTCAATATTTCGCTAATACCAAGTCTGAACTTGGCGGAAACATTATAATTGAGGCATTGACACGGGAAAGGTAGTAAGTCATAAAAGTGAATTTTACAGGAGAAGAAAACATAGTTTTTTCAACATTCTGAAGACGATGTTCGCCTTCTTTCTTTCTTTCTTTCTTTCTTTCTTTCTTTCTTAATCTGTTTACTCTCCAGGCTTGGTTTTTCCCTCGGACACAGCGAGGGATACCACCTCTACCGCCTCAAGGGCAGTGTCCTGGAGCGTGAGACATTGGGTCGGGGATACAACTGGGGAGGATGGCTAGTACCTCGCCCAGGTGGCCTCACCTGCTATGCTGAACAGGGGCCTTGGTGGGGGATGGGAAAAATGGGATAGACAAGGAAGAGGGAAGGAAGCGGCCGTGGCCTTAAGTTAGGTACCATCCCGGCATTTGCCTGGAGGAGAAATTGGAAACCTCGTAAAACCATTTCCAGGATGGCTGAGTTGGGAATCGAACCCACTCAGTTGACCTCCCGAGGCTGAGTGGAACCCGTTCCAGCCCTCGTACCACTTTTCAAATTCCGTGGCAGAGACGGGAATCGAACCCGGGCTTCCCGGGGTGGCAGCTAATGAAGATGACATTACTGAAAACAAATTATGTAAAATCAAGGAGTAATCCATTTACCACTTAAACATATAAATTTATGCTAATGATATTTCGGGCACTAATTGTGAAAAAAATACGTTGTGAAAAATCACTGTCTAATCAGTTTGTCAGCTGACGTGTATATTTCAGGCGCAATTTTTCACGATAAAACGCATATTTTTTTTTAATCCAAGGAATTCAGCGTAGGCAATAAGTCCTCGTTTTATCGGTTCGCTGATGGTTGATCTCCTTCCAAGTGGTTGCAGGGATCGCGTGATATGTCCGCCCTCTTTTGAGGATGTTGCGCTCCTTCCACGGTTCTAACGCGTTGGATGATTGTCTTGTCTGAAGTAAGGAAAATTCAGCCCTTCAAATCCTTATTCTGCTCAAAGTACTAACATTAATGTGTTGAGTCTTTAAATATCTTTGCTTTCCATGGCGGGTCACAATAATTCCCAGCCGTCATGATCACATGAAATGGTCGAAAACGTTTAGCCTCTGTGATAATTTCCGAATCTTCTTCTGGAACTACTGTTGGGTACACGTGGTAGCTGTTTATGAGAACAAAGAGCTAGTATGCACATCTTGTCAAGGTGCTGGCAATAACGACTTGCATTTTGAATTGAATAGGTTTCGGAGGCATTCTGGAAACTGAAGTATCACTATGACCAACTATAATAGCTATACATGAGGTTTACACGCAGTTGCCTGTCAACAAATGGCAAAGGTGATACCTAATTGAACCAGGGACATGGGCTGACTTACTATCTTCTTCATGCCAAACCTCGTGGACTTAACACAGATGCCATCTTGCGTCAATCTACTCTACCAGTTGGTTTACTTCCTTTCCCGTGCCATTGGCATGAGCCTTCACTACGTTCTCCACGAAAAAAATAAATTTCGATCTTTTTGGACATACTACTTTTCCCATGTCAACGCCTCAATTAGTGTACAACTATATTATTGGAAGCCTAGGAAACCTGCTTACTGCAAGCATGCCGCAGCTCCTGTGTAACGAGGTATACTCGGGGACAAAACATGGTGACCTCGCCCCACACCACTACCCTCCGGCGGCACTCCCAGTGTGTATTAGCAGCCAATTGGATTTAGTACATCTACTGCAGCCGGAGTTGCCTAATCGTCTACCTCATTATACTGAGAGTCAACTTAAGACCTTAGCGGTCCATTTGATGTTAGTCAGACTTCTAGTCGGTGAAAAGACTTCCGCAGCGCCAAATAGTTCCCTAGGTTTGTTACTTGTTCCTGAAGTCAGGAGCTTCCTTCAGTTTGGTTAGATATTCTGGTGAACTGACTTGATGAATTAAAATTTTTGCCCTGTATAAATATGGAAAATATATCATAGGTTGTATGTTATTCGGGTTCGTTACCAACTCTTATATTTCATACGTAGATGGCTATGAATAGTTATTGTTCTCAGTGGTGTATGTAGCAAAATAATAATAATTTATATGATATTGATATCTCATTGCACTGTGTACTTAGTAAGTTTGTTCGAGTTCATTCCACCGTTGATAAGTTCGCATAATAGGTGGGACATTGAAGATGGATCCAAGAAAACTGTTGGCAATACTGGCTGCAACAGCGTGTTCACTGTTCAGTATTCATAATGGCTGCCAGCTGTGAGCAAGACGTGTGTGATGCTGTGACGCTTGAGTTCCCTGTGAAATACTTTAAAGCTAACAAAAGTAGAGGAAAATAAAGTAGAAAATCTAAACCAAATTGTTTTAAACGTTTACAGTAGCCTACGAGATTAGAATCCACTGTGGACTGTGGAAGACGTGAAAAAGTCCGCGCAGCTGATCGGCGTTTCTGTGTACAGTGTTTACGCCGCTCGCTTGGAATGGAAAATCTAAGTCTCCAGGGAAAGAACGATGTGTCAGCTCAGCACTCGCCGTAAATAAAACAGGAAGGGCCTTAATACAGTATGGGAATAGGATCTTTGGCGTATTCGATAATAATAATAATAATAATAATAATAATAATAATAATAATAATAATAATAATGTGTACTTTACTTTATATTCGCAACCGCCCTCTACCTACAGAAATGTTGTCATGAGAGGATCATGAGTTCGTTTTCACCTTCCGAATGACGAGACTACAATATTTACAACATTCCTGGAAGCATTGTATTTTGCAATCCCACTCACCGGTGGGTTTTTCAGCTTTTTTAACTATGAGAAACTGCCACTGACAGTCGTTGCACGAGAGCGGAATCGTATACGTATGTTGTAAGTCTCCATGTGCCTCACACAAATCGCATTATGAAACAAAAATAATTCTTGCTTCTCTTGCCTCGGAATTCGTCAGTAATCTGTAGGTTTTACATGGTCAATAAAGGAATAAATAGGTATGGTACGTAATCAAAGTACAGCTATGTGAAAGGCAGTGATTTCGTTTGATGCTTCACTATTTCAGAATGAAGTACTGTATTTGTCAGATGGACGCACGGCGTTAATGATAAGCTGGTTGAGGCGGAGATGGAGAACCGTGACGAGACGGGAAGGAGGAACAGGGGACGTGCTCACATGCGGAAGGATACATTTCCTCAGCTCTTAACTTGAATTTCAGTATAGCATCAAGAGAGCCAGAGCAAAAAATAAAATAAAACATGTAGGCCTACTTTATTATTAGTAATTTCGATGTAAACTGAGTTATTTATTTAATTTTATGGCATTTTTATATTACTATTAATAATTCCAGCAGGATCACTGCACTCCACTCGACACGAAGAAAGAGTAAGGATTGAAGAAAGTGGTTTGGTAACCTCTCCACATCAAACAGTGATCACTTAGAACTCAGCAGGGTGCAGGGTGTGATTGACTGCTGGCTTCCAGCTCATTTCCAGGAACTGCGACCGTCATATTTTGTCCCCAGGTATAATGCCTTTTCCGTGCTGAGAATCTGTCGTACCGTAATTGTAGAATTGCCCTTCGAAGTGCCAATTCAAGTGAAGTAAGTATTGGATTTATCATGACATAAACCTGTAATTTCCAGAACTTATGAAAATGTTACCCCCAGATGACATTTTCCCTTGATCTTCAAAGTAGCTAGAATCAAGAGGAATAAAATTGGTGCATTTGTAACGCAGATAGTGATAAATGAGGAAGATATGAAAATATATGCTAATAGAGAGCTCATGGAGAAACGTGCGTTTTCAAGATAGTTCATGACAGGAATATTAGAAAGGGCTGTGTGCTGACATTTCCATTTACGGTACGTGGTGAAACCCGCTGTCATTTCGAGAGATTCACCATCTTGTACGTGACTCGCTCCCCAACGTCTTGAGCTGTCGATCCTACACAGAGACTTGTAACATATCGTAACCACAACTCAAGCGCCTGTCGTCGCCAAGAAGATAGTAAACTGTCAGAATGAGAAGCCTCTACTCTCACAACTCCTACAGCGAGTGCTGATTCTGAAGACGTGAGTAAAAAATAAGAACAGGTTTCCTTAGAGAGTTCCTTACTAATGATGTCGGTGTTTACGATGCCCTTAACCTTCAGGTGTTACTCTAACATTATATTTCACTAAACCACTGCCCGGCTCCTTGGCTGAATAGTCAGCGTAGCCGTCTTCGGTTTAGAGAGGCCAGGGTTCGATTCCCGACCGGGTTGGAGATTTTAACCTTAAGTGTTTATTTCCCCTGGCTCGAGCACGGGGTGTTTCTACCGTTCCAAAAAACCTCCCAGCAACTCATATATCACACACAACACTATCCTCCATTACAATAACACGCATTTCCCATATACGCCAGGTGCCGTCCACCCTCGCTGGAGGGTCTGCCTTACAACGGCTGCACCAGGTTAGCAATAGTCACACGAATTTATTATTATTATTACTAAACTATTTTATTCTAAACAACTCGTTTCTTTAAACTGCATTTTAAAGGAAAGTAACGAATCAATGTTGTTTTGAATTTATATATAAATCCACACATATATGGTCTAAAATTTGATACAGACCACAGAATGGTCCGACTGAAAGTGAGAATAAAGAAGAAGAGGCACTATTTCAACAAGACCCCAAACCCCGAAAGTACAGATCGAGCAGAATACACAAAAGCAATACAACACAACCTCCAACAGCTCAACCAACAAACAGATCTGAAGGCACAACAATATTATACAGAGCTCGTAAACTGCATATCCCTTGCAGTCAAGCAATCCTCAACACCGGGAAACAGTAGAAGAAATAGAATAAAACTAAAGGATAGCACCAAAAGACTGATCGTAGAAAGATAACTTTTGAAACAACAAGCCAAAGGAAACGAACGCAGAAAGCTGGAATATACAAAAATCAATGAACAAACGAAAAGGGAAATCCGAAAAGACGTCAGAGACCACAGCACGGAAGCGGTCAAAGAAGTCATGGAATACACAAAATCAATAAAGAAGATTCGGAAAGAATTAACTCCGGACGAACATTGGATACTGGGAGTGAAAGACAGCAATGGTAAGAGACAAGCCACGAGAGAGCAGATAATGACACAAGCGACAAAATTCTACAAGAAATTATATACAAGTAACTCCCAAAATGGCACACGGTATCACGACCACAAGACGCCAAAAGAGGACACTGAGGAAGAAATGCCACCCATTCTACCCAGTGAAGTAAGACCAACAATAAGGAATGCAAAATCTCCAGGGAAATATGGAATCTACAATGAATTCCTAAAATGGGGAGAAGAAGACATAATCCCATTCATCACTACGCTATTTAACAAAATATTCGAATCAGAAGACATACTACGGGAGTGGAAACAAAGCATCACCATACTCCTGCACAAAAAGAGGAGCCAAAGACGACATAAATAACTACAGACCGATCAAACTAATTGTAAATCTTTACAAAATACTCATGAAGATCCTAACCAAGAGAATGACGAAGACACTAGATGAACAACAACCAGTGACGCAAGCAGGATTTAGAACAAATTACAGTACATCGGGCCACCTATAAACAGTGAATCAACTGATCGAAAAAACACGAGAATTCAATGTAGATGTATATATAGCATTTGTGAACTACAATAAAGCATTCGATTCCGTGGAACAGGAATACGTTTTAGAAGCACTGAGCAAACATGGTGTCCAGAGCAAATACATCATACTCCTGGATAAACTTTACGACGGTAGCGAAGCCAGAATAAAAAGAGAATGAAAGAACATCAAGATACAGAGAGAGATAAAGCAAGGTGACCCCCTCTCACCAAAATTATTCACGTGTTTACTGGAGAATCAGTTCAGAAAACTAGATTGGTAAAACAAATACGGCAACAAAATAAAAATGAAATGGCGTATGGCTTTTGGTGCCGGGAGTGTCCGAGGACACGTTCGGCTCGCCAGGTGCAGGACTTTCCATTTTACTGCCGTAGGCGACCTACGCATCGTTATGAGGATGAAATGATGAAGACAACACATACACCCAGCCCCCGTGCCAACGAAATTAACCAATGATGGTTAAAATTCCCGACCCTGCCGGGAATCGAAGCCGGGACCCCTGTGACCAAAGGCTAGCACGCTAACCATTTAGCCATGGAGCCGGACGGCAACAAAATAGATGGAGCAAGACTAACGCACGTACGATTTGCAGACGACATCGTATTGGTGGCAGAGTTGGCAACGGAGCTAGAACAAATGATAATAGAATTAGACAACACCAGCAAAGAAGCGGGCCTGACAATGAACCCAAGGAAAACAAGGTTGATGACCAATGCATTGGAAACCCCAATGAGCGTAAATAGAGAAACTCTGGAATACATAGGGGAATAGGCTACATTTACCTTGGCAAGAACATATCATTCTCAAACTGTTCAGGGAAACGGCGAATAGGACACGCATGGAAGAGGTTCTGGTCTCTAAAGTTCATACTGACTGACAAGGCTCAGAAACTCACTTTTAAGGCTGAAGTCCAAGAAAAATGTGTGATACCGGTCCTACTATATGGATGCCAAACCTGGACACTAGCACTAAAACAAAGGCAAATGATACAGATATGCCAGCAAAACGGAAAAAAAAATACTCCAGGTCTCATTGAGAGACAGAATATGGAACGAAGATATAGAAAGGAGAAGCGCCATGAAGGTCGCTCCGACGACAGCCGATCAGCTAAAATGGAAGTGAGGACACGTGGCGAGACTGGACCAAAATCGATGGACTCACAAAAGGACAATATGGGATCCCAGAGAAGGAAGACGGAATGTGAGAAGGCAAAGAACTAGATGAGCAGACTGGTTTGCGAGGTGGGCAGGAAAACAATGGACAAGAACAGCAAAGATAAGGCAAGAGTGGAAAGACCTAGGAAAAACTATGTGGAGATCACTAACCTTACGGGATACACATTTTTTTTTTGCTAGGGGCTTTACGTCGCACCGACACAGATAGGTCTTATGGCGACGATGGGATAGGAAAGGCCTAGGAGTTGGAAGGAAGTGGCCGTGGCCTTAATTAAGGTACAGCCCCAGCATTTGCCTGGTGTGAAAATGGTAAACCACGGAAAACCATTTTCAGGGCTGCCGATAGTGGGACATTTGGTTCAAGCCCTGTGATAAGGTAGATCGATTCAAATACATGTTCTAGAAATCGCGTAACGGTGAAATATACAACAGTGCGCTTTCAAGGCAGACTATATTTTGAGACAGGGTATTTAATATCTTGCTTCCTGTTTTATTCTGTTGCTTGAAAATAAAGGATTTTACGTGTTTGATGTAGACAGGAGCGTGATAATCCGTTATATAATTATGCACTATGTGAATATATAGGGTAGTTCACCAGCCCCTTGCGGTTTAGTTTTATGTATTTCACCACATTTATACTACAGTACTGAAATACATCGATTCCTCTCCCTAAACAGTGGTAATATAACGAGATGTGTGCTTACGGGCTAAGAACCAGCAGGATTCGTGAGCGCCACTATTTATTTATTATGGGTATCCCGAATGAATCCATAAAAATAGCACAGTTACGAATAACACGTACTTTACAACAGGAGGTGCACACACAGGCCAGGAACAGTTATTGTATAGGCTGGAAACTGCGCGCTGCATGCCAAGCCTCGTAATAGCTCACTTGGGAGGGGCGCGGTGAGATTTTTGTGGTAGTGGACGGTGCTCGGAGGTAGTGGAATGTCTTTTTATTGACAGGATAAAAATTCCTCACTATGTGGTGGCTATCAGCGGAGATGATAGTTGTCTTTTCTCGTTGCTTTCTTATTTAATATGTAGCATAGACAAACTTTGCCAAGAGGGTTATAAACCATGTAACTTATCTTCAGCAGTGTAAGATCAAGTAATATGATGTAAAACCAAATTATGAGTTCTATAACTGCTGTTTCGAGAACTTGATCGAGAAGGCAACGGTAGATAAAGCAAAATTAATTTCAAAATGGAAGGAAACCATCGCCATCTCTTGTTAGCATTCCTCTGGACATCGTAAGAACAAAGATTTAAAAAAAGGTAATTTATCTTACATGCAAAAGAAAATAACTTTCATTAATGCAGACCCGTGTGAAGTTTGCCATGAACGAAGAAGATTTCTCAGTGAATGAAGGTGTTGAACAAATTAACTAATCCTGTCATCTGTAACAGCCGATGTCATGATGATTATAAAGGAAATTTTCAGGTCTTGTAGGCCATATTTCGATATGTACTAATCTTTGCAGCGAGTAAATAAATCCTTGAAAATGCCAGGCAAATTATCTGATGAAATGTTGGGAGCTATTAATCCAAGTTCCTAAGGCTGGAAGATCTCTTCTAACGAATGTTATCAAGAATGAATATCATTGCGTTCATCGTTGCTTTCAGATATAAGTAGATCCAGTCCCCACTGGGCTAAGAAACAGAACCCTAAATAAATAAATAAATAAACAAATGAATAAATGAATAAATGAATAAATAAATAAATAAATAAATAAATAAATAAATAAATAAATAAATAAATAAATAAATAAATAAATAAATAAATAAATAAATAAATAAATAAATAAATTTTCATAAACATACAGCAAACGTACTATGCGTGACCACAAGGATCCAGAATTTTACCTAAACGCTAATAAACATAATGTTACAACGTGAAAAAATTATTCGTATGCACAAATAAAAAGCTTTTTATTCTTAGGATCATTCATGAGGCGATAGAAATTGCTAAACACCCGAATAATTTTAACAAAGTTGACGGGTATATACTGAGTAGATCATGGCTACCCTCCATAGTAAACTCGTCAACATCTTTCTCCGTGACTCTGAAGGCAGTGGAATGAACTATATTTCTAACAGGGTATCTCTATCTTGAGTCTGGTTACTATGGAGTGACAGTTGCCATTATGCTTTTTTACTGCTCTGAAGACGACCCTGGTCGCAGGATCGAAACGCGTCAGCTGATAATTAATATTACAAGACCTAATATTCCCAAATAATTATCATAATGTCATTCAGTGGTTGTGAAAGTCTACGTATTAAGATACAAAATGCTTACTCTCATACTTTAAAGGAGGAAAACGCAACATATTCATAGGGGATTATCTCACAAAATGGGCTATATTGACAATTATTACATTGTTGTAAATTATCACAAATTATTAGGTAACAGCTCTGGAACAAAAGTCGCTTTCAGGTAAGTGCAGACCTGATTAGCGACCAAGCTTAGAATGAAGTAATCCTTCGGCACAGAAGTCTAACTTCCAGGCGTTTGTTAAACTAGCAGTTACAGTGGACGTTGAATAATAAATCCATGGCACTACAGCACTGATGGACCTTGGTTACCAAGCGAACGCTGTTCATCGCGGACCGAGCGACAACTCCTGTCGGACGATATACTTGGCTTTCTCGGGTGGAGCCACTTTTTCACCAGATTTCGAGCCAGTCCTCAGATCGTACCTGGCACGGAAACGAACCCAGGGCTCCCGGTAAGAGACATGCTCAATAATCCTAGATAACGGGAGAGGCTGATACTTAATGTTCGTTTCGGCCGACTATGGACCACGTTTGACAATCTTGCAGTATTTTTAGCCTTCTCTGCTTTCTCCTACTTCCTTCTTCTTCTCTTCTGTATAAGACTTCCCTTTTCTCACCAGCGGTTTCTCGGAAACCGCGGAACTTGTTGGCGAGTTGTGTAAATTAATTGCTGTCTATGGAACCCACATCTTCGTCAAGTCCAACCTCACTTCTCGAAAGCATTTCAGCTTTGTCTTCCTCGTCCTGAAGAATTCAAAAATTCTCTTCATTAGTCTGTCACTGTCCATCCTCAACGAAAGGCCATACAACTGTAACCTTCTCTTTCTCATCAATTCGATTTCGATTTGAGTCTCATCTCCCCTTTTTTTTACATTTAGGCCCAGAATTTTTCTTACTCTCTTCCGAATATCTTCAAGTCCACCTTTCCCAATCGTGTCCAATGCTTCCGCTGAATACAGGCACTCAGGTTTAACAATGGCGTTTGGATGCCTCAATTTTGCCCATAAGCTAAAACCTTTTTTGTTGTAGTTGTTCCTTGTCATTTGAAATGCAGTCTCACATTTTCTCGCACGCTTCTTAATGGCGTTCTTTTCCGACCCATGCTTTTGAAATGTTTCTCTCAAATATTAAAGCTCTTAATTTTCCTTATTTTTTCTCCTAACTTCAAAAAGTGCGGGGCCCCTTTAATGTTGGTCATGAACTCAGTCTTCTCAAAAGAAATTGGAGGGCCCCATCTTCTTTGCTATTATCTGGAGTTCTTCAAATCTTCTCTTAGCTATTGCTATATCGTTGGAGAGTATCACTAAATTATAAGCGAATCTGTATTTATACTCTCCTTACCTCTACCAGTTAATAATAATAATAATAATAATAATAATAATAATAATAATAATAATAATAATAATAATAATAATAATAATAATAATAATGATGATGATGTCATTGGATTCACGTCCCACTAACTACTTTTACGGTTTTCGGAGACGCCAGGGTGTCGGAATTAAGCCTCGCAGGACTTCATTTACGTGCCAGTAAATCTACCGACACGACGCTGACCTTTCTGAGCATCTTATATACCACCGGACTGAGCCACTCAGCCCAGTCCAGTAGTTATTATTATTATTATTATTATTATTATTATTATTATTATTATTATTATTATTATTATTATTATTATTATTATTATTATTATTATTATTATTATTACCGGTTGCATTATCTAGGGGTAACGAGTTCGCCTCTTGCCTGACTAGGGTCTTCGTGAGATGTTGAGAAGGACGTCACTGAGCTATCGTAAATTGGCAAAATTTCATTTTGATGTGGGGTTAAGTGTGTGGAAGGACTAGTTTACTCCGCAATACCGTGAGTAAAGAAAGAGTTCTGGTTACCGTAACTCTCCAAACAAAAAAAAGATAATCTTGCATTTTACAGAGAGATTGTCAGTGAAATAGTCTAGCTTTTTGGCCACTGCAATAAATTAGCATGTCTCATCAACATGTTTTCTGCCACAACGCACAAAGACTGTGGTTAGTTTTACAGCCGTGTCCTAATTATCGCGAGTAGTTTTACCCTCACGATCAGATAAATCCCTGATAATCCCACAAAGAAAGTCTCTGAACTGAAAGCAAGGCTTTATCGTACTCTCATAATCCCTAGACCTGGAGTACCCATAACCACTTTTCTTGCTTGGGGCTGAATCTTGTAATTACTACGCAAAACATTCATTCCCATGTAAAATATTCTGCTATTCCACATCAAACGAGAATAGGCCACAACAATAGTGCATAATTCCAGGTTAAAATAACTCTGTGTGTGCGTTAATTGCGGTTCGTCTACTGGTAAATAAAATATAATATAATATAATATAATATAATATAATATAATATAATATAATATAATATAATATAATATAATATAATATAATATAATATGTTTCCCGCCCGGTAATTCCGAATTCATTTTATGACTAGTGGTGGTGGTGATTATCATTTTAACTGAACAACATCCTCTCTTAACTCTAATCAGACGAAAAACTAGAATATAATAATAAATTTTATTGCGCACAATGTGCAAACTAGAATATGAATGCATGAAGAGAAGACACCCTCAGCATTGCAAACGTAGCACTGCCGGGTTCGGAAGAGGAAACAAATTTTTCAAGGAAAATCAAATAACTAGTAAAGTTGAAAGAGAGGAACCTGCAACAAGTAAGTGGGAGCAATATCAGACTCACCTAGGCGTTCCGCCCCTAAAACGACATAATAATACATTACATACATTATCATTATAAACCGTTATGCCCTTCAGCGTTCAATCTGCAAGCTTTTGTGAATTTACTAAACGTCGCTACAATCCTCTATTTGCAACGAGTGCTGTGGCCTCATTTAGTTCTATACCTCGTATATTTAAATCTTTAGAAACCGAGTCGGTCGTCTTGGTTTCCCTCTACTTTTCTTACTCTCCATGACAGAGTCCATTATTCTCCTAGGTAACCTATCCACCTCCATTCGTCTCCAATGATTCCACCACCGAAGCCGGTTTATGCGTATTGCTACATCCATCGACTTCATTCCTAACTTAGCCTCTATCTCCTCATTCCGGGTACCCCCCTGCCATTGTTTCTATCTGTTTGTACCAGCAATCATTCTCGCTACTTTCATGTCTGTTACTTCTAGCTTATGAATAAGATATCCTGAGTCCACCCAGCTTTCGCTCCCGTAAAGCAAAGTTGGTCTGAAAACAGACCTATGTAAAGATAGTTTTCTCCGACATCTGACTTCCTTCTTACAGAACACTGTTGATCGCAACTGCGAGCTCACTGCATTAGTTTTACTACACCTTGATTCAATCTCGCTTACTATATTACCATCTTGGGAATAATAATAATAATAATAATAATAATAATAATAATAATAATAATAATAATAATAATAATAATAATAATGGTTTTCGCTTAACGTCCCACTAACTACATTTACGGTTTTCGAAAGCGCCGGAGCCTGGTCCAAAGTCAAGTCAAGTCAAGTCAAGTCAAGTCCTACTCTCTACTCGTAATTGCAGGCAAGTGCCGGAATGATATAAAACGTCCCCATTTCCAGTTCTCAGTCAATTATACGTCGTCATACAAACGAGAACTTCACGGGGTATCAGACAGAATACTACTAAGAATACGGCACTTCTGAGTAGCCCACGTTCCTCGCATTTAGCACGTTAAAGGAAACAAAGCAAGCATCTAGTTTTACGTGACTATAGATACGATAATGGTAGCCACAGGATTTCCAGTTTTGCGTAGAATTCAATTCATAGGGATGTAACTTTATAATCAAACATCCCATCTGTATAGGTCGTAGTTTCTTAACACAAACAAAGTAAGGCGGTTTGAATGGCTCAGACGGTTGAGGCGCTGGCCTTCTAACCCCAACTTGGCAAGTTCGATCTTGTCTCAGTCCGGTGGTATTTGAAGGTGCTCAAATATGTCAACCTCGTGTCGGTAGATTTATTGACACGTGAAAGAACTTCTGCGGGACTAAATTCCGGCACCTCGGCTTCTCCGGAAACCGAAAAATTACAAATAACATTATTTATTAACATGTTATTGGTTTGTCACGCCTCGAACTACTTTCACGGTTTTCGGAGACCGAGGTGCTGAATTTTTGCCCTGTAGGAGTTCCTTTACGTGCCGGTAAATCTCCTGACAAGAATCTGGCGTATTTGAGCATTAGTGGACTGAATCGGGATCGTATCCTCCAGATTAGGTCCAGAAAGTGAGCGCTCTACCATTTGAGCCACTTCTTTTCACTACACCTTGTCACAGACTACAACCGTCCTAAATTCGTGGAAGAGGTGACTATCCAACTCGGGATCTCTCAGAATCTCCCTTGTGGTGGGTAGGTATAATACGCCCACAGTATCCCCTGCCTATCATAAAAGGCGACCAAAGGGGGACACGCAGAAGCTTTAGTCTTTGGAGCGTGGGTTAGTGACCACGGGTCCTCTAGCTGAGTCTGACATTGCTTCCATTTACCTGTGTCGGACTCCCTACCTTCTTCTTTCCTATCCGACCTACCGCGGTAACCTCTTGTTCTTTTACGACCTCGACGGTATCACGTTTCCGCACAACACAACGCAACAACACAATGCACTTGAATACTAGCACCATACCACAACAGAACGTTACACAACACCTCAACACACTTCAACACATCAGCACAACGTACTACACTTCAACACAACTCATATTTGCTAGTTGAAATTCTTTCTGTAAGTCATTTTTAAGCTTCAAAAGTTGAGAGGTCAGATAGAGTAACTTGGAAACTGTGCCGTTCTTAAGTCACCCTATTTGGTGGTAAGTAGGAATTTATGCCAACAGAAACATTGAGTGTAGCAATCACTAGATCTGTGAGGTTATTTTACTTTAACTTCAAAGGAGGTAATAAGGGCATTGTGAAGTAATGGATACTTCAGTCTGGCGACTCTGTAAATAGGACAGACGTAGTGGAAGTACGTTTAGCAAGAAAAAAAAGAAGGAAATGTCTTGGTAAGATTATCAGCGTTGTAAAAAGATTGGTCGCAACTGCATAAGCAGTAAAACAACCACAAAATGTGCGCTCTCCACAATGAAACTCTTTGATGGAGCGTATAATTTTATTGCATTTAGCAAAGTTATTCTAGCTCTTGGGTGGTGAAGCAAAGCGTTGTGCAGAGGTCTGCTTTCCCAAGAGGACTATAAAGAGAAGTGTTCTTCTTATAATTAAATAAGTACCGGGCATAAAAATAATGTTCTGCGAGAACGATCATCTCAGAAAGTTGTATACTGTCAGATTACTGAGTGAGTTGACTGTGTGGTTCTGGCGTTGTACCTGTTGACTTGCATTCAGAAGATGGTGGGTTCAAACCCCATTAACGGTAACTCTGAAGATGGTTTTCTGTGGTTTCTCATATTCACACTAGACAAACGTTGGGACGTAAAAAAAAAATGGAACCCGTTACCCTCTCCTCCCGTCCCCCCACTGCTTCAGGGCCTTCATGACCTATAACGAGAAAACTTTATTTTTTTTTCTAGGCAGGTTTAGAATGATTGTTAATACTTAACATTTGTAGACGGATTTGGAGTTTTGAAAACACATCTATTCACGTAATATTGACTTTGAATAGAGCATGTGTTAGTAACAAATACATGTTGTAATCTTTTGGGTTCATTTAAATCTTCTTTAGCTAGTGGTTTAATGTTACACCATCTCGCGCTATTTGGCGACGACGGGATAAGAAACGGCAAGGACTGGAAACGAAGTGACTGTGACCTAAATTAAAGTACAGTTCCTAAAACTTGGAATGTTGTGCTTCTCCAAAAGTTGAAATATCATTCCTAATCTGTTCCTCTTTCCAAGGAAGAACTGAACCCACGATATTACGGATGAACCGATCTCGCTTCTATCACTAGGGCTAGGCAATCTCCTCCAAAACTTCGCTTCACCTACCTCAAAAAAAAGTAAACTGGAAATAATGATCTGAATTACGGGTATACTCACTAGCAAACAAGCTGGAGTGAATAGCTATTCCTGTGTGTAATTCAGTGTTGGAAAAAGAAGTGCAATACTTTGAAGTGGTTCTGGATTTACACAATGAGCTAGGGGAGAGCAAGTGAGGTTCGTTACTTGCTATATACGAATCCTCTTTGTTTTCAACGAGCGTACTTAATTTTTATTTCACCCCCTTTCCTATTTATACTTTCTGAGAGAGAAAAGTTGTGAAGAGGGAGTGACGGAGAGAAAAGGTTTATCATTGCTAAGAAAAGTCACTGGACCGTACTTAATTAAACTAATTTTTTCTGTGTATGAAGTAGGGTAGTGAGTACATTCCTTTCTAGAATTGGATTCCTCATGAAAATTATCTACAAAAAATGAACGGAGCTGTATCGCGGTCATGGCCGCAATTTTTGACGTAAAATACGTATCACGTGAGAGATATTGTCGAAGTAAGTATTAATTCAGTAGATACAAGGAAGGTTCGAGTCGAATTGAGAAGAAGAGCTTTTGACAAGTGGAGCAAGAAAGAGCATGAAGGCAAAGGTGTAGTCCTATTTAAACACTATACCCCAGCGAATACATGGATTCGTGATCATAAAGGCTTGTCTTGCAATGAATGACTTGGCAATACAAATGAATGCCAATGTCTCTGCTGTGAATTCTCTACCTGGCAGATCCAAGAGCAACAGCCTCTGTCGGCGTGGCCGTAGAGAGTTCGAAACTCTTTCACATATCTTGGGAGCCTGTCCACATGGTGATTTACTACGCACCTCACGCCATAATTTAGCCGGATCAACTATAGGTAACGCTTTGAGAGGACAAAGTTGTAATGTCTATGAAGAAGTACACTGTCTCTCCAACAGAGGAAGCAACTGACGTAATTATATTATTGCTTTTAAGCCAATGTGTTCTGAAGATTTCATCATTGATTCAACAATTAGATTTGAGACTAACGAAAACCAACCAGAAGAGGTCGATACGGAAAAAAAGAATAATTTATGAAGAAACGGTGGACTTCTATAAGAAAAAGGATAAGCTCCCATACATCTCTGCAATCGGCTTGATATTAGGTGCTCAAGGAACCACTTCTAAATGTTTGGTAAATTTTTGCAATACTTTTGGGCTCAATAGATATTTCGTCTATGACATCGCCATTACCACTCCCAAGAAGTCCATCATGATCTTCAAGAACCATGCTTGCGGATCTCAGATAAATGTCTTACGTGCCTCACTCTTTTGCCTACTCTTAACTTCATACTATCTCGTGTACCTGTCTGTATCTGTTATTGCTGTTCAGGTACTCTTTGTCCTTGGGCAACCTGCAGCTGCTGCAGGAAGATTATATAATAAATAACAAATTTGACGTTTTATTGTTGACATTTCTTAACTCTAAACAAATTTACACATTTTCAAGAACATGAGTCCGAAATCATTTTCCAGTGGGGCAGTAGATGTGGTCGGCTGAGGCGTCACGATGCTCGGCCACGTTAAATTTGAGACGCTCCTGATAAAACTTTTGACGCTCGATATTGCTGGTTTTGGATTTGTAGAAATTCTTAAAAGCCGCTCTATTCTGTCGAATGCGTTCTCGAAAGCCACTTATGATCCATTTGTCACGACATTTTACAGAATAAATAATTTTATTTTTCTCACTTCTTCGCACAACATTTTCTTAAATTTTCTTGAATTTTTTCTGTATACAGTGAGTTTCTCTCATGGGTTGGACGGCAGGTGCGTCCAGCTTATCTGCCTCTCGTTGACTCCCCGCTCCACGACAAAGCAACAAGGACATCACTTCGCTCACTTTGTCCGGGCATGACATGAGATAAACATAAAAATTAAGGAAGTTAGTAATTAATCTTAAGAAAATAAGTTCGTACATTGTGACAGGAGATGTTGGAAATGTTCTCTTCCTGCATTCACACTTCTGGCATCGTCGTAGTAAACTCCGATTCACACGCATACATACATACATACATACATACATACATACATACATATATACGTACATACATACATACGTACATACATACATACGTACATACATACATACATACATACATACATACATACATACATATCTTTATTTCCACCATAGTACATACCATCGCTTAGGTAATATAGACAACTAGCCACTACTGCCCCTATGTCTAATTTTACAATCTATTAAATCTACTCTGTAGCATCCCACACATGCGCGGATATCAATCACCCCATGTAAGATGCTACCTTAACTACTATCTACACTAACATCCTAACTAGCTTATTCTACTGCCTAAAACTACCTTAAAAGAACTGGCTGGTCGTGGTATCTCCCCTGGTAAAGAAAACTGCCCGTCCAACCCGTAGACACTACTACCAGCCCCGCCTCGTGTGGTCAGATATCGGACCCCACAGGTAACTAGCTGACAATGTGTTTTCCTCCCGTTCTTTGCGTGACAGATCACATGAGGCGGAAGCCAGTCCATCATGGATTCACACGCACAAGTTTGTCTTTTAACATTTTCGTAGCCCTCCATGGTGAGCTCTTCGAAACCTCGACTCCTTGTCCAAGTCGTCTTCGAGATTTTGTAGGCATATATTCTAATCTTTCTGCGATTTCATTTACTTTTTCCTCGTTAAGTACACATTTTTTTAACACTTCGCTTCTTATCGAGTAAAGGATCGGTTGTTCTCGATCTGTTTACGAGTTTCCGCATGATCTCACTATGTGGAGGGCGTACAACTGGAAATTGTGTTACAAATCGCCTAACGACTAAACTGCAATGCTCTGTTTTCACATAATCATCGTTCATAAATACCCTTGCCTCTACCGTGTACACATGTGGAGGAATTATAAGCATTATACCCTTAAGAAACACTTCACAAGTCGAGAACAGTTGGAGCCACAGTTCAACACTTCATACATTTATAACATTTTAATATTTACAAAATAAAAATTGCTACTGGCATGCAAATCTCGTGCTTTAAGATATTCAAATTAAATGTACTCATCGAATGCTGGATATGGTCTGCTGTCACCTCGAGATACACTTGAGATTTTAAACCACCATGATGACTGCTCCTCTCTTTGATAGTCTTTGGTTCCTCTTCACCCTGACACGATCCATGTCTCGAACTGTGGTCTTCTTAGTGGATTCTCTAGACGTTCCCTGAAGAAATGACTGCAGGCACTTAGGCGCGTTTCTCGAAGGCTCCAGTTCTCGGGGTTCGATGATCACTCACGAACATACAGGCAAAAATGGGAAAATCAGTTACTAAACACTGTTCATGTGCTTTCAAAGAATCTACTGGTGATTAGATCCACTACTAATTTTAAATGGACCGAGCTCGATAGCTGCAGTCGCTTAAGTGCGGCCAGTTTCCAGTATTCGGGAGATAGTAGGTTCGCCCACTGTCGGCAGCCCTGAAAATGGTTTTCCGTGATTTCCCATTTTCACACCAGGTAAATGCTGGGGCTGTACCTTAATTAAGGCCACGGCCGCTTCCTTCCCACTCCTAGCCCTTCCCTGTCCCATCGTCGCCATAAGACCTATCTGTGTCGGTGCGACGTAAGCAAATAGCAAATTTTAAATGGATTAATCCAAATAGTAGCAAGCTTGTCTAAATCACTATTCATTTCCCCATTACTCACACGGTCTAACTATCACCACAAATGTCCATGGAGTATGCAAACGCTAATTTTATCAGGAATATCGTTCTTTAATTTTATTGAACGTCACTTACTCTTAAAATGATTTAGATCGGTCACTATTAATTACTGAACGTAATTAGCTGTCTCACCACTTCTAAACAACCTGATGCGTTCGCCCTTTCACTAATGATTGCATCATGAGCCGCAACTGACTGTCGTTGATAGTTAAAAGATTGAATGTATGAGATAAGACTCCTAATCATCACCACTGTACTTTATCTTGTACCACACGGCTTATTTCGCGATATTTTACAACGCAGTGATGTGTTTTTCTTCCTCGACACAGCACTTCATACACTGATATCCATAGTTCACTACTAACAGGTGAGTACTGCGACTACACAAATTACAATGGGATACTGCATCTAAGTCCAGATCTTATTTATAATATCTGGGCTGAGTGGTCGGGAAGGAGGTAGGCCACGCCCCTGATCGAAATTAAGCTCCGGTAAACGGAATCTTTCAGCGACGTGAAAGCAATCAAATTACAGCTCGTGACCCCTATTGTCTACTGATCTCATTTAAAATCAATACGATCATCAGGTCATTCACAATCTCAAAAGCGTCCTTTTATAAATCTATGCGTAATGGTTCATCTCGCAAGACCTCCCACTTTTTTCTTCATGTTGCCAGATCTTGGCAGTCATCTTTAGTTTGCGTACCACCATATGACATGCGTCATTACCGATCCACTATTAAACTATTGCATTTATATGCATCAACAATTAGAATTAAATACTGTACCGGTAACGGCGGTACAGACTAAGCCCCCGTTATGAAAATCTTAAACTTACGTGTTATGCTCCGGTCCGCTTACGAAGAACTGACCGGGCAGCGAGCAACAGCTGCGCGCGTGTGACGTAGTGAGCGGGTGACGTCACAGCCTGCCTCGTTGCACTACACAGCCTGGATTGATGCAGAATGTTCTACAAGTTTCGGATCAAATATAAATACGTGCTGCTTCGCTCAGCAGATCAGTGTGTCAATGTGTGTTACAGCTTGTTATAGTGAGCAGCAGTGCGCTGCAGAATGTGATACCAGTTTGCGGCCGGGATTTCTATAAGCACACTAGACTGTCGTATTCGCGCAGTCAGTTCGCGGGTGCGGTAACCGAACGTGAAGCCGCTGCTAAGTTTCAAGTTCGTGGACTTTAATATAGTCATGCTGAATGTGGACTTATTCAGATTTCCTTATATTGTGACAACCTTTTACTCCGATAGGACGTGAGGTGAATTGTGTATCGTCTGGACATTATTTATTGACTGTTACTCTATACGAGTGTCCAAGACCCGCAAATATCTTCGAGTGTTCGAAATTGAAATTTGATGGACTTAAAACTGATTGCTCCTTGCCGAGGACTCGATACTTTAAGTTATAAACTGTATTTAATCCAAATTCAAATTACCAATCCGTAAATTGTGTCGACATTTTTGAACTGTGCAGGTGTGAACAGCGCATCTCTATTTTAATGAACAGTGCATTTCTACTCTAATGAACAGTGTATTTCAATTCTGGGCACATTTAGTTTATGAACAGTCAAACCAAGGACTGTCAGTACACAGTTAATTTCGTCTTTTGGTTTCAACACGTGAACGAGTTTGATTCACGAGCGGAACGTCTTTATTTCATTTAAATTGAACAGTGCTTCAATGAACTAAGTAATGTGACATTACTTCACGTTGTAATAGGTGCAACGAACTTTAAATAACTTTAAACTGGACAATCAGTTCCGAGTGGACTTTACTTTGTGAATGTTTCTTTCACTTGACATGTGATAAAGTTAAGTGACATTTCACCGAGACATTTTGTGTTTGGACTTTGTCAAAAGCATTTATAAACACTTTATCATCTGTGCAGAAGCAGCCGTTGCACTAACTCGCCCCAGAGCTGAACGATGTTCATTTATGTTCACCATTTACAAGGACTACCTCGACGCCATGGATCTTCAAAGCACCGAATAGATCTTCTAGAACTTCCATCGGGGGACGAATGGTGGTTCGTTGCTATGGAATGTGGAGCTGCCGGAATCCAAGGACATCGCCAGCCATAGGTCAAGGAACGTTTTCGACTGTATATGCTGTACAGAGGTGATATTAATTTAAATTTTTTAATAAACTCTGAAACACAAGTTTTTAAGATTTCTGTTAACAAACCCTCTCCCTCTGTGTGCACTTCAGCGACTGGTACACGCCCTGCGTCTCATCTCTACCGAAGTACCAAATTTACTGTTACAGAGGAGAGGGGTAGAAATTGGCGCCCCAGTCGTATCGGGGCCGATTTGGAGTGCAGTAAAATTAGAAATTAGCGCTTCAGCAATATCAGAACTTAATTATGAGTGCAGTAGACATTAAATTGACACTTAACCATTCTAGGCTCAATGTTGAAGTACTAGTAATAATTAAGAAGTGCAGTGATAGACAAAATTGCACCAAAATCGTGTGACTTAGTAATTTAATTCAGATACATTTCCAGTGCTTTATGTGGAATAACCATTGACATTACATTGAACTTTCTAACAAGATTTAACTTCTCACTAATAAGAAGTATTATCAATGATATGGGATCATTTTTGTGTGTTAAATGGCTTGGAGATTTTTCTTTTTGGGAATGTTTGAATGACTTTGAACATGAACTTTTAACCATTGGACAATAATGGTGATATCTGAATCCTTTTCAAGTGGTTTATGATTTTCTTGTTGCTTGGTTTAAATATATTACCATCAAAATGGAAAATATTTTAGCTGCTATTGAAGCTCTTAAGATTAGCTTAAATGAACGTATCGCCAAATCGCATGCTCAAGTAGGTGCTGATTTACAAGCTCGTATTACTGAGGCCAATGCTGCAACTGCTCAAGTAGGTGCTGATTTACAAGCTCGTATTAATGAGGCCAATGCCGTAACTGCTCAATTAGGTACTACTTTAGGATCTCGTATTACTGAGATTAACACTCGTATTGATGAGGCTAATGCTGCAACTGCTCAATTAGGTACCACTTTAGAATCTCGTATTAATGATATTAACACTCGTATCAATGAGACCAGTACCGCAACTACAGCCAACTTAGAAAGTCGTATCACACAAGTAACTAAAGTAATTAATATCAAGTTTACCGAAGTTAATGCTAATTTGGAAAATAGGCTTACTAAAGCTGGTTCTGAGATTGAAAAACGATTCTCAGAAACTAATGCGAAGATTAATTCTAAGTTTACGGAAATAAACGAACGCCTCACCCGTGACTTAGAAACAGTAAAACAGGACCTTAAACTACAAATAGTTGAAGACTTAAAAGCTTCTTTTCCTACCTCACATCAATTGATTAAGGAAGTTGAAAGCTTAAAGGCAGAATTCAAAGAATCTCATGGTCAGTTATCACAGGCACAAGCAAGAATAGCCTCTATTCAGGATAACATCCATGAATCTTTTAAGACTAACTTTCAGAAAATAAGTAATGAAGTCAATTTACTTAAAACGAGGCAGGAGGAAACAGATAAGCATGTAAAAAACCAATTAGATAGCGCACATACTCAAATCATTCGCATAGGCCGCGATGTAAATGAAGTGAAGCAGGACCTCGAAAAGGAAGTCCAGAGTGTGGAAAACTCCATCCGTGGGCAAGTTAAGACTATCAAGGTCGAATTGCAAGGAAAAATAGAGACGATTGATAATAGAATCTCTCAGGTGGAGAAGGAGGTGTCTACACACCAGTGTCAAGGGTCTAGTGGAGATACTTCTAGCATGTCCACTGTTTTAAAATTATCAGACGATAAACCTACAAAATTTTCCGGAAAGGAAGAGTACACAGCGAAAGAATTCCTTCTCAATATTGAAGAGTACTTTCAAGAAAATAAAGTACGATCCGATCATCAATTGAGGATAGCTTCTAGATTATTGGAGGGGAAAGCACTAAATTGGTACACAGCATTTAAATTTAACATTAAAACCTATGATGAATTCAAGGAAGCCTTGTTGAAGAGGTTTTGGAATTCGGAAATTCAACACTTGATTAAGTTACAATTATACTCTAGGAGATACAACACAGCTATTAATTCTTCACGATATTCTGATTTTCTCATTTCCCAATTAAAGAATATGCAATTCTTTGATCCTCCTTTGCCAGAACAGGAGTTAATACAGGTAATAACTTTACAATTTCCGGCGCATGTACAAGAAATTCTTGTGGCAGCCAATGTTCAAGACCTAGAACAACTTGATGATTTATTAAGGAAACTTGACACTGCACATACACAAAATCTACCTAGGGTTACTAAGACGAAAGAGGTTGCAACTAACCATGTCGAAGTTAATAACCCGCCAAGATCGAATCCCGAACCCCGTGAGGAAGTAGAACCACGGAGAGATCCATTATCTCATTTCCGACGATTTAGGAGACGTCCATACGGGCAAAGTACGCCTTATAGACGTAATCAAACGTGGAAGAAACCTACCGAATCACTTACTCGAGATAGAGATTCGCCGAGAGCCGAGATCGAAAGAAGATGGAGAGAAACTCGCGAATATATCCAGAATCGAAACCGGGATGAAGGATTACCTGGCGCTACCTCTTTAGAATATCAAGAGCATGCCAGAAGACAGAACACGACGCCTGCGACCAACCTCGAATCGACAGGCGCAATTAAAAAAAAAACTTCGACAACACAACAATAAGATTGCCTGAAAACCGTAGTAGAGGGGAAATAATTTGTGTCACTAATATTAATTACTGGTACTTGGATGACTCAGATCTCTTGTATGAAGATCCCACTCCTACAACACCGAAGGTCCAACGAAGCCTTCCAGTTATTAATATCACTTTGGATACCCTTTATGTAACTGCCTTAATCGATTCTGGAGCTCAAGCTTCATTAATGTCTGAGAGGTTAATTGAAATGTTGAAGGGAGGAGAAGACATGTTATTGATACCAGTCGCACAGATTAAAATTAAAGGGATAGTACCGGACAAGCATATCAAATGTAAATTTCAAGCTTTTGTTACATTTGACATTGAAGGTGTTCAGTTCGAGCATATATTCCTAGTCATTTCGCCGATGAAATTCAACGTCATCCTAGGGTCAGATTTCCTAGCCAAGTATGGGGGAATCATTGATTATCCTGCCAACGTCATACGATTTTTTAATATCGACTCTGTAGAGTTGCAGCTGGTAGACTGTAATAATTTGAAGTACCAAGGTCTGGGTACCCCATTCATAGAAACCGGAGGCAAGATGAGCGATGCTTTGCCTGCCGATGAAATAGATTGCGAAGAGGGTAGACCCGGTCAAGAGGGACCCGTCGAGGGCCAGGAAGTGCCCATTGTTGAGGATGTGTTCGACGAAGGTCGTGATCACTTCATATTTCTCACCAGTGCGGCTGAAAGCCCAGAGTTCGATTCCCGCGTGGCAGAAGCAACTCGACAAATATTTGAGAAATTCCCTGAAGTTTTTGATGACAAACCAGGCGTTATTAGAGACTTTGAATACCAATTGAACGTCAAGGACACTTCTCCTTATAAAAAACGGCCCTATCCAGTTCCTGAGAAGTACCGAGAAGAAGCCAGGACTGTGATAAAGGAAATGGAAAAAAATGGTATCATTTCGAAATGTGTCACTCCGTATCTAAATCCCTTGGCTATTGTAAAAAAACCGAATGGCAGTCTGCGTTTGTGCCTAGACGCGCGCCTGCTCAATGACAGACTTGTATTGGAACATGACCACCCACCTTCACTCAGGGATGTCATCCGGAAATTTAGAGGCATGAAACTCTTCTCTACTATGGACATGACGTCATCTTACTTTCACATCTTATTGGCAGAGGATAGCAGAAAATTCACAGGCTTTATTTTGGAAAACATTACATATGCATTCAACCGTCTCCCTTTCGGGATCAAGAATTCAGGGGCAGTTCTCATCAGGGCTCTTGAGAATCAATTATCCGATGAGATTAAAAAAATCGCAACGATTTATGTTGATGATATCCTAATAGCTTCGGAGTCCTTAGAGAAACACATTGAAGACGTTAATAAGGTACTCGACGAACTCAAAACCAAAAATTTTAAGATAAATGCCTGTAAAAGCCAGTTTTTTAAGACAGAGGTACTGTTTTTGGGTCACCTCATTAGTGGGGACGGGATCAGGCCTAATCCGGCCAAGATTCAAAGCATTTTGGATTTCCCAAAACCCACAAAAATTAAACATGTGAGACAATTCCTGGGACTGTGTCAGTTCTTTGCACAGCATTGCCCAGATTACACCAAAACAGTGGCACCCTTGCAGCTGCTGCTCAAGAAAAATAATAAGTGGAAATGGTCAAAGGAATGCGAGGAGGCTTTTTCCGAAACAAAGAAGATGCTTCAGGGAAGCGTACAGTTAGCATATCCTAACTTTGAATTGCCCTTTTGCCTTGAGTGCGACGCCAGCTCCGTAGGCATCGGTGCAGCGCTGTACCAAATCGATCCTGAGAAGCCTGATGTTCGCATCTTTATTTCATTCATGAGCAGGAAGTTGAGACCACATGAGAGGTCCTATACTATTACGGAACTTGAGGCTCTTGCTATTGTATATTCCTTGTTGTACTGGAGGAAGATTATATATGGGTATCCCGTGACCATCTACACGGATCACAAAGCCCTCACATTTATCATGTCTTCTGATCTAACTAGCGAGAGAGTAACCCGGTGGGCACTCTTTATTCAGCAGTTCAACATAACTGTTATCCACAGACCAGGAAGGAAGAACATCCTAGCTGATGCTTTAAGCCGCAATCCGGTCGATGTCGTCACTAGTCATCACATAGAAGTCATGAGCAACGAAGATGAGGAATTTCTTAGGAAATTACAGTACTTACCTCAAGCACAGGGGAGAGATAGGAAATCCCGAGAATTGATTAGATTTTTTAAGGGTTTGATTCCTGCAAATGACGATGACTATTTTCGCATCTCAATGTTGGCTCAATCTTTTTACTTTCATGATGGATTACTGTATAAGTATCTTGATCATGCCAAAACCAAACGCCGAATTTATGCTCCTCCACGCTTAAGGTCCAACATTATCTGGCACTGTCATTCAATATCTGGACATGCCGGCACGGATAAAGTAATGATGATCATAAAGGAAAAGTTCACTTGGGAGTACATGAGACGTGATATTAGAAACGTTCTCCGAACTTGTGATGTCTGCCAACGAACTAAGCCTAATAATAGATTGTTGAGGGAGTTTCCAAAGCCACTTCTTCCCGAAAAACCTGGTGAAATATTGGCTTTAGACCTATACGGGCCACTCCCCAAGGCGAACCGCGGCAACAGGCACATTGTAGTGGCAGTAGATGTCTTCTCTAAGTATACGATGCTACTGCCCATACAGAAGGCTAATGCTGGAAACATCCTCCGAAGGATCAAGAAAAACATTATTCCTGAGATGGGAAAACCGGAGTTCCTACTCACCGATCATGGACCCCAATTTACATCTATGGAGTTCCAAACAGTACTTGAAGAACTCGGTATAAGACACATTATGAATTCTATTCGACACCCAGAGGCTAATCCCGCTGAGAGAATCATGCGCGAGATTGCAAGGTTTTGCCGTTTGTATTGCAGAACTCAACACTGGAAATGGATCGAAGTCTTACCCGTGATGCAGCAATGTGTAAATTCAACTGTTCATGAGTCTACGCAGGACATCCCCATGACTGTACATAGAGATGTCATGCCTGACAGGCCATGGGACCAAGTATTACCATCACCTCAAGATCCAGCAATTACTCATCAGACTCGCGTGGACGCAACAAGGGAGAAGCTCAGACACGCTGCTAGAATCAGAGAGAACCGATACTGAAACCGCGCGTTTCGACAACCACTTAGGGTCAATGATTATGTTTTGATAAGAAAACCAGCTGTTTCACATCCCGAACTTCGCATTTATGCAAAGTTTTGCCCACTTTATGTAGGACCATATAGGATTGCAGAGGTTCTTGAGAACGGGGCATACAAAATTAATAAACTGGATGGAAGCATCGAGGGTATTTACAATGCAGCCAACCTAAAGAAATATTTTAGGAGAGAATATCATTAAAAGAAAATCCTGTTGAATTTTCTTTTCCCCAGGAGGAGGGGGAGATGTACCGGTAACGGCGGTACAGACTAAGCCCCCGTTATGAAAATCTTAAACTTACGTGTTATGCTCCGGTCCGCTTACGAAGAACTGACCGGGCAGCGAGCAACAGCTGCGCGCGTGTGACGTAGTGAGCGGGTGACGTCACAGCCTGCCTCGTTGCACTACACAGCCTGGATTGATGCAGAATGTTCTACAAGTTTCGGATCAAATATAAATACGTGCTGCTTCGCTCAGCAGATCAGTGTGTCAATGTGTGTTACAGCTTGTTATAGTGAGCAGCAGTGCGCTGCAGAATGTGATACCAGTTTGCGGCCGGGATTTCTATAAGCACACTAGACTGTCGTATTCGCGCAGTCAGTTCGCGGGTGCGGTAACCGAACGTGAAGCCGCTGCTAAGTTTCAAGTTCGTGGACTTTAATATAGTCATGCTGAATGTGGACTTATTCAGATTTCCTTATATTGTGACAACCTTTTACTCCGATAGGACGTGAGGTGAATTGTGTATCGTCTGGACATTATTTATTGACTGTTACTCTATACGAGTGTCCAAGACCCGCAAATATCTTCGAGTGTTCGAAATTGAAATTTGATGGACTTAAAACTGATTGCTCCTTGCCGAGGACTCGATACTTTAAGTTATAAACTGTATTTAATCCAAATTCAAATTACCAATCCGTAAATTGTGTCGACATTTTTGAACTGTGCAGGTGTGAACAGCGCATCTCTATTTTAATGAACAGTGCATTTCTACTCTAATGAACAGTGTATTTCAATTCTGGGCACATTTAGTTTATGAACAGTCAAACCAAGGACTGTCAGTACACAGTTAATTTCGTCTTTTGGTTTCAACACGTGAACGAGTTTGATTCACGAGCGGAACGTCTTTATTTCATTTAAATTGAACAGTGCTTCAATGAACTAAGTAATGTGACATTACTTCACGTTGTAATAGGTGCAACGAACTTTAAATAACTTTAAACTGGACAATCAGTTCCGAGTGGACTTTACTTTGTGAATGTTTCTTTCACTTGACATGTGATAAAGTTAAGTGACATTTCACCGAGACATTTTGTGTTTGGACTTTGTCAAAAGCATTTATAAACACTCTATCATCTGTGCAGAAGCAGCCGTTGCACTAACTCGCCCCAGAGCTGAACGATGTTCATTTATGTTCACCATTTACAAGGACTACCTCGACGCCATGGATCTTCAAAGCACCGCATAGATCTTCTAGAACTTCCATCGGGGGACGAATGGTGGTTCGTTGCTATGGAATGTGGAGCTGCCGGAATCCAAGGACATCGCCAGCCATAGGTCAAGGAACGTTTTCGACTGTATATGCTGTACAGAGGTGATATTAATTTAAATTTTTTAATAAACTCTGAAACACAAGTTTTTAAGATTTCTGTTAACAAACCCTCTCCCTCTGTGTGCACTTCAGCGACTGGTACACGCCCTGCGTCTCATCTCTACCGAAGTACCAAATTTACTGTTACAATACGTCGGTTCGAATACAACCTGACTCATAAATTTCCATAGATTATCTCAGATGAAGTTATTCTTCTTCTCCCTCCTTTTAGTTAATTATGGTGAAGTGGCACCAATGAATGCGGTGTTGTATTATTAAAGGATATTTATTTCTTGGGCTTTAACACACCTTAATTCAGCCTACTCTCCGGCAACCTACATTTCCACGCGTAGCGTCATCTCTCCCCCTCGCTCACACAAGTGAGAGCGCGATTTCAAGGTTCCGGGGTAATAAGTTATCCTCTTCTCGATACAGCACAGGAAACTGTTCTCTTCGGGCTGGCGTATCGCAACTCACATCCCGGTTCGGGATGCAGACTGCTAATTACGACATTATATGTCGCAAAATGTTGTGGAAAACGGCATATATGATCGACTAAACCTCCTAACATGCCGATGGCATGGTGATGAACGGTTACAGTATATATATATATATTATATATATTCCTATTTCAGACTTCCAACTAATACTGTTTAGTCATATTAGTCATATTCAAGCCTTCCGTTCAGAAGGTCCCGTTTTCGATTCCCGGCCGGGTCGGGGATTTAATCGCGATTGATTACTTCTTCTGACTCAGGGACTGGGTGTTTGTGTTTGTCCCAACACCCTCCTCTTCATATCCAAGAAACACACCACCCTACCAACCACCACAGTAGTACAGTAATAGTGATTACATCCTTCCACATAGGGTTGGCGTCGGGAAGGGAATCAGGTCGTTAAACAGGGTCAAATCTTCATGTGCAACACAGTTCGTACCCGCGATCTCACAGGTGTAGGAAAAACAGAAGACGAGGAAGAAGAAGAAGAAAGAAGAATAAGAAGCATACAGTAAAACAAGTTATCAGACAGGACTGAAACATGCGTCACTGGAGGTTTGGTATGTGACCTACCTACGTCTATTGGACGTGACCTTGAAAAGAGCTGCATCATCTCGAATAAACCCGGCTCCGTGGCTAACTGCTGACGTTTCGTCCCAGGCGTCCCGAATTCCATTTCTATTACTTCAATCAATCAATCAATCAATCAATCAATCAATCAATCAATCAATCAATCAATCAATCAATCAATCAATCAATCAATCAATCAATCAATCAATCAATCAATCAATCAATCAATCAATCAATCAATCAATCAATCAATCAATCAATCAATCAATCAATCAATCAATCAATCAATCAATCAATCAATCAATCAATCAATCAATCATCTGAATTTAGGGTTGTCGTCCAGGTGGCAGATTCCCTATCAGTTGTTTACTTAGTCTTTACTTAAATGACTTCAAAGAAAATGATAAATTTCCCTTGATAAATTATTCCACTCCCTAATTCCTCTTCCTATAAATGAATATTTGCCCCATTTTCTCCTCATGAATTCTAACTGTTCAGGTTTCGGGAATTTTTATATTCACCGGTTTTTTCTGTCTCGGGGACTGGGTGTTTGTGCCATAGTCAACCCTCTGTTTTGTCCCAGGTTCATGGACGCACAGGTCGCGCATGGGCGCCAACCCGAAAGAGCTGTACCAGTCGTTTCCGGAAGCCACACGCCATATTTATTATTAATATGTTTATTATAATTAATCGCTTCCGGCCCCTTCACTGAATGGTCAGTATGGTGGTCTTCAGTTCGGAGAGTCCCGGGATCGATTCTCGGACGGGCCGGGGATTCTAACCGCATCTGGTTAATTCCTCTGGCTGGGGGAATGGGTATTTATAGTCGTCTTACAATATATTTTCATTTACATACAACACACAATCCTAAAAAACTTCCGCAAAATCACGTCATTGTTAACACATACCTGCACATACGGTTAGTGTCAGGAAGGGCATCTGGCCGTAAAACTGGGCCTGATCCATACAGTTTGCAATCACAGGTAAATGGTAAAAGGCCAAGAAGAATATTGGGACGGCGCCATGTTAAATACAACATTTAACCCCATATTTTTCCACTCTAGATATTTGACTGTGATGCTAATGTTGAAGGTTACAATGGCATCATATACCCAAAAATATAATATTTGTATGTTTTAAAAAAAGTGCGGTGTATCCTAGATCACTTGCACTATTAACATTCTCGTTTGGTTTCTTAAGCTGCTGTTAAGTCACTGAAAATTTTATTCATCACCTCTGTTATTGCAAAAGGAAGATTGTGGGGATTTTCCTCAAGAATAATAATACAGGCAATGGCATTTTAACAGTTCCAGATAAGGAGTAGTTCTACAGAATGTATTTAAAACTGACCGTGAAAGAACATACAAAGTAGATTGCGGCATGTATTATAAATCGATAGAATGGGAAATTCCATAGATCTGTGAAATTTTAAATAGAGAAGTATAAACATTTTGGCATCTTCGCCACCTCAGACACACATAATTTGCGCACTAATCTTTAACAATAATTTCTGCAGCAAGTTGCTGTAAGTCAGTTTGGTTTCCCCGTTTTTTAATTTAATTTTATTGTTATTCTTGTCTGAACTTTATCAGGCATCAACATGTGTAGTTCACGAGCTTATCGCAGACTTGTTATTTAGCGCTCAACACTTGACAGGTTGTTAATTGGGCACGGCAACCCAGTCACGAAAGTGCAGATTACTAGGTTCTCCATCATGAGACTAGCGAGGAAACACGGGATGATTACCATCGCAGGAAGAACAGCTTATCTGCTTCGTATACATACCGTACTAAGGATACTGCTGTCCCCTTCCCTGTATGTGTGTGAATAATATCTAATAGCTCGTTTTATTGTGTTTTTAATTTTGAGTAGGAAAATTTGTTTCAGGACAAAAATAGGGGTTTGTTCCAACGTTTCCGGGATAAAATGGTGGGTATAATATATACTAAGATTATTGACAAATAACGTCGCTACATTTGCTCTTGAGTATTATTCTGGCATTGTCTAACGAACAAGGTCAAAGGAGTATACTCCAAGTATCGTTCATCCTTCTATTTAAATCTCCGGATTCAAACTTTCTTGAAAAATTCCGTCAATTACTCTCGTCACACAATGAGCACGTAACACCTCCCTCCTTGCCATACCGACCCTAGAAATAACACATTCTCTTACTCCTTCCCAGTTTTCGCATCTCGTGAAAGGAGCAAAATTTGTGAGAATATCAGGGCTGTACAAATAAGCAAATAAATAAACATATGCATACGTACATTTATAATCTCCTTCTCGTTCTTCACCTGTTGGTTGTATTTTGCATTTTCAGTTTCAGAAAGTTGTTCCACATGATTTGGAGTGGATAACCTGCCTTTCTTCTCTCACTGCAGACCATTATGTATGTTATTCCCCATACATTTCGTGGTGCGGAATGGATAAGCAGATCTTAGCTGGATTTCCTTGTCAACCACAACCACAAAATGGACTATCTCGATCACTTCTAAGTTCTTGACTGCCGGTTGTAATGTAATTCTATTTCTTATTAGATAATATTTGGATTTTTACAGGAAATTTCTGTTCTGGCGGTACGAAAGCACATTTACAGTGTTTCAATAAGAGTGCAGTATCTGTGTCCTAGCATCTCTTCTTAGTGGGATACGCTTGTTCAACATTTGGGCTTTTATATTTACCAGTGTTGAAACACTTTGCTATTTGTTTAACGTCGCAGTAACACAATAAAGATTTTCGGTGACAGAATCATAGGAAAGGGATAATCCGTGACCTTAATTAAGGTACAGCCGCAGCATTTGCCTGGTGTGAAAATGGGAAACCACGAATAAAAACCGTCGCGAGGGTTGCCGACGTAGGATTCGAACCCGCTATCTCGCGAATGCAAGCTCACAACTGCGCGCCCCTAACCGCACGGTCAACTCGCTCGGTTGCTGTCTGTCGCTGTATGTTACTTTCCCACATCACAGACCCAGTGTAGATCGAATTTGTCTCGAAGATGTGAATGTTTGTTTAGAATTGACATTTAACATCAAACCAATACTGACTAGACACATTATTTCGACAATACCCATCACTCGGCACGTATTTTACATCAAAACTTGCGCACATGATCCCGACACAGCCCACTTCCATTCTTTAACCTTGCTATGAACATTTCAGAGAATCCCACAACAAATTGTAAATGTCAAAATAAAAAATAAAAATGTTCATGAACGCGCTAAAAACACGGCTGCTATCTTTCGTATTCTTGACCTTTCTTTCTCAGCACCACCAGAAACCTGTCTTGTTAGTCCGATGTTAGACAGCAAATAAAATGCTTTCGGACATCGAAAAAATCTGCACAACTCGTCGAACAAGTTTCATGCTATATTGCTTACTTTTTTTGTTAGTGGCTTTACGTCGCACCGACACAGATAGGTCTTATGGCGAAGATGGGATAGGAAAGGCTTACGAGTTGGAAGGAAGCGGCCGTGGCCTTAATTAAGGTACAGCCTCAGCATTTGCTGGTGTGAAAATGGGGAACCACAGGCAACCATCTTCAGGGCTGCCAACAATGGGATTCGAACCCACTATCTCCCGGATGCAAGCTCACAGCCGCGCGCCCCTAACCTCACGGCCAACTCGCCGGGTGCTTTAATGCATAGTGAGCGCTTTGGCCTACTGTTCATTAACACACAAGTTAGTCTCTGTTTGAGATTCCGTCAAAGTTTAACAAAGCTCATGGACGGATGGTTGTTGTCAAATACTATCTCCAGATGTCGGTGGTGACTTTCAGTCCATTTTGTCGATCGTGGCAAATCGATTGCAGAGGGCGCCTCTCACATATGAGAGGGCGAAATTAGAGTGGACGTCTTTGTATGTACACAATAGTGTGTCCCTGAATTCCATTAGTCGTGGTGTCGGATAGCGGCGCTAACAGGGCACAGTGGGAGGTGGATACGGTAAACCATAAAACAACTCCAGTCCTCCCCTGCTCTCTTTGTGAAATCACAGTTATGAATTTGTGATGAAATACACGCTGCTAGTTCAAAACAAGAATTATTTACACTTGAATGCAAAAATAAAAATCTGGTCTATACCTGTATATCGCTATAATGTTTTTTATTCCGTTCTGTTTCAGAGCGACTTTTCTGTGCTGAGTGAAATATGATAGACTCAGTATATCTTATTCATAAGGTGGGAGTAACAGACATGAGAGTAGGGAGAATGGCAAGTTGTATTAACAGACGGGAACACTGGCAGGAGAGACTCATAATATGGGGATAAAGACTAAGATGGAAATAAACTCGATGGACAAAATTTTGGGTATAGACCGATTTCGGTAGTGGTGTTATGAGAGGGTAAAGGAGGAGGATAGCATACCTAGAGGAATAATGGACAGGGCCTTGGAGGTTAAGGGAAGCAGGGAGTGAAGAAGGTGAAGATGGTTACACTCTGTTGGAACTAAGCGATACCACAGACTTAACTGTAAATATAAGGATAATTTCGAATACAGTAGCTCACTATAGTATGTTAATTACACTTTGATTTTGATTCTGTTTCACTTAAGGTACCGAACTACACTAGCGGAAAATGAAATCCCAGCACCAAGAAGGGGTTATGTCAGACAAACGAAATTCGAGAGGCGTGTTTGCACTTCTGGAACATGACGCCAATTCATATTTGCACGCTGGTCGACGAAGATTGCTGCTTGTAGAGCCACTATGACCTTCAAAATCAATATTGCTTTCAGTACGCACTGTACACTTCATAAGCGTTAGTCATCGGCCGGTGTTCGTATTGTGAGATAGGTGTAAGCCAAACATGACTTTAATGAGACGAAGAAGGCAGTACCAGCAGCTTACAGCGTTTGAACGAGGTCGTGTAATAGGGCTACGAGAAGGTGGATATTCTTTACGCGATATTGCAGAAAGACATGGCAGGGATGAATCCACAGTGCATCGGTAATCACAACAACGGTCAGGGGAAAGCACCGTCTCAAGGAGACCAGGGTCCGGTCACACAGAGATAGGAAAGACCACCGTATTTGCCGCATGGTTGCGGTGGATCATACTGCATCTGCAGCAGACATTAGAGTTTCAGTTGGCAGCAGAGTGGCACAGCGAACTGCAACAAATCTATTACTTGTGGGAAAACTCCGAGCCAGACGTCCTGTGAGCGTTCTTGTGACTAACTCCGAGTCACTGCCATCTGCAACTTCACTGGAGTCAAGCCAGAACTCAATGGAGGGCAGAGTGGAAATCTATTGTGTTCTCAGATGAGAGCCGTTTCTGTCTTGGTGCCAGTGATGGACGTAGGTTGATAAGGAGGAGGCCAGGTGAGCACTTGGAACCAAGCTGTCTGCGGCGACGACACACTGGACCTACACCAGGAGTTATGGCCTGGGAAGCGATTTTTTACAGCAGGGAACATTCCCGTCGTTATCCAAAGAATCTTGACAGCCTATTTATTGTTAGACTGGTGATTGAACTGGTTGCGCTGCCATTCAATCGCGTTATTCCAGGGGGTGCTTTCCAATAGGATAACTCTCGTACTCATATCGCTGCTGTCACCCAACATGCTCTACAGAGTGTCGACGAGTTGCCCTGGCCTCCGAGATCACCAGACCTGTCGCCCATTGAGCACTTACGGGACATTATGGGACGATAAGTCCAGTGTCATCAAATACCAACATTAGCCGTTGCTGATTTGACTGATGAAGTGCAGACCGGGCGAGTTGGCCGTGCGGTTAGGAGCGCTCAACTGTGAGCTCGCACACGGGAGATAGTGGGTTCGAACCCCACTGTCGGCAGCCCTGAAGATGGTTTTCCGTGGTTTCCCATTTTCACACCGGGCAAATGCTGGTGCTGTACCTTCACTAAGGCCACGGCCTCTTCCTTCCCATTCCTAGGCCTTTCCCGTCCGATAGTCGCCATAAGACCTATCTGTGTCGGTGTGACGTAAAACAAATAGCAAAAAAAAAAAAAAAGATGAAGTGCAACAGGCATGGAACTCCATTCAACACATAGACGTACGGCACCTGTACGACACAATGCATGCACATTTCTATGCTTGCATTCAAAATCGTGGCGACTACAGCGGTTATTAATGTGTCATCATGTCACATGTCCTCTCGCACATACTTGAACCTGTGACCTGGGAAATTTAATGAAATAAATATGTTAGCCGGACAATTGATTAACCTATATTATATTCCTCTAAACTGCCTTCTTGGTGTTCGAATTTCCTTTTCCGCCAGTGTCTCATCCTGAGATAATACACATCCTTAGTACTAGTACATTCAAATATATATTTCAGATAACTTCGAGTCACATGGTAATATAATCCTTAGAGTAAAATTGTGACAGCTGGTGATGAACGTAGCCCACTTTGGCACAGAATTTATAGTCAGCGTCAAGATACTGGACACAACCACCCCACTCTCTCTCAATTACGCTAGCAAAGGGCTACATTTTGGTCAATGTGCACGCCTCAATCAAACAAGCCAACAGAACCCGGAAAGTTCTGGGAAGTACTGGAGGATATACTCTCTGAAATCCTACAGAGGCATACCGCCGTACTGCTGGGTGACTTCAATGCCCGGGTGGGAGGGGAGAGAGAACGTAGTGGGCGCATCTGGCGTACAAGTAAACTAACCGTGATGAAGGATAATTGATGGAACTGTGGAGGACTTTCGACTTGATCATCAAGCCCACATCCTTCAGACAACTGCCTAGAAAGAAGAAATCGATTTGTACAATGCTAACCTAGGTAAGTTCCAATAACACGCGGCTGTCTCCAAAATTTAGAATATGTGACAATCTTGATAGAGTTCCAACATGGATTCGTATATCTATCTCTTAAGGAGAGACCCCAGACCAAAAACACCAGATGGTACAAATCCGCCAAGACATTCAAATTCGACACAGAACGACTTAAGGATAACCAGGAAGAATATCAGAGGATGAACAACTGAAACCAACTTAAGAAGACTAACCAAGACAGCCAGTGAACTCGTCCCCTTCACAAGAAGACGGAAACATAGTGGATGACTGAAGACTGTGACTACACAACAGCCCAAAGAAATACAGAATGGCTGAGATGAAACACCCAGGAGACCAGGGAAAATTGAGGGGATTTTTTGGAACAAAGGAAGCTCACGGTAAAGATAATCCAAGGAATTAAATGAACCGTCACATACGATCATCTGAACCAGATCGAAGAGAATTTTACTCAAAATTACTCGAGAGACTTCCACAGAACTTTCAAGCATTATCTAAATAAATATATTTCGGCGAGCTCGCAGTTCAAGGACTCATGGCGCAAACTGGTTTACCAGTGAATACTTCGCCTGCCAACAAACGACTCCAAACCCGGACTAACTACTCGCTACTCAACCCGTACTAAAATCATTCATTTACTTCAGAACAACAAGGCGGCTGGAGAGGACTCTACTTTGGCCGAAATCTGCAAGTGCGCCGGTAGCAAGGCAGTGAACAAACTCATTGAGGTCATTCAGAACACCTGGGATAAGAAGAAGGCACCATCTGACTGAACTTCAGCTTTGATCCATCTCCTTTACAACAGGAGATTTTAAAGATATGAATAACTACCGAAGAATCTTCCTCCTGATAGTAACGTACATGGTCATGTCTAAAGCCTCACTGACAAGGGCAGAGAATCAACTGGACAGTGAAATGTGATAAGGATTCGTCCATCGACGGAGTTGTATGCCTTCCTAAAATCAACAAAGGTATCATCCTCCACAGCTCCGCCAACAACTCTCATAGATAGCCTAGGTGTCACTGAAGAGGAATACTAGGGAAATGAGGAGTGAGGTAGTTCCCCTTTTGAACCTGAAAGAAAACTGGAGGTGTGAATTTTTGTTTGTACGTCAAAAACTGAATAAAATGTTCTTAAATGCTTTTATAGTTTATTTAAAAAAAAATACATCTGAAAAAAGCACCCACACAAAATGTGCGCGTCAGGACTTATTTCACTACTTACAACAACATATAATAAAAATAATAGTAATAACGTTATTGGCTTTACGTCTCACTAACTACTTTAACGGTTTTCGGAGACGCCGAGGTGCCGGAATTTAGTCCCGCAAGAGTTCTTGTACTTGTCAGTAAATCTGCCGACACGAGGCTGACATATTTGAGCACCTTCAAATACCACCGGACTGAGCCAGGATCAAACA